>NC_086016.1:17047408-18261574 GCF_028858775.2 Pan troglodytes
GAATACACACAACACAAAGAAGTTACTCAAAATTCTTCTGTCTAGCATTATATGAAGAAATCCCGTTTCCAACGAAGTCCTCAAAGAGGTCCAAATATCCACTTGCAGACTTTACAAACAGAGTGTTCCCAAACTGCTGTATGAACAGAAAGGTTAAACTCTGTGAGCTGAATGCACACATCACATAGTAGCTTCTGAGAATGATTCTGTCTAGTTTTTATACGAAGATATTTCCTTTTCTATCATTGGCCTAAAATCGCTTCAAATCTCCAATTGCAATTTCCCCAAAAAGAGAGTTTCAAATCTGCTCTGTCCAAAGAAAGGTTCAACTCTGTGAGCTGAATACACACAACACAAAGAAGTTACTGAAAATTCTTCTGTCTAGCATTATATGAAGAAATCCCGTTTCCAACGAAGTCCTCAAAGAGGTCCAAATATCCACTTGCAGACTTTACAAACAGAGTGTTTCCAAACTGCTGTATGAACAGAAAGGTTAAACTCTGTGAGCTGAATGCACACATCACATAGTAGTTTCTGAGAATCATTCTGTCTAGTTTTATACGAAGATATTTCCTTTTCTCACATTGGCCTCTAATCGCTTGAAATCTCCAATTGCAATTTCCAAATAAAGAGAGTGTCAAATCGGCTCTGTCCAAAGAAAGGTTCAACTCTGTGAGCTGAATACACACAACACAAAGAAGTTACTCAAAATTCTTCTGTCTAGCATTATATGAAGAAATCCCGTTTCCAACGAAGTCCTCAAAGAGTTCCAAATATCCACTTGCAGACTTTACAAACAGAGTGTTTCCAAACTGCTCTATGAACAGAAAAGTTTAACTCTGTGAGCTGAACGCACACATCACAAAGTTGTTTCTGAGAATGATTCTGTCTAGTTTTTATACGAAGATATTTCCTTTTCTAACATTGGCCTAAAATCGCTTGAAATCTCCAATTGCAAATTCCACAAAAAGAGAGTTTCAAATCTGCTCTGTCCAAAGAAAGGTTCAACTCTGTGAGCTGAATACACACAACACAACGAAGTTACTGAAAATTCTTCTGTCTAGCATTATATGAAGAAATCCCGTTTCCAACGAAGTCCTCAAAGAGGTCCAAATATCCACTTGCAGACATTACAAACAGAGTGTTTCCAAACTGCTGTATGAACAGAAAGGTTAAACTCTGTGAGCTGAATGCACACATCACATAGTAGTTTCTGAGAATCATTCTGTCTAGTTTTTATACCAAGATATTTCCTTTTCTAACATTGGCCTCAAATCGCTTGAAATCTCCAATTGCAATTTCCACAAAAAGAGAGTTTCAAATCTGCTCTGTCCAAAGAAAGGTTCAACTCTGTGAGCTGAATACACACAATACAAAGAAGTTACTCAAAATTCTTCTGTCTAGCATTATATAAAGAAATCCCGTTTCCAACGAAGTCCTCAAAGAGGTCCAAATATCCACTTGCAGACTTTACAAACAGAGTGTTTCCAAACTGCTCTATGAACAGAAAGGTTAAACTCTGTGAGCTGAATGCACACATCACATAGTAGTTTCTGAGAATGATTCTGTCTAGTTTCTATACGAAGATATTTCCTTTTCTAACATTGGCCTAAAATCGCTTGAAATCTCCAATTGCAATTTCCCCAAAAAGAGAGTTTCAAAATTGCTCTGTCCAAAGAAAGGTTCAACTCTGTGAGCTGAATACACACAACACAAAGAAGTTACTGAAAATTCTTCTGTCTAACATTATATGAAGAAATCCCGTTTCCAAAGAAGTCCTCAAAGAGGTCCAAATATCCACTTGCAGACTTTACAAACAGAGTGTTTCCAAACTGCTGTATGAACAGAAAGGTTAAACTCTGTGAGCGGAATGCACACATCACATAGTAGTTTCTGAGAATCATTCTGTCTAGTTTTTATACAAAGATATATCCTTGCCTCTAATCGCTTGAAATCTCCAATTGCAATTTCCACAAAAAGAGAGTGTCAAATCTGCTCTGTCCAAAGAAAGGTTCAACTCCGTGAGCTGAATAAACACAACACAAAGAAGTTACTCAAAATTCTTCTGTCTAGCATTATATGAAGAAATCCGTTTCCAACGAAGTCCTCAAAGAGTTCCAAATATCCACTTGCAGACTTTACAAACAGAGTGTTTCCAAACTGCTCTATGAACAGAAAAGTTAAACTCTGTGAGCTGAACGCACACATCACAAAGTTGTTTCTGAGAATGATTCTGTCTAGTTTTTATACGAAGATATTTCCTTTTCTAACATTGGCCTAAAATCGCTTGAAATCTCCAATTGCAAATTCCACAAAAAGAGAGTTTCAAATCTGCTCTGTCCAAAGAAAGGTTCAACTCTGTGAGCTGAATACACACAACACAAAGAAGTTACTGAAAATTCTTCTGTCTAGCATTATATGAAGAAATCCCGTTTCCAACGAAGTCCTCAAAGAGGTCCAAATATCCACTTGCAGACTTTACAAACAGAGTGTTTCCAAACTGCTGTATGAACAGAAAGGTTAAACTCTGTGAGCTGAATGCACACATCACATAGTAGTTTCTGAGAATCATTCTGTCTAGTTTTTATACCAAGATATTTCCTTTTCTAACATTGGCCTAAAATCGCTTGAAATCTCCAATTGCAATTTCCACAAAAAGAGAGTTTCAAATCTGCTCTGTCCAAAGAAATGTTCAACTCTGTGAGCTGAATACACACAACACAAAGAAGTTACTCAAAATTCTTCTGTCTAGCATTATATAAAGAAATCCCTTTTCCAACGAAGTCCTCAAAGAGGTCCAAATATCCACTTGCAGACTTTACAAACAGAGTGTTTCCAAACTGCTCTATGAACAGAAAGGTTAAACTCTGTGAGCTCAATGCACACATCACATAGTAGTTTCTGAGAATGATTCTGTCTAGTTTCTATACGAAGATATTTCCTTTTCTAACATTGGCCTCAAATCGCTTGAAATCTCAAATTCCAAATTCCAGAAAAAGACAGTTTCAAACCTGCAGTGTGTAAGGAAAGGTTCAAATCTGTGAGTTGAATACACACAACACAAAGAAGTTACTGAGAATTCTTCTGTCTAGCATTATATGAAGAAATCCCGTTTCCAACGAAGGCCTCAAAGTGGTGCAAATATCCACTTTTAGACTTTAGAAACAGAGTGTTTCCAAACTGCTCTATGAACAGAAAAGTTAAACTCTGTGAGCTGAACGCACACATCACAAAGTTGTTTCTGAGAATGATTCTGTCAAGTTTTTATACCAATATATTTCGTTTTCTAACATTGGCCTAAAATCGCTTGAAATCTCCAATTGCAATTTCCACAAAAAGAGAGTTTCAGAACTGCACTGTCCAAAGAAAGGTTCAACTCTGTGAGCTGAATACACACAACACAAAGAAGTTACTGAAAATTCTTCTGTCTAGCATTATATGAAGAAATCCCGTTTCCAACGAATTCCTCAAAGAGTTCCAAATATCCACTTGCAGACGTTACAAACAGAGTGTTCCCAAACTGCTGTATGAACAGAAAGGTTAAACTCTGTGAGCTGAATGCACACATCACATAGTAGCTTCTGAGAATGATTCTGTCTAGTTTTTATACGAAGATATTTCCTTTTCTATCATTGGCCTAAAATCGCTTCAAATCTCCAATTGCAATTTCCCCAAAAAGAGAGTTTCAAATCTGCTCTGTCCAAAGAAAGGTTCAACTCTGTGAGCTGAATACACACAACACAAAGAAGTTACTGAAAATTCTTCTGTCTAGCATTATATGAAGAAATCCCGTTTCCAACGATGTCCTCAAAGAGGTCCAAATATCCACTTGCAGACTTTACAAACACAGTGTTTCCAAACTGCTGTATGAACAGAAAGGTTAAACTCTGTGAGCTGAATGCACACATCACATAGTAGTTTCTAAGAATGATTCTGTCTAGTTTTTATACCAAGATATTTCCTTTTCTCACATTGGCCTCAAATCGCTTGAAATCTCCAATTTCAAATTCCAGAAAAAGAGAGTTTCAAATCTGCTCTGTCCAAAGAAATGTTCAACTCTGTGAGCTGAATACACACAACAGAAAGAAGTTACTGAAAATTCTTCTGTCTAGCATTATATGAAGAAATCCCGTTTCCAACGAAGGCCTCAAAGAGTTCCAAATATCCACTTGTAGACTGTACAAACAGAGTGTTTCCAATCTGCTGTATGAACAGAAAGGTTAAACTCTGTGAACTGAATGCACACATCACATAGTAGTTTCTGAGAATGATTCTGTCTAGTTTTTATACGAAGATGTTTCCTTTTCTAACATTGGCCTAAAATCGCTTGAAATCTCCAATTGCAATTTCCACAAAAAGAGAGTTTCCACTCTGCTCTGTCCGAAGAAAGGTTCAACTCTGTGAGCTGAATACACACAACACAAAGAAGTTACTCAAAATTCTTCTGTCTAGCATTATATGAAGAAATCCCGTTTCCAACGAAGTCCTCAAAGAGGTCCAAATATCCACTTGCAGACTTTACAAACAGAGTGTTTCCAAACTGCTCTATGAACAGAAAGGTTAAACTCTGTGAGCTGAATGCACACATCACATAGTAGTTTCTGAGAATCATTCTGTCTAGTTTTTATACGAAGATATTTCCTTCTCTCACATTGGCCTCTAATCGCTTGAAATCTCCAATTGCAATTTCCCCAAAAAGAGAGTGTCAAATCTGCTCTGTCCAAAGAAAGGTTCAACTCTGTGAGCTGAATACACACAACACAAAGAAGTTACTCAAAATTCTTCTGTCTAGCATTATATGAAGAAATCCCGTTTCCAACGAAGTCCTCAAAGAGGTCCAAATATCCACTTGCAGACTTTACAAACAGAGTGTTTCCAAACTGCTGTATGAACAGAAAGGTTAAACTCTGTGAGCTGAATGCACACATCACAAAGTAGTTTCTGAGAATCATTCTGTCTAGTTTTTATACGAAGATATTTCCTTTTCTCACATTGGCCTCAAATCGCTTGAAATCTCAAATTCCAAATTCCAGAAAAAGACAGTTTCAAACCTGCAGTGTGTAAGGAAAGGTTCAAATCTGTGAGATGAATACACACAACACAAAGAAGTTACTGAGAATTCTTCTGTCTAGCATTATATGAAGAAATCCCGTTTCCAACGAAGGCCTCAAATTGGAGCAAATATCCACTTGTAGACTTTAGAAACAGAGTGTTTCCAAACTGCTCTATGAACAGAAAAGTTAAACTCTGTGAGCTGAACGCACACATCACAAAGTTGTTTCTGAGAATGATTCTGTCTAGTTTTTATACCAAGATATATCGTTCTCTAACATTGGACTAAAATCGCTTGAAATCTCCAATTGCAATTTCCACAAAAAGAGAGTTTCAACTCTGCTCTGTCCAAAGAAAGGTTCAAATCTGTGAGCTGAATACACACAACACAAAGAAGTTACTCAAAATTCTTCTGTCTAGCATTATATGAAGAAATCCCGTTTCCAACGAAGTCCTCAAAGAGTTCCAAATATCCACTTGCAGACTTTACAAACAGAGTGTTTCCAAACTGCTGTATGAACAGAAAGGTTAAACTCTGTGAGCTGAATGCACACATAACACAGTAGTTTCTGAGAATGATTCTGTCTAGTTTTTATACGAAGATATTTCCTTTTCTAACATTGGCCTAAAATCGCTTGAAATCTCCAATTGCAATTTCCACAAAAAGAGAGTTTCAAATCTGCTCTGTCCAAAGAAAGGTTCAACTCTGTGAGCTGAATACACACAACACAAAGAAGTTACTGAAAATTCTTCTGTCTAGCATTATATGAAGAAATCCCGTTTCCAACGAAGTCCTCAAAGAGGTCCAAATATCAACTTTCAGACTTTACAAACAGAGTGTTTCCAAACTGCTCTATGAACAGAAAGGTTAAACTCTGTGAGCTAAATGCACACATCACATAGTAGTTTCTGAGAATGATTCTGTCTAGTTTTTATACCAAGATATTTCCTTTTCTAACATTGGCCTCAAATCGCTTGAAATCTCCAATTTCAAATTCCAGAAAAAGAGAGTTTCAAATCTGCTCTGTCCAAAGAAATGTTCAACTCTGTGAGCTGAATACACACAACAGAAAGAAGTTACTGAAAATTCTTCTGTCTAGCATTATATGAAGAAATCCCGTTTCCAACGAAGGCCTCAAAGAGTTCCAAATATCCACTTGTAGACTGTACAAACAGAGTGTTTCCAATCTGCTGTATGAACAGAAAGGTTAAACTCTGTGAACTGAATGCACACATCACATAGTAGTTTCTGAGAATGATTCTGTCTAGTTTTTATACGAAGATGTTTCCTTTTCTAACATTGGCCTAAAATCGCTTGAAATCTCCAATTGCAATTTCCACAAAAAGAGAGTTTCCACTCTGCTCTGTCCAAAGAAAGGTTAAACTCTGTGAGCTGAATACACACAACACAAAGAAGTTACTCAAAATTCTTCTGTCTAGCATTATATGAAGAAATCCCGTTTCCAACGAAGTCCTCAAAGAGGTCCAAATATCCACTTGCAGACTTTACAAACAGAGTGTTTCCAAACTGCTGTATGAACAGAAAGGTTAAACTCTGTGAGCTTAATGCACACATCACATAGTAGTTTCTGAGAATCATTCTGTCTAGTTTTTATACGAAGATATTTCCTTCTCTCACATTGGCCTCTAATCGCTTGAAATCTCCAATTGCAATTTCCCCAAAAAGAGAGTGTCAAATCTGCTCTGTCCAAAGAAAGGTTCAACTCTGTGAGCTGAATACACACAACACAAAGAAGTTACTCAAAATTCTTCTGTCTAGCATTATATGAAGAAATCCCGTTTCCAACGAAGTCCTCAAAGAAGTCCAAATATCCACTTGCAGACTTTACAAACAGAGTGTTTCCAAACTGCTGTATGAACAGAAAGGTTAAACTCTGTGAGCTGAATGCACACATCACAAAGTAGTTTCTGAGAATCATTCTGTCTAGTTTTTATACGAAGATATTTCCTTTTCTCACATTGGCCTCAAATCGCTTGAAATCTCAAATTCCAAATTCCAGAAAAAGACAGTTTCAAAGCTGCAGTGTGTAAGGAAAGGTTCAAATCTGTGAGTTGAATACACACAACACAAAGAAGTTACTGAGAATTCTTCTGTCTAGCATTATATGAAGAAATCCCGTTTCCAACGAAGGCCTCAAAGTGGTGCAAATATCCACTTGTAGACTTTAGAAACAGAGTGTTTCCAAACTGCTCTATGAACAGAAAAGTTAAACTCTGTGAGCTGAACGCACACATCACAAAGTTGTTTCTGAGAATGATTCTGTCTAGTTTTTATACGAAGATATTTCCTTTTCTAACATTGGCCTAAAACCGCTTCAAATCTCCAATTGCAAATTCCACAAAAAGAGAGTTTCAAATCTGCTCTGTCCAAAGAAAGGTTCAACTCTGTGAGCTGAATACACACAACACAAAGAAGTTACTGAAAATTCTTCTATCTAGCAATATATGAAGAAATCCCGTTTCCAACGAAGTCCTCAAAGAGGTCCAAATATCCACTTGCAGACTTTACAAACAGAGTGTTTCCAAACTGCTGTATGAACAGAAAGGTTAAACTCTGTGAGCTGAATGCACACATCACATAGTAGTTTCTGAGAATGATTCTGTCTAGTTTCTATACGGAGATATTTCCTTTTCTAACATTGGCCTCAAATCGCTTGAAATCTCAAATTCCAAATTCCAGAAAAAGACAGTTTCAAACCTGCAGTGTGTAAGGAAAGGTTCAAATCTGTGAGTTGAATACACACAACACAAAGAAGTTACTGAGAATTCTTCTGTCTAGCATTATATGAAGAAATCCCGTTTCCAACGAAGGCCTCAAATTGGTGCAAATATCCACTTGTAGACTTTAGAAACAGAGTGTTTCCAAACTGCTCTATGAACAGAAAAGTTAAACTCTGTGAGCTGAACGCACACATCACAAAGTTGTTTCTGAGAATGATTCTGTCAAGTTTTTATACCAATATATTTCGTTTTCTAACATTGGCCTAAAATCGCTTGAAATCTCCAATTGCAATTTCCACAAAAAGAGAGTTTCAGAACTGCACTGTCCAAAGAAAGGTTCAACTCTGTGAGCTGAATACACACAACACAAAGAAGTTACTGAAAATTCTTCTGTCTAGCATTATATGAAGAAATCCCGTTTCCAACGAATTCCTCAAAGAGTTCCAAATATCCACTTGCAGACGTTACAAACAGAGTGTTCCCAAACTGCTGTATGAACAGAAAGGTTAAACTCTGTGAGCTGAATGCACACATCACATAGTAGCTTCTGAGAATGATTCTGTCTAGTTTTTATACGAAGATATTTCCTTTTCTATCATTGGCCTAAAATCGCTTCAAATCTCCAATTGCAATTTCCCCAAAAAGAGAGTTTCAAATCTGCTCTGTCCAAAGAAAGGTTCAACTCTGTGAGCTGAATACACACAACACAAAGAAGTTACTGAAAATTCTTCTGTCTAGCATTATATGAAGAAATCCCGTTTCCAACGATGTCCTCAAAGAGGTCCAAATATCCACTTGCAGACTTTACAAACACAGTGTTTCCAAACTGCTGTATGAACAGAAAGGTTAAACTCTGTGAGCTGAATGCACACATCACATAGTAGTTTCTAAGAATGATTCTGTCTAGTTTTTATACCAAGATATTTCCTTTTCTCACATTGGCCTCAAATCGCTTGAAATCTCCAATTTCAAATTCCAGAAAAAGAGAGTTTCAAATCTGCTCTGTCCAAAGAAATGTTCAACTCTGTGAGCTGAATACACACAACAGAAAGAAGTTACTGAAAATTCTTCTGTCTAGCATTATATGAAGAAATCCCGTTTCCAACGAAGGCCTCAAAGAGTTCCAAATATCCACTTGTAGACTGTACAAACAGAGTGTTTCCAATCTGCTGTATGAACAGAAAGGTTAAACTCTGTGAACTGAATGCACACATCACATAGTAGTTTCTGAGAATGATTCTGTCTAGTTTTTATACGAAGATGTTTCCTTTTCTAACATTGGCCTAAAATCGCTTGAAATCTCCAATTGCAATTTCCACAAAAAGAGAGTTTCCACTCTGCTCTGTCCGAAGAAAGGTTCAACTCTGTGAGCTGAATACACACAACACAAAGAAGTTACTCAAAATTCTTCTGTCTAGCATTATATGAAGAAATCCCGTTTCCAACGAAGTCCTCAAAGAGGTCCAAATATCCACTTGCAGACTTTACAAACAGAGTGTTTCCAAACTGCTCTATGAACAGAAAGGTTAAACTCTGTGAGCTGAATGCACACATCACATAGTAGTTTCTGAGAATCATTCTGTCTAGTTTTTATACGAAGATATTTCCTTCTCTCACATTGGCCTCTAATCGCTTGAAATCTCCAATTGCAATTTCCCCAAAAAGAGAGTGTCAAATCTGCTCTGTCCAAAGAAAGGTTCAACTCTGTGAGCTGAATACACACAACACAAAGAAGTTACTCAAAATTCTTCTGTCTAGCATTATATGAAGAAATCCCGTTTCCAACGAAGTCCTCAAAGAGGTCCAAATATCCACTTGCAGACTTTACAAACAGAGTGTTTCCAAACTGCTGTATGAACAGAAAGGTTAAACTCTGTGAGCTGAATGCACACATCACAAAGTAGTTTCTGAGAATCATTCTGTCTAGTTTTTATACGAAGATATTTCCTTTTCTCACATTGGCCTCAAATCGCTTGAAATCTCAAATTCCAAATTCCAGAAAAAGACAGTTTCAAACCTGCAGTGTGTAAGGAAAGGTTCAAATCTGTGAGATGAATACACACAACACAAAGAAGTTACTGAGAATTCTTCTGTCTAGCATTATATGAAGAAATCCCGTTTCCAACGAAGGCCTCAAATTGGAGCAAATATCCACTTGTAGACTTTAGAAACAGAGTGTTTCCAAACTGCTCTATGAACAGAAAAGTTAAACTCTGTGAGCTGAACGCACACATCACAAAGTTGTTTCTGAGAATGATTCTGTCTAGTTTTTATACCAAGATATATCGTTCTCTAACATTGGACTAAAATCGCTTGAAATCTCCAATTGCAATTTCCACAAAAAGAGAGTTTCAACTCTGCTCTGTCCAAAGAAAGGTTCAAATCTGTGAGCTGAATACACACAACACAAAGAAGTTACTCAAAATTCTTCTGTCTAGCATTATATGAAGAAATCGCGTTTCCAACGAAGTCCTCAAAGAGTTCCAAATATCCACTTGCAGACTTTACAAACAGAGTGTTTCCAAACTGCTGTATGAACAGAAAGGTTAAACTCTGTGAGCTGAATGCACACATAACACAGTAGTTTCTGAGAATGATTCTGTCTAGTTTTTATACGAAGATATTTCCTTTTCTAACATTGGCCTAAAATCGCTTGAAATCTCCAATTGCAATTTCCACAAAAAGAGAGTTTCAAATCTGCTCTGTCCAAAGAAAGGTTCAACTCTGTGAGCTGAATACACACAACACAAAGAAGTTACTGAAAATTCTTCTGTCTAGCATTATATGAAGAAATCCCGTTTCCAACGAAGTCCTCAAAGAGGTCCAAATATCAACTTTCAGACTTTACAAACAGAGTGTTTCCAAACTGCTCTATGAACAGAAAGGTTAAACTCTGTGAGCTAAATGCACACATCACATAGTAGTTTCTGAGAATGATTCTGTCTAGTTTTTATACCAAGATATTTCCTTTTCTAACATTGGCCTCAAATCGCTTGAAATCTCCAATTTCAAATTCCAGAAAAAGAGAGTTTCAAATCTGCTCTGTCCAAAGAAATGTTCAACTCTGTGAGCTGAATACACACAACAGAAAGAAGTTACTGAAAATTCTTCTGTCTAGCATTATATGAAGAAATCCCGTTTCCAACGAAGGCCTCAAAGAGTTCCAAATATCCACTTGTAGACTGTACAAACAGAGTGTTTCCAATCTGCTGTATGAACAGAAAGGTTAAACTCTGTGAACTGAATGCACACATCACATAGTAGTTTCTGAGAATGATTCTGTCTAGTTTTTATACGAAGATGTTTCCTTTTCTAACATTGGCCTAAAATCGCTTGAAATCTCCAATTGCAATTTCCACAAAAAGAGAGTTTCCACTCTGCTCTGTCCAAAGAAAGGTTAAACTCTGTGAGCTGAATACACACAACACAAAGAAGTTACTCAAAATTCTTCTGTCTAGCATTATATGAAGAAATCCCGTTTCCAACGAAGTCCTCAAAGAGGTCCAAATATCCACTTGCAGACTTTACAAACAGAGTGTTTCCAAACTGCTGTATGAACAGAAAGGTTAAACTCTGTGAGCTTAATGCACACATCACATAGTAGTTTCTGAGAATCATTCTGTCTAGTTTTTATACGAAGATATTTCCTTCTCTCACATTGGCCTCTAATCGCTTGAAATCTCCAATTGCAATTTCCCCAAAAAGAGAGTGTCAAATCTGCTCTGTCCAAAGAAAGGTTCAACTCTGTGAGCTGAATACACACAACACAAAGAAGTTACTCAAAATTCTTCTGTCTAGCATTATATGAAGAAATCCCGTTTCCAACGAAGTCCTCAAAGAAGTCCAAATATCCACTTGCAGACTTTACAAACAGAGTGTTTCCAAACTGCTGTATGAACAGAAAGGTTAAACTCTGTGAGCTGAATGCACACATCACAAAGTAGTTTCTGAGAATCATTCTGTCTAGTTTTTATACGAAGATATTTCCTTTTCTCACATTGGCCTCAAATCGCTTGAAATCTCAAATTCCAAATTCCAGAAAAAGACAGTTTCAAAGCTGCAGTGTGTAAGGAAAGGTTCAAATCTGTGAGTTGAATACACACAACACAAAGAAGTTACTGAGAATTCTTCTGTCTAGCATTATATGAAGAAATCCCGTTTCCAACGAAGGCCTCAAAGTGGTGCAAATATCCACTTGTAGACTTTAGAAACAGAGTGTTTCCAAACTGCTCTATGAACAGAAAAGTTAAACTCTGTGAGCTGAACGCACACATCACAAAGTTGTTTCTGAGAATGATTCTGTCTAGTTTTTATACGAAGATATTTCCTTTTCTAACATTGGCCTAAAACCGCTTCAAATCTCCAATTGCAAATTCCACAAAAAGAGAGTTTCAAATCTGCTCTGTCCAAAGAAAGGTTCAACTCTGTGAGCTGAATACACACAACACAAAGAAGTTACTGAAAATTCTTCTATCTAGCAATATATGAAGAAATCCCGTTTCCAACGAAGTCCTCAAAGAGGTCCAAATATCCACTTGCAGACTTTACAAACAGAGTGTTTCCAAACTGCTGTATGAACAGAAAGGTTAAACTCTGTGAGCTGAATGCACACATCACATAGTAGTTTCTGAGAATGATTCTGTCTAGTTTCTATACGGAGATATTTCCTTTTCTAACATTGGCCTCAAATCGCTTGAAATCTCAAATTCCAAATTCCAGAAAAAGACAGTTTCAAACCTGCAGTGTGTAAGGAAAGGTTCAAATCTGTGAGTTGAATACACACAACACAAAGAAGTTACTGAGAATTCTTCTGTCTAGCATTATATGAAGAAATCCCGTTTCCAACGAAGGCCTCAAATTGGTGCAAATATCCACTTGTAGACTTTAGAAACAGAGTGTTTCCAAACTGCTCTATGAACAGAAAAGTTAAACTCTGTGAGCTGAACGCACACATCACAAAGTTGTTTCTGAGAATGATTCTGTCTAGTTTTTATACCAAGATATTTCGTTTTCTAACATTGGCCTAAAATCGCTTGAAATCTCCAATTGCAATTTCCACAAAAAGAGAGTTTCAAATCTGCTCTGTCCAAAGAAAGGTTCAACTCTGTGAGCTGAATACACACAACACAAAGAAGTTACTGAAAATTCTTCTGTCTAGCATTATATGAAGAAATCCCGTTTCCAACGAAGTCCTCAAAGAGTTCCAAATATCCACTTGCAGACTTTACAAACAGAGTGTTTCCAAACTGCTCTATGAACAGAAAGGTTAAACTCTGTGAGCTGAATGCACACATCACATAGTAGTTTCTGAGAATGATTCTGTCTAGTTTTTATACCAAGATATTTCCTTTTCTCACATTGGCCTCAAATCGCTTGAAATCTCCAATTGCAATTTCCACAAAAAGAGAGTTTCAAATCTGCTCTGTCCAAAGAAAGGTTCAACTCTGAGAGCTGAATACACACAACACAAAGAAGTTACTCAAAATTCTTCTGTCTAGCATTATATAAAGAAATCCCGTTTCCAACGAAATCCTCAAAGAGGTCCAAATATCCCCTTGCAGACTTTACAAACAGAGTGTTTCCAAACTGCTCTATGAACAGAAAGGTTAAACTCTGTGAGCTGAATGCACACATCACATAGTAGTTTCTGAGAATGATTCTGTCTAGTTTCTATACGAAGATATTTCCTTTTCTAACATTGGCCTCAAATCGCTTAAAATCTCAAATTCCAAATTCCAGAAAAAGACAGTTTCAAACCTGCAGTGTGTAAGGAAAGGTTCAAATCTGTGAGATGAATACACACAACACAAAGAAGTTACTGAGAATTCTTCTGTCTAGCATTATATGAAGAAATCCCGTTTCCAACGAAGGCCTCAAAGTGGTGCAAATATCCACTTGTAGACTTTAGAAACAGAGTGTTTCCAAACTGCTCTATGAACAGAAAAGTTAAACTCTGTGAGCTGAACGCACACATCACAAAGTTGTTTCTGAGAATGATTCTGTCTAGTTTTTATACCAAGATATTTCGTTTTCTAACATTGGCCTAAAATCGCTTGAAATCTCCAATTGCAATTTCCACAAAAAGAGAGTTTCAAATCTGCTCTGTCCAAAGAAAGGTTCAAATCTGTGAGCTGAATACACACAACACAAAGAAGTTACTCAAAATTCTTCTGTCTAGCATTATATGAAGAAATCCCGTTTCCAACGAAGTCCTCAAAGAGTTCCAAATATCCACTTGCAGACTTTACAAACAGAGTGTTTCCAAACTGCTGTATGAACAGAAAGGTGAAACTCTGTGAGCTGAATGCACACATCACATAGTAGTTTCTGAGAATGATTCTGTCTAGTTTTTATACGAAGATATTTCCTTTTCTAACATTGGCCTAAAATCGCTTGAAATCTCCAATTGCAATTTCCACAAAAAGAGAGTTTCAAATCTGCTCTGTCCAAAGAAAGGTTCAACTCTGTGAGCTGAATAAACACAACACAAAGAAGTTACTGAAAATTCTTCTGTCTAGCATTATATGAAGAAATCCCGTTTCCAACGAAGTCCTCAAAGAGGTCCAAATATCCACTTTCAGACTTTACAAACAGAGTGTTTCCAAACTGCTCTATGAACAGAAAGGTTAAACTCTGTGAGCTGAATGCACACATCACATAGTAGTTTCTGAGAATGATTCTGTCTAGTTTTTATACGAAGATGTTTCCTTTTCTAACATTGGCCTAAAATCGCTTGAAATCTCCAATTGCAATTTCCACAAAAAGAGAGTTTCAAATCTGCTCTGTCCAAAGAAAGGTTCAACTCTGTGAGCTGAATACACACAACACAAAGAAGTTACTCAAAATTCTTCTGTCTAGCATTATATGAAGAAATCCCGTTTCCAACGAAGTCCTCAAAGAGGTCCAAATATCCACTTGCAGACTTTACAAACAGAGTGTTTCCAAACTGCTGTATGAACAGAAAGGTTAAACTCTGTGAGCTGAATGCACACATCACATAGTAGTTTCTGAGAATCATTCTGTCTAGTTTTTATACGAAGATATTTCCTTTTCTCACATTGGCCTCTAATCGCTTGAAATCTCCAATTGCAATTTCCACAAAAAGAGAGTGTCAAATCTGCTCTGTCCAAAGAAAGGTTCAACTCTGTGAGCTGAATACACACAACACAAAGAAGTTACTCAAAATTCTTCTGTCTAGCATTATATGAAGAAATCCCGTTTCCAACGAAGTCCTCAAAGAGTTCCAAATATCCACTTGCAGACGTTACAAACAGAGTGTTTCCAAACTGCTCTATGAACAGAAAAGTTAAACTCTGTGAGCTGAACGCACACATCACAAAGTTGTTTCTGAGAATGATTCTGTCTAATTTTTATACGAAGATATTTCCTTTTCTAACATTGGCCTCATATCGCTTGAAATCTCCAATTGCAATTTCCACAAAAAGAGAGTTTCAAATCTGCTCTGTCCAAAGAAAGGTTCAACTCTGTGAGCTGAATACACACAACACAAAGAAGTTACTCAAAATTCTTCTGTCTAGCATTATCTAAAGAAATCCCGTTTCCAACGAAGAAGTCCTCAAAGAGGTCCAAATATCCACTTGCAGACTTTACAAACAGAGTGTTTCCAAACTGCTGTATGAACAGAAAGGTTAAACTCTGTGAGCTGAATGCACACATCACATAGTAGTTTCTGAGAATCATTCTGTCTAGTTTTTATAGCAAGATATTTCCTTTTCTAACATTGGCCTCAAATCGCTTGAAATCTCCAATTGCAATTTCCACAAAAAGAGAGTTTCAAATCTGCTCTGTCCAAAGAAAGGTTCAACTCTGTGAGCTGAATACACACAACACAAAGAAGTTACTCAAAATTCTTCTGTCTAGCATTATATAAAGAAATCCCGTTTCCAACGAAGTCCTCAAAGAGGTCCAAATATCCACTTGCAGACTTTACAAACAGAGTGTTTCCAAACTGCTCTATGAACAGAAAGGTTAAACTCTGTGAGCTGAATGCACACATCACAAAGTAGTTTCTGAGAATGATTCTGTCTAGTTTCTATACGAAGATATTTCCTTTTCTAACATTGGCCTCAAATCGCTTGAAATCTCAAATTCCAAATTCCAGAAAAAGACAGTTTCACAGCTGCAGTGTGTAAGGAAAGGTTCAAATCTGTGAGTTGAATACACACAACACAAAGAAGTTACTGAGAATTCTTCTGTCTAGCATTATATGAAGAAATCCCGTTTCCAACGAAGGCCTCAAAGTGGTGCAAATATCCACTTGTAGACTTTAGAAACAGAGTGTTTCCAAACTGCTCTATGAACAGAAAAGTTAAACTCTGTGAGCTGAATGCACACATCGCATAGTAGTTTCTGAGAATGATTCTGTCTAGTTTCTATACGAAGATATTTCCTTTTCTAACATTGGCCTGAAATAGCTTAAAATCTCAAATTCCAAATTCCAGAAAAAGACAGTTTAAAACCTGCAGTGTGTAAGGAAAGGTTCAAATCTGTGAGATGAATACACACAACACAAAGAAGTTACTGAGAATTCTTCTGTCTAGCATTATATGAAGAAATCCCGTTTCCAACGAAGGCCTCAAAGTGGAGCAAATATCCACTTGTAGACTTTAGAAACAGAGTGTTTCCAAACTGCTCTATGAACAGAAAAGTTAAACTCTGTGAGCTGAACGCACACATCACAAAGTTGTTTCTGAGAATGATTCTGTCTAGTTTTTATACCAAGATATATCGTTCTCTAACATTGGCCTAAAATCGCTTGAAATCTCCAATTGCAATTTCCACAAAAAGAGAGTTTCAACTCTGCTCTGTCCAAAGAAAGGTTCAAATCTGTGAGCTGAATACACACAACACAAAGAAGTTACTCAAAATTCTTCTGTCTAGCATTATATGAAGAAATCCCGTTTCCAACGAAGTCCTCAAAGAGTTCCAAATATCCACTTGCAGACTTTACAAACAGAGTGTTTCCAAACTGCTCTATGAACAGAAAGGTTAAACTCTGTGAGCTGAATGCACACATCACATAGTTGTTTCTGAGAATGATTCTGTCTAGTTTTTATACGAAGATGTTTCCTTTTCTAACATTGGCCTAAAATCGCTTGAAATCTCCAATTGCAATTTCCACAAAAAGAGAGTTTCAAATCTGATCTGTCCAAAGAAAGGTTCAACTCTGTGAGCTGAATACACACAACACAAAGAAGTTGCTCAAAATTCTTCTGTCTACCATTATATGAAGAAATCCCGTTTCCAACGAAGTCCTCAAAGAGGTCCAAATATCCACTTGCAGACTTTACAAACAGAGTGTTTCCAAACTGCTGTATGAACAGAAAGGTTAAACTCTGTGAGCTGAATGCACACATCACATAGTAGTTTCTGAGAATCATTCTGTCTCGTTTTTATACGAAGATATTTCCTTTTCTCACATTGGCCTCTAATCGCTTGAAATCTCCAATTGCAATTTCCACAAAAAGAGAGTGTCAAATCTGCTCTGTCCAAAGAAAGGTTCAACTCTGTGAGCTGAATACACACAACACAAAGAAGTTACTCAAAATTCTTCTGTATAGCATTATATGAAGAAATCCCGTTTCCAACGAAGTCCTCAAAGAGTTCCAAATATCCACTTGCAGACTTTACAAACAGAGTGTTTCCAAACTGCTGTATGAACAGAAAGGTTAAACTCTGTGAGCTGAATGCACACATCACAAAGTAGTTTCTGAGAATCATTCTGTCTAGTTTTTATACGAAGATATTTCCTTTTCTCACATTGGCCTCAAATCGCTTGAAATCTCAAATTCCAAATTCCAGAAAAAGACAGTTTCAAAGCTGCAGTGTGTAAGGAAAGGTTCAAATCTGTGAGATGAATACACACAACACAAAGAAGTTACTGAGAATTCTTCTGTCTAGCATTATATGAAGAAATCCCGTTTGCAACGAAGGCCTCAAATTGGAGCAAATATCCACTTGTAGACTTTAGAAACAGAGTGTTTCCAAACTGCTCTATGAACAGAAAAGTTAAACTCTGTGAGCTGAACGCACACATCACAAAGTTGTTTCTGAGAATGATTCTGTCTAGTTTTTATACGAAGATATTTCCTTTTCTAACATTGGCCTAAAATCGCTTGAAATCTCCAATTGCAATTTCCACAAAAAGAGAGTTTCAAATCTGCTCTGTCCAAAGAAAGGTTCAACTCTGTGAGCTGAATACACACAACACAAAGAAGTTACTGAAAATTCTTCTGTCTAGCATTATATGAAGAAATCCCGTTTCCAACGAAGTCCTCAAAGAGGTCCAAATATCAACTTTCAGACTTTACAAACAGAGTGTTTCCAAACTGCTCTATGAACAGAAAGGTTAAACTCTGTGAGCTAAATGCACACATCACATAGTAGTTTCTGAGAATGATTCTGTCTAGTTTTTATACCAAGATATTTCCTTTTCTAACATTGGCCTCAAATCGCTTGAAATCTCCAATTTCAAATTCCAGAAAAAGAGAGTTTCAAATCTGCTCTGTCCAAAGAAATGTTCAACTCTGTGAGCTGAATACACACAACAGAAAGAAGTTACTGAAAATTCTTCTGTCTAGCATTATATGAAGAAATCCCGTTTCCAACGAAGGCCTCAAAGAGTTCCAAATTTCCACTTGTAGACTGTACAAACAGAGTGTTTCCAATCTGCTGTATGAACAGAAAGGTTAAACTCTGTGAACTGAATGCACACATCACATAGTAGTTTCTGAGAATGATTCTGTCTAGTTTTTATACGAAGATGTTTCCTTTTCTAACATTGGCCTAAAATCGCTTGAAATCTCCAATTGCAATTTCCACAAAAAGAGAGTTTCCACTCTGCTCTGTCCAAAGAAAGGTTCAACTCTGTGAGCTGAATACACACAACACAAAGAAGTTACTCAAAATTCTTCTGTCTAGCATTATATGAAGAAATCCCGTTTCCAACGAAGTCCTCAAAGAGGTCCAAATATCCACTTGCAGACTTTACAAACAGAGTGTTTCCAAACTGCTGTATGAACAGAAAGGTTAAACTCTGTGAGCTGAATGCACACATCACATAGTAGTTTCTGAGAATCATTCTGTCTAGTTTTTATACGAAGATATTTCCTTCTCTCACATTGGCCTCTAATCGCTTGAAATCTCCAATTGCAATTTCCCCAAAAAGAGAGTGTCAAATCTGCTCTGTCCAAAGAAAGGTTCAACTCTGTGAGCTGAATACACACAACACAAAGAAGTTACTCAAAATTCTTCTGTCTAGCATTATATGAAGAAATCCCGTTTCCAACGAAGTCCTCAAAGAGGTCCAAATATCCACTTGCAGACTTTACAAACAGAGTGTTTCCAAACTGCTGTATGAACAGAAAGGTTAAACTCTGTGAGCTGAATGCACACATCACAAAGTAGTTTCTGAGAATCATTCTGTCTAGTTTTTATACGAAGATATTTCCTTTTCTCACATTGGCCTCAAATCGCTTGAAATCTCAAATTCCAAATTCCAGAAAAAGACAGTTTCAAAGCTGCAGTGTGTAAGGAAAGGTTCAAATCTGTGAGTTGAATACACACAACACAAAGAAGTTACTGAGAATTCTTCTGTCTAGCATTATATGAAGAAATCCCGTTTCCAACGAAGGCCTCAAAGTGGTGCAAATATCCACTTGTAGACTTTAGAAACAGAGTGTTTCCAAACTGCTCTATGAACAGAAAAGTTAAACTCTGTGAGCTGAACGCACACATCACAAAGTTGTTTCTGAGAATGATTCTGTCTAGTTTTTATACGAAGATATTTCCTTTTCTAACATTGGCCTAAAACCGCTTCAAATCTCCAATTGCAAATTCCACAAAAAGAGAGTTTCAAATCTGCTCTGTCCAAAGAAAGGTTCAACTCTGTGAGCTGAATACACACAACACAAAGAAGTTACTGAAAATTCTTCTATCTAGCAATATATGAAGAAATCCCGTTTCCAACGAAGTCCTCAAAGAGGTCCAAATATCCACTTGCAGACTTTACAAACAGAGTGTTTCCAAACTGCTGTATGAACAGAAAGGTTAAACTCTGTGAGCTGAATGCACACATCACATAGTAGTTTCTGAGAATGATTCTGTCTAGTTTCTATACGGAGATATTTCCTTTTCTAACATTGGCCTCAAATCGCTTGAAATCTCAAATTCCAAATTCCAGAAAAAGACAGTTTCAAACCTGCAGTGTGTAAGGAAAGGTTCAAATCTGTGAGTTGAATACACACAACACAAAGAAGTTACTGAGAATTCTTCTGTCTAGCATTATATGAAGAAATCCCGTTTCCAACGAAGGCCTCAAATTGGTGCAAATATCCACTTGTAGACTTTAGAAACAGAGTGTTTCCAAACTGCTCTATGAACAGAAAAGTTAAACTCTGTGAGCTGAACGCACACATCACAAAGTTGTTTCTGAGAATGATTCTGTCTAGTTTTTATACCAAGATATTTCGTTTTCTAACATTGGCCTAAAATCGCTTGAAATCTCCAATTGCAATTTCCACAAAAAGAGAGTTTCAAATCTGCTCTGTCCAAAGAAAGGTTCAACTCTGTGAGCTGAATACACACAACACAAAGAAGTTACTGAAAATTCTTCTGTCTAGCATTATATGAAGAAATCCCGTTTCCAACGAAGTCCTCAAAGAGTTCCAAATATCCACTTGCAGACTTTACAAACAGAGTGTTTCCAAACTGCTCTATGAACAGAAAGGTTAAACTCTGTGAGCTGAATGCACACATCACATAGTAGTTTCTGAGAATGATTCTGTCTAGTTTTTATACCAAGATATTTCCTTTTCTCACATTGGCCTCAAATCGCTTGAAATCTCCAATTGCAATTTCCACAAAAAGAGAGTTTCAAATCTGCTCTGTCCAAAGAAAGGTTCAACTCTGAGAGCTGAATACACACAACACAAAGAAGTTACTCAAAATTCTTCTGTCTAGCATTATATAAAGAAATCCCGTTTCCAACGAAATCCTCAAAGAGGTCCAAATATCCCCTTGCAGACTTTACAAACAGAGTGTTTCCAAACTGCTCTATGAACAGAAAGGTTAAAGTCTGTGAGCTGAATGCACACATCACATAGTAGTTTCTGAGAATGATTCTGTCTAGTTTCTATACGAAGATATTTCCTTTTCTAACATTGGCCTCAAATCGCTTAAAATCTCAAATTCCAAATTCCAGAAAAAGACAGTTTCAAACCTGCAGTGTGTAAGGAAAGGTTCAAATCTGTGAGATGAATACACACAACACAAAGAAGTTACTGAGAATTCTTCTGTCTAGCATTATATGAAGAAATCCCGTTTCCAACGAAGGCCTCAAAGTGGTGCAAATATCCACTTGTAGACTTTAGAAACAGAGTGTTTCCAAACTGCTCTATGAACAGAAAAGTTAAACTCTGTGAGCTGAACGCACACATCACAAAGTTGTTTCTGAGAATGATTCTGTCTAGTTTTTATACCAAGATATTTCGTTTTCTAACATTGGCCTAAAATCGCTTGAAATCTCCAATTGCAATTTCCACAAAAAGAGAGTTTCAAATCTGCTCTGTCCAAAGAAAGGTTCAAATCTGTGAGCTGAATACACACAACACAAAGAAGTTACTCAAAATTCTTCTGTCTAGCATTATATGAAGAAATCCCGTTTCCAACGAAGTCCTCAAAGAGTTCCAAATATCCACTTGCAGACTTTACAAACAGAGTGTTTCCAAACTGCTGTATGAACAGAAAGGTGAAACTCTGTGAGCTGAATGCACACATCACATAGTAGTTTCTGAGAATGATTCTGTCTAGTTTTTATACGAAGATATTTCCTTTTCTAACATTGGCCTAAAATCGCTTGAAATCTCCAATTGCAATTTCCACAAAAAGAGAGTTTCAAATCTGCTCTGTCCAAAGAAAGGTTCAACTCTGTGAGCTGAATAAACACAACACAAAGAAGTTACTGAAAATTCTTCTGTCTAGCATTATATGAAGAAATCCCGTTTCCAACGAAGTCCTCAAAGAGGTCCAAATATCCACTTTCAGACTTTACAAACAGAGTGTTTCCAAACTGCTCTATGAACAGAAAGGTTAAACTCTGTGAGCTGAATGCACACATCACATAGTAGTTTCTGAGAATGATTCTGTCTAGTTTTTATACGAAGATGTTTCCTTTTCTAACATTGGCCTAAAATCGCTTGAAATCTCCAATTGCAATTTCCACAAAAAGAGAGTTTCAAATCTGCTCTGTCCAAAGAAAGGTTCAACTCTGTGAGCTGAATACACACAACACAAAGAAGTTACTCAAAATTCTTCTGTCTAGCATTATATGAAGAAATCCCGTTTCCAACGAAGTCCTCAAAGAGGTCCAAATATCCACTTGCAGACTTTACAAACAGAGTGTTTCCAAACTGCTGTATGAACAGAAAGGTTAAACTCTGTGAGCTGAATGCACACATCACATAGTAGTTTCTGAGAATCATTCTGTCTAGTTTTTATACGAAGATATTTCCTTTTCTCACATTGGCCTCTAATCGCTTGAAATCTCCAATTGCAATTTCCACAAAAAGAGAGTGTCAAATCTGCTCTGTCCAAAGAAAGGTTCAACTCTGTGAGCTGAATACACACAACACAAAGAAGTTACTCAAAATTCTTCTGTCTAGCATTATATGAAGAAATCCCGTTTCCAACGAAGTCCTCAAAGAGTTCCAAATATCCACTTGCAGACGTTACAAACAGAGTGTTTCCAAACTGCTCTATGAACAGAAAAGTTAAACTCTGTGAGCTGAACGCACACATCACAAAGTTGTTTCTGAGAATGATTCTGTCTAGTTTTTATACGAAGATATTTCCTTTTCTAACATTGGCCTCATATCGCTTGAAATCTCCAATTGCAATTTCCACAAAAAGAGAGTTTCAAATCTGCTCTGTCCAAAGAAAGGTTCAACTCTGTGAGCTGAATACACACAACACAAAGAAGTTACTCAAAATTCTTCTGTCTAGCATTATATAAAGAAATCCCGTTTCCAACGAAGAAGTCCTCAAAGAGGTCCAAATATCCACTTGCAGACTTTACAAACAGAGTGTTTCCAAACTGCTGTATGAACAGAAAGGTTAAACTCTGTGAGCTGAATGCACACATCACATAGTAGTTTCTGAGAATCATTCTGTCTAGTTTTTATAGCTAGATATTTCCTTTTCTAACATTGGCCTCAAATCGCTTGAAATCTCCAATTGCAATTTCCACAAAAAGAGAGTTTCAAATCTGCTCTGTCCAAAGAAAGGTTCAACTCTGTGAGCTGAATACACACAACACAAAGAAGTTACTCAAAATTCTTCTGTCTAGCATTATATAAAGAAATCCCGTTTCCAACGAAGTCCTCAAAGAGGTCCAAATATCCACTTGCAGACTTTACAAACAGAGTGTTTCCAAACTGCTCTATGAACAGAAAGGTTAAACTCTGTGAGCTGAATGCACACATCACAAAGTAGTTTCTGAGAATGATTCTGTCTAGTTTCTATACGAAGATATTTCCTTTTCTAACATTGGCCTCAAATCGCTTGAAATCTCAAATTCCAAATTCCAGAAAAAGACAGTTTCACAGCTGCAGTGTGTAAGGAAAGGTTCAAATCTGTGAGTTGAATACACACAACACAAAGAAGTTACTGAGAATTCTTCTGTCTAGCATTATATGAAGAAATCCCGTTTCCAACGAAGGCCTCAAACTGGTGCAAATATCCACTTGTAGACTTTAGAAACAGAGTGTTTCCAAACTGCTCTATGAACAGAAAAGTTAAACTCTGTGAGCTGAATGCACACATCGCATAGTAGTTTCTGAGAATGATTCTGTCTAGTTTCTATACGAAGATATTTCCTTTTCTAACATTGGCCTGAAATAGCTTAAAATCTCAAATTCCAAATTCCAGAAAAAGACAGTTTAAAACCTGCAGTGTGTAAGGAAAGGTTCAAATCTGTGAGATGAATACACACAACACAAAGAAGTTACTGAGAATTCTTCTGTCCAGCATTATATGAAGAAATCCCGTTTCCAACGAAGGCCTCAAAGTGGAGCAAATATCCACTTGTAGACTTTAGAAACAGAGTGTTTCCAAACTGCTCTATGAACAGAAAAGTTAAACTCTGTGAGCTGAACGCACACATCACAAAGTTGTTTCTGAGAATGATTCTGTCTAGTTTTTATACCAAGATATATCGTTCTCTAACATTGGCCTAAAATCGCTTGAAATCTCCAATTGCAATTTCCACAAAAAGAGAGTTTCAACTCTGCTCTGTCCAAAGAAAGGTTCAAATCTGTGAGCTGAATACACACAACACAAAGAAGTTACTCAAAATTCTTCTGTCTAGCATTATATGAAGAAATCCCGTTTCCAACGAAGTCCTCAAAGAGGTCCAAATATCCACTTGCAGACTTTACAAACAGAGTGTTTCCAAACTGCTCTATGAACAGAAAGGTTAAACTCTGTGAGCTGAATGCACACATCACATAGCTGTTTCTGAGAATGATTCTGTCTAGTTTTTATACGAAGATGTTTCCTTTTCTAACATTGGCCTAAAATCGCTTGAAATCTCCAATTGCAATTTCCACAAAAAGAGAGTTTCAAATCTGATCTGTCCAAAGAAAGGTTCAACTCTGTGAGCTGAATACACACAACACAAAGAAGTTACTCAAAATTCTTCTGTCTACCATTATATGAAGAAATCCCGTTTCCAACGAAGTCCTCAAAGAGGTCCAAATATCCACTTGCAGACTTTACAAACAGAGTGTTTCCAAACTGCTGTATGAACAGAAAGGTTAAACTCTGTGAGCTGAATGCACACATCACATAGTAGTTTCTGAGAATCATTCTGTCTCGTTTTTATACGAAGATATTTCCTTTTCTCACATTGGCCTCTAATCGCTTGAAATCTCCAATTGCAATTTCCACAAAAAGAGAGTGTCAAATCTGCTCTGTCCAAAGAAAGGTTCAACTCTGTGAGCTGAATAAACACAACACAAAGAAGTTACTGAAAATTCTTCTGTCTAGCATTATATGAAGAAATCCCGTTTCCAACGAAGTCCTCAAAGAGTTCCAAATATCCACTTGCAGACGTTACAAATAGAGTGTTTCCAAACTGCTCTATGAACAGAAAAGTTAAACTCTGTGAGCTGAACGCACACATCACAAAGTTGTTTCTGAGAATGATTCTGTCTAGTTTTTATACGAAGATATTTCCTTTTCTAACATTGGCCTAAAATCGCTTCAAATCTCCAATTGCAAATTCCACAAAAAGAGAGTTTCAAATCTGCTCTGTCCAAAGAAAGGTTCAACTCTGTGAGCTGAATACACACAACACAAAGAAGTTACTGAAAATTCTTCTGTCTAGCATTATATGAAGAAATCCCCTTTCCAACGAAGTCCTCAAAGAGTTCCAAATATCCACTTGCAGACTTTACAAACAGAGTGTTTCCAAACTGCTCTATGAACAGAAAGGTTAAACTCTGTGAGCTGAATGCACACATCACATAGTAGTTTCTGAGAATGATTCTGTCTAGTTTTTATACGAAGATATCTCCTTTTCTAACATTGGCCTAAAATCGCTTGAAATCTCAAATTGCAATTTCCACAAAAAGAGAGTTTCAAATCTGCTCTGTCCAAAGAAAGGTTCAACTCTGTGAGCTGAATACACACAACACAAAGAAGTTACTGAAAATTCTTCTGTCTAGCATTATATGAAGAAATCCCGTTTCCAACGAAGTCTTCAAAGAGGTCCAAATATCCACTTGCAGACTTTACAAACAGAGTGTTTCCAAACTGCTGTATGAACAGAAAGGTTAAACTCTGTGAGCTGAATGCACACATCACATAGTAGTTTCTGAGAATCATTCTGTCTAGTTTTTATAGCAAGATATTTCCTTTTCTAACATTGGCCTCAAATCGCTTGAAATCTCCAATTGCAATTTCCACAAAAAGAGAGTTTCAAATCTGCTCTGTCCAAAGAAAGGTTCAACTCTGTGAGCTGAATACACACAACACAAAGAAGTTACTCAAAATTCTTCTGTCTAGCATTATATAAAGAAATCCCGTTTCCAACGAAGTCCTCAAAGAGGTCCAAATATCAACTTTCAGACTTTACAAACAGAGTGTTTCCAAACTGCTCTATGAACAGAAAGGTTAAACTCTGTGAGCTAAATGCACACATCACATAGTAGTTTCTGAGAATGATTCTGTCTAGTTTTTATACCAAGATATTTCCTTTTCTAACATTGGCCTCAAATCGCTTGAAATCTCCAATTTCAAATTCCAGAAAAAGAGAGTTTCAAATCTGCTCTGTCCAAAGAAATGTTCAACTCTGTGAGCTGAATACACACAACAGAAAGAAGTTACTGAAAATTCTTCTGTCTAGCATTATATGAAGAAATCCCGTTTCCAACGAAGGCCTCAAAGAGTTCCAAATATCCACTTGTAGACTGTACAAACAGAGTGTTTCCAATCTGCTGTATGAACAGAAAGGTTAAACTCTGTGAACTGAATGCACACATCACATAGTAGTTTCTGAGAATGATTCTGTCTAGTTTTTATACGAAGATGTTTCCTTTTCTAACATTGGCCTAAAATCGCTTGAAATCTCCAATTGCAATTTCCACAAAAAGAGAGTTTCCACTCTGCTCTGTCCAAAGAAAGGTTCAACTCTGTGAGCTGAATACACACAACACAAAGAAGTTACTCAAAATTCTTCTGTCTAGCATTATATGAAGAAATCCCGTTTCCAACGAAGTCCTCAAAGAGGTCCAAATATCCACTTGCAGACTTTACAAACAGAGTGTTTCCAAACTGCTGTATGAACAGAAAGGTTAAACTCTGTGAGCTGAATGCACACATCACATAGTAGTTTCTGAGAATCATTCTGTCTAGTTTTTATACGAAGATATTTCCTTCTCTCACATTGGCCTCTAATCGCTTGAAATCTCCAATTGCAATTTCCCCAAAAAGAGAGTGTCAAATCTGCTCTGTCCAAAGAAAGGTTCAACTCTGTGAGCTGAATACACACAACACAAAGAAGTTACTCAAAATTCTTCTGTCTAGCATTATATGAAGAAATCCCGTTTCCAACGAAGTCCTCAAAGAGGTCCAAATATCCACTTGCAGACTTTACAAACAGAGTGTTTCCAAACTGCTGTATGAACAGAAAGGTTAAACTCTGTGAGCTGAATGCACACATCACAAAGTAGTTTCTGAGAATCATTCTGTCTAGTTTTTATACGAAGATATTTCCTTTTCTCACATTGGCCTCAAATCGCTTGAAATCTCAAATTCCAAATTCCAGAAAAAGACAGTTTCAAAGCTGCAGTGTGTAAGGAAAGGTTCAAATCTGTGAGTTGAATACACACAACACAAAGAAGTTACTGAGAATTCTTCTGTCTAGCATTATATGAAGAAATCCCGTTTCCAACGAAGGCCTCAAAGTGGTGCAAATATCCACTTGTAGACTTTAGAAACAGAGTGTTTCCAAACTGCTCTATGAACAGAAAAGTTAAACTCTGTGAGCTGAACGCACACATCACAAAGTTGTTTCTGAGAATGATTCTGTCTAGTTTTTATACGAAGATATTTCCTTTTCTAACATTGGCCTAAAACCGCTTCAAATCTCCAATTGCAAATTCCACAAAAAGAGAGTTTCAAATCTGCTCTGTCCAAAGAAAGGTTCAACTCTGTGAGCTGAATACACACAACACAAAGAAGTTACTGAAAATTCTTCTATCTAGCAATATATGAAGAAATCCCGTTTCCAACGAAGTCCTCAAAGAGGTCCAAATATCCACTTGCAGACTTTACAAACAGAGTGTTTCCAAACTGCTGTATGAACAGAAAGGTTAAACTCTGTGAGCTGAATGCACACATCACATAGTAGTTTCTGAGAATGATTCTGTCTAGTTTCTATACGGAGATATTTCCTTTTCTAACATTGGCCTCAAATCGCTTGAAATCTCAAATTCCAAATTCCAGAAAAAGACAGTTTCAAACCTGCAGTGTGTAAGGAAAGGTTCAAATCTGTGAGTTGAATACACACAACACAAAGAAGTTACTGAGAATTCTTCTGTCTAGCATTATATGAAGAAATCCCGTTTCCAACGAAGGCCTCAAATTGGTGCAAATATCCACTTGTAGACTTTAGAAACAGAGTGTTTCCAAACTGCTCTATGAACAGAAAAGTTAAACTCTGTGAGCTGAACGCACACATCACAAAGTTGTTTCTGAGAATGATTCTGTCTAGTTTTTATACCAAGATATTTCGTTTTCTAACATTGGCCTAAAATCGCTTGAAATCTCCAATTGCAATTTCCACAAAAAGAGAGTTTCAAATCTGCTCTGTCCAAAGAAAGGTTCAACTCTGTGAGCTGAATACACACAACACAAAGAAGTTACTGAAAATTCTTCTGTCTAGCATTATATGAAGAAATCCCGTTTCCAACGAAGTCCTCAAAGAGTTCCAAATATCCACTTGCAGACTTTACAAACAGAGTGTTTCCAAACTGCTCTATGAACAGAAAGGTTAAACTCTGTGAGCTGAATGCACACATCACATAGTAGTTTCTGAGAATGATTCTGTCTAGTTTTTATACCAAGATATTTCCTTTTCTCACATTGGCCTCAAATCGCTTGAAATCTCCAATTGCAATTTCCACAAAAAGAGAGTTTCAAATCTGCTCTGTCCAAAGAAAGGTTCAACTCTGAGAGCTGAATACACACAACACAAAGAAGTTACTCAAAATTCTTCTGTCTAGCATTATATAAAGAAATCCCGTTTCCAACGAAATCCTCAAAGAGGTCCAAATATCCCCTTGCAGACTTTACAAACAGAGTGTTTCCAAACTGCTCTATGAACAGAAAGGTTAAACTCTGTGAGCTGAATGCACACATCACATAGTAGTTTCTGAGAATGATTCTGTCTAGTTTCTATACGAAGATATTTCCTTTTCTAACATTGGCCTCAAATCGCTTAAAATCTCAAATTCCAAATTCCAGAAAAAGACAGTTTCAAACCTGCAGTGTGTAAGGAAAGGTTCAAATCTGTGAGATGAATACACACAACACAAAGAAGTTACTGAGAATTCTTCTGTCTAGCATTATATGAAGAAATCCCGTTTCCAACGAAGGCCTCAAAGTGGTGCAAATATCCACTAGTAGACTTTAGAAACAGAGTGTTTCCAAACTGCTCTATGAACAGAAAAGTTAAACTCTGTGAGCTGAACGCACACATCACAAAGTTGTTTCTGAGAATGATTCTGTCTAGTTTTTATACCAAGATATTTCGTTTTCTAACATTGGCCTAAAATCGCTTGAAATCTCCAATTGCAATTTCCACAAAAAGAGAGTTTCAAATCTGCTCTGTCCAAAGAAAGGTTCAAATCTGTGAGCTGAATACACACAACAGAAAGAAGTTACTCAAAATTCTTCTGTCTAGCATTATATGAAGAAATCCCGTTTCCAACGAAGTCCTCAAAGAGTTCCAAATATCCACTTGCAGACTTTACAAACAGAGTGTTTCCAAACTGCTGTATGAACAGAAAGGTGAAACTCTGTGAGCTGAATGCACACATCACATAGTAGTTTCTGAGAATGATTCTGTCTAGTTTTTATACGAAGATATTTCCTTTTCTAACATTGGCCTAAAATCGCTTGAAATCTCCAATTGCAATTTCCACAAAAAGAGAGTTTCAAATCTGCTCTGTCCAAAGAAAGGTTCAACTCTGTGAGCTGAATAAACACAACACAAAGAAGTTACTGAAAATTCTTCTGTCTAGCATTATATGAAGAAATCCCGTTTCCAACGAAGTCCTCAAAGAGGTCCAAATATCCACTTGCAGACTTTACAAACAGAGTGTTTCCAAACTGCTCTATGAACAGAAAGGTTAAACTCTGTGAGCTGAATGCACACATCACATAGTAGTTTCTGAGAATGATTCTGTCTAGTTTTTATACGAAGATGTTTCCTTTTCTAACATTGGCCTAAAATCGCTTGAAATCTCCAATTGCAATTTCCACAAAAAGAGAGTTTCAAATCTGCTCTGTCCAAAGAAAGGTTCAACTCTGTGAGCTGAATACACACAACACAAAGAAGTTACTCAAAATTCTTCTGTCTAGCATTATATGAAGAAATCCCGTTTCCAACGAAGTCCTCAAAGAGGTCCAAATATCCACTTGCAGACTTTACAAACAGAGTGTTTCCAAACTGCTGTATGAACAGAAAGGTTAAACTCTGTGAGCTGAATGCACACATCACATAGTAGTTTCTGAGAATCATTCTGTCTAGTTTTTATACGAAGATATTTCCTTTTCTCACATTGGCCTCTAATCGCTTGAAATCTCCAATTGCAATTTCCACAAAAAGAGAGTGTCAAATCTGCTCTGTCCAAAGAAAGGTTCAACTCTGTGAGCTGAATACACACAACACAAAGAAGTTACTCAAAATTCTTCTGTCTAGCATTATATGAAGAAATCCCGTTTCCAACGAAGTCCTCAAAGAGTTCCAAATATCCACTTGCAGACGTTACAAACAGAGTGTTTCCAAACTGCTCTATGAACAGAAAAGTTAAACTCTGTGAGCTGAACGCACACATCACAAAGTTGTTTCTGAGAATGATTCTGTCTAGTTTTTATACGAAGATATTTCCTTTTCTAACATTGGCCTCATATCGCTTGAAATCTCCAATTGCAATTTCCACAAAAAGAGAGTTTCAAATCTGCTCTGTCCAAAGAAAGGTTCAACTCTGTGAGCTGAATACACACAACACAAAGAAGTTACTCAAAATTCTTCTGTCTAGCATTATATAAAGAAATCCCGTTTCCAACGAAGAAGTCCTCAAAGAGGTCCAAATATCCACTTGCAGACTTTACAAACAGAGTGTTTCCAAACTGCTGTATGAACAGAAAGGTTAAACTCTGTGAGCTGAATGCACACATCACATAGTAGTTTCTGAGAATCATTCTGTCTAGTTTTTATAGCAAGATATTTCCTTTTCTAACATTGGCCTCAAATCGCTTGAAATCTCCAATTGCAATTTCCACAAAAAGAGAGTTTCAAATCTGCTCTGTCCAAAGAAAGGTTCAACTCTGTGAGCTGAATACACACAACACAAAGAAGTTACTCAAAATTCTTCTGTATAGCATTATATGAAGAAATCCCGTTTCCAACGAAGTCCTCAAAGAGTTCCAAATATCCACTTGCAGACGTTACAAATAGAGTGTTTCCAAACTGCTCTATGAACAGAAAAGTTAAACTCTGTGAGCTGAACGCACACATCACAAAGTTGTTTCTGAGAATGATTCTGTCTAGTTTTTATACGAAGATATTTCCTTTTCTAACATTGGCCTAAAATCGCTTCAAATCTCCAATTGCAAATTCCACAAAAAGAGAGTTTCAAATCTGCTCTGTCCAAAGAAAGGTTCAACTCTGTGAGCTGAATACACACAACACAAAGAAGTTACTGAAAATTCTTCTATCTAGCAATATATGAAGAAATCCCGTTTCCAACGAAGTCCTCAAAGAGGTCCAAATATCCACTTGCAGACTTTACAAACAGAGTGTTTCCAAACTGCTGTATGAACAGAAAGGTTAAACTCTGTGAGCTGAATGCACACATCACATAGTAGTTTCTGAGAATGATTCTGTCTAGTTTCTATACGGAGATATTTCCTTTTCTAACATTGGCCTCAAATCGCTTGAAATCTCAAATTCCAAATTCCAGAAAAAGACAGTTTCAAACCTGCAGTGTGTAAGGAAAGGTTCAAATCTGTGAGTTGAATACACACAACACAAAGAAGTTACTGAGAATTCTTCTGTCTAGCATTATATGAAGAAATCCCGTTTCCAACGAAGGCCTCAAAGTGGTGCAAATATCCACTTCTAGACTTTAGAAACAGAGTGTTTCCAAACTGCTCTATGAACAGAAAAGTTAAACTCTGTGAGCTGAACGCACACATCACAAAGTTGTTTCTGAGAATGATTCTGTCTAGTTTTTATACCAAGATATTTCGTTTTCTAACATTGGCCTAAAATCGCTTGAAATCTCCAATTGCAATTTCCACAAAAAGAGAGTTTCAAATCTGCTCTGTCCAAAGAAAGGTTCAACTCTGTGAGCTGAATACACACAACACAAAGAAGTTACTGAAAATTCTTCTGTCTAGCATTATATGAAGAAATCCCGTTTCCAACGAAGTCCTCAAAGAGTTCCAAATATACACTTGCAGACTTTACAAACAGAGTGTTTCCAAACTGCTCTATGAACAGAAAGGTTAAACTCTGTGAGCTGAATGCACACATCACATAGTAGTTTCTGAGAATGATTCTGTCTAGTTTTTATACCAAGATATTTCCTTTTCTCACATTGGCCTCAAATCGCTTGAAATCTCCAATTGCAATTTCCACAAAAAGAGAGTTTCAAATCTGCTCTGTCCAAAGAAAGGTTCAACTCTGAGAGCTGAATACACACAACACAAAGAAGTTACTCAAAATTCTTCTGTCTAGCATTATATAAAGAAATCCCGTTTCCAACGAAATCCTCAAAGAGGTCCAAATATCCCCTTGCAGACTTTACAAACAGAGTGTTTCCAAACTGCTGTATGAACAGAAAGGTTAAACTCTGTGAGCTGAATGCACACATCACATAGTAGTTTCTGAGAATGATTCTGTCTAGTTTCTATACGAAGATATTTCCTTTTCTAACATTGGCCTCAAATCGCTTAAAATCTCAAATTCCAAATTCCAGAAAAAGACAGTTTCAAACCCGCAGTGTGTAAGGAAAGGTTCAAATCTGTGAGATGAATACACACAACACAAAGAAGTTACTGAGAATTCTTCTGTCTAGCATTATATGAAGAAATCCCGTTTCCAACGAAGGCCTCAAAGTGGTGCAAATATCCACTTGTAGACTTTAGAAACAGAGTGTTTCCAAACTGCTCTATGAACAGAAAAGTTAAACTCTGTGAGCTGAACGCACACATCAGAAAGTTGTTTCTGAGAATGATTCTGTCTAGTTTTTATACGAAGACATTTCCTTTTCTAACATTGGCCTAAAATCGCTTGAAATCTCCAATTGCAATTTCCCCAAAAAGAGAGTTTCAAATCTGCTCTGTCCAAAGAAAGGTTCAACTCTGTGAGCTGAATACACACAACACAAAGAAGTTACTGAAAATTCTTCTGTCTAGCATTATATGAAGAAATCCCGTTTCCAACGAAGTCCTCAAAGAGGTCCAAATATCCCTTTGCAGACTTTACAAACAGAGTGTTTCCAAACTGCTCTATGAACAGAAAGGTTAAACTCTGTGAGCTGAATGCACACATCACATAGTAGTTTCTGAGAATGATTCTGTCTAGTTTCTATACGGAGATATTTCCTTTTCTAACATTGGCCTCAAATCGCTTGAAATCTCAAATTCCAAATTCCAGAAAAAGACAGTTTCAAACCTGCAGTGTGTAAGGAAAGGTTCAAATCTGTGAGTTGAATACACACAACACAAAGAAGTTACTGAGAATTCTTCTGTCTAGCATTATATGAAGAAATCCCGTTTCCAACGAAGGCCTCAAATTGGTGCAAATATCCACTTGTAGACTTTAGAAACAGAGTGTTTCCAAACTGCTCTATGAACAGAAAAGTTAAACTCTGTGAGCTGAACGCACACATCACAAAGTTGTTTCTGAGAATGATTCTGTCTAGTTTTTATACCAAGATATTTCGTTTTCTAACATTGGCCTAAAATCGCTTGAAATCTCCAATTGCAATTTCCACAAAAAGAGAGTTTCAAATCTGCTCTGTCCAAAGAAAGGTTCAACTCTGTGAGCTGAATACACACAACACAAAGAAGTTACTGAAAATTCTTCTGTCTAGCATTATATGAAGAAATCCCGTTTCCAACGAAGTCCTCAAAGAGTTCCAAATATCCACTTGCAGACTTTACAAACAGAGTGTTTCCAAACTGCTCTATGAACAGAAAGGTTAAACTCTGTGAGCTGAATGCACACATCACATAGTAGTTTCTGAGAATGATTCTGTCTAGTTTTTATACCAAGATATTTCCTTTTCTCACATTGGCCTCAAATCGCTTGAAATCTCCAATTGCAATTTCCACAAAAAGAGAGTTTCAAATCTGCTCTGTCCAAAGAAAGGTTCAACTCTGAGAGCTGAATACACACAACACAAAGAAGTTACTCAAAATTCTTCTGTCTAGCATTATATAAAGAAATCCCGTTTCCAACGAAATCCTCAAAGAGGTCCAAATATCCCCTTGCAGACTTTACAAACAGAGTGTTTCCAAACTGCTCTATGAACAGAAAGGTTAAACTCTGTGAGCTGAATGCACACATCACATAGTAGTTTCTGAGAATGATTCTGTCTAGTTTCTATACGAAGATATTTCCTTTTCTAACATTGGCCTCAAATCGCTTAAAATCTCAAATTCCAAATTCCAGAAAAAGACAGTTTCAAACCTGCAGTGTGTAAGGAAAAGTTCAAATCTGTGAGATGAATACACACAACACAAAGAAGTTACTGAGAATTCTTCTGTCTAGCATTATATGAAGAAATCCCGTTTCCAACGAAGGCCTCAAAGTGGTGCAAATATCCACTAGTAGACTTTAGAAACAGAGTGTTTCCAAACTGCTCTATGAACAGAAAAGTTAAACTCTGTGAGCTGAACGCACACATCACAAAGTTGTTTCTGAGAATGATTCTGTCTAGTTTTTATACCAAGATATTTCGTTTTCTAACATTGGCCTAAAATCGCTTGAAATCTCCAATTGCAATTTCCACAAAAAGAGAGTTTCAAATCTGCTCTGTCCAAAGAAAGGTTCAAATCTGTGAGCTGAATACACACAACACAAAGAAGTTACTCAAAATTCTTCTGTCTAGCATTATATGAAGAAATCCCGTTTCCAACGAAGTCCTCAAAGAGTTCCAAATATCCACTTGCAGACTTTACAAACAGAGTGTTTCCAAACTGCTGTATGAACAGAAAGGTGAAACTCTGTGAGCTGAATGCACACATCACATAGTAGTTTCTGAGAATGATTCTGTCTAGTTTTTATACGAAGATATTTCCTTTTCTAACATTGGCCTAAAATCGCTTGAAATCTCCAATTGCAATTTCCACAAAAAGAGAGTTTCAAATCTGCTCTGTCCAAAGAAAGGTTCAACTCTGTGAGCTGAATAAACACAACACAAAGAAGTTACTGAAAATTCTTCTGTCTAGCATTATATGAAGAAATCCCGTTTCCAACGAAGTCCTCAAAGAGGTCCAAATATCCACTTGCAGACTTTACAAACAGAGTGTTTCCAAACTGCTCTATGAACAGAAAGGTTAAACTCTGTGAGCTGAATGCACACATCACATAGTAGTTTCTGAGAATGATTCTGTCTAGTTTTTATACGAAGATGTTTCCTTTTCTAACATTGGCCTAAAATCGCTTGAAATCTCCAATTGCAATTTCCACAAAAAGAGAGTTTCAAATCTGCTCTGTCCAAAGAAAGGTTCAACTCTGTGAGCTGAATACACACAACACAAAGAAGTTACTCAAAATTCTTCTGTCTAGCATTATATGAAGAAATCCCGTTTCCAACGAAGTCCTCAAAGAGGTCCAAATATCCACTTGCAGACTTTACAAACAGAGTGTTTCCAAACTGCTGTATGAACAGAAAGGTTAAACTCTGTGAGCTGAATGCACACATCACATAGTAGTTTCTGAGAATCATTCTGTCTAGTTTTTATACGAAGATATTTCCTTTTCTCACATTGGCCTCTAATCGCTTGAAATCTCCAATTGCAATTTCCACAAAAAGAGAGTGTCAAATCTGCTCTGTCCAAAGAAAGGTTCAACTCTGTGAGCTGAATACACACAACACAAAGAAGTTACTCAAAATTCTTCTGTCTAGCATTATATGAAGAAATCCCGTTTCCAACGAAGTCCTCAAAGAGTTCCAAATATCCACTTGCAGACGTTACAAACAGAGTGTTTCCAAACTGCTCTATGAACAGAAAAGTTAAACTCTGTGAGCTGAACGCACACATCACAAAGTTGTTTCTGAGAATGATTCTGTCTAGTTTTTATACGAAGATATTTCCTTTTCTAACATTGGCCTCATATCGCTTGAAATCTCCAATTGCAATTTCCACAAAAAGAGAGTTTCAAATCTGCTCTGTCCAAAGAAAGGTTCAACTCTGTGAGCTGAATACACACAACACAAAGAAGTTACTCAAAATTCTTCTGTCTAGCATTATATAAAGAAATCCCGTTTCCAACGAAGAAGTCCTCAAAGAGGTCCAAATATCCACTTGCAGACTTTACAAACAGAGTGTTTCCAAACTGCTGTATGAACAGAAAGGTTAAACTCTGTGAGCTGAATGCACACATCACATAGTAGTTTCTGAGAATCATTCTGTCTAGTTTTTATAGCAAGATATTTCCTTTTCTAACATTGGCCTCAAATCGCTTGAAATCTCCAATTGCAATTTCCACAAAAAGAGAGTTTCAAATCTGCTCTGTCCAAAGAAAGGTTCAACTCTGTGAGCTGAATACACACAACACAAAGAAGTTACTCAAAATTCTTCTGTATAGCATTATATGAAGAAATCCCGTTTCCAACGAAGTCCTCAAAGAGTTCCAAATATCCACTTGCAGACGTTACAAATAGAGTGTTTCCAAACTGCTCTATGAACAGAAAAGTTAAACTCTGTGAGCTGAACGCACACATCACAAAGTTGTTTCTGAGAATGATTCTGTCTAGTTTTTATACGAAGATATTTCCTTTTCTAACATTGGCCTAAAATCGCTTCAAATCTCCAATTGCAAATTCCACAAAAAGAGAGTTTCAAATCTGCTCTGTCCAAAGAAAGGTTCAACTCTGTGAGCTGAATACACACAACACAAAGAAGTTACTGAAAATTCTTCTATCTAGCAATATATGAAGAAATCCCGTTTCCAACGAAGTCCTCAAAGAGGTCCAAATATCCACTTGCAGACTTTACAAACAGAGTGTTTCCAAACTGCTGTATGAACAGAAAGGTTAAACTCTGTGAGCTGAATGCACACATCACATAGTAGTTTCTGAGAATGATTCTGTCTAGTTTCTATACGGAGATATTTCCTTTTCTAACATTGGCCTCAAATCGCTTGAAATCTCAAATTCCAAATTCCAGAAAAAGACAGTTTCAAACCTGCAGTGTGTAAGGAAAGGTTCAAATCTGTGAGTTGAATACACACAACACAAAGAAGTTACTGAGAATTCTTCTGTCTAGCATTATATGAAGAAATCCCGTTTCCAACGAAGGCCTCAAAGTGGTGCAAATATCCACTTCTAGACTTTAGAAACAGAGTGTTTCCAAACTGCTCTATGAACAGAAAAGTTAAACTCTGTGAGCTGAACGCACACATCACAAAGTTGTTTCTGAGAATGATTCTGTCTAGTTTTTATACCAAGATATTTCGTTTTCTAACATTGGCCTAAAATCGCTTGAAATCTCCAATTGCAATTTCCACAAAAAGAGAGTTTCAAATCTGCTCTGTCCAAAGAAAGGTTCAACTCTGTGAGCTGAATACACACAACACAAAGAAGTTACTGAAAATTCTTCTGTCTAGCATTATATGAAGAAATCCCGTTTCCAACGAAGTCCTCAAAGAGTTCCAAATATACACTTGCAGACTTTACAAACAGAGTGTTTCCAAACTGCTCTATGAACAGAAAGGTTAAACTCTGTGAGCTGAATGCACACATCACATAGTAGTTTCTGAGAATGATTCTGTCTAGTTTTTATACCAAGATATTTCCTTTTCTCACATTGGCCTCAAATCGCTTGAAATCTCCAATTGCAATTTCCACAAAAAGAGAGTTTCAAATCTGCTCTGTCCAAAGAAAGGTTCAACTCTGAGAGCTGAATACACACAACACAAAGAAGTTACTCAAAATTCTTCTGTCTAGCATTATATAAAGAAATCCCGTTTCCAACGAAATCCTCAAAGAGGTCCAAATATCCCCTTGCAGACTTTACAAACAGAGTGTTTCCAAACTGCTCTATGAACAGAAAGGTTAAACTCTGTGAGCTGAATGCACACATCACATAGTAGTTTCTGAGAATGATTCTGTCTAGTTTCTATACGAAGATATTTCCTTTTCTAACATTGGCCTCAAATCGCTTAAAATCTCAAATTCCAAATTCCAGAAAAAGACAGTTTCAAACCCGCAGTGTGTAAGGAAAGGTTCAAATCTGTGAGATGAATACACACAACACAAAGAAGTTACTGAGAATTCTTCTGTCTAGCATTATATGAAGAAATCCCGTTTCCAACGAAGGCCTCAAAGTGGTGCAAATATCCACTTGTAGACTTTAGAAACAGAGTGTTTCCAAACTGCTCTATGAACAGAAAAGTTAAACTCTGTGAGCTGAACGCACACATCAGAAAGTTGTTTCTGAGAATGATTCTGTCTAGTTTTTATACGAAGACATTTCCTTTTCTAACATTGGCCTAAAATCGCTTGAAATCTCCAATTGCAATTTCCCCAAAAAGAGAGTTTCAAATCTGCTCTGTCCAAAGAAAGGTTCAACTCTGTGAGCTGAATACACACAACACAAAGAAGTTACTGAAAATTCTTCTGTCTAGCATTATATGAAGAAATCCCGTTTCCAACGAAGTCCTCAAAGAGGTCCAAATATCCCTTTGCAGACTTTACAAACAGAGTGTTTCCAAACTGCTGTATGAACAGAAAGTTAAACTCTGTGAGCTGAATGCACACATCACATAGTAGTTTCTGAGAATGATTCTGTCTAGTTTTTATACCAAGATATTTCCTTTTCTCACATCAGCCTAAAATCGCTTGAAATCTCCAATTGCAATTTCCACAAAAAGAGAGTTTCAAATCTGCTCTGTCCAAAGAAAGGTTCAACTCTGTGAGCTGAAAACACACAACACAAAGAAGTTACTGAAAATTCTTCTGTCTAGCATTATATGAAGAAATCCCGTTTCCAACGAAGTCCTCAAAGAGGTCCAAATATCCACTTTCAGACTTTACAAACAGAGTGTTTCCAAACTGCTCTATGAACAGAAAGGTTAAACTCTGTGAGCTGAATGCACACATCACATAGTAGTTTCTGAGAATGATTCTGTCTAGTTTTTATACCAAGATATTTCCTTTTCTAACATTGGCCTCAAATCGCTTGAAATCTCCAATTTCAAATTCCAGAAAAAGAGAGTTTCAAATCTGCTCTGTCCAAAGAAAGGTTCAACTCTGTGAGCTGAATACACACAACACAAAGAAGTTACTGAAAATTCTTCTGTCTAGCATTATATGAAGAAATCCCGTTTCCAACGAAGGCCTCAAAGAGTTCCAAATATCCACTTGTAGACTTTACAAACAGAGTGTTTCCAAACTGCTGTATGAACAGAAAGGTTAAACTCTGTGAGCTGAATGCACACATCACATAGTAGTTTCTGAGAATGATTCTGTCTAGTTTTTATACGAAGATGTTTCCTTTTCTAACATTGGCCTAAAATCGCTTGAAATCTCCAATTGCAATTTCCACAAAAAGAGAGTTTCAAATCTGCTCTGTCCAAAGAAAGGTTCAACTCTGTGAGCTGAATACACACAACACAAAGAAGTTACTCAAAATTCTTCTGTCTAGCATTATATGAAGAAATCCCGTTTCCAACGAAGTCCTCAAAGAGGTCCAAATATCCACTTGCAGACTTTACAAACAGAGTGTTTCCAAACTGCTGTATGAACAGAAAGGTTAAACTCTGTGAGCTGAATGCACACATCACATAGTAGTTTCTGAGAATCATTCTGTCTAGTTTTTATACGAAGATATTTCCTTTTCTCACATTGGCCTCTAATCGCTTGAAATCTCCAATTGCAATTTCCCCAAAAAGAGAGTTTCAAATCTGCTCTGTCCAAAGAACGGTTCAACTCTGTGAGCTGAATACACACAACACAAAGAAGTTACTCAAAATTCTTCTGTCTAGCATTATATGAAGAAATCCCGTTTCCAACGAAGTCCTCAAAGAGGTCCAAATATCCACTTGCAGACTTTACAAACAGAGTGTTTCCAAACTGCTGTATGAACAGAAATGTTAAACTCTGTGAGCTGAATGCACACATCACATAGTAGTTTCTGAGAATCATTCTGTCTAGTTTTTATACGAAGATATTTCCTTTTCTCACATTGGCCTCTAATCGCTTGAAGTCTCCAATTGCAATTTCCACAAAAAGAGAGTGTCAAATCTGCTCTGTCCAAAGTAAGGTTCAACTCTGTGAGCTGAATACACACAACACAAAGAAGTTACTCAAAATTCTTCTGTATAGCATTATATGAAGAAATCCCGTTTCCAACGAAGTCCTCAAAGAGTTCCAAATATCCACTTGCAGACGTTACAAACAGAGTGTTTCCAACTGCTCTATGAACAGAAAAGTTAAACTCTGTGAGCTGAACGCACACATCACAAAGTTGTTTCTGAGAATGATTCTGTCTAGTTTTTATACGAAGATATTTCCTTTTCTAACATTGGCCTAAAATCGCTTGAAATCTCCATTTGCAATTCCACAAAAAGAGAGTTTCAAATCTTCTCTGTCCAAAGAAAGGTTCAACTCTGTGAGCTGAATACACACAACACAAAGAAGTTACTGAAAATTCTTCTGTCTAGCAATATATGAAGAAATCCCGTTTCCAACGAAGTCCTCAAAGAGGTCCAAATATCCACTTGCAGACTTTACAAACAGAGTGTTTCCAAACTGCTGTATGAACAGAAAGGTTAAACTCTGTGAGCTGAATGCACACATCACATTGTAGTTTCTGAGAATCATTCTGTCTAGTTTTTACACCAACATATTTCCTTTTCTAACATTGGCCTCAAATCGCTTGACATCTCCAATTGCAATTTCCACAAAAAGAGAGTTTCAAATCTGCTCTGTCCAAAGAAAGGTTCAACTCTGTGAGCTGAATACACACAACACAAAGAAGTTACTCAAAATTCTTCTGTCTAGCATTATATAAAGAAATCCCGTTTCCAACGAAGTCCTCAAAGAGGTCCAAATATCCACTTGCAGACTTTACAAACAGAGTGTTTCCAAACTGCTCTATGAACAGAAAGGTTAAACTCTGTGAGCTGAACGCACACATCACATAGTAGTTTCTGAGAATGATTCTGTCTAGTTTCTATACGAAGATATTTCCTTTTCTAACATTGGCCTAAAATCGCTTTAAATGTCAAATTCCAAATTCCAGAAAAAGACAGTTTCAAAGTTGCAGTGTGTAAGGAAAGGTTCAAATCTGTGAGTTGAATACACACAACACAAAGAAGTTACTGAGAATTCTTCTGTCTAGCATTATATGAAGAAATCCCGTTTCCAACGAAGTCCTCAAAGAGGTCCAAATATCCACTTGCAGACTTTACAAACAGAGTGTTTCCAAACTGCTGTATGAACAAAAAGGTTAAACTCTGTGAGCTGAATGCACACATCACATTATAGTTTCTGAGAATGATTCTGTCTAGTTTTTATACCAAGATATTTCCTTTTCTAACATTGGCCTCAAATCGCTTGAAATCTCCAATTTCAAATTCCAGAAAAAGAGAGTTTCAAATCTGCTCTGTCCAAAGAAAGGTTCAACTCTGTGAGCTGAATACACAGAACACAAAGAAGTTACTGAAAATTCTTCTGTCTAGCATTATATGAAGAAATCCCGTTTCCAACGAAGTCCTCAAAGAGGTCCAAATATCCACTTTCAGACTTTACAAACAGAGTGTTTCCAAACTGCTCTATGAACAGAAAGGTTAAACTCTGTGAGCTGAATGCACACATCACATAGTAGTTTCTGAGAATGATTCTGTCTAGTTTTTATACGAAGATGTTTCCTTTTCTAACATTGGCCTAAAATCGCTTGAAATCTCCAATTGCAATTTCCACAAAAAGAGAGTTTCAAATCTGCTCTGTCCAAAGAAAGGTTCAACTCTGTGAGCTGAATACACACAACACAAAGAAGTTACTCAAAATTCTTCTGTCTAGCATTATATGAAGAAATCCCGTTTCCAACGAAGTCCTCAAAGAGGTCCAAATATCCACTTGCAGACTTTACAAACAGAGTGTTTCCAAACTGCTGTATGAACAGAAAGGTTAAACTCTGTGAGCTGAATGCACACATCACATAGTAGTTTCTGAGAATCATTCTGTCTAGTTTTTATACGAAGATATTTCCTTTTCTCACATTGGCCTCTAATCGCTTGAAATCTCCAATTGCAATTTCCCCAAAAAGAGAGTTTCAAATCTGCTCTGTCCAAAGAACGGTTCAACTCTGTGAGCTGAATACACACAACACAAAGAAGTTACTCAAAATTCTTCTGTCTAGCATTATATGAAGAAATCCCGTTTCCAACGAAGTCCTCAAAGAGGTCCAAATATCCACTTGCAGACTTTACAAACAGAGTGTTTCCAAACTGCTGTATGAACAGAAAGGTTAAACTCTGTGAGCTGAATGCACACATCACATAGTAGTTTCTGAGAATCATTCTGTCTAGTTTTTATACGAAGATATTTCCTTTTCTCACATTGGCCTCTAATCGCTTGAAGTCTCCAATTGCAATTTCCACAAAAAGAGAGTGTCAAATCTGCTCTGTCCAAAGAAAGGTTCAACTCTGTGAGCTGAATACACACAACACAAAGAAGTTACTGAAAATTCTTCTGTCTAGCAATATATGAAGAAATCCCGTTTCCAACGAAGTCCTCAAAGAGGTCCAAATATCCACTTGCAGACTTTACAAACAGAGTGTTTCCAAACTGCTGTATGAACAGAAAGGTTAAACTCTGTGAGCTGAATGCACACATCACATTGTAGTTTCTGAGAATCATTCTGTCTAGTTTTTACACCAAGATATTTCCTTTTCTAACATTGGCCTCAAATCGCTTGAAATCTCCAATTGCAATTTCCACAAAAAGAGAGTTTCAAATCTGCTCTGTCCAAAGAAAGGTTCAACTCTGTGAGCTGAATACACACAACACAAAGAAGTTACTCAAAATTCTTCTGTCTAGCATTATATAAAGAAATCCCGTTTCCAACGAAGTCCTCAAAGAGGTCCAAATATCCACTTGCAGACTTTACAAACAGAGTGTTTCCAAACTGCTCTATGAACAGAAAGGTTAAACTCTGTGAGCTGAACGCACACATCACATAGTAGTTTCTGAGAATGATTCTGTCTAGTTTCTATACGAAGATATTTCCTTTTCTAACATTGGCCTCAAATCGCTTGAAATGTCAAATTCCAAATTCCAGAAAAAGACAGTTTCAAAGTTGCAGTGTGTAAGGAAAGGTTCAAATCTGTGAGTTGAATACACACAACACAAAGAAGTTACTGAGAATTCTTTTGTCTAGCATTATATGAAGAAATCCCGCTTCCAACGAAGTCCCCAAAGAGGTCCAAATATCCACTTGCAGACTTTACAAACAGAGTGTTTCCAAACTGCTGTATGAACAGAAAGGTTAAACTCTGTGAGCTGAATGAACACATCACATTATAGTTTCTGAGAATGATTCTGTCTAGTTTTTATACCAAGATATTTCCTTTTCTAACATTGGCCTCAAATCGCTTGAAATCTCCAATTTCAAATTCCAGAAAAAGAGAGTTTCAAATCTGCTCTGTCCAAAGAAAGGTTCAACTCTGTGAGCTGAATACACACAACACAAAGAAGTTACTGAAAATTCTTCTGTCTAGCATTATATGAAGAAATCCCGTTTCCAACGAAGGCCTCAAAGAGTTCCAAATATCCACTTGTAGACTTTCCAAACAGTGTGTTTCCAAACTGCTGTATGAACAGAAAGGTTAAACTCTGTGAGCTGAATGCACACATCACATAGTAGTTTCTGAGAATGATTCTGTCTAGTTTTTATACGAAGATGTTTCCTTTTCTAACATTGGCCTAAAATCGCTTGAAATCTCCAATTGCAATTTCCACAAAAAGAGAGTTTCAAATCTGCTCTGTCCAAAGAAAGGTTCAACTCTGTGAGCTGAATACACACAACACAAAGAAGTTACTCAAAATTCTTCTGTCTAGCATTATATGAAGAAATCCCGTTTCCAACGAAGTCCTCAAAGAGGTCCAAATATCCACTTGCAGACTTTACAAACAGAGTGTTTCCAAACTGCTGTATGAACAGAAAGGTTAAACTCTGTGAGCTGAATGCACACATCACATAGTAGTTTCTGAGAATCATTCTGTCTAGTTTTTATACGAAGATATTTCCTTTTCTCACATTGGCCTCTAATCGCTTGAAATCTCCAATTGCAATTTCCACAAAAAGAGAGTGTCAAATCTGCTCTGTCCAAAGAAAGGTTCAACTCTGTGAGCTGAATACACACAACACAAAGAAGTTACTCAAAATTCTTCTGTATAGCATTATATGAAGAAATCCCGTTTCCAACGAAGGCCTCAAAGAGTTCCAAATATCCACTTGCAGACGTTACAAACAGAGTGTTTCCAAACTGCTCTATGAACAGAAAGGTTAAACTCTGTGAGCTGAACGCACACATCACAAAGTTGTTTCTGAGAATGATTCTGTCTAGTTTTTATACGGAGATATTTCCTTTTCTAACATTGGCCTAAAATCGCTTGAAATCTCCAATTGCAAATTCCACAAAAAGAGAGTTTCAAATCTGCTCTGTCCAAAGAAAGGTTCAACTCTGTGAGCTGAATACACACAACACAAAGAAGTTACTGAAAATTCTTCTGTCTAGCAATATATGAAGAAATCCCGTTTCCAACGAAGTCCTCAAAGAGTTCCAAATATCCACTTGCAGACTTTACAAACAGAGTGTTTCCAAACTGCTGTATGAACAGAAAGGTTAAACTCTGTGAGCTGAATGCACACATCACATTGTAGTTTCTGAGAATCATTCTGTCTGGTTTTTACACCAAGATATTTCCTTTTCTAACATTGGCCTCAAATCGCTTGAAATCTCCAATTGCAATTTCCACAAAAAGAGAGTTTCAAATCTGCTCTGTCCAAAGAAAGGTTCAACTCTGTGAGCTGAATACACACAACACAAAGTAGTTACTCAAAATTCTTCTGTCTAGCATTATATAAAGAAATCCCGTTTCCAACGAAGTCCTCAAAGAGGTCCAAATATCCACTTGCAGACTTTACGAACAGAGTGTTTCCAAACTGCTCTATGAACAGAAAGGTTAAACTCTGTGAGCTGAACGCACACATCACATAGTAGTTTCTGAGAATGATTCTGTCTAGTTTCTATACGGAGATATTTCCTTTTCTAACATTGGCCTCAAATCGCTTGAAATCTCAAATTCCAAATTCCAGAAAAAGACAGTTTCAAACCTGCAGTGTGTAAGGAAAGGTTCAAATCTGTGAGTTGAATACACACAACACAAAGAAGTTACTGAGAATTCTTCTGTCTAGCATTATATGAAGAAATCCCGTTTCCAACGAAGGCCTCAAAGTGGTGCAAATATCCACTTGTAGACTTTAGAAACAGAGTGTTTCCAAACTGCTCTATGAACAGAAAAGTTAAACTCTGTGAGCTGAACGCACACATCACAAAGTTGTTTCTGAGAATGATTCTCTCTAGTTTTTATACGAAGATATTTCGTTATCCAACATTGGCCTAAAATCGCTTGAAATCTGCAATTGCAATTTCCACAAAAAGAGAGTTTCAAATCTGCTCTGTCCAAAGAAAGGTTCAACTCTGTGAGCTGAATACACACAACAAAAAGAAGTTAATGAAAATTCTTCTGTCTAGCATTATATGAATAAATCCTGTTTCCAACGAAGTCCTCAAAGAGTTCCAAATATCCACTTGCAGACTTTACAAACAGAGTGTTTCCAAACTGCTCTATGAACAGAAAGGTTAAACTCTGTGAGCTGAATTCACACATCACATAGTAGTTTCTGAGAATGATACTGTCTAGTTTTTATACGAAGATATCTCCTTTTCTAACATTGGCCTAAAATCGCTTGAAATCTCCTATTGCAATTTCCACAAAAAGAGAGTTTCAAATCTGCTCTGTCCAAAGAAAGGTTCAACTCTGTGAGCTGAATACACACAACACAAAGAAGTTACTCAAAATTCTTCTGTCTAGCATTATATAAAGAAATCCCGTTTCCAACGAAGTCCTCAAAGAGGTCCAAATAACTACTTGCAGACTTTACAAACAGAGTGTTTCCAAACTGCTCTATGAACAGAAAGGTTAAACTCTGTGAGCTGAATGCACACATCACATAGTAGTTTCTGAGAATGATTCTGTCTAGTTTCTATACGAAGATATTTCCTTTTCTAAAATTGGCCTCAAATCGCTTAAAATCTCAAATTCCAAATTCCAGAAAAAGACAGTTTCAAATCTGCAGTGTGTAAGGAAAGGTTCAAATCTGTGAGTTAAATACACACAACACAAAGAAGTTACTGAGAATTCTTCTGTCTAGCATTATATGATGAAATCCCGTTTCCAACGAAGGCCTCAAAGTGGTGCAAATATCCACTTGTAGACTTCAGAAACAGAGTGTTTCCAAACTGCTCTATGAACAGAAAAGTTAAACTCTGTGAGTTGAACGCCCACATCACAAAGTTGTTTCTGAGAATGATTCTGTCTAGTTTTTATACCAAGATATTTCGTTTTCTAACATTGGCCTAAAATCGCTGGAAATCTCCAATTGCAATTTCCACAAAAAGAGAGTTTCAAATCTGCTCTGTCCAAAGAAAGGTTCAACCCTGTGAGCTGAATACACACAACACAAAGAAGTTCTGAAAATTCTTCTGTCTAGCATTAAATGAAGAAATCCCGTTTCCAACGAAGTCCTCAAAGAGTTCCAAATATCCACTTGCAGACTTTACAAACAGAGTGTTTCCAAACTGCTGTATGAACAGAAAGGTTAAACTCTGTGAGCTGAATGCACACATCACATAGTAGTTTCTGAGAATGATTCTGTCTAGTTTTTATACGAAGATATTTCCTTTTCTAACATTGGCCTAAAATCGCTTGAAATCTCCAATTGCAATTTCCCCAAAAAGAGAGTTTCAAATCTGCTCTGTCCAAAGAAAGGTTCAACTCTGTGAGCTGAATACACACAACACAAAGAAGTTACTGAAAATTCTTCTGTCTAGCATTATATGAAGAAATCCCGTTTCCAACGAAGTCCTCAAAGAGGTCCAAATATCCACTTGCAGACTTTACAAACAGAGTGTTTCCAAACTGCTGTATGAACAGAAAGGTTAAACTCTGTGAGCTGAATGCACACATCACATAGTAGTTTCTGAGAATCATTCTGTCTAGTTTTTATACGAAGATATTTCCTTTTCTCACATTGGCCTCAAATCGCTTGAAATCTCCAATTGCAATTTCCACAAAAAGAGAGTGTCAAATCTGATCTGTCCAAAGAAAGGTTCAACTCTGTGAGCTGAATACACACAACACAAAGAAGTTACTCAAAATTCTTCTGTCTAGCATTATATAAAGAAATCCCGTTTCCAACGAAGTCCTCAAAGAGGTCCAAATATCCACTTGCAGACTTTACAAACAGAGTGTTTCCAAACTGCTCTATGCACAGAAAGGTTAAACTCTCTGAGCTGAATGCACACATCACATAGTAGTTTCTGAGAATGATTCTGTCTAGTTTTTATACCAAGATATTTCCTTTTCTAACATTGGCCTAAAATCGATTGAAATCTCCAATTTCAAATTCCAGAAAAAGAGAGTTTCAAATCTGCTCTGTCGAAAGAAAGGTTCAAATCTGTGAGCTGAATACAGACAACACAAAGAAGTTACTGAGAATTCTTCTGTCTAGCATTATATGAAGAAATCCCGTTTCCAACGAAGTCCTCAAACAGGTCCAAATATCCCCTTGCAGACTTTAGAAACAGAGTGTTTCCAAACTGCTGTACGAACAGAAAGGTTAAACTCTGTCAGCTGAATGCACACATCACATAGTAGTTTCTGAGAATCATTCTGTCTAGTTTTTATACGAAGATATTTCCTTTTCTAACATTGGCCTCAAATCGCTTGAAATCTCCAATTGCAATTTCCACAAAAAGAGAGTTTCAAATCTGCTCTGTCCAAAGAAAGGTTCAACTCTGTGAGCTGAATACACACAACACAAAGAAGTTACTCAAAATTCTTCTGTCTAGCATTATATAAAGAAATCCCGTTTCCAACGAAGTCCTCAAAGAGGTCCAAGTATCCACTTGCAGACTTTACAAACAGAGTGTTTCCAAACAGCTCTATGAACAGAAAGGTTAAACTCTGTGAGCTGAATGCACACATCACAGAAGTTTCTGAGAATCATTCTGTCTAGTTTCTATACGAAGATATTTCCTTTTCTAACATTGGCCTCAAATCGCTTGAAATCTCAAATTCCAAATTCCAGAAAAAGACAGTTTCAAACCTGCAGTGTGTAAGTAAAGGTTCAAATCTGTGAGTTGAATACACACAACACAAAGAAGTTACTGAGAATTCTTCTGTCTAGCATTATATGAAGAAATCCCGTTTCCAACGAAGTCCTCAAAGTGGTGCAAATATCCACTTGTAGACTTTAGAAACAGAGTGTTTCCAAACTGCTCTATGAACAGAAAAGTTAAACTCTGTGAGTTGAACGCCCACATCACAAAGATGTTTCTGAGAATGATTCTGTCTAGTTTTTATACCAAGATATTTCGTTTTCTAACATTGGCCTAAAATCGCTTGAAATCTCCAATTGCAATTTCCACAAAAAGAGAGTTTCAAATCTGCTCTGTCCAAAGAAAGGTTCAACCCTGTGAGCTGAATACACACAACACAAAGAAGTTCTGAAAATTCTTCTGTCTAGCATTATATGAAGAAATCCCGTTTCCAACGAAGTCCTCAAAGAGTTCCAAATATACACTTGCAGACTTTACAAACTGAGTGTTTCCAAACTGCTGTATGAACAGAAAGGTTAAACTCTGTGAGCTGAATGCACACATCACATAGTAGTTTCTGAGAATGATTCTGTCTAGTTTTTATACGAAGATATTTCCTTTTCTAACATTGGCCTAAAATCGCTTGAAATCTCCAATTGCAATTTCCCCAAAAAGAGAGTTTCAAATCTGCTCTGTCCAAAGAAAGGTTCAACTCTGTGAGCTGAATACACACAACACAAAGAAGTTACTGAAAATTCTTCTGTCTAGCATAATATGAAGAAATCCCGTTTCCAACGAAGTCCTCAAAGAGGTCCAAATATCCACTTGCAGACTTTACAAACAGAGTGTTTCCAAACTGCTGTATGAACAGAAAGGTTAAACTCTGTGAGCTGAATGCACACATCACATAGTAGTTTCTGAGAATCATTCTGTCTAGTTTTTATACGAAGTTATTTCCTTTTCTCACATTGGCCTCAAATCGCTTGAAATCTCCAATTGCAATTTCCACAAAAAGAGAGTGTCAAATCTGCTCTGTCCAAAGAAAGGTTCAACTCTGTAGGCTGAATACACACAACACAAAGAAGTTACTCAAAATTCTTCTGTCTAGCATTATATAAAGAAATCCCGTTTCCAACGAAGTCCTCAAAGAGGTCCAAATATCCACTTGCAGACTTTACAAACAGAGTGTTTCCAAACTGCTGTATGAACAGAAAGGTTAAACTCTGTGAGCTGAATGCACACATCACATAGTAGTTTCTGAGAATCATTCTGTCTAGTTTTTATACCAAGATATTTCCTTTTCTAACATTGGCCTCAAATCGCTTGAAATCTCCAATTGCAATTTCCACAAAAAGAGAGTTTCAAATCTGCTCTGTCCAAAGAAAGGCTCAACTCTGTGAGCTGAATACACACAACACAAATAAGTTACTCAAAATTCTTCTGTCTAGCATTATATAAAGAAATCCCGTTTCCAACGAAGTCCTCAAAGAGGTCCAAATATCCACTTGAAGACTTTACAAACAGAGTGTTTCCAAACTGCTTTATGAACAGAAAGGTTAAACTCTGTGAGCTGAATGCACACATCACATAGTAGTTTCTGAGAATCATTCTGTCTAGTTTTCATACCAAGATATTTCCTTTTCTAACATTGGCCTCAAATCGCTTGAAATCTCCAATTGCAATTTCCACAAAAAGAGAGTTTCAAATCTGCTCTGTCCAAAGAAAGGTTCAACTCTGTGAGCTGAATACACACAACACAAAGAAGTTACTCAAAATTCTTCTGTCTAGCATTATATAAAGAAATCCCGTTTCCAAAGAAGTCCTCAAAGAAGTCCAAATATCCACTTGCAGGCTTTACAAACAGAGTGTTTCCAAACTGCTCTATGAACAGAAAGGTTAAACTCTGTGAGCTGAATGCTCACATCACATAGTAGTTTCTGAGAATGATTCTGTCTAGTTTCTATACGAAGATATTTCCTTTTCTAACATTGGCCTAAAATCGCTTGAAATCTCCAATTGCAAATTCCACAAAAAGAGAGTTTCAAATCTGCTCTGTCCAAAGAAAGGTTCAACTCTGTGAGCTGAATACACACAACACAAAGAAGTTACTGAAAATTCTTCTGTCTAGCATTATATGAAGAAATCCCGTTTCCAACGAAGTCCTCAAAGAGGTCCAAATATCCACTTGCAGACTTTACAAACAGAGTGTTTCCAAACTGCTGTATGAACAGAAAGGTTAAACTCTGTGAGCTGAATGCACACATCACATAGTAGTTTCTGAGAATGATTCTGTCTAGTTTCTATACGAAGATATTTCCTTTTCTAACATTGGCCTAAAATCGCTTGAAATCTCCAATTGCAATTTCCCCAAAAAGAGAGTTTCAAATCTGCTCTGTCCAAAGAAAGGTTCAACTCTGTGAGCTGAATACACACAACACAAAGAAGTTACTGAAACTTCTTCTGTCTAGCATTATATGAAGAAATCCCGTTTCCAACGAAGTCCTCAAAGAGGTCCAAATATCCACTTGCAGACTTTACAAACAGAGTGTTTCCAAACTGCTGTTTTCTATACGAAGATATTTCCTTTTCTAACATTGCCTTAAAATCGCTTGAAATCTCCAATTGCAATTTCCCCAAAAAGAGAGTTTCAAATCTGCTCTCTCCAAAGAAAGGTTCAACTCTGTGAGCTGAATACACACAACACAAAGAAGTTACTGAAAATTCTTCTGTCTAGCATTATATGAAGAAATCCCGTTTCCAGCGAAGTCCTCAAAGATGTCCAAATATCCACTTGCAGACTTTACAAACAGAGTGTTTCCAAACTGCTGTATGAACAGAAAGGTTAAACTCTGTGAGCTGAATGCACACATCACATAGTAGTTTCTGAGAATCATTCTGTCTAGTTTTTATACCAAGATATTTCCTTTTCTAACATTGGCCTCAAATCGCTTGAAATCTCCAATTGCAATTTCCACAAAAAGAGAGTTTCAAATCTGCTCTGTCCAAAGAAAGGTTCAACTCTGTGAGCTGAATACACACAACACAAAGAAGTTACTCAAAATTCTTCTGTCTAGCATTATATAAAGAAATCCCGTTTCCAACGAAGTCCTCAAAGAGGTCCAAATATCCACTTGCAGACTTTACAAACAGAGTGTTTCCAAACTGCTGTATGAACAGAAAGGTTAAACTCTGTGAGCTGAATGCACACATCACATAGTAGTTTCTGAGAATGATTCTGTCTAGTTTCTATACGAAGATATTTCCTTTTCTAACATTGGCCTCAAATCGCTTGAAATCTCAAATTCCAAATTCCAGAAAAAGACAGTTTCAAACCTGCAGTGTGTAAGGAAAGTTTCAAATCTGTGAGTTAAATACACACAACACAAAGAAGTTACTGAGAATTCTTCTGTCTAGCATTATATGAAGAAATCCCGTTTCCAACGAAGGCCTCAAAGTGGTGCAAATATCCACCTGTAGACTTTAGAAACAGAGTGTTTCCAAACTGCTCTATGAACAGAAAAGTTAAACTCTGTGAGTTGAACGCCCACATCACAAAGTTGTTTCTGAGAATGATTCTGTCTAGTTTTTATACCAAGATATTTCGTTTTCTAACATTGGCCTAAAATCGCTTGAAATCTCCAATTGCAATTTCCACAAAAAGAGAGTTTCAAATCTGCTCTGTCCAAAGAAAGGTTCAACCCTGTGAGCTGAATACACACAACACAAAGAAGTTCTGAAAATTCTTCTGTCTAGCATTATATGAAGAAATCCCGTTTCCAACGAAGTCCTCAAAGAGTTCCAAATATCCACTTGCAGACTTTACAAACAGAGTGTTTCCAAACTGCTCTATGAACAGAAAGGTTAAACTCTGTGAGCTGAACGCACACATCACAAAGTTGTTTCTGAGAATGATACTGTCTAGTTTTTATACGAAGATATTTCCTTTTCTAACATTGGCCTAAAATCGCTTGAAATCTCCAATTGCAAATTCCACAAAAAGAGAGTTTCAAATCTGCTCTGTCCAAAGAAAGGTTCAACTCTGTGAGCTGAATACACACCACACAAAGAAATTACTGAAAATTCTTCTGTCTAGCATTATATGAAGAAATCCCGTTTCCAAAGAAGTCCTCAAAGAGGTCCAAATATCCACTTGCAGACTTTACAAACAGAGTGTTTCCAAACTGCTGTATGAACAGAAAGGTTAAACTCTGTGAGCTGAATGCACACATCACATAGTAGTTTCTGAGAATCATTCTGTCTAGTTTTTATTCCAAGATATTTAATTTTCTAACATTGGCCTCAAATCGCTTGAAATCTCCAATTGCAATTTCCACAAAAAGAGAGTTTCAAATCTGCTCTGTCCAAAGAAAGGTTCAACTCTGTGAGCTGAATACACACAACACAAAGAAGTTACTCAAAATTCTTCTGTCTAGCATTATATAAAGAAATCCCGTTTCCAACGAAGTCCTCAAAGAGGTCCAAATAACTACTTGCAGACTTTACAAACAGAGTGTTTCCAAACTGCTCTATGAACAGAAAGGTTAAACTCTGTGAGCTGAATGCACACATCACATAGTAGTTTCTGAGAATGATTCTGTGTAGTTTCTATACGAAGATATTTCCTTTTCTAAAATTGGCCTCAAATCGCTTAAAATCTCAAATTCCAAATTCCAGAAAAAGACAGTTTCAAACCTGCAGTGTGTAAGGAAAGGTTCAAATCTGTGAGTTAAATACACACAACACAAAGAAGTTACTGAGAATTCTTCTGTCTAGCATTATATGATGAAATCCCGTTTCCAACGAAGGCCTCAAAGTGGTGCAAATATCCACTTGTAGACTTCAGAAACAGAGTGTTTCCAAACTGCTCTATGAACAGAAAAGTTAAACTCTGTGAGTTGAACGCCCACATCACAAAGTTGTTTCTGAGAATGATTCTGTCTAGTTTTTATACCAAGATATTTCGTTTTCTAACATTGGCCTAAAATCGCTGGAAATCTCCAATTGCAATTTCCACAAAAAGAGAGTTTCAAATCTGCTCTGTCCAAAGAAAGGTTCAACCCTGTGAGCTGAATACACACAACACAAAGAAGTTCTGAAAATTCTTCTGTCTAGCATTAAATGAAGAAATCCCGTTTCCAACGAAGTCCTCAAAGAGTTCCAAATATCCACTTGCAGACTTTACAAACAGAGTGTTTCCAAACTGCTCTATGAACAGAAAGGTTAAACTCTGTGAGCTGAATGCACACATCACATAGTAGTTTCTGAGAATGATTCTGTCTAGTTTTTATACGAAGATATTTCCTTTTCTAACATTGGCCTAAAATCGCTTGAAATCTCCAATTGCAATTTCCCCAAAAAGAGAGTTTCAAATCTGCTCTGTCCAAAGAAAGGTTCAACTCTGTGAGCTGAATACACACAACACAAAGAAGTTACTGAAAATTCTTCTGTCTAGCATTATATGAAGAAATCCCGTTTCCAACGAAGTCCTCAAAGAGGTCCAAATATCCACTTGCAGACTTTACAAACAGAGTGTTTCCAAACTGCTGTATGAACAGAAAGGTTAAACTCTGTGAGCTGAATGCACACATCACATAGTAGTTTCTGAGAATCATTCTGTCTAGTTTTTATACGAAGATATTTCCTTTTCTCACATTGGCCTCAAATCGCTTGAAATCTCCAATTGCAATTTCCACAAAAAGAGAGTGTCAAATCTGATCTGTCCAAAGAAAGGTTCAACTCTGTGAGCTGAATACACACAACACAAAGAAGTTACTCAAAATTCTTCTGTCTAGCATTATATAAAGAAATCCCGTTTCCAACGAAGTCCTCAAAGAGGTCCAAATATCCACTTGCAGACTTTACAAACAGAGTGTTTCCAAACTGCTCTATGAACAGAAAGGTTAAACTCTCTGAGCTGAATGCACACATCACATAGTAGTTTCTGAGAATGATTCTGTCTAGTTTTTATACCAAGATATTTCCTTTTCTAACATTGGCCTAAAATCGCTTGAAATCTCCAATTTCAAATTCCAGAAAAAGAGAGTTTCAAATCTGCTCTGTCGAAAGAAAGGTTCAAATCTGTGAGCTGAATACAGACAACACAAAGAAGTTACTGAGAATTCTTCTGTCTAGCATTATATGAAGAAATCCCGTTTCCAACGAAGTCCTCAAACAGGTCCAAATATCCCCTTGCAGACTTTAGAAACAGAGTGTTTCCAAACTGCTGTACGAACAGAAAGGTTAAACTCTGTCAGCTGAATGCACACATCACATAGTAGTTTCTGAGAATCATTCTGTCTAGTTTTTATACGAAGATATTTCCTTTTCTAACATTGGCCTCAAATCGCTTGAAATCTCCAATTGCAATTTCCACAAAAAGAGAGTTTCAAATCTGCTCTGTCCAAAGAAAGGTTCAACTCTGTGAGCTGAATACACACAACACAAAGAAGTTACTCAAAATTCTTCTGTCTAGCATTATATAAAGAAATCCCGTTTCCAACGAAGTCCTCAAAGAGGTCCAAGTATCCACTTGCAGACTTTACAAACAGAGTGTTTCCAAACAGCTCTATGAACAGAAAGGTTAAACTCTGTGAGCTGAATGCACACATCACAGAAGTTTCGGAGAATCATTCTGTCTAGTTTCTATACGAAGATATTTCCTTTTCTAACATTGGCCTCAAATCGCTTGAAATCTCAAATTCCAAATTCCAGAAAAAGACAGTTTCAAACCTGCAGTGTGTAAGTAAAGGTTCAAATCTGTGAGTTGAATACACACAACACAAAGAAGTTACTGAGAATTCTTCTGTCTAGCATTATATGAAGAAATCCCGTTTCCAACGAAGTCCTCAAAGTGGTGCAAATATCCACTTGTAGACTTTAGAAACAGAGTGTTTCCAAACTGCTCTATGAACAGAAAAGTTAAACTCTGTGAGTTGAACGCCCACATCACAAAGATGTTTCTGAGAATGATTCTGTCTAGTTTTTATACCAAGATATTTCGTTTTCTAACATTGGCCTAAAATCGCTTGAAATCTCCAATTGCAATTTCCACAAAAAGAGAGTTTCAAATCTGCTCTGTCCAAAGAAAGGTTCAACCCTGTGTGCTGAATACACACAACACAAAGAAGTTCTGAAAATTCTTCTGTCTAGCATTATATGAAGAAATCCCGTTTCCAACGAAGTCCTCAAAGAGTTCCAAATATACACTTGCAGACTTTACAAACTGAGTGTTTCCAAACTGCTGTATGAACAGAAAGGTTAAACTCTGTGAGCTGAATGCACACATCACATAGTAGTTTCTGAGAATGATTCTGTCTAGTTTTTATACGAAGATATTTCCTTTTCTAACATTGGCCTAAAATCGCTTGAAATCTCCAATTGCAATTTCCCCAAAAAGAGAGTTTCAAATCTGCTCTGTCCAAAGAAAGGTTCAACTCTGTGAGCTGAATACACACAACACAAAGAAGTTACTGAAAATTCTTCTGTCTAGCATTATATAAAGAAATCCCGTTTCCAACGAAGTCCTCAAAGAGGTCCAAATATCCACTTGCAGACTTTACAAACAGAGTGTTTCCAAACTGCTGTATGAACAGAAAGGTTAAACTCTGTGAGCTGAATGCACACATCACATAGTAGTTTCTGAGAATCATTCTGTCTAGTTTTTATACGAAGATATTTCCTTTTCTCACATTGGCCTCTAATCGCTTGAAATCTCCAATTGCAATTTCCACAAAAAGAGAGTGTCAAATCTGCTCTGTCCAAAGAAAGGTTCAACTCTGTGAGCTGAATACACACAACACAATAAAGTTACTCAAAATTCTTCTGTCTAGCATTATATGAAGAAATCCCGTTTCCAACGAACTCCTCAAAGAGTTCCAAATATCCACTTGCAGACTTTACAAACAGAGTGTTTCCAAACTGCTCTATGAACAGAAAAGTTAAACTCTGTGAGCTGAACGCACACATCACAAAGTTGTTTCTGAGAATGATTCTGTCTAGTTTTTATACGAAGATATTTCCTTTTCTAACATTGGCCTAAAATCGCTTGAAATCTCCAATTGCAAATTCAACAAAAAGAGAGTATCAAATCTGCTCTGTCCAAAGAAAGGTTCAACTCTGTGAGCTGAATACACACAACACAAAGAAATTACTGAAAATTCTTCTGTCTAGCATTATATGAAGAAATCCCGTTTCCAACGAAGTCCTCAAAGAGTTCCAAATATCCACTTGCAGTCTTTACAAACAGAGTGTTTCCAAACTGCTGTATGAACAGAAAGGTTAAACTCTGTGAGCTGAATGCACACATCACATAGTAGTTTCTGAGAATCATTCTGTCTAGTTTTTATACCAAGATATTTCCTTTTCTAACATTGGCCTCAAATCGCTTGAAATCTCCAATTGCAATTTCCACAAAAAGAGAGTTTCAAATCTGCTCTGTCCAAAGAAAGGTTCAACTCTGTGAGCTGAATACACACAACACAAAGAAGTTACTGAAAATTCTTCTGTCTAGCATTATATGAAGAAATCCCGTCTCCAACGAAGTCCTCAAAGAGGTCCAAGTATCCCCTTGCAGACTTTACAAACAGAGTGTTTCCAAACAGCTCTATGAACAGAAAGGTTAAACTCTGTGAGCTGAATGCACACATCACATAGAAGTTTCTGAGAATCATTCTGTCTAGTTTCTATACGAAGATATTTCCTTTTCTAACATTGGCCTCAAATCGCTTGAAATCTCAAATTCCAAATTCCAGAAAAAGACAGTTTCAAACCTGCAGTGTGTAAGGAAAGGTTCAAATCTGTGAGTTGAATACACACAACACAAAGAAGTTACTGAGAATTCTTCTGTCTAGCATTATATGAAGAAATCCCGTTTCCAACGAAGGCCTCAAAGTGGTGCAAATATCCACTTGTAGACTTTAGAAACAGAGTGTTTCCAAACTGCTCTATGAACAGAAAAGTTAAACTCTGTGAGCAGAACGCACACATCACAATGTTGTTTCTGAGAATGATTCTGTCTAGTTTTTATACCAAGATATTTCGTTTTCTCACATTGGCCTAAAATCGCTTGAAATCTCCAATTGCAATTTCCACAAAAAGAGAGTTTCAAATCTGCTCTGTCCAAAGAAAGGTTCAACACTGTGAGCTGAATACACAAAACACAAAGAAGTTACTGAAAATTCTTCTGTCTAGCATTATATGAAGAAATCCCGTTTCCAACGAAGTCCTCAAAGAGTTCCAAATATCCACTTGCAGACTTTACAAACAGAGTGTTCCCAAACTGCTGTATGAACAGAAAGGTTAAACTCTGTGAGCTGAATGCACACATCACATAGTAGCTTCTGAGAATGATTGTGTCTAGTTTTTATACGAAGATATTTCCTTTTCTAACATTGTCCTAAAATCGCTTGAAATCTCCAATTGCAATTTCCCCAAAAAGAGAGTTTCAAATCTGCTCTGTCCAAAGAAAGGTTCAACTCTGTGAGCTGAATACACACAACACAAAGAAGTTACTGAAAATTCTTCTGTCTAGCATTATATGAAGAAATCCCGTTTCCAACGAAGTCCTCAAAGAGGTCCAAATATCCACTTGCAGACTTTACAAACAGAGTGTTTCCAAACTGCTGTATGAACAGAAAGGTTAAACTCTGTGACCTGAATGCACACATCACATAGTAGTTTCTGAGAATCATTCTGTCTAGTTTTTATACGAAGATATTTCCTTTTCTAACATTGGCCTCAAATCGCTTGAAATCTCCAATTGCAATTTCCCCAAAAAGAGAGTTTCAAATCTGCTCTGTCCAAAGAAAGGCTCAACTCTGTGAGCTGAATACACACAACACAAAGAAGTTACTCAAAATTCTTCTGTCTAGCATTATATGAAGAAATCCCGTTTCCAACGAAGTCCTCAAAGAGGTCCAAATAGCCACTTGCAGACTTTACAAACAGAGTGTTTCCAAACTGCTGTATGAACAGAAATGTTAAACTCTGTGAGCTGAATGCACACATCACATAGTAGTTTCTGAGGATCATTCTGTTTAGTTTTTATACGAAGATATTATCTTTTCTAACATTGGCCTGAAATCGCTTGAAATCTCCAATTGCAATTTCCACAAAAAGAGAGTTTCAAATCTGCTCTGTCCAAAGAAAGGCTCAACTCTGTGAGCTGAATACACACAACACAAATAAGTTACTCAAAATTCTTCTGTCTAGCATTATATAAAGAAATCCCGTTTCCAACGAAGTCCTCAAAGAGGTCCAAATATCCACTTGCAGACTTTACAAACAGAGTGTTTCCAAACTGCTCTATGAACAGAAAGGTTAAACTCTGTGAGCTGAATGCACACATCACATAGTAGTTTCTGAGAATCATTCTGTCTAGTTTTTATACCAAGATATTTCCTTTTCTAACATTGGCCTCAAATCGCTTGAAATCTCCAATTGCAATTTCCACAAAAAGAGAGTTTCAAATCTGCTCTGTCCAAAGAAAGGCTCAACTCTGTGAGCTGAATACACACAACACAAATAAGTTACTCAAAATTCTTCTGTCTAGCATTATATAAAGAAATCCCGTTTCCAACGAAGTCCTCAAAGAGGTCCAAATATCCACTTGCAGACTTTACAAACAGAGTGTTTCCAAACTGCTCTATGAACAGAAAGGTTAAACTCTGTGAGCTGAATGCACACATCACATAGTAGTTTCTGAGAATCATTCTGTCTAGTTTTTATACCAAGATATTTCCTTTTCTAACATTGGCCTCAAATCGCTTGAAATCTCCAATTGCAATTTCCACAAAAAGAGAGTTTCAAATCTGCTCTGTCCAAAGAAAGGTTCAACTCTGTGAGCTGAATACACACAACACAAAGAAGTTACTCAAAATTCTTCGGTCTAGCATTATATAAAGAAATCCCGTTTCCAACGAAGTCCTCAAAGAGGTCCAAATATCCACTTGCAGACTTTACAAACAGAGTGTTTCCAAACTGCTCTATGAACAGAAAGGTTAAACTCTGTGAGCTGAATGCACACATCACATAGTAGTTTCTGAGAATGATTCTGTCTAGTTTCTATACGAAGATATTTCCTTTTCTAACATTGGCCTCAAATCGCTTGAAATCTCAAATTCCAAATTCCAGAAAAAGACAGTTTCAAACCTGCAGTGTGTAAGGAAAGGTTCAAATCTGTGAGTTGAATACACACAACACAAAGAAGTTACTGAGAATTCTTCTGTCTAGCATTATATGAAGAAATCCCGTTTCCAACGAAGGCCTCAAAGTGGTGCAAATATCCACTTGTAGACTTTAGAAACAGAGTGTTTCCAAACTGCTCTATGAACAGAAAAGTTAAACTCTGTGAGCTGAACGCACACATCACAAAGTTGTTTCTGAGAATGATTCTGTCTAGTTTTTATACTAATATATTTCGTTTTCTAACATTGGCCTAAAATCGCTTGAAATCTCCAATTGCAATTTCCACAAAAAGAGAGTTTCAGATCTGCTCTGTCCAAAGAAACGTTCAACTCTGTGAGCTGAATACACACAACACAAAGAAGTTACTGAAAATTCTTCTGTCTAGCATTATATGAAGAAATCCCGTTTCCAACGAAGTCCTCAAAGAGTTCCAAATATCCACTTGCAGACTTTACAAACAGAGTGTTCCCAAACTGCTGTATGAACAGAAAGGTTAAACTCTGTGAGCTGAATGCACACATCACATAGTAGCTTCTGAGAATGATTCTGTCTAGTTTTTATACGAAGATATTTCCTTTTCTATCATTGGCCTAAAATCGCTTCAAATCTCCAATTGCAATTTCCCCAAAAAGAGAGTTTCAAATCTGCTCTGTCCAAAGAAAGGTTCAACTCTGTGAGCTGAATACACACAACACAAAGAAGTTACTGAAAATTCTTCTGTCTAGCATTATATGAAGAAATCCCGTTTCCAACGAAGTCCTCAAAGAGGTCCAAATATCCACTTGCAGACTTTACAAACAGAGTGTTTCCAAACTGCTGTATGAACAGAAAGGTTAAACTCTGTGAGCTGAATGCACACATCACATAGTAGTTTCTGAGAATCATTCTGTCTAGTTTTATACGAAGATATTTCCTTTTCTCACATTGGCCTCTAATCGCTTGAAATCTCCAATTGCAATTTCCAAATAAAGAGAGTGTCAAATCGGCTCTGTCCAAAGAAAGGTTCAACTCTGTGAGCTGAATACACACAACACAAAGAAGTTACTCAAAATTCTTCTGTCTAGCATTATATGAAGAAATCCCGTTTCCAACGAAGTCCTCAAAGAGTTCCAAATATCCACTTGCAGACTTTACAAACAGAGTGTTTCCAAACTGCTCTATGAACAGAAAAGTTTAACTCTGTGAGCTGAACGCACACATCACAAAGTTGTTTCTGAGAATGATTCTGTCTAGTTTTTATACGAAGATATTTCCTTTTCTAACATTGGCCTAAAATCGCTTGAAATCTCCAATTGCAAATTCCACAAAAAGAGAGTTTCAAATCTGCTCTGTCCAAAGAAAGGTTCAACTCTGTGAGCTGAATACACACAACACAACGAAGTTACTGAAAATTCTTCTGTCTAGCATTATATGAAGAAATCCCGTTTCCAACGAAGTCCTCAAAGAGGTCCAAATATCCACTTGCAGACATTACAAACAGAGTGTTTCCAAACTGCTGTATGAACAGAAAGGTTAAACTCTGTGAGCTGAATGCACACATCACATAGTAGTTTCTGAGAATCATTCTGTCTAGTTTTTATACCAAGATATTTCCTTTTCTAACATTGGCCTCAAATCGCTTGAAATCTCCAATTGCAATTTCCACAAAAAGAGAGTTTCAAATCTGCTCTGTCCAAAGAAAGGTTCAACTCTGTGAGCTGAATACACACAATACAAAGAAGTTACTCAAAATTCTTCTGTCTAGCATTATATAAAGAAATCCCGTTTCCAACGAAGTCCTCAAAGAGGTCCAAATATCCACTTGCAGACTTTACAAACAGAGTGTTTCCAAACTGCTCTATGAACAGAAAGGTTAAACTCTGTGAGCTGAATGCACACATCACATAGTAGTTTCTGAGAATGATTCTGTCTAGTTTCTATACGAAGATATTTCCTTTTCTAACATTGGCCTAAAATCGCTTGAAATCTCCAATTGCAATTTCCCCAAAAAGAGAGTTTCAAAATTGCTCTGTCCAAAGAAAGGTTCAACTCTGTGAGCTGAATACACACAACACAAAGAAGTTACTGAAAATTCTTCTGTCTAACATTATATGAAGAAATCCCGTTTCCAAAGAAGTCCTCAAAGAGGTCCAAATATCCACTTGCAGACTTTACAAACAGAGTGTTTCCAAACTGCTGTATGAACAGAAAGGTTAAACTCTGTGAGCGGAATGCACACATCACATAGTAGTTTCTGAGAATCATTCTGTCTAGTTTTTATACAAAGATATATCCTTGCCTCTAATCGCTTGAAATCTCCAATTGCAATTTCCACAAAAAGAGAGTGTCAAATCTGCTCTGTCCAAAGAAAGGTTCAACTCCGTGAGCTGAATAAACACAACACAAAGAAGTTACTCAAAATTCTTCTGTCTAGCATTATATGAAGAAATCCGTTTCCAACGAAGTCCTCAAAGAGTTCCAAATATCCACTTGCAGACTTTACAAACAGAGTGTTTCCAAACTGCTCTATGAACAGAAAAGTTAAACTCTGTGAGCTGAACGCACACATCACAAAGTTGTTTCTGAGAATGATTCTGTCTAGTTTTTATACGAAGATATTTCCTTTTCTAACATTGGCCTAAAATCGCTTGAAATCTCCAATTGCAAATTCCACAAAAAGAGAGTTTCAAATCTGCTCTGTCCAAAGAAAGGTTCAACTCTGTGAGCTGAATACACACAACACAAAGAAGTTACTGAAAATTCTTCTGTCTAGCATTATATGAAGAAATCCCGTTTCCAACGAAGTCCTCAAAGAGGTCCAAATATCCACTTGCAGACTTTACAAACAGAGTGTTTCCAAACTGCTGTATGAACAGAAAGGTTAAACTCTGTGAGCTGAATGCACACATCACATAGTAGTTTCTGAGAATCATTCTGTCTAGTTTTTATACCAAGATATTTCCTTTTCTAACATTGGCCTAAAATCGCTTGAAATCTCCAATTGCAATTTCCACAAAAAGAGAGTTTCAAATCTGCTCTGTCCAAAGAAATGTTCAAATCTGTGAGCTGAATACACACAACACAAAGAAGTTACTCAAAATTCTTCTGTCTAGCATTATATAAAGAAATCCCTTTTCCAACGAAGTCCTCAAAGAGGTCCAAATATCCACTTGCAGACTTTACAAACAGAGTGTTTCCAAACTGCTCTATGAACAGAAAGGTTAAACTCTGTGAGCTCAATGCACACATCACATAGTAGTTTCTGAGAATGATTCTGTCTAGTTTCTATACGAAGATATTTCCTTTTCTAACATTGGCCTCAAATCGCTTGAAATCTCAAATTCCAAATTACAGAAAAAGACAGTTTCAAACCTGCAGTGTGTAAGGAAAGGTTCAAATCTGTGAGTTGAATACACACAACACAAAGAAGTTACTGAGAATTCTTCTGTCTAGCATTATATGAAGAAATCCCGTTTCCAACGAAGGCCTCAAAGTGGTGCAAATATCCACTTTTAGACTTTAGAAACAGAGTGTTTCCAAACTGCTCTATGAACAGAAAAGTTAAACTCTGTGAGCTGAACGCACACATCACAAAGTTGTTTCTGAGAATGATTCTGTCAAGTTTTTATACCAATATATTTCGTTTTCTAACATTGGCCTAAAATCGCTTGAAATCTCCAATTGCAATTTCCACAAAAACAGAGTTTCAGAACTGCACTGTCCAAAGAAAGGTTCAACTCTGTGAGCTGAATACACACAACACAAAGAAGTTACTGAAAATTCTTCTGTCTAGCATTATATGAAGAAATCCCGTTTCCAACGAATTCCTCAAAGAGTTCCAAATATCCACTTGCAGACGTTACAAACAGAGTGTTCCCAAACTGCTGTATGAACAGAAAGGTTAAACTCTGTGAGCTGAATGCACACATCACATAGTAGCTTCTGAGAATGATTCTGTCTAGTTTTTATACGAAGATATTTCCTTTTCTATCATTGGCCTAAAATCGCTTCAAATCTCCAATTGCAATTTCCCCAAAAAGAGAGTTTCAAATCTGCTCTGTCCAAAGAAAGGTTCAACTCTGTGAGCTGAATACACACAACACAAAGAAGTTACTGAAAATTCTTCTGTCTAGCATTATATGAAGAAATCCCGTTTCCAACGATGTCCTCAAAGAGGTCCAAATATCCACTTGCAGACTTTACAAACACAGTGTTTCCAAACTGCTGTATGAACAGAAAGGTTAAACTCTGTGAGCTGAATGCACACATCACATAGTAGTTTCTGAGAATGATTCTGTCTAGTTTTTATACCAAGATATTTCCTTTTCTCACATTGGCCTCAAATCGCTTGAAATCTCCAATTTCAAATTCCAGAAAAAGAGAGTTTCAAATCTGCTCTGTCCAAAGAAATGTTCAACTCTGTGAGCTGAATACACACAACAGAAAGAAGTTACTGAAAATTCTTCTGTCTAGCATTATATGAAGAAATCCCGTTTCCAACGAAGGCCTCAAAGAGTTCCAAATATCCACTTGTAGACTGTACAAACAGAGTGTTTCCAATCTGCTGTATGAACAGAAAGGTTAAACTCTGTGAACTGAATGCACACATCACATAGTAGTTTCTGAGAATGATTCTGTCTAGTTTTTATACGAAGATGTTTCCTTTTCTAACATTGGCCTAAAATCGCTTGAAATCTCCAATTGCAATTTCCACAAAAAGAGAGTTTCCACTCTGCTCTGTCCAAAGAAAGGTTCAACCCTGTGAGCTGAATACACACAACACAAAGAAGTTACTCAAAATTCTTCTGTCTAGCATTATATGAAGAAATCCCGTTTCCAACGAAGTCCTCAAAGAGGTCCAAATATCCACTTGCAGACTTTACAAACAGAGTGTTTCCAAACTGCTGTATGAACAGAAAGGTTAAACTCTGTGAGCTGAATGCACACATCACATAGTAGTTTCTGAGAATCATTCTGTCTAGTTTTTATACGAAGATATTTCCTTCTCTCACATTGGCCTCTAATCGCTTGAAATCTCCAATTGCAATTTCCCCAAAAAGAGAGTGTCAAATCTGCTCTGTCCAAAGAAAGGTTCAACTCTGTGAGCTGAATACACACAACACAAAGAAGTTACTCAAAATTCTTCTGTCTAGCATTATATGAAGAAATCCCATTTCCAACGAAGTCCTCAAAGAGGTCCAAATATCCACTTGCAGACTTTACAAACAGAGTGTTTCCAAACTGCTGTATGAACAGAAAGGTTAAACTCTGTGAGCTGAATGCACACATCACAAAGTAGTTTCTGAGAATCATTCTGTCTAGTTTTTATACGAAGATATTTCCTTTTCTCACATTGGCCTCAAATCGCTTGAAATCTCAAATTCCAAATTCCAGAAAAAGACAGTTTCAAACCTGCAGTGTGTAAGGAAAGGTTCAAATCTGTGAGATGAATACACACAACACAAAGAAGTTACTGAGAATTCTTCTGTCTAGCATTATATGAAGAAATCCCGTTTCCAACGAAGGCCTCAAATTGGAGCAAATATCCACTTGTAGACTTTAGAAACAGAGTGTTTCCAAACTGCTCTATGAACAGAAAAGTTAAACTCTGTGAGCTGAACGCACACATCACAAAGTTGTTTCTGAGAATGATTCTGTCTAGTTTTTATACCAAGATATATCGTTCTCTAACATTGGACTAAAATCGCTTGAAATCTCCAATTGCAATTTCCACAAAAAGAGAGTTTCAACTCTGCTCTGTCCAAAGAAAGGTTCAAATCTGTGAGCTGAATACACACAACACAAAGAAGTTACTCAAAATTCTTCTGTCTAGCATTATATGAAGAAATCCCGTTTCCAACGAAGTCCTCAAAGAGTTCCAAATATCCACTTGCAGACTTTACAAACAGAGTGTTTCCAAACTGCTGTATGAACAGAAAGGTTAAACTCTGTGAGCTGAATGCACACATAACATAGTAGTTTCTGAGAATGATTCTGTCTAGTTTTTATACGAAGATATTTCCTTTTCTAACATTGGCCTAAAATCGCTTGAAATCTCCAATTGCAATTTCCACAAAAAGAGAGTTTCAAATCTGCTCTGTCCAAAGAAAGGTTCAACTCTGTGAGCTGAATACACACAACACAAAGAAGTTACTGAAAATTCTTCTGTCTAGCATTATATGAAGAAATCCCGTTTCCAACGAAGTCCTCAAAGAGGTCCAAATATCAACTTTCAGACTTTACAAACAGAGTGTTTCCAAACTGCTCTATGAACAGAAAGGTTAAACTCTGTGAGCTAAATGCACACATCACATAGTAGTTTCTGAGAATGATTCTGTCTAGTTTTTATACCAAGATATTTCCTTTTCTAACATTGGCCTCAAATCGCTTGAAATCTCCAATTTCAAATTCCAGAAAAAGAGAGTTTCAAATCTGCTCTGTCCAAAGAAATGTTCAACTCTGTGAGCTGAATACACACAACAGAAAGAAGTTACTGAAAATTCTTCTGTCTAGCATTATATGAAGAAATCCCGTTTCCAACGAAGGCCTCAAAGAGTTCCAAATATCCACTTGTAGACTGTACAAACAGAGTGTTTCCAATCTGCTGTATGAACAGAAAGGTTAAACTCTGTGAACTGAATGCACACATCACATAGTAGTTTCTGAGAATGATTCTGTCTAGTTTTTATACGAAGATGTTTCCTTTTCTAACATTGGCCTAAAATCGCTTGAAATCTCCAATTGCAATTTCCACAAAAAGAGAGTTTCCACTCTGCTCTGTCCAAAGAAAGGTTCAACTCTGTGAGCTGAATACACACAACACAAAGAAGTTACTCAAAATTCTTCTGTCTAGCATTATATGAAGAAATCCCGTTTCCAACGAAGTCCTCAAAGAGGTCCAAATATCCACTTGCAGACTTTACAAACAGAGTGTTTCCAAACTGCTGTATGAACAGAAAGGTTAAACTCTGTGAGCTGAATGCACACATCACATAGTAGTTTCTGAGAATCATTCTGTCTAGTTTTTATACGAAGATATTTCCTTCTCTCACATTGGCCTCTAATCGCTTGAAATCTCCAATTGCAATTTCCCCAAAAAGAGAGTGTCAAATCTGCTCTGTCCAAAGAAAGGTTCAACTCTGTGAGCTGAATACACACAACACAAAGAAGTTACTCAAAATTCTTCTGTCTAGCATTATATGAAGAAATCCCGTTTCCAACGAAGTCCTCAAAGAAGTCCAAATATCCACTTGCAGACTTTACAAACAGAGTGTTTCCAAACTGCTGTATGAACAGAAAGGTTAAACTCTGTGAGCTGAATGCACACATCACAAAGTAGTTTCTGAGAATCATTCTGTCTAGTTTTTATACGAAGATATTTCCTTTTCTCACATTGGCCTCAAATCGCTTGAAATCTCAAATTCCAAATTCCAGAAAAAGACAGTTTCAAAGCTGCAGTGTGTAAGGAAAGGTTCAAATCTGTGAGTTGAATACACACAACACAAAGAAGTTACTGAGAATTCTTCTGTCTAGCATTATATGAAGAAATCCCGTTTCCAACGAAGGCCTCAAAGTGGTGCAAATATCCACTTGTAGACTTTAGAAACAGAGTGTTTCCAAACTGCTCTATGAACAGAAAAGTTAAACTCTGTGAGCTGAACGCACACATCACAAAGTTGTTTCTGAGAATGATTCTGTCTAGTTTTTATACGAAGATATTTCCTTTTCTAACATTGGCCTAAAACCGCTTCAAATCTCCAATTGCAAATTCCACAAAAAGAGAGTTTCAAATCTGCTCTGTCCAAAGAAAGGTTCAACTCTGTGAGCTGAATACACACAACACAAAGAAGTTACTGAAAATTCTTCTATCTAGCAATATATGAAGAAATCCCGTTTCCAACGAAGTCCTCAAAGAGGTCCAAATATCCACTTGCAGACTTTACAAACAGAGTGTTTCCAAACTGCTGTATGAACAGAAAGGTTAAACTCTGTGAGCTGAATGCACACATCACATAGTAGTTTCTGAGAATGATTCTGTCTAGTTTCTATACGGAGATATTTCCTTTTCTAACATTGGCCTCAAATCGCTTGAAATCTCAAATTCCAAATTCCAGAAAAAGACAGTTTCAAACCTGCAGTGTGTAAGGAAAGGTTCAAATCTGTGAGTTGAATACACACAACACAAAGAAGTTACTGAGAATTCTTCTGTCTAGCATTATATGAAGAAATCCCGTTTCCAACGAAGGCCTCAAATTGGTGCAAATATCCACTTGTAGACTTTAGAAACAGAGTGTTTCCAAACTGCTCTATGAACAGAAAAGTTAAACTCTGTGAGCTGAACGCACACATCACAAAGTTGTTTCTGAGAATGATTCTGTCTAGTTTTTATACCAAGATATTTCGTTTTCTAACATTGGCCTAAAATCGCTTGAAATCTCCAATTGCAATTTCCACAAAAAGAGAGTTTCAAATCTGCTCTGTCCAAAGAAAGGTTCAACTCTGTGAGCTGAATACACACAACACAAAGAAGTTACTGAAAATTCTTCTGTCTAGCATTATATGAAGAAATCCCGTTTCCAACGAAGTCCTCAAAGAGTTCCAAATATCCACTTGCAGACTTTACAAACAGAGTGTTTCCAAACTGCTCTATGAACAGAAAGGTTAAACTCTGTGAGCTGAATGCACACATCACATAGTAGTTTCTGAGAATGATTCTGTCTAGTTTTTATACCAAGATATTTCCTTTTCTCACATTGGCCTCAAATCGCTTGAAATCTCCAATTGCAATTTCCACAAAAAGAGAGTTTCAAATCTGCTCTGTCCAAAGAAAGGTTCAACTCTGAGAGCTGAATACACACAACACAAAGAAGTTACTCAAAATTCTTCTGTCTAGCATTATATAAAGAAATCCCGTTTCCAACGAAATCCTCAAAGAGGTCCAAATATCCCCTTGCAGACTTTACAAACAGAGTGTTTCCAAACTGCTCTATGAACAGAAAGGTTAAACTCTGTGAGCTGAATGCACACATCACATAGTAGTTTCTGAGAATGATTCTGTCTAGTTTCTATACGAAGATATTTCCTTTTCTAACATTGGCCTCAAATCGCTTAAAATCTCAAATTCCAAATTCCAGAAAAAGACAGTTTCAAACCTGCAGTGTGTAAGGAAAGGTTCAAATCTGTGAGATGAATACACACAACACAAAGAAGTTACTGAGAATTCTTCTGTCTAGCATTATATGAAGAAATCCCGTTTCCAACGAAGGCCTCAAAGTGGTGCAAATATCCACTTGTAGACTTTAGAAACAGAGTGTTTCCAAACTGCTCTATGAACAGAAAAGTTAAACTCTGTGAGCTGAACGCACACATCACAAAGTTGTTTCTGAGAATGATTCTGTCTAGTTTTTATACCAAGATATTTCGTTTTCTAACATTGGCCTAAAATCGCTTGAAATCTCCAATTGCAATTTCCACAAAAAGAGAGTTTCAAATCTGCTCTGTCCAAAGAAAGGTTCAAATCTGTGAGCTGAATACACACAACACAAAGAAGTTACTCAAAATTCTTCTGTCTAGCATTATATGAAGAAATCCCGTTTCCAACGAAGTCCTCAAAGAGTTCCAAATATCCACTTGCAGACTTTACAAACAGAGTGTTTCCAAACTGCTGTATGAACAGAAAGGTGAAACTCTGTGAGCTGAATGCACACATCACATAGTAGTTTCTGAGAATGATTCTGTCTAGTTTTTATACGAAGATATTTCCTTTTCTAACATTGGCCTAAAATCGCTTGAAATCTCCAATTGCAATTTCCACAAAAAGAGAGTTTCAAATCTGCTCTGTCCAAAGAAAGGTTCAACTCTGTGAGCTGAATAAACACAACACAAAGAAGTTACTGAAAATTCTTCTGTCTAGCATTATATGAAGAAATCCCGTTTCCAACGAAGTCCTCAAAGAGGTCCAAATATCCACTTGCAGACTTTACAAACAGAGTGTTTCCAAACTGCTGTATGAACAGAAAGGTTAAACTCTGTGAGCTGAATGCACACATCACATAGTAGTTTCTGAGAATCATTCTGTCTAGTTTTTATACGAAGATATTTCCTTTTCTCACATTGGCCTCTAATCGCTTGAAATCTCCAATTGCAATTTCCACAAAAAGAGAGTGTCAAATCTGCTCTGTCCAAAGAAAGGTTCAACTCTGTGAGCTGAATACACACAACACAAAGAAGTTACTCAAAATTCTTCTGTCTAGCATTATATGAAGAAATCCCGTTTCCAACGAAGTCCTCAAAGAGTTCCAAATATCCACTTGCAGACGTTACAAACAGAGTGTTTCCAAACTGCTCTATGAACAGAAAAGTTAAACTCTGTGAGCTGAACGCACACATCACAAAGTTGTTTCTGAGAATGATTCTGTCTAGTTTTTATACGAAGATATTTCCTTTTCTAACATTGGCCTCATATCGCTTGAAATCTCCAATTGCAATTTCCACAAAAAGAGAGTTTCAAATCTGCTCTGTCCAAAGAAAGGTTCAACTCTGTGAGCTGAATACACACAACACAAAGAAGTTACTCAAAATTCTTCTGTCTAGCATTATCTAAAGAAATCCCGTTTCCAACGAAGAAGTCCTCAAAGAGGTCCAAATATCCACTTGCAGACTTTACAAACAGAGTGTTTCCAAACTGCTGTATGAACAGAAAGGTTAAACTCTGTGAGCTGAATGCACACATCACATAGTAGTTTCTGAGAATCATTCTGTCTAGTTTTTATAGCAAGATATTTCCTTTTCTAACATTGGCCTCAAATCGCTTGAAATCTCCAATTGCAATTTCCACAAAAAGAGAGTGTCAAATCTGCTCTGTCCAAAGAAAGGTTCAACTCTGTGAGCTGAATACACACAACACAAAGAAGTTACTCAAAATTCTTCTGTCTAGCATTATATGAAGAAATCCCGTTTCCAACGAAGTCCTCAAAGAAGTCCAAATATCCACTTGCAGACTTTACAAACAGAGTGTTTCCAAACTGCTGTATGAACAGAAAGGTTAAACTCTGTGAGCTGAATGCACACATCACAAAGTAGTTTCTGAGAATCATTCTGTCTAGTTTTTATACGAAGATATTTCCTTTTCTCACATTGGCCTCAAATCGCTTGAAATCTCAAATTCCAAATTCCAGAAAAAGACAGTTTCAAAGCTGCAGTGTGTAAGGAAAGGTTCAAATCTGTGAGTTGAATACACACAACACAAAGAAGTTACTGAGAATTCTTCTGTCTAGCATTATATGAAGAAATCCCGTTTCCAACGAAGGCCTCAAAGTGGTGCAAATATCCACTTGTAGACTTTAGAAACAGAGTGTTTCCAAACTGCTCTATGAACAGAAAAGTTAAACTCTGTGAGCTGAACGCACACATCACAAAGTTGTTTCTGAGAATGATTCTGTCTAGTTTTTATACGAAGATATTTCCTTTTCTAACATTGGCCTAAAACCGCTTCAAATCTCCAATTGCAAATTCCACAAAAAGAGAGTTTCAAATCTGCTCTGTCCAAAGAAAGGTTCAACTCTGTGAGCTGAATACACACAACACAAAGAAGTTACTGAAAATTCTTCTATCTAGCAATATATGAAGAAATCCCGTTTCCAACGAAGTCCTCAAAGAGGTCCAAATATCCACTTGCAGACTTTACAAACAGAGTGTTTCCAAACTGCTGTATGAACAGAAAGGTTAAACTCTGTGAGCTGAATGCACACATCACATAGTAGTTTCTGAGAATGATTCTGTCTAGTTTCTATACGGAGATATTTCCTTTTCTAACATTGGCCTCAAATCGCTTGAAATCTCAAATTCCAAATTCCAGAAAAAGACAGTTTCAAACCTGCAGTGTGTAAGGAAAGGTTCAAATCTGTGAGTTGAATACACACAACACAAAGAAGTTACTGAGAATTCTTCTGTCTAGCATTATATGAAGAAATCCCGTTTCCAACGAAGGCCTCAAATTGGTGCAAATATCCACTTGTAGACTTTAGAAACAGAGTGTTTCCAAACTGCTCTATGAACAGAAAAGTTAAACTCTGTGAGCTGAACGCACACATCACAAAGTTGTTTCTGAGAATGATTCTGTCTAGTTTTTATACCAAGATATTTCGTTTTCTAACATTGGCCTAAAATCGCTTGAAATCTCCAATTGCAATTTCCACAAAAAGAGAGTTTCAAATCTGCTCTGTCCAAAGAAAGGTTCAACTCTGTGAGCTGAATACACACAACACAAAGAAGTTACTGAAAATTCTTCTGTCTAGCATTATATGAAGAAATCCCGTTTCCAACGAAGTCCTCAAAGAGTTCCAAATATCCACTTGCAGACTTTACAAACAGAGTGTTTCCAAACTGCTCTATGAACAGAAAGGTTAAACTCTGTGAGCTGAATGCACACATCACATAGTAGTTTCTGAGAATGATTCTGTCTAGTTTTTATACCAAGATATTTCCTTTTCTCACATTGGCCTCAAATCGCTTGAAATCTCCAATTGCAATTTCCACAAAAAGAGAGTTTCAAATCTGCTCTGTCCAAAGAAAGGTTCAACTCTGAGAGCTGAATACACACAACACAAAGAAGTTACTCAAAATTCTTCTGTCTAGCATTATATAAAGAAATCCCGTTTCCAACGAAATCCTCAAAGAGGTCCAAATATCCCCTTGCAGACTTTACAAACAGAGTGTTTCCAAACTGCTCTATGAACAGAAAGGTTAAACTCTGTGAGCTGAATGCACACATCACATAGTAGTTTCTGAGAATGATTCTGTCTAGTTTCTATACGAAGATATTTCCTTTTCTAACATTGGCCTCAAATCGCTTAAAATCTCAAATTCCAAATTCCAGAAAAAGACAGTTTCAAACCTGCAGTGTGTAAGGAAAGGTTCAAATCTGTGAGATGAATACACACAACACAAAGAAGTTACTGAGAATTCTTCTGTCTAGCATTATATGAAGAAATCCCGTTTCCAACGAAGGCCTCAAAGTGGTGCAAATATCCACTTGTAGACTTTAGAAACAGAGTGTTTCCAAACTGCTCTATGAACAGAAAAGTTAAACTCTGTGAGCTGAACGCACACATCACAAAGTTGTTTCTGAGAATGATTCTGTCTAGTTTTTATACCAAGATATTTCGTTTTCTAACATTGGCCTAAAATCGCTTGAAATCTCCAATTGCAATTTCCACAAAAAGAGAGTTTCAAATCTGCTCTGTCCAAAGAAAGGTTCAAATCTGTGAGCTGAATACACACAACACAAAGAAGTTACTCAAAATTCTTCTGTCTAGCATTATATGAAGAAATCCCGTTTCCAACGAAGTCCTCAAAGAGTTCCAAATATCCACTTGCAGACTTTACAAACAGAGTGTTTCCAAACTGCTGTATGAACAGAAAGGTGAAACTCTGTGAGCTGAATGCACACATCACATAGTAGTTTCTGAGAATGATTCTGTCTAGTTTTTATACGAAGATATTTCCTTTTCTAACATTGGCCTAAAATCGCTTGAAATCTCCAATTGCAATTTCCACAAAAAGAGAGTTTCAAATCTGCTCTGTCCAAAGAAAGGTTCAACTCTGTGAGCTGAATAAACACAACACAAAGAAGTTACTGAAAATTCTTCTGTCTAGCATTATATGAAGAAATCCCGTTTCCAACGAAGTCCTCAAAGAGGTCCAAATATCCACTTTCAGACTTTACAAACAGAGTGTTTCCAAACTGCTCTATGAACAGAAAGGTTAAACTCTGTGAGCTGAATGCACACATCACATAGTAGTTTCTGAGAATGATTCTGTCTAGTTTTTATACGAAGATGTTTCCTTTTCTAACATTGGCCTAAAATCGCTTGAAATCTCCAATTGCAATTTCCACAAAAAGAGAGTTTCAAATCTGCTCTGTCCAAAGAAAGGTTCAACTCTGTGAGCTGAATACACACAACACAAAGAAGTTACTCAAAATTCTTCTGTCTAGCATTATATGAAGAAATCCCGTTTCCAACGAAGTCCTCAAAGAGGTCCAAATATCCACTTGCAGACTTTACAAACAGAGTGTTTCCAAACTGCTGTATGAACAGAAAGGTTAAACTCTGTGAGCTGAATGCACACATCACATAGTAGTTTCTGAGAATCATTCTGTCTAGTTTTTATACGAAGATATTTCCTTTTCTCACATTGGCCTCTAATCGCTTGAAATCTCCAATTGCAATTTCCACAAAAAGAGAGTGTCAAATCTGCTCTGTCCAAAGAAAGGTTCAACTCTGTGAGCTGAATACACACAACACAAAGAAGTTACTCAAAATTCTTCTCTCTAGCATTATATGAAGAAATCCCGTTTCCAACGAAGTCCTCAAAGAGTTCCAAATATCCACTTGCAGACGTTACAAACAGAGTGTTTCCAAACTGCTCTATGAACAGAAAAGTTAAACTCTGTGAGCTGAACGCACACATCACAAAGTTGTTTCTGAGAATGATTCTGTCTAGTTTTTATACGAAGATATTTCCTTTTCTAACATTGGCCTCATATCGCTTGAAATCTCCAATTGCAATTTCCACAAAAAGAGAGTTTCAAATCTGCTCTGTCCAAAGAAAGGTTCAACTCTGTGAGCTGAATACACACAACACAAAGAAGTTACTCAAAATTCTTCTGTCTAGCATTATCTAAAGAAATCCCGTTTCCAACGAAGAAGTCCTCAAAGAGGTCCAAATATCCACTTGCAGACTTTACAAACAGAGTGTTTCCAAACTGCTGTATGAACAGAAAGGTTAAACTCTGTGAGCTGAATGCACACATCACATAGTAGTTTCTGAGAATCATTCTGTCTAGTTTTTATAGCAAGATATTTCCTTTTCTAACATTGGCCTCAAATCGCTTGAAATCTCCAATTGCAATTTCCACAAAAAGAGAGTTTCAAATCTGCTCTGTCCAAAGAAAGGTTCAACTCTGTGAGCTGAATACACACAACACAAAGAAGTTACTCAAAATTCTTCTGTCTAGCATTATATAAAGAAATCCCGTTTCCAACGAAGTCCTCAAAGAGGTCCAAATATCCACTTGCAGACTTTACAAACAGAGTGTTTCCAAACTGCTCTATGAACAGAAAGGTTAAACTCTGTGAGCTGAATGCACACATCACAAAGTAGTTTCTGAGAATGATTCTGTCTAGTTTCTATACGAAGATATTTCCTTTTCTAACATTGGCCTCAAATCGCTTGAAATCTCAAATTCCAAATTCCAGAAAAAGACAGTTTCACAGCTGCAGTGTGTAAGGAAAGGTTCAAATCTGTGAGTTGAATACACACAACACAAAGAAGTTACTGAGAATTCTTCTGTCTAGCATTATATGAAGAAATCCCGTTTCCAACGAAGGCCTCAAAGTGGTGCAAATATCCACTTGTAGACTTTAGAAACAGAGTGTTTCCAAACTGCTCTATGAACAGAAAAGTTAAACTCTGTGAGCTGAATGCACACATCGCATAGTAGTTTCTGAGAATGATTCTGTCTAGTTTCTATACGAAGATATTTCCTTTTCTAACATTGGCCTGAAATAGCTTAAAATCTCAAATTCCAAATTCCAGAAAAAGACAGTTTAAAACCTGCAGTGTGTAAGGAAAGGTTCAAATCTGTGAGATGAATACACACAACACAAAGAAGTTACTGAGAATTCTTCTGTCTAGCATTATATGAAGAAATCCCGTTTCCAACGAAGGCCTCAAAGTGGAGCAAATATCCACTTGTAGACTTTAGAAACAGAGTGTTTCCAAACTGCTCTATGAACAGAAAAGTTAAACTCTGTGAGCTGAACGCACACATCACAAAGTTGTTTCTGAGAATGATTCTGTCTAGTTTTTATACCAAGATATATCGTTCTCTAACATTGGCCTAAAATCGCTTGAAATCTCCAATTGCAATTTCCACAAAAAGAGAGTTTCAACTCTGCTCTGTCCAAAGAAAGGTTCAAATCTGTGAGCTGAATACACACAACACAAAGAAGTTACTCAAAATTCTTCTGTCTAGCATTATATGAAGAAATCCCGTTTCCAACGAAGTCCTCAAAGAGTTCCAAATATCCACTTGCAGACTTTACAAACAGAGTGTTTCCAAACTGCTCTATGAACAGAAAGGTTAAACTCTGTGAGCTGAATGCACACATCACATAGTTGTTTCTGAGAATGATTCTGTCTAGTTTTTATACGAAGATGTTTCCTTTTCTAACATTGGCCTAAAATCGCTTGAAATCTCCAATTGCAATTTCCACAAAAAGAGAGTTTCAAATCTGATCTGTCCAAAGAAAGGTTCAACTCTGTGAGCTGAATACACACAACACAAAGAAGTTACTCAAAATTCTTCTGTCTACCATTATATGAAGAAATCCCGTTTCCAACGAAGTCCTCAAAGAGGTCCAAATATCCACTTGCAGACTTTACAAACAGAGTGTTTCCAAACTGCTGTATGAACAGAAAGGTTAAACTCTGTGAGCTGAATGCACACATCACATAGTAGTTTCTGAGAATCATTCTGTCTCGTTTTTATACGAAGATATTTCCTTTTCTCACATTGGCCTCTAATCGCTTGAAATCTCCAATTGCAATTTCCACAAAAAGAGAGTGTCAAATCTGCTCTGTCCAAAGAAAGGTTCAACTCTGTGAGCTGAATACACACAACACAAAGAAGTTACTCAAAATTCTTCTGTATAGCATTATATGAAGAAATCCCGTTTCCAACGAAGTCCTCAAAGAGGTCCAAATATCCACTTGCAGACTTTACAAACAGAGTGTTTCCAAACTGCTGTATGAACAGAAAGGTTAAACTCTGTGAGCTGAATGCACACATCACATAGTAGTTTCTGAGAATCATTCTGTCTCGTTTTTATACGAAGATATTTCCTTTTCTATCATTGGCCTAAAATCGCTTCAAATCTCCAATTGCAATTTCCCCAAAAAGAGAGTTTCAAATCTGCTCTGTCCAAAGAAAGGTTCAACTCTGTGAGCTGAATACACACAACACAAAGAAGTTACTGAAAATTCTTCTGTCTAGCATTATATGAAGAAATCCCGTTTCCAACGAAGTCCTCAAAGAGGTCCAAATATCCACTTGCAGACTTTACAAACAGAGTGTTTCCAAACTGCTGTATGAACAGAAAGGTTAAACTCTGTGAGCTGAATGCACACATCACATAGTAGTTTCTGAGAATCATTCTGTCTAGTTTTATACGAAGATATTTCCTTTTCTCACATTGGCCTCTAATCGCTTGAAATCTCCAATTGCAATTTCCAAATAAAGAGAGTGTCAAATCGGCTCTGTCCAAAGAAAGGTTCAACTCTGTGAGCTGAATACACACAACACAAAGAAGTTACTCAAAATTCTTCTGTCTAGCATTATATGAAGAAATCCCGTTTCCAACGAAGTCCTCAAAGAGTTCCAAATATCCACTTGCAGACTTTACAAACAGAGTGTTTCCAAACTGCTCTATGAACAGAAAAGTTTAACTCTGTGAGCTGAACGCACACATCACAAAGTTGTTTCTGAGAATGATTCTGTCTAGTTTTTATACGAAGATATTTCCTTTTCTAACATTGGCCTAAAATCGCTTGAAATCTCCAATTGCAAATTCCACAAAAAGAGAGTTTCAAATCTGCTCTGTCCAAAGAAAGGTTCAACTCTGTGAGCTGAATACACACAACACAACGAAGTTACTGAAAATTCTTCTGTCTAGCATTATATGAAGAAATCCCGTTTCCAACGAAGTCCTCAAAGAGGTCCAAATATCCACTTGCAGACATTACAAACAGAGTGTTTCCAAACTGCTGTATGAACAGAAAGGTTAAACTCTGTGAGCTGAATGCACACATCACATAGTAGTTTCTGAGAATCATTCTGTCTAGTTTTTATACCAAGATATTTCCTTTTCTAACATTGGCCTCAAATCGCTTGAAATCTCCAATTGCAATTTCCACAAAAAGAGAGTTTCAAATCTGCTCTGTCCAAAGAAAGGTTCAACTCTGTGAGCTGAATACACACAATACAAAGAAGTTACTCAAAATTCTTCTGTCTAGCATTATATAAAGAAATCCCGTTTCCAACGAAGTCCTCAAAGAGGTCCAAATATCCACTTGCAGACTTTACAAACAGAGTGTTTCCAAACTGCTCTATGAACAGAAAGGTTAAACTCTGTGAGCTGAATGCACACATCACATAGTAGTTTCTGAGAATGATTCTGTCTAGTTTCTATACGAAGATATTTCCTTTTCTAACATTGGCCTAAAATCGCTTGAAATCTCCAATTGCAATTTCCCCAAAAAGAGAGTTTCAAAATTGCTCTGTCCAAAGAAAGGTTCAACTCTGTGAGCTGAATACACACAACACAAAGAAGTTACTGAAAATTCTTCTGTCTAACATTATATGAAGAAATCCCGTTTCCAAAGAAGTCCTCAAAGAGGTCCAAATATCCACTTGCAGACTTTACAAACAGAGTGTTTCCAAACTGCTGTATGAACAGAAAGGTTAAACTCTGTGAGCGGAATGCACACATCACATAGTAGTTTCTGAGAATCATTCTGTCTAGTTTTTATACAAAGATATATCCTTGCCTCTAATCGCTTGAAATCTCCAATTGCAATTTCCACAAAAAGAGAGTGTCAAATCTGCTCTGTCCAAAGAAAGGTTCAACTCCGTGAGCTGAATAAACACAACACAAAGAAGTTACTCAAAATTCTTCTGTCTAGCATTATATGAAGAAATCCGTTTCCAACGAAGTCCTCAAAGAGTTCCAAATATCCACTTGCAGACTTTACAAACAGAGTGTTTCCAAACTGCTCTATGAACAGAAAAGTTAAACTCTGTGAGCTGAACGCACACATCACAAAGTTGTTTCTGAGAATGATTCTGTCTAGTTTTTATACGAAGATATTTCCTTTTCTAACATTGGCCTAAAATCGCTTGAAATCTCCAATTGCAAATTCCACAAAAAGAGAGTTTCAAATCTGCTCTGTCCAAAGAAAGGTTCAACTCTGTGAGCTGAATACACACAACACAAAGAAGTTACTGAAAATTCTTCTGTCTAGCATTATATGAAGAAATCCCGTTTCCAACGAAGTCCTCAAAGAGGTCCAAATATCCACTTGCAGACTTTACAAACAGAGTGTTTCCAAACTGCTGTATGAACAGAAAGGTTAAACTCTGTGAGCTGAATGCACACATCACATAGTAGTTTCTGAGAATCATTCTGTCTAGTTTTTATACCAAGATATTTCCTTTTCTAACATTGGCCTAAAATCGCTTGAAATCTCCAATTGCAATTTCCACAAAAAGAGAGTTTCAAATCTGCTCTGTCCAAAGAAATGTTCAACTCTGTGAGCTGAATACACACAACACAAAGAAGTTACTCAAAATTCTTCTGTCTAGCATTATATAAAGAAATCCCTTTTCCAACGAAGTCCTCAAAGAGGTCCAAATATCCACTTGCAGACTTTACAAACAGAGTGTTTCCAAACTGCTCTATGAACAGAAAGGTTAAACTCTGTGAGCTCAATGCACACATCACATAGTAGTTTCTGAGAATGATTCTGTCTAGTTTCTATACGAAGATATTTCCTTTTCTAACATTGGCCTCAAATCGCTTGAAATCTCAAATTCCAAATTCCAGAAAAAGACAGTTTCAAACCTGCAGTGTGTAAGGAAAGGTTCAAATCTGTGAGTTGAATACACACAACACAAAGAAGTTACTGAGAATTCTTCTGTCTAGCATTATATGAAGAAATCCCGTTTCCAACGAAGGCCTCAAAGTGGTGCAAATATCCACTTTTAGACTTTAGAAACAGAGTGTTTCCAAACTGCTCTATGAACAGAAAAGTTAAACTCTGTGAGCTGAACGCACACATCACAAAGTTGTTTCTGAGAATGATTCTGTCAAGTTTTTATACCAATATATTTCGTTTTCTAACATTGGCCTAAAATCGCTTGAAATCTCCAATTGCAATTTCCACAAAAAGAGAGTTTCAGAACTGCACTGTCCAAAGAAAGGTTCAACTCTGTGAGCTGAATACACACAACACAAAGAAGTTACTGAAAATTCTTCTGTCTAGCATTATATGAAGAAATCCCGTTTCCAACGAATTCCTCAAAGAGTTCCAAATATCCACTTGCAGACGTTACAAACAGAGTGTTCCCAAACTGCTGTATGAACAGAAAGGTTAAACTCTGTGAGCTGAATGCACACATCACATAGTAGCTTCTGAGAATGATTCTGTCTAGTTTTTATACGAAGATATTTCCTTTTCTATCATTGGCCTAAAATCGCTTCAAATCTCCAATTGCAATTTCCCCAAAAAGAGAGTTTCAAATCTGCTCTGTCCAAAGAAAGGTTCAACTCTGTGAGCTGAATACACACAACACAAAGAAGTTACTGAAAATTCTTCTGTCTAGCATTATATGAAGAAATCCCGTTTCCAACGATGTCCTCAAAGAGGTCCAAATATCCACTTGCAGACTTTACAAACACAGTGTTTCCAAACTGCTGTATGAACAGAAAGGTTAAACTCTGTGAGCTGAATGCACACATCACATAGTAGTTTCTAAGAATGATTCTGTCTAGTTTTTATACCAAGATATTTCCTTTTCTCACATTGGCCTCAAATCGCTTGAAATCTCCAATTTCAAATTCCAGAAAAAGAGAGTTTCAAATCTGCTCTGTCCAAAGAAATGTTCAACTCTGTGAGCTGAATACACACAACAGAAAGAAGTTACTGAAAATTCTTCTGTCTAGCATTATATGAAGAAATCCCGTTTCCAACGAAGGCCTCAAAGAGTTCCAAATATCCACTTGTAGACTGTACAAACAGAGTGTTTCCAATCTGCTGTATGAACAGAAAGGTTAAACTCTGTGAACTGAATGCACACATCACATAGTAGTTTCTGAGAATGATTCTGTCTAGTTTTTATACGAAGATGTTTCCTTTTCTAACATTGGCCTAAAATCGCTTGAAATCTCCAATTGCAATTTCCACAAAAAGAGAGTTTCCACTCTGCTCTGTCCGAAGAAAGGTTCAACTCTGTGAGCTGAATACACACAACACAAAGAAGTTACTCAAAATTCTTCTGTCTAGCATTATATGAAGAAATCCCGTTTCCAACGAAGTCCTCAAAGAGGTCCAAATATCCACTTGCAGACTTTACAAACAGAGTGTTTCCAAACTGCTCTATGAACAGAAAGGTTAAACTCTGTGAGCTGAATGCACACATCACATAGTAGTTTCTGAGAATCATTCTGTCTAGTTTTTATACGAAGATATTTCCTTCTCTCACATTGGCCTCTAATCGCTTGAAATCTCCAATTGCAATTTCCCCAAAAAGAGAGTGTCAAATCTGCTCTGTCCAAAGAAAGGTTCAACTCTGTGAGCTGAATACACACAACACAAAGAAGTTACTCAAAATTCTTCTGTCTAGCATTATATGAAGAAATCCCGTTTCCAACGAAGTCCTCAAAGAGGTCCAAATATCCACTTGCAGACTTTACAAACAGAGTGTTTCCAAACTGCTGTATGAACAGAAAGGTTAAACTCTGTGAGCTGAATGCACACATCACAAAGTAGTTTCTGAGAATCATTCTGTCTAGTTTTTATACGAAGATATTTCCTTTTCTCACATTGGCCTCAAATCGCTTGAAATCTCAAATTCCAAATTCCAGAAAAAGACAGTTTCAAACCTGCAGTGTGTAAGGAAAGGTTCAAATCTGTGAGATGAATACACACAACACAAAGAAGTTACTGAGAATTCTTCTGTCTAGCATTATATGAAGAAATCCCGTTTCCAACGAAGGCCTCAAATTGGAGCAAATATCCACTTGTAGACTTTAGAAACAGAGTGTTTCCAAACTGCTCTATGAACAGAAAAGTTAAACTCTGTGAGCTGAACGCACACATCACAAAGTTGTTTCTGAGAATGATTCTGTCTAGTTTTTATACCAAGATATATCGTTCTCTAACATTGGACTAAAATCGCTTGAAATCTCCAATTGCAATTTCCACAAAAAGAGAGTTTCAACTCTGCTCTGTCCAAAGAAAGGTTCAAATCTGTGAGCTGAATACACACAACACAAAGAAGTTACTCAAAATTCTTCTGTCTAGCATTATATGAAGAAATCCCGTTTCCAACGAAGTCCTCAAAGAGTTCCAAATATCCACTTGCAGACTTTACAAACAGAGTGTTTCCAAACTGCTGTATGAACAGAAAGGTTAAACTCTGTGAGCTGAATGCACACATAACACAGTAGTTTCTGAGAATGATTCTGTCTAGTTTTTATACGAAGATATTTCCTTTTCTAACATTGGCCTAAAATCGCTTGAAATCTCCAATTGCAATTTCCACAAAAAGAGAGTTTCAAATCTGCTCTGTCCAAAGAAAGGTTCAACTCTGTGAGCTGAATACACACAACACAAAGAAGTTACTGAAAATTCTTCTGTCTAGCATTATATGAAGAAATCCCGTTTCCAACGAAGTCCTCAAAGAGGTCCAAATATCAACTTTCAGACTTTACAAACAGAGTGTTTCCAAACTGCTCTATGAACAGAAAGGTTAAACTCTGTGAGCTAAATGCACACATCACATAGTAGTTTCTGAGAATGATTCTGTCTAGTTTTTATACCAAGATATTTCCTTTTCTAACATTGGCCTCAAATCGCTTGAAATCTCCAATTTCAAATTCCAGAAAAAGAGAGTTTCAAATCTGCTCTGTCCAAAGAAATGTTCAACTCTGTGAGCTGAATACACACAACAGAAAGAAGTTACTGAAAATTCTTCTGTCTAGCATTATATGAAGAAATCCCGTTTCCAACGAAGGCCTCAAAGAGTTCCAAATATCCACTTGTAGACTGTACAAACAGAGTGTTTCCAATCTGCTGTATGAACAGAAAGGTTAAACTCTGTGAACTGAATGCACACATCACATAGTAGTTTCTGAGAATGATTCTGTCTAGTTTTTATACGAAGATGTTTCCTTTTCTAACATTGGCCTAAAATCGCTTGAAATCTCCAATTGCAATTTCCACAAAAAGAGAGTTTCCACTCTGCTCTGTCCAAAGAAAGGTTCAACTCTGTGAGCTGAATACACACAACACAAAGAAGTTACTCAAAATTCTTCTGTCTAGCATTATATGAAGAAATCCCGTTTCCAACGAAGTCCTCAAAGAGGTCCAAATATCCACTTGCAGACTTTACAAACAGAGTGTTTCCAAACTGCTGTATGAACAGAAAGGTTAAACTCTGTGAGCTGAATGCACACATCACATAGTAGTTTCTGAGAATCATTCTGTCTAGTTTTTATACGAAGATATTTCCTTCTCTCACATTGGCCTCTAATCGCTTGAAATCTCCAATTGCAATTTCCCCAAAAAGAGAGTGTCAAATCTGCTCTGTCCAAAGAAAGGTTCAACTCTGTGAGCTGAATACACACAACACAAAGAAGTTACTCAAAATTCTTCTGTCTAGCATTATATGAAGAAATCCCGTTTCCAACGAAGTCCTCAAAGAAGTCCAAATATCCACTTGCAGACTTTACAAACAGAGTGTTTCCAAACTGCTGTATGAACAGAAAGGTTAAACTCTGTGAGCTGAATGCACACATCACAAAGTAGTTTCTGAGAATCATTCTGTCTAGTTTTTATACGAAGATATTTCCTTTTCTCACATTGGCCTCAAATCGCTTGAAATCTCAAATTCCAAATTCCAGAAAAAGACAGTTTCAAAGCTGCAGTGTGTAAGGAAAGGTTCAAATCTGTGAGTTGAATACACACAACACAAAGAAGTTACTGAGAATTCTTCTGTCTAGCATTATATGAAGAAATCCCGTTTCCAACGAAGGCCTCAAAGTGGTGCAAATATCCACTTGTAGACTTTAGAAACAGAGTGTTTCCAAACTGCTCTATGAACAGAAAAGTTAAACTCTGTGAGCTGAACGCACACATCACAAAGTTGTTTCTGAGAATGATTCTGTCTAGTTTTTATACGAAGATATTTCCTTTTCTAACATTGGCCTAAAACCGCTTCAAATCTCCAATTGCAAATTCCACAAAAAGAGAGTTTCAAATCTGCTCTGTCCAAAGAAAGGTTCAACTCTGTGAGCTGAATACACACAACACAAAGAAGTTACTGAAAATTCTTCTATCTAGCAATATATGAAGAAATCCCGTTTCCAACGAAGTCCTCAAAGAGGTCCAAATATCCACTTGCAGACTTTACAAACAGAGTGTTTCCAAACTGCTCTATGAACAGAAAGGTTAAACTCTGTGAGCTGAATGCACACATCACATAGTAGTTTCTGAGAATGATTCTGTCTAGTTTCTATACGGAGATATTTCCTTTTCTAACATTGGCCTCAAATCGCTTGAAATCTCAAATTCCAAATTCCAGAAAAAGACAGTTTCAAACCTGCAGTGTGTAAGGAAAGGTTCAAATCTGTGAGTTGAATACACACAACACAAAGAAGTTACTGAGAATTCTTCTGTCTAGCATTATATGAAGAAATCCCGTTTCCAACGAAGGCCTCAAATTGGTGCAAATATCCACTTGTAGACTTTAGAAACAGAGTGTTTCCAAACTGCTCTATGAACAGAAAAGTTAAACTCTGTGAGCTGAACGCACACATCACAAAGTTGTTTCTGAGAATGATTCTGTCTAGTTTTTATACCAAGATATTTCGTTTTCTAACATTGGCCTAAAATCGCTTGAAATCTCCAATTGCAATTTCCACAAAAAGAGAGTTTCAAATCTGCTCTGTCCAAAGAAAGGTTCAACTCTGTGAGCTGAATACACACAACACAAAGAAGTTACTGAAAATTCTTCTGTCTAGCATTATATGAAGAAATCCCGTTTCCAACGAAGTCCTCAAAGAGTTCCAAATATCCACTTGCAGACTTTACAAACAGAGTGTTTCCAAACTGCTCTATGAACAGAAAGGTTAAACTCTGTGAGCTGAATGCACACATCACATAGTAGTTTCTGAGAATGATTCTGTCTAGTTTTTATACCAAGATATTTCCTTTTCTCACATTGGCCTCAAATCGCTTGAAATCTCCAATTGCAATTTCCACAAAAAGAGAGTTTCAAATCTGCTCTGTCCAAAGAAAGGTTCAACTCTGAGAGCTGAATACACACAACACAAAGAAGTTACTCAAAATTCTTCTGTCTAGCATTATATAAAGAAATCCCGTTTCCAACGAAATCCTCAAAGAGGTCCAAATATCCCCTTGCAGACTTTACAAACAGAGTGTTTCCAAACTGCTCTATGAACAGAAAGGTTAAACTCTGTGAGCTGAATGCACACATCACATAGTAGTTTCTGAGAATGATTCTGTCTAGTTTCTATACGAAGATATTTCCTTTTCTAACATTGGCCTCAAATCGCTTAAAATCTCAAATTCCAAATTCCAGAAAAAGACAGTTTCAAACCTGCAGTGTGTAAGGAAAGGTTCAAATCTGTGAGATGAATACACACAACACAAAGAAGTTACTGAGAATTCTTCTGTCTAGCATTATATGAAGAAATCCCGTTTCCAACGAAGGCCTCAAAGTGGTGCAAATATCCACTTGTAGACTTTAGAAACAGAGTGTTTCCAAACTGCTCTATGAACAGAAAAGTTAAACTCTGTGAGCTGAACGCACACATCACAAAGTTGTTTCTGAGAATGATTCTGTCTAGTTTTTATACCAAGATATTTCGTTTTCTAACATTGGCCTAAAATCGCTTGAAATCTCCAATTGCAATTTCCACAAAAAGAGAGTTTCAAATCTGCTCTGTCCAAAGAAAGGTTCAAATCTGTGAGCTGAATACACACAACACAAAGAAGTTACTCAAAATTCTTCTGTCTAGCATTATATGAAGAAATCCCGTTTCCAACGAAGTCCTCAAAGAGTTCCAAATATCCACTTGCAGACTTTACAAACAGAGTGTTTCCAAACTGCTGTATGAACAGAAAGGTGAAACTCTGTGAGCTGAATGCACACATCACATAGTAGTTTCTGAGAATGATTCTGTCTAGTTTTTATACGAAGATATTTCCTTTTCTAACATTGGCCTAAAATCGCTTGAAATCTCCAATTGCAATTTCCACAAAAAGAGAGTTTCAAATCTGCTCTGTCCAAAGAAAGGTTCAACTCTGTGAGCTGAATAAACACAACACAAAGAAGTTACTGAAAATTCTTCTGTCTAGCATTATATGAAGAAATCCCGTTTCCAACGAAGTCCTCAAAGAGGTCCAAATATCCACTTTCAGACTTTACAAACAGAGTGTTTCCAAACTGCTCTATGAACAGAAAGGTTAAACTCTGTGAGCTGAATGCACACATCACATAGTAGTTTCTGAGAATGATTCTGTCTAGTTTTTATACGAAGATGTTTCCTTTTCTAACATTGGCCTAAAATCGCTTGAAATCTCCAATTGCAATTTCCACAAAAAGAGAGTTTCAAATCTGCTCTGTCCAAAGAAAGGTTCAACTCTGTGAGCTGAATACACACAACACAAAGAAGTTACTCAAAATTCTTCTGTCTAGCATTATATGAAGAAATCCCGTTTCCAACGAAGTCCTCAAAGAGGTCCAAATATCCACTTGCAGACTTTACAAACAGAGTGTTTCCAAACTGCTGTATGAACAGAAAGGTTAAACTCTGTGAGCTGAATGCACACATCACATAGTAGTTTCTGAGAATCATTCTGTCTAGTTTTTATACGAAGATATTTCCTTTTCTCACATTGGCCTCTAATCGCTTGAAATCTCCAATTGCAATTTCCACAAAAAGAGAGTGTCAAATCTGCTCTGTCCAAAGAAAGGTTCAACTCTGTGAGCTGAATACACACAACACAAAGAAGTTACTCAAAATTCTTCTGTCTAGCATTATATGAAGAAATCCCGTTTCCAACGAAGTCCTCAAAGAGTTCCAAATATCCACTTGCAGACGTTACAAACAGAGTGTTTCCAAACTGCTCTATGAACAGAAAAGTTAAACTCTGTGAGCTGAACGCACACATCACAAAGTTGTTTCTGAGAATGATTCTGTCTAGTTTTTATACGAAGATATTTCCTTTTCTAACATTGGCCTCATATCGCTTGAAATCTCCAATTGCAATTTCCACAAAAAGAGAGTTTCAAATCTGCTCTGTCCAAAGAAAGGTTCAACTCTGTGAGCTGAATACACACAACACAAAGAAGTTACTCAAAATTCTTCTGTCTAGCATTATCTAAAGAAATCCCGTTTCCAACGAAGAAGTCCTCAAAGAGGTCCAAATATCCACTTGCAGACTTTACAAACAGAGTGTTTCCAAACTGCTGTATGAACAGAAAGGTTAAACTCTGTGAGCTGAATGCACACATCACATAGTAGTTTCTGAGAATCATTCTGTCTAGTTTTTATAGCAAGATATTTCCTTTTCTAACATTGGCCTCAAATCGCTTGAAATCTCCAATTGCAATTTCCACAAAAAGAGAGTTTCAAATCTGCTCTGTCCAAAGAAAGGTTCAACTCTGTGAGCTGAATACACACAACACAAAGAAGTTACTCAAAATTCTTCTGTCTAGCATTATATAAAGAAATCCCGTTTCCAACGAAGTCCTCAAAGAGGTCCAAATATCCACTTGCAGACTTTACAAACAGAGTGTTTCCAAACTGCTCTATGAACAGAAAGGTTAAACTCTGTGAGCTGAATGCACACATCACAAAGTAGTTTCTGAGAATGATTCTGTCTAGTTTCTATACGAAGATATTTCCTTTTCTAACATTGGCCTCAAATCGCTTGAAATCTCAAATTCCAAATTCCAGAAAAAGACAGTTTCACAGCTGCAGTGTGTAAGGAAAGGTTCAAATCTGTGAGTTGAATACACACAACACAAAGAAGTTACTGAGAATTCTTCTGTCTAGCATTATATGAAGAAATCCCGTTTCCAACGAAGGCCTCAAAGTGGTGCAAATATCCACTTGTAGACTTTAGAAACAGAGTGTTTCCAAACTGCTCTATGAACAGAAAAGTTAAACTCTGTGAGCTGAATGCACACATCGCATAGTAGTTTCTGAGAATGATTCTGTCTAGTTTCTATACGAAGATATTTCCTTTTCTAACATTGGCCTGAAATAGCTTAAAATCTCAAATTCCAAATTCCAGAAAAAGACAGTTTAAAACCTGCAGTGTGTAAGGAAAGGTTCAAATCTGTGAGATGAATACACACAACACAAAGAAGTTACTGAGAATTCTTCTGTCTAGCATTATATGAAGGAATCCCGTTTCCAACGAAGGCCTCAAAGTGGAGCAAATATCCACTTGTAGACTTTAGAAACAGAGTGTTTCCAAACTGCTCTATGAACAGAAAAGTTAAACTCTGTGAGCTGAACGCACACATCACAAAGTTGTTTCTGAGAATGATTCTGTCTAGTTTTTATACCAAGATATATCGTTCTCTAACATTGGCCTAAAATCGCTTGAAATCTCCAATTGCAATTTCCACAAAAAGAGAGTTTCAACTCTGCTCTGTCCAAAGAAAGGTTCAAATCTGTGAGCTGAATACACACAACACAAAGAAGTTACTCAAAATTCTTCTGTCTAGCATTATATGAAGAAATCCCGTTTCCAACGAAGTCCTCAAAGAGTTCCAAATATCCACTTGCAGACTTTACAAACAGAGTGTTTCCAAACTGCTCTATGAACAGAAAGGTTAAACTCTGTGAGCTGAATGCACACATCACATAGTTGTTTCTGAGAATGATTCTGTCTAGTTTTTATACGAAGATGTTTCCTTTTCTAACATTGGCCTAAAATCGCTTGAAATCTCCAATTGCAATTTCCACAAAAAGAGAGTTTCAAATCTGATCTGTCCAAAGAAAGGTTCAACTCTGTGAGCTGAATACACACAACACAAAGAAGTTGCTCAAAATTCTTCTGTCTACCATTATATGAAGAAATCCCGTTTCCAACGAAGTCCTCAAAGAGGTCCAAATATCCACTTGCAGACTTTACAAACAGAGTGTTTCCAAACTGCTGTATGAACAGAAAGGTTAAACTCTGTGAGCTGAATGCACACATCACATAGTAGTTTCTGAGAATCATTCTGTCTCGTTTTTATACGAAGATATTTCCTTTTCTCACATTGGCCTCTAATCGCTTGAAATCTCCAATTGCAATTTCCACAAAAAGAGAGTGTCAAATCTGCTCTGTCCAAAGAAAGGTTCAACTCTGTGAGCTGAATACACACAACACAAAGAAGTTACTCAAAATTCTTCTGTATAGCATTATATGAAGAAATCCCGTTTCCAACGAAGTCCTCAAAGAGTTCCAAATATCCACTTGCAGACTTTACAAACAGAGTGTTTCCAAACTGCTGTATGAACAGAAAGGTTAAACTCTGTGAGCTGAATGCACACATCACAAAGTAGTTTCTGAGAATCATTCTGTCTAGTTTTTATACGAAGATATTTCCTTTTCTCACATTGGCCTCAAATCGCTTGAAATCTCAAATTCCAAATTCCAGAAAAAGACAGTTTCAAAGCTGCAGTGTGTAAGGAAAGGTTCAAATCTGTGAGATGAATACACACAACACAAAGAAGTTACTGAGAATTCTTCTGTCTAGCATTATATGAAGAAATCCCGTTTGCAACGAAGGCCTCAAATTGGAGCAAATATCCACTTGTAGACTTTAGAAACAGAGTGTTTCCAAACTGCTCTATGAACAGAAAAGTTAAACTCTGTGAGCTGAACGCACACATCACAAAGTTGTTTCTGAGAATGATTCTGTCTAGTTTTTATACGAAGATATTTCCTTTTCTAACATTGGCCTAAAATCGCTTGAAATCTCCAATTGCAATTTCCACAAAAAGAGAGTTTCAAATCTGCTCTGTCCAAAGAAAGGTTCAACTCTGTGAGCTGAATACACACAACACAAAGAAGTTACTGAAAATTCTTCTGTCTAGCATTATATGAAGAAATCCCGTTTCCAACGAAGTCCTCAAAGAGGTCCAAATATCAACTTTCAGACTTTACAAACAGAGTGTTTCCAAACTGCTCTATGAACAGAAAGGTTAAACTCTGTGAGCTAAATGCACACATCACATAGTAGTTTCTGAGAATGATTCTGTCTAGTTTTTATACCAAGATATTTCCTTTTCTAACATTGGCCTCAAATCGCTTGAAATCTCCAATTTCAAATTCCAGAAAAAGAGAGTTTCAAATCTGCTCTGTCCAAAGAAATGTTCAACTCTGTGAGCTGAATACACACAACAGAAAGAAGTTACTGAAAATTCTTCTGTCTAGCATTATATGAAGAAATCCCGTTTCCAACGAAGGCCTCAAAGAGTTCCAAATTTCCACTTGTAGACTGTACAAACAGAGTGTTTCCAATCTGCTGTATGAACAGAAAGGTTAAACTCTGTGAACTGAATGCACACATCACATAGTAGTTTCTGAGAATGATTCTGTCTAGTTTTTATACGAAGATGTTTCCTTTTCTAACATTGGCCTAAAATCGCTTGAAATCTCCAATTGCAATTTCCACAAAAAGAGAGTTTCCACTCTGCTCTGTCCAAAGAAAGGTTCAACTCTGTGAGCTGAATACACACAACACAAAGAAGTTACTCAAAATTCTTCTGTCTAGCATTATATGAAGAAATCCCGTTTCCAACGAAGTCCTCAAAGAGGTCCAAATATCCACTTGCAGACTTTACAAACAGAGTGTTTCCAAACTGCTGTATGAACAGAAAGGTTAAACTCTGTGAGCTGAATGCACACATCACATAGTAGTTTCTGAGAATCATTCTGTCTAGTTTTTATACGAAGATATTTCCTTCTCTCACATTGGCCTCTAATCGCTTGAAATCTCCAATTGCAATTTCCCCAAAAAGAGAGTGTCAAATCTGCTCTGTCCAAAGAAAGGTTCAACTCTGTGAGCTGAATACACACAACACAAAGAAGTTACTCAAAATTCTTCTGTCTAGCATTATATGAAGAAATCCCGTTTCCAACGAAGTCCTCAAAGAGGTCCAAATATCCACTTGCAGACTTTACAAACAGAGTGTTTCCAAACTGCTGTATGAACAGAAAGGTTAAACTCTGTGAGCTGAATGCACACATCACAAAGTAGTTTCTGAGAATCATTCTGTCTAGTTTTTATACGAAGATATTTCCTTTTCTCACATTGGCCTCAAATCGCTTGAAATCTCAAATTCCAAATTCGAGAAAAAGACAGTTTCAAAGCTGCAGTGTGTAAGGAAAGGTTCAAATCTGTGAGTTGAATACACACAACACAAAGAAGTTACTGAGAATTCTTCTGTCTAGCATTATATGAAGAAATCCCGTTTCCAACGAAGGCCTCAAAGTGGTGCAAATATCCACTTGTAGACTTTAGAAACAGAGTGTTTCCAAACTGCTCTATGAACAGAAAAGTTAAACTCTGTGAGCTGAACGCACACATCACAAAGTTGTTTCTGAGAATGATTCTGTCTAGTTTTTATACGAAGATATTTCCTTTTCTAACATTGGCCTAAAACCGCTTCAAATCTCCAATTGCAAATTCCACAAAAAGAGAGTTTCAAATCTGCTCTGTCCAAAGAAAGGTTCAACTCTGTGAGCTGAATACACACAACACAAAGAAGTTACTGAAAATTCTTCTATCTAGCAATATATGAAGAAATCCCGTTTCCAACGAAGTCCTCAAAGAGGTCCAAATATCCACTTGCAGACTTTACAAACAGAGTGTTTCCAAACTGCTGTATGAACAGAAAGGTTAAACTCTGTGAGCTGAATGCACACATCACATAGTAGTTTCTGAGAATGATTCTGTCTAGTTTCTATACGGAGATATTTCCTTTTCTAACATTGGCCTCAAATCGCTTGAAATCTCAAATTCCAAATTCCAGAAAAAGACAGTTTCAAACCTGCAGTGTGTAAGGAAAGGTTCAAATCTGTGAGTTGAATACACACAACACAAAGAAGTTACTGAGAATTCTTCTGTCTAGCATTATATGAAGAAATCCCGTTTCCAACGAAGGCCTCAAATTGGTGCAAATATCCACTTGTAGACTTTAGAAACAGAGTGTTTCCAAACTGCTCTATGAACAGAAAAGTTAAACTCTGTGAGCTGAACGCACACATCACAAAGTTGTTTCTGAGAATGATTCTGTCTAGTTTTTATACCAAGATATTTCGTTTTCTAACATTGGCCTAAAATCGCTTGAAATCTCCAATTGCAATTTCCACAAAAAGAGAGTTTCAAATCTGCTCTGTCCAAAGAAAGGTTCAACTCTGTGAGCTGAATACACACAACACAAAGAAGTTACTGAAAATTCTTCTGTCTAGCATTATATGAAGAAATCCCGTTTCCAACGAAGTCCTCAAAGAGTTCCAAATATCCACTTGCAGACTTTACAAACAGAGTGTTTCCAAACTGCTCTATGAACAGAAAGGTTAAACTCTGTGAGCTGAATGCACACATCACATAGTAGTTTCTGAGAATGATTCTGTCTAGTTTTTATACCAAGATATTTCCTTTTCTCACATTGGCCTCAAATCGCTTGAAATCTGCAATTGCAATTTCCACAAAAAGAGAGTTTCAAATCTGCTCTGTCCAAAGAAAGGTTCAACTCTGAGAGCTGAATACACACAACACAAAGAAGTTACTCAAAATTCTTCTGTCTAGCATTATATAAAGAAATCCCGTTTCCAACGAAATCCTCAAAGAGGTCCAAATATCCCCTTGCAGACTTTACAAACAGAGTGTTTCCAAACTGCTCTATGAACAGAAAGGTTAAAGTCTGTGAGCTGAATGCACACATCACATAGTAGTTTCTGAGAATGATTCTGTCTAGTTTCTATACGAAGATATTTCCTTTTCTAACATTGGCCTCAAATCGCTTAAAATCTCAAATTCCAAATTCCAGAAAAAGACAGTTTCAAACCTGCAGTGTGTAAGGAAAGGTTCAAATCTGTGAGATGAATACACACAACACAAAGAAGTTACTGAGAATTCTTCTGTCTAGCATTATATGAAGAAATCCCGTTTCCAACGAAGGCCTCAAAGTGGTGCAAATATCCACTTGTAGACTTTAGAAACAGAGTGTTTCCAAACTGCTCTATGAACAGAAAAGTTAAACTCTGTGAGCTGAACGCACACATCACAAAGTTGTTTCTGAGAATGATTCTGTCTAGTTTTTATACCAAGATATTTCGTTTTCTAACATTGGCCTAAAATCGCTTGAAATCTCCAATTGCAATTTCCACAAAAAGAGAGTTTCAAATCTGCTCTGTCCAAAGAAAGGTTCAAATCTGTGAGCTGAATACACACAACACAAAGAAGTTACTCAAAATTCTTCTGTCTAGCATTATATGAAGAAATCCCGTTTCCAACGAAGTCCTCAAAGAGTTCCAAATATCCACTTGCAGACTTTACAAACAGAGTGTTTCCAAACTGCTGTATGAACAGAAAGGTGAAACTCTGTGAGCTGAATGCACACATCACATAGTAGTTTCTGAGAATGATTCTGTCTAGTTTTTATACGAAGATATTTCCTTTTCTAACATTGGCCTAAAATCGCTTGAAATCTCCAATTGCAATTTCCACAAAAAGAGAGTTTCAAATCTGCTCTGTCCAAAGAAAGGTTCAACTCTGTGAGCTGAATAAACACAACACAAAGAAGTTACTGAAAATTCTTCTGTCTAGCATTATATGAAGAAATCCCGTTTCCAACGAAGTCCTCAAAGAGGTCCAAATATCCACTTTCAGACTTTACAAACAGAGTGTTTCCAAACTGCTCTATGAACAGAAAGGTTAAACTCTGTGAGCTGAATGCACACATCACATAGTAGTTTCTGAGAATGATTCTGTCTAGTTTTTATACGAAGATGTTTCCTTTTCTAACATTGGCCTAAAATCGCTTGAAATCTCCAATTGCAATTTCCACAAAAAGAGAGTTTCAAATCTGCTCTGTCCAAAGAAAGGTTCAACTCTGTGAGCTGAATACACACAACACAAAGAAGTTACTCAAAATTCTTCTGTCTAGCATTATATGAAGAAATCCCGTTTCCAACGAAGTCCTCAAAGAGGTCCAAATATCCACTTGCAGACTTTACAAACAGAGTGTTTCCAAACTGCTGTATGAACAGAAAGGTTAAACTCTGTGAGCTGAATGCACACATCACATAGTAGTTTCTGAGAATCATTCTGTCTAGTTTTTATACGAAGATATTTCCTTTTCTCACATTGGCCTCTAATCGCTTGAAATCTCCAATTGCAATTTCCACAAAAAGAGAGTGTCAAATCTGCTCTGTCCAAAGAAAGGTTCAACTCTGTGAGCTGAATACACACAACACAAAGAAGTTACTCAAAATTCTTCTGTCTAGCATTATATGAAGAAATCCCGTTTCCAACGAAGTCCTCAAAGAGTTCCAAATATCCACTTGCAGACGTTACAAACAGAGTGTTTCCAAACTGCTCTATGAACAGAAAAGTTAAACTCTGTGAGCTGAACGCACACATCACAAAGTTGTTTCTGAGAATGATTCTGTCTAGTTTTTATACGAAGATATTTCCTTTTCTAACATTGGCCTCATATCGCTTGAAATCTCCAATTGCAATTTCCACAAAAAGAGAGTTTCAAATCTGCTCTGTCCAAAGAAAGGTTCAACTCTGTGAGCTGAATACACACAACACAAAGAAGTTACTCAAAATTCTTCTGTCTAGCATTATATAAAGAAATCCCGTTTCCAACGAAGAAGTCCTCAAAGAGGTCCAAATATCCACTTGCAGACTTTACAAACAGAGTGTTTCCAAACTGCTGTATGAACAGAAAGGTTAAACTCTGTGAGCTGAATGCACACATCACATAGTAGTTTCTGAGAATCATTCTGTCTAGTTTTTATAGCTAGATATTTCCTTTTCTAACATTGGCCTCAAATCGCTTGAAATCTCCAATTGCAATTTCCACAAAAAGAGAGTTTCAAATCTGCTCTGTCCAAAGAAAGGTTCAACTCTGTGAGCTGAATACACACAACACAAAGAAGTTACTCAAAATTCTTCTGTCTAGCATTATATAAAGAAATCCCGTTTCCAACGAAGTCCTCAAAGAGGTCCAAATATCCACTTGCAGACTTTACAAACAGAGTGTTTCCAAACTGCTCTATGAACAGAAAGGTTAAACTCTGTGAGCTGAATGCACACATCACAAAGTAGTTTCTGAGAATGATTCTGTCTAGTTTCTATACGAAGATATTTCCTTTTCTAACATTGGCCTCAAATCGCTTGAAATCTCAAATTCCAAATTCCAGAAAAAGACAGTTTCACAGCTGCAGTGTGTAAGGAAAGGTTCAAATCTGTGAGTTGAATACACACAACACAAAGAAGTTACTGAGAATTCTTCTGTCTAGCATTATATGAAGAAATCCCGTTTCCAACGAAGGCCTCAAACTGGTGCAAATATCCACTTGTAGACTTTAGAAACAGAGTGTTTCCAAACTGCTCTATGAACAGAAAAGTTAAACTCTGTGAGCTGAATGCACACATCGCATAGTAGTTTCTGAGAATGATTCTGTCTAGTTTCTATACGAAGATATTTCCTTTTCTAACATTGGCCTGAAATAGCTTAAAATCTCAAATTCCAAATTCCAGAAAAAGACAGTTTAAAACCTGCAGTGTGTAAGGAAAGGTTCAAATCTGTGAGATGAATACACACAACACAAAGAAGTTACTGAGAATTCTTCTGTCCAGCATTATATGAAGAAATCCCGTTTCCAACGAAGGCCTCAAAGTGGAGCAAATATCCACTTGTAGACTTTAGAAACAGAGTGTTTCCAAACTGCTCTATGAACAGAAAAGTTAAACTCTGTGAGCTGAACGCACACATCACAAAGTTGTTTCTGAGAATGATTCTGTCTAGTTTTTATACCAAGATATATCGTTCTCTAACATTGGCCTAAAATCGCTTGAAATCTCCAATTGCAATTTCCACAAAAAGAGAGTTTCAACTCTGCTCTGTCCAAAGAAAGGTTCAAATCTGTGAGCTGAATACACACAACACAAAGAAGTTACTCAAAATTCTTCTGTCTAGCATTATATGAAGAAATCCCGTTTCCAACGAAGTCCTCAAAGAGTTCCAAATATCCACTTGCAGACTTTACAAACAGAGTGTTTCCAAACTGCTCTATGAACAGAAAGGTTAAACTCTGTGAGCTGAATGCACACATCACATAGTTGTTTCTGAGAATGATTCTGTCTAGTTTTTATACGAAGATGTTTCCTTTTCTAACATTGGCCTAAAATCGCTTGAAATCTCCAATTGCAATTTCCACAAAAAGAGAGTTTCAAATCTGATCTGTCCAAAGAAAGGTTCAACTCTGTGAGCTGAATACACACAACACAAAGAAGTTACTCAAAATTCTTCTGTCTACCATTATATGAAGAAATCCCGTTTCCAACGAAGTCCTCAAAGAGGTCCAAATATCCACTTGCAGACTTTACAAACAGAGTGTTTCCAAACTGCTGTATGAACAGAAAGGTTAAACTCTGTGAGCTGAATGCACACATCACATAGTAGTTTCTGAGAATCATTCTGTCTCGTTTTTATACGAAGATATTTCCTTTTCTCACATTGGCCTCTAATCGCTTGAAATCTCCAATTGCAATTTCCACAAAAAGAGAGTGTCAAATCTGCTCTGTCCAAAGAAAGGTTCAACTCTGTGAGCTGAATAAACACAACACAAAGAAGTTACTGAAAATTCTTCTGTCTAGCATTATATGAAGAAATCCCGTTTCCAACGAAGTCCTCAAAGAGTTCCAAATATCCACTTGCAGACGTTACAAATAGAGTGTTTCCAAACTGCTCTATGAACAGAAAAGTTAAACTCTGTGAGCTGAACGCACACATCACAAAGTTGTTTCTGAGAATGATTCTGTCTAGTTTTTATACGAAGATATTTCCTTTTCTAACATTGGCCTAAAATCGCTTCAAATCTCCAATTGCATATTCCACAAAAAGAGAGTTTCAAATCTGCTCTGTCCAAAGAAAGGTTCAACTCTGTGAGCTGAATACACACAACACAAAGAAGTTACTGAAAATTCTTCTGTCTAGCATTATATGAAGAAATCCCCTTTCCAACGAAGTCCTCAAAGAGTTCCAAATATCCACTTGCAGACTTTACAAACAGAGTGTTTCCAAACTGCTCTATGAACAGAAAGGTTAAACTCTGTGAGCTGAATGCACACATCACATAGTAGTTTCTGAGAATGATTCTGTCTAGTTTTTATACGAAGATATCTCCTTTTCTAACATTGGCCTAAAATCGCTTGAAATCTCAAATTGCAATTTCCACAAAAAGAGAGTTTCAAATCTGCTCTGTCCAAAGAAAGGTTCAACTCTGTGAGCTGAATACACACAACACAAAGAAGTTACTGAAAATTCTTCTGTCTAGCATTATATGAAGAAATCCCGTTTCCAACGAAGTCTTCAAAGAGGTCCAAATATCCACTTGCAGACTTTACAAACAGAGTGTTTCCAAACTGCTGTATGAACAGAAAGGTTAAACTCTGTGAGCTGAATGCACACATCACATAGTAGTTTCTGAGAATCATTCTGTCTAGTTTTTATAGCAAGATATTTCCTTTTCTAACATTGGCCTCAAATCGCTTGAAATCTCCAATTGCAATTTCCACAAAAAGAGAGTTTCAAATCTGCTCTGTCCAAAGAAAGGTTCAACTCTGTGAGCTGAATACACACAACACAAAGAAGTTACTCAAAATTCTTCTGTCTAGCATTATATAAAGAAATCCCGTTTCCAACGAAGTCCTCAAAGAGGTCCAAATATCAACTTTCAGACTTTACAAACAGAGTGTTTCCAAACTGCTCTATGAACAGAAAGGTTAAACTCTGTGAGCTAAATGCACACATCACATAGTAGTTTCTGAGAATGATTCTGTCTAGTTTTTATACCAAGATATTTCCTTTTCTAACATTGGCCTCAAATCGCTTGAAATCTCCAATTTCAAATTCCAGAAAAAGAGAGTTTCAAATCTGCTCTGTCCAAAGAAATGTTCAACTCTGTGAGCTGAATACACACAACAGAAAGAAGTTACTGAAAATTCTTCTGTCTAGCATTATATGAAGAAATCCCGTTTCCAACGAAGGCCTCAAAGAGTTCCAAATATCCACTTGTAGACTGTACAAACAGAGTGTTTCCAATCTGCTGTATGAACAGAAAGGTTAAACTCTGTGAACTGAATGCACACATCACATAGTAGTTTCTGAGAATGATTCTGTCTAGTTTTTATACGAAGATGTTTCCTTTTCTAACATTGGCCTAAAATCGCTTGAAATCTCCAATTGCAATTTCCACAAAAAGAGAGTTTCCACTCTGCTCTGTCCAAAGAAAGGTTCAACTCTGTGAGCTGAATACACACAACACAAAGAAGTTACTCAAAATTCTTCTGTCTAGCATTATATGAAGAAATCCCGTTTCCAACGAAGTCCTCAAAGAGGTCCAAATATCCACTTGCAGACTTTACAAACAGAGTGTTTCCAAACTGCTGTATGAACAGAAAGGTTAAACTCTGTGAGCTGAATGCACACATCACATAGTAGTTTCTGAGAATCATTCTGTCTAGTTTTTATACGAAGATATTTCCTTCTCTCACATTGGCCTCTAATCGCTTGAAATCTCCAATTGCAATTTCCCCAAAAAGAGAGTGTCAAATCTGCTCTGTCCAAAGAAAGGTTCAACTCTGTGAGCTGAATACACACAACACAAAGAAGTTACTCAAAATTCTTCTGTCTAGCATTATATGAAGAAATCCCGTTTCCAACGAAGTCCTCAAAGAGGTCCAAATATCCACTTGCAGACTTTACAAACAGAGTGTTTCCAAACTGCTGTATGAACAGAAAGGTTAAACTCTGTGAGCTGAATGCACACATCACAAAGTAGTTTCTGAGAATCATTCTGTCTAGTTTTTATACGAAGATATTTCCTTTTCTCACATTGGCCTCAAATCGCTTGAAATCTCAAATTCCAAATTCCAGAAAAAGACAGTTTCAAAGCTGCAGTGTGTAAGGAAAGGTTCAAATCTGTGAGTTGAATACACACAACACAAAGAAGTTACTGAGAATTCTTCTGTCTAGCATTATATGAAGAAATCCCGTTTCCAACGAAGGCCTCAAAGTGGTGCAAATATCCACTTGTAGACTTTAGAAACAGAGTGTTTCCAAACTGCTCTATGAACAGAAAAGTTAAACTCTGTGAGCTGAACGCACACATCACAAAGTTGTTTCTGAGAATGATTCTGTCTAGTTTTTATACGAAGATATTTCCTTTTCTAACATTGGCCTAAAACCGCTTCAAATCTCCAATTGCAAATTCCACAAAAAGAGAGTTTCAAATCTGCTCTGTCCAAAGAAAGGTTCAACTCTGTGAGCTGAATACACACAACACAAAGAAGTTACTGAAAATTCTTCTATCTAGCAATATATGAAGAAATCCCGTTTCCAACGAAGTCCTCAAAGAGGTCCAAATATCCACTTGCAGACTTTACAAACAGAGTGTTTCCAAACTGCTGTATGAACAGAAAGGTTAAACTCTGTGAGCTGAATGCACACATCACATAGTAGTTTCTGAGAATGATTCTGTCTAGTTTCTATACGGAGATATTTCCTTTTCTAACATTGGCCTCAAATCGCTTGAAATCTCAAATTCCAAATTCCAGAAAAAGACAGTTTCAAACCTGCAGTGTGTAAGGAAAGGTTCAAATCTGTGAGTTGAATACACACAACACAAAGAAGTTACTGAGAATTCTTCTGTCTAGCATTATATGAAGAAATCCCGTTTCCAACGAAGGCCTCAAATTGGTGCAAATATCCACTTGTAGACTTTAGAAACAGAGTGTTTCCAAACTGCTCTATGAACAGAAAAGTTAAACTCTGTGAGCTGAACGCACACATCACAAAGTTGTTTCTGAGAATGATTCTGTCTAGTTTTTATACCAAGATATTTCGTTTTCTAACATTGGCCTAAAATCGCTTGAAATCTCCAATTGCAATTTCCACAAAAAGAGAGTTTCAAATCTGCTCTGTCCAAAGAAAGGTTCAACTCTGTGAGCTGAATACACACAACACAAAGAAGTTACTGAAAATTCTTCTGTCTAGCATTATATGAAGAAATCCCGTTTCCAACGAAGTCCTCAAAGAGTTCCAAATATCCACTTGCAGACTTTACAAACAGAGTGTTTCCAAACTGCTCTATGAACAGAAAGGTTAAACTCTGTGAGCTGAATGCACACATCACATAGTAGTTTCTGAGAATGATTCTGTCTAGTTTTTATACCAAGATATTTCCTTTTCTCACATTGGCCTCAAATCGCTTGAAATCTCCAATTGCAATTTCCACAAAAAGAGAGTTTCAAATCTGCTCTGTCCAAAGAAAGGTTCAACTCTGAGAGCTGAATACACACAACACAAAGAAGTTACTCAAAATTCTTCTGTCTAGCATTATATAAAGAAATCCCGTTTCCAACGAAATCCTCAAAGAGGTCCAAATATCCCCTTGCAGACTTTACAAACAGAGTGTTTCCAAACTGCTCTATGAACAGAAAGGTTAAACTCTGTGAGCTGAATGCACACATCACATAGTAGTTTCTGAGAATGATTCTGTCTAGTTTCTATACGAAGATATTTCCTTTTCTAACATTGGCCTCAAATCGCTTAAAATCTCAAATTCCAAATTCCAGAAAAAGACAGTTTCAAACCTGCAGTGTGTAAGGAAAGGTTCAAATCTGTGAGATGAATACACACAACACAAAGAAGTTACTGAGAATTCTTCTGTCTAGCATTATATGAAGAAATCCCGTTTCCAACGAAGGCCTCAAAGTGGTGCAAATATCCACTAGTAGACTTTAGAAACAGAGTGTTTCCAAACTGCTCTATGAACAGAAAAGTTAAACTCTGTGAGCTGAACGCACACATCACAAAGTTGTTTCTGAGAATGATTCTGTCTAGTTTTTATACCAAGATATTTCGTTTTCTAACATTGGCCTAAAATCGCTTGAAATCTCCAATTGCAATTTCCACAAAAAGAGAGTTTCAAATCTGCTCTGTCCAAAGAAAGGTTCAAATCTGTGAGCTGAATACACACAACAGAAAGAAGTTACTCAAAATTCTTCTGTCTAGCATTATATGAAGAAATCCCGTTTCCAACGAAGTCCTCAAAGAGTTCCAAATATCCACTTGCAGACTTTACAAACAGAGTGTTTCCAAACTGCTGTATGAACAGAAAGGTGAAACTCTGTGAGCTGAATGCACACATCACATAGTAGTTTCTGAGAATGATTCTGTCTAGTTTTTATACGAAGATATTTCCTTTTCTAACATTGGCCTAAAATCGCTTGAAATCTCCAATTGCAATTTCCACAAAAAGAGAGTTTCAAATCTGCTCTGTCCAAAGAAAGGTTCAACTCTGTGAGCTGAATAAACACAACACAAAGAAGTTACTGAAAATTCTTCTGTCTAGCATTATATGAAGAAATCCCGTTTCCAACGAAGTCCTCAAAGAGGTCCAAATATCCACTTGCAGACTTTACAAACAGAGTGTTTCCAAACTGCTCTATGAACAGAAAGGTTAAACTCTGTGAGCTGAATGCACACATCACATAGTAGTTTCTGAGAATGATTCTGTCTAGTTTTTATACGAAGATGTTTCCTTTTCTAACATTGGCCTAAAATCGCTTGAAATCTCCAATTGCAATTTCCACAAAAAGAGAGTTTCAAATCTGCTCTGTCCAAAGAAAGGTTCAACTCTGTGAGCTGAATACACACAACACAAAGAAGTTACTCAAAATTCTTCTGTCTAGCATTATATGAAGAAATCCCGTTTCCAACGAAGTCCTCAAAGAGGTCCAAATATCCACTTGCAGACTTTACAAACAGAGTGTTTCCAAACTGCTGTATGAACAGAAAGGTTAAACTCTGTGAGCTGAATGCACACATCACATAGTAGTTTCTGAGAATCATTCTGTCTAGTTTTTATACGAAGATATTTCCTTTTCTCACATTGGCCTCTAATCGCTTGAAATCTCCAATTGCAATTTCCACAAAAAGAGAGTGTCAAATCTGCTCTGTCCAAAGAAAGGTTCAACTCTGTGAGCTGAATACACACAACACAAAGAAGTTACTCAAAATTCTTCTGTCTAGCATTATATGAAGAAATCCCGTTTCCAACGAAGTCCTCAAAGAGTTCCAAATATCCACTTGCAGACGTTACAAACAGAGTGTTTCCAAACTGCTCTATGAACAGAAAAGTTAAACTCTGTGAGCTGAACGCACACATCACAAAGTTGTTTCTGAGAATGATTCTGTCTAGTTTTTATACGAAGATATTTCCTTTTCTAACATTGGCCTCATATCGCTTGAAATCTCCAATTGCAATTTCCACAAAAAGAGAGTTTCAAATCTGCTCTGTCCAAAGAAAGGTTCAACTCTGTGAGCTGAATACACACAACACAAAGAAGTTACTCAAAATTCTTCTGTCTAGCATTATATAAAGAAATCCCGTTTCCAACGAAGAAGTCCTCAAAGAGGTCCAAATATCCACTTGCAGACTTTACAAACAGAGTGTTTCCAAACTGCTGTATGAACAGAAAGGTTAAACTCTGTGAGCTGAATGCACACATCACATAGTAGTTTCTGAGAATCATTCTGTCTAGTTTTTATAGCAAGATATTTCCTTTTCTAACATTGGCCTCAAATCGCTTGAAATCTCCAATTGCAATTTCCACAAAAAGAGTGTTTCAAATCTGCTCTGTCCAAAGAAAGGTTCAACTCTGTGAGCTGAATACACACAACACAAAGAAGTTACTCAAAATTCTTCTGTATAGCATTATATGAAGAAATCCCGTTTCCAACGAAGTCCTCAAAGAGTTCCAAATATCCACTTGCAGACGTTACAAATAGAGTGTTTCCAAACTGCTCTATGAACAGAAAAGTTAAACTCTGTGAGCTGAACGCACACATCACAAAGTTGTTTCTGAGAATGATTCTGTCTAGTTTTTATACGAAGATATTTCCTTTTCTAACATTGGCCTAAAATCGCTTCAAATCTCCAATTGCAAATTCCACAAAAAGAGAGTTTCAAATCTGCTCTGTCCAAAGAAAGGTTCAACTCTGTGAGCTGAATACACACAACACAAAGAAGTTACTGAAAATTCTTCTATCTAGCAATATATGAAGAAATCCCGTTTCCAACGAAGTCCTCAAAGAGGTCCAAATATCCACTTGCAGACTTTACAAACAGAGTGTTTCCAAACTGCTGTATGAACAGAAAGGTTAAACTCTGTGAGCTGAATGCACACATCACATAGTAGTTTCTGAGAATGATTCTGTCTAGTTTCTATACGGAGATATTTCCTTTTCTAACATTGGCCTCAAATCGCTTGAAATCTCAAATTCCAAATTCCAGAAAAAGACAGTTTCAAACCTGCAGTGTGTAAGGAAAGGTTCAAATCTGTGAGTTGAATACACACAACACAAAGAAGTTACTGAGAATTCTTCTGTCTAGCATTATATGAAGAAATCCCGTTTCCAACGAAGGCCTCAAAGTGGTGCAAATATCCACTTCTAGACTTTAGAAACAGAGTGTTTCCAAACTGCTCTATGAACAGAAAAGTTAAACTCTGTGAGCTGAACGCACACATCACAAAGTTGTTTCTGAGAATGATTCTGTCTAGTTTTTATACCAAGATATTTCGTTTTCTAACATTGGCCTAAAATCGCTTGAAATCTCCAATTGCAATTTCCACAAAAAGAGAGTTTCAAATCTGCTCTGTCCAAAGAAAGGTTCAACTCTGTGAGCTGAATACACACAACACAAAGAAGTTACTGAAAATTCTTCTGTCTAGCATTATATGAAGAAATCCCGTTTCCAACGAAGTCCTCAAAGAGTTCCAAATATACACTTGCAGACTTTACAAACAGAGTGTTTCCAAACTGCTCTATGAACAGAAAGGTTAAACTCTGTGAGCTGAATGCACACATCACATAGTAGTTTCTGAGAATGATTCTGTCTAGTTTTTATACCAAGATATTTCCTTTTCTCACATTGGCCTCAAATCGCTTGAAATCTCCAATTGCAATTTCCACAAAAAGAGAGTTTCAAATCTGCTCTGTCCAAAGAAAGGTTCAACTCTGAGAGCTGAATACACACAACACAAAGAAGTTACTCAAAATTCTTCTGTCTAGCATTATATAAAGAAATCCCGTTTCCAACGAAATCCTCAAAGAGGTCCAAATATCCCCTTGCAGACTTTACAAACAGAGTGTTTCCAAACTGCTCTATGAACAGAAAGGTTAAACTCTGTGAGCTGAATGCACACATCACATAGTAGTTTCTGAGAATGATTCTGTCTAGTTTCTATACGAAGATATTTCCTTTTCTAACATTGGCCTCAAATCGCTTAAAATCTCAAATTCCAAATTCCAGAAAAAGACAGTTTCAAACCCGCAGTGTGTAAGGAAAGGTTCAAATCTGTGAGATGAATACACACAACACAAAGAAGTTACTGAGAATTCTTCTGTCTAGCATTATATGAAGAAATCCCGTTTCCAACGAAGGCCTCAAAGTGGTGCAAATATCCACTTGTAGACTTTAGAAACAGAGTGTTTCCAAACTGCTCTATGAACAGAAAAGTTAAACTCTGTGAGCTGAACGCACACATCAGAAAGTTGTTTCTGAGAATGATTCTGTCTAGTTTTTATACGAAGACATTTCCTTTTCTAACATTGGCCTAAAATCGCTTGAAATCTCCAATTGCAATTTCCCCAAAAAGAGAGTTTCAAATCTGCTCTGTCCAAAGAAAGGTTCAACTCTGTGAGCTGAATACACACAACACAAAGAAGTTAATGAAAATTCTTCTGTCTAGCATTATATGAAGAAATCCCGTTTCCAACGAAGTCCTCAAAGAGGTCCAAATATCCCTTTGCAGACTTTACAAACAGAGTGTTTACAAACTGCTCTATGAACAGAAAGGTTAAACTCTGTGAGCTGAATGCACACATCACATAGTAGTTTCTGAGAATGATTCTGTCTAGTTTCTATACGGAGATATTTCCTTTTCTAACATTGGCCTCAAATCGCTTGAAATCTCAAATTCCAAATTCCAGAAAAAGACAGTTTCAAACCTGCAGTGTGTAAGGAAAGGTTCAAATCTGTGAGTTGAATACACACAACACAAAGAAGTTACTGAGAATTCTTCTGTCTAGCATTATATGAAGAAATCCCGTTTCCAACGAAGGCCTCAAATTGGTGCAAATATCCACTTGTAGACTTTAGAAACAGAGTGTTTCCAAACTGCTCTATGAACAGAAAAGTTAAACTCTGTGAGCTGAACGCACACATCACAAAGTTGTTTCTGAGAATGATTCTGTCTAGTTTTTATACCAAGATATTTCCTTTTCTAACATTGGCCTAAAACCGCTTCAAATCTCCAATTGCAAATTCCACAAAAAGAGAGTTTCAAATCTGCTCTGTCCAAAGAAAGGTTCAACTCTGTGAGCTGAATACACACAACACAAAGAAGTTACTGAAAATTCTTCTATCTAGCAATATATGAAGAAATCCCGTTTCCAACGAAGTCCTCAAAGAGGTCCAAATATCCACTTGCAGACTTTACAAACAGAGTGTTTCCAAACTGCTGTATGAACAGAAAGGTTAAACTCTGTGAGCTGAATGCACACATCACATAGTAGTTTCTGAGAATGATTCTGTCTAGTTTCTATACGGAGATATTTCCTTTTCTAACATTGGCCTCAAATCGCTTGAAATCTCAAATTCCAAATTCCAGAAAAAGACAGTTTCAAACCTGCAGTGTGTAAGGAAAGGTTCAAATCTGTGAGTTGAATACACACAACACAAAGAAGTTACTGAGAATTCTTCTGTCTAGCATTATATGAAGAAATCCCGTTTCCAACGAAGGCCTCAAATTGGTGCAAATATCCACTTGTAGACTTTAGAAACAGAGTGTTTCCAAACTGCTCTATGAACAGAAAAGTTAAACTCTGTGAGCTGAACGCACACATCACAAAGTTGTTTCTGAGAATGATTCTGTCTAGTTTTTATACCAAGATATTTCGTTTTCTAACATTGGCCTAAAATCGCTTGAAATCTCCAATTGCAATTTCCACAAAAAGAGAGTTTCAAATCTGCTCTGTCCAAAGAAAGGTTCAACTCTGTGAGCTGAATACACACAACACAAAGAAGTTACTGAAAATTCTTCTGTCTAGCATTATATGAAGAAATCCCGTTTCCAACGAAGTCCTCAAAGAGTTCCAAATATCCACTTGCAGACTTTACAAACAGAGTGTTTCCAAACTGCTCTATGAACAGAAAGGTTAAACTCTGTGAGCTGAATGCACACATCACATAGTAGTTTCTGAGAATGATTCTGTCTAGTTTTTATACCAAGATATTTCCTTTTCTCACATTGGCCTCAAATCGCTTGAAATCTCCAATTGCAATTTCCACAAAAAGAGAGTTTCAAATCTGCTCTGTCCAAAGAAAGGTTCAACTCTGAGAGCTGAATACACACAACACAAAGAAGTTACTCAAAATTCTTCTGTCTAGCATTATATAAAGAAATCCCGTTTCCAACGAAATCCTCAAAGAGGTCCAAATATCCCCTTGCAGACTTTACAAACAGAGTGTTTCCAAACTGCTCTATGAACAGAAAGGTTAAACTCTGTGAGCTGAATGCACACATCACATAGTAGTTTCTGAGAATGATTCTGTCTAGTTTCTATACGAAGATATTTCCTTTTCTAACATTGGCCTCAAATCGCTTAAAATCTCAAATTCCAAATTCCAGAAAAAGACAGTTTCAAACCTGCAGTGTGTAAGGAAAGGTTCAAATCTGTGAGATGAATACACACAACACAAAGAAGTTACTGAGAATTCTTCTGTCTAGCATTATATGAAGAAATCCCGTTTCCAACGAAGGCCTCAAAGTGGTGCAAATATCCACTAGTAGACTTTAGAAACAGAGTGTTTCCAAACTGCTCTATGAACAGAAAAGTTAAACTCTGTGAGCTGAACGCACACATCACAAAGTTGTTTCTGAGAATGATTCTGTCTAGTTTTTATACCAAGATATTTCGTTTTCTAACATTGGCCTAAAATCGCTTGAAATCTCCAATTGCAATTTCCACAAAAAGAGAGTTTCAAATCTGCTCTGTCCAAAGAAAGGTTCAAATCTGTGAGCTGAATACACACAACAGAAAGAAGTTACTCAAAATTCTTCTGTCTAGCATTATATGAAGAAATCCCGTTTCCAACGAAGTCCTCAAAGAGTTCCAAATATCCACTTGCAGACTTTACAAACAGAGTGTTTCCAAACTGCTGTATGAACAGAAAGGTGAAACTCTGTGAGCTGAATGCACACATCACATAGTAGTTTCTGAGAATGATTCTGTCTAGTTTTTATACGAAGATATTTCCTTTTCTAACATTGGCCTAAAATCGCTTGAAATCTCCAATTGCAATTTCCACAAAAAGAGAGTTTCAAATCTGCTCTGTCCAAAGAAAGGTTCAACTCTGTGAGCTGAATAAACACAACACAAAGAAGTTACTGAAAATTCTTCTGTCTAGCATTATATGAAGAAATCCCGTTTCCAACGAAGTCCTCAAAGAGGTCCAAATATCCACTTGCAGACTTTACAAACAGAGTGTTTCCAAACTGCTCTATGAACAGAAAGGTTAAACTCTGTGAGCTGAATGCACACATCACATAGTAGTTTCTGAGAATGATTCTGTCTAGTTTTTATACGAAGATGTTTCCTTTTCTAACATTGGCCTAAAATCGCTTGAAATCTCCAATTGCAATTTCCACAAAAAGAGAGTTTCAAATCTGCTCTGTCCAAAGAAAGGTTCAACTCTGTGAGCTGAATACACACAACACAAAGAAGTTACTCAAAATTCTTCTGTCTAGCATTATATGAAGAAATCCCGTTTCCAACGAAGTCCTCAAAGAGGTCCAAATATCCACTTGCAGACTTTACAAACAGAGTGTTTCCAAACTGCTGTATGAACAGAAAGGTTAAACTCTGTGAGCTGAATGCACACATCACATAGTAGTTTCTGAGAATCATTCTGTCTAGTTTTTATACGAAGATATTTCCTTTTCTCACATTGGCCTCTAATCGCTTGAAATCTCCAATTGCAATTTCCACAAAAAGAGAGTGTCAAATCTGCTCTGTCCAAAGAAAGGTTCAACTCTGTGAGCTGAATACACACAACACAAAGAAGTTACTCAAAATTCTTCTGTCTAGCATTATATGAAGAAATCCCGTTTCCAACGAAGTCCTCAAAGAGTTCCAAATATCCACTTGCAGACGTTACAAACAGAGTGTTTCCAAACTGCTCTATGAACAGAAAAGTTAAACTCTGTGAGCTGAACGCACACATCACAAAGTTGTTTCTGAGAATGATTCTGTCTAGTTTTTATACGAAGATATTTCCTTTTCTAACATTGGCCTCATATCGCTTGAAATCTCCAATTGCAATTTCCACAAAAAGAGAGTTTCAAATCTGCTCTGTCCAAAGAAAGGTTCAACTCTGTGAGCTGAATACACACAACACAAAGAAGTTACTCAAAATTCTTCTGTCTAGCATTATATAAAGAAATCCCGTTTCCAACGAAGAAGTCCTCAAAGAGGTCCAAATATCCACTTGCAGACTTTACAAACAGAGTGTTTCCAAACTGCTGTATGAACAGAAAGGTTAAACTCTGTGAGCTGAATGCACACATCACATAGTAGTTTCTGAGAATCATTCTGTCTAGTTTTTATAGCAAGATATTTCCTTTTCTAACATTGGCCTCAAATCGCTTGAAATCTCCAATTGCAATTTCCACAAAAAGAGAGTTTCAAATCTGCTCTGTCCAAAGAAAGGTTCAACTCTGTGAGCTGAATACACACAACACAAAGAAGTTACTCAAAATTCTTCTGTATAGCATTATATGAAGAAATCCCGTTTCCAACGAAGTCCTCAAAGAGTTCCAAATATCCACTTGCAGACGTTACAAATAGAGTGTTTCCAAACTGCTCTATGAACAGAAAAGTTAAACTCTGTGAGCTGAACGCACACATCACAAAGTTGTTTCTGAGAATGATTCTGTCTAGTTTTTATACGAAGATATTTCCTTTTCTAACATTGGCCTAAAATCGCTTCAAATCTCCAATTGCAAATTCCACAAAAAGAGAGTTTCAAATCTGCTCTGTCCAAAGAAAGGTTCAACTCTGTGAGCTGAATACACACAACACAAAGAAGTTACTGAAAATTCTTCTATCTAGCAATATATGAAGAAATCCCGTTTCCAACGAAGTCCTCAAAGAGGTCCAAATATCCACTTGCAGACTTTACAAACAGAGTGTTTCCAAACTGCTGTATGAACAGAAAGGTTAAACTCTGTGAGCTGAATGCACACATCACATAGTAGTTTCTGAGAATGATTCTGTCTAGTTTCTATACGGAGATATTTCCTTTTCTAACATTGGCCTCAAATCGCTTGAAATCTCAAATTCCAAATTCCAGAAAAAGACAGTTTCAAACCTGCAGTGTGTAAGGAAAGGTTCAAATCTGTGAGTTGAATACACACAACACAAAGAAGTTACTGAGAATTCTTCTGTCTAGCATTATATGAAGAAATCCCGTTTCCAACGAAGGCCTCAAAGTGGTGCAAATATCCACTTCTAGACTTTAGAAACAGAGTGTTTCCAAACTGCTCTATGAACAGAAAAGTTAAACTCTGTGAGCTGAACGCACACATCACAAAGTTGTTTCTGAGAATGATTCTGTCTAGTTTTTATACCAAGATATTTCGTTTTCTAACATTGGCCTAAAATCGCTTGAAATCTCCAATTGCAATTTCCACAAAAAGAGAGTTTCAAATCTGCTCTGTCCAAAGAAAGGTTCAACTCTGTGAGCTGAATACACACAACACAAAGAAGTTACTGAAAATTCTTCTGTCTAGCATTATATGAAGAAATCCCGTTTCCAACGAAGTCCTCAAAGAGTTCCAAATATACACTTGCAGACTTTACAAACAGAGTGTTTCCAAACTGCTCTATGAACAGAAAGGTTAAACTCTGTGAGCTGAATGCACACATCACATAGTAGTTTCTGAGAATGATTCTGTCTAGTTTTTATACCAAGATATTTCCTTTTCTCACATTGGCCTCAAATCGCTTGAAATCTCCAATTGCAATTTCCACAAAAAGAGAGTTTCAAATCTGCTCTGTCCAAAGAAAGGTTCAACTCTGAGAGCTGAATACACACAACACAAAGAAGTTACTCAAAATTCTTCTGTCTAGCATTATATAAAGAAATCCCGTTTCCAACGAAATCCTCAAAGAGGTCCAAATATCCCCTTGCAGACTTTACAAACAGAGTGTTTCCAAACTGCTCTATGAACAGAAAGGTTAAACTCTGTGAGCTGAATGCACACATCACATAGTAGTTTCTGAGAATGATTCTGTCTAGTTTCTATACGAAGATATTTCCTTTTCTAACATTGGCCTCAAATCGCTTAAAATCTCAAATTCCAAATTCCAGAAAAAGACAGTTTCAAACCCGCAGTGTGTAAGGAAAGGTTCAAATCTGTGAGATGAATACACACAACACAAAGAAGTTACTGAGAATTCTTCTGTCTAGCATTATATGAAGAAATCCCGTTTCCAACGAAGGCCTCAAAGTGGTGCAAATATCCACTTGTAGACTTTAGAAACAGAGTGTTTCCAAACTGCTCTATGAACAGAAAAGTTAAACTCTGTGAGCTGAACGCACACATCAGAAAGTTGTTTCTGAGAATGATTCTGTCTAGTTTTTATACGAAGACATTTCCTTTTCTAACATTGGCCTAAAATCGCTTGAAATCTCCAATTGCAATTTCCCCAAAAAGAGAGTTTCAAATCTGCTCTGTCCAAAGAAAGGTTCAACTCTGTGAGCTGAATACACACAACACAAAGAAGTTACTGAAAATTCTTCTGTCTAGCATTATATGAAGAAATCCCGTTTCCAACGAAGTCCTCAAAGAGGTCCAAATATCCCTTTGCAGACTTTACAAACAGAGTGTTTACAAACTGCTCTATGAACAGAAAGGTTAAACTCTGTGAGCTGAATGCACACATCACATAGTAGTTTCTGAGAATGATTCTGTCTAGTTTCTATACGGAGATATTTCCTTTTCTAACATTGGCCTCAAATCGCTTGAAATCTCAAATTCCAAATTCCAGAAAAAGACAGTTTCAAACCTGCAGTGTGTAAGGAAAGGTTCAAATCTGTGAGTTGAATACACACAACACAAAGAAGTTACTGAGAATTCTTCTGTCTAGCATTATATGAAGAAATCCCGTTTCCAACGAAGGCCTCAAATTGGTGCAAATATCCACTTGTAGACTTTAGAAACAGAGTGTTTCCAAACTGCTCTATGAACAGAAAAGTTAAACTCTGTGAGCTGAACGCACACATCACAAAGTTGTTTCTGAGAATGATTCTGTCTAGTTTTTATACCAAGATATTTCGTTTTCTAACATTGGCCTAAAATCGCTTGAAATCTCCAATTGCAATTTCCACAAAAAGAGAGTTTCAAATCTGCTCTGTCCAAAGAAAGGTTCAACTCTGTGAGCTGAATACACACAACACAAAGAAGTTACTGAAAATTCTTCTGTCTAGCATTATATGAAGAAATCCCGTTTCCAACGAAGTCCTCAAAGAGTTCCAAATATCCACTTGCAGACTTTACAAACAGAGTGTTTCCAAACTGCTCTATGAACAGAAAGGTTAAACTCTGTGAGCTGAATGCACACATCACATAGTAGTTTCTGAGAATGATTCTGTCTAGTTTTTATACCAAGATATTTCCTTTTCTCACATTGGCCTCAAATCGCTTGAAATCTCCAATTGCAATTTCCACAAAAAGAGAGTTTCAAATCTGCTCTGTCCAAAGAAAGGTTCAACTCTGAGAGCTGAATACACACAACACAAAGAAGTTACTCAAAATTCTTCTGTCTAGCATTATATAAAGAAATCCCGTTTCCAACGAAATCCTCAAAGAGGTCCAAATATCCCCTTGCAGACTTTACAAACAGAGTGTTTCCAAACTGCTCTATGAACAGAAAGGTTAAACTCTGTGAGCTGAATGCACACATCACATAGTAGTTTCTGAGAATGATTCTGTCTAGTTTCTATACGAAGATATTTCCTTTTCTAACATTGGCCTCAAATCGCTTAAAATCTCAAATTCCAAATTCCAGAAAAAGACAGTTTCAAACCTGCAGTGTGTAAGGAAAAGTTCAAATCTGTGAGATGAATACACACAACACAAAGAAGTTACTGAGAATTCTTCTGTCTAGCATTATATGAAGAAATCCCGTTTCCAACGAAGGCCTCAAAGTGGTGCAAATATCCACTAGTAGACTTTAGAAACAGAGTGTTTCCAAACTGCTCTATGAACAGAAAAGTTAAACTCTGTGAGCTGAACGCACACATCACAAAGTTGTTTCTGAGAATGATTCTGTCTAGTTTTTATACCAAGATATTTCGTTTTCTAACATTGGCCTAAAATCGCTTGAAATCTCCAATTGCAATTTCCACAAAAAGAGAGTTTCAAATCTGCTCTGTCCAAAGAAAGGTTCAAATCTGTGAGCTGAATACACACAACACAAAGAAGTTACTCAAAATTCTTCTGTCTAGCATTATATGAAGAAATCCCGTTTCCAACGAAGTCCTCAAAGAGTTCCAAATATCCACTTGCAGACTTTACAAACAGAGTGTTTCCAAACTGCTGTATGAACAGAAAGGTGAAACTCTGTGAGCTGAATGCACACATCACATAGTAGTTTCTGAGAATGATTCTGTCTAGTTTTTATACGAAGATATTTCCTTTTCTAACATTGGCCTAAAATCGCTTGAAATCTCCAATTGCAATTTCCACAAAAAGAGAGTTTCAAATCTGCTCTGTCCAAAGAAAGGTTCAACTCTGTGAGCTGAATAAACACAACACAAAGAAGTTACTGAAAATTCTTCTGTCTAGCATTATATGAAGAAATCCCGTTTCCAACGAAGTCCTCAAAGAGGTCCAAATATCCACTTGCAGACTTTACAAACAGAGTGTTTCCAAACTGCTCTATGAACAGAAAGGTTAAACTCTGTGAGCTGAATGCACACATCACATAGTAGTTTCTGAGAATGATTCTGTCTAGTTTTTATACGAAGATGTTTCCTTTTCTAACATTGGCCTAAAATCGCTTGAAATCTCCAATTGCAATTTCCACAAAAAGAGAGTTTCAAATCTGCTCTGTCCAAAGAAAGGTTCAACTCTGTGAGCTGAATACACACAACACAAAGAAGTTACTCAAAATTCTTCTGTCTAGCATTATATGAAGAAATCCCGTTTCCAACGAAGTCCTCAAAGAGGTCCAAATATCCACTTGCAGACTTTACAAACAGAGTGTTTCCAAACTGCTGTATGAACAGAAAGGTTAAACTCTGTGAGCTGAATGCACACATCACATAGTAGTTTCTGAGAATCATTCTGTCTAGTTTTTATACGAAGATATTTCCTTTTCTCACATTGGCCTCTAATCGCTTGAAATCTCCAATTGCAATTTCCACAAAAAGAGAGTGTCAAATCTGCTCTGTCCAAAGAAAGGTTCAACTCTGTGAGCTGAATACACACAACACAAAGAAGTTACTCAAAATTCTTCTGTCTAGCATTATATGAAGAAATCCCGTTTCCAACGAAGTCCTCAAAGAGTTCCAAATATCCACTTGCAGACGTTACAAACAGAGTGTTTCCAAACTGCTCTATGAACAGAAAAGTTAAACTCTGTGAGCTGAACGCACACATCACAAAGTTGTTTCTGAGAATGATTCTGTCTAGTTTTTATACGAAGATATTTCCTTTTCTAACATTGGCCTCATATCGCTTGAAATCTCCAATTGCAATTTCCACAAAAAGAGAGTTTCAAATCTGCTCTGTCCAAAGAAAGGTTCAACTCTGTGAGCTGAATACACACAACACAAAGAAGTTACTCAAAATTCTTCTGTCTAGCATTATATAAAGAAATCCCGTTTCCAACGAAGAAGTCCTCAAAGAGGTCCAAATATCCACTTGCAGACTTTACAAACAGAGTGTTTCCAAACTGCTGTATGAACAGAAAGGTTAAACTCTGTGAGCTGAATGCACACATCACATAGTAGTTTCTGAGAATCATTCTGTCTAGTTTTTATAGCAAGATATTTCCTTTTCTAACATTGGCCTCAAATCGCTTGAAATCTCCAATTGCAATTTCCACAAAAAGAGAGTTTCAAATCTGCTCTGTCCAAAGAAAGGTTCAACTCTGTGAGCTGAATACACACAACACAAAGAAGTTACTCAAAATTCTTCTGTATAGCATTATATGAAGAAATCCCGTTTCCAACGAAGTCCTCAAAGAGTTCCAAATATCCACTTGCAGACGTTACAAATAGAGTGTTTCCAAACTGCTCTATGAACAGAAAAGTTAAACTCTGTGAGCTGAACGCACACATCACAAAGTTGTTTCTGAGAATGATTCTGTCTAGTTTTTATACGAAGATATTTCCTTTTCTAACATTGGCCTAAAATCGCTTCAAATCTCCAATTGCAAATTCCACAAAAAGAGAGTTTCAAATCTGCTCTGTCCAAAGAAAGGTTCAACTCTGTGAGCTGAATACACACAACACAAAGAAGTTACTGAAAATTCTTCTATCTAGCAATATATGAAGAAATCCCGTTTCCAACGAAGTCCTCAAAGAGGTCCAAATATCCACTTGCAGACTTTACAAACAGAGTGTTTCCAAACTGCTGTATGAACAGAAAGGTTAAACTCTGTGAGCTGAATGCACACATCACATAGTAGTTTCTGAGAATGATTCTGTCTAGTTTCTATACGGAGATATTTCCTTTTCTAACATTGGCCTCAAATCGCTTGAAATCTCAAATTCCAAATTCCAGAAAAAGACAGTTTCAAACCTGCAGTGTGTAAGGAAAGGTTCAAATCTGTGAGTTGAATACACACAACACAAAGAAGTTACTGAGAATTCTTCTGTCTAGCATTATATGAAGAAATCCCGTTTCCAACGAAGGCCTCAAAGTGGTGCAAATATCCACTTCTAGACTTTAGAAACAGAGTGTTTCCAAACTGCTCTATGAACAGAAAAGTTAAACTCTGTGAGCTGAACGCACACATCACAAAGTTGTTTCTGAGAATGATTCTGTCTAGTTTTTATACCAAGATATTTCGTTTTCTAACATTGGCCTAAAATCGCTTGAAATCTCCAATTGCAATTTCCACAAAAAGAGAGTTTCAAATCTGCTCTGTCCAAAGAAAGGTTCAACTCTGTGAGCTGAATACACACAACACAAAGAAGTTACTGAAAATTCTTCTGTCTAGCATTATATGAAGAAATCCCGTTTCCAACGAAGTCCTCAAAGAGTTCCAAATATACACTTGCAGACTTTACAAACAGAGTGTTTCCAAACTGCTCTATGAACAGAAAGGTTAAACTCTGTGAGCTGAATGCACACATCACATAGTAGTTTCTGAGAATGATTCTGTCTAGTTTTTATACCAAGATATTTCCTTTTCTCACATTGGCCTCAAATCGCTTGAAATCTCCAATTGCAATTTCCACAAAAAGAGAGTTTCAAATCTGCTCTGTCCAAAGAAAGGTTCAACTCTGAGAGCTGAATACACACAACACAAAGAAGTTACTCAAAATTCTTCTGTCTAGCATTATATAAAGAAATCCCGTTTCCAACGAAATCCTCAAAGAGGTCCAAATATCCCCTTGCAGACTTTACAAACAGAGTGTTTCCAAACTGCTCTATGAACAGAAAGGTTAAACTCTGTGAGCTGAATGCACACATCACATAGTAGTTTCTGAGAATGATTCTGTCTAGTTTCTATACGAAGATATTTCCTTTTCTAACATTGGCCTCAAATCGCTTAAAATCTCAAATTCCAAATTCCAGAAAAAGACAGTTTCAAACCCGCAGTGTGTAAGGAAAGGTTCAAATCTGTGAGATGAATACACACAACACAAAGAAGTTACTGAGAATTCTTCTGTCTAGCATTATATGAAGAAATCCCGTTTCCAACGAAGGCCTCAAAGTGGTGCAAATATCCACTTGTAGACTTTAGAAACAGAGTGTTTCCAAACTGCTCTATGAACAGAAAAGTTAAACTCTGTGAGCTGAACGCACACATCAGAAAGTTGTTTCTGAGAATGATTCTGTCTAGTTTTTATACGAAGACATTTCCTTTTCTAACATTGGCCTAAAATCGCTTGAAATCTCCAATTGCAATTTCCCCAAAAAGAGAGTTTCAAATCTGCTCTGTCCAAAGAAAGGTTCAACTCTGTGAGCTGAATACACACAACACAAAGAAGTTACTGAAAATTCTTCTGTCTAGCATTATATGAAGAAATCCCGTTTCCAACGAAGTCCTCAAAGAGGTCCAAATATCCCTTTGCAGACTTTACAAACAGAGTGTTTCCAAACTGCTGTATGAACAGAAAGTTAAACTCTGTGAGCTGAATGCACACATCACATAGTAGTTTCTGAGAATGATTCTGTCTAGTTTTTATACCAAGATATTTCCTTTTCTCACATCAGCCTAAAATCGCTTGAAATCTCCAATTGCAATTTCCACAAAAAGAGAGTTTCAAATCTGCTCTGTCCAAAGAAAGGTTCAACTCTGTGAGCTGAAAACACACAACACAAAGAAGTTACTGAAAATTCTTCTGTCTAGCATTATATGAAGAAATCCCGTTTCCAACGAAGTCCTCAAAGAGGTCCAAATATCCACTTGCAGACTTTACAAACAGAGTGTTTCCAAACTGCTCTATGAACAGAAAGGTTAAACTCTGTGAGCTGAATGCACACATCACATAGTAGTTTCTGAGAATGATTCTGTCTAGTTTTTATACCAAGATATTTCCTTTTCTAACATTGGCCTCAAATCGCTTGAAATCTCCAATTTCAAATTCCAGAAAAAGAGAGTTTCAAATCTGCTCTGTCCAAAGAAAGGTTCAACTCTGTGAGCTGAATACACACAACACAAAGAAGTTACTGAAAATTCTTCTGTCTAGCATTATATGAAGAAATCCCGTTTCCAACGAAGGCCTCAAAGAGTTCCAAATATCCACTTGTAGACTTTACAAACAGAGTGTTTCCAAACTGCTGTATGAACAGAAAGGTTAAACTCTGTGAGCTGAATGCACACATCACATAGTAGTTTCTGAGAATGATTCTGTCTAGTTTTTATACGAAGATGTTTCCTTTTCTAACATTGGCCTAAAATCGCTTGAAATCTCCAATTGCAATTTCCACAAAAAGAGAGTTTCAAATCTGCTCTGTCCAAAGAAAGGTTCAACTCTGTGAGCTGAATACACACAACACAAAGAAGTTACTCAAAATTCTTCTGTCTAGCATTATATGAAGAAATCCCGTTTCCAACGAAGTCCTCAAAGAGGTCCAAATATCCACTTGCAGACTTTACAAACAGAGTGTTTCCAAACTGCTGTATGAACAGAAAGGTTAAACTCTGTGAGCTGAATGCACACATCACATAGTAGTTTCTGAGAATCATTCTGTCTAGTTTTTATACGAAGATATTTCCTTTTCTCACATTGGCCTCTAATCGCTTGAAATCTCCAATTGCAATTTCCCCAAAAAGAGAGTTTCAAATCTGCTCTGTCCAAAGAACGGTTCAACTCTGTGAGCTGAATACACACAACACAAAGAAGTTACTCAAAATTCTTCTGTCTAGCATTATATGAAGAAATCCCGTTTCCAACGAAGTCCTCAAAGAGGTCCAAATATCCACTTGCAGACTTTACAAACAGAGTGTTTCCAAACTGCTGTATGAACAGAAATGTTAAACTCTGTGAGCTGAATGCACACATCACATAGTAGTTTCTGAGAATCATTCTGTCTAGTTTTTATACGAAGATATTTCCTTTTCTCACATTGGCCTCTAATCGCTTGAAGTCTCCAATTGCAATTTCCACAAAAAGAGAGTGTCAAATCTGCTCTGTCCAAAGTAAGGTTCAACTCTGTGAGCTGAATACACACAACACAAAGAAGTTACTCAAAATTCTTCTGTATAGCATTATATGAAGAAATCCCGTTTCCAACGAAGTCCTCAAAGAGTTCCAAATATCCACTTGCAGACGTTACAAACAGAGTGTTTCCAACTGCTCTATGAACAGAAAAGTTAAACTCTGTGAGCTGAACGCACACATCACAAAGTTGTTTCTGAGAATGATTCTGTCTAGTTTTTATACGAAGATATTTCCTTTTCTAACATTGGCCTAAAATCGCTTGAAATCTCCATTTGCAATTCCACAAAAAGAGAGTTTCAAATCTTCTCTGTCCAAAGAAAGGTTCAACTCTGTGAGCTGAATACACACAACACAAAGAAGTTACTGAAAATTCTTCTGTCTAGCAATATATGAAGAAATCCCGTTTCCAACGAAGTCCTCAAAGAGGTCCAAATATCCACTTGCAGACTTTACAAACAGAGTGTTTCCAAACTGCTGTATGAACAGAAAGGTTAAACTCTGTGAGCTGAATGCACACATCACATTGTAGTTTCTGAGAATCATTCTGTCTAGTTTTTACACCAACATATTTCCTTTTCTAACATTGGCCTCAAATCGCTTGACATCTCCAATTGCAATTTCCACAAAAAGAGAGTTTCAAATCTGCTCTGTCCAAAGAAAGGTTCAACTCTGTGAGCTGAATACACACAACACAAAGAAGTTACTCAAAATTCTTCTGTCTAGCATTATATAAAGAAATCCCGTTTCCAACGAAGTCCTCAAAGAGGTCCAAATATCCACTTGCAGACTTTACAAACAGAGTGTTTCCAAACTGCTCTATGAACAGAAAGGTTAAACTCTGTGAGCTGAACGCACACATCACATAGTAGTTTCTGAGAATGATTCTGTCTAGTTTCTATACGAAGATATTTCCTTTTCTAACATTGGCCTAAAATCGCTTTAAATGTCAAATTCCAAATTCCAGAAAAAGACAGTTTCAAAGTTGCAGTGTGTAAGGAAAGGTTCAAATCTGTGAGTTGAATACACACAACACAAAGAAGTTACTGAGAATTCTTCTGTCTAGCATTATATGAAGAAATCCCGTTTCCAACGAAGTCCTCAAAGAGGTCCAAATATCCACTTGCAGACTTTACAAACAGAGTGTTTCCAAACTGCTGTATGAACAAAAAGGTTAAACTCTGTGAGCTGAATGCACACATCACATTATAGTTTCTGAGAATGATTCTGTCTAGTTTTTATACCAAGATATTTCCTTTTCTAACATTGGCCTCAAATCGCTTGAAATCTCCAATTTCAAATTCCAGAAAAAGAGAGTTTCAAATCTGCTCTGTCCAAAGAAAGGTTCAACTCTGTGAGCTGAATACACAGAACACAAAGAAGTTACTGAAAATTCTTCTGTCTAGCATTATATGAAGAAATCCCGTTTCCAACGAAGTCCTCAAAGAGGTCCAAATATCCACTTTCAGACTTTACAAACAGAGTGTTTCCAAACTGCTCTATGAACAGAAAGGTTAAACTCTGTGAGCTGAATGCACACATCACATAGTAGTTTCTGAGAATGATTCTGTCTAGTTTTTATACGAAGATGTTTCCTTTTCTAACATTGGCCTAAAATCGCTTGAAATCTCCAATTGCAATTTCCCCAAAAAGAGAGTTTCAAATCTGCTCTGTCCAAAGAACGGTTCAACTCTGTGAGCTGAATACACACAACACAAAGAAGTTACTCAAAATTCTTCTGTCTAGCATTATATGAAGAAATCCCGTTTCCAACGAAGTCCTCAAAGAGGTCCAAATATCCACTTGCAGACTTTACAAACAGAGTGTTTCCAAACTGCTGTATGAACAGAAAGGTTAAACTCTGTGAGCTGAATGCACACATCACATAGTAGTTTCTGAGAATCATTCTGTCTAGTTTTTATACGAAGATATTTCCTTTTCTCACATTGGCCTCTAATCGCTTGAAGTCTCCAATTGCAATTTCCACAAAAAGAGAGTGTCAAATCTGCTCTGTCCAAAGAAAGGTTCAACTCTGTGAGCTGAATACACACAACACAAAGAAGTTACTCAAAATTCTTCTGTCTAGCATTATATGAAGAAATCCCGTTTCCAACGAAGTCCTCAAAGAGTTCCAAATATCCACTTGCAGACGTTACAAACAGAGTGTTTCCAAACTGCTCTATGAACAGAAAAGTTAAACTCTGTGAGCTGAACGCACACATCACAAAGTTGTTTCTGAGAATGATTCTGTCTAGTTTTTATACGAAGATATTTCCTTTTCTAACATTGGCCTAAAATCGCTTGAAATCTCCATTTGCAAATTCCACAAAAAGAGAGTTTCAAATCTTCTCTGTCCAAAGAAAGGTTCAACTCTGTGAGCTGAATACACACAACACAAAGAAGTTACTGAAAATTCTTCTGTCTAGCAATATATGAAGAAATCCCGTTTCCAACGAAGTCCTCAGAGAGGTCCAAATATCCACTTGCAGACTTTACAAACAGAGTGTTTCCAAACTGCTGTATGAACAGAAAGGTTAAACTCTGTGAGCTGAATGCACACATCACATTGTAGTTTCTGAGAATCATTCTGTCTAGTTTTTACACCAAGATATTTCCTTTTCTAACATTGGCCTCAAATCGCTTGAAATCTCCAATTGCAATTTCCACAAAAAGAGAGTTTCAAATCTGCTCTGTCCAAAGAAAGGTTCAACTCTGTGAGCTGAATACACACAACACAAAGAAGTTACTCAAAATTCTTCTGTCTAGCATTATATAAAGAAATCCCGTTTCCAACGAAGTCCTCAAAGAGGTCCAAATATCCACTTGCAGACTTTACAAACAGAGTGTTTCCAAACTGCTCTATGAACAGAAAGGTTAAACTCTGTGAGCTGAACGCACACATCACATAGTAGTTTCTGAGAATGATTCTGTCTAGTTTCTATACGAAGATATTTCCTTTTCTAACATTGGCCTCAAATCGCTTGAAATGTCAAATTCCAAATTCCAGAAAAAGACAGTTTCAAAGTTGCAGTGTGTAAGGAAAGGTTCAAATCTGTGAGTTGAATACACACAACACAAAGAAGTTACTGAGAATTCTTTTGTCTAGCATTATATGAAGAAATCCCGCTTCCAACGAAGTCCCCAAAGAGGTCCAAATATCCACTTGCAGACTTTACAAACAGAGTGTTTCCAAACTGCTGTATGAACAGAAAGGTTAAACTCTGTGAGCTGAATGAACACATCACATTATAGTTTCTGAGAATGATTCTGTCTAGTTTTTATACCAAGATATTTCCTTTTCTAACATTGGCCTCAAATCGCTTGAAATCTCCAATTTCAAATTCCAGAAAAAGAGAGTTTCAAATCTGCTCTGTCCAAAGAAAGGTTCAACTCTGTGAGCTGAATACACACAACACAAAGAAGTTACTGAAAATTCTTCTGTCTAGCATTATATGAAGAAATCCCGTTTCCAACGAAGGCCTCAAAGAGTTCCAAATATCCACTTGTAGACTTTCCAAACAGTGTGTTTCCAAACTGCTGTATGAACAGAAAGGTTAAACTCTGTGAGCTGAATGCACACATCACATAGTAGTTTCTGAGAATGATTCTGTCTAGTTTTTATACGAAGATGTTTCCTTTTCTAACATTGGCCTAAAATCGCTTGAAATCTCCAATTGCAATTTCCACAAAAAGAGAGTTTCAAATCTGCTCTGTCCAAAGAAAGGTTCAACTCTGTGAGCTGAATACACACAACACAAAGAAGTTACTCAAAATTCTTCTGTCTAGCATTATATGAAGAAATCCCGTTTCCAACGAAGTCCTCAAAGAGGTCCAAATATCCACTTGCAGACTTTACAAACAGAGTGTTTCCAAACTGCTGTATGAACAGAAAGGTTAAACTCTGTGAGCTGAATGCACACATCACATAGTAGTTTCTGAGAATCATTCTGTCTAGTTTTTATACGAAGATATTTCCTTTTCTCACATTGGCCTCTAATCGCTTGAAATCTCCAATTGCAATTTCCACAAAAAGAGAGTGTCAAATCTGCTCTGTCCAAAGAAAGGTTCAACTCTGTGAGCTGAATACACACAACACAAAGAAGTTACTCAAAATTCTTCTGTATAGCATTATATGAAGAAATCCCGTTTCCAACGAAGGCCTCAAAGAGTTCCAAATATCCACTTGCAGACGTTACAAACAGAGTGTTTCCAAACTGCTCTATGAACAGAAAGGTTAAACTCTGTGAGCTGAACGCACACATCACAAAGTTGTTTCTGAGAATGATTCTGTCTAGTTTTTATACGGAGATATTTCCTTTTCTAACATTGGCCTAAAATCGCTTGAAATCTCCAATTGCAAATTCCACAAAAAGAGAGTTTCAAATCTGCTCTGTCCAAAGAAAGGTTCAACTCTGTGAGCTGAATACACACAACACAAAGAAGTTACTGAAAATTCTTCTGTCTAGCAATATATGAAGAAATCCCGTTTCCAACGAAGTCCTCAAAGAGTTCCAAATATCCACTTGCAGACTTTACAAACAGAGTGTTTCCAAACTGCTGTATGAACAGAAAGGTTAAACTCTGTGAGCTGAATGCACACATCACATTGTAGTTTCTGAGAATCATTCTGTCTGGTTTTTACACCAAGATATTTCCTTTTCTAACATTGGCCTCAAATCGCTTGAAATCTCCAATTGCAATTTCCACAAAAAGAGAGTTTCAAATCTGCTCTGTCCAAAGAAAGGTTCAACTCTGTGAGCTGAATACACACAACACAAAGTAGTTACTCAAAATTCTTCTGTCTAGCATTATATAAAGAAATCCCGTTTCCAACGAAGTCCTCAAAGAGGTCCAAATATCCACTTGCAGACTTTACGAACAGAGTGTTTCCAAACTGCTCTATGAACAGAAAGGTTAAACTCTGTGAGCTGAACGCACACATCACATAGTAGTTTCTGAGAATGATTCTGTCTAGTTTCTATACGGAGATATTTCCTTTTCTAACATTGGCCTCAAATCGCTTGAAATCTCAAATTCCAAATTCCAGAAAAAGACAGTTTCAAACCTGCAGTGTGTAAGGAAAGGTTCAAATCTGTGAGTTGAATACACACAACACAAAGAAGTTACTGAGAATTCTTCTGTCTAGCATTATATGAAGAAATCCCGTTTCCAACGAAGGCCTCAAAGTGGTGCAAATATCCACTTGTAGACTTTAGAAACAGAGTGTTTCCAAACTGCTCTATGAACAGAAAAGTTAAACTCTGTGAGCTGAACGCACCCATCACAAAGTTGTTTCTGAGAATGATTCTCTCTAGTTTTTATACGAAGATATTTCGTTTTCCAACATTGGCCTAAAATCGCTTGAAATCTGCAATTGCAATTTCCACAAAAAGAGAGTTTCAAATCTGCTCTGTCCAAAGAAAGGTTCAACTCTGTGAGCTGAATACACACAACAAAAAGAAGTTAATGAAAATTCTTCTGTCTAGCATTATATGAATAAATCCTGTTTCCAACGAAGTCCTCAAAGAGTTCCAAATATCCACTTGCAGACTTTACAAACAGAGTGTTTCCAAACTGCTCTATGAACAGAAAGGTTAAACTCTGTGAGCTGAATTCACACATCACATAGTAGTTTCTGAGAATGATACTGTCTAGTTTTTATACGAAGATATCTCCTTTTCTAACATTGGCCTAAAATCGCTTGAAATCTCCTATTGCAATTTCCACAAAAAGAGAGTTTCAAATCTGCTCTGTCCAAAGAAAGGTTCAACTCTGTGAGCTGAATACACACAACACAAAGAAGTTACTCAAAATTCTTCTGTCTAGCATTATATAAAGAAATCCCGTTTCCAACGAAGTCCTCAAAGAGGTCCAAATATCCACTTGCAGACTTTACAAACAGAGTGTTTCCAAACTGCTCTATGAACAGAAAGGTTAAACTCTGTGAGCTGAATGCACACATCACAAAGTAGTTTCTGAGAATGATTCTGTCTAGTTTCTATACGAAGATATTTCCTTTTCTCACATTGGCCTCAAATCGCTTGAAATCTCAAATTCCAAATTCCAGAAAAAGACAGTTTCAAACCTGCAGTGTGTAAGGAAAGGTTCAAATCTGTGAGTTGAATACACACAACACAAAGAAGTTACTGAGAATTCTTCTGTCTAGCATTATATGAAGAAATCCCGTTTCCAACGAAGGCCTCAAAGTGGTGCAAATATCCACTTGTAGACTTTAGAAACACAGTGTTTCCAAACTGCTCTATGAACAGAAAAGTTAAACTCTGTGAGCTGAATGCACACATCGCATAGTAGTTTCTGAGAATGATTCTGTCTAGTTTTTATATGAAGACATTTCCTTTTCTAACATTGGCCTCAAATCGCTTGAAATCTCCAATTGCAATTTCCCCAAAAAGAGAGTTTCAAATCTGCTCTGTCCAAAGAAAGGTTCAACTCTGTGAGCTGAATACACACAACACAAAGAAGTTACTGAAAATTCTTCTGTCTAGCATTATGTGAAGAAATCCCGTTTCCAACGATGTCCTCAAAGAGTTCAAAATATCCACTCGCAAACTTTACAAACAGAGTGTTTCCAAACTGCTGTATGAACAGAAAGGTTAAACTCTGTGAGCTGAATGCACACATCACATAGTAGTTTCTGAGAATGATTCTGTCTAGTTTCTATACGAAGATATTTCCTTTTCTAACATTGGCCTCAAATCGCTTGAAATCTCAAATTCCAAATTCCAGAAAAAGACAGTTTCAAACCTGCAGTGTGTAAGGAAAGGTTCAAATCTGTGAGTTGAACACACACAACACAAAGAAGTTACTGAGAATTCTTCTGTCTAGCATTATATGAAGAAATCCCGTTTCCAACGAAGGCCTCAAAGTGGTGCAAATATCCACTTGTAGACTTTAGAAACAGAGTGTTTCCAAACTGCTCTATGAACAGAAAAGTTAAACTCTGTGAGCTGAACGCACACATCACAAAGTTGTTTCTGAGAATGATTCTGTCTAGTTTTTATACCAAGATATTTCGTTTTCTAACATTGGCCTAATATCGCTTGAAACCTCCAATTGCAATTTCCACAATAAGAGAGTTTCAAATCTGCTCTGTCCAAAGAAAGGTTCAACTCTGTGAGCTGAATACACACAACACAAAGAAGTTACTGAAAATTCTTCTGTCTAGCATTATATGAAGAAATCCCGTTTCCAACGAAGTCCTCAAAGAGGTCCAAATATCCACTTGCAGACTTTACAAACAGAGTGTTTCCAAACTGCTGTATGAACAGAAAGGTTAAACTCTGTGAGCTGAATGCACACATCACATAGTAGTTTCTGAGAATGATTCTGTCTAGTTTCTATACGAAGATATTTCCTTTTCTAACATTGGCCTCAAATCGCTTGAAATCTCAAATTCCAAATTCCAAAAAAAGACAGTTTCAAACCTGCAGTGTGTAAGGAAAGGTTCAAATCTGTGAGTTGAACACACACAACACAAAGAAGTTACTGAGAATTCTTCTGTCTAGCATTATATGAAGAAATCCCGTTTCCAACGAAGGCCTCAAAGTGGTGCAAATATCCACTTGTAGACTTTAGAAACAGAGTGTTTCCAAACTGCTCTATGAACAGAAAAGTTAAACTCTGTGAGCTGAATGCACACATCACAAAGTTGTTTCTGAGAATGATTCTGTCTAGTTTTTATACCAAGATATTTCGTTTTCTAACATTGGCCTAAAATCGCATGAAATCTCCAATTGCAATTTCCACAAAAAGAGAGTTTCAAATCTGCTCTGTCCAAAGAAAGGTTCAACTCTGTGAGCTGAATACACACAACACAAAGAAGTTACTGAAAATTCTTCTGTCTAGCATTATATGAAGAAATCCCGATTCCAACGAAGGCCTCAAAGAGTTCCAATATCCACTTGCAGACTTTACAAACAGAGTGTTTCCAAACTGCTGTATGAACAGAAAGGTTAAACTCTGTGAGCTGAATGCAAACATCACATAGTACTTTCTGAGAATGATTCTGTCTAGTTTTTATACGAAGATACTTCCTTTTCTAACATTGGCCTAAAATCGCTTGAAATCTCCAATTGCAATTTCCCCAAAAAGAGAGTTTCAAATCTGCTCTGTCCAAAGAAAGGTTCAACTCTGTGAGCTGAATACACAAAACACAAAGAAGTTACTGAAAATTCTTCTGTCTAGCATTATATGAAGAAACCCCGTTTCCAACGAAGTCCTCAAAGAGGTCCAAATATCCACTTGCAGACTTTACAAACAGAGTGTTTCCAAACTGCTCTATGAACAGAAAGGTTAAACTCTGTGAGCTGAATGCACACATCACATAGTAGTTTCTGAGAATGATTCTGTCTAGTTTTTATACCAAGATATTTCCTTTTCTAACATAGGCCTCAAATCGCTTGAAATCTCCAATTTCAAATTCTAGAAAAAGAGAGTTTCAAATCTGCTCTGTCCAAAGAAAGGTTCAACTCTGTGAGCTGAATACACACAACACAAAGAAGTTACTGAAAATTCTTCTGTCTAGCATTATATGAAGAATTCCCTTTTCCAACGAAGTCCTCAAAGAGGTCAAAATATCCACTTGCAGACTTTACAAACAGAGTGTTTCCAAACTGCTCTATGAAAAGAAAGGTTAAACTCTGTGAGCTGAATGCACACATCACATAGTAGTTTCTGAGAATGATTCTGTCTAGTTTTTATACGAAGATATTTCCTTTTCTAACATTGGCCTAAAATCGCTTGAAATCTCCAATTGCAATTTCCACAAAAAGACAGTTTCAAATCTGCTCTGTCCAAATAAAGGTTCAACTCTGTGAGCTGAATACACACACCACAAAGAAGTTACTGAAAATTCTTCTGTCTAGCATTATATGAAGAAATCCCGTTTCCAACGAAGTCCTCAAAGAGGTCCAAATATCCACTTGCAGACATTACAAACAGAGTGTTTCCAAACTGCTGTATGAACAGAAAGGTTAAACTCTGTGAGCTGAATGCACACATCACATAGTAGTTTCTGAGAATGATTCTGTCTAGTTTTTATACGAAGATATTTCCTTTTCTCACATTGGCCTCAAATCGCTTGAAATCTCCAATTGCAATTTCCACAAAAACAGAGTTTCAAATCTGCTCTGTCCAAAGAAAGGTTCAACTCTGTGAGCTGAATACACACAACACAAAGAAGTTACTGAAAATTCTTCTGTCTAGCATTATATGAAGAAATCCCGTTTCCAACGAAGGCCTCAAAGAGTTCCAAATATCCACTTGCGGACTTACAAACAGAGTGTTTCCAAACTGCTGTATGAACAGAAAGGTTAAACTCTGTGAGCTGAATGCACACATCACATAGTAGTTTCTGAGAATGATTCTGTCTAGTTTTTATACGAAGATATTTCCTTTTCTAACATTGGCCTAAAATCGATTGAAATCTCCAATTGCAATTTCCACAAAAAGAGAGTTTCAAATCTGCTCTGTCCAAAGAAAGGTTCAACTCTGTGAGCTGAATACACACAACACAAAGAAGTTACTGAAAATTCTTCTGTCTAGCATTATATGAAGAAATCCCGTTTCCAACGAAGGCCTCAAAGAGGTCCAAATATCCACTTGCAGACTTTACAAACAGAGTGTTTCCAAACTGCTGTATGAACAGAAAGGTTAAACTCTGTGAGCTGAATGCACACATCACATAGTGGTTTCTGAGAATCATTCTGTCTAGTTTTTATAGCAAGATATTTCCTTTTCTAACATTGGCCTCAAATCGCTTGAAATCTCCAATTGCAATTTCCACAAAAACAGTTTCAAATCTGCTCTGTCCAAAGAAAGGATCAACTCTGTGAGCTGAATACACACAACACAAAGAAGTGACTCAAAATTCTTCTGTCTAGCATTATATGAAGAAATCCCGTTTCCAACGAAGGCCTCAAAGAGTTCCAAATATCCACTTGCGGACTTTACAAACAGAGTGTTTCCAAACTGCTGTATGAACAGAAAGGTTAAACTCTGTGAGCTGAATGCACACATCACATAGTAGTTTCTGAGAATGATTCTGTCTAGTTTTTATACGAAGATATTTCCTTTTCTAACATTGGCCTCAAATCGATTGAAATCTCCAATTGCAATTTCCACAAAAAGAGAGTTTCAAATCTGCTCTGTCCAAAGAAAGGTTCAACTCTGTGAGCTGAATACACACAACACAAAGAAGTTACTGAAAATTCTTCTGTCTAGCATTATATGAAGAAATCCCGTTTCCAACGAAGGCCTCAAAGAGGTCCAAATATCCACTTGCAGACTTTACAAACAGAGTGTTTCCAAACTGCTGTATGAACAGAAAGGTTAAACTCTGTGAGCTGAATGCACACATCACATAGTAGTTTCTGAGAATCATTCTGTCTAGTTTTTATAGCAAGATATTTCCTTTTCTAACATTGGCCTCAAATCGCTTGAAATCTCCAATTGCAATTTCCACAAAAACAGTTTCAAATCTGCTCTGTCCAAAGAAAGGTTCAACTCTGTGAGCTGAATACACACAACACAAAGAAGTTACTGAGAATTCTTCTGTCTAGCATTATATGAAGAAATCCCGTTTCCAACGAAGTCCTCAAACAGGTCCAAATATCCACTTGCAGACTTTACAAACAGAGTGTTTCCAAACTGCTGTATGAACAGAAAGGTTAAACTCTGTGAGCTGAATGCACACATCACATAGTAGTTTCTGAGAATCATTCAGTCTAGTTTTTATACCAAGATATTTCCTTTTCTCACATTGGCCTCAAATCGCTTGAAATCTCAAATTCCAAATTCCAGAAAAAGACAGTTTCAAACCTGCAGTGTGTAAGGAAAGGTTCAAATCTGTGAGTTGAATACACACAACACAAAGAAGTTACTGAGAATTCTTCTGTCTAGCATTATATGAAGAAATCCCGTTTCCCACGAAGGCCTCAAAGTGGTGCAAATATCCACTTGTAGACTTTAGAAACAGAGTGTTTCCAAACTGCTCTATGAACAGAAAAGTTAAACTCTGTGAGCTGAACGCACACATCACAAAGTTGTTTCTGAGAATGATTCTGTCTAGTTTTTATACCAAGATATTTCGTTTTCTAACATTGGCCTAAAATCGCTTGAAATCTCCAATTGCAATTTCCACAATAAGAGAGTTTCAAATCTGCTCTTTCCAAAGAAAGGTTCAACTCTGTGAGCTGAATACACACAACACAAAGAAGTTACTGAAAATTCTTCTGTCTAGCATTATATGAAGAAATCCCGTTTCCAACGAAGTCCTCAAAGAGGTCCAAATATCCACTTGCAGACTTTACAAACAGAGTGTTTCCAAACTGCTGTATGAACAGAAAGGTTAAACTCTGTGAGCTGAATGCACAGATCACATAGTAGTTTCTGAGAATGATTCTGTCTAGTTTCTATACGAAGATATTTCCTTTTCTAACATTGGCCTCAAATCGCTTGAAATCTCAAATTCCAAATTCCAAAAAAAGACAGTTTCAAACCTGCAGTGTGTAAGGAAAGGTTCAAATCTGTGAGTTGAACACACACAACACAAAGAAGTTACTGAGAATTCTTCTGTCTAGCATTATATGAAGAAATCCCGTTTCCAACGAAGGCCTCAAAGTGGTGCAAATATCCACTTGTAGACTTTAGAAACAGAGTGTTTCCAAACTGCTCTATGAACAGAAAAGTTAAACTCTGTGAGCTGAACGCACACATCACAAAGTTGTTTCTGAGAATGATTCTGTCTAGTTTTTATACCAAGATATTTCGTTTTCTAACATTGGCCTAAAATCGCTTGAAATCTCCAATTGCAATTTCCACAAAAAGAGAGTTTCAAATCTGCTCTGTCCAAAGAAAGGTTCAACTCTGTGAGCTGAATACACACAACACAAAGAAGTTACTGAAAATTCTTCTGTCTAGCATTATATGAAGAAATCCCGTTTCCAACGAAGGCCTCAAAGAGTTCCAATATCCACTTGCAGACTTTACAAACAGAGTGTTTCCAAACTGCTGTATGAACAGAAAGGTTAAACTCTGTGAGCTGAATGCAAACATCACATAGTACTTTCTGAGAATGATTCTGTCTAGTTTTTATACGAAGATACTTCCTTTTCTAACATTGGCCTAAAATCGCTTGAAATCTCCAATTGCAATTTCCCCAAAAAGAGAGTTTCAAATCTGCTCTGTCCAAAGAAAGGTTCAACTCTGTGAGCTGAATACACACAACACAAAGAAGTTACTGAAAATTCTTCTGTCTAGCATTATATGAAGAAACCCCGTTTCCAACGAAGTCCTCAAAGAGGTCCAAATATCCACTTGCAGACTTTACAAACAGAGTGTTTCCAAACTGCTCTATGAACAGAAAGGTTAAACTCTGTGAGCTGAATGCACACATCACATAGTAGTTTCTGAGAATGATTCTGTCTAGTTTTTATACCAAGATATTTCCTTTTCTAACATAGGCCTCAAATCGCTTGAAATCTCCAATTTCAAATTCCAGAAAAAGAGAGTTTCAAATCTGCTCTGTCCAAAGAAAGGTTCAACTCTGTGAGCTGAATACACACAACACAAAGAAGTTACTGAAAATTCTTCTGTCTAGCATTATATGAAGAATTCCCTTTTCCAACGAAGTCCTCAAAGAGGTCCAAATATCCACTTGCAGACTTTACAAACAGAGTGTTTCCAAACTGCTGTATGAACAGAAAGGTTAAAATCTGTGAGCTGAATGCACACATCACATAGTAGTTTCTGAGAATCATTCTGTCTAGTTTTTATACGAAGATATTTCCTTTTCTCACATTTGCCTCAAATCGCTTGAAATCTCCAATTGCAATTTCCACAAAAACAGAGTTTCAAATCTGCTCTGTCCAAAGAAAGGTTCAACTCTGTGAGCTGAATACACACAACACAAAGAAGTTACTGATAATTCTTCTGTCTAGCATTATATGAAGAAATCCCGTTTCCAACGAAGGCCTCAAAGAGTTCCAAATATCCACTTGCGGACTTACAAACAGAGTGTTTCCAAACTGCTGTATGAACAGAAAGGTTAAACTCTGTGAGCTGAATGCACACATCACATAGTAGTTTCTGAGAATGATTCTGTCTAGTTTTTATACGAAGATATTTCCTTTTCTAACATTGGCCTAAAATCGATTGAAATCTCCAATTGCAATTTCCACAAAAAGAGAGTTTCAAATCTGCTCTGTCCAAAGAAAGGTTCAACTCTGTGAGCTGAATACACACAACACAAAGAAGTTACTGAAAATTCTTCTGTCTAGCATTATATGAAGAAATCCCGTTTCCAACGAAGGCCTCAAAGAGGTCCAAATATCCACTTGCAGACTTTACAAACAGAGTGTTTCCAAACTGCTGTATGAACAGAAAGGTTAAACTCTGTGAGCTGAATGCACACATCACATAGTGGTTTCTGAGAATCATTCTGTCTAGTTTTTATAGCAAGATATTTCCTTTTCTAACATTGGCCTCAAATCGCTTGAAATCTCCAATTGCAATTTCCACAAAAACAGTTTCAAATATGCTCTGTCCAAAGAAAGGATCAACTCTGTGAGCTGAATACACACAACACAAAGAAGTGACTCAAAATTCTTCTGTCTAGCATTATATGAAGAAATCCCGTTTCCAACGAAGGCCTCAAAGAGTTCCAATATCCACTTGCAGACTTTACAAACAGAGTGTTTCCAAACTGCTGTATGAACAGAAAGGTTAAACTCTGTGAGCTGAATGCAAACATCACATAGTACTTTCTGAGAATGATTCTGTCTAGTTTTTATACGAAGATACTTCCTTTTCTAACATTGGCCTAAAATCGCTTGAAATCTCCAATTACAATTTCCCCAAAAAGAGAGTTTCAAATCTGCTCTGTCCAAAGAAAGGTTCAACTCTGTGAGCTGAATACACACAACACAAAGAAGTTACTGAAAATTCTTCTGTCTAGCATTATATGAAGAAACCCCGTTTCCAACGAAGTCCTCAAAGAGGTCCAAATATCCACTTGCAGACTTTACAAACAGAGTGTTTCCAAACTGCTCTATGAACAGAAAGGTTAAACTCTGTGAGCTGAATGCACACATCACATAGTAGTTTCTGAGAATGATTCTGTCTAGTTTTTATACCAAGATATTTCCTTTTCTAACATAGGCCTCAAATCGCTTGAAATCTCCAATTTCAAATTCCAGAAAAAGAGAGTTTCAAATCTGCTCTGTCCAAAGAAAGGTTCAACTCTGTGAGCTGAATACACACAACACAAAGAAGTTACTGAAAATTCTTCTGTCTAGCATTATATGAAGAATTCCCTTTTCCAACGAAGTCCTCAAAGAGGTCCAAATATCCACTTGCAGACTTTACAAACAGAGTGTTTCCAAACTGCTGTATGAACAGAAAGGTTAAAATCTGTGAGCTGAATGCACACATCACATAGTAGTTTCTGAGAATCATTCTGTCTAGTTTTTATAGCAAGATATTTCCTTTTCTAAAATTGGCCTCAAATCGCTTGAAATCTCCAATTGCAATTTCCACAAAAAGAGATTTTCAAATCTGCTCTGTCCAAAGAAAGGTTCAACTCTGTGAGCTGAATGCAAACATCACATAGTACTTTCTGAGAATGATTCTGTCTAGTTTTTATACGAAGATACTTCCTTTTCTAACATTGGCCTAAAATCGCTTGAAATCTCCAATTGCAATTTCCCCGAAAAGAGAGTTTCAAATCTGCTCTGTCCAAAGAAAGGTTCAACTCTGTGAGCTGAATACACACAACACAAAGAAGTTACTGAAAATTCTTCTGTCTAGCATTATATAAAGAAATCCCGTTTCCAACGAAGTCCTCAAAGAGGTCCAAATATCCACTTGCAGACTTTACAAACAGAGTGTTTCCAAACTGCTCTATGAACAGAAAGGTTAAACTCTGTGAGCTGAATGCACACATCACATAGTAGTTTCTGAGAATGATTCTGTCTAGTTTCTATACGAAGATATTTCCTTTTCTAACATTGGCCTCAAATCGCTTGAAATCTCAAATTCCAAATTCCAGAAAAAGACAGTTTCAAACCTGCAGTGTGTAAGGAAAGGTTCAAATCTGTGAGTTGAATACACACAACACAAAGAAGTTACTGAGAATTCTTCTGTCTAGCATTATATGAAGAAATCCCGTTTCCAACGAAGGCCTCAAAGTGGAGCAAATATCCACTTCTAGAGTTTAGAAACAAGAGTGTTTCCAAACCGCTCTATGAACAGAAAAGTTAAACTCTGTGAGCTGAACGCACACATCACGAAGTTGTTTCTGAGAATGATTCTGTCTAGTTTTTATACCAAGATATTTCGTTTTCTAACATTGGCCTAAAATCGCTTGAAATCTCCAATTGCAATTTCCACAATAAGAGAGTTTCAAATCTGCTCTGTCCAAAGAAAGGTTCAACTCTGTGAGCTGAATACACACAACACAAAGAAGTTACTGAAAATTCTTCTGTCTAGCATTATATGAAGAAATCCCGTTTCCAACGAAGTCCTCAAAGAGGTCCAAATATCCACTTGCAGACTTTACAAACAGAGTGTTTCCAAACTGCTGTATGAACAGAAAGGTTAAACTCTGTGAGCTGAATGCACACATCACATAGTAGTTTCTGAGAATGATTCTGTCTAGTTTTTATACCAAGATATTTCCTTTTCTAACATAGGCCTCAAATCGCTTGAAATCTCCAATTTCAAATTCCAGAAAAAGAGAGTTTCAAATCTGCTCTGTCCAAAGAAAGGTTCAACTCTGTGAGCTGAATACACACAACACGAAGAAGTTACTGAAAATTCTTCTGTCTAGCATTATATGAAGAAATCCCGTTTCCAACGAAGTCCTCAAAGAGGTCCAAATATCCACTTGCAGACTTTACAAACAGAGTGTTTCCAAACTGCTGTATTAACAGAAAGGTTAAACTATGTGAGCTGAATGCACACATCACATAGTAGTTTCTGAGAACGATTCTGTCTAGTTTTTATACGAAGATATTTCCTTTTCTAACATTGGCCTAAAATCGCTTGAAATCTCCAATTGCAATTTCCACAAAAAGAGAGTTTCAAATCTGCTCTGTCCAAAGAAAGGTTCAACTCTGTGAGCTGAATACACACAACACAAAGAAGTTACTCAAAATTCTTCTGTCTAGCATTATATGAAGAAATCCCGTTTCCAACGAACTCCTCAAAGAGGTCCAAATATCCACTTGCAGACTTTACAAACAGAGTGTTTCCAAACTGCTGTATGAACAGAAAGGTTAAACTCTGTGAGCTGAATGCACACATCACATAGTAGTTTCTGAGAATGATTCTGTCTAGTTTCTATACGAAGATATTTCCTTTTCTCACATTGGCCTCAAATCGCTTGAAATCTCAAATTCCAAATTCCAAAAAAAGACAGTTTCAAACCTGCAGTGTGTAAGGAAAGGTTCAAATCTGTGAGTTGAACACACACAACACAAAGAAGTTACTGAGAATTCTTCTGTCTAGCATTATATGAAGAAATCCCGTTTCCAACGAAGGCCTCAAAGTGGTGCAAATATCCACTTGTAGACTTTAGAAACAGAGTGTTTCCAAACTGCTCTATGAACAGAAAAGTTAAACTCTGTGAGCTGAACGCACACATCACAAAGTTGTTTCTGAGAATGATTCTGTCTAGTTTTTATACCAAGATATTTCGTTTTCTAACATTGGCCTAAAATCGCTTGAAATCTCCAATTGCAATTTCCACAAAAAGAGAGTTTCAAATCTGCTCTGTCCAAAGAAAGGTTCAACTCTGTGAGCTGAATACACACAACACAAAGAAGTTACTGAAAATTCTTCTGTCTAGCATTATATGAAGAAATCCCGTTTCCAACGAAGGCCTCAAAGAGTTCCAATATCCACTTGCAGACTTTACAAACAGAGTGTTTCCAAACTGCTGTATGAACAGAAAGGTTAAACTCTGTGAGCTGAATGCAAACATCACATAGTACTTTCTGAGAATGATTCTGTCTAGTTTTTATACGAAGATACTTCCTTTTCTAACATTGGCCTAAAATCGCTTGAAATCTCCAATTGCAATTTCCCCAAAAAGAGAGTTTCAAATCTGCTCTGTCCAAAGAAAGGTTCAACTCTGTGAGCTGAATACACACAACACAAAGAAGTTACTGAAAATTCTTCTGTCTAGCATTATATGAAGAAATCCCGTTTCCAACGAAGTCCTCAAAGAGGTCCAAATATCCACTTGCAGACTTTACAAACAGAGTGTTTCCAAACTGCTCTATGAACAGAAAGGTTAAACTCTGTGAGCTGAATGCACACATCACATAGTAGTTTCTGAGAATGATTCTGTCTAGTTTCTATACGAAGATATTTCCTTTTCTAACATTGGCCTCAAATCGCTTGAAATCTCAAATTCCAAATTCCAGAAAAAGACAGTTTCAAACCTGCAGTGTGTAAGGAAAGTTTCAAATCTGTGAGTTGAATACACACAACACAAAGAAGTTACTGAGAATTCTTCTGTCTAGCATTATATGAAGAAATACCGTTTCCAACGAAGGCCTCAAAGTGGAGCAAATATCCACTTCTAGAGTTTAGAAACAAGAGTGTTTCCAAACCACTCTATGAACAGAAAAGTTAAACTCTGTGAGCTGAACGCACACATCACAAAGTTGTTTCTGAGAATGATTCTGTCTAGTTTTTATACCAAGATATTTCGTTTTCTAACATTGGCCTAAAATCGCTTGAAATCTCCAATTGCAATTTCCACAATAAGAGAGTTTCAAATCTGCTCTGTCCAAAGAAAGCTTCAACTCTGTGAGCTGAATACACACAACACAAAGAAGTTACTGAAAATTCTTCTGTCTAGCATTATATGAAGAAATCCCGTTTCCAACGAAGTCCTCAAAGAGTTCAAAATATCCACTCGCAGACTTTACAAACAGAGTGTTTCCAAACTGCTGTATGAACAGAAAGGTTAAACTCTGTGAGCTGAATGCACACATCACATAGTAGTTTCTGAGAATGATTCTGTCTAGTTTTTATACGAAGATATTTCCTTTTCTAACATTGGCCTAAAATCGCTTGACATCTCCAATTGCAATTTCCCCAAAAAGAGAGTTTCAAATCTGCTCTGTCCAAAGAAAGGTTCAACTCTGTGAGCTGAATACACACAACACAAAGAAGTTACTGAAAATTCTTCTGTCTAGCATTATATGAAGAAATCCCGTTTCCAACGAAGTCCTCAAAGAGGTCCAAATATCCACTTGCAGACTTTACAAATAGAGTGTTTCCAAACTGCTGTATGAACAGAAAGGTTAAACTCTGTGAGCTGAATGCACACATCACATAGTAGTTTCTGAGAATGATTCTGTCTAGTTTCTATACGAAGATATTTCCTTTTCTAACATTGGCCTGAAATCGCTTGAAATCTCAAATTCCAAATTCCAGAAAAAGACAGTTTCAAACCTGCGGTGTGTAAGGAAAGGTTCAAATCTGTGAGTTGAATACACACAACACAAAGAAGTTACTGAGAATTCTTCTGTCTAGCATTATATGAAGAAATCCCGTTTCCAACGAAGTCCTCAAATAGGTCCAAATATCCACTTGCAGACTTTACAAACAGAGTGTTTCCAAACTGCTCTATGAACAGAAAGGTTAAACTCTGTGAGCTGAATGCACACATCACATAGTAGTTTCTGAGAATGATTCTGTCTAGTTTCTATACGAAGGTATTTCCTTTTCTAACATTGGCTTCAAATCGCTTGAAATGTCAAATTCCAAATTCCAGAAACAGACAGTTTCAAACCTGCAGTGTGTAAGGAAAGGTTCAAATCTGTGAGTTGAATACACACAACACAAGGAAGTTACTGAGAATTCTTCTGTCTAGCATTACATGAAGAAATCCCGTTTCCAACGAAGGCCTCAAAGTGGTGCAAATATCCACTTGTAGACTTTAGAAACAGAGTGTTTCCAAACTGCTCTATGAACAGAAAAGTTAAACTCTGTGAGTTGAACGCACACATCACAAAGTTGTTTCTGAGAATGATTCTGTCTAGTTTTTATACCAAGATATTTCGTTTTCTAACATTGGCCTAAAATCGCTTGAAATCTCCAATTGCAATTTCCACAAAAAGAGAGTTTCAAATCTGCTCTGTCCAAAGAAAGATTCAACTCTGTGAGCTGAATACCCACAACACAAAGAAGTTACTGAAAAGTCTTCTGTCTAGCATTATATGAAGAAATCCCGTTTCCAACGAAGGCCTCAAAGAGTTCCAACTATCCACTTGCAGACTTTACAAACAGAGTGTTTCCAAACTGCTGTATGAACAGAAAGGTTAAACTCTGTGAGCTGAATGCACACATCACATAGTAGTTTCTGAGAATGATTCTGTCTAGTTTTTATACGAAGATATTTCCTTTTCTAACGTTGGCCTAAAATCGCTTGAAATCTCCAATTGCAATTACCACAAAAAGAGAGTTTCAAATCTGCTCTGTCCAAAGAATGATTCAACTCTGTGAGCTGAATACACACAACACAAAGAAGTTACTGAAAATTCTTCTGTCTAGCATTATATGAAGAAATCCCGTTTCCAACGAAGTCCTCAAAGAGGTCCAAATATCCACTTGCAGACTTTACAAACAGAGTGTTTCCAAACTGCTCTATGAAAAGAAAGGTTAAACTCTGTGAGCTGAATGCACACATCACATAGTAGTTTCTGAGAATGATTCTGTCTAGTTTTCATACGAAGATACTTCCTTTTCTAACATTGGCCTAAAATCGCTTGAAATCTCCAATTGCAATTTCCCCAAAAAGAGAGTTTCAAATCTGCTCTGTCCAAAGAAAGGTTCAACTCTGTGAGCTGAATAGACACAACACAAAGAAGTTACTGAAAATTCTTCTGTCTAGCATTATATGAAGAAATCCCGTTTCCAACGAAGTCCTCAAAGAGGTCCAAATATCCACTTGCAGACTTTACAAACAGAGTGTTTCCAAACTGCTCTATGAACAGAAAGGTTAAAATCTGTGAGCTGAATGCACACATCACATAGTAGTTTCTGAGAATGATTCTGTCTAGTTCTATACCAAGATATTTCCTTTTCTCACATTGGCCTCAAATCGCTTGAAATCTCCAATTTCAAATTCCAGAAAAAGAGAGTTTCAAATCTGCTCTGTCCAAAGAAAGGTTCAACTCTGTGAGCTGAATACACACAACACAAAGAAGTTACTGAAAATTCTTCTGTCTAGCATTATATGAAGAAATCCCGTTTCCAACGAAGGCCTCAAAGAGTTCCAAATATCCACTTGCAGACTTTACAAACAGAGTGTTTCCAAACTGCTGTATGAACAGAAAGGTTAAACTCTGTGAGCTGAATGCACACATCACATAGTAGTTTCTGAGAATGATTCTGTCTAGTTTTTATACGAAGATATTTCCTTTTCTAACATTGGCCTAAAATCGCTTGAAATCTCCAATTGCAATTTCCACAAAAAGAGAGTTTCAAATCTGCTCTGTCCAAAGAAAGGTTCAACTCTGTGAGCTGAATACACACAACACAAAGAAGTTACTGAAAACTCTTCTGTCTAGCATTATATTAAGAAATCCCGTTTCCAACGAAGTCCTCAAAGAGGTCCAAATATCCACTTGCAGACTTTACAAACAGAGTGTTTCCAAACTGCTGTATGAACAGAAAGGTTAAACTCTGTGAGCTGAATGCACACATCACATAGTAGTTTCTGAGAATCATTCTGTCTAGTTTTTATAGCAAGATATTTCCTTTTCTAACATTGGCCTCAAATCGCTTGAAATCTCCCATTGCAATTTCCACAAAAAGAGAGTTTCAAATCTGCTCTGTCCAAAGAAAGGTTCAACTCTGTGAGCTGAATACACACAACACAAAGAAGTTACTCAAAATTCTTCTGTCTAGCATTATATAAAGAAATCCCGTTTCCAACGAAGTCCTCAAAGAGGTCCAAATATCCACTTGCAGACTTTACAAACAGAGTGTTTCCAAACTGCTCTATGAACAGAAAGGTTAAACTCTGTGAGCTGAATGCACACATCACAAAGTAGTTTCTGAGAATGATTCTGTCTAGTTTCTATACGAAGATATTTCCTTTTCTAACATTGGCCTCAAATCGCTTGAAATCTCAAATTCCAAATTCCAGAAAAAGACAGTTTCAAACCTGCAGTGTGTTAGGAAAGGTTTAAATCTGTGAGTTGAATACACACAACACAAAGAAGTTACTGAGAATTCTTCTGTCTAGCATTATATGAAGAAATCCCGTTTCCAACGAAGGCCTCAAAGTGGTGCAAATATCCACTTGTAGACTTTAGAAACAGAGTGTTTCCAAACTGCTCTATGAACAGGAAAGTTGAACTCTGTGAGTTGAACGCACACATCACAAAGTTGTTTCTGAGAATGATTCTGTCTAGTTTTTATACGAAGATACTTCCTTTTCTAACATTGGCCTCAAATCGCTTGAAATCTCCAATTGCAATTTCCACAAAAACAGAGTTTCAAATCTGCTCTGTCCAAAGAAAGGTTCAACTCTGTGAGCTGAATACACACAACACAAAGAAGTTACTGAAAATTCTTCTGTCTAGCATTATATAAAGAAATCCCGTTTCCAACGAAGTCCTCAAAGAGGTCCAAATATCCACTTGCAGACTTTACAAACAGAGTGTTTCCAAACTGCTCTATGAACAGAAAGGTTAAACTCTGTGAGCCGAATGCACACATCACATAGTAGTTTCTGAGAATGATTCTGTCTAGTTTCTATACGAAGACATTTCCTTTTCTAACATTGGCCTCAAATCGCTTGAAATCTCAAATTCCAAATTCCAGAAAAAGACAGTTTCAAACCTGCAGTGTGTAAGGAAAGGTTCAAATCTATGGTTTGAATACACACAACACAAAGAAGTTACTGAGAATTCTTCTGTCTAGCATTATATGAAGAAATCCCGTTTCCAACGAAGGCCTCAAAGTGGAGCAAATATCCACTTCCAGAGTTTAGAATCAAGAGTGTTTCCAAACCGCTCTATGAACAGAAAAGTTAAACTCTGTGAGCTGAACGCACACATCACAAAGTTGTTTCTGAGAACGATTCTGTCTAGTTTTTATACCAAGATATTTCGTTTTCTAACATTGGCCTAAAATCGCTTGAAATCTCCAATTGCAATTTCCACAAAAAGAGAGTTTCAAATCTGCTCTGTCCAAAGAAAGGTTCAACTCTGTGAGCTGAATACACACAACACAAAGAACTTACTCAAAATTCTTCTGTCTAGCATTATATGAAGAAATCCCGTTTCCAACGAAGGCCTCAAAGAGTTCCAAATATCCAGTTGCAGACTTTACAAACAGAGTGTTTCCAAACTGCTGTATGAACAGAAAGGTTAAACTCTGTGAGCTGAATGCACACATCACATAGTAGTTTCTGAGAATGATTCTGTCTAGTTTTTATACGAAGATATTTCCTTTTCTAACATTGGCCTCAAATCGCTTGAAATCTCCAATTGCAATTTCCACAAAAAGACAGTTTCAAATCTGCTCTGTCCAAAGAAAGGTTCAACTCTGTGAGCTGAATACACACAACACAAAGAAGTTACTGAAAATTCTTCTGTCTAGCATTATATGAAGAAATCCCGTTTCCAACGAAGTCCTCAAAGAGGTCCAAATATCCACTTGCAGACTTTACAAACAGAGTGTTTCCAAACTGCTCTATGAACAGAAAGGTTAAACTCTGTGAGCTGAATGCACACATCACATAGTAGTTTCTGAGAATGATTCTGTCTAGTTTTTATACCAAGATACTTCCTTTTCTCACATTGGCCTCAAATCGCTTGAAATCTCCAATTGCAATTTCCACAAAAAGAGAGTTTCAAATCTGCTCTGTCCAAAGAAAGGTTCAACTCTGTGAGCTGAATACACACAACACAAAGAAGTTACTCAAAATTCTTCTGTCTAGCATTATATAAAGAAATCCCGTTTCCAACGAAATCCTCAAAGAGGTCCAAATATCCCCTTGCAGACTTTACAAACAGAGTGTTTCCAAACTGCTCTATGAACAAAAAGGTTAAACTCTGTGAGCTGAATGCACACATCACATAGTAGTTTCTGAGAATGATTCTGTCTAGTTTTTATACGAAGATACTTCCTTTTCTAACATTGGCCTAAAATCGCTTGAAATCTCCAATTGCAATTTCCACAAAAAGAGAGTTTCAAATCTGCTCTGTCCAAAGAAAGGTTCAACTCTGTGAGCTGAATACACACAACTCAAGGAAGTTACTGAAAATTCTTCTGTCTAGCATTATATGAAGAAATCCCGTTTCCAACGAAGTTCTCAAAGAGGTCCAAATATCCACTTGCAGACTTTACAAACAGAGTGTTTCCAAACTGCTGTATGAACAGAAAGGTTAAAATCTGTGAGCTGAATGCACACATCACATAGTAGTTTCTGAGAATGATTCTGTCTAGTTTTTATACCAAGATATTTCCTTTTCTAACATTGGCCTAAAATCGATTGAAATCTCCAATTGCAATTTCCACAAAAAGAGAGTTTCAAATCTGCTCTGTCCAAAGAAAGGTTCAACTCTGTGAGCTGAATACACACAACACAAAGAAGTTACTGAAAACTCTTCTGTCTAGCATTATATGAAGAAATCCCGTTTCCAACGAAGTCCTCAAAGAGGTCCAAATATCCACTTGCAGACTTTACAAACAGAGTGTTTCCAAACTGCTGTATGAACAGAAAGGTTAAACTCTGTGAGCTGAATGCACACATCACATAGTAGTTTCTGAGAATGATTCTGTCTAGTTTTTATACCAAGATACTTCCTTTTCTCACATTGGCCTCAAATCGCTTGAAATCTCCAATTGCAATTTCCACAAAAAGAGAGTTTCAAATCTGCTCTGTCCAAAGAAAGGTTCAACTCTGTGAGCTGAATACACACAACACAAAGAAGTTACTCAAAATTCTTCTGTCTAGCATTATATAAAGAAATCCCGTTTCCAACGAAGTCCTCAAAGAGGTCCAAATATCCACTTGCAGACTTTACAAACAGAGTGTTTCCAAACTGCTCTATGAACAGAAAGGTTAAACTCTGTGAGCTGAATGCACACATCACAAAGTAGTTTCTGAGAATGATTCTGTCTTGTTTCTATACGAAGATATTTCCTTTTCTAACATTGGCCTCAAATCGCTTGAAATCTCAAATTCCAAATTCCAGAAAAAGAGAGTTTCAAACCTGCAGTGTGTTAGGAAAGGTTTAAATCTGTGAGTTGAATACACACAACACAAAGAAGTTACTGAGAATTCTTCTGTCTAGCATTATATGAAGAAATCCCGTTTCCAACGAAGGCCTCAAAGTGGTGCAAATATCCACTTGTAGACTTTAGAAACAGAGTGTTTCCAAACTGCTCTATGAACAGAAAAGTTAAACTCTGTGAGTTGAACGCACACATCACAAAGTTGTTTCTGAGAATGATTCTGTCTAGTTTTTTTACCAAGATATTTCGTTTTCTAACATTGGCCTAAAATCGCTTGAAATCTCCAATTGCAATTTCCACAAAAAGAGAGTTTCAAATCTGCTCTGTCCAAAGAAACGTTCAACTCTGTGAGCTGAATACACACAACACAAAGAAGTTACTGAAAATTCTTCTGTCTAGCATTATATGAAGAAATCCCGTTTCCAACGAAGGCCTCAAAGTGGAGCAAATATCCACTTCCAGAGATTAGAATCAAGAGTGTTTCCAAACCGCTCTATGAACAGAAAAGTTAAACTCTGTGAGCTGAACGCACACATCACAAAGTTGTTTCTGAGAATGATTCTGTCTAGTTTTTATACCAAGATATTTCGTTTTCTAACATTGGCCTAAAATCGCTTGAAATCTCCAATTGCAATTTCCACAATAAGAGAGTTTCAAATCTGCTCTGTCCAAAGAAAGGTTCAACTCTGTGAGCTGAATACACACAACACAAAGAAGTTACTGAAAATTCTTCTGTCTAGCATTATATGAAGAAATCCCGTTTCCAACGAAGTCCTCAAAGAGTTCAAAATATCCACTCGCAGACTTTACAAACAGAGTGTTTCCAAACTGCTGTATGAACAGAAAGGTTAAACTCTGTGAGCTGAATGCACACATCACATAGTAGTTTCTGAGAATGATTCTGTCTAGTTTTTATACGAAGATATTTCCTTTTCTAACATTGGCCTAAAATCGCTTGAAATCTCCAATTGCAATTTCCCCAAAAAGAGAGTTTCAAATCTGCTCTGTCCAAAGAAAGGTTCTACTCTGTGAGCTGAATACACACAACACAAAGAAGTTACTGAAAATTCTTCTGTCTAGCATTATATGAAGAAATCCCGTTTCCAACGAAGTCCTCAAAGAGGTGCAAATATCCACTTGCAGACTTTACAAACAGAGTGTTTCCAAACTGCTGTATGAAGAGAAAGGTTAAACTCTGTGAGCTGAATGCACACATCACGTAGTAGTTTCTGAGAATCATTCTGTCTAGTTTTTATAGCAAGATATTTCCTTTTCTCACATTGGCCTCAAATCGCTTGAAATCTCCAATTGCAATTTCCACAAAAAGAGAGTTTCAAATCTGCTCTGTCCAAAGAAAGGTTCAACTCTGTGAGCTGAATACACACAACACAAAGAAGTTACTCAAAATTCTTCTGTCTAGCATTATATAAAGAAATCCCGTTTCCAACGAAATCCTCAAAGAGGTCCAAATATCCCCTTGCAGACTTTACAAACAGAGTGTTTCCAAACTGCTCTATGAACAAAAAGGTTAAACTCTGTGAGCTGAATGCACACATCACATAGTAGTTTCTGAGAATGATTCTGTCTAGTTTTTATACGAAGATACTTCCTTTTCTAACATTGGCCTAAAATCGCTTGAAATCTCCAATTGCAATTTCCACAAAAAGAGAGTTTCAAATCTGCTCTGTCCAAAGAAAGGTTCAACTCTGTGAGCTGAATACACACAACTCAAAGAAGTTACTGAAAATTCTTCTGTCTAGCATTATATGAAGAAATCCCGTTTCCAACGAAGTTCTCAAAGAGGTCCAAATATCCACTTGCAGACTTTACAAACAGAGTGTTTCCAAACTGCTGTATGAACAGAAAGGTTAAAATCTGTGAGCTGAATGCACACATCACATAGTAGTTTCTGAGAATGATTCTGTCTAGTTTTTATACCAAGATATTTCCTTTTCTAACATTGGCCTAAAATCGATTGAAATCTCCAATTGCAATTTCCACAAAAAGAGAGTTTCAAATCTGCTCTGTCCAAAGAAAGGTTCAACTCTGTGAGCTGAATACACACAACACAAAGAAGTTACTGAAAACTCTTCTGTCTAGCATTATATGAAGAAATCCCGTTTCCAACGAAGTCCTCAAAGAGGTCCAAATATCCACTTGCAGACTTTACAAACAGAGTGTTTCCAAACTGCTGTATGAACAGAAAGGTTAAACTCTGTGAGCTGAATGCACACATCACATAGTAGTTTCTGAGAATGATTCTGTCTAGTTTTTATACCAAGATACTTCCTTTTCTCACATTGGCCTCAAATCGCTTGAAATCTCCAATTGCAATTTCCACAAAAAGAGAGTTTCAAATCTGCTCTGTCCAAAGAAAGGTTCAACTCTGTGAGCTGAATACACACAACACAAAGAAGTTACTCAAAATTCTTCTGTCTAACATTATATAAAGAAATCCCGTTTCCAACGAAGTCCTCAAAGAGGTCCAAATATCCACTTGCAGACTTTACAAACAGAGTGTTTCCAAACTGCTCTATGAACAGAAAGGTTAAACTCTGTGAGCTGAATGCACACATCACAAAGTAGTTTCTGAGAATGATTCTGTCTTGTTTCTATACGAAGATATTTCCTTTTCTAACATTGGCCTCAAATCGCTTGAAATCTCAAATTCCAAATTCCAGAAAAAGAGAGTTTCAAACCTGCAGTGTGTTAGGAAAGGTTTAAATCTGTGAGTTGAATACACACAACACAAAGAAGTTACTGAGAATTCTTCTGTCTAGCATTATATGAAGAAATCCCGTTTCCAACGAAGGCCTCAAAGTGGTGCAAATATCCACTTGTAGACTTTAGAAACAGAGTGTTTCCAAACTGCTCTATGAACAGAAAAGTTAAACTCTGTGAGTTGAACGCACACATCACAAAGTTGTTTCTGAGAATGATTCTGTCTAGTTTTTTTACCAAGATATTTCGTTTTCTAACATTGGCCTAAAATCGCTTGAAATCTCCAATTGCAATTTCCACAAAAAGAGAGTTTCAAATCTGCTCTGTCCAAAGAAACGTTCAACTCTGTGAGCTGAATACACACAACACAAAGAAGTTACTGAAAATTCTTCTGTCTAGCATTATATGAAGAAATCCCGTTTCCAACGAAGGCCTCAAAGTGGAGCAAATATCCACTTCCAGAGATTAGAATCAAGAGTGTTTCCAAACCGCTCTATGAACAGAAAAGTTAAACTCTGTGAGCTGAACGCACACATCACAAAGTTGTTTCTGAGAATGATTCTGTCTAGTTTTTATACCAAGATATTTCGTTTTCTAACATTGGCCTAAAATCGCTTGAAATCTCCAATTGCAATTTCCACAATAAGAGAGTTTCAAATCTGCTCTGTCCAAAGAAAGGTTCAACTCTGTGAGCTGAATACACACAACACAAAGAAGTTACTGAAAATTCTTCTGTCTAGCATTATATGAAGAAATCCCGTTTCCAACGAAGTCCTCAAAGAGTTCAAAATATCCACTCGCAGACTTTACAAACAGAGTGTTTCCAAACTGCTGTATGAACAGAAATGTTAAACTCTGTGAGCTGAATGCACACATCACATAGTAGTTTCTGAGAATGATTCTGTCTAGTTTTTATACGAAGATATTTCCTTTTCTAACATTGGCCTAAAATCGCTTGAAATCTCCAATTGCAATTTCCCCAAAAAGAGAGTTTCAAATCTGCTCTGTCCAAAGAAAGGTTCAACTCTGTGAGCTGAATACACACAACACAAAGAAGTTACTGAAAATTCTTCTGTCTAGCATTATATGAAGAAATCCCGTTTCCAACGAAGTCCTCAAAGAGGTGCAAATATCCACTTGCAGACTTTACAAACAGAGTGTTTCCAAACTGCTGTATGAAGAGAAAGGTTAAACTCTGTGAGCTGAATGCACACATCACGTAGTAGTTTCTGAGAATCATTCTGTCTAGTTTTTATAGCAAGATATTTCCTTTTCTCACATTGGCCTCAAATCGCTTGAAATCTCCAATTGCAATTTCCACAAAAAGAGAGTTTCAAATCTGCTCTGTCCAAAGAAAGGTTCAACTCTGTGAGCTGAATACACACAACACAAAGAAGTTACTCAAAATTCTTCTGTCTAGCATTATATAAAGAAATCCCGTTTCCAACGAAATCCTCAAAGAGGTCCAAATATCCCCTTGCAGACTTTACAAACAGAGTGTTTCCAAACTGCTCTATGAACAGAAAGGTAAAACTCTGTGAGCTGAATGCACACATCACATAGTAGTTTCTGAGAATGATTCTGTCTAGTTTTTATACGAAGATACTTCCTTTTCTAACATTGGCCTCAAATCGCTTGAAATCTCCAATTGCAATTTCCACAAAAAGAGAGTTTCAAATCTGCTCTGTCCAAAGAAAGGTTCAATTCTGTGAGCTGAATACACACAACACAAAGAAGTTACTGAAAATTCTTCTGTCTAGCATTATATGAAGAAATCCCGTTTCCAACGAAGTCCTCAAAGAGGTCCAAATATCCACTTGCAGACTTTACAAACAGAGTGTTTCCAAACTGCTCTATGAACAGAAAGGTTAAAATCTGTGAGCTGAATGCACACATCACATAGTAGTTTCTGAGAATGATTCTGTCTAGTTTTTATACCAAGATATTTCCTTTTCTAACATTGGCCTCAAATCATTTGAAATCTCCAATTTCAAATTCCAGAAAAAGAGAGTTTCAAATCTGCTCTGTCCAAAGAAAGGTTCAACTCTGTGAGCTGAATACACACAACACAAAGAAGTTACTGAAAATTCTTCTGTCTAGCATTATATGAAGAAATCCTGTTTCCAACGAAGGCCTCAAAGAGTTCCAAATATCCACTTGCAGACTTTACAAACAGAGTGTTTCCAAACTGCTGTATGAACAGAAAGGTTAAACTCTGTGAGCTGAATGCACACATCACATAGTAGTTTCTGAGAATGATTCTGTCTAGTTTTTATACGAAGATATTACCTTTTCTAACATTGGCCTCAAATCGCTTGAAATCTCCAATTGCAATTTCCCCAAAAAGAGAGTTTCAAATCTGCTCTGTCCAAATAAAGATTCAACTCTGTGAGCTGAATACACACAACACAAAGAAGTTACTGAAAATTCTTCTGTCTGGCACTATATGAAGAAATCCCGTTTCCAACGAAGTCCTCAAAGAGGTCCAAATATCCACTTGCAGACTTTACAAACAGAGTGTTTCCAAACTGCTGTATGAACAGAAAGGTTAAACTCTGTGAGCTGAATGCACACATCACATAGTAGTTTCTGAGAATGATTCTGTCTAGTTTTTATACCAAGATACTTCCTTTTCTCACATTGGCCTCAAATCGCTTGAAATCTCCAATTGCAATTTCCACAAAAAGAGAGTTTCAAATCTGCTCTGTCCAAAGAAAGGTTCAACTCTGTGAGCTGAATACACACAACACAAAGAAGTTGCTGAAAATTCTTCTGTCTAGCATTATATGAAGAAATCCCGTTTCCAACGAAGGCCTCAAAGAGTTCCAAATATCCACTTGCAGACTTTACAAACAGAGTGTTTCCAAACTGCTGTATGAACAGAAAGGTTAAACTCTGTGAGCTGAATGCACACATCACATAGTAGTTTCTGAGAATGATTCTGTCTAGTTTTTATACGAAGATATTTCCTTTTCTAACATTGGCCTAAAATCGATTGAAATCTCCAATTGCAATTTCCACAAAAAGAGAGTTTCAAATCTGCTCTGTCCAAAGAAAGGTTCAACTCTGTGAGCTGAATACACACAACACAAAGAAGTTACTGAAAACTCTTCTGTCTAGCATTATATGAAGAAATCCCGTTTCCAACGAAGTCCTCAAAGAGGTCCAAATATCCACTTGCAGACTTTACAAACAGAGTGTTTCCAAACTGCTGTATGAACAGAAAGGTTAAACTCTGTGAGCTGAATGCACACATCACATAGTAGTTTCTGAGAATGATTCTGTCTAGTTTTTATACCAAGATACTTCCTTTTCTCACATTGGCCTCAAATCGCTTGAAATCTCCAATTGCAATTTCCACAAAAAGAGAGTTTCAAATCTGCTCTGTCCAAAGAAAGGTTCAACTCTGTGAGCTGAATACACACAACACAAAGAAGTTACTCAAAATTCTTCTGTCTAGCATTATATAAAGAAATCCCGTTTCCAACGAAGTCCTCAAAGAGGTCCAAATATCCACTTGCAGACTTTACAAACAGAGTGTTTCCAAACTGCTCTATGAACAGAAAGGTTAAACTCTGTGAGCTGAATGCACACATCACAAAGTAGTTTCTGAGAATGATTCTGTCTTGTTTCTATACGAAGATATTTCCTTTTCTAACATTGGCCTCAAATCGCTTGAAATCTCAAATTCCAAATTCCAGAAAAAGAGAGTTTCAAACCTGCAGTGTGTTAGGAAAGGTTTAAATCTGTGAGTTGAATACACACAACACAAAGAAGTTACTGAGAATTCTTCTGTCTAGCATTATATGAAGAAATCCCGTTTCCAACGAAGGCCTCAAAGTGGTGCAAATATCCACTTGTAGACTTTAGAAACAGAGTGTTTCCAAACTGCTCTATGAACAGAAAAGTTAAACTCTGTGAGTTGAACGCACACATCACAAAGTTGTTTCTGAGAATGATTCTGTCTAGTTTTTTTACCAAGATATTTCGTTTTCTAACATTGGCCTAAAATCGCTTGAAATCTCCAATTGCAATTTCCACAAAAAGAGAGTTTCAAATCTGCTCTGTCCAAAGAAACGTTCAACTCTGTGAGCTGAATACACACAACACAAAGAAGTTACTGAAAATTCTTCTGTCTAGCATTATATGAAGAAATCCCGTTTCCAACGAAGGCCTCAAAGTGGAGCAAATATCCACTTCCAGAGATTAGAATCAAGAGTGTTTCCAAACCGCTCTATGAACAGAAAAGTTAAACTCTGTGAGCTGAACGCACACATCACAAAGTTGTTTCTGAGAATGATTCTGTCTAGTTTTTATACCAAGATATTTCGTTTTCTAACATTGGCCTAAAATCGCTTGAAATCTCCAATTGCAATTTCCACAATAAGAGATTTTCAAATCTGCTCTGTCCAAAGAAAGGTTCAACTCTGTGAGCTGAATACACACAACACAAAGAAGTTACTGAAAATTCTTCTGTCTAGCATTATATGAAGAAATCCCGTTTCCAACGAAGTCCTCAAAGAGTTCAAAATATCCACTCGCAGACTTTACAAACAGAGTGTTTCCAAACTGCTGTATGAACAGAAAGGTTAAACTCTGTGAGCTGAATGCACACATCACATAGTAGTTTCTGAGAATGATTCTGTCTAGTTTTTATACGAAGATATTTCCTTTTCTAACATTGGCCTAAAATCGCTTGAAATCTCCAATTGCAATTTCCCCAAAAAGAGAGTTTCAAATCTGCTCTGTCCAAAGAAAGGTTCTACTCTGTGAGCTGAATACACACAACACAAAGAAGTTACTGAAAATTCTTCTGTCTAGCATTATATGAAGAAATCCCGTTTCCAACGAAGTCCTCAAAGAGGTCCAAATATCCACTTGCAGACTTTACAAACAGAGTGTTTCCAAACTGCTCTATGAACAGAAAGGTTAAACTCTGTGAGCTGAATGCACACATCACATAGTAGTTTCTGAGAATGATTCTGTCTAGTTTTTATACGAAGATATTTCCTTTTCTAACATTGGCCTAAAATCGATTGAAATCTCCAATTGCAATTTCCCCAAAAAGAGAGTTTCAAATCTGCTCTGTCCAAAGAAAGGTTCAACTCTGTGAGCTGAATACACACAACACAAAGAAGTTACTGAAAATTCTTCTGTCTAGCATTATATGAAGAAATCCCGTTTCCAACGAAGTCCTCAAAGAGGTGCAAATATCCACTTGCAGACTTTACAAACAGAGTGTTTCCAAACTGCTGTATGAAGAGAAAGGTTAAACTCTGTGAGCTGAATGCACACATCACGTAGTAGTTTCTGAGAATCATTCTGTCTAGTTTTTATAGCAAGATATTTCCTTTTCTCACATTGGCCTCAAATCGCTTGAAATCTCCAATTGCAATTTCCACAAAAAGAGAGTTTCAAATCTGCTCTGTCCAAAGAAAGGTTCAACTCTGTGAGCTGAATACACACAACACAAAGAAGTTACTCAAAATTCTTCTGTCTAGCATTATATAAAGAAATCCCGTTTCCAACGAAATCCTCAAAGAGGTCCAAATATCCCCTTGCAGACTTTACAAACAGAGTGTTTCCAAACTGCTCTATGAACAGAAAGGTAAAACTCTGTGAGCTGAATGCACACATCACATAGTAGTTTCTGAGAATGATTCTGTCTAGTTTTTATACGAAGATACTTCCTTTTCTAACATTGGCCTCAAATCGCTTGAAATCTCCAATTGCAATTTCCACAAAAAGAGAGTTTCAAATCTGCTCTGTCCAAAGAAAGGTTCAACTCTGTGAGCTGAATACACACAACACAAAGAAGTTACTGAAAATTCTTCTGTCTAGCATTATATGAAGAAATCCCGTTTCCAACGAAGTCCTCAAAGAGGTCCAAATATCCACTTGCAGACTTTACAAACAGAGTGTTTCCAAACTGCTCTATGAACAGAAAGGTTAAAATCTGTGAGCTGAATGCACACATCACATAGTAGTTTCTGAGAATGATTCTGTCTAGTTTTTATACCAAGATATTTCCTTTTCTAACATTGGCCTCAAATCATTTGAAATCTCCAATTTCAAATTCCAGAAAAAGAGAGTTTCAAATCTGCTCTGTCCAAAGAAAGGTTCAACTCTGTGAGCTGAATACACACAACACAAAGAAGTTACTGAAAATTCTTCTGTCTAGCATTATATGAAGAAATCCTGTTTCCAACGAAGGCCTCAAAGAGTTCCAAATATCCACTTGCAGACTTTACAAACAGAGTGTTTCCAAACTGCTGTATGAACAGAAAGGTTAAACTCTGTGAGCTGAATGCACACATCACATAGTAGTTTCTGAGAATGATTCTGTCTAGTTTTTATACGAAGATATTACCTTTTCTAACATTGGCCTCAAATAGCTTGAAATCTCCAATTGCAATTTCCCCAAAAAGAGAGTTTCAAATCTGCTCTGTCCAAATAAAGATTCAACTCTGTGAGCTGAATACACACAACACAAAGAAGTTACTGAAAATTCTTCTGTCTAGCATTATATGAAGAAATCCCGTTTCCAACGAAGTCCTCAAAGAGGTCCAAATATCCACTTGCAGACTTTACAAACAGAGTGTTTCCAAACTGCTGTATGAACAGAAAGGTTAAACTCTGTGAGCTGAATGCACACATCACATAGTAGTTTCTGAGAATGATTCTGTCTAGTTTTTATACCAAGATACTTCCTTTTCTCACATTGGCCTCAAATCGCTTGAAATCTCCAATTGCAATTTCCCCAAAAAGAGAGTTTCAAATCTGCTCTGTCCAAAGAAAGGTTCAACTCTGTGAGCTGAATACACACAACACAAAGAAGTTACTGAAAATTCTTCTGTCTAGCATTATATGAAGAAATCCCGTTTCCAACGAAGGCCTCAAAGAGTTCCAAATATCCACTTGCAGACTTTACAAACAGAGTGTTTCCAAACTGCTGTATGAACAGAAAGGTTAAACTCTGTGAGCTGAATGCACACATCACATAGTAGTTTCTGAGAATGATTCTGTCTAGTTTTTATACGAAGATATTTCCTTTTCTAACATTGGCCTAAAATCGATTGAAATCTCCAATTGCAATTTCCACAAAAAGAGAGTTTCAAATCTGCTCTGTCCAAAGAAAGGTTCAACTCTGTGAGCTGAATACACACAACACAAAGAAGTTACTGAAAACTCTTCTGTCTAGCATTATATGAAGAAATCCCGTTTCCAACGAAGTCCTCAAAGAGGTCCAAATATCCACTTGCAGACTTTACAAACAGAGTGTTTCCAAACTGCTGTATGAACAGAAAGGTTAAACTCTGTGAGCTGAATGCACACATCACGTAGTAGTTTCTGAGAATCATTCTGTCTAGTTTTTATAGCAAGATATTTCCTTTTCTCACATTGGCCTCAAATCGCTTGAAATCTCCAATTGCAATTTCCACAAAAAGAGAGTTTCAAATCTGCTCTGTCCAAAGAAAGGTTCAACTCTGTGAGCTGAATACACACAACACAAAGAAGTTACTCAAAATTCTTCTGTCTAGCATTATATAAAGAAATCCCGTTTCCAACGAAATCCTCAAAGAGGTCCAAATATCCCCTTGCAGACTTTACAAACAGAGTGTTTCCAAACTGCTCTATGAACAGAAAGGTAAAACTCTGTGAGCTGAATGCACACATCACATAGTAGTTTCTGAGAATGATTCTGTCTAGTTTTTATACGAAGATACTTCCTTTTCTAACATTGGCCTCAAATCGCTTGAAATCTCCAATTGCAATTTCCCCAAAAAGAGAGTTTCAAATCTGCTCTGTCCAAAGAAAGGTTCAACTCTGTGAGCTGAATACACACAACACAAAGAAGTTACTGAAAATTCTTCTGTCTAGCATTATATGAAGAAATCCCGTTTCCAACGAAGTCCTCAAAGAGGTCCAAATATCCACTTGCAGACTTTAGAAACAGAGTGTTTCCAAACTGCTCTATGAACAGAAAGGTTAAACTCTGTGAGCTGAATGCACACATCACATAGTAGTTTCTGAGAATGATTCTGTCTAGTTTTTATACCAAGATATTTCCTTTTCTAACATTGGCCTCAAATCGCTTGAAATCTCCAATTTCAAATTCCAGAAAAAGAGAGTTTCAAATCTGCTCTGTCCAAAGAAAGGTTCAACTCTGTGAGCTGAATACACACAACACAAAGAAGTTACTGAAAATTCTTCTGTCTAGCATTATATGAAGAAATCCCGTTTCCAACGAAGGCCTCAAAGAGTTCCAAATATCCACTTGCAGACTTTACAAACAGAGTGTTTCCAAACTGCTGTATGAACAGAAAGGTTAAACTCTGTGAGCTGAATGCACACATCACATAGTAGTTTCTGAGAATGATTCTGTCTAGTTTTTATACGAAGATATTACCTTTTCTAACATTGGCCTAAAATCGATTGAAATCTCCAATTGCAATTTCCACAAAAAGAGAGTTTCAAATCTGCTCTGTCCAAAGAAAGATTCAACTCTGTGAGCTGAATACACACAACACAAAGAAGTTACTGAAAATTCTTCTGTCTAGCATTATATGAAGAAATCCCGTTTCCAACGAAGTCCTCAAAGAGGTCCAAATATCCACTTGCAGACTTTACAAACAGAGTGTTTCCAAACTGCTGTATGAACAGAAAGGTTAAACTCTGTGAGCTGAATGCACACATCACATAGTAGTTTCTGAGAATGATTCTGTCTAGTTTTTATACCAAGATACTTCCTTTTCTCACATTGGCCTCAAATCGCTTGAAATCTCCAATTGCAATTTCCACAAAAAGAGAGTTTCAAATCTGCTCTGTCCAAAGAAAGGTTCAACTCTGTGAGCTGAATACACACAACACAAAGAAGTTACTGAAAATTCTTCTGTCTAGCATTATATAAAGAAATCCCGTTTCCAACGAAGTCCTCAAAGAGGTAAAAATATCCACTTGCAGACTTTACAAACAGAGTGTTTCCAAACTGCTGTATGAACAGAAAGGTTAAACTCTGTGAGCTGAATGCACACATCACATAGTAGTTTCTGAGAATGATTCTGTCTAGTTTCTATACGAAGATATTTCCTTTTCTAACATTGGCCTCAAATCGCTTGAAATCTCAAATTCCAAATTCCAGAAAAAGACAGTTTCAAACCTGCAGTGTGTAAGGAAAGGTTCAAATCTATGAGTTGAATACACACAACACAAAGAAGTTACTGAGAATTCTTCTGTCTAGCATTATATGAAGAAATCCCGTTTCCAACGAAGGCCTCAAAGTGGAGCAAATATCCACTTCCAGAGTTTAGAATCAAGAGTGTTTCCAAACCGCTCTATGAACAGAAAAGTTAAACTCTGTGGAATGAACGCACACATCACAAAGTTGTTTCTGAGAATGATTCTGTCTAGTTTTTATACCAAGATATTTCGTTTTCTAACATTGGCCTAAAATCGCTTGAAATCTCCAATTGCAATTTCCACAATAAGAGAGTTTCAAATCTGCTCTGTCCAAAGAAAGGTTCAACTCTGTGAGCTGAATACACACAACACCAAGAAGTTACTGAAAATTCTTCTGTCTAGCATTATATGAAGAAATCCCGTTTCCAACGAAGTCCTCAAAGAGTTCAAAATATCCACTCGCAGACTTTACAAACAGACTGTTTCCAAACTGCTGTATGAACAGAAAGGTTAAACTCTGTGAGCTGAATGCACACATCACATAGTAGTTTCTGAGAATGATTCTGTCTAGTTTTTATACGAAGATATTTCCTTTTCTAACATTGGCCTAAAATCGCTTGAAATCTCCAATTGCAATTTCCCCAAAAAGAGAGTTTCAAATCTGCTCTGTCCAAAGAAAGGTTCTACTCTGTGAGCTGAATACACACAACACAAAGAAGTTACTGAAAATTCTTCTGTCTAGCATTACATGAAGAAATCCCGTTTCCAAGGAAGTCCTCAAAGAGGTCCAAATATCCACTTGCAGACTTTACAAACAGAGTGTTTCCAAACTGCTCTATGAACAGAAAGGTTAAACTCTGTGAGCTGAATGCACACATCACATAGTAGTTTCTGAGAATGATTCTGTCTAGTTTTTATACGAAGATATTTCCTTTTCTAACATTGGCCTAAAATCGATTGAAATCTCCAATTGCAATTTCCACAAAAAGAGAGTTTCAAATCTGCTCTGTCCAAAGAAAGGTTCAACTCTGTGAGCTGAATACACACCACACAAAGAAGTTACTGAAAATTCTTCTGTCTAGCATTATATGAAGAAATCCCGTTTCCAACGAAGTCCTCAAAGAGGTGCAAATATCCACTTGCAGACTTTACAAACAGAGTGTTTCCAAACTGCTGTATGAACAGAAAGGTTAAACTCTGTGAGCTGAATGCACACATCACGTAGTAGTTTCTGAGAATCATTCTGTCTAGTTTTTATAGCAAGATATTTCCTTTTCTCACATTGGCCTCAAATCGCTTGAAATCTCCAATTGCAATTTCCACAAAAAGAGAGTTTCAAATCTGCTCTGCCCAAGAAAGGTTCAACTCTGTGAGCTGAATACACACAACACAAAGAAGTTACTCAAAATTCTTCTGTCTAGCATTATATAAAGAAATCCCGTTTCCAACGAAATCCTCAAAGAGGTCCAAATATCCCCTTGCAGACTTTACAAACAGAGTGTTTCCAAACTGCTCTATGAACAGAAAGGTAACACTCTGTGAGCTGAATGCACACATCACATAGTAGTTTCTGAGAATGATTCTGTCTAGTTTTTATACGAAGATACTTCCTTTTCTAACATTGGCCTCAAATCGCTTGAAATCTCCAATTGCAATTTCCCCAAAAAGAGAGTTTCAAATCTGCTCTGTCCAAAGAAAGGTTCAACTCTGTGAGCTGAATACACACAACACAAAGAAGTTACTGAAAACTCTTCTGTCTAGCATTATATGAAGAAATCCCGTTTCCAACGAAGTCCTCAAAGAGGTCCAAATATCCACTTGCAGACTTTACAAACAGAGTGTTTCCAAACTGCTGTATGAACAGAAAGGTTAAACTCTGTGAGCTGAATGCACACATCACGTAGTAGTTTCTGAGAATCATTCTGTCTAGTTTTTATAGCAAGATATTTCCTTTTCTCACATTGGCCTCAAATCGCTTGAAATCTCCAATTGCAATTTCCACAAAAAGAGAGTTTCAAATCTGCTCTGTCCAAAGAAAGGTTCAACTCTGTGAGCTGAATACACACAACACAAAGAAGTTACTCAAAATTCTTCTGTCTAGCATTATATAAAGAAATCCCGTTTCCAACGAAATCCTCAAAGAGGTCCAAATATCCCCTTGCAGACTTTACAAACAGAGTGTTTCCAAACTGCTCTATGAACAGAAAGGTAAAACTCTGTGAGCTGAATGCACACATCACATAGTAGTTTCTGAGAATGATTCTGTCTAGTTTTTATACGAAGATACTTCCTTTTCTAACATTGGCCTCAAATCGCTTGAAATCTCCAATTGCAATTTCCCCAAAAAGAGAGTTTCAAATCTGCTCTGTCCAAAGAAAGGTTCAACTCTGTGAGCTGAATACACACAACACAAAGAAGTTACTGAAAATTCTTCTGTCTAGCATTATATGAAGAAATCCCGTTTCCAACGAAGTCCTCAAAGAGGTCCAAATATCCACTTGCAGACTTTAGAAACAGAGTGTTTCCAAACTGCTCTATGAACAGAAAGGTTAAACTCTGTGAGCTGAATGCACACATCACATAGTAGTTTCTGAGAATGATTCTGTCTAGTTTTTATACCAAGATATTTCCTTTTCTAACATTGGCCTCAAATCGCTTGAAATCTCCAATTTCAAATTCCAGAAAAAGAGAGTTTCAAATCTGCTCTGTCCAAAGAAAGGTTCAACTCTGTGAGCTGAATACACACAACACAAAGAAGTTACTGAAAATTCTTCTGTCTAGCATTATATGAAGAAATCCCGTTTCCAACGAAGGCCTCAAAGAGTTCCAAATATCCACTTGCAGACTTTACAAACAGAGTGTTTCCAAACTGCTGTATGAACAGAAAGGTTAAACTCTGTGAGCTGAATGCACACATCACATAGTAGTTTCTGAGAATGATTCTGTCTAGTTTTTATACGAAGATATTACCTTTTCTAACATTGGCCTAAAATCGATTGAAATCTCCAATTGCAATTTCCACAAAAAGAGAGTTTCAAATCTGCTCTGTCCAAAGAAAGATTCAACTCTGTGAGCTGAATACACACAACACAAAGAAGTTACTGAAAATTCTTCTGTCTAGCATTATATGAAGAAATCCCGTTTCCAACGAAGTCCTCAAAGAGGTCCAAATATCCACTTGCAGACTTTACAAACAGAGTGTTTCCAAACTGCTGTATGAACAGAAAGGTTAAACTCTGTGAGCTGAATGCACACATCACATAGTAGTTTCTGAGAATGATTCTGTCTAGTTTTTATACCAAGATACTTCCTTTTCTCACATTGGCCTCAAATCGCTTGAAATCTCCAATTGCAATTTCCACAAAAAGAGAGTTTCAAATCTGCTCTGTCCAAAGAAAGGTTCAACTCTGTGAGCTGAATACACACAACACAAAGAAGTTACTGAAAATTCTTCTGTCTAGCATTATATAAAGAAATCCCGTTTCCAACGAAGTCCTCAAAGAGGTAAAAATATCCACTTGCAGACTTTACAAACAGAGTGTTTCCAAACTGCTGTATGAACAGAAAGGTTAAACTCTGTGAGCTGAATGCACACATCACATAGTAGTTTCTGAGAATGATTCTGTCTAGTTTCTATACGAAGATATTTCCTTTTCTAACATTGGCCTCAAATCGCTTGAAATCTCAAATTCCAAATTCCAGAAAAAGACAGTTTCAAACCTGCAGTGTGTAAGGAAAGGTTCAAATCTATGAGTTGAATACACACAACACAAAGAAGTTACTGAGAATTCTTCTGTCTAGCATTATATGAAGAAATCCCGTTTCCAACGAAGGCCTCAAAGTGGAGCAAATATCCACTTCCAGAGTTTAGAATCAAGAGTGTTTCCAAACCGCTCTAGGAACAGAAAAGTTAAACTCTGTGGAATGAACGCACACATCACAAAGTTGTTTCTGAGAATGATTCTGTCTAGTTTTTATACCAAGATATTTCGTTTTCTAACATTGGCCTAAAATCGCTTGAAATCTCCAATTGCAATTTCCACAATAAGAGAGTTTCAAATCTGCTCTGTCCAAAGAAAGGTTCAACTCTGTGAGCTGAATACACACAACACCAAGAAGTTACTGAAAATTCTTCTGTCTAGCATTATATGAAGAAATCCCGTTTCCAACGAAGTCCTCAAAGAGTTCAAAATATCCACTCGCAGACTTTACAAACAGACTGTTTCCAAACTGCTGTATGAACAGAAAGGTTAAACTCTGTGAGCTGAATGCACACATCACATAGTAGTTTCTGAGAATGATTCTGTCTAGTTTTTATACGAAGATATTTCCTTTTCTAACATTGGCCTAAAATCGCTTGAAATCTCCAATTGCAATTTCCCCAAAAAGAGAGTTTCAAATCTGCTCTGTCCAAAGAAAGGTTCTACTCTGTGAGCTGAATACACACAACACAAAGAAGTTACTGAAAATTCTTCTGTCTAGCATTACATGAAGAAATCCCGTTTCCAAGGAAGTCCTCAAAGAGGTCCAAATATCCACTTGCAGACTTTACAAACAGAGTGTTTCCAAACTGCTCTATGAACAGAAAGGTTAAACTCTGTGAGCTGAATGCACACATCACATAGTAGTTTCTGAGAATGATTCTGTCTAGTTTTTATACGAAGATATTTCCTTTTCTAACATTGGCCTAAAATCGATTGAAATCTCCAATTGCAATTTCCACAAAAAGAGAGTTTCAAATCTGCTCTGTCCAAAGAAAGGTTCAACTCTGTGAGCTGAATACACACCACACAAAGAAGTTACTGAAAATTCTTCTGTCTAGCATTATATGAAGAAATCCCGTTTCCAACGAAGTCCTCAAAGAGGTGCAAATATCCACTTGCAGACTTTACAAACAGAGTGTTTCCAAACTGCTGTATGAACAGAAAGGTTAAACTCTGTGAGCTGAATGCACACATCACGTAGTAGTTTCTGAGAATCATTCTGTCTAGTTTTTATAGCAAGATATTTCCTTTTCTCACATTGGCCTCAAATCGCTTGAAATCTCCAATTGCAATTTCCACAAAAAGAGAGTTTCAAATCTGCTCTGCCCAAGAAAGGTTCAACTCTGTGAGCTGAATACACACAACACAAAGAAGTTACTCAAAATTCTTCTGTCTAGCATTATATAAAGAAATCCCGTTTCCAACGAAATCCTCAAAGAGGTCCAAATATCCCCTTGCAGACTTTACAAACAGAGTGTTTCCAAACTGCTCTATGAACAGAAAGGTAAAACTCTGTGAGCTGAATGCACACATCACATAGTAGTTTCTGAGAATGATTCTGTCTAGTTTTTATACGAAGATACTTCCTTTTCTAACATTGGCCTCAAATCGCTTGAAATCTCCAATTGCAATTTCCACAAAAAGAGAGTTTCAAATCTGCTCTGTCCAAAGAAAGGTTCAACTCTGTGAGCTGAATACACACAACACAAAGAAGTTACTGAAAATTCTTCTGTCTAGCATTATATGAAGAAATCCCGTTTCCAACGAAGTCCTCAAAGAGGTCCAAATATCCACTTGCAGACTTTACAAACAGAGTGTTTCCAAACTGCTCTATGAACAGAAAGGTTAAAATCTGTGAGCTGAATGCACACATCACATAGTAGTTTCTGAGAATGATTCTGTCTAGTTTTTATACCAAGATATTTCCTTTTCTAACATTGGCCTCAAATCATTTGAAATCTCCAATTTCAAATTCCAGAAAAAGAGAGTTTCAAATCTGCTCTGTCCAAAGAAAGGTTCAACTCTGTGAGCTGAATACACACAACACAAAGAAGTTACTGAAAATTCTTCTGTCTAGCATTATATGAAGAAATCCTGTTTCCAACGAAGGCCTCAAAGAGTTCCAAATATCCACTTGCAGACTTTACAAACAGAGTGTTTCCAAACTGCTGTATGAACAGAAAGGTTAAACTCTGTGAGCTGAATGCACACATCACATAGTAGTTTCTGAGAATGATTCTGTCTAGTTTTTATACGAAGATATTACCTTTTCTAACATTGGCCTCAAATAGCTTGAAATCTCCAATTGCAATTTCCCCAAAAAGAGAGTTTCAAATCTGCTCTGTCCAAATAAAGATTCAACTCTGTGAGCTGAATACACACAACACAAAGAAGTTACTGAAAATTCTTCTGTCTAGCATTATATGAAGAAATCCCGTTTCCAACGAAGTCCTCAAAGAGGTCCAAATATCCACTTGCAGACTTTACAAACAGAGTGTTTCCAAACTGCTGTATGAACAGAAAGGTTAAACTCTGTGAGCTGAATGCACACATCACATAGTAGTTTCTGAGAATGATTCTGTCTAGTTTTTATACCAAGATACTTCCTTTTCTCACATTGGCCTCAAATCGCTTGAAATCTCCAATTGCAATTTCCCCAAAAAGAGAGTTTCAAATCTGCTCTGTCCAAAGAAAGGTTCAACTCTGTGAGCTGAATACACACAACACAAAGAAGTTACTGAAAATTCTTCTGTCTAGCATTATATGAAGAAATCCCGTTTCCAACGAAGGCCTCAAAGAGTTCCAAATATCCACTTGCAGACTTTACAAACAGAGTGTTTCCAAACTGCTGTATGAACAGAAAGGTTAAACTCTGTGAGCTGAATGCACACATCACATAGTAGTTTCTGAGAATGATTCTGTCTAGTTTTTATACGAAGATATTTCCTTTTCTAACATTGGCCTAAAATCGATTGAAATCTCCAATTGCAATTTCCACAAAAAGAGAGTTTCAAATCTGCTCTGTCCAAAGAAAGGTTCAACTCTGTGAGCTGAATACACACAACACAAAGAAGTTACTGAAAACTCTTCTGTCTAGCATTATATGAAGAAATCCCGTTTCCAACGAAGTCCTCAAAGAGGTCCAAATATCCACTTGCAGACTTTACAAACAGAGTGTTTCCAAACTGCTGTATGAACAGAAAGGTTAAACTCTGTGAGGTGAATGCACACATCACGTAGTAGTTTCTGAGAATCATTCTGTCTAGTTTTTATAGCAAGATATTTCCTTTTCTCACATTGGCCTCAAATCGCTTGAAATCTCCAATTGCAATTTCCACAAAAAGAGAGTTTCAAATCTGCTCTGTCCAAAGAAAGGTTCAACTCTGTGAGCTGAATACACACAACACAAAGAAGTTACTCAAAATTCTTCTGTCTAGCATTATATAAAGAAATCCCGTTTCCAACGAAATCCTCAAAGAGGTCCAAATATCCCCTTGCAGACTTTACAAACAGAGTGTTTCCAAACTGCTCTATGAACAGAAAGGTAAAACTCTGTGAGCTGAATGCACACATCACATAGTAGTTTCTGAGAATGATTCTGTCTAGTTTTTATACGAAGATACTTCCTTTTCTAACATTGGCCTCAAATCGCTTGAAATCTCCAATTGCAATTTCCCCAAAAAGAGAGTTTCAAATCTGCTCTGTCCAAAGAAAGGTTCAACTCTGTGAGCTGAATACACACAACACAAAGAAGTTACTGAAAATTCTTCTGTCTAGCATTATATGAAGAAATCCCGTTTCCAACGAAGTCCTCAAAGAGGTCCAAATATCCACTTGCAGACTTTAGAAACAGAGTGTTTCCAAACTGCTCTATGAACAGAAAGGTTAAACTCTGTGAGCTGAATGCACACATCACATAGTAGTTTCTGAGAATGATTCTGTCTAGTTTTTATACCAAGATATTTCCTTTTCTAACATTGGCCTCAAATCGCTTGAAATCTCCAATTTCAAATTCCAGAAAAAGAGAGTTTCAAATCTGCTCTGTCCAAAGAAAGGTTCAACTCTGTGAGCTGAATACACACAACACAAAGAAGTTACTGAAAATTCTTCTGTCTAGCATTATATGAAGAAATCCCGTTTCCAACGAAGGCCTCAAAGAGTTCCAAATATCCACTTGCAGACTTTACAAACAGAGTGTTTCCAAACTGCTGTATGAACAGAAAGGTTAAACTCTGTGAGCTGAATGCACACATCACATAGTAGTTTCTGAGAATGATTCTGTCTAGTTTTTATACGAAGATATTACCTTTTCTAACATTGGCCTAAAATCGATTGAAATCTCCAATTGCAATTTCCACAAAAAGAGAGTTTCAAATCTGCTCTGTCCAAAGAAAGATTCAACTCTGTGAGCTGAATACACACAACACAAAGAAGTTACTGAAAATTCTTCTGTCTAGCATTATATGAAGAAATCCCGTTTCCAACGAAGTCCTCAAAGAGGTCCAAATATCCACTTGCAGACTTTACAAACAGAGTGTTTCCAAACTGCTGTATGAACAGAAAGGTTAAACTCTGTGAGCTGAATGCACACATCACATAGTAGTTTCTGAGAATGATTCTGTCTAGTTTTTATACCAAGATACTTCCTTTTCTCACATTGGCCTCAAATCGCTTGAAATCTCCAATTGCAATTTCCACAAAAAGAGAGTTTCAAATCTGCTCTGTCCAAAGAAAGGTTCAACTCTGTGAGCTGAATACACACAACACAAAGAAGTTACTGAAAATTCTTCTGTCTAGCATTATATAAAGAAATCCCGTTTCCAACGAAGTCCTCAAAGAGGTAAAAATATCCACTTGCAGACTTTACAAACAGAGTGTTTCCAAACTGCTGTATGAACAGAAAGGTTAAACTCTGTGAGCTGAATGCACACATCACATAGTAGTTTCTGAGAATGATTCTGTCTAGTTTCTATACGAAGATATTTCCTTTTCTAACATTGGCCTCAAATCGCTTGAAATCTCAAATTCCAAATTCCAGAAAAAGACAGTTTCAAACCTGCAGTGTGTAAGGAAAGGTTCAAATCTATGAGTTGAATACACACAACACAAAGAAGTTACTGAGAATTCTTCTGTCTAGCATTATATGAAGAAATCCCGTTTCCAACGAAGGCCTCAAAGTGGAGCAAATATCCACTTCCAGAGTTTAGAATCAAGAGTGTTTCCAAACCGCTCTATGAACAGAAAAGTTAAACTCTGTGGAATGAACGCACACATCACAAAGTTGTTTCTGAGAATGATTCTGTCTAGTTTTTATACCAAGATATTTCGTTTTCTAACATTGGCCTAAAATCGCTTGAAATCTCCAATTGCAATTTCCACAATAAGAGAGTTTCAAATCTGCTCTGTCCAAAGAAAGGTTCAACTCTGTGAGCTGAATACACACAACACCAAGAAGTTACTGAAAATTCTTCTGTCTAGCATTATATGAAGAAATCCCGTTTCCAACGAAGTCCTCAAAGAGTTCAAAATATCCACTCGCAGACTTTACAAACAGACTGTTTCCAAACTGCTGTATGAACAGAAAGGTTAAACTCTGTGAGCTGAATGCACACATCACATAGTAGTTTCTGAGAATGATTCTGTCTAGTTTTTATACGAAGATATTTCCTTTTCTAACATTGGCCTAAAATCGCTTGAAATCTCCAATTGCAATTTCCCCAAAAAGAGAGTTTCAAATCTGCTCTGTCCAAAGAAAGGTTCTACTCTGTGAGCTGAATACACACAACACAAAGAAGTTACTGAAAATTCTTCTGTCTAGCATTACATGAAGAAATCCCGTTTCCAAGGAAGTCCTCAAAGAGGTCCAAATATCCACTTGCAGACTTTACAAACAGAGTGTTTCCAAACTGCTCTATGAACAGAAAGGTTAAACTCTGTGAGCTGAATGCACACATCACATAGTAGTTTCTGAGAATGATTCTGTCTAGTTTTTATACGAAGATATTTCCTTTTCTAACATTGGCCTAAAATCGATTGAAATCTCCAATTGCAATTTCCACAAAAAGAGAGTTTCAAATCTGCTCTGTCCAAAGAAAGGTTCAACTCTGTGAGCTGAATACACACCACACAAAGAAGTTACTGAAAATTCTTCTGTCTAGCATTATATGAAGAAATCCCGTTTCCAACGAAGTCCTCAAAGAGGTGCAAATATCCACTTGCAGACTTTACAAACAGAGTGTTTCCAAACTGCTGTATGAACAGAAAGGTTAAACTCTGTGAGCTGAATGCACACATCACGTAGTAGTTTCTGAGAATCATTCTGTCTAGTTTTTATAGCAAGATATTTCCTTTTCTCACATTGGCCTCAAATCGCTTGAAATCTCCAATTGCAATTTCCACAAAAAGAGAGTTTCAAATCTGCTCTGCCCAAGAAAGGTTCAACTCTGTGAGCTGAATACACACAACACAAAGAAGTTACTCAAAATTCTTCTGTCTAGCATTATATAAAGAAATCCCGTTTCCAACGAAATCCTCAAAGAGGTCCAAATATCCCCTTGCAGACTTTACAAACAGAGTGTTTCCAAACTGCTCTATGAACAGAAAGGTAACACTCTGTGAGCTGAATGCACACATCACATAGTAGTTTCTGAGAATGATTCTGTCTAGTTTTTATACGAAGATACTTCCTTTTCTAACATTGGCCTCAAATCGCTTGAAATCTCCAATTGCAATTTCCCCAAAAAGAGAGTTTCAAATCTGCTCTGTCCAAAGAAAGGTTCAACTCTGTGAGCTGAATACACACAACACAAAGAAGTTACTGAAAACTCTTCTGTCTAGCATTATATGAAGAAATCCCGTTTCCAACGAAGTCCTCAAAGAGGTCCAAATATCCACTTGCAGACTTTACAAACAGAGTGTTTCCAAACTGCTGTATGAACAGAAAGGTTAAACTCTGTGAGCTGAATGCACACATCACGTAGTAGTTTCTGAGAATCATTCTGTCTAGTTTTTATAGCAAGATATTTCCTTTTCTCACATTGGCCTCAAATCGCTTGAAATCTCCAATTGCAATTTCCACAAAAAGAGAGTTTCAAATCTGCTCTGTCCAAAGAAAGGTTCAACTCTGTGAGCTGAATACACACAACACAAAGAAGTTACTCAAAATTCTTCTGTCTAGCATTATATAAAGAAATCCCGTTTCCAACGAAATCCTCAAAGAGGTCCAAATATCCCCTTGCAGACTTTACAAACAGAGTGTTTCCAAACTGCTCTATGAACAGAAAGGTAAAACTCTGTGAGCTGAATGCACACATCACATAGTAGTTTCTGAGAATGATTCTGTCTAGTTTTTATACGAAGATACTTCCTTTTCTAACATTGGCCTCAAATCGCTTGAAATCTCCAATTGCAATTTCCCCAAAAAGAGAGTTTCAAATCTGCTCTGTCCAAAGAAAGGTTCAACTCTGTGAGCTGAATACACACAACACAAAGAAGTTACTGAAAATTCTTCTGTCTAGCATTATATGAAGAAATCCCGTTTCCAACGAAGTCCTCAAAGAGGTCCAAATATCCACTTGCAGACTTTAGAAACAGAGTGTTTCCAAACTGCTCTATGAACAGAAAGGTTAAACTCTGTGAGCTGAATGCACACATCACATAGTAGTTTCTGAGAATGATTCTGTCTAGTTTTTATACCAAGATATTTCCTTTTCTAACATTGGCCTCAAATCGCTTGAAATCTCCAATTTCAAATTCCAGAAAAAGAGAGTTTCAAATCTGCTCTGTCCAAAGAAAGGTTCAACTCTGTGAGCTGAATACACACAACACAAAGAAGTTACTGAAAATTCTTCTGTCTAGCATTATATGAAGAAATCCCGTTTCCAACGAAGGCCTCAAAGAGTTCCAAATATCCACTTGCAGACTTTACAAACAGAGTGTTTCCAAACTGCTGTATGAACAGAAAGGTTAAACTCTGTGAGCTGAATGCACACATCACATAGTAGTTTCTGAGAATGATTCTGTCTAGTTTTTATACGAAGATATTACCTTTTCTAACATTGGCCTAAAATCGATTGAAATCTCCAATTGCAATTTCCACAAAAAGAGAGTTTCAAATCTGCTCTGTCCAAAGAAAGATTCAACTCTGTGAGCTGAATACACACAACACAAAGAAGTTACTGAAAATTCTTCTGTCTAGCATTATATGAAGAAATCCCGTTTCCAACGAAGTCCTCAAAGAGGTCCAAATATCCACTTGCAGACTTTACAAACAGAGTGTTTCCAAACTGCTGTATGAACAGAAAGGTTAAACTCTGTGAGCTGAATGCACACATCACATAGTAGTTTCTGAGAATGATTCTGTCTAGTTTTTATACCAAGATACTTCCTTTTCTCACATTGGCCTCAAATCGCTTGAAATCTCCAATTGCAATTTCCACAAAAAGAGAGTTTCAAATCTGCTCTGTCCAAAGAAAGGTTCAACTCTGTGAGCTGAATACACACAACACAAAGAAGTTACTGAAAATTCTTCTGTCTAGCATTATATAAAGAAATCCCGTTTCCAACGAAGTCCTCAAAGAGGTAAAAATATCCACTTGCAGACTTTACAAACAGAGTGTTTCCAAACTGCTGTATGAACAGAAAGGTTAAACTCTGTGAGCTGAATGCACACATCACATAGTAGTTTCTGAGAATGATTCTGTCTAGTTTCTATACGAAGATATTTCCTTTTCTAACATTGGCCTCAAATCGCTTGAAATCTCAAATTCCAAATTCCAGAAAAAGACAGTTTCAAACCTGCAGTGTGTAAGGAAAGGTTCAAATCTATGAGTTGAATACACACAACACAAAGAAGTTACTGAGAATTCTTCTGTCTAGCATTATATGAAGAAATCCCGTTTCCAACGAAGGCCTCAAAGTGGAGCAAATATCCACTTCCAGAGTTTAGAATCAAGAGTGTTTCCAAACCGCTCTATGAACAGAAAAGTTAAACTCTGTGGAATGAACGCACACATCACAAAGTTGTTTCTGAGAATGATTCTGTCTAGTTTTTATACCAAGATATTTCGTTTTCTAACATTGGCCTAAAATCGCTTGAAATCTCCAATTGCAATTTCCACAATAAGAGAGTTTCAAATCTGCTCTGTCCAAAGAAAGGTTCAACTCTGTGAGCTGAATACACACAACACCAAGAAGTTACTGAAAATTCTTCTGTCTAGCATTATATGAAGAAATCCCGTTTCCAACGAAGTCCTCAAAGAGTTCAAAATATCCACTCGCAGACTTTACAAACAGACTGTTTCCAAACTGCTGTATGAACAGAAAGGTGAAACTCTGTGAGCTGAATGCACACATCACATAGTAGTTTCTGAGAATGATTCTGTCTAGTTTTTATACGAAGATATTTCCTTTTCTAACATTGGCCTAAAATCGCTTGAAATCTCCAATTGCAATTTCCCCAAAAAGAGAGTTTCAAATCTGCTCTGTCCAAAGAAAGGTTCTACTCTGTGAGCTGAATACACACAACACAAAGAAGTTACTGAAAATTCTTCTGTCTAGCATTACATGAAGAAATCCCGTTTCCAAGGAAGTCCTCAAAGAGGTCCAAATATCCACTTGCAGACTTTACAAACAGAGTGTTTCCAAACTGCTGTATGAACAGAAAGGTTAAACTCTGTGAGCTGAATGCACACATCACATAGTAGTTTCTGAGAATGATTCTGTCTAGTTTTTATACGAAGATATTTCCTTTTCTAACATTGGCCTAAAATCGATTGAAATCTCCAATTGCAATTTCCACAAAAAGAGAGTTTCAAATCTGCTCTGTCCAAAGAAAGGTTCAACTCTGTGAGCTGAATACACACCACACAAAGAAGTTACTGAAAACTCTTCTGTCTAGCATTATATGAAGAAATCCCGTTTCCAACGAAGTCCTCAAAGAGGTCCAAATATCCACTTGCAGACTTTACAAACAGAGTGTTTCCAAACTGCTGTATGAACAGAAAGGTTAAACTCTGTGAGCTGAATGCACACATCACGTAGTAGTTTCTGAGAATCATTCTGTCTAGTTTTTATAGCAAGATATTTCCTTTTCTCACATTGGCCTCAAATCGCTTGAAATCTCCAATTGCAATTTCCACAAAAAGAGAGTTTCAAATCTGCTCTGTCCAAAGAAAGGTTCAACTCTGTGAGCTGAATACACACAACACAAAGAAGTTACTCAAAATTCTTCTGTCTAGCATTATATAAAGAAATCCCGTTTCCAACGAAATCCTCAAAGAGGTCCAAATATCCCCTTGCAGACTTTACAAACAGAGTGTTTCCAAACTGCTCTATGAACAGAAAGGTAAAACTCTGTGAGCTGAATGCACACATCACATAGTAGTTTCTGAGAATGATTCTGTCTAGTTTTTATACGAAGATACTTCCTTTTCTAACATTGGCCTCAAATCGCTTGAAATCTCCAATTGCAATTTCCCCAAAAAGAGAGTTTCAAATCTGCTCTGTCCAAAGAAAGGTTCAACTCTGTGAGCTGAATACACACAACACAAAGAAGTTACTGAAAATTCTTCTGTCTAGCATTATATGAAGAAATCCCGTTTCCAACGAAGTCCTCAAAGAGGTCCAAATATCCACTTGCAGACTTTAGAAACAGAGTGTTTCCAAACTGCTCTATGAACAGAAAGGTTAAACTCTGTGAGCTGAATGCACACATCACATAGTAGTTTCTGAGAATGATTCTGTCTAGTTTTTATACCAAGATATTTCCTTTTCTAACATTGGCCTCAAATCGCTTGAAATCTCCAATTTCAAATTCCAGAAAAAGAGAGTTTCAAATCTGCTCTGTCCAAAGAAAGGTTCAACTCTGTGAGCTGAATACACACAACACAAAGAAGTTACTGAAAATTCTTCTGTCTAGCATTATATGAAGAAATCCCGTTTCCAACGAAGGCCTCAAAGAGTTCCAAATATCCACTTGCAGACTTTACAAACAGAGTGTTTCCAAACTGCTGTATGAACAGAAAGGTTAAACTCTGTGAGCTGAATGCACACATCACATAGTAGTTTCTGAGAATGATTCTGTCTAGTTTTTATACCAAGATACTTCCTTTTCTCACATTGGCCTCAAATCGCTTGAAATCTCCAATTGCAATTTCCACAAAAAGAGAGTTTCAAATCTGCTCTGTCCAAAGAAAGGTTCAACTCTGTGAGCTGAATACACACAACACAAAGAAGTTACTGAAAATTCTTCTGTCTAGCATTATATAAAGAAATCCCGTTTCCAACGAAGTCCTCAAAGAGGTAAAAATATCCACTTGCAGACTTTACAAACAGAGTGTTTCCAAACTGCTGTATGAACAGAAAGGTTAAACTCTGTGAGCTGAATGCACACATCACATAGTAGTTTCTGAGAATGATTCTGTCTAGTTTCTATACGAAGATATTTCCTTTTCTAACATTGGCCTCAAATCGCTTGAAATCTCAAATTCCAAATTCCAGAAAAAGACAGTTTCAAACCTGCAGTGTGTAAGGAAAGGTTCAAATCTATGAGTTGAATACACACAACACAAAGAAGTTACTGAGAATTCTTCTGTCTAGCATTATATGAAGAAATCCCGTTTCCAACGAAGGCCTCAAAGTGGAGCAAATATCCACTTCCAGAGTTTAGAATCAAGAGTGTTTCCAAACCGCTCTATGAACAGAAAAGTTAAACTCTGTGGAATGAACGCACACATCACAAAGTTGTTTCTGAGAATGATTCTGTCTAGTTTTTATACCAAGATATTTCGTTTTCTAACATTGGCCTAAAATCGCTTGAAATCTCCAATTGCAATTTCCACAATAAGAGAGTTTCAAATCTGCTCTGTCCAAAGAAAGGTTCAACTCTGTGAGCTGAATACACACAACACCAAGAAGTTACTGAAAATTCTTCTGTCTAGCATTATATGAAGAAATCCCGTTTCCAACGAAGTCCTCAAAGAGTTCAAAATATCCACTCGCAGACTTTACAAACAGAGTGTTTCCAAACTGCTGTATGAACAGAAAGGTTAAACTCTGTGAGCTGAATGCACACATCACATAGTAGTTTCTGAGAATGATTCTGTCTAGTTTTTATACGAAGATATTTCCTTTTCTAACATTGGCCTAAAATCGCTTGAAATCTCCAATTGCAATTTCCCCAAAAAGAGAGTTTCAAATCTGCTCTGTCCAAAGAAAGGTTCTACTCTGTGAGCTGAATACACACAACACAAAGAAGTTACTGAAAATTCTTCTGTCTAGCATTACATGAAGAAATCCCGTTTCCAAGGAAGTCCTCAAAGAGGTCCAAATATCCACTTGCAGACTTTACAAACAGAGTGTTTCCAAACTGCTCTATGAACAGAAAGGTTAAACTCTGTGAGCTGAATGCACACATCACATAGTAGTTTCTGAGAATGATTCTGTCTAGTTTTTATACGAAGATATTTCCTTTTCTAACATTGGCCTAAAATCGATTGAAATCTCCAATTGCAATTTCCACAAAAAGAGAGTTTCAAATCTGCTCTGTCCAAAGAAAGGTTCAACTCTGTGAGCTGAATACACACCACACAAAGAAGTTACTGAAAATTCTTCTGTCTAGCATTATATGAAGAAATCCCGTTTCCAACGAAGTCCTCAAAGAGGTGCAAATATCCACTTGCAGACTTTACAAACAGAGTGTTTCCAAACTGCTGTATGAACAGAAAGGTTAAACTCTGTGAGCTGAATGCACACATCACGTAGTAGTTTCTGAGAATCATTCTGTCTAGTTTTTATAGCAAGATATTTCCTTTTCTCACATTGGCCTCAAATCGCTTGAAATCTCCAATTGCAATTTCCACAAAAAGAGAGTTTCAAATCTGCTCTGCCCAAGAAAGGTTCAACTCTGTGAGCTGAATACACACAACACAAAGAAGTTACTCAAAATTCTTCTGTCTAGCATTATATAAAGAAATCCCGTTTCCAACGAAATCCTCAAAGAGGTCCAAATATCCCCTTGCAGACTTTACAAACAGAGTGTTTCCAAACTGCTCTATGAACAGAAAGGTAAAACTCTGTGAGCTGAATGCACACATCACATAGTAGTTTCTGAGAATGATTCTGTCTAGTTTTTATACGAAGATACTTCCTTTTCTAACATTGGCCTCAAATCGCTTGAAATCTCCAATTGCAATTTCCCCAAAAAGAGAGTTTCAAATCTGCTCTGTCCAAAGAAAGGTTCAACTCTGTGAGCTGAATACACACAACACAAAGAAGTTACTGAAAATTCTTCTGTCTAGCATTATATGAAGAAATCCCGTTTCCAACGAAGTCCTCAAAGAGGTCCAAATATCCACTTGCAGACTTTAGAAACAGAGTGTTTCCAAACTGCTCTATGAACAGAAAGGTTAAACTCTGTGAGCTGAATGCACACATCACATAGTAGTTTCTGAGAATGATTCTGTCTAGTTTTTATACCAAGATATTTCCTTTTCTAACATTGGCCTCAAATCGCTTGAAATCTCCAATTTCAAATTCCAGAAAAAGAGAGTTTCAAATCTGCTCTGTCCAAAGAAAGGTTCAACTCTGTGAGCTGAATACACACAACACAAAGAAGTTACTGAAAATTCTTCTGTCTAGCATTATATGAAGAAATCCCGTTTCCAACGAAGGCCTCAAAGAGTTCCAAATATCCACTTGCAGACTTTACAAACAGAGTGTTTCCAAACTGCTGTATGAACAGAAAGGTTAAACTCTGTGAGCTGAATGCACACATCACATAGTAGTTTCTGAGAATGATTCTGTCTAGTTTTTATACGAAGATATTACCTTTTCTAACATTGGCCTAAAATCGATTGAAATCTCCAATTGCAATTTCCACAAAAAGAGAGTTTCAAATCTGCTCTGTCCAAAGAAAGATTCAACTCTGTGAGCTGAATACACACAACACAAAGAAGTTACTGAAAATTCTTCTGTCTAGCATTATATGAAGAAATCCCGTTTCCAACGAAGTCCTCAAAGAGGTCCAAATATCCACTTGCAGACTTTACAAACAGAGTGTTTCCAAACTGCTGTATGAACAGAAAGGTTAAACTCTGTGAGCTGAATGCACACATCACATAGTAGTTTCTGAGAATGATTCTGTCTAGTTTTTATACCAAGATACTTCCTTTTCTCACATTGGCCTCAAATCGCTTGAAATCTCCAATTGCAATTTCCACAAAAAGAGAGTTTCAAATCTGCTCTGTCCAAAGAAAGGTTCAACTCTGTGAGCTGAATACACACAACACAAAGAAGTTACTGAAAATTCTTCTGTCTAGCATTATATAAAGAAATCCCGTTTCCAACGAAGTCCTCAAAGAGGTAAAAATATCCACTTGCAGACTTTACAAACAGAGTGTTTCCAAACTGCTGTATGAACAGAAAGGTTAAACTCTGTGAGCTGAATGCACACATCACATAGTAGTTTCTGAGAATGATTCTGTCTAGTTTCTATACGAAGATATTTCCTTTTCTAACATTGGCCTCAAATCGCTTGAAATCTCAAATTCCAAATTCCAGAAAAAGACAGTTTCAAACCTGCAGTGTGTAAGGAAAGGTTCAAATCTATGAGTTGAATACACACAACACAAAGAAGTTACTGAGAATTCTTCTGTCTAGCATTATATGAAGAAATCCCGTTTCCAACGAAGGCCTCAAAGTGGAGCAAATATCCACTTCCAGAGTTTAGAATCAAGAGTGTTTCCAAACCGCTCTATGAACAGAAAAGTTAAACTCTGTGGAATGAACGCACACATCACAAAGTTGTTTCTGAGAATGATTCTGTCTAGTTTTTATACCAAGATATTTCGTTTTCTAACATTGGCCTAAAATCGCTTGAAATCTCCAATTGCAATTTCCACAATAAGAGAGTTTCAAATCTGCTCTGTCCAAAGAAAGGTTCAACTCTGTGAGCTGAATACACACAACACCAAGAAGTTACTGAAAATTCTTCTGTCTAGCATTATATGAAGAAATCCCGTTTCCAACGAAGTCCTCAAAGAGTTCAAAATATCCACTCGCAGACTTTACAAACAGACTGTTTCCAAACTGCTGTATGAACAGAAAGGTTAAACTCTGTGAGCTGAATGCACACATCACATAGTAGTTTCTGAGAATGATTCTGTCTAGTTTTTATACGAAGATATTTCCTTTTCTAACATTGGCCTAAAATCGCTTGAAATCTCCAATTGCAATTTCCCCAAAAAGAGAGTTTCAAATCTGCTCTGTCCAAAGAAAGGTTCTACTCTGTGAGCTGAATACACACAACACAAAGAAGTTACTGAAAATTCTTCTGTCTAGCATTACATGAAGAAATCCCGTTTCCAAGGAAGTCCTCAAAGAGGTCCAAATATCCACTTGCAGACTTTACAAACAGAGTGTTTCCAAACTGCTCTATGAACAGAAAGGTTAAACTCTGTGAGCTGAATGCACACATCACATAGTAGTTTCTGAGAATGATTCTGTCTAGTTTTTATACGAAGATATTTCCTTTTCTAACATTGGCCTAAAATCGATTGAAATCTCCAATTGCAATTTCCACAAAAAGAGAGTTTCAAATCTGCTCTGTCCAAAGAAAGGTTCAACTCTGTGAGCTGAATACACACCACACAAAGAAGTTACTGAAAATTCTTCTGTCTAGCATTATATGAAGAAATCCCGTTTCCAACGAAGTCCTCAAAGAGGTGCAAATATCCACTTGCAGACTTTACAAACAGAGTGTTTCCAAACTGCTGTATGAACAGAAAGGTTAAACTCTGTGAGCTGAATGCACACATCACGTAGTAGTTTCTGAGAATCATTCTGTCTAGTTTTTATAGCAAGATATTTCCTTTTCTCACATTGGCCTCAAATCGCTTGAAATCTCCAATTGCAATTTCCACAAAAAGAGAGTTTCAAATCTGCTCTGCCCAAGAAAGGTTCAACTCTGTGAGCTGAATACACACAACACAAAGAAGTTACTCAAAATTCTTCTGTCTAGCATTATATAAAGAAATCCCGTTTCCAACGAAATCCTCAAAGAGGTCCAAATATCCCCTTGCAGACTTTACAAACAGAGTGTTTCCAAACTGCTCTATGAACAGAAAGGTAACACTCTGTGAGCTGAATGCACACATCACATAGTAGTTTCTGAGAATGATTCTGTCTAGTTTTTATACGAAGATACTTCCTTTTCTAACATTGGCCTCAAATCGCTTGAAATCTCCAATTGCAATTTCCCCAAAAAGAGAGTTTCAAATCTGCTCTGTCCAAAGAAAGGTTCAACTCTGTGAGCTGAATACACACAACACAAAGAAGTTACTGAAAATTCTTCTGTCTAGCATTATATGAAGAAATCCCGTTTCCAACGAAGTCCTCAAAGAGGTCCAAATATCCACTTGCAGACTTTACAAACAGAGTGTTTCCAAACTGCTCTATGAACAGAAAGGTTAAAATCTGTGAGCTGAATGCACACATCACATAGTAGTTTCTGAGAATGATTCTGTCTAGTTTTTATACCAAGATATTTCCTTTTCTAACATTGGCCTCAAATCATTTGAAATCTCCAATTTCAAATTCCAGAAAAAGAGAGTTTCAAATCTGCTCTGTCCAAAGAAAGGTTCAACTCTGTGAGCTGAATACACACAACACAAAGAAGTTACTGAAAATTCTTCTGTCTAGCATTATATGAAGAAATCCCGTTTCCAACGAAGGCCTCAAAGAGTTCCAAATATCCACTTGCAGACTTTACAAACAGAGTGTTTCCAAACTGCTGTATGAACAGAAAGGTTAAACTCTGTGAGCTGAATGCACACATCACATAGTAGTTTCTGAGAATGATTCTGTCTAGTTTTTATACGAAGATATTACCTTTTCTAACATTGGCCTAAAATCGATTGAAATCTCCAATTGCAATTTCCACAAAAAGAGAGTTTCAAATCTGCTCTGTCCAAAGAAAGATTCAACTCTGTGAGCTGAATACACACAACACAAAGAAGTTACTGAAAATTCTTCTGTCTAGCATTATATGAAGAAATCCCGTTTCCAACGAAGTCCTCAAAGAGGTCCAAATATCCACTTGCAGACTTTACAAACAGAGTGTTTCCAAACTGCTGTATGAACAGAAAGGTTAAACTCTGTGAGCTGAATGCACACATCACATAGTAGTTTCTGAGAATGATTCTGTCTAGTTTTTATACCAAGATACTTCCTTTTCTCACATTGGCCTCAAATCGCTTGAAATCTCCAATTGCAATTTCCACAAAAAGAGAGTTTCAAATCTGCTCTGTCCAAAGAAAGGTTCAACTCTGTGAGCTGAATACACACAACACCAAGAAGTTACTGAAAATTCTTCTGTCTAGCATTATATGAAGAAATCCCGTTTCCAACGAAGGCCTCAAAGAGTTCCAAATATCCACTTGCAGACTTTACAAACAGAGTGTTTCCAAACTGCTGTATGAACAGAAAGGTTAAACTCTGTGAGCTGAATGCACACATCACATAGTAGTTTCTGAGAATGATTCTGTCTAGTTTTTATACGAAGATATTTCCTTTTCTAACATTGGCCTAAAATCGATTGAAATCTCCAATTGCAATTTCCACAAAAAGAGAGTTTCAAATCTGCTCTGTCCAAAGAAAGGTTCAACTCTGTGAGCTGAATACACACAACACAAAGAAGTTACTGAAAACTCTTCTGTCTAGCATTATATGAAGAAATCCCGTTTCCAACGAAGTCCTCAAAGAGGTCCAAATATCCACTTGCAGACTTTACAAACAGAGTGTTTCCGAACTGCTGTATGAACAGAAAGGTTAAACTCTGTGAGCTGAATGCACACATCACATAGTAGTTTCTGAGAATCATTCTGTCTAGTTTTTATAGCAAGATATTTCCTTTTCTAACATTGGCCTCAAATCGCTTGAAATCTCCAATTGCAATTTCCACAAAAAGAGAGTTTCAAATCTGCTCTGTCCAAAGAAAGGTTCAACTCTGTGAGCTGAATACACACAACACAAAGAAGTTACTGAAAATTCTTCTGTCTAGCATTATATGAAGAAATCCCATTTCCAACGAAGGCCTCAAAGTGGAGCAAATATCCACTTCCAGAGTTTAGAATCAAGAGTGTTTCCAAACCGCTCTATCAACAGAAAAGTTAAACTCTGTGAGCTGAACGCACACATCACAAAGTTGTTTCTGAGAATGATTCTGTCTAGTTTTTATACCAAGATATTTCGTTTTCTAACATTGGCCTAAAATCGCTTGAAATCTCCAATTGCAATTTCCACAATAAGAGAGTTTCAAATCTGCTCTGTCCAAAGAAAGGTTCAACTCTGTGAGCTGAATACACACAACACCAAGAAGTTACTGAAAATTCTTCTGTCTAGCATTATATGAAGAAATCCCGTTTCCAACGAAGTCCTCAAAGAGTTCAAAATATCCACTCGCAGACTTTACAAACAGAGTGTTTCCAAACTGCTGTATGAACAGAAAGGTTAAACTCTGTGAGCTGAATGCACACATCACATAGTAGTTTCTGAGAATGATTCTGTCTAGTTTTTATACGAAGATATTTCCTTTTCTAACATTGGCCTAAAATCGCTTGAAATCTCCAATTGCAATTTCCCCAAAAAGAGAGTTTCAAATCTGCTCTGTCCAAAGAAAGGTTCTACTCTGTGAGCTGAATACACACAACACAAAGAAGTTACTGAAAATTCTTCTGTCTAGCATTATATGAAGAAATCCCGTTTCCAACGAAGTCCTCAAAGAGGTCCAAATATCCACTTGCAGACTTTACAAACAGTGTGTTTCCAAACTGCTCTATGAACAGAAAGGTTAAACTCTGTGAGCTGAATGCACACATCACATAGTAGTTTCTGAGAATGATTCTGTCTAGTTTTTATACGAAGATATTTCCTTTTCTAACATTGGCCTAAAATCGATTGAAATCTCCAATTGCAATTTCCCCAAAAAGAGAGTTTCAAATCTGCTCTGTCCAAAGAAAGGTTCAACTCTGTGAGCTGAATACACACAACACAAAGAAGTTACTGAAAATTCTTCTGTCTAGCATTATATGAAGAAATCCCGTTTCCAACGAAGTCCTCAAAGAGGTGCAAATATCCACATGCAGACTTTACAAACAGAGTGTTTCCGAACTGCTGTATGAACAGAAAGGTTAAACTCTGTGAGCTGAATGCACACATCACGTAGTAGTTTCTGAGAATCATTCTGTCTAGTTTTTATAGCAAGATATTTCCTTTTCTCACATTGGCCTCAAATCGCTTGAAATCTCCAATTGCAATTTCCACAAAAAGAGAGTTTCAAATCTGCTCTGTCCAAAGAAAGGTTCAACTCTGTGAGCTGAATACACACAATACAAAGAAGTTACTCAAAATTCTTCTGTCTAGCATTATATAAAGAAATCCCGTTTCCAACGAAATCCTCAAAGAGGTCCAAATATCACCTTGCAGACTTTACAAACAGAGTGTTTCCAAACTGCTCTATGAACAGAAAGGTAAAACTCTGTGAGCTGAATGCACACATCACATAGTAGTTTCTGAGAATGATTCTGTCTAGTTTTTATACGAAGATACTTCCTTTTCTAACATTGGCCTCAAATCGCTTGAAATCTCCAATTGCAATTTCCCCAAAAAGAGAGTTTCAAATCTGCTCTGTCCAAAGAAAGGTTCAACTCTGTGAGCTGAATACACACAACACAAAGAAGTTACTGAAAATTCTTCTGTCTAGCATTATATGAAGAAATCCCGTTTCCAACGAAGTCCTCAAAGAGTTCCAAATATCCACTTGCAGACTTTACAAACAGAGTGTTTCCAAACTGCTCTATGAACAGAAAGGTTAAAATCTGTGAGCTGAATGCACACGTCACATAGTAGTTTCTGAGAATGATTCTGTCTAGTTTTTATACCAAGATATTTCCTTTTCTAACATTGGCCTCAAATCATTTGAAATCTCCAATTTCAAATTCCAGAAAAAGAGAGTTTCAAATCTGCTCTGTCCAAAGAAAGGTTCAACTCTGTGAGCTGAATACACACAACACAAAGAAGTTACTGAAAATTCTTCTGTCTAGCATTATATGAAGAAATCCCGCTTCCAACGAAGGCCTCAAATAGTTCCAAATATCCACTTGCAGACTTTACAAACAGAGTGTTTCCAAACTGCTGTATGAACAGAAAGGTTCAACTCTGTGAGCTGAATGCACACATCACATAGTAGTTTCTGAGAATGATTCTGTCTAGTTTTTATACCAAGATACTTCCTTTTCTCACATTGGCCTCAAATCGCTTGAAATCTCCAATTGCAATTTCCACAAAAAGAGAGTTTCAAATCTGCTCTGTCCAAAGAAAGGTTCAACTCTGTGAGCTGAATACACACAACACAAAGAAGTTACTGAAAATTCTTCTGTCTAGCATTATATAAAGAAATCCCGTTTCCAACGAAGTCCCCAAAGAGGTAAAAATATCCACTTGCAGACTTTACAAACAGAGTGTTTCCAAACTGCTGTATGAACAGAAAGGTTAAACTCTGTGAGCTGAATGCACACATCACATAGTAGTTTCTGAGAATGATTCTGTCTAGTTTCTATACGAAGATATTTCCTTTTCTAACATTGGCCTCAAATCGCTTGAAATCTCAAATTCCAAATTCCAGAAAAAGACAGTTTCAAACCTGCAGTGTGTAAGGAAAGGTTCAAATCTATGAGTTGAATACACACAACACAAAGAAGTTACTGAGAATTCTTCTGTCTAGCATTATATGAAGAAATCCCGTTTCCAACGAAGGCCTCAAAGTGGAGGAAATATCCACTTCCAGAGTTTAGAATCAAGAGTGTTTCCAAACCGCTCTATGAACAGAGAAGTTAAACTCTGTGAAATGAACGCACACATCACAAAGTTGTTTCTGAGAATGATTCTGTCTAGTTTTTATACCAAGATATTTCGTTTTCTAACATTGGCCTAAAATCGCTTGAAATCTCCAATTGCAATTTCCACAATAAGAGAGTTTCAAATCTGCTCTGTCCAAAGAAAGGTTCAACTCTGTGAGCTGAATACACACAACACAAAGAAGTTACTGAAAATTCTTCTGTCTAGCATTATATGAAGAAATCCCGTTTCCAACGAAGGCCTCAAAGAGTTCAAAATATCCACTTGCAGACTTTACAAACAGAGTGTTTCCAAACTGCTGTATGAACAGAAAGGTTCAACTCTGTGAGCTGAATGCACACATCACATAGTAGTTTCTGAGAATGATTCTGTCTAGTTTTTATACCAAGATACTTCCTTTTCTCACATTGGCCTCAAATCGCTTGAAATCTCCAATTGCAATTTCCACAAAAAGAGAGTTTCAAATCTGCTCTTTCCAAAGAAAGGTTCAACTCTGTGAGCTGAATACACACAACACAAAGAAGTTACTCAAAATTCTTCTGTCTAGCATTATATAAAGAAATCCCGTTTCCAACGAAGTCCTCAAAGAGGTCCAAATATCCACTTGCAGACTTTACAAACAGAGTGTTTCCAAACTGCTCTATGAACAGAAAGGTTAAACTCTGTGAGCTGAATGCACACATCACAAAGTAGTTTCTGAGAATGATTCTGTCTAGTTTCTATACGAAGATATTTCCTTTTCTAACATTGGCCTCAAATCGCTTGAAATCTCAAATTCCAAATTCCAGAAAAAGACAGTTTCAAACCTGCAGTGTGTTAGGAAAGGTTTAAATCTGTGAGTTGAATACACACAACACAAGGAAGTTACTGAGAATTCTTCTGTCTAGCATTATATGAAGAAATCCCGTTTCCAACGAAGGCCTCAAAGTGGTGCAAATATCCACTTGTAGACTTTAGAAACAGAGTGTTTCCAAACTGCTCTATGAACAGAAAAGTTAAACTCTGTGAGTTGAACGCACACATCACAAAGTTGTTTCTGAGAATGATTCTGTCTAGTTTTTATACCAAGATATTTCGTTTTCTAACATTGGCCTAAAATCGCTTGAAATCTCCAATTGCAATTTCCACAAAAAGAGAGTTTCAAATCTGCTCTGTCCAAAGAAAGGTTCAACTCTGTGAGCTGAATACACACAACACAAAGAAGTTACTGAAAATTCTTCTGTCTAGCATTATATGAAGAAATCCCGTTTCCAACGAAGTCCTCAAAGAGTTCAAAATATCCACTCGCAGACTTTACAAACAGAGTGTTTCCAAACTGCTGTATGAACAGAAAGGTTAAACTCTGTGAGCTGAATGCACACATCACATAGTAGTTTCTGAGAATGATTCTGTCTAGTTTTTATACGAAGATATTTCCTTTTCTAACATTGGCCTCAAATCGCTTGAAATCTCCAATTGCAATTTCCCCAAAAAGAGAGTTTCAAATCTGCTCTGTCCAAAGAAAGGTTCTACTCTGTGAGCTGAATACACACAACACAAAGAAGTTACTGAAAATTCTTCTGTCTAGCATTATATGAAGAAATCCCGTTTCCAACGAAGTCCTCAAAGAGGTCCAAATATCCACTTGCAGACTTTACAAACAGAGTGTTTCCAAACTGCTCTATGAACAGAAAGGTTAAACTCTGTGAGCTGAATGCACACATCACATAGTAGTTTCTGAGAATGATTCTGTCTAGTTTTTATACGAAGATATTTCCTTTTCTAACATTGGCCTCAAATCGATTGAAATCTCCAATTGCAATTTCCCCAAAAAGAGAGTTTCAAATCTGCTCTGTCCAAAGAAAGGTTCAACTCTGTGAGCTGAATACACACAACACAAAGAAGTTACTGAAAATTCTTCTGTCTAGCATTATATGAAGAAATCCCGTTTCCAACGAAGTCCTCAAAGAGGTGCAAATATCCACTTGCAGACATTACAAACAGAGTGTTTCCAAACTGCTGTATGAACAGAAAGGTTAAACTCTGTGAGCTGAATGCACACATCACATAGTAGTTTCTGAGAATGATTCTGTCTAGTTTTTATACCAAGATATTTCCTTTTCTCACATTGGCCTCAAATCGCTTGAAATCTCCAATTGCAATTTCCACAAAAAGAGAGTCTCAAATCTGCTCTGTCCAAAGAAAGATTCAACTCTGTGAGCTGAATACACACAACACAAAGAAGTTACTGAAAATTCTTCTGTCTAGCATTATATGAAGAAATCCCGTTTCCAACGAAGTCCTCAAAGAGGTCCAAATATCCACTTGCAGACTTTACAAACAGAGTGTTTCCAAACTGCTGTATGAACAGAAAGGTTAAACTCTGTGAGCTGAATGCACACATCACATAGTAGTTTCTGAGAATGATTCTGTCTAGTTTTTATACCAAGATACTTCCTTTTCTCACATTGGCCTCAAATCGCTTGAAATCTCCAATTGCAATTTCCACAAAAAGAGAGTTTCAAATCTGCTCTGTCCAAAGAAAGGTTCAACTCTGTGAGCTGAATACACACAACACCAAGAAGTTACTGAAAATTCTTCTGTCTAGCATTATATGAAGAAATCCCGTTTCCAACGAAGGCCTCAAAGAGTTCCAAATATCCACTTGCAGACTTTACAAACAGAGTGTTTCCAAACTGCTGTATGAACAGAAAGGTTAAACTCTGTGAGCTGAATGCACACATCACATAGTAGTTTCTGAGAATTCTTCTGTCTAGTTTTTATACGAAGATATTTCCTTTTCTAACATTGGCCTAAAATCGATTGAAATCTCCAATTGCAATTTCCACAAAAAGAGAGTTTCAAATCTGCTCTGTCCAAAGAAAGGTTCAACTCTGTGAGCTGAATACACACAACACAAAGAAGTTACTGAAAACTCTTCTGTCTAGCATTATATGAAGAAATCCCGTTTCCAACGAAGTCCTCAAAGAGGTCCAAATATCCACTTGCAGACTTTACAAACAGAGTGTTTCCGAACTGCTGTATGAACAGAAAGGTTAAACTCTGTGAGCTGAATGCACACATCACATAGTAGTTTCTGAGAATCATTCTGTCTAGTTTTTATAGCAAGATATTTCCTTTTCTAACATTGGCCTCAAATCGCTTGAAATCTCCAATTGCAATTTCCACAAAAAGAGAGTTTCAAATCTGCTCTGTCCAAAGAAAGGTTCAACTCTGTGAGCTGAATACACACAACACAAAGAAGTTACTGAAAATTCTTCTGTCTAGCATTATATGAAGAAATCCCATTTCCAACGAAGGCCTCAAAGTGGAGCAAATATCCACTTCCAGAGTTTAGAATCAAGAGTGTTTCCAAACCGCTCTATCAACAGAAAAGTTAAACTCTGTGAGCTGAACGCACACATCACAAAGTTGTTTCTGAGAATGATTCTGTCTAGTTTTTATACCAAGATATTTCGTTTTCTAACATTGGCCTAAAATCGCTTGAAATCTCCAATTGCAATTTCCACAATAAGAGAGTTTCAAATCTGCTCTGTCCAAAGAAAGGTTCAACTCTGTGAGCTGAATACACACAACACAAAGAAGTTACTGAAAATTCTTCTGTCTAGCATTATATGAAGAAATCCCGTTTCCAACGAAGTCCTCAAAGAGTTCAAAATATCCACTCGCAGACTTTACAAACAGAGTGTTTCCAAACTGCTGTATGAACAGAAAGGTTAAACTCTGTGAGCTGAATGCACACATCACATAGTAGTTTCTGAGAATGATTCTGTCTAGTTTTTATACGAAGATATTTCCTTTTCTAACATTGGCCTAAAATCGCTTGAAATCTCCAATTGCAATTTCCCCAAAAAGAGAGTTTCAAATCTGCTCTGTCCAAAGAAAGGTTCTACTCTGTGAGCTGAATACACACAACACAAAGAAGTTACTGAAAATTCTTCTGTCTAGCATTATATGAAGAAATCCCGTTTCCAACGAAGTCCTCAAAGAGGTCCAAATATCCACTTGCAGACTTTACAAACAGAGTGTTTCCAAACTGCTCTATGAACAGAAAGGTTAAACTCTGTGAGCTGAATGCACACATCACATAGTAGTTTCTGAGAATGATTCTGTCTAGTTTTTATACGAAGATATTTCCTTTTCTAACATTGGCCTAAAATCGATTGAAATCTCCAATTGCAATTTCCCCAAAAAGAGAGTTTCAAATCTGCTCTGTCCAAAGAAAGGTTCAACTCTGTGAGCTGAATACACACAACACAAAGAAGTTACTGAAAATTCTTCTGTCTAGCATTATATGAAGAAATCCCGTTTCCAACGAAGTCCTCAAAGAGGTGCAAATATCCACATGCAGACTTTACAAACAGAGTGTTTCCAAACTGCTGTATGAACAGAAAGGTTAAACTCTGTGAGCTGAATGCACACATCACGTAGTAGTTTCTGAGAATCATTCTGTCTAGTTTTTATAGCAAGATATTTCCTTTTCTCACATTGGCCTCAAATCGCTTGAAATCTCCAATTGCAATTTCCACAAAAAGAGAGTTTCAAATCTGCTCTGCCCAAGAAAGGTTCAACTCTGTGAGCTGAATACACACAACACAAAGAAGTTACTCAAAATTCTTCTGTCTAGCATTATATAAAGAAATCCCGTTTCCAACGAAATCCTCAAAGAGGTCCAAATATCCCCTTGCAGACTTTACAAACAGAGTGTTTCCAAACTGCTCTATGAACAGAAAGGTAACACTCTGTGAGCTGAATGCACACATCACATAGTAGTTTCTGAGAATGATTCTGTCTAGTTTTTATACGAAGATACTTCCTTTTCTAACATTGGCCTCAAATCGCTTGAAATCTCCAATTGCAATTTCCCCAAAAAGAGAGTTTCAAATCTGCTCTGTCCAAAGAAAGGTTCAACTCTGTGAGCTGAATACACACAACACAAAGAAGTTACTGAAAATTCTTCTGTCTAGCATTATATGAAGAAATCCCGTTTCCAACGAAGTCCTCAAAGAGGTCCAAATATCCACTTGCAGACTTTACAAACAGAGTGTTTCCAAACTGCTCTATGAACAGAAAGGTTAAAATCTGTGAGCTGAATGCACACATCACATAGTAGTTTCTGAGAATGATTCTGTCTAGTTTTTATACCAAGATATTTCCTTTTCTAACATTGGCCTCAAATCATTTGAAATCTCCAATTTCAAATTCCAGAAAAAGAGAGTTTCAAATCTGCTCTGTCCAAAGAAAGGTTCAACTCTGTGAGCTGAATACACACAACACAAAGAAGTTACTGAAAATTCTTCTGTCTAGCATTATATGAAGAAATCCCGTTTCCAACGAAGTCCTCAAAGAGGTGCAAATATCCACATGCAGACTTTACAAACAGAGTGTTTCCGAACTGCTGTATGAACAGAAAGGTTAAACTCTGTGAGCTGAATGCACACATCACGTAGTAGTTTCTGAGAATCATTCTGTCTAGTTTTTATAGCAAGATATTTCCTTTTCTCACATTGGCCTCAAATCGCTTGAAATCTCCAATTGCAATTTCCACAAAAAGAGAGTTTCAAATCTGCTCTGTCCAAAGAAAGGTTCAACTCTGTGAGCTGAATACACACAATACAAAGAAGTTACTCAAAATTCTTCTGTCTAGCATTATATAAAGAAATCCCGTTTCCAACGAAATCCTCAAAGAGGTCCAAATATCACCTTGCAGACTTTACAAACAGAGTGTTTCCAAACTGCTCTATGAACAGAAAGGTAAAACTCTGTGAGCTGAATGCACACATCACATAGTAGTTTCTGAGAATGATTCTGTCTAGTTTTTATACGAAGATACTTCCTTTTCTAACATTGGCCTCAAATCGCTTGAAATCTCCAATTGCAATTTCCCCAAAAAGAGAGTTTCAAATCTGCTCTGTCCAAAGAAAGGTTCAACTCTGTGAGCTGAATACACACAACACAAAGAAGTTACTGAAAATTCTTCTGTCTAGCATTATATGAAGAAATCCCGTTTCCAACGAAGTCCTCAAAGAGTTCCAAATATCCACTTGCAGACTTTACAAACAGAGTGTTTCCAAACTGCTCTATGAACAGAAAGGTTAAAATCTGTGAGCTGAATGCACACGTCACATAGTAGTTTCTGAGAATGATTCTGTCTAGTTTTTATACCAAGATATTTCCTTTTCTAACATTGGCCTCAAATCATTTGAAATCTCCAATTTCAAATTCCAGAAAAAGAGAGTTTCAAATCTGCTCTGTCCAAAGAAAGGTTCAACTCTGTGAGCTGAATACACACAACACAAAGAAGTTACTGAAAATTCTTCTGTCTAGCATTATATGAAGAAATCCCGCTTCCAACGAAGGCCTCAAATAGTTCCAAATATCCACTTGCACACTTTACAAACAGAGTGTTTCCAAACTGCTGTATGAACAGAAAGGTTCAACTCTGTGAGCTGAATGCACACATCACATAGTAGTTTCTGAGAATGATTCTGTCTAGTTTTTATACCAAGATACTTCCTTTTCTCACATTGGCCTCAAATCGCTTGAAATCTCCAATTGCAATTTCCACAAAAAGAGAGTTTCAAATCTGCTCTGTCCAAAGAAAGGTTCAACTCTGTGAGCTGAATACACACAACACAAAGAAGTTACTGAAAATTCTTCTGTCTAGCATTATATAAAGAAATCCCGTTTCCAACGAAGTCCCCAAAGAGGTAAAAATATCCACTTGCAGACTTTACAAACAGAGTGTTTCCAAACTGCTGTATGAACAGAAAGGTTAAACTCTGTGAGCTGAATGCACACATCACATAGTAGTTTCTGAGAATGATTCTGTCTAGTTTCTATACGAAGATATTTCCTTTTCTAACATTGGCCTCAAATCGCTTGAAATCTCAAATTCCAAATTCCAGAAAAAGACAGTTTCAAACCTGCAGTGTGTAAGGAAAGGTTCAAATCTATGAGTTGAATACACACAACACAAAGAAGTTACTGAGAATTCTTCTGTCTAGCATTATATGAAGAAATCCCGTTTCCAACGAAGGCCTCAAAGTGGAGGAAATATCCACTTCCAGAGTTTAGAATCAAGAGTGTTTCCAAACCGCTCTATGAACAGAGAAGTTAAACTCTGTGAAATGAACGCACACATCACAAAGTTGTTTCTGAGAATGATTCTGTCTAGTTTTTATACCAAGATATTTCGTTTTCTAACATTGGCCTAAAATCGCTTGAAATCTCCAATTGCAATTTCCACAATAAGAGAGTTTCAAATCTGCTCTGTCCAAAGAAAGGTTCAACTCTGTGAGCTGAATACACACAACACAAAGAAGTTACTGAAAATTCTTCTGTCTAGCATTATATGAAGAAATCCCGTTTCCAACGAAGGCCTCAAAGAGTTCAAAATATCCACTTGCAGACTTTACAAACAGAGTGTTTCCAAACTGCTGTATGAACAGAAAGGTTCAACTCTGTGAGCTGAATGCACACATCACATAGTAGTTTCTGAGAATGATTCTGTCTAGTTTTTATACCAAGATACTTCCTTTTCTCACATTGGCCTCAAATCGCTTGAAATCTCCAATTGCAATTTCCACAAAAAGAGAGTTTCAAATCTGCTCTTTCCAAAGAAAGGTTCAACTCTGTGAGCTGAATACACACAACACAAAGAAGTTACTCAAAATTCTTCTGTCTAGCATTATATAAAGAAATCCCGTTTCCAACGAAGTCCTCAAAGAGGTCCAAATATCCACTTGCAGACTTTACAAACAGAGTGTTTCCAAACTGCTCTATGAACAGAAAGGTTAAACTCTGTGAGCTGAATGCACACATCACAAAGTAGTTTCTGAGAATGATTCTGTCTAGTTTCTATACGAAGATATTTCCTTTTCTAACATTGGCCTCAAATCGCTTGAAATCTCAAATTCCAAATTCCAGAAAAAGACAGTTTCAAACCTGCAGTGTGTTAGGAAAGGTTTAAATCTGTGAGTTGAATACACACAACACAAGGAAGTTACTGAGAATTCTTCTGTCTAGCATTATATGAAGAAATCCCGTTTCCAACGAAGGCCTCAAAGTGGTGCAAATATCCACTTGTAGACTTTAGAAACAGAGTGTTTCCAAACTGCTCTATGAACAGAAAAGTTAAACTCTGTGAGTTGAACGCACACATCACAAAGTTGTTTCTGAGAATGATTCTGTCTAGTTTTTATACCAAGATATTTCGTTTTCTAACATTGGCCTAAAATCGCTTGAAATCTCCAATTGCAATTTCCACAAAAAGAGAGTTTCAAATCTGCTCTGTCCAAAGAAAGGTTCAACTCTGTGAGCTGAATACACACAACACAAAGAAGTTACTGAAAATTCTTCTGTCTAGCATTATATGAAGAAATCCCGTTTCCAACGAAGTCCTCAAAGAGTTCAAAATATCCACTCGCAGACTTTACAAACAGAGTGTTTCCAAACTGCTGTATGAACAGAAAGGTTAAACTCTGTGAGCTGAATGCACACATCACATAGTAGTTTCTGAGAATGATTCTGTCTAGTTTTTATACGAAGATATTTCCTTTTCTAACATTGGCCTCAAATCGCTTGAAATCTCCAATTGCAATTTCCCCAAAAAGAGAGTTTCAAATCTGCTCTGTCCAAAGAAAGGTTCTACTCTGTGAGCTGAATACACACAACACAAAGAAGTTACTGAAAATTCTTCTGTCTAGCATTATATGAAGAAATCCCGTTTCCAACGAAGTCCTCAAAGAGGTCCAAATATCCACTTGCAGACTTTACAAACAGAGTGTTTCCAAACTGCTCTATGAACAGAAAGGTTAAACTCTGTGAGCTGAATGCACACATCACATAGTAGTTTCTGAGAATGATTCTGTCTAGTTTTTATACGAAGATATTTCCTTTTCTAACATTGGCCTCAAATCGATTGAAATCTCCAATTGCAATTTCCCCAAAAAGAGAGTTTCAAATCTGCTCTGTCCAAAGAAAGGTTCAACTCTGTGAGCTGAATACACACAACACAAAGAAGTTACTGAAAATTCTTCTGTCTAGCATTATATGAAGAAATCCCGTTTCCAACGAAGTCCTCAAAGAGGTGCAAATATCCACTTGCAGACATTACAAACAGAGTGTTTCCAAACTGCTGTATGAACAGAAAGGTTAAACTCTGTGAGCTGAATGCACACATCACATAGTAGTTTCTGAGAATGATTCTGTCTAGTTTTTATACCAAGATATTTCCTTTTCTCACATTGGCCTCAAATCGCTTGAAATCTCCAATTGCAATTTCCACAAAAAGAGAGTCTCAAATCTGCTCTGTCCAAAGAAAGATTCAACTCTGTGAGCTGAATACACACAACACAAAGAAGTTACTGAAAATTCTTCTGTCTAGCATTATATGAAGAAATCCCGTTTCCAACGAAGTCCTCAAAGAGGTCCAAATATCCACTTGCAGACTTTACAAACAGAGTGTTTCCAAACTGCTGTATGAACAGAAAGGTTAAACTCTGTGAGCTGAATGCACACATCACATAGTAGTTTCTGAGAATGATTCTGTCTAGTTTTTATACCAAGATACTTCCTTTTCTCACATTGGCCTCAAATCGCTTGAAATCTCCAATTGCAATTTCCACAAAAAGAGAGTTTCAAATCTGCTCTGTCCAAAGAAAGGTTCAACTCTGTGAGCTGAATACACACAACACAAAGAAGTTACTGAAAATTCTTCTGTCTAGCATTATATGAAGAAATCCCGTTTCCAACGAAGGCCTCAAAGAGTTCCAAATATCCACTTGCAGACTTTACAAACAGAGTGTTTCCAAACTGCTGTATGAACAGAAAGGTTAAACTCTGTGAGCTGAATGTACACATCACATAGTAGTTTCTGAGAATTCTTCTGTCTAGTTTTTATACGAAGATATTTCCTTTTCTAACATTGGCCTAAAATCGATTGAAATCTCCAATTGCAATTTCCACAAAAAGAGAGTTTCAAATCTGCTCTGTCCAAAGAAAGGTTCAACTCTGTGAGCTGAATACACACAACACAAAGAAGTTACTGAAAACTCTTCTGTCTAGCATTATATGAAGAAATCCCGTTTCCAACGAAGTCCTCAAAGAGGTCCAAATATCCACTTGCAGACTTTACAAACAGAGTGTTTCCGAACTGCTGTATGAACAGAAAGGTTAAACTCTGTGAGCTGAATGCACACATCACATAGTAGTTTCTGAGAATCATTCTGTCTAGTTTTTATAGCAAGATATTTCCTTTTCTAACATTGGCCTCAAATCGCTTGAAATCTCCAATTGCAATTTCCACAAAAAGAGAGTTTCAAATCTGCTCTGTCCAAAGAAAGGTTCAACTCTGTGAGCTGAATACACACAACACAAAGAAGTTACTGAAAATTCTTCTGTCTAGCATTATATGAAGAAATCCCATTTCCAACGAAGGCCTCAAAGTGGAGCAAATATCCACTTCCAGAGTTTAGAATCAAGAGTGTTTCCAAACCGCTCTATCAACAGAAAAGTTAAACTCTGTGAGCTGAACGCACACATCACAAAGTTGTTTCTGAGAATGATTCTGTCTAGTTTTTATACCAAGATATTTCGTTTTCTAACATTGGCCTAAAATCGCTTGAAATCTCCAATTGCAATTTCCACAATAAGAGAGTTTCAAATCTGCTCTGTCCAAAGAAAGGTTCAACTCTGTGAGCTGAATACACACAACACAAAGAAGTTACTGAAAATTCTTCTGTCTAGCATTATATGAAGAAATCCCGTTTCCAACGAAGTCCTCAAAGAGTTCAAAATATCCACTCGCAGACTTTACAAACAGAGTGTTTCCAAACTGCTGTATGAACAGAAAGGTTAAACTCTGTGAGCTGAATGCACACATCACATAGTAGTTTCTGAGAATGATTCTGTCTAGTTTTTATACGAAGATATTTCCTTTTCTAACATTGGCCTAAAATCGCTTGAAATCTCCAATTGCAATTTCCCCAAAAAGAGAGTTTCAAATCTGCTCTGTCCAAAGAAAGGTTCTACTCTGTGAGCTGAATACACACAACACAAAGAAGTTACTGAAAATTCTTCTGTCTAGCATTATATGAAGAAATCCCGTTTCCAACGAAGTCCTCAAAGAGGTCCAAATATCCACTTGCAGACTTTACAAACAGAGTGTTTCCAAACTGCTCTATGAACAGAAAGGTTAAACTCTGTGAGCTGAATGCACACATCACATAGTAGTTTCTGAGAATGATTCTGTCTAGTTTTTATACGAAGATATTTCCTTTTCTAACATTGGCCTAAAATCGATTGAAATCTCCAATTGCAATTTCCCCAAAAAGAGAGTTTCAAATCTGCTCTGTCCAAAGAAAGGTTCAACTCTGTGAGCTGAATACACACAACACAAAGAAGTTACTGAAAATTCTTCTGTCTAGCATTATATGAAGAAATCCCGTTTCCAACGAAGTCCTCAAAGAGGTGCAAATATCCACATGCAGACTTTACAAACAGAGTGTTTCCAAACTGCTGTATGAACAGAAAGGTTAAACTCTGTGAGCTGAATGCACACATCACGTAGTAGTTTCTGAGAATCATTCTGTCTAGTTTTTATAGCAAGATATTTCCTTTTCTCACATTGGCCTCAAATCGCTTGAAATCTCCAATTGCAATTTCCACAAAAAGAGAGTTTCAAATCTGCTCTGCCCAAGAAAGGTTCAACTCTGTGAGCTGAATACACACAACACAAAGAAGTTACTCAAAATTCTTCTGTCTAGCATTATATAAAGAAATCCCGTTTCCAACGAAATCCTCAAAGAGGTCCAAATATCCCCTTGCAGACTTTACAAACAGAGTGTTTCCAAACTGCTCTATGAACAGAAAGGTAACACTCTGTGAGCTGAATGCACACATCACATAGTAGTTTCTGAGAATGATTCTGTCTAGTTTTTATACGAAGATACTTCCTTTTCTAACATTGGCCTCAAATCGCTTGAAATCTCCAATTGCAATTTCCCCAAAAAGAGAGTTTCAAATCTGCTCTGTCCAAAGAAAGGTTCAACTCTGTGAGCTGAATACACACAACACAAAGAAGTTACTGAAAATTCTTCTGTCTAGCATTATATGAAGAAATCCCGTTTCCAACGAAGTCCTCAAAGAGGTCCAAATATCCACTTGCAGACTTTACAAACAGAGTGTTTCCAAACTGCTCTATGAACAGAAAGGTTAAAATCTGTGAGCTGAATGCACACATCACATAGTAGTTTCTGAGAATGATTCTGTCTAGTTTTTATACCAAGATATTTCCTTTTCTAACATTGGCCTCAAATCATTTGAAATCTCCAATTTCAAATTCCAGAAAAAGAGAGTTTCAAATCTGCTCTGTCCAAAGAAAGGTTCAACTCTGTGAGCTGAATACACACAACACAAAGAAGTTACTGAAAATTCTTCTGTCTAGCATTATATGAAGAAATCCCGTTTCCAACGAAGGCCTCAAAGAGTTCCAAATATCCACTTGCAGACTTTACAAACAGAGTGTTTCCAAACTGCTGTATGAACAGAAAGGTTAAACTCTGTGAGCTGAATGCACACATCACATAGTAGTTTCTGAGAATGATTCTGTCTAGTTTTTATACGAAGATATTACCTTTTCTAACATTGGCCTAAAATCGATTGAAATCTCCAATTGCAATTTCCACAAAAAGAGAGTTTCAAATCTGCTCTGTCCAAAGAAAGATTCAACTCTGTGAGCTGAATACACACAACACAAAGAAGTTACTGAAAATTCTTCTGTCTAGCATTATATGAAGAAATCCCGTTTCCAACGAAGTCCTCAAAGAGGTCCAAATATCCACTTGCAGACTTTACAAACAGAGTGTTTCCAAACTGCTGTATGAACAGAAAGGTTAAACTCTGTGAGCTGAATGCACACATCACATAGTAGTTTCTGAGAATGATTCTGTCTAGTTTTTATACCAAGATACTTCCTTTTCTCACATTGGCCTCAAATCGCTTGAAATCTCCAATTGCAATTTCCACAAAAAGAGAGTTTCAAATCTGCTCTGTCCAAAGAAAGGTTCAACTCTGTGAGCTGAATACACACAACACCAAGAAGTTACTGAAAATTCTTCTGTCTAGCATTATATGAAGAAATCCCGTTTCCAACGAAGGCCTCAAAGAGTTCCAAATATCCACTTGCAGACTTTACAAACAGAGTGTTTCCAAACTGCTCTATGAACAGAAAGGTTAAACTCTGTGAGCTGAATGCACACATCACAAAGTAGTTTCTGAGAATGATTCTGTCTAGTTTCTATACGAAGATATTTCCTTTTCTAACATTGGCCTCAAATCGCTTGAAATCTCAAATTCCAAATTCCAGAAAAAGACAGTTTCAAACCTGCAGTGTGTTAGGAAAGGTTTAAATCTGTGAGTTGAATACACACAACACAAGGAAGTTACTGAGAATTCTTCTGTCTAGCATTATATGAAGAAATCCCGTTTCCAACGAAGGCCTCAAAGTGGTGCAAATATCCACTTGTAGACTTTAGAAACAGAGTGTTTCCAAACTGCTCTATGAACAGAAAAGTTAAACTCTGTGAGTTGAACGCACACATCACAAAGTTGTTTCTGAGAATGATTCTGTCTAGTATACCAAGATATTTCGTTTTCTAACATTGGCCTAAAATCGCTTGAAATCTCCAATTGCAATTTCCACAAAAAGAGAGTTTCAAATCTGCTCTGTCCAAAGAAAGGTTCAACTCTGTGAGCTGAATACACACAACACAAAGAAGTTACTGAAAATTCTTCTGTCTAGCATTATATGAAGAAATCCCGTTTCCAACGAAGTCCTCAAAGAGGTCCAAATATCCACTTGCAGACTTTACAAACAGAGTGTTTCCAAACTGCTCTATGAACAGAAAGGTTAAACTCTGTGAGCTGAATGCACACATCACATAGTAGTTTCTGAGAATGATTCTGTATAGTTTTTATACGAAGATATTTCCTTTTCTAACATTGGCCTAAAATCGCTTGAAATCTCCAATTGCAATTTCCCCAAAAAGAGAGTTTCAAATCTGCTCTGTGCAAAGAAAGGTTCAACTCTGTGAGCTGAATACACACAACACAAAGAAGTTACTGAAAATTCTTCTGTCTAGCATTATATGAAGAAATCCCGTTTCCAACGAAGTCCTCAAAGAGGTCCAAATATCCACTTGCAGACTTTACACACAGAGTGTTTCCAAACTGCTGTATGAACAGAATGGTTAAACTCTGTGAGCTGAATGCACACATCACATAGTAGTTTCTGAGAATGATTCTGTCTAGTTTTTGTACCAAGATATTTCCTTTTCTCACATTGGCCTAAAATCGCTTGAAATCTCCAATTGCAATTTCCACAAAAAGAGAGTTTCAAATCTGCTCTGTCCAAAGAAAGGTTCAACTCTGTGAGCTGAATACACACAACACAAAGAAGTTACTCAAAATTCTTCTGTCTAGCATTATATAAAGAAATCCCGTTTCCAACGAAATCCTCAAAGAGGTCCAAATATCCCCTTGCAGACTTTACAAACAGAGTGTTTCCAAACTGCTCTATGAACAGAAAGGTTAAACTCTGTGAGCTGAATGCACACATCACATAGTAGTTTCTGAGAATGATTCTGTCTAGTTTCTATACGAAGATATTTCCTTTTCTAACATTGTCCTCAAATCGCTTGAAATCTCAAATTCCAAATTCCAGAAAAAGACAGTTTCAAACCTGCAGTGTGCAAGGAAAGGTTCAAATCTGTGAGTTGAATACACACAACACAAAGAAGTTACTGAGAATTCTTCTGTCTAGCATTATATGAAGAAATCCCGTTTCCAACGAAGGCGTCAAAGTGGAGCAAATATCCACTTGTAGACTTTAGAAACAGAGTGTTTCCAAACTGCTCTATGAACAGAAAAGTTAAACTCTGTGAGCTGAACGCACACATCACAAAGTTGTTTCTGAGAATGATTCTGTCTAGTTTTTATACCAAGATATTTCGTTTTCTAACATTGGCCTAAAATCGCTTGAAATCTCCAATTGCAATTTCCACATAAAGAGAGTTTCAAATCTGCTCTGTCCAAAGAAAGGTTCAACTCTGTGAGCTGAATACACACAACACAAAGAAGTTACTGAAAAATCTTCTATCTAGCATTATATGAAGAAATCCCGTTTCCAACGAAGTCCTCAAAGAGTTCCAAATATCCACTTGCAGACTTTACAAACAGAGTGTTTCCAAACTGCTGTATGAACAGAAAGGTTAAACTCTGTGAGCTGAATGCACACATCACATAGTAGTTTCTCAGAATCATTCTGTCTAGTTTTTATACGAAGATACTTCCTTTTCTAACATTGGCCTCAAATCGCTTGAAATCTCCAATTTCAAATTCCAGAAAAAGAGAGTTTCAACTCTGCTCTGTCCAAAGAAATGTTCAACTCTGTGAGCTGAATACACACAACACAAAGAAGTTACTGAAAATTCTTCTGTCTAGCATTATATGAAGAATTCCCGTTTCCAACGAAGGCCTCAAAGAGATCCAAATATCCACTTGCAGACTTTACAATCAGAGTGTTTCCAACTGCTGTATGAACAGAAAGGTTAAACTCTGTGAGCTGAATGCACACATCACATAGTAGTTTCTGAGAATCATTCTGTCTAGTTTTTATACCAAGATATTTCCTTTTCTCACATTGGCCTCAAATCGCTTGAAATCTCAGATTCCAAATTCCAGAAAAAGACAGTTTCAAACCTGCAGTGTGTAAGGAAAGGTTCAAATCTGTGAGTTGAATACACACAACACAAAGAAGTTACTGAGAATTCTTCTGTCTAGCATTATATGAAGAAATCCCGTTTCCAACGAAGGCCTCAAAGTGGTGCAAATATCCACTTGTAGACTTTAGAAACAGAGTGTTTCCAAACTGCTCTATGAACAGAAAAGTTAAACTCTGTGAGTTGAACGCACACATCACAAAGTTGTTTCTGAGAATGATTCTGTCTAGTTTTTATACCAAGATATTTCGTTTTCTAACATTGGCCTCAAATCGCTTGAAATCTCCAATAGCAATTTCCACAAAAAGAGAGTTTCAAATCTGCTCTGTCCAAAGAAAGGTTCAACTCTGTGAGCTGAATACACACAACACAAAGAAGTTACTGAAAATTCTTCTGTCTAGCATTATATGAAGAAATCCCGTTTCCAACGAAGTCCTCAAAGAGGTCCAAATATCCACTTGCAGACTTTACAAACAGAGTGTTTCCAAACTGCTCTACGAACAGAAAGGTTAAACTCTGTGAGCTGAATGCACACATCACATAGTAGTTTCTGAGAATGATTCTGTCTAGTTTTTATACCAAGATACTTCCTTTTCTCACATTGGCCTCAAATCGCTTGAAATCTCCAAATGCAATTTCCACAAAAAGAGAGTTTCAAATCTGCTCTGTCCAAAGAAAGGTTCAAATCTGTGAGCTGAATACACACAACACAAAGAAGTTACTCAAAATTCTTCTGTCTAGCATTATATAAAGAAATCCCGTTTCCAATGAAATCCTCAAAGAGGTCCAAATATCCCCTTGCAGACTTTACAAACAGAGTGTTTCCAAACTGCTCTATGAACAGAAAGGTTAAACTCTGTGAGCTGAATGCACACATCACATAGTAGTTTCTGAGAATGATTCTGTCTAGTTTTTATACGAAGATACTTCCTTTTCTAACATTGGCCTAAAATCGCTTGAAATCTCCAATTGCAATTTCCCCAAAAAGAGAGTTTCAAATCTGCTCTGTCCAAAGAAAGGTTCAACTCTGTGAGCTGAATACACACAACACAAAGAAGTTACTGAAAATTCTTCTGTCTAGCATTATATGAAGAAATCCCGTTTCCAACAAAGTCCTCAAAGAGGTCCAAATATCCACTTGCAGACTTTACAAACAGAGTGTTTCCAAACTGCTCTATGAACAGAAAGGTTAAAATCTGTGAGCTGAATGCACACATCACATAGTAGTTTCTGAGAATGATTCTGTCTAGTTTTTATACCAAGATATTTCCTTTTCTAACATTGGCCTCAAATCGCTTGAAATCTCCAATTTCAAATTCCAGAAAAAGAGAGTTTCAAATCTGCTCTGTCCAAAGAAAGGTTCAACTCTGTGAGCTGAATACACACAACACAAAGAAGTTACTGAAAATTCTTCTGTCTACCATTATATGAAGAAATCCCGTTTCCAACGAAGTCCTCAAAGAGTTCCAAATATCCACTTGCAGACTTTACAAACAGAGTGTTTCCAAACTGCTGTATGAACAGAAAGGTTAAACTCTGTGAGCTGAATGCACACATCACATAGTAGTTTCTGAGAATGATTCTGTCTAGTTTTTATACGAAGATACTTCCTTTTCTAACATTGGCCTCAAATCGCTTGAAATCTCCAATTTCAAATTCCAGAAAAAGAGAGTTTCAAATCTGCTCTGTCCAAAGAAATGTTCAACTCTGTGAGCTGAATACACACAACACAAAGAAGTTACTCAAAATTCTTCTGTCTAGCATTATATGAAGAAATCCCGTTTCCAACGAAGTCCTCAAAGAGTTCCAAATATCCACTTGCAGACTTTACAAACAGAGTGTTTCCAAACTGCTGTATGAACGGAAAGGTTAAACTCTGTGAGCTGAATGCACACATCACATAGTAGTTTCTGAGAATGATTCTGTCTAGTTTTTATACGAAGATATTTCCTTTTCTAACATTGGCCTCAAATCGCTTGAAATCTCCAATTGCAATTTCCACAAAAAGACAGTTTCAAATCTGCTCTGTCCAAAGAAAGGTTCAACTCTGTGAGCTGAATACCCACAACACAAAGAAGTTACTGAAAATTCTTCTGTCTAGCATTATATGAAGAAATCCCGTTTCCAACGAAGTCCTCAAAGAGGTCCAAATATCCACTTGCAGACTTTACAAACAGAGTGTTTCCAAACTGCTGTATGAACAGAAAGGTTAAACTCTGTGAGCTGAATGCACACATCACATAGTAGTTTCTGAGAATGATTCTGTCTAGTTTTTATACCAAGATACTTCCTTTTCTCACATTGGCCTCAAATCGCTTGAAATCTCCAATTGCAATTTCCACAAAAAGAGTGTTTCAAATCTGCTCTGTCCAAAGAAAGGTTCAACTCTGTGAGCTGAATACACACAACACAAAGAAGTTACTCAAAATTCTTCTGTCTAGCATTATATAAAGAAATCCCGTTTCCAACGAAATCCTCAAAGAGGTCCAAATATCCCCTTGCAGACTTTAAAAACAGAGTGTTTCCAACCTGCTCTATGAACAGAAAGGTTAAACTCTGTGAGCTGAATGCACACATCACATAGTAGTTTCTGAGAATGATTCTGTCTAGTTTTTATACGAAGATACTTCCTTTTCTAACATTGGCCTAAAATCGCTTGAAATCTCCAATTGCAATTTCCCCAAAAAGAGAGTTTCAAATCTGCTCTGTCCAAAGAAAGGTTCAACTCTGTGAGCTGAATACACACAACACAAAGAAGTTACTGAAAATTCTTCTGTCTAGCATTATATGAAGAAATCCCGTTTCCAACGAAGTCCTCAAAGAGGTCCAAATATCCACTTGCAGACTTTACAAACAGAGTGTTTCCAAACTGCTCTATGAACAGAAAGGTTAAAATCTGTGAGCTGAATGCACACATCACATAGTAGTTTCTGAGAATGATTCTGTCTAGTTTTTATACCAAGATATTTCCTTTTCTAACATTGGCCTCAAATCGCTTGAAATCTCCAATTTCAAATTCCAGAAAAAGAGAGTTTCAAATCTGCTCTGTCCAAAGAAAGGTTCAACTCTGTGAGCTGAATACACACAACACAAAGAAGTTACTGAAAATTCTTCTGTCTAGCATTATATGAAGAAATCCCGTTTCCAACGAAGACCTCAAAGAGTTCCAAATATCCACTTGCAGACTTTACAAACAGAGTGTTTCCAAACTGCTGTATGAACAGAAAGGTTAAACTCTGTGAGCTGAATGCACACAACACATAGTAGTTTCTGAGAATGATTCTGTCTAGTTTTTATACGAAGATATTTCCTTTTCTAACATTGGCCTCAAATCGCTTGAAATCTCCAATTGCAATTTCCACAAAAAGACAGTTTCAAATCTGCTCTGTCCAAAGAAAGGTTCAACTCTGTGAGCTGAATACACACAACACAAAGAAGTTACTGAAAATTCTTCTGTCTAGCATTATATGAAGAAATCCCGTTTCCAACGAAGTCCTCAAAGAGGTCCAAATATCCACTTGCAGACTTTACAAACAGAGTGTTTCCAAACTGCTCTATGAACAGAAAGCTTAAACTCTGTGAGCTGAATGCACACATCACATAGTAGTTTCTGAGAATGATTCTGTCTAGTTTTTATACCAAGATACTTCCTTTTCTCACATTGGCATCAAATCTCTTGAAATCTCCAATTGCAATTTCCACAAAAAGAGAGTTTCAAATCTGCTCTGTCCAAAGAAAGGTTCAACTCTGTGAGCTGAATACACACAACACAAAGAAGTTACTCAAAATTCTTCTGTCTAGCATTATATAAAGAAATCCCGTTTCCAACGAAATCCTCAAAGAGGTCCAAATATCCCCTTGCAGACTTTACAAACATAGTGTTTCCAAACTGCTCTATGAACAGAAAGGTTAAACTCTGTGAGCTGAATGCACACATCACATAGTAGTTTCTGAGAATGATTCTGTCTAGTTTTTATACGAAGATACTTCCTTTTCTAACATTGGCCTAAAATCGCTTGAAATCTCCAATTGCAATTTCCCCAAAAAGAGAGTTTCAAATCTGCTCTGTCCAAAGAAAGGTTCAACTCTGTGAGCTGAATACACACAACACAAAGAAGTTACTCAAAATTCTTCTGTCTAGCATTATATGAAGAAATCCCGTTTCCAACGAAGTCCTCAAAGAGGTCCAAATATCCACTTGCAGACTTTACAAACAGAGTGTTTCCAAACTGCTCTATGAACAGAAAGGTTAAAATCTGTGAGCTGAATGCACACATCACATAGTAGTTTCTGAGAATGATTCTGTCTAGTTTTTATACCAAGATATTTCCTTTTCTAACATTGGCCTCAAATCGCTTGAAATCTCCAATTTCAAATTCCAGAAAAAGAGAGTTTCAAATCTGCTCTGTCCAAAGAAAGGTTCAACTCTGTGAGCTGAATACACACAACACAAAGAAGTTACTGAAAATTCTTCTGTCTAGCATTATATGAAGAAATCCCGTTTCCAACGAAGGCCTCAAAGAGTTCCAAATATCCACTTGCAGACTTTACAAACAGAGTGTTTCCAAACTGCTGTATGAACAGAAAGGTTAAACTCTGTGAGCTGAATGCACACATCACATAGTAGTTTCTGAGAATGATTCTGTCTAGTTTTTATACGAAGATATTTCCTTTTCTAACATTGGCCTAAAATCGATGGAAATCTCCAATTGCAATTTCCACAAAAAGAGAGTTTCAAATCTGCTCTGTCCAAAGAAAGGTTCAACTCTGTGAGCTGAATACACACAACACAAAGAAGTTACTGAAAACTCTTCTGTCTAGCATTATATGAAGAAATCCCGTTTCCAACGAAGTCCTCAAAGAGGTCCAAATATCCACTTGCAGACTTTACAAACAGAGTGTTTCCAAACTGCTGTATGAACAGAAAGGTTAAACTCTGTGAGCTGAATGCACACATCACATAGTAGTTTCTGAGAATCATTCTGTCTAGTTTTTGTAGCAAGATATTTCCTTTTCTAACATTGGCCTCAAATCGCTTGAAATCTCCAATTGCAATTTCCACACAAAGAGAGTTTCAAATCTGCTCTGTCCAAAGAAAGGTTCAACTCTGTGAGCTGAATACACACAACAAAAAGAAGTTACTCAAAATTCTTCTGTCCAGCATTATATAAAGAAATCCCGTTTCCAACGAAGTCCTCAAAGAGGTCCAAGTATCCACTTGCAGACTTTACAAACAGAGTGTTTCCAAACTGCTCTATGAACAGAAACGTTAAACTCTGTGAGCTGAATGCACACATCACAAAGTAGTTTCTGAGAATGATTCTGTCTAGTTTCTATACGAACATATTTCCTTTTCTGACATTGGCCTCAAATCGCTTGAAATCTCAAATTCCAAATTCCAGAAAAAGGCAGTTTCAAACCTGCAGTGTGTTAGGAAAGGTTTAAATCTGTGAGTTGAATACACACAACACAAAGAAGTTACTGAGAATTCTTCTGTCTAGCATTATATGAAGAAATCCCGTTTCCAACGAAGGCCTCAAAGTGGTGCAAATATCCACTTGTAGACTTTAGAAACAGAGTGTTTCCAAACTGCTCTATGAACAGAAAAGTTAAACTCTGTGAGTTGAACGCACACATCACATAGTAGTTTCTGAGAATCATTCTGTCTATTTTTTATACCAAGATATTTCGTTTTCTAACATTGGCCTCAAATCGCTTGAAATCTCCAATTGCAATTTCCACAAAAACAGAGTTTCAAATCTGCTCTGTCCAAAGAAAGGTTCAACTCTGTGAGCTGAATACACACAACACAAAGAAGTTACTCAAAATTCTTCTGTCTAGCATTATATGAAGAAATCCCGTTTCCAACGAAGGCCTCAAAGAGTTCCAAATATCCACTTGCAGACTTTACAAACAGAGTGTTTCCAAACTGCTGTATGAACAGAAAGGTTAAACTCTGTGAGCTGAATGCACACATCACATAGTAGTTTCTGAGAATGATTCTGTCTAGTTTTTATACGAAGATATTTCCTTTTCTAACATTGGCCTCAAATCGCTTGAAATCTCCAATTGCAATTTCCACAAAAAGACAGTTTCAAATCTGCTCTGTCCAAAGAAAGGTTCAACTCTGTGAGCTGAATACACACAACACAAAGAAGTTACTGAAAATTCTTCTGTCTAGCATTATATGAAGAAATCCCGTTTCCAACGAAGTCCTCAAAGAGGTCCAAATATCCACTTGCAGACTTTACAAACAGAGTGTTTCCAAACTGCTGTATGAACAGAAAGGTTAAACTCTGTGAGCTGAATGCACACATCACATAGTAGTTTCTGAGAATGATTCTGTCTAGTTTTTATACCAAGATATTTCCTTTTCTCACATTGGCCTCAAATCGCTTGAAATCTCCAATTGCAATTTCCACAAAAAGAGAGTTTCAAATCTGCTCTGTCCAAAGAAAGGTTCAAGTCTGTGAGCTGAATACACACAACACAAAGAAGTTACTCAAAATTCTTCTGTCTGGCATTATATAAAGAAATCTCGTTTCCAACGAAGTCCTCAAAGAGGTCCAAATATCCCCTTGCAGACTTTACAAACAGAGTGTTTCCAAACTGCTGTATGAACAGAAAGGTTAAACTCTGTGAGCTGAATGCACACATCACATAGTAGTTTCTGAGAATGATTCTGTCTAGTTTCTATACGAAGATATTTCCTTTTCTAACATTGGCCTCAAATCGCTTGAAATCTCAAATTCCAAATTCCAGAAAAAGACAGTTTCAAACCTGCAGTGTGTAAGGAAAGGTTCAAATCTGTGAGTTGAATACACACAACACAAAGAAGTTACTGAGAATTCTTCTGTCTAGCACTATATGACGAAATCCCGTTTCCAAAGAAGTCCTCAAAGAGGTCCAAATATCCACTTGCAGACTTTACAAACAGAGTGTTTCCAAACTGCTCTATGAACAGAAAGGTTAAACTCTGTGAGCTGAATGCACACATCACATAGTAGTTTCTGAGAATGATTCTGTCTAGTTTTTATACCAAGATATTTCCTTTTCTAACATTGGCCTCAAATCACTTGAAATCTCCAATTTCAAATTCCAGAAAAAGAGAGTTTCAAATCTGCTCTGTCCAAAGAAAGGTTCAACTCTGTGAGCTGAATACACACAACACAAAGAAGTTACTGAAAATTCTTCTGTCTAGCATTATATGAAGAAATCCCGTTTCCAACGAAGGCCTCAAAGAGTTCCAAATATCCACTTGCAGACTTTACAAACAGAGTGTTTCCAAACTGCTGTATGAACAGAAAGGTTAAACTCTGTGAGCTGAATGCACACATCACATAGTAGTTTCTGAGAATGATTCTGTCTAGTTTTTATACGAAGATATTACCTTTTCTAACATTGGCCTAAAATCGATTGAAATCTCCAATTGCAATTTCCACAAAAAGAGAGTTTCAAATCTGCTCTGTCCAAAGAAAGGTTCAACTCTGTGAGCTGAATACACACAACACAAAGAAGTTACTGAAAATTCTTCTGTCTAGCATTATATAAAGAAATCCCGTTTCCAACGAAGTCCTCAAAGAGGTCCAAATATCCACTTGCAGACTTTACAAACAGAGTGTTTCCAAACTGCTGTATGAACAGAAAGGTTAAACTCTGTGAGCTGAATGCACACATCAAAGTAGTTTCTGAGAATGATTCTGTCTAGTTTCTATAGGAAGATATTTCCTTTTCTAACATTGGCCTCAAATCGCTTGAAATGTCAAATTCCAAATTCCAGAAAAAGACAGTTTCAAACCTGCAGTGTGTAAGGAAAGGTTCAAATCTGTGAGTTGAATACACACAACACAAAGAAGTTACTGAGAATTCTTCTGTCTAGCATTACATGAAGAAATCCCGTTTCCAACGAAGGCCTCAAAGTGGTGCAAATATCCACTTGTAGACTTTAGAAACAGAGTGTTTCCAAACTGCTCTATGAACAGAAAAGTTAAACTCTCTGAGTTGAACGCACACATCACAAAGTTGTTTCTGAGAATGATTCTGTCTAGTTTTTATACCAAGATATTTCGTTTTCTAACATTGGCCTAAAATCGCTTGAAATCTCCAATTGCAATTTCCACAAAAAGAGAGTTTCAAATCTGCTCTGTCCAAAGAAAGATTCAACTCTGTGAGCTGAATACACACAACACAAAGAAGTTACTGAAAATTCTTCTGTCTAGCATTATATGAAGAAATCCCGTTTCCAACGAAGTCCTCAAAGAGTTCCAACTATCCACTTGCAGACTTTACAAACAGAGTGTTTCCAAACTGCTGTATGAACAGAAAGGTTAAACTCTGTGAGCTGAATGCACACATCACATAGTAGTTTCTGAGAATGATTCTGTCTAGTTTTTATACGAAGATAATTCCTTTTCTAACGTTGGCCTAAAATCGCTTGAAATCTCCAATTGCAATTTCCACAAAAAGAGAGTTTCAAATCTGCTCTGTCCAAAGAATGATTCAACTCTGTGAGCTGAATACACACAACACAAAGAAGTTACTGAAAATTCTTCTGTCTAGCATTATATGAAGAAATCCCGTTTCCAACGAAGTCCTCAAACAGGTCCAAATATCCACTTGCAGACTTTACAAACAGAGTGTTTCCAAACTGCTGTATGAACAGAAAGGTTAAACTCTGTGAGCTGAATGCACACATCACATAGTAGTTTCTGAGAATGATTCTGTCTAGTTTTTATACCAAGATACTTCCTTTTCTCACATTGGCCTCAAATCGCTTGAAATCTCCAATTGCAATTTCCACAAAAAGAGAGTTTCAAATCTGCTCTGTCCAAAGAAAGGTTCAACTCTGTGAGCTGAATACACACAACACAAAGAAGTTACTGAAAATTCTTCTGTCTAGCATTATATGAAGAAATCCCGTTTCCAACGAAGTCCTCAAAGAGGTCCAAATATCCACTTGCAGACTTTACAAACAGAGTGTTTCCAAACTGCTGTATGAACAGAAAGGTTAAACTCTGTGAGCTGAATGCACACATCACATAGTAGTTTCTGAGAATGATTCTGTCTAGTTTCTATACGAAGATATTTCCTTTTCTAACATTGGCCTCAAATCGCTTGAAATCTCAAATTCCAAATTCCAGAAAAAGACAGTTTCAAACCTGCAGTGTGTAAGGAAAGGTTCAAATCTGTGAGTTGAATACACACAACACAAAGAAGTTACTGAGAATTCTTCTGTCTAGCATTATATGAAGAAATCCCTTTTCCAACGAAGGCCTCAAAGTGGAGCAAATATCCACTTCCAGAGTTTAGAATCAAGAGTGTTTCCAAACCGCTCTATGAACAGAAAAGTTAAACTCTGTGAGCTGAACGCACACATCACAAAGTTGTTTCTGAGAATGATTCTGTCTAGTTTTTATACCAAGATATTTCGTTTTCTAACATTGGCCTAAAATCGCTTGAAATCTCCAATTGCAATTTCCACAATAAGAGAGTTTCACATCTGCTCTGTCCAAAGAAAGGTTCAACTCTGTGAGCTGAATACACACAACACAAAGAAGTTACTGAAAATTCTTCTGTCTAGCATTATATGAAGAAATCCCGTTTCCAACGAAGTCCTCAAAGAGTTCAAAATATCCACTCGCAGACTTTACAAACAGAGTGTTTCCAAACTGCTGTATGAACAGAAAGGTTAAACTCTGTGAGCTGAATGCACACATCACATAGTAGTTTCTGAGAATGATTCTGTCTAGTTTTTATACGAAGATATTTCCTTTTCTAACATTGGCCTAAAATCGCTTGAAATCTCCAATTGCAATTTCCCCAAAAAGAGAGTTTCAAATCTCCTCTGTCCAAAGAAAGGTTCAAATCTGTGAGTTGAATACACACAACACAAAGAAGTTACTGAGAATTCTTCTGTCTAGCATTATATGACGAAATCCCGTTTCCAACGAAGTCCTCAAATAGGTCCAAATATCCACTTGCAGACTTTACAAACAGAGTGTTTCCAAACTGCTCTATGAACAGAAAGGTTAAACTCTGTGAGCTGAATGCACACATCACATAGTAGTTTCTGAGAATGATTCTGTCTAGTTTCTATACGAAGATATTTCCTTTTCTAACATTGGCCTCAAATCGCTTGAAATCTCAAATTCCAAATTCCAGAAAAAGACAGTTTCAAACCTGCAGTGTGTAAGGAAATGTTCAAATCTGTGAGTTGAATACACACAACACAAAGAAGTTACTGAGAATTCTTCTGTCTAGCATTATATGAAGAAATCCCGTTTCCAACGAAGGCCTCAAAGTGGTGCAAATATCCACTTGTAGACTTTAGAAACAGAGTGTTTCCAAACTGCTCTATGAACAGAAAAGTTAAACTCTGTGAGTTGAACGCACACATCACAAAGTTGTTTCTGAGAATGATTCTGTCTAGTTTTTATACCAAGATATTTCGTTTTCTAACATTGGCCTAAAATCGCTTGAAATCTCCAATTGCAATTTCCACAAAAAGAAAGTTTCAAATCTGCTCTGTCCAAAGAAAGGTTCAACTCTGTGAGCTGAATACACACAACACAAAGAAGTTACTCAAAATTCTTCTGTCTAGCATTATATGAAGAAATCCCGTTTCCAACGAAGGCCTCAAAGAGTTCCAAATATCCACTTGTAGACTTTACAAACAGAGTGTTTCCAAACTGCTGTATGAACAGAAAGGTTAAACTCTGTGAGCTGAATGCACACATCACATAGTAGTTTCTGAGAATGATTCTGTCTAGTTTTTATACGAAGATATTTCCTTTTCTAACATTGGCCTCAAATCGCTTGAAATCTCCAATTGCAATTTCCACAAAAAGACAGTTTCAAATCTGCTCTGTCCAAAGAAAGGTTCAACTCTGTGAGCTGAATACACACAACACAAAGAAGTTACTGAAAATTCTTCTGTCTAGCATTATATGAAGAAATCCCGTTTCCAACGAAGTCCTCAAAGAGGTCCAAATATCCACTTGCAGACTTTACAAACAGAGTGTTTCCAAACTGCTCTATGAACAGAAAGGTTAAACTCTGTGAGCTGAATGCACACATCACATACTAGTTTCTGAGAATGATTCTGTCTAGTTTTTATACGAAGATATTTCCTTTTCTCACATTGGCCTCAAATCGCTTGAAATCTCCAATTGCAATTTCCACAAAAAGAGAGTTTCAAATCTGCTCTGTCCAAAGAAAGGTTCAACTCTGTGAGCTGAATACACACAACACAAAGAAGTTACTGAAAATTCTTCTGTCTAGCATTATATGAAGAAATCCCGTTTCCAGCGAAGTCCTCAAAGAGGTGCAAATATCCACTTGCAGACTTTACAAACAGAGTGTTTCCAAACTGCTGTATGAACAGAAAGGTTAAACTCTGTGAGCTGAATGCACACATCACATAGTAGTTTCTGAGAATGATTCTGTCTAGTTTTTATACCAAGATATTTCCTTTTCTCACATTGGCCTCAAATCGCTTGAAATCTCCAATTGCAATTTCTACAAAAAGAGAGTTTCAAATCTGCTCTGTCCAAAGAAAGGTTCAACTCTGTGAGCTGAATACACACAACACAAAGAAGTTACTCAAAATTCTTCTGTCTAGCATTATATAAAGAAATCCCGTTTCCAACGAAATCCTCAAAGAGGTCCAAATATCCCCTTGCAGACTTTACAAACAGAGTGTTTCCAAACTGCTCTATGAACAGAAAGGTAAAACTCTGTGAGCTGAATGCACACATCACATAGTAGTTTCTGAGAATGATTCTGTCTAGTTTTTATACGAAGATACTTCCTTTTCTAACATTGGCCTCAAATCGCTTGAAATCTCCAATTGCAATTTGCCCAAAAAGAGAGTTTCAAATCTGCTCTGTCCAAAGAAAGGTTCAACTCTGTGAGCTGAATACACACAACACAAAGAAGTTACTGAAAATTCTTCTGTCTAGCATTATATGAAGAAATCCCGTTTCCAACGAAGTCCTCAAAGAGGTCCAAATATCCACTTGCAGACTTTACAAACAGAGTGTTTCCAAACTGCTCTATGAACAGAAAGGTTAAAATCTGTGAGCTGAATGCACACATCACATAGTAGTTTCTGAGAATGATTCTGTCTAGTTTTTATACCAAGATATTTCCTTTTCTAACATTGGCCTCAAATCACTTGAAATCTCCAATTTCAAATTCCAGAAAAAGAGAGTTTCAAATCTGCTCTGTCCAAAGAAAGGTTCAACTCTGTGAGCTGAATACACACAACACAAAGAAGTTACTGAAAATTCTTCTGTCTAGCATTATATGATGAAATCCCGTTTCCAACGAAGGCCTCAAAGAGTTCCAAATATCCACTTGCAGACTTTACAAACAGAGTGTTTCCAAACTGCTCTATGAACAGAAAGGTTAAAATCTGTGAGCTGAATGCACACATCACAAAGTCGTTTCTGAGAATGATTCTGTCTAGTTTTTATACCAAGATATTTCCTTTTCTAACATTGGCCTAAAATCGATTAAAATCTCCAATTGCAATTTCCACAAAAAGAGAGTTTCAAATCTGCTCTGTCCAAAGAAAGGTTCAACTCTGTGAGCTGAATACACACAACACAAATAAGTTACTGAAAATTCTTCTGTCTAGCATTATATAAAGAAATCCCGTTTCCAACGAAGTCCTCAAAGAGGTCCAAATATCCACTTGCAGACTTTACAAACAGAGTGTTTCCAAACTGCTGTATGAACAGAAAGGTTAAACTCTGTGAGCTGAATGCACACATCAAAGTAGTTTCTGAGAATGATTCTGTCTAGTTTCTATAGGAAGATATTTCCTTTTCTAACATTGGCCTCAAATCGCTTGAAATGTCAAATTCCAAATTCCAGAAAAAGACAGTTTCAAACCTGCAGTGTGTAAGGAAAGGTTCAAATCTGTGAGTTGAATACACACAACACAAAGAAGTTACTGAGAATTCTTCTGTCTAGCATTACATGAAGAAATCCCGTTTCCAACGAAGGCCTCAAAGTGGTGCAAATATCCACTTGTAGACTTTAGAAACAGAGTGTTTCCAAACTGCTCTATGAACAGAAAAGTTAAACTCTGTGAGTTGAACGCACACATCACAAAGTTGTTTCTGAGAATGATTATGTCTAGTTTTTATACCAAGATATTTCGTTTTCTAACATTGGCCTAAAATCGCTTGAAATCTCCAATTGCAATTTCCACAAAAAGAGAGTTTCAAATCTGCTCTGTCCAAAGAAAGATTCAACTCTGTGAGCTGAATACACACAACACAAAGAAGTTACTGAAAATTCTTCTGTCTAGCATTATATGAAGAAATCCCGTTTCCAACGAAGTCCTCAAAGAGGTCCAAATATCCACTTGCAGACTTTACAAACAGAGTGTTTCCAAACTGCTGTATGAACAGAAAGGTTAAACTCTGTGAGCTGAATGCACACATCACATAGTAGTTTCTGAGAATGATTCTGTCTAGTTTTTATACCAAGATACTTCCTTTTCTCACATTGGCCTCAAATCGCTTGAAATCTCCAATTGCAATTTCCACAAAAAGAGAGTTTCAAATCTGCTCTGTCCAAAGAAAGGATCAAATCTGTGAGCTGAATACACACAACACAAAGAAGTTACTCAAAATTCTTCTGTCTAGCATTATATAAAGAAATCCCGTTTCCAAAGAAATCCTCAAAGAGGTCCAAATATCCCCTTGCAGACTTTACAAACAGAGTGTTTCCAAACTGCTCTATGAACAGAAAGGTTAAACTCTGTGAGCTGAATGCACACATCACATAGTAGTTTCTGAGAATGATTCTGTCTAGTTTTTATACGAAGATACTTCCTTTTCTAACATTGGCCTCAAATCGCTTGAAATCTCCAATTGCAATTTCCCCAAAAAGAGTGTTTCAAATCTGCTCTGTCCAAAGAAATGTTCAACTCTGTGAGCTGAATACACACAACACAAAGAAGTTACTGAAAATTCTTCTGTCTAGCATTATATGAAGAAATCCCGTTTCCAAAGAAGTCCTCAAAGAGGTCCAAATATCCACTTGCAGACTTTACAAACAGAGTGTTTCCAAACTGCTCTATGAACAGAAAGGTTAAAATCTGTGAGCTGAATGCACAGATCACATAGTAGTTTCTGAGAATGATTCTGTCTAGTTTTTATACCAAGATATTTCCTTTTCTAACATTGGCCTCAAATCGCTTGAAATCTCCAATTGCAATTTCCACAAAAACAGAGTTTCAAATCTGCTCTGTCCAAAGAAAGGTTCAACTCTGTGAGCTGAATACACACAACACAAAGAAGTTACTCAAAATTCTTCTGTCTAGCATTATATAAAGAAATCCCGTTTCCAACGAAGTCCTCAAAGAGGTGCAAATATCCACTTGCAGACTTTACAAACAGAGTGTTTCCAAACTGCTCTATGAACAGAAAGGTTAAACTCTGTGAGCTGAATGCACACATCACAAAGTCGTTTCTGAGAATGATTCTGTCTAGTTTCTATACGAAGATATTTCCTTTTCTAACATTGGCCTCAAATCGCTTGAAATCTCAAATTCCAAATTCCAGAAAAAGACAGTTTCAAACCTGCAGTGTGTTAGGAAAGGTTTAAATCTGTGAGTTGAATACACACAACACAAAGAAGTTACTGAGAATTCTTCTGTCTAGCATTATATGAAGAAATCCCGTTTCCAACGAAGGCCTCAAAGTGGTGCAAACATCCACTTGTAGACTTTAGAAACAGAGGGTTTCCAAACTGCTCTATGGACAGAAAAGTTAAACTCTGTGAGTTGAACGCACACATCACAAATTTGTTTCTGAGAATGATTCTGTCTAGTTTTTATACCAAGATATTTCGTTTTCTAACATTGGCCTAAAATCGCTTGAAATCTCCAATTGCAATTTCCACAAAAAGAGAGTTTCAAATCTGCTCTGTCCAAAGAAAGGTTCAACTCTGTGAGCTGAATACACACAACACAAAGAAGTTACTGAAAATTCTTCTGTCTAGCATTATATGAAGAAATCCCGTTTCCAACGAAGTCCTCAAAGAGGTCCAAAAGTCCACTTGCAGACTTTAAAAACAGAGTGTTTCCAAACTGCTGTATGAACACAAAGGTTAAACTGTGTGAGCTGAATGCACACATCACATAGTAGTTTCTGAGAATCATTCTGTCTAATTTTTATAGCAAGATATTTCCTTTTCTAACATTGGCCTCAAATCGCTTGAAATCTCCAATAGCAATTTCCACAAAAAGAGAGTTTCAAATCTGCTCTGTCCAAAGAAAGGTTCAACTCTGTGAGCTGAATACACACAACACAAAGAAGTTACTGAAAATTCTTCTGTCTAGCATTATATAAAGAAATCCCGTTTCCAACGAAGTCCTCAAAGAGGTCCAAATATCCACTTGCAGACTTTACAAACAGAGTGTTTCCAAACTGCTCTATGAACAGAAAGGTTAAACTCTGTGAGCTGAATGCACACATCACATAGTAGTTTCTGAGAATGATTCTATCTAGTTTCTATACGAAGATATTTCCTTTTCTAACATTGGCCTCAAATCGCTTGAAATCTCAAATTCCAAATTCCAGAAAAAGACAGTTTCAAACCTGCAGTGTGTAAGGAAAGGTTCAAATCTATGAGTTGAATACACACAACACAAAGAAGTTACTGAGAATTCTTCTGTCTAGCATTATATGAAGAAATCCCGTTTCCAACGAAGGCCTCAAAGAGGAGCAAATATCCACTTCCAGAGTTTAGAATCAAGAGTGTTTCCAAACCGCTCTATGAACAGAAAAGTTAAACTCTGTGAGCTGAACGCACACATCACAAAGTAGTTTCTGAGAATGATTCTGTCTAGTTTCTATACGAAGATATTTCCTTTTCTAACATTGGCCTCAAATCGCTTGAAATCTCAAATTCCAAATCCCAGAAAAAGACAGTTTCAAACCTGCAGTGTGTAAGGAAATGTTCAAATCTGTGAGTTGAATACACACAACACAAAGAAGTTACTGAGAATTCTTCTGTCTAGCATTATATGAAGAAATCCCGTTTCCAACGAAGGCCTCAAAGTGGTGCAAATATCCACTTGTAGACTTTAGAAACTGAGTGTTTCCAAACTGCTCTATGAACAGAAAAGTTAAACTCTGTGAGTTGAACGCACACATCACAAAGTTGTTTCTGAGATTGATTCTGTCTAGTTTTTATACCAAGATATTTCGTTTTCTAACTTTGGCCTAAAATCGCTTGAAATCTCCAATTGCAATTTCCACAAAAAGAGACTTTCAAATCTGCTCTGTCCAAAGAAAGGTTCAACTCTGTGAGCTGAATACACACAACACAAAGAAGTTACTCAAAATTCTTCTGTCTAGCATTATATGAAGAAATCCCGTTTCCAACGAAGGCCTCAAAGAGTTCCAAATATCCACTTGCAGACTTTACAAACAGAGTGTTTCCAAACTGCTGTATGAACAGAAAGGTTAAACTCTGTGAGCTGAATGCACACATCACATAGTAGTTTCTGAGAATGATTCTGTCTAGTTTTTATACGAAGATATTTCCTTTCCTAACATTGGCCTCAAATCGCTTGAAATCTGCAATTGCAATTTCCACAAAAAGACAGTTTCAAATCTGCTCTGTCCAAAGAAAGGTTCAACTCTGTGAGCTGAATACACACAACACAAAGAAGTTACTGAAAATTCTTCTGTCTAGCATTATATGAAGAAATCCCGTTTCCAACGAAGTCCTCAAAGAGGTCCAAATATCCACTTGCAGACTTTACACACAGAGTGTTTCCAAACTGCTCTATGAACAGAAAGGTTAAACTCTGTGAGCTGAATGCACACATCACATAGTAGTTTCTGAGAATGATTCTGTCTAGTTTTTATACCAAGATATTTCCTTTTCTCACATTGGCCTCAAATCGCTTGAAATCTCCAATTGCAATTTCCACAAAAAGAGAGTTTCAAATCTGCTCTGTCCAAAGAAAGGTTCAACTCTGTGAGCTGAATACACACAACACAAAGAAGTTACTCAAAATTCTTCTGTCTAGCATTATATATAGAAATCCCGTTTCCAACGAAATCCTCAAAGAGGTCCAAATATCCCCTTGCAGACTTTACAAACAGAGTGTTTCCAAACTGCTCTATGAACAGAAAGGTTAAACTCTGTGAGCTGAATGCACACATCACATAGTAGTTTCTGAGAATGATTCTGTCTAGTTTTTATACGAAGATACTTCCTTTTCTAACATTGGCCTAAAATCGCTTGAAATCTCCAATTGCAATTTCCCCAAAAAGAGAGTTTCAAATCTGCTCTGTCCAAAGAAAGGTTCAACTCTGTGAGCTGAATACACACAACACAAAGAAGTTACTGAAAATTCTTCTGTCTAGCATTATATGAAGAAATCCCGTTTCCAACGAATTCCTCAAAGAGGTCCAAATGTCCACTTGCAGACTTTACAAACAGAGTGTTTCCAAACTGCTCTATGAACAGAAAGGTTAAAATCTGTGAGCTGAATGCACACATCACATAGTAGTTTCTGAGAATCATTCTGTCTAGTTTTTATACCAAGATATTTCGTTTTCTAACATTGGCCTAAAATCGCTTGAAATCTCCAATTGCAATTTCCACAAAAAGAGAGTTTCAAATCTGCTCTGTCCAAAGAAAGGTTCAACTCTGTGAGCTGAATACACACAACACAAAGAAGTTACTGAAAATTCTTCTGTCTAGCATTATATGAAGAAATCCCGTTTCCAACGAAGGCCTCAAAGAGTTCCAAATATCCACTTGCAGACTTTACAAACAGAGTGTTTCCAAACTGCTGTATGAACAGAAAGGTTAAACTCTGTGAGCTGAATGCACACATCACATAGTAGTTTCTGAGAATGATTCTGTCTAGTTTTTATACGAAGATATTACCTTTTCTAACATTGGCCTAAAATCGATTGAAATCTCCAATTGCAATTTCCACAAAAAGAGAGTTTCAAATCTGCTCTGTCCAAAGAAAGGTTCAACTCTGTGAGCTGAATACACACAACACAAATAAGTTACTGAAAATTCTTCTGTCTAGCATTATATAAAGAAATCCCGTTTCAAACGAAGTCCTCAAAGAGGTCCAAATATCCACTTGCAGACTTTACAAACAGAGTGTTTCCAAACTGCTGTATGAACAGAAAGGTTAAACTCTGTGAGCTGAATGCACACATCAAAGTAGTTTCTGAGAATGATTCTGTCTAGTTTCTATAGGAAGATATTTCCTTTTCTAACATTGGCCTCAAATCGCTTGAAATGTCAAATTCCAAATTCCAGAAAAAGACAGTTTCAAACCTGCAGTGTGTAAGGAAAGGTTCAAATCTGTGAGTTGAATACACACAACACAAAGAAGTTACTGAGAATTCTTCTGTCTAGCATTACATGAAGAAATCCCGTTTCCAACGAAGGCCTCAAAGTGGTGCAAATATCCACTTGTAGACTTTAGAAACAGAGTGTTTCCAAACTGCTCTATGAACAGAAAAGTTAAACTCTGTGAGTTGAACGCACACATCACAAAGTTGTTTCTGAGAATGATTCTGTCTAGTTTTTATACCAAGATATTTCGTTTTCTAACATTGGCCTAAAATCGCTTGAAATCTCCAATTGCAATTTCCACAAAAAGAGAGTTTCAAATCTGCTCTGTCCAAAGAAAGATTCAACTCTGTGAGCTGAATACACACAACACAAAGAAGTTACTGAAAAGTCTTCTGTCTAGCATTATATGAAGAAATCCCGTTTCCAACGAAGTCCTCAAAGAGTTCCAACTATCCACTTGCAGACTTTACAAACAGAGTGTTTCCAAACTGCTGTATGAACAGAAAGGTTAAACTCTGTGAGCTGAATGCACACATCACATAGTAGTTTCTGAGAATGATTCTGTCTAGTTTTTATACGAAGACATTTCCTTTTCTAACATTGGCCTAAAATCGCTTGAAATCTCCAATTGCAATTTCCCCAAAAAGAGAGTTTCAAATCTGCTCTGTCCAAAGAAAGGTTCAACTCTGTGAGCTGAATACACACAACACAAAGAAGTTACTGAAAATTCTTCTGTCTAGCATTATATGAAGAAATCCCGTTTCCAACGAAGTCCTCAAAGAGGTCCAAATATCCACTTGCAGACTTTACAAACAGAGTGTTTCCAAACTGCTGTATGAACAGAAAGGTTAAACTCTGTGAGCTGAATGCACACATCACATAGTAGTTTCTGAGAATGATTCTGTCTAGTTTCTATACGAAGATATTTCCTTTTCTAACATTGGCCTCAAATCGCTTGAAATCTCAAATTCCAAATTCCAGAAAAAGACATTTTCAAACCTGCAGTGTGTAAGGAAAGGTTCAAATCTGTGAGTTGAATACACACAACACAAAGAAGTTACTGAGAATTCTTCTGTCTAGCATTATATGAAGAAATCCCGTTTCCAACGAAGTCCTCAAATAGGTCCAAATATCCACTTGCAGACTTTACAAACAGAGTGTTTCCAAACTGCTCTATGAACAGAAAGGTTAAACTCTGTGAGCTGAACGCACACATCACATAGTAGTTTCTGAGAATGATTCTGTCTAGTTTCTATACGAAGATATTTCCTTTTCTAACATTGGCCTCAAATCGCTTGAAATCTCAAATTCCAAATTCCAGAAAAAGACAGTTTCAAACCTGCAGTGTGTAAGGAAATGTTCAAATCTGTGAGTTGAATACACACAACACAAAGAAGTTACTGAGAATTCTTCTGTCTAGCATTATATGAAGAAATCCCGTTTCCAACGAAGGCCTCAAAGTGGTGCAAATATCCACTTGTAGACTTTAGAAACAGAGTGTTTCCAAACTGCTCTATGAACAGAAAAGTTAAACTCTGTGAGTTGAACGCACACATCACAAAGTTGTTTCTGAGAATGATTCTGTCTAGTTTTTATACCAAGATATTTCGTTTTCTAACATTGGCCTAAAATCGCTTGAAATCTCCAATTGCAATTTCCACAAAAAGAGAGTTTCAAATCTGCTCTGTCCAAAGAAAGGTTCAACTCTGTGAGCTGAATACACACAACACAAAGAAGTTACCCAAAATTCTTCTGTCTAGCATTATATGAAGAAATCCCGTTTCCAACGAAGGCCTCAAAGAGTTCCAAATATCCACTTGCAGACTTTACAAACAGAGTGTTTCCAAACTGCTGTATGAACAGAAAGGTTAAACTCTGTGAGCTGAATGCACACATCACATAGTAGTTTCTGAGAATGATTCTGTCTAGTTTTTATACGAAGATATTTCCTTTTCTAACATTGGCCTCAAATCGCTTGAAATCTCCAATTGCAATTTCCACAAAAAGACAGTTTCAAATCTGCTCTGTCCAAAGAAAGGTTCAACTCTGTGAGCTGAATACACACAACACAAAGAAGTTACTGAAAATTCTTCTGTCTAGCATTATATGAAGAAATCCCGTTTCCAACGAAGTCCTCAAAGAGGTCCAAATATCCACTTGCAGACTTTACAAACAGAGTGTTTCCAAACTGCTCTATGAACAGAAAGGTTAAACTCTGTGAGCTGAATGCACACATCACATAGTACTTTCTGAGAATGATTCTGTCTAGTTTTTATACCAAGATACTTCCTTTTCTCACATTGGCCTCAAATCGCTTGAAATCTCCAATTGCAATTTCCACAAAAAGAGAGTTTCAAATCTGCTCTGTCCAAAGAAAGGTTCAACTCTGTGAGCTGAATACACACAACACAAAGAAGTTACTCAAAATTCTTCTGTCTAGCATTATATATAGAAATCCCGTTTCCAACGAAATCCTCAAAGAGGTCCAAATATCCCCTTGCAGACTTTACAAACAGAGTGTTTCCAAACTGCTCTATGAACAGAAAGATTAAACTCTGTGAGCTGAATGCACACATCACATAGTAGTTTCTGAGAATGATTCTGTCTAGTTTTTATACGAAGATACTTCCTTTTCTAACATTGGCCTAAAATCGCTTGAAATCTCCAATTGCAATTTCCCCAAAAAGGGAGTTTCAAATCTGCTCTGTCCAAAGAAAGGTTCAACTCTGTGAGCTGAATACACACAACACAAAGAAGTTACTGAAAATTCTTCTGTCTAGCATTATATGAAGAAATCCCGTTTCCAACGAAGTCCTCAAAGAGGTCCAAATATCCACTTGCAGACTTTACAAACAGAGTGTTTCCAAACTGCTCTATGAACAGAAAGGTTAAAATCTGTGAGCTGAATGCACACATCACATAGTAGTTTCTGAGAATGATTCTGTCTAGTTTTTATACCAAGATATTTCCTTTTCTAACTTTGGCCTCAAATCGCTTGAAATCTCCAATTTCAAATTCCAGAAAAAGAGAGTTTCAAATCTGCTCTGTCCAAAGAAAGGTTCAACTCTGTGAGCTGAATACACACAACACAAAGAAGTTACTGAAAATTCTTCTGTCTAGCATTATATGAAGAAATCCCGTTTCCAACGAAGGCCTCAAAGAGTTCCAAATATGCACTTGCAGACTTTACAAACAGAGTGTTTCCAAACTGCTGTATGAACAGAAAGGTTAAACTCTGTGAGCTGAATGTACACATCACATAGTAGTTTCTGAGAATGATTCTGTCTAGTTTTTATACGAAGATATTTCCTTTTCTAACATTGGCCTAAAATCGATTGAAATCTCCAATTGCAATTTCCACAAAAAGAGAGTTTCAAATCTGCTCTGTCCAAAGAAAGGTTCAACTCTGTGAGCTGAATACACACAACACAAAGAAGTTACTGAAAACTCTTCTGTCTAGCATTATATGAAGAAATCCCGTTTCCAACGAAGTCCTCAAAGAGGTCCAAATATCCACTTGCAGACTTTACAAACAGAGTGTTTCCAAACTGCTGTATGAACAGAAAGGTTCAACTCTGTGAGCTGAATGCACACATCACATAGTAGTTTCTGAGAATCATTCTGTCTAGTTTTTATAGCAAGATATTTCCTTTTCTAACATTGGCCTCAAATCGCTTGAAATCTCCAATTGCAATTTCCACAAAAAGAGAGTTTCAAATCTGCTCTGTCCAAAGAAAGGTTCAACTCTGTGAGCTGAATACACACAACACAAAGAAGTTACTCAAAATTCTTCTGTCTAGCATTATATAAAGAAATCCCGTTTCCAACGAAGTCCTCAAAGAGGTCCAAATATCCACTTGCAGACTTTACAAACAGAGTGTTTCCAAACTGCTGTATGAACAGAAAGTTTAAACTCTGTGACCTGAATGCACACATCACATAGCAGTTTCTGAGAATGATTCTGTCTAGTTTTTATACCAAGATATTTCCTTTTCTCACATTGGCCTCAAATCGCTTGAAATCTCCAATTGCAATTTCCACAAAAAGAGAGTTTCAAATCTGCTCTGTCCAAAGAAAGGTTCAACTCTGTGAGCTGAATGCACACAACACAAAGAAGTTACTGAAAACTCTTCTGTCTAGCATTATATGAAGAAATCCCGTTTCCAACGAAGGCCTCAAAGAGTTCCAAATATCCACTTGCAGACTTTACAAACAGAGTGTTTCCAAACTGCTGTATGAACAGAAAGGTTAAACTCTGTGAGCTGAATGCACACATCACATAGTAGTTTCTGAGAATGATTCTGTCTAGTTTTTATACGAAGATATTTCCTTTTCTAACATTGGCCTAAAATCCCTTGAAATTTCCAATTGCAATTTCCACAAAAAGAGAGTTTCAAATCTGCTCTGTCCAAAGAAAGGTTCAACTCTGTGAGCTGAATACACACAACACAAAGAAGTTACTGAAAATTCTTCTGTCTAGCATTATATGAAGAAATCCCGTTTCCAACGAAGTCCTCAAAGAGGTCCAAATATCCACTTGCAGACTTTACAAACAGAGTGTTTCCAAACTGCTGTATGAACAGAAAGGTTAAACTCTGTGAGCTGAATGCACACATCACATAGTAGTTTCTGAGAATGATTCTGTCTAGTTTTTATACCAAGATATTTCCTTTTCTCACATTGGCCTCAAATCGCTTGAAATCTCCAATTGCAATTTCCACAAAAAGAGAGTTTCAAATCTGCTCTGTCCAAAGAAAGGTTCAACTCTGTGAGCTGAATACACACAACACAAAGAAGTTACTCAAAATTCTTCTGTCTAGCATTATATAAAGAAATCCCGTTTCCAACGAAATCCTCAAAGAGGTCCAAATATCCCCTTGCAGACTTTACAAACAGAGTGTTTCCAAACTGCTCTATGAACAGAAAGGTTAAACTCTGTGAGCTGAATGCACACATCACGTAGTAGTTTCTGAGAATGATTCTGTCTAGTTTCTATACGAAGATATTTCCTTTTCTAACATTGGCCTCAAATCACTTGAAATCTCAAATTCCAAATTCCAGAAAAAGACAGTTTCAAACCTGCAGTGTGTAAGGAAAGGTTCAAATCTGTGAGATGAATACACACAACACAAAGAAGTTACTGAGAATTCTTCTGTCTAGCATTATATGAAGAAATCCCGTTTCCAACGAAGGCCTCAAAGTGGTGCAAATATCCACTTGTAGTCTTTAGAAACAGAGTGTTTCCAAACTGCTCTATGAACAGAAAAGTTAAACTCTGTGAGCTGAACGCACACATCACAAAAGGTTAAACTCTGTGAGCTGAATGCACACATCACATAGTAGTTTCTGAGAATGATTCTGTATAGTTTTTCTACGAAGATATTTCCTTTTCTAACATTGGCCAAAAATCGCTTGAAATCTCCAATTGCAATTTCCCCAAAAAGAGAGTTTCAAATCTGCTCTGTGCAAAGAAAGGTTCAACTCTGTGAGCTGAATACACACAACAGAAAGAAGTTACTGAAAATTCTTCTGTCTAGCATTATATGAAGAAATCCCGTTTCCAACGAAGTCCTCAAAGACGTCCAAATATCCACTTGCAGACTTTACAAACAGAGTGTTTCCAAACTGCTCTATGAACAGAAAGGTTAAACTCTGTGAGCTGAATGCACACATCACATAGTAGTTTCTGAGAATGATTCTGTCTAGTTTTTATACCAAGATATTTCCTTATCTCACATTGGCCTCAAATCGCTTGAAATCTCCAATTACAATTTCCACAAAAAGAGAGTTTCAAATCTGCTCTGTCCAAAGAAAGGTTCAACTCTGTGAGCTGAATACACACAACACAAAGAAGTTACTCAAAATTCTTCTGTCTAGCATTATATAAAGAAATCCCGTTTCCAACGAAATCCTCAAAGAGGTCCAAATATCCCCTTGCAGACTTTACAAACAGAGTGTTTCCAAACTGCTGTATGAACAGAAAGGTTAAACTCTCTGAGCTGAATGCACACATCACATAGTAGTTTCTGAGAATGATTCTGTCTAGTTTTTATACCAAGATATTCCCTTTTCTCACATTGGCCTCAAATCGCTTGAAATCTCCAATTGCAATTTCCACAAAAAGAGAGTTTCAAATCTGCTCTGTCCAAAGAAAGGTTCAACTCTGTGAGCTGAATACACACAACACGAAGAAGTTACTCAAAATTCTTCTGTCTAGCATTATATAAAGAAATCCCGTTTCCAACGAAATCCTCAAAGAGGTCCAAATATAACCTTGCAGACTTTACAAACAGAGTGTTTCCAAACTGCTCTATGAACAGAAAGGTTAAACTCTGTGAGCTGAATGCACACATCACATAGTAGTTTCTGAGAATGATTCTGTCTAGTTTCTATACGAAGATATTTCCTTTTCTAACATTGTCCTCAAATCGCCTGAAATCTCAAATTCCAAATTCCAGAAAAAGACAGTTTCAAACCTGCAGTGTGTAAGGAAAGGTTCAAATCTGTGAGTTGAATACACACAACACAAAGAAGTTACGGAGAATTCTTCTGTCTAGCATTATATGAAGAAATCCCGTTTCCAACGAAGGCGTCAAAGTGGAGTAAATATCCACTTGTAGACTTTAGAAACAGAGTGTTTCCAAACTGCTCTATGAACAGAAAAGTTAAACTCTGTGAGCTGAACGCACACATCACAAAGTTGTTTCTGAGAATGATTCTGTCTAGTTTTTATACCAAGATATTTCGTTTTCTAACATTGGCCTAAAATCGCTTGAAATCTCCAATTGCAATTTCCACAAAAAGAGAGTTTCAAATCTGCTCTGTCCAAAGAAAGGTTCAACTCTGTGAGCTGAATACACACAACACAAAAAAGTTACTGAAAATTCTTCTATCTAGCATTATAGAAGAAATCCCGTTTCCAACGAAGTCCTCAAAGAGTTCCAAATATCCACTTGCAGACTTTACAAACAGAGTGTTTCCAAACTGCTCTATGAAGAGAAAGGTTAAACTCTGTGAGCTGAATGCACACATCACATAGTAGTTTCTGAGAATGATTCTGTCTAGTTTTTATACGAAGATACTTCCTTTTCTAACATTGGCCTCAAATCGCTTGAAATCTCCAACTGCAATTACCCCAAAAAGAGAGTTTCAAATCTGCTCTGTCCAAAGAAAGGTTCAACTCTGTGAGCTGAATATACACAACACAAAGAAGTTACTGAAAATTCTTCTGTCTAGCATTATATGAAGAAATCCCGTTTCCAACGAAGTCCTCAAAGAGGTCCAAATATCCACTTGCAGACTTTACAAACAGAGTGTTTCCAAACTGCTGTATGAACAGAAAGGTTAAACTCTGTGAGCTGAATGCACACATCACATAGTAGTTTCTGAGAATGATTCTGTCTAGTTTTTATACGAAGATATTTCCTTTTCTAACATTGGCCTAAAATCGCTTGAAATTTCCAATTGCAATTTCCACAAAAAGAGAGTTTCAAATCTGCTCTGTCCAAAGAAAGGTTCAACTCTGTGAGCTGAATACACACAACACAAAGAAGTTACTGAAAATTCTTCTGTCTAGCATTATATGAAGAAATCCCGTTTCCAACGAAGTCCTCAAAGAGGTCCAAATATCCACTTGCAGACTTTACACACAGAGTGTTTCCAAACTGCTGTATGAACAGAAAGGTTAAACTCTGTGAGCTGAATGCACACATCACATAGTAGTTTCTGAGAATGATTCTGTCTAGTTTTTATACCAAGATATTTCCTTTTCTCACATTGGCCTCAAATCGCTTGAAATCTCCAATTGCAATTTCCACAAAAAGAGAGTTTCAAATCTGCTCTGTCCAAAGAAAGGTTCAACTCTGTGAGCTGAATACACACAACACAAAGAAGTTACTGAAAATTCTTCTGTCTAGCATTATATGAAGAAATCCCGTTTCCAACGAAGTCCTCAAAGAGGTCCAAATATCCACTTGCAGACTTTACAAACAGAGTGTTTCCAAACTGCTGTATGAACAGAAAGGTTAAAATCTGTGAGCTGAATGCACACATCACATAGTAGTTTCTGAGAATCATTCTGTCTAGTTTTTATACCAAGATATTTCCTTTTCTCACATTGGCCTCAAATCGCTTGAAATCTCAAATTCCAAATTCCAGAAAAAGACAGTTTCAAACCTGCAGTGTGTAAGGAAAGCTTCAAATCTGTGAGTTGAATACACACAACACAAAGAAGTTACTGAGAATTCTTCTGTCTAGCATTATATGAAGAAATCCCGTTTCCAACGAAGGCCCCAAAGTGGTGCAAATATCCACTTGTAGACTTTAGAAACAGAGTGTTTCCAAACTGCTCTATGAACAGAAAAGTTAAACTCTGTGAGCTGAACGCACACATCACAAAAGGTTAAACTCTGTGAGATGAATGCACACATCACATAGTAGTTTCTGAGAATGATTCTGTATAGTTTTTATACGAAGATATTTCCTTTTCTAACATTGGCCTAAAATCGCTTGAAATCTCCAATTGCAATTTCCCCAAAAAGAGAGTTTCAAATCTGCTCTGTGCAAAGAAAGGTTCAACTCTGTGAGCTGAATACACACAACACAAAGAAGTTACTGAAAATTCTTCTGTCTAGCATTATATGAAGAAATCCCGTTTCCAACGAAGTCCTCAAAGACGTCCAAATATCCACTTGCAGACTTTACAAACAGAGTGTTTCCAAACTGCTCTATGAACAGAAAGGTTAAACTCTGTAAGCTGAATGCACACATCACATAGTAGTTTCTGAGAATGATTCTGTCTAGTTTTTATACCAAGATATTTCCTTTTCTAACATTGGCCTCAAATCGCTTGAAATCTCCAATTTCAAATTCCAGAAAAAGAGAGTTTCAAATCTGCTCTGTCCAAAGAAAGGTTCAACTCTGTGAGCTGAATACACACAACACAAAGAAGTTACTCAAAATTCTTCTGTCTAGCATTATATAAAGAAATCCCGTTTCCAACGAAATCCTCAAAGAGGTCCAAATATAACCTTGCAGACTTTACAAACAGAGTGTTTCCAAACTCCTCTATGAACAGAAAGGTTAAACTCTGTGAGCTGAATGCACACATCACATAGTAGTTTCTGAGAATGATTCTGTCTAGTTTTTATACCAAGATATTTCCTTTTCTAACATTGGCCTAAAATCGCTTGAAATCTCCAATTGCAATTTCCACAAAAAGAGAGTTTCAAATCTGCTCTGTCCACAGAAAGGTTCAACTCTGTGAGCTGAATACACACAACACAAAGAAGTTACTGAAAATTCTTCTGTCTAGCATTATATGAAGAAATCCCGTTTCCAACGAAGTCCTCAAAGAGGTCCAAATATCCACTTGCAGACTTTACAAACAGAGTGTTTCCAAACTGCTGTATGAACAGAAAGGTTAAACTCTGTGAGCTGAATGCACACATCACATAGTAGTTTCTGAGAATGATTCTGTCTAGTTTTTATACCAAGATATTTCCTCATCTCACATTGGCCTCAAATCGCTTGAAATCTCCAATTACAATTTCCACAAAAAGAGAGTTTCAAATCTGCTCTGTCCAAAGAAAGGTTCAACTCTGTGAGCTGAATACACACAACACAAAGAAGTTACTCAAAATTCTTCTGTCTAGCATTATATAAAGAAATCCCGTTTCCAACGAAATCCTCAAAGAGGTCCAAATATCCCCTTGCAGACTTTACAAACAGAGTGTTTCCAAACTGCTGTATGAACAGAAAGGTTAAACTCTCTGAGCTGAATGCACACATCACATAGTTGTTTCTGAGAATGATTCTGTCTAGTTTTTATACCAAGATATTCCCTTTTCTCACATTGGCCTCAAATCGCTTGAAATCTCCAATTGCAATTTCCACAAAAAGAGAGTTTCAAATCTGCTCTGTCCAAAGAAAGGTTCAACTCTGTGAGCTGAATACACACAACACGAAGAAGTTACTCAAAATTCTTCTGTCTAGCATTATATAAAGAAATCCCGTTTCCAACGAAATCCTCAAAGAGGTCCAAATATAACCTTGCAGACTTTACAAACAGAGTGTTTCCAAACTGCTCTATGAACAGAAAGGTTAAACTCTGTGAGCTGAATGCACACATCACATAGTAGTTTCTGAGAATGATTCTGTCTAGTTTCTATACGAAGATATTTCCTTTTCTAACATTGTCCTCAAATCGCCTGAAATCTCAAATTCCAAATTCCAGAAAAAGACAGTTTCAAACCTGCAGTGTGTAAGGAAAGGTTCAAATCTGTGAGTTGAATACACACAACACAAAGAAGTTACGGAGAATTCTTCTGTCTAGCATTATATGAAGAAATCCCGTTTCCAACGAAGGCGTCAAAGTGGAGTAAATATCCACTTGTAGACTTTAGAAACAGGGTGTTTCCAAACTGCTCTATGAACAGAAAAGTTAAACTCTGTGAGCTGAACGCACACATCACAAAGTTGTTTCTGAGAATGATTCTGTCTAGTTTTTATACCAAGATATTTCGTTTTCTAACATTGGCCTAAAATCGCTTGAAATCTCCAATTGCAATTTCCACAAAAAGAGAGTTTCAAATCTGCTCTGTCCAAAGAAAGGTTCAACACTGTGAGCTGAATACACACAACACAAAAAAGTTACTGAAAATTCTTCTATCTAGCATTATAGAAGAAATCCCGTTTCCAACGAAGTCCTCAAAGAGTTCCAAATATCCACTTGCAGACTTTACAAACAGAGTGTTTCCAAACTGCTCTATGAACAGAAAGGTTAAACTCTGTGAGCTGAATGCACACATCACATAGTAGTTTCTGAGAATGATTCTGTCTAGTTTTTATACGAAGATACTTCCTTTTCTAACATTGGCCTCAAATCGCTTGAAATCTCCAATTGCAATTTCCACAAAAAGAGAGTTTCAAATCTGCTCTGTCCAAAGAAACGTTCAACTCTGTGAGCTGAATATACACAACACAAAGAAGTTACTGAAAATTCTTCTGTCTAGCATTATATGAAGAAATCCCGTTTCCAACGAAGTCCTCAAAGAGGTCCAAATATCCACTTGCAGACTTTACAAACAGAGTGTTTCCAAACTGCTCTATGAACAGAAAGGTTAAACTCTGTGAGCTGAATGCACACATCACATAGTAGTTTCTGAGAATGATTCCGTCTAGTTTTTATACGAAGATATTTCCTTTTCTAACATTGGCCTAAAATCGCTTGAAATCTCCAATTGCAATTTCCCCAAAAAGAGAGTTTCAAATCTGCTCTGTCCAAAGAAAGGTTCAACTCTGTGAGCTGAATACACACAACACAAAGAAGTTACTGAAAATTCTTCTGTCTAGCATTATATGAAGAAATCCCGTTTCCAACGAAGTCCTCAAAGAGTTCCAAATATCCACTTGCAGACTTTACAAACAGAGTGTTTCCAAACTGCTGTATGAACAGAAAGGTTAAACTCTGTGAGCTGAATGCACACATCACATAGTAGTTTCTGAGAATGATTCTGTCTAGTTTTTATACGAAGATACTTCCTTTTCTAACATTGGCCTCAAATCGCTTGAAATCTCCAATTGCAATTTCCCCAAAAAGAGAGTTTCAAATCTGCTCTGTCCAAAGAAAGGTTCAACTCTGTGAGCTGAATACACACAACACAAAGAAGTTACTGAAAATTCTTCTGTCTAGCATTATATGAAGAAATCCCGTTTCCAACGAAGTCCTCAAAGAGGTCCAAATATCCACTTGCAGACTTTACAAACAGAGTGTTTCCAAACTGCTGTATGAACAGAAAGGTTAAACTCTGTGAGCTGAATGCACACATCACATAGTAGTTTCTGAGAATGATTCTGTCTAGTTTTTATACCAAGATATTTCCTTTTCTAACATTGGCCTCAAATCGCTTGAAATCTCCAATTGCAATTTCCACAAAAAGAGAGTTTCAAATCTGCTCTGTCCAAAGAAAGGTTCAACTCTGTGAGCTGAATACACACAACACAAAGAAGTTACTCAAAATTCTTCTGTCTAGCATTATAGAAAGAAATCCCGTTTCCAACGAAATCCTCAAAGAGGTCCAAATATCCCTTGCAGACTTTACAAACATAGTGTTTCCAAACTGCTGTATGAACAGAAAGGTTGAACTCTGTGAGCTGAATGCACACATCACATAGTAGTTTCTGAGAATGATTCTGTCTAGTTTCTATACGAAGATATTTCCTTTTCTAACATTTTCCTCAAATCGCTTGAAATCTCAAATTCCAAATTCCAGAAAAAGACAGTTTCAAACCTGCAGTGTGTAAGGAAAGGTTCAAATCTGTGAGTTGAATACACACAACACAAAGAAGTTACTGAGAATTCTTCTGTCTAGCATTATATGCAGAAATCCCGTTTCCAACGAAGGCGTCAAAGTGGAGCAAATATCCACTTGTAGACTTTAGAAACAGAGTGTTTCCAAACTGCTCTATGAACAGAAAAGTTAAACTCTGTGAGCTGAACGCACACATCACAAAGTTGTTTCTGAGAATGATTCTGTCTAGTTTTTATACCAAGATATTTCGTTTTCTAACATTGGCCTAAAATCGCTTGAAATCTCCAATTGCAATTTCCACAAAAAGAGAGTTTCAAATCTGCTCTGTCCAAAGAAGGGTTCAACTCTGTGAGCTGAATACACACAACACAAAGAAGTTACTCAAAATTCTTCTGTCTAGCATTATATAAAGAAATCCCGTTTCCAACGAAATCCTCAAAGGGGTCCAAATATCCACTTGCAGACTTTACAAACAGAGTGTTTCCAAACTGCTGTATGAACAGAAAGGTTAAACTCTGTGAGCTGAATGCACACATCACATAGTAGTTTCTGAGAATGATTCTGTCTAGTTTCTATACGAAGATATTTCCTTTTCTAACATTGTCCTCAAATCGCTTGAAATCTCCAATTGCAATTTCCACAAAAAGAGAGTTTCAAATCTGGTCTGTCCAAAGAAAGGTTCAACTCTGTGAGCTGAATACACACAACACAAAGAAGTTACTCAAAATTCTTCTGTCTAGCATTATATAAAGAAATCCCGTTTCCAACGAAATCCTCAAAGAGGTCCAAATATAACCTTGCAGACTTTACAAACAGAGTGTTTCCAAACTGCTCTATGAACAGAAAGGTTAAACTCTGTGAGCTGAATGCACACATCACATAGTAGTTTCTGAGAATGATTCTGTCTAGTTTTTATACCAAGATATTTCGTTTTCTAACATTGGCCTAAAATCGCTTGAAATCTCCAATTGCAATTTCCACAAAAAGAGAGATTCAAATCTGCTCTGTCCAAAGAAAAGTTCAACTCTGTGAGCTGAATACACACAACACAAAGAAGTTACTGAAAATTCTTCTATCTAGCATTATATGAAGAAATCCCGTTTACAACGAAGTCCTCAAAGAGTTCCAAATATCCACTTGCAGACTTTACAAACAGAGTGTTTCCAAACTGCTGTATGAACAGAAAGGTTAAACTCTGTGAGCTGAATGCACACATCACATAGTAGTTTCTGAGAATGATTCTGTCTAGTTTTTATACCAAGATACTTCCTTTTCTAACATTGGCCTCAAATCGCTTGAAATCTCCAATTGCAATTTCCACAAAAAGAGAGTTTCAAATCTGCTCTGTCCAAAGAAAGGTTCAACTCTGTGAGCTGAATACACACAACACAAAGAAGTTACTGAAAATTCTTCTGTCTAGCATTATATGAAGAAATCCCGTTTCCAACGAAGTCCTCAAAGAGGTCCAAATATCCACTTGCAGACTTTACAAACAGAGTGTTTCCAAACTGCTGTATGAACAGAAAGGTTAAACTCTGTGAGCTGAATGCACACATCACATAGTAGTTTCTGAGAATGATTCTGTCTAGTTTTTATACCAAGATATTTCCTTTTCTCACGTTGGCCTCAAATCGCTTGAAATCTCCAATTGCAATTTCCACAAAAAGAGAGTTTCAAATCTGCTCTGTCCAAAGAAAGGTTCAACTCTGTGAGCTGAATACACACAACACAAAGAAGTTACTCAAAATTCTTCTGTCTAGCATTATATAAAGAAATCCCGTTTCCAACGAAATCCTCAAAGAGGTCCAAATATAACCTTGCAGACTTTACAAACAGAGTGTTTCCAAACTGCTCTATGAACAGAAAGGTTAAACTCTGTGAGCTGAATGCACACATCACGTAGTAGTTTCTGAGAATGATTCTGTCTAGTTTCTGTACGAAGATATTTCCTTTTCTAACATTGGCCTCAAATCGCTTGAAATCTCAAATTCCAAATTCCAGAAAAAGACAGTTTCAAACCTGCAGTGTGTAAGGAAAGGTTCAAATCTGTGAGTTGAATACACACAACACAAAGAAGTTACTGAGAATTCTTCTGTCTAGCATTATATGAAGAAATCCCGTTTCCAACGAAGGCGTCAAAGTGGAGCAAATATCCACTTGCAGACTTTAGAAACAGAGTGTTTCCAAACTGCTCTATGAACAGAAAAGTTAAACTCTGTGAGCTGAACGCACACATCACAAAGTTGTTTCTGAGAATCATTCTGTCTAGTTTTTATACCAAGATATTTCGTTTTCTAACATTGGCCTAAAATCGCTTGAAATCTCCAATTGCAATTTCCACAAAAAGAGAGTTTCAAATCTGCTCTGTCCAAAGAAAGGTTCAACTCTGTGAGCTGAATACACACAACACAAAGAAGTTACTGAAAATTCTTCTGTCTAGCATTATATGAAGAAATCCCGTTTCCAACGAAGTCCTCAAAGAGGTCCAAATATCCACTTGCAGACTTTACAAACAGAGTGTTTCCAAACTGCTGTATGAACAGAAAGGTTAAACTCTGTGAGCTGAATGCACACATCACATAGTAGTTTCTGAGAATGATTCTGTCTAGTTTTTATACCAAGATATTTCCTTTTCTCACATTGGCCTCAAATCGCTTGAAATCTCCAATTGCAATTTCCACAAAAAGAGAGTTTCAAATCTGCTCTGTCCAAAGGAAGGTTCAACTCTGTGAGCTGAATACAGACAACACAAAGAAGTTACTCAAAATTCTTCTGTCTAGCATTATATAAAGAAATCCCGTTTCCAACGAAATCCTCAAAGAGGTCCAAATATAACCTTGCAGACTTTACAAACAGAGTGTTTCCAAACTGCTCTATGAACAGAAAGGTTAAACTCTGTGAGCTGAATGCACACATCACATAGTAGTTTCTGAGAATGATTCTGTCTAGTTTCTATACGAAGATATTTCCTTTTCTAACATTGGCCTCAAATCGCTTGAAATCTCAAATTCCAAATTCCAGAAAAAGACAGTTTCAAACCTGCAGTGTGTAAGGAAAGGTTCAAATCTGTGAGTTGAATACACACAACACAAAGAAGTTACGGAGAATTCTTCTGTCTAGCATTATATGAAGAAATCCCGTTTCCAACGAAGGCGTCAAAGTGGAGCAAATATCCACTTGTAGACTTTAGAAACAGAGTGTTTCCAAACTGCTCTATGAACAGAAAAGTTAAACTCTGTGAGCTGAACGCACACATCACAAAGTTGTTTCTGAGAATGATTCTGTCTAGTTTTTATACCAAGATATTTCGTTTTCTAACATTGGCCTAAAATCGCTTGAAATCTCCAATTGCAATTTCCACAAAAAGAGAGTTTCAAATCTGCTCTGTCCAAAGAAAGGTTCAACTCTGTGAGCTGAATACACACAACACAAAGAAGTTACTGAAAATTCTTCTATCTAGCATTATATGAAGAAATCCCGTTTCCAACGAAGTCCTCAAAGAGTTCCAAATATCCACTTGCAGACTTTACAAACAGAGTGTTTCCAAACTGCTGTATGAACAGAAAGGTTAAACTCTGTGAGCTGAATGCACACATCACATAGTAGTTTCTGAGAATGATTCTGTCTAGTTTTTATACGAAGATACTTCCTTTTCTAACATTGGCCTCAAATCGCTTGAAATCTCCAATTGCAATTTCCCCAAAAAGAGAGTTTCAAATCTGCTCTGTCCAAAGAAAGGTTCAACTCTGTGAGCTGAATACACACAACACAAAGAAGTTACTGAAAATTCTTCTGTCTAGCATTATATGAAGAAATCCCGTTTCCAACGAAGTCCTCAAAGAGGTCCAAATATCCACTTGCAGACTTTACAAGCAGAGTGTTTCCAAACTGCTCTATGAACAGAAAGGTTAAACTCTGTGAGCTGAATGCACACATCACATAGTAGTTTCTGAGAATGATTCTGTCTAGTTTTTATACCAAGATATTTCCTTTTCTAACATTGGCCTCAAATCGCTTGAAATCTCCAATTTCGAATTCCAGAAAAAGAGAGTTTCAAATCTGCTCTGTCCAAAGAAATGTTCAACTCTGTGAGCTGAATACACACAACACAAAGAAGTTACTGAAAATTCTTCTGTCTAGCATTATATGAAGAATTCCCTTTTCTAACGAAGGCCTCAAAGAGATCCAAATATCCACTTGCAGACTTTACAAACAGAGTGTTTCCAAACTGCTGTATGAACAGAAAGGTTAAACTCTGTGAGCTGAATGCACACATCACATAGTAGTTTCTGAGAATGATTCTGTCTAGTTTTTATACGAAGATATTTCCTTTTCTAACATTGGCCTCAAATCGCTTGAAATCTCCAATTGCAATTTCCACAAAAAGAGAGTTTCAAATCTGCTCTGTCCAAAGAAAGGTTCAACTCTGTGAGCTGAATACACACAACACAAAGAAGTTACTGAAAATTCTTCTGTCTAGCATTATATGAAGAAATCCCGTTTCCAACGAAGTCCTCAAAGAGGTCCAAATATCCACTTGCAGACTTTACAAACAGAGTGTTTCCAAACTGCTGTATGAACAGAAAGGTTAAAATCTGTGAGCTGAATGCACACATCACATAGTAGTTTCTGAGAATCATTCTGTCTAGTTTTTATACCAAGATATTTCCTTTTCTCACATTGGCCTCAAATCGCTTGAAATCTCAAATTCCAAATTCCAGAAAAAGACAGTTTCAAACCTGCAGTGTGTAAGGAAAGGTTCAAATCTGTGAGTTGAATACACACAACACAAGGAAGTTACTGAGAATTCTTCTGTCTAGCATTATATGAAGAAATCCCGTTTCCAACGAAGGCCCCAAAGTGGTGCAAATATCCACTTGTAGACTTTAGAAACAGAGTGTTTCCAAACTGCTCTATGAACAGAAAAGTTAAACTCTGTGAGCTGAACGCACACATCACAAAGTTGTTTCTGAGAATGATTCTGTCTAGTTTTTATACGAAGATATTTCCTTTTCTAACATTCGCCTAAAATCGCTTGAAATCTCCAATTGCAATTTCCACAAAAAGAGAGTTTCAAATCTGCTCTGTCCAAAGAAAGGTTCAACTCTGTGAGCTGAATACACACAACACAAAGAAGTTACTGAAAATTCTTCTGTCTAGCATTATATGAAGAAATCCCGTTTCCAACGAAGTCCTCAAAGAGGTCCAAATATCCACTTGCAGACTTTACAAACAGAGTGTTTCCAAACTGCTGTATTAAGAGAAAGGTTAAACTCTGTGAGCTGAATGCACACATCACATAGTAGTTTCTGAGAATGATTCTGTCTAGTTTCTATACGAAGATATTTCCTTTTCTAACATTGTCCTCAAATCGCTTGAAATCTCCAATTGCAATTTCCACAAAAAGAGAGTTTCAAATCTGGTCTGTCCAAAGAAAGGTTCAACTCTGTGAGCTGAATACACACAACACAAAGAAGTTACTCAAAATTCTTCTGTCTAGCATTATATAAAGAAATCCCGTTTCCAACGAAATCCTCAAAGAGGTCCAAATATAACCTTGCAGACTTTACAAACAGAGTGTTTCCAAACTGCTCTATGAACAGAAAGGTTAAACTCTGTGAGCTGAATGCACACATCACATAGTAGTTTCTGAGAATGATTCTGTCTAGTTTTTATACCAAGATATTTCGTTTTCTAACATTGGCCTAAAATCGCTTGAAATCTCCAATTGCAATTTCCACAAAAAGAGAGATTCAAATCTGCTCTGTCCAAAGAAAAGTTCAACTCTGTGAGCTGAATACACACAACACAAAGAAGTTACTGAAAATTCTTCTATCTAGCATTATATGAAGAAATCCCGTTTACAACGAAGTCCTCAAAGAGTTCCAAATATCCACTTGCAGACTTTACAAACAGAGTGTTTCCAAACTGCTGTATGAACAGAAAGGTTAAACTCTGTGAGCTGAATGCACACATCACATAGTAGTTTCTGAGAATGATTCTGTCTAGTTTTTATACCAAGATACTTCCTTTTCTAACATTGGCCTCAAATCGCTTGAAATCTCCAATTGCAATTTCCACAAAAAGAGAGTTTCAAATCTGCTCTGTCCAAAGAAAGGTTCAACTCTGTGAGCTGAATACACACAACACAAAGAAGTTACTGAAAATTCTTCTGTCTAGCATTATATGAAGAAATCCCGTTTCCAACGAAGTCCTCAAAGAGGTCCAAATATCCACTTGCAGACTTTACAAACAGAGTGTTTCCAAACTGCTGTATGAACAGAAAGGTTAAACTCTGTGAGCTGAATGCACACATCACATAGTAGTTTCTGAGAATGATTCTGTCTAGTTTTTATACCAAGATATTTCCTTTTCTCACGTTGGCCTCAAATCGCTTGAAATCTCCAATTGCAATTTCCACAAAAAGAGAGTTTCAAATCTGCTCTGTCCAAAGAAAGGTTCAACTCTGTGAGCTGAATACACACAACACAAAGAAGTTACTCAAAATTCTTCTGTCTAGCATTATATAAAGAAATCCCGTTTCCAACGAAATCCTCAAAGAGGTCCAAATATAACCTTGCAGACTTTACAAACAGAGTGTTTCCAAACTGCTCTATGAACAGAAAGGTTAAACTCTGTGAGCTGAATGCACACATCACGTAGTAGTTTCTGAGAATGATTCTGTCTAGTTTCTGTACGAAGATATTTCCTTTTCTAACATTGGCCTCAAATCGCTTGAAATCTCAAATTCCAAATTCCAGAAAAAGACAGTTTCAAACCTGCAGTGTGTAAGGAAAGGTTCAAATCTGTGAGTTGAATACACACAACACAAAGAAGTTACTGAGAATTCTTCTGTCTAGCATTATATGAAGAAATCCCGTTTCCAACGAAGGCGTCAAAGTGGAGCAAATATCCACTTGCAGACTTTAGAAACAGAGTGTTTCCAAACTGCTCTATGAACAGAAAAGTTAAACTCTGTGAGCTGAACGCACACATCACAAAGTTGTTTCTGAGAATGATTCTGTCTAGTTTTTATACCAAGATATTTCGTTTTCTAACATTGGCCTAAAATCGCTTGAAATCTCCAATTGCAATTTCCACAAAAAGAGAGTTTCAAATCTGCTCTGTCCAAAGAAAGGTTCAACTCTGTGAGCTGAATACACACAACACAAAGAAGTTACTGAAAATTCTTCTGTCTAGCATTATATGAAGAAATCCCGTTTCCAACGAAGTCCTCAAAGAGGTCCAAATATCCACTTGCAGACTTTACAAACAGAGTGTTTCCAAACTGCTGTATGAACAGAAAGGTTAAACTCTGTGAGCTGAATGCACACATCACATAGTAGTTTCTGAGAATGATTCTGTCTAGTTTTTATACCAAGATATTTCCTTTTCTCACATTGGCCTCAAATCGCTTGAAATCTCCAATTGCAATTTCCACAAAAAGAGAGTTTCAAATCTGCTCTGTCCAAAGGAAGGTTCAACTCTGTGAGCTGAATACACACAACACAAAGAAGTTACTCAAAATTCTTCTGTCTAGCATTATATAAAGAAATCCCGTTTCCAACGAAATCCTCAAAGAGGTCCAAATATAACCTTGCAGACTTTACAAACAGAGTGTTTCCAAACTGCTCTATGAACAGAAAGGTTAAACTCTGTGAGCTGAATGCACACATCACATAGTAGTTTCTGAGAATGATTCTGTCTAGTTTCTATACGAAGATATTTCCTTTTCTAACATTGGCCTCAAATCGCTTGAAATCTCAAATTCCAAATTCCAGAAAAAGACAGTTTCAAACCTGCAGTGTGTAAGGAAAGGTTCAAATCTGTGAGTTGAATACACACAACACAAAGAAGTTACGGAGAATTCTTCTGTCTAGCATTATATGAAGAAATCCCGTTTCCAACGAAGGCGTCAAAGTGGAGCAAATATCCACTTGTAGACTTTAGAAACAGAGTGTTTCCAAACTGCTCTATGAACAGAAAAGTTAAACTCTGTGAGCTGAACGCACACATCACAAAGTTGTTTCTGAGAATGATTCTGTCTAGTTTTTATACCAAGATATTTCGTTTTCTAACATTGGCCTAAAATCGCTTGAAATCTCCAATTGCAATTTCCACAAAAAGAGAGTTTCAAATCTGCTCTGTCCAAAGAAAGGTTCAACTCTGTGAGCTGAATACACACAACACAAAGAAGTTACTGAAAATTCTTCTATCTAGCATTATATGAAGAAATCCCGTTTCCAACGAAGTCCTCAAAGAGTTCCAAATATCCACTTGCAGACTTTACAAACAGAGTGTTTCCAAACTGCTGTATGAACAGAAAGGTTAAACTCTGTGAGCTGAATGCACACATCACATAGTAGTTTCTGAGAATGATTCTGTCTAGTTTTTATACGAAGATACTTCCTTTTCTAACATTGGCCTCAAATCGCTTGAAATCTCCAATTGCAATTTCCCCAAAAAGAGAGTTTCAAATCTGCTCTGTCCAAAGAAAGGTTCAACTCTGTGAGCTGAATACACACAACACAAAGAAGTTACTGAAAATTCTTCTGTCTAGCATTATATGAAGAAATCCCGTTTCCAACGAAGTCCTCAAAGAGGTCCAAATATCCACTTGCAGACTTTACAAGCAGAGTGTTTCCAAACTGCTCTATGAACAGAAAGGTTAAACTCTGTGAGCTGAATGCACACATCACATAGTAGTTTCTGAGAATGATTCTGTCTAGTTTTTATACCAAGATATTTCCTTTTCTAACATTGGCCTCAAATCGCTTGAAATCTCCAATTTCGAATTCCAGAAAAAGAGAGTTTCAAATCTGCTCTGTCCAAAGAAATGTTCAACTCTGTGAGCTGAATACACACAACACAAAGAAGTTACTGAAAATTCTTCTGTCTAGCATTATATGAAGAATTCCCGTTTCTAACGAAGGCCTCAAAGAGATCCAAATATCCACTTGCAGACTTTACAAACAGAGTGTTTCCAAACTGCTGTATGAACAGAAAGGTTAAACTCTGTGAGCTGAATGCACACATCACATAGTAGTTTCTGAGAATGATTCTGTCTAGTTTTTATACGAAGATATTTCCTTTTCTAACATTGGCCTAAAATCGCTTGAAATCTCCAATTGCAATTTCCACAAAAAGAGAGTTTCAAATCTGCTCTGTCCAAAGAAAGGTTCAACTCTGTGAGCTGAATACACACAACACAAAGAAGTTACTGAAAATTCTTCTGTCTAGCATTATATGAAGAAATCCCGTTTCCAACGAAGTCCTCAAAGAGGTCCAAATATCCACTTGCAGACTTTACAAACAGAGTGTTTCCAAACTGCTGTATGAACAGAAAGGTTAAAATCTGTGAGCTGAATGCACACATCACATAGTAGTTTCTGAGAATCATTCTGTCTAGTTTTTATACCAAGATATTTCCTTTTCTCACATTGGCCTCAAATCGCTTGAAATCTCCAATTCCAAATTCCAGAAAAAGACAGTTTCAAACCTGCAGTGTGTAAGGAAAGGTTCAAATCTGTGAGTTGAATACACACAACACAAGGAAGTTACTGAGAATTCTTCTGTCTAGCATTATATGAAGAAATCCCGTTTCCAACGAAGGCCCCAAAGTGGTGCAAATATCCACTTGTAGACTTTAGAAACAGAGTGTTTCCAAACTGCTCTATGAACAGAAAAGTTAAACTCTGTGAGCTGAACGCACACATCACAAAGTTGTTTCTGAGAATGATTCTGTCTAGTTTTTATACGAAGATATTTCCTTTTCTAACATTCGCCTAAAATCGCTTGAAATCTCCAATTGCAATTTCCACAAAAAGAGAGTTTCAAATCTGCTCTGTCCAAAGAAAGGTTCAACTCTGTGAGCTGAATACACACAACACAAAGAAGTTACTGAAAATTCTTCTGTCTAGCATTATATGAAGAAATCCCGTTTCCAACGAAGTCCTCAAAGAGGTCCAAATATCCACTTGCAGACTTTACAAACAGAGTGTTTCCAAACTGCTGTATTAAGAGAAAGGTTAAACTCTGTGAGCTGAATGCACACATCACATAGTAGTTTCTGAGAATGATTCTGTCTAGTTTCTATACGAAGATATTTCCTTTTCTAACATTGTCCTCAAATCGCTTGAAATCTCCAATTGCAATTTCCACAAAAAGAGAGTTTCAACTCTGGTCTGTCCAAAGAAAGGTTCAACTCTGTGAGCTGAATACACACAACACAAAGAAGTTACTCAAAATTCTTCTGTCTAGCATTATATAAAGAAATCCCGTTTCCAACGAAATCCTCAAAGAGGTCCAAATATAACCTTGCAGACTTTACAAACAGAGTGTTTCCAAACTGCTCTATGAACAGAAAGGTTAAACTCTGTGAGCTGAATGCACACATCACATAGTAGTTTCTGAGAATGATTCTGTCTAGTTTTTATACCAAGATATTTCGTTTTCTAACATTGGCCTAAAATCGCTTGAAATCTCCAATTGCAATTTCCACAAAAAGAGAGATTCAAATCTGCTCTGTCCAAAGAAAAGTTCAACTCTGTGAGCTGAATACACACAACACAAAGAAGTTACTGAAAATTCTTCTATCTAGCATTATATGAAGAAATCCCGTTTACAACGAAGTCCTCAAAGAGTTCCAAATATCCACTTGCAGACTTTACAAACAGAGTGTTTCCAAACTGCTGTATGAACAGAAAGGTTAAACTCTGTGAGCTGAATGCACACATCACATAGTAGTTTCTGAGAATGATTCTGTCTAGTTTTTATACCAAGATACTTCCTTTTCTAACATTGGCCTCAAATCGCTTGAAATCTCCAATTGCAATTTCCACAAAAAGAGAGTTTCAAATCTGCTCTGTCCAAAGAAAGGTTCAACTCTGTGAGCTGAATACACACAACACAAAGAAGTTACTGAAAATTCTTCTGTCTAGCATTATATGAAGAAATCCCGTTTCCAACGAAGTCCTCAAAGAGGTCCAAATATCCACTTGCAGACTTTACAAACAGAGTGTTTCCAAACTGCTGTATGAACAGAAAGGTTAAACTCTGTGAGCTGAATGCACACATCACATAGTAGTTTCTGAGAATGATTCTGTCTAGTTTTTATACCAAGATATTTCCTTTTCTCACGTTGGCCTCAAATCGCTTGAAATCTCCAATTGCAATTTCCACAAAAAGAGAGTTTCAAATCTGCTCTGTCCAAAGAAAGGTTCAACTCTGTGAGCTGAATACACACAACACAAAGAAGTTACTCAAAATTCTTCTGTCTAGCATTATATAAAGAAATCCCGTTTCCAACGAAATCCTCAAAGAGGTCCAAATATAACCTTGCAGACTTTACAAACAGAGTGTTTCCAAACTGCTCTATGAACAGAAAGGTTAAACTCTGTGAGCTGAATGCACACATCACGTAGTAGTTTCTGAGAATGATTCTGTCTAGTTTCTGTACGAAGATATTTCCTTTTCTAACATTGGCCTCAAATCGCTTGAAATCTCAAATTCCAAATTCCAGAAAAAGACAGTTTCAAACCTGCAGTGTGTAAGGAAAGGTTCAAATCTGTGAGTTGAATACACACAACACAAAGAAGTTACTGAGAATTCTTCTGTCTAGCATTATATGAAGAAATCCCGTTTCCAACGAAGGCGTCAAAGTGGAGCAAATATCCACTTGCAGACTTTAGAAACAGAGTGTTTCCAAACTGCTCTATGAACAGAAAAGTTAAACTCTGTGAGCTGAACGCACACATCACAAAGTTGTTTCTGAGAATGATTCTGTCTAGTTTTTATACCAAGATATTTCGTTTTCTAACATTGGCCTAAAATCGCTTGAAATCTCCAATTGCAATTTCCACAAAAAGAGAGTTTCAAATCTGCTCTGTCCAAAGAAAGGTTCAACTCTGTGAGCTGAATACACACAACACAAAGAAGTTACTGAAAATTCTTCTGTCTAGCATTATATGAAGAAATCCCGTTTCCAACGAAGTCCTCAAAGAGGTCCAAATATCCACTTGCAGACTTTACAAACAGAGTGTTTCCAAACTGCTGTATGAACAGAAAGGTTAAACTCTGTGAGCTGAATGCACACATCACATAGTAGTTTCTGAGAATGATTCTGTCTAGTTTTTATACCAAGATATTTCCTTTTCTCACATTGGCCTCAAATCGCTTGAAATCTCCAATTGCAATTTCCACAAAAAGAGAGTTTCAAATCTGCTCTGTCCAAAGGAAGGTTCAACTCTGTGAGCTGAATACACACAACACAAAGAAGTTACTCAAAATTCTTCTGTCTAGCATTATATAAAGAAATCCCGTTTCCAACGAAATCCTCAAAGAGGTCCAAATATAACCTTGCAGACTTTACAAACAGAGTGTTTCCAAACTGCTCTATGAACAGAAAGGTTAAACTCTGTGAGCTGAATGCACACATCACATAGTAGTTTCTGAGAATGATTCTGTCTAGTTTCTATACGAAGATATTTCCTTTTCTAACATTGGCCTCAAATCGCTTGAAATCTCAAATTCCAAATTCCAGAAAAAGACAGTTTCAAACCTGCAGTGTGTAAGGAAAGGTTCAAATCTGTGAGTTGAATACACACAACACAAAGAAGTTACGGAGAATTCTTCTGTCTAGCATTATATGAAGAAATCCCGTTTCCAACGAAGGCGTCAAAGTGGAGCAAATATCCACTTGTAGACTTTAGAAACAGAGTGTTTCCAAACTGCTCTATGAACAGAAAAGTTAAACTCTGTGAGCTGAACGCACACATCACAAAGTTGTTTCTGAGAATGATTCTGTCTAGTTTTTATACCAAGATATTTCGTTTTCTAACATTGGCCTAAAATCGCTTGAAATCTCCAATTGCAATTTCCACAAAAAGAGAGTTTCAAATCTGCTCTGTCCAAAGAAAGGTTCAACTCTGTGAGCTGAATACACACAACACAAAGAAGTTACTGAAAATTCTTCTATCTAGCATTATATGAAGAAATCCCGTTTCCAACGAAGTCCTCAAAGAGTTCCAAATATCCACTTGCAGACTTTACAAACAGAGTGTTTCCAAACTGCTGTATGAACAGAAAGGTTAAACTCTGTGAGCTGAATGCACACATCACATAGTAGTTTCTGAGAATGATTCTGTCTAGTTTTTATACGAAGATACTTCCTTTTCTAACATTGGCCTCAAATCGCTTGAAATCTCCAATTGCAATTTCCCCAAAAAGAGAGTTTCAAATCTGCTCTGTCCAAAGAAAGGTTCAACTCTGTGAGCTGAATACACACAACACAAAGAAGTTACTGAAAATTCTTCTGTCTAGCATTATATGAAGAAATCCCGTTTCCAACGAAGTCCTCAAAGAGGTCCAAATATCCACTTGCAGACTTTACAAGCAGAGTGTTTCCAAACTGCTCTATGAACAGAAAGGTTAAACTCTGTGAGCTGAATGCACACATCACATAGTAGTTTCTGAGAATGATTCTGTCTAGTTTTTATACCAAGATATTTCCTTTTCTAACATTGGCCTCAAATCGCTTGAAATCTCCAATTTCGAATTCCAGAAAAAGAGAGTTTCAAATCTGCTCTGTCCAAAGAAATGTTCAACTCTGTGAGCTGAATACACACAACACAAAGAAGTTACTGAAAATTCTTCTGTCTAGCATTATATGAAGAATTCCCGTTTCTAACGAAGGCCTCAAAGAGATCCAAATATCCACTTGCAGACTTTACAAACAGAGTGTTTCCAAACTGCTGTATGAACAGAAAGGTTAAACTCTGTGAGCTGAATGCACACATCACATAGTAGTTTCTGAGAATGATTCTGTCTAGTTTTTATACGAAGATATTTCCTTTTCTAACATTGGCCTAAAATCGCTTGAAATCTCCAATTGCAATTTCCACAAAAAGAGAGTTTCAAATCTGCTCTGTCCAAAGAAAGGTTCAACTCTGTGAGCTGAATACACACAACACAAAGAAGTTACTGAAAATTCTTCTGTCTAGCATTATATGAAGAAATCCCGTTTCCAACGAAGTCCTCAAAGAGGTCCAAATATCCACTTGCAGACTTTACAAACAGAGTGTTTCCAAACTGCTGTATGAACAGAAAGGTTAAAATCTGTGAGCTGAATGCACACATCACATAGTAGTTTCTGAGAATCATTCTGTCTAGTTTTTATACCAAGATATTTCCTTTTCTCACATTGGCCTCAAATCGCTTGAAATCTCAAATTCCAAATTCCAGAAAAAGACAGTTTCAAACCTGCAGTGTGTAAGGAAAGGTTCAAATCTGTGAGTTGAATACACACAACACAAGGAAGTTACTGAGAATTCTTCTGTCTAGCATTATATGAAGAAATCCCGTTTCCAACGAAGGCCCCAAAGTGGTGCAAATATCCACTTGTAGACTTTAGAAACAGAGTGTTTCCAAACTGCTCTATGAACAGAAAAGTTAAACTCTGTGAGCTGAACGCACACATCACAAAGTTGTTTCTGAGAATGATTCTGTCTAGTTTTTATACGAAGATATTTCCTTTTCTAACATTCGCCTAAAATCGCTTGAAATCTCCAATTGCAATTTCCACAAAAAGAGAGTTTCAAATCTGCTCTGTCCAAAGAAAGGTTCAACTCTGTGAGCTGAATACACACAACACAAAGAAGTTACTGAAAATTCTTCTGTCTAGCATTATATGAAGAAATCCCGTTTCCAACGAAGTCCTCAAAGAGGTCCAAATATCCACTTGCAGACTTTACAAACAGAGTGTTTCCAAACTGCTGTATTAAGAGAAAGGTTAAACTCTGTGAGCTGAATGCACACATCACATAGTAGTTTCTGAGAATGATTCTGTCTAGTTTCTATACGAAGATATTTCCTTTTCTAACATTGTCCTCAAATCGCTTGAAATCTCCAATTGCAATTTCCACAAAAAGAGAGTTTCAAATCTGGTCTGTCCAAAGAAAGGTTCAACTCTGTGAGCTGAATACACACAACACAAAGAAGTTACTCAAAATTCTTCTGTCTAGCATTATATAAAGAAATCCCGTTTCCAACGAAATCCTCAAAGAGGTCCAAATATAACCTTGCAGACTTTACAAACAGAGTGTTTCCAAACTGCTCTATGAACAGAAAGGTTAAACTCTGTGAGCTGAATGCACACATCACATAGTAGTTTCTGAGAATGATTCTGTCTAGTTTTTATACCAAGATATTTCGTTTTCTAACATTGGCCTAAAATCGCTTGAAATCTCCAATTGCAATTTCCACAAAAAGAGAGATTCAAATCTGCTCTGTCCAAAGAAAAGTTCAACTCTGTGAGCTGAATACACACAACACAAAGAAGTTACTGAAAATTCTTCTATCTAGCATTATATGAAGAAATCCCGTTTACAACGAAGTCCTCAAAGAGTTCCAAATATCCACTTGCAGACTTTACAAACAGAGTGTTTCCAAACTGCTGTATGAACAGAAAGGTTAAACTCTGTGAGCTGAATGCACACATCACATAGTAGTTTCTGAGAATGATTCTGTCTAGTTTTTATACCAAGATACTTCCTTTTCTAACATTGGCCTCAAATCGCTTGAAATCTCCAATTGCAATTTCCACAAAAAGAGAGTTTCAAATCTGCTCTGTCCAAAGAAAGGTTCAACTCTGTGAGCTGAATACACACAACACAAAGAAGTTACTGAAAATTCTTCTGTCTAGCATTATATGAAGAAATCCCGTTTCCAACGAAGTCCTCAAAGAGGTCCAAATATCCACTTGCAGACTTTACAAACAGAGTGTTTCCAAACTGCTGTATGAACAGAAAGGTTAAACTCTGTGAGCTGAATGCACACATCACATAGTAGTTTCTGAGAATGATTCTGTCTAGTTTTTATACCAAGATATTTCCTTTTCTCACGTTGGCCTCAAATCGCTTGAAATCTCCAATTGCAATTTCCACAAAAAGAGAGTTTCAAATCTGCTCTGTCCAAAGAAAGGTTCAACTCTGTGAGCTGAATACACACAACACAAAGAAGTTACTCAAAATTCTTCTGTCTAGCATTATATAAAGAAATCCCGTTTCCAACGAAATCCTCAAAGAGGTCCAAATATAACCTTGCAGACTTTACAAACAGAGTGTTTCCAAACTGCTCTATGAACAGAAAGGTTAAACTCTGTGAGCTGAATGCACACATCACGTAGTAGTTTCTGAGAATGATTCTGTCTAGTTTCTGTACGAAGATATTTCCTTTTCTAACATTGGCCTCAAATCGCTTGAAATCTCAAATTCCAAATTCCAGAAAAAGACAGTTTCAAACCTGCAGTGTGTAAGGAAAGGTTCAAATCTGTGAGTTGAATACACACAACACAAAGAAGTTACTGAGAATTCTTCTGTCTAGCATTATATGAAGAAATCCCGTTTCCAACGAAGGCGTCAAAGTGGAGCAAATATCCACTTGCAGACTTTAGAAACAGAGTGTTTCCAAACTGCTCTATGAACAGAAAAGTTAAACTCTGTGAGCTGAACGCACACATCACAAAGTTGTTTCTGAGAATGATTCTGTCTAGTTTTTATACCAAGATATTTCGTTTTCTAACATTGGCCTAAAATCGCTTGAAATCTCCAATTGCAATTTCCACAAAAAGAGAGTTTCAAATCTGCTCTGTCCAAAGAAAGGTTCAACTCTGTGAGCTGAATACACACAACACAAAGAAGTTACTGAAAATTCTTCTGTCTAGCATTATATGAAGAAATCCCGTTTCCAACGAAGTCCTCAAAGAGGTCCAAATATCCACTTGCAGACTTTACAAACAGAGTGTTTCCAAACTGCTGTATGAACAGAAAGGTTAAACTCTGTGAGCTGAATGCACACATCACATAGTAGTTTCTGAGAATGATTCTGTCTAGTTTTTATACCAAGATATTTCCTTTTCTCACATTGGCCTCAAATCGCTTGAAATCTCCAATTGCAATTTCCACAAAAAGAGAGTTTCAAATCTGCTCTGTCCAAAGGAAGGTTCAACTCTGTGAGCTGAATACACACAACACAAAGAAGTTACTCAAAATTCTTCTGTCTAGCATTATATAAAGAAATCCCGTTTCCAACGAAATCCTCAAAGAGGTCCAAATATAACCTTGCAGACTTTACAAACAGAGTGTTTCCAAACTGCTCTATGAACAGAAAGGTTAAACTCTGTGAGCTGAATGCACACATCACATAGTAGTTTCTGAGAATGATTCTGTCTAGTTTCTATACGAAGATATTTCCTTTTCTAACATTGGCCTCAAATCGCTTGAAATCTCAAATTCCAAATTCCAGAAAAAGACAGTTTCAAACCTGCAGTGTGTAAGGAAAGGTTCAAATCTGTGAGTTGAATACACACAACACAAAGAAGTTACGGAGAATTCTTCTGTCTAGCATTATATGAAGAAATCCCGTTTCCAACGAAGGCGTCAAAGTGGAGCAAATATCCACTTGTAGACTTTAGAAACAGAGTGTTTCCAAACTGCTCTATGAACAGAAAAGTTAAACTCTGTGAGCTGAACGCACACATCACAAAGTTGTTTCTGAGAATGATTCTGTCTAGTTTTTATACCAAGATATTTCGTTTTCTAACATTGGCCTAAAATCGCTTGAAATCTCCAATTGCAATTTCCACAAAAAGAGAGTTTCAAATCTGCTCTGTCCAAAGAAAGGTTCAACTCTGTGAGCTGAATACACACAACACAAAGAAGTTACTGAAAATTCTTCTATCTAGCATTATATGAAGAAATCCCGTTTCCAACGAAGTCCTCAAAGAGTTCCAAATATCCACTTGCAGACTTTACAAACAGAGTGTTTCCAAACTGCTGTATGAACAGAAAGGTTAAACTCTGTGAGCTGAATGCACACATCACATAGTAGTTTCTGAGAATGATTCTGTCTAGTTTTTATACGAAGATACTTCCTTTTCTAACATTGGCCTCAAATCGCTTGAAATCTCCAATTGCAATTTCCCCAAAAAGAGAGTTTCAAATCTGCTCTGTCCAAAGAAAGGTTCAACTCTGTGAGCTGAATACACACAACACAAAGAAGTTACTGAAAATTCTTCTGTCTAGCATTATATGAAGAAATCCCGTTTCCAACGAAGTCCTCAAAGAGGTCCAAATATCCACTTGCAGACTTTACAAGCAGAGTGTTTCCAAACTGCTCTATGAACAGAAAGGTTAAACTCTGTGAGCTGAATGCACACATCACATAGTAGTTTCTGAGAATGATTCTGTCTAGTTTTTATACCAAGATATTTCCTTTTCTAACATTGGCCTCAAATCGCTTGAAATCTCCAATTTCGAATTCCAGAAAAAGAGAGTTTCAAATCTGCTCTGTCCAAAGAAATGTTCAACTCTGTGAGCTGAATACACACAACACAAAGAAGTTACTGAAAATTCTTCTGTCTAGCATTATATGAAGAATTCCCGTTTCTAACGAAGGCCTCAAAGAGATCCAAATATCCACTTGCAGACTTTACAAACAGAGTGTTTCCAAACTGCTGTATGAACAGAAAGGTTAAACTCTGTGAGCTGAATGCACACATCACATAGTAGTTTCTGAGAATGATTCTGTCTAGTTTTTATACGAAGATATTTCCTTTTCTAACATTGGCCTAAAATCGCTTGAAATCTCCAATTGCAATTTCCACAAAAAGAGAGTTTCAAATCTGCTCTGTCCAAAGAAAGGTTCAACTCTGTGAGCTGAATACACACAACACAAAGAAGTTACTGAAAATTCTTCTGTCTAGCATTATATGAAGAAATCCCGTTTCCAACGAAGTCCTCAAAGAGGTCCAAATATCCACTTGCAGACTTTACAAACAGAGTGTTTCCAAACTGCTGTATGAACAGAAAGGTTAAAATCTGTGAGCTGAATGCACACATCACATAGTAGTTTCTGAGAATCATTCTGTCTAGTTTTTATACCAAGATATTTCCTTTTCTCACATTGGCCTCAAATCGCTTGAAATCTCAAATTCCAAATTCCAGAAAAAGACAGTTTCAAACCTGCAGTGTGTAAGGAAAGGTTCAAATCTGTGAGTTGAATACACACAACACAAGGAAGTTACTGAGAATTCTTCTGTCTAGCATTATATGAAGAAATCCCGTTTCCAACGAAGGCCCCAAAGTGGTGCAAATATCCACTTGTAGACTTTAGAAACAGAGTGTTTCCAAACTGCTCTATGAACAGAAAAGTTAAACTCTGTGAGCTGAACGCACACATCACAAAGTTGTTTCTGAGAATGATTCTGTCTAGTTTTTATACGAAGATATTTCCTTTTCTAACATTCGCCTAAAATCGCTTGAAATCTCCAATTGCAATTTCCACAAAAAGAGAGTTTCAAATCTGCTCTGTCCAAAGAAAGGTTCAACTCTGTGAGCTGAATACACACAACACAAAGAAGTTACTGAAAATTCTTCTGTCTAGCATTATATGAAGAAATCCCGTTTCCAACGAGGTCCTCAAAGAGGTCCAAATATCCACTTGCAGACTTTACAAACAGAGTGTTTCCAAACTGCTGTATTAAGAGAAAGGTTAAACTCTGTGAGCTGAATGCACACATCACATAGTAGTTTCTGAGAATGATTCTGTCTAGTTTCTATACGAAGATATTTCCTTTTCTAACATTGTCCTCAAATCGCTTGAAATCTCCAATTGCAATTTCCACAAAAAGAGAGTTTCAAATCTGGTCTGTCCAAAGAAAGGTTCAACTCTGTGAGCTGAATACACACAACACAAAGAAGTTACTCAAAATTCTTCTGTCTAGCATTATATAAAGAAATCCCGTTTCCAACGAAATCCTCAAAGAGGTCCAAATATAACCTTGCAGACTTTACAAACAGAGTGTTTCCAAACTGCTCTATGAACAGAAAGGTTAAACTCTGTGAGCTGAATGCACACATCACATAGTAGTTTCTGAGAATGATTCTGTCTAGTTTTTATACCAAGATATTTCGTTTTCTAACATTGGCCTAAAATCGCTTGAAATCTCCAATTGCAATTTCCACAAAAAGAGAGATTCAAATCTGCTCTGTCCAAAGAAAAGTTCAACTCTGTGAGCTGAATACACACAACACAAAGAAGTTACTGAAAATTCTTCTATCTAGCATTATATGAAGAAATCCCGTTTACAACGAAGTCCTCAAAGAGTTCCAAATATCCACTTGCAGACTTTACAAACAGAGTGTTTCCAAACTGCTGTATGAACAGAAAGGTTAAACTCTGTGAGCTGAATGCACACATCACATAGTAGTTTCTGAGAATGATTCTGTCTAGTTTTTATACCAAGATACTTCCTTTTCTAACATTGGCCTCAAATCGCTTGAAATCTCCAATTGCAATTTCCACAAAAAGAGAGTTTCAAATCTGCTCTGTCCAAAGAAAGGTTCAACTCTGTGAGCTGAATACACACAACACAAAGAAGTTACTGAAAATTCTTCTGTCTAGCATTATATGAAGAAATCCCGTTTCCAACGAAGTCCTCAAAGAGGTCCAAATATCCACTTGCAGACTTTACAAACAGAGTGTTTCCAAACTGCTGTATGAACAGAAAGGTTAAACTCTGTGAGCTGAATGCACACATCACATAGTAGTTTCTGAGAATGATTCTGTCTAGTTTTTATACCAAGATATTTCCTTTTCTCACGTTGGCCTCAAATCGCTTGAAATCTCCAATTGCAATTTCCACAAAAAGAGAGTTTCAAATCTGCTCTGTCCAAAGAAAGGTTCAACTCTGTGAGCTGAATACACACAACACAAAGAAGTTACTCAAAATTCTTCTGTCTAGCATTATATAAAGAAATCCCGTTTCCAACGAAATCCTCAAAGAGGTCCAAATATAACCTTGCAGACTTTACAAACAGAGTGTTTCCAAACTGCTCTATGAACAGAAAGGTTAAACTCTGTGAGCTGAATGCACACATCACGTAGTAGTTTCTGAGAATGATTCTGTCTAGTTTCTGTACGAAGATATTTCCTTTTCTAACATTGGCCTCAAATCGCTTGAAATCTCAAATTCCAAATTCCAGAAAAAGACAGTTTCAAACCTGCAGTGTGTAAGGAAAGGTTCAAATCTGTGAGTTGAATACACACAACACAAAGAAGTTACTGAGAATTCTTCTGTCTAGCATTATATGAAGAAATCCCGTTTCCAACGAAGGCGTCAAAGTGGAGCAAATATCCACTTGCAGACTTTAGAAACAGAGTGTTTCCAAACTGCTCTATGAACAGAAAAGTTAAACTCTGTGAGCTGAACGCACACATCACAAAGTTGTTTCTGAGAATGATTCTGTCTAGTTTTTATACCAAGATATTTCGTTTTCTAACATTGGCCTAAAATCGCTTGAAATCTCCAATTGCAATTTCCACAAAAAGAGAGTTTCAAATCTGCTCTGTCCAAAGAAAGGTTCAACTCTGTGAGCTGAATACACACAACACAAAGAAGTTACTGAAAATTCTTCTGTCTAGCATTATATGAAGAAATCCCGTTTCCAACGAAGTCCTCAAAGAGGTCCAAATATCCACTTGCAGACTTTACAAACAGAGTGTTTCCAAACTGCTGTATGAACAGAAAGGTTAAACTCTGTGAGCTGAATGCACACATCACATAGTAGTTTCTGAGAATGATTCTGTCTAGTTTTTATACCAAGATATTTCCTTTTCTCACATTGGCCTCAAATCGCTTGAAATCTCCAATTGCAATTTCCACAAAAAGAGAGTTTCAAATCTGCTCTGTCCAAAGGAAGGTTCAACTCTGTGAGCTGAATACACACAACACAAAGAAGTTACTCAAAATTCTTCTGTCTAGCATTATATAAAGAAATCCCGTTTCCAACGAAATCCTCAAAGAGGTCCAAATATAACCTTGCAGACTTTACAAACAGAGTGTTTCCAAACTGCTCTATGAACAGAAAGGTTAAACTCTGTGAGCTGAATGCACACATCACATAGTAGTTTCTGAGAATGATTCTGTCTAGTTTCTATACGAAGATATTTCCTTTTCTAACATTGGCCTCAAATCGCTTGAAATCTCAAATTCCAAATTCCAGAAAAAGACAGTTTCAAACCTGCAGTGTGTAAGGAAAGGTTCAAATCTGTGAGTTGAATACACACAACACAAAGAAGTTACGGAGAATTCTTCTGTCTAGCATTATATGAAGAAATCCCGTTTCCAACGAAGGCGTCAAAGTGGAGCAAATATCCACTTGTAGACTTTAGAAACAGAGTGTTTCCAAACTGCTCTATGAACAGAAAAGTTAAACTCTGTGAGCTGAACGCACACATCACAAAGTTGTTTCTGAGAATGATTCTGTCTAGTTTTTATACCAAGATATTTCGTTTTCTAACATTGGCCTAAAATCGCTTGAAATCTCCAATTGCAATTTCCACAAAAAGAGAGTTTCAAATCTGCTCTGTCCAAAGAAAGGTTCAACTCTGTGAGCTGAATACACACAACACAAAGAAGTTACTGAAAATTCTTCTATCTAGCATTATATGAAGAAATCCCGTTTCCAACGAAGTCCTCAAAGAGTTCCAAATATCCACTTGCAGACTTTACAAACAGAGTGTTTCCAAACTGCTGTATGAACAGAAAGGTTAAACTCTGTGAGCTGAATGCACACATCACATAGTAGTTTCTGAGAATGATTCTGTCTAGTTTTTATACGAAGATACTTCCTTTTCTAACATTGGCCTCAAATCGCTTGAAATCTCCAATTGCAATTTCCCCAAAAAGAGAGTTTCAAATCTGCTCTGTCCAAAGAAAGGTTCAACTCTGTGAGCTGAATACACACAACACAAAGAAGTTACTGAAAATTCTTCTGTCTAGCATTATATGAAGAAATCCCGTTTCCAACGAAGTCCTCAAAGAGGTCCAAATATCCACTTGCAGACTTTACAAGCAGAGTGTTTCCAAACTGCTCTATGAACAGAAAGGTTAAACTCTGTGAGCTGAATGCACACATCACATAGTAGTTTCTGAGAATGATTCTGTCTAGTTTTTATACCAAGATATTTCCTTTTCTAACATTGGCCTCAAATCGCTTGAAATCTCCAATTTCGAATTCCAGAAAAAGAGAGTTTCAAATCTGCTCTGTCCAAAGAAATGTTCAACTCTGTGAGCTGAATACACACAACACAAAGAAGTTACTGAAAATTCTTCTGTCTAGCATTATATGAAGAATTCCCGTTTCTAACGAAGGCCTCAAAGAGATCCAGATATCCACTTGCAGACTTTACAAACAGAGTGTTTCCAAACTGCTGTATGAACAGAAAGGTTAAACTCTGTGAGCTGAATGCACACATCACATAGTAGTTTCTGAGAATGATTCTGTCTAGTTTTTATACGAAGATATTTCCTTTTCTAACATTGGCCTAAAATCGCTTGAAATCTCCAATTGCAATTTCCACAAAAAGAGAGTTTCAAATCTGCTCTGTCCAAAGAAAGGTTCAACTCTGTGAGCTGAATACACACAACACAAAGAAGTTACTGAAAATTCTTCTGTCTAGCATTATATGAAGAAATCCCGTTTCCAACGAAGTCCTCAAAGAGGTCCAAATATCCACTTGCAGACTTTACAAACAGAGTGTTTCCAAACTGCTGTATGAACAGAAAGGTTAAAATCTGTGAGCTGAATGCACACATCACATAGTAGTTTCTGAGAATCATTCTGTCTAGTTTTTATACCAAGATATTTCCTTTTCTCACATTGGCCTCAAATCGCTTGAAATCTCCAATTCCAAATTCCAGAAAAAGACAGTTTCAAACCTGCAGTGTGTAAGGAAAGGTTCAAATCTGTGAGTTGAATACACACAACACAAGGAAGTTACTGAGAATTCTTCTGTCTAGCATTATATGAAGAAATCCCGTTTCCAACGAAGGCCCCAAAGTGGTGCAAATATCCACTTGTAGACTTTAGAAACAGAGTGTTTCCAAACTGCTCTATGAACAGAAAAGTTAAACTCTGTGAGCTGAACGCACACATCACAAAGTTGTTTCTGAGAATGATTCTGTCTAGTTTTTATACGAAGATATTTCCTTTTCTAACATTCGCCTAAAATCGCTTGAAATCTCCAATTGCAATTTCCACAAAAAGAGAGTTTCAAATCTGCTCTGTCCAAAGAAAGGTTCAACTCTGTGAGCTGAATACACACAACACAAAGAAGTTACTGAAAATTCTTCTGTCTAGCATTATATGAAGAAATCCCGTTTCCAACGAGGTCCTCAAAGAGGTCCAAATATCCACTTGCAGACTTTACAAACAGAGTGTTTCCAAACTGCTGTATTAAGAGAAAGGTTAAACTCTGTGAGCTGAATGCACACATCACATAGTAGTTTCTGAGAATGATTCTGTCTAGTTTCTATACGAAGATATTTCCTTTTCTAACATTGTCCTCAAATCGCTTGAAATCTCCAATTGCAATTTCCACAAAAAGAGAGTTTCAAATCTGGTCTGTCCAAAGAAAGGTTCAACTCTGTGAGCTGAATACACACAACACAAAGAAGTTACTCAAAATTCTTCTGTCTAGCATTATATAAAGAAATCCCGTTTCCAACGAAATCCTCAAAGAGGTCCAAATATAACCTTGCAGACTTTACAAACAGAGTGTTTCCAAACTGCTCTATGAACAGAAAGGTTAAACTCTGTGAGCTGAATGCACACATCACATAGTAGTTTCTGAGAATGATTCTGTCTAGTTTTTATACCAAGATATTTCGTTTTCTAACATTGGCCTAAAATCGCTTGAAATCTCCAATTGCAATTTCCACAAAAAGAGAGATTGAAATCTGCTCTCTCCAAAGAAAAGTTCAACTCTGTGAGCTGAATACACACAACACAAAGAAGTTACTGAAAATTCTTCTATCTAGCATTATATGAAGAAATCCCGTTTACAACGAAGTCCTCAAAGAGTTCCAAATATCCACTTGCAGACTTTACAAACAGAGTGTTTCCAAACTGCTGTATGAACAGAAAGGTTAAACTCTGTGAGCTGAATGCACACATCACATAGTAGTTTCTGAGAATGATTCTGTCTAGTTTTTATACCAAGATACTTCCTTTTCTAACATTGGCCTCAAATCGCTTGAAATCTCCAATTGCAATTTCCACAAAAAGAGAGTTTCAAATCTGCTCTGTCCAAAGAAAGGTTCAACTCTGTGAGCTGAATACACACAACACAAAGAAGTTACTGAAAATTCTTCTGTCTAGCATTATATGAAGAAATCCCGTTTCCAACGAAGTCCTCAAAGAGGTCCAAATATCCACTTGCAGACTTTACAAACAGAGTGTTTCCAAACTGCTGTATGAACAGAAAGGTTAAACTCTGTGAGCTGAATGCACACATCACATAGTAGTTTCTGAGAATGATTCTGTCTAGTTTTTATACCAAGATATTTCCTTTTCTCACGTTGGCCTCAAATCGCTTGAAATCTCCAATTGCAATTTCCACAAAAAGAGAGTTTCAAATCTGCTCTGTCCAAAGAAAGGTTCAACTCTGTGAGCTGAATACACACAACACAAAGAAGTTACTCAAAATTCTTCTGTCTAGCATTATATAAAGAAATCCCGTTTCCAACGAAATCCTCAAAGAGGTCCAAATATAACCTTGCAGACTTTACAAACAGAGTGTTTCCAAACTGCTCTATGAACAGAAAGGTTAAACTCTGTGAGCTGAATGCACACATCACGTAGTAGTTTCTGAGAATGATTCTGTCTAGTTTCTGTACGAAGATATTTCCTTTTCTAACATTGGCCTCAAATCGCTTGAAATCTCAAATTCCAAATTCCAGAAAAAGACAGTTTCAAACCTGCAGTGTGTAAGGAAAGGTTCAAATCTGTGAGTTGAATACACACAACACAAAGAAGTTACTGAGAATTCTTCTGTCTAGCATTATATGAAGAAATCCCGTTTCCAACGAAGGCGTCAAAGTGGAGCAAATATCCACTTGCAGACTTTAGAAACAGAGTGTTTCCAAACTGCTCTATGAACAGAAAAGTTAAACTCTGTGAGCTGAACGCACACATCACAAAGTTGTTTCTGAGAATGATTCTGTCTAGTTTTTATACCAAGATATTTCGTTTTCTAACATTGGCCTAAAATCGCTTGAAATCTCCAATTGCAATTTCCACAAAAAGAGAGTTTCAAATCTGCTCTGTCCAAAGAAAGGTTCAACTCTGTGAGCTGAATACACACAACACAAAGAAGTTACTGAAAATTCTTCTGTCTAGCATTATATGAAGAAATCCCGTTTCCAACGAAGTCCTCAAAGAGGTCCAAATATCCACTTGCAGACTTTACAAACAGAGTGTTTCCAAACTGCTGTATGAACAGAAAGGTTAAACTCTGTGAGCTGAATGCACACATCACATAGTAGTTTCTGAGAATGATTCTGTCTAGTTTTTATACCAAGATATTTCCTTTTCTCACATTGGCCTCAAATCGCTTGAAATCTCCAATTGCAATTTCCACAAAAAGAGAGTTTCAAATCTGCTCTGTCCAAAGGAAGGTTCAACTCTGTGAGCTGAATACACACAACACAAAGAAGTTACTCAAAATTCTTCTGTCTAGCATTATATAAAGAAATCCCGTTTCCAACGAAATCCTCAAAGAGGTCCAAATATAACCTTGCAGACTTTACAAACAGAGTGTTTCCAAACTGCTCTATGAACAGAAAGGTTAAACTCTGTGAGCTGAATGCACACATCACATAGTAGTTTCTGAGAATGATTCTGTCTAGTTTCTATACGAAGATATTTCCTTTTCTAACATTGGCCTCAAATCGCTTGAAATCTCAAATTCCAAATTCCAGAAAAAGACAGTTTCAAACCTGCAGTGTGTAAGGAAAGGTTCAAATCTGTGAGTTGAATACACACAACACAAAGAAGTTACGGAGAATTCTTCTGTCTAGCATTATATGAAGAAATCCCGTTTCCAACGAAGGCGTCAAAGTGGAGCAAATATCCACTTGTAGACTTTAGAAACAGAGTGTTTCCAAACTGCTCTATGAACAGAAAAGTTAAACTCTGTGAGCTGAACGCACACATCACAAAGTTGTTTCTGAGAATGATTCTGTCTAGTTTTTATACCAAGATATTTCGTTTTCTAACATTGGCCTAAAATCGCTTGAAATCTCCAATTGCAATTTCCACAAAAAGAGAGTTTCAAATCTGCTCTGTCCAAAGAAAGGTTCAACTCTGTGAGCTGAATACACACAACACAAAGAAGTTACTGAAAATTCTTCTATCTAGCATTATATGAAGAAATCCCGTTTCCAACGAAGTCCTCAAAGAGTTCCAAATATCCACTTGCAGACTTTACAAACAGAGTGTTTCCAAACTGCTGTATGAACAGAAAGGTTAAACTCTGTGAGCTGAATGCACACATCACATAGTAGTTTCTGAGAATGATTCTGTCTAGTTTTTATACGAAGATACTTCCTTTTCTAACATTGGCCTCAAATCGCTTGAAATCTCCAATTGCAATTTCCCCAAAAAGAGAGTTTCAAATCTGCTCTGTCCAAAGAAAGGTTCAACTCTGTGAGCTGAATACACACAACACAAAGAAGTTACTGAAAATTCTTCTGTCTAGCATTATATGAAGAAATCCCGTTTCCAACGAAGTCCTCAAAGAGGTCCAAATATCCACTTGCAGACTTTACAAGCAGAGTGTTTCCAAACTGCTCTATGAACAGAAAGGTTAAACTCTGTGAGCTGAATGCACACATCACATAGTAGTTTCTGAGAATGATTCTGTCTAGTTTTTATACCAAGATATTTCCTTTTCTAACATTGGCCTCAAATCGCTTGAAATCTCCAATTTCGAATTCCAGAAAAAGAGAGTTTCAAATCTGCTCTGTCCAAAGAAATGTTCAACTCTGTGAGCTGAATACACACAACACAAAGAAGTTACTGAAAATTCTTCTGTCTAGCATTATATGAAGAATTCCCGTTTCTAACGAAGGCCTCAAAGAGATCCAAATATCCACTTGCAGACTTTACAAACAGAGTGTTTCCAAACTGCTGTATGAACAGAAAGGTTAAACTCTGTGAGCTGAATGCACACATCACATAGTAGTTTCTGAGAATGATTCTGTCTAGTTTTTATACGAAGATATTTCCTTTTCTAACATTGGCCTAAAATCGCTTGAAATCTCCAATTGCAATTTCCACAAAAAGAGAGTTTCAAATCTGCTCTGTCCAAAGAAAGGTTCAACTCTGTGAGCTGAATACACACAACACAAAGAAGTTACTGAAAATTCTTCTGTCTAGCATTATATGAAGAAATCCCGTTTCCAACGAAGTCCTCAAAGAGGTCCAAATATCCACTTGCAGACTTTACAAACAGAGTGTTTCCAAACTGCTGTATGAACAGAAAGGTTAAAATCTGTGAGCTGAATGCACACATCACATAGTAGTTTCTGAGAATCATTCTGTCTAGTTTTTATACCAAGATATTTCCTTTTCTCACATTGGCCTCAAATCGCTTGAAATCTCCAATTCCAAATTCCAGAAAAAGACAGTTTCAAACCTGCAGTGTGTAAGGAAAGGTTCAAATCTGTGAGTTGAATACACACAACACAAGGAAGTTACTGAGAATTCTTCTGTCTAGCATTATATGAAGAAATCCCGTTTCCAACGAAGGCCCCAAAGTGGTGCAAATATCCACTTGTAGACTTTAGAAACAGAGTGTTTCCAAACTGCTCTATGAACAGAAAAGTTAAACTCTGTGAGCTGAACGCACACATCACAAAGTTGTTTCTGAGAATGATTCTGTCTAGTTTTTATACGAAGATATTTCCTTTTCTAACATTCGCCTAAAATCGCTTGAAATCTCCAATTGCAATTTCCACAAAAAGAGAGTTTCAAATCTGCTCTGTCCAAAGAAAGGTTCAACTCTGTGAGCTGAATACACACAACACAAAGAAGTTACTGAAAATTCTTCTGTCTAGCATTATATGAAGAAATCCCGTTTCCAACGAAGTCCTCAAAGAGGTCCAAATATCCACTTGCAGACTTTACAAACAGAGTGTTTCCAAACTGCTGTATTAAGAGAAAGGTTAAACTCTGTGAGCTGAATGCACACATCACATAGTAGTTTCTGAGAATGATTCTGTCTAGTTTCTATACGAAGATATTTCCTTTTCTAACATTGTCCTCAAATCGCTTGAAATCTCCAATTGCAATTTCCACAAAAAGAGAGTTTCAAATCTGGTCTGTCCAAAGAAAGGTTCAACTCTGTGAGCTGAATACACACAACACAAAGAAGTTACTCAAAATTCTTCTGTCTAGCATTATATAAAGAAATCCCGTTTCCAACGAAATCCTCAAAGAGGTCCAAATATAACCTTGCAGACTTTACAAACAGAGTGTTTCCAAACTGCTCTATGAACAGAAAGGTTAAACTCTGTGAGCTGAATGCACACATCACATAGTAGTTTCTGAGAATGATTCTGTCTAGTTTTTATACCAAGATATTTCGTTTTCTAACATTGGCCTAAAATCGCTTGAAATCTCCAATTGCAATTTCCACAAAAAGAGAGATTCAAATCTGCTCTGTCCAAAGAAAAGTTCAACTCTGTGAGCTGAATACACACAACACAAAGAAGTTACTGAAAATTCTTCTATCTAGCATTATATGAAGAAATCCCGTTTACAACGAAGTCCTCAAAGAGTTCCAAATATCCACTTGCAGACTTTACAAACAGAGTGTTTCCAAACTGCTGTATGAACAGAAAGGTTAAACTCTGTGAGCTGAATGCACACATCACATAGTAGTTTCTGAGAATGATTCTGTCTAGTTTTTATACCAAGATACTTCCTTTTCTAACATTGGCCTCAAATCGCTTGAAATCTCCAATTGCAATTTCCACAAAAAGAGAGTTTCAAATCTGCTCTGTCCAAAGAAAGGTTCAACTCTGTGAGCTGAATACACACAACACAAAGAAGTTACTGAAAATTCTTCTGTCTAGCATTATATGAAGAAATCCCGTTTCCAACGAAGTCCTCAAAGAGGTCCAAATATCCACTTGCAGACTTTACAAACAGAGTGTTTCCAAACTGCTGTATGAACAGAAAGGTTAAACTCTGTGAGCTGAATGCACACATCACATAGTAGTTTCTGAGAATGATTCTGTCTAGTTTTTATACCAAGATATTTCCTTTTCTCACGTTGGCCTCAAATCGCTTGAAATCTCCAATTGCAATTTCCACAAAAAGAGAGTTTCAAATCTGCTCTGTCCAAAGAAAGGTTCAACTCTGTGAGCTGAATACACACAACACAAAGAAGTTACTCAAAATTCTTCTGTCTAGCATTATATAAAGAAATCCCGTTTCCAACGAAATCCTCAAAGAGGTCCAAATATAACCTTGCAGACTTTACAAACAGAGTGTTTCCAAACTGCTCTATGAACAGAAAGGTTAAACTCTGTGAGCTGAATGCACACATCACGTAGTAGTTTCTGAGAATGATTCTGTCTAGTTTCTGTACGAAGATATTTCCTTTTCTAACATTGGCCTCAAATCGCTTGAAATCTCAAATTCCAAATTCCAGAAAAAGACAGTTTCAAACCTGCAGTGTGTAAGGAAAGGTTCAAATCTGTGAGTTGAATACACACAACACAAAGAAGTTACTGAGAATTCTTCTGTCTAGCATTATATGAAGAAATCCCGTTTCCAACGAAGGCGTCAAAGTGGAGCAAATATCCACTTGCAGACTTTAGAAACAGAGTGTTTCCAAACTGCTCTATGAACAGAAAAGTTAAACTCTGTGAGCTGAACGCACACATCACAAAGTTGTTTCTGAGAATGATTCTGTCTAGTTTTTATACCAAGATATTTCGTTTTCTAACATTGGCCTAAAATCGCTTGAAATCTCCAATTGCAATTTCCACAAAAAGAGAGTTTCAAATCTGCTCTGTCCAAAGAAAGGTTCAACTCTGTGAGCTGAATACACACAACACAAAGAAGTTACTGAAAATTCTTCTGTCTAGCATTATATGAAGAAATCCCGTTTCCAACGAAGTCCTCAAAGAGGTCCAAATATCCACTTGCAGACTTTACAAACAGAGTGTTTCCAAACTGCTGTATGAACAGAAAGGTTAAACTCTGTGAGCTGAATGCACACATCACATAGTAGTTTCTGAGAATGATTCTGTCTAGTTTTTATACCAAGATATTTCCTTTTCTCACATTGGCCTCAAATCGCTTGAAATCTCCAATTGCAATTTCCACAAAAAGAGAGTTTCAAATCTGCTCTGTCCAAAGGAAGGTTCAACTCTGTGAGCTGAATACACACAACACAAAGAAGTTACTCAAAATTCTTCTGTCTAGCATTATATAAAGAAATCCCGTTTCCAACGAAATCCTCAAAGAGGTCCAAATATAACCTTGCAGACTTTACAAACAGAGTGTTTCCAAACTGCTCTATGAACAGAAAGGTTAAACTCTGTGAGCTGAATGCACACATCACATAGTAGTTTCTGAGAATGATTCTGTCTAGTTTCTATACGAAGATATTTCCTTTTCTAACATTGGCCTCAAATCGCTTGAAATCTCAAATTCCAAATTCCAGAAAAAGACAGTTTCAAACCTGCAGTGTGTAAGGAAAGGTTCAAATCTGTGAGTTGAATACACACAACACAAAGAAGTTACGGAGAATTCTTCTGTCTAGCATTATATGAAGAAATCCCGTTTCCAACGAAGGCGTCAAAGTGGAGCAAATATCCACTTGTAGACTTTAGAAACAGAGTGTTTCCAAACTGCTCTATGAACAGAAAAGTTAAACTCTGTGAGCTGAACGCACACATCACAAAGTTGTTTCTGAGAATGATTCTGTCTAGTTTTTATACCAAGATATTTCGTTTTCTAACATTGGCCTAAAATCGCTTGAAATCTCCAATTGCAATTTCCACAAAAAGAGAGTTTCAAATCTGCTCTGTCCAAAGAAAGGTTCAACTCTGTGAGCTGAATACACACAACACAAAGAAGTTACTGAAAATTCTTCTATCTAGCATTATATGAAGAAATCCCGTTTCCAACGAAGTCCTCAAAGAGTTCCAAATATCCACTTGCAGACTTTACAAACAGAGTGTTTCCAAACTGCTGTATGAACAGAAAGGTTAAACTCTGTGAGCTGAATGCACACATCACATAGTAGTTTCTGAGAATGATTCTGTCTAGTTTTTATACGAAGATACTTCCTTTTCTAACATTGGCCTCAAATCGCTTGAAATCTCCAATTGCAATTTCCCCAAAAAGAGAGTTTCAAATCTGCTCTGTCCAAAGAAAGGTTCAACTCTGTGAGCTGAATACACACAACACAAAGAAGTTACTGAAAATTCTTCTGTCTAGCATTATATGAAGAAATCCCGTTTCCAACGAAGTCCTCAAAGAGGTCCAAATATCCACTTGCAGACTTTACAAGCAGAGTGTTTCCAAACTGCTCTATGAACAGAAAGGTTAAACTCTGTGAGCTGAATGCACACATCACATAGTAGTTTCTGAGAATGATTCTGTCTAGTTTTTATACCAAGATATTTCCTTTTCTAACATTGGCCTCAAATCGCTTGAAATCTCCAATTTCGAATTCCAGAAAAAGAGAGTTTCAAATCTGCTCTGTCCAAAGAAATGTTCAACTCTGTGAGCTGAATACACACAACACAAAGAAGTTACTGAAAATTCTTCTGTCTAGCATTATATGAAGAATTCCCGTTTCTAACGAAGGCCTCAAAGAGATCCAAATATCCACTTGCAGACTTTACAAACAGAGTGTTTCCAAACTGCTGTATGAACAGAAAGGTTAAACTCTGTGAGCTGAATGCACACATCACATAGTAGTTTCTGAGAATGATTCTGTCTAGTTTTTATACGAAGATATTTCCTTTTCTAACATTGGCCTAAAATCGCTTGAAATCTCCAATTGCAATTTCCACAAAAAGAGAGTTTCAAATCTGCTCTGTCCAAAGAAAGGTTCAACTCTGTGAGCTGAATACACACAACACAAAGAAGTTACTGAAAATTCTTCTGTCTAGCATTATATGAAGAAATCCCGTTTCCAACGAAGTCCTCAAAGAGGTCCAAATATCCACTTGCAGACTTTACAAACAGAGTGTTTCCAAACTGCTGTATGAACAGAAAGGTTAAAATCTGTGAGCTGAATGCACACATCACATAGTAGTTTCTGAGAATCATTCTGTCTAGTTTTTATACCAAGATATTTCCTTTTCTCACATTGGCCTCAAATCGCTTGAAATCTCCAATTCCAAATTCCAGAAAAAGACAGTTTCAAACCTGCAGTGTGTAAGGAAAGGTTCAAATCTGTGAGTTGAATACACACAACACAAGGAAGTTACTGAGAATTCTTCTGTCTAGCATTATATGAAGAAATCCCGTTTCCAACGAAGGCCCCAAAGTGGTGCAAATATCCACTTGTAGACTTTAGAAACAGAGTGTTTCCAAACTGCTCTATGAACAGAAAAGTTAAACTCTGTGAGCTGAACGCACACATCACAAAGTTGTTTCTGAGAATGATTCTGTCTAGTTTTTATACGAAGATATTTCCTTTTCTAACATTCGCCTAAAATCGCTTGAAATCTCCAATTGCAATTTCCACAAAAAGAGAGTTTCAAATCTGCTCTGTCCAAAGAAAGGTTCAACTCTGTGAGCTGAATACACACAACACAAAGAAGTTACTGAAAATTCTTCTGTCTAGCATTATATGAAGAAATCCCGTTTCCAACGAAGTCCTCAAAGAGGTCCAAATATCCACTTGCAGACTTTACAAACAGAGTGTTTCCAAACTGCTGTATTAAGAGAAAGGTTAAACTCTGTGAGCTGAATGCACACATCACATAGTAGTTTCTGAGAATGATTCTGTCTAGTTTCTATACGAAGATATTTCCTTTTCTAACATTGTCCTCAAATCGCTTGAAATCTCCAATTGCAATTTCCACAAAAAGAGAGTTTCAAATCTGGTCTGTCCAAAGAAAGGTTCAACTCTGTGAGCTGAATACACACAACACAAAGAAGTTACTCAAAATTCTTCTGTCTAGCATTATATAAAGAAATCCCGTTTCCAACGAAATCCTCAAAGAGGTCCAAATATAACCTTGCAGACTTTACAAACAGAGTGTTTCCAAACTGCTCTATGAACAGAAAGGTTAAACTCTGTGAGCTGAATGCACACATCACATAGTAGTTTCTGAGAATGATTCTGTCTAGTTTTTATACCAAGATATTTCGTTTTCTAACATTGGCCTAAAATCGCTTGAAATCTCCAATTGCAATTTCCACAAAAAGAGAGATTCAAATCTGCTCTGTCCAAAGAAAAGTTCAACTCTGTGAGCTGAATACACACAACACAAAGAAGTTACTGAAAATTCTTCTATCTAGCATTATATGAAGAAATCCCGTTTACAACGAAGTCCTCAAAGAGTTCCAAATATCCACTTGCAGACTTTACAAACAGAGTGTTTCCAAACTGCTGTATGAACAGAAAGGTTAAACTCTGTGAGCTGAATGCACACATCACATAGTAGTTTCTGAGAATGATTCTGTCTAGTTTTTATACCAAGATACTTCCTTTTCTAACATTGGCCTCAAATCGCTTGAAATCTCCAATTGCAATTTCCACAAAAAGAGAGTTTCAAATCTGCTCTGTCCAAAGAAAGGTTCAACTCTGTGAGCTGAATACACACAACACAAAGAAGTTACTGAAAATTCTTCTGTCTAGCATTATATGAAGAAATCCCGTTTCCAACGAAGTCCTCAAAGAGGTCCAAATATCCACTTGCAGACTTTACAAACAGAGTGTTTCCAAACTGCTGTATGAACAGAAAGGTTAAACTCTGTGAGCTGAATGCACACATCACATAGTAGTTTCTGAGAATGATTCTGTCTAGTTTTTATACCAAGATATTTCCTTTTCTCACGTTGGCCTCAAATCGCTTGAAATCTCCAATTGCAATTTCCACAAAAAGAGAGTTTCAAATCTGCTCTGTCCAAAGAAAGGTTCAACTCTGTGAGCTGAATACACACAACACAAAGAAGTTACTCAAAATTCTTCTGTCTAGCATTATATAAAGAAATCCCGTTTCCAACGAAATCCTCAAAGAGGTCCAAATATAACCTTGCAGACTTTACAAACAGAGTGTTTCCAAACTGCTCTATGAACAGAAAGGTTAAACTCTGTGAGCTGAATGCACACATCACGTAGTAGTTTCTGAGAATGATTCTGTCTAGTTTCTGTACGAAGATATTTCCTTTTCTAACATTGGCCTCAAATCGCTTGAAATCTCAAATTCCAAATTCCAGAAAAAGACAGTTTCAAACCTGCAGTGTGTAAGGAAAGGTTCAAATCTGTGAGTTGAATACACACAACACAAAGAAGTTACTGAGAATTCTTCTGTCTAGCATTATATGAAGAAATCCCGTTTCCAACGAAGGCGTCAAAGTGGAGCAAATATCCACTTGCAGACTTTAGAAACAGAGTGTTTCCAAACTGCTCTATGAACAGAAAAGTTAAACTCTGTGAGCTGAACGCACACATCACAAAGTTGTTTCTGAGAATGATTCTGTCTAGTTTTTATACCAAGATATTTCGTTTTCTAACATTGGCCTAAAATCGCTTGAAATCTCCAATTGCAATTTCCACAAAAAGAGAGTTTCAAATCTGCTCTGTCCAAAGAAAGGTTCAACTCTGTGAGCTGAATACACACAACACAAAGAAGTTACTGAAAATTCTTCTGTCTAGCATTATATGAAGAAATCCCGTTTCCAACGAAGTCCTCAAAGAGGTCCAAATATCCACTTGCAGACTTTACAAACAGAGTGTTTCCAAACTGCTGTATGAACAGAAAGGTTAAACTCTGTGAGCTGAATGCACACATCACATAGTAGTTTCTGAGAATGATTCTGTCTAGTTTTTATACCAAGATATTTCCTTTTCTCACATTGGCCTCAAATCGCTTGAAATCTCCAATTGCAATTTCCACAAAAAGAGAGTTTCAAATCTGCTCTGTCCAAAGGAAGGTTCAACTCTGTGAGCTGAATACACACAACACAAAGAAGTTACTCAAAATTCTTCTGTCTAGCATTATATAAAGAAATCCCGTTTCCAACGAAATCCTCAAAGAGGTCCAAATATAACCTTGCAGACTTTACAAACAGAGTGTTTCCAAACTGCTCTATGAACAGAAAGGTTAAACTCTGTGAGCTGAATGCACACATCACATAGTAGTTTCTGAGAATGATTCTGTCTAGTTTCTATACGAAGATATTTCCTTTTCTAACATTGGCCTCAAATCGCTTGAAATCTCAAATTCCAAATTCCAGAAAAAGACAGTTTCAAACCTGCAGTGTGTAAGGAAAGGTTCAAATCTGTGAGTTGAATACACACAACACAAAGAAGTTACGGAGAATTCTTCTGTCTAGCATTATATGAAGAAATCCCGTTTCCAACGAAGGCGTCAAAGTGGAGCAAATATCCACTTGTAGACTTTAGAAACAGAGTGTTTCCAAACTGCTCTATGAACAGAAAAGTTAAACTCTGTGAGCTGAACGCACACATCACAAAGTTGTTTCTGAGAATGATTCTGTCTAGTTTTTATACCAAGATATTTCGTTTTCTAACATTGGCCTAAAATCGCTTGAAATCTCCAATTGCAATTTCCACAAAAAGAGAGTTTCAAATCTGCTCTGTCCAAAGAAAGGTTCAACTCTGTGAGCTGAATACACACAACACAAAGAAGTTACTGAAAATTCTTCTATCTAGCATTATATGAAGAAATCCCGTTTCCAACGAAGTCCTCAAAGAGTTCCAAATATCCACTTGCAGACTTTACAAACAGAGTGTTTCCAAACTGCTGTATGAACAGAAAGGTTAAACTCTGTGAGCTGAATGCACACATCACATAGTAGTTTCTGAGAATGATTCTGTCTAGTTTTTATACGAAGATACTTCCTTTTCTAACATTGGCCTCAAATCGCTTGAAATCTCCAATTGCAATTTCCCCAAAAAGAGAGTTTCAAATCTGCTCTGTCCAAAGAAAGGTTCAACTCTGTGAGCTGAATACACACAACACAAAGAAGTTACTGAAAATTCTTCTGTCTAGCATTATATGAAGAAATCCCGTTTCCAACGAAGTCCTCAAAGAGGTCCAAATATCCACTTGCAGACTTTACAAGCAGAGTGTTTCCAAACTGCTCTATGAACAGAAAGGTTAAACTCTGTGAGCTGAATGCACACATCACATAGTAGTTTCTGAGAATGATTCTGTCTAGTTTTTATACCAAGATATTTCCTTTTCTAACATTGGCCTCAAATCGCTTGAAATCTCCAATTTCGAATTCCAGAAAAAGAGAGTTTCAAATCTGCTCTGTCCAAAGAAATGTTCAACTCTGTGAGCTGAATACACACAACACAAAGAAGTTACTGAAAATTCTTCTGTCTAGCATTATATGAAGAATTCCCGTTTCTAACGAAGGCCTCAAAGAGATCCAAATATCCACTTGCAGACTTTACAAACAGAGTGTTTCCAAACTGCTGTATGAACAGAAAGGTTAAACTCTGTGAGCTGAATGCACACATCACATAGTAGTTTCTGAGAATGATTCTGTCTAGTTTTTATACGAAGATATTTCCTTTTCTAACATTGGCCTAAAATCGCTTGAAATCTCCAATTGCAATTTCCACAAAAAGAGAGTTTCAAATCTGCTCTGTCCAAAGAAAGGTTCAACTCTGTGAGCTGAATACACACAACACAAAGAAGTTACTGAAAATTCTTCTGTCTAGCATTATATGAAGAAATCCCGTTTCCAACGAAGTCCTCAAAGAGGTCCAAATATCCACTTGCAGACTTTACAAACAGAGTGTTTCCAAACTGCTGTATGAACAGAAAGGTTAAAATCTGTGAGCTGAATGCACACATCACATAGTAGTTTCTGAGAATCATTCTGTCTAGTTTTTATACCAAGATATTTCCTTTTCTCACATTGGCCTCAAATCGCTTGAAATCTCAAATTCCAAATTCCAGAAAAAGACAGTTTCAAACCTGCAGTGTGTAAGGAAAGGTTCAAATCTGTGAGTTGAATACACACAACACAAGGAAGTTACTGAGAATTCTTCTGTCTAGCATTATATGAAGAAATCCCGTTTCCAACGAAGGCCCCAAAGTGGTGCAAATATCCACTTGTAGACTTTAGAAACAGAGTGTTTCCAAACTGCTCTATGAACAGAAAAGTTAAACTCTGTGAGCTGAACGCACACATCACAAAGTTGTTTCTGAGAATGATTCTGTCTAGTTTTTATACGAAGATATTTCCTTTTCTAACATTCGCCTAAAATCGCTTGAAATCTCCAATTGCAATTTCCACAAAAAGAGAGTTTCAAATCTGCTCTGTCCAAAGAAAGGTTCAACTCTGTGAGCTGAATACACACAACACAAAGAAGTTACTGAAAATTCTTCTGTCTAGCATTATATGAAGAAATCCCGTTTCCAACGAAGTCCTCAAAGAGGTCCAAATATCCACTTGCAGACTTTACAAACAGAGTGTTTCCAAACTGCTGTATTAAGAGAAAGGTTAAACTCTGTGAGCTGAATGCACACATCACATAGTAGTTTCTGAGAATGATTCTGTCTAGTTTTTATACCAAGATATTTCCTTTTCTAACATTGGCCTCAAATCGCTTGAAATCTCCATTTTCGAATTCCAGATAAAGAGAGTTTCAAATCTGCTCTGTCCAAAGAAATGTTCAACTCTGTGAGCTGAATACACACAACACAAAGAAGTTACTCAAAATTCTTCTGTCTAGCATTATATGAAGAATTCCCGTTTCTAACGAAGGCCTCAAAGAGATCCAAATATCCACTTGCAGACTTTACAAACAGAGTGTTTCCAAACTGCTGTATGAACAGAAAGGTTAAACTCTGTGAGCTGAATGCACACATCACATAGTAGTTTCTGAGAATGATTCTGTCTAGTTTTTATACGAAGATATTTCCTTTTCTAACATTGGCCTAAAATCGCTTGAAATCTCCAATTGCAATTTCCCCAAAAAGAGAGTTTCAAATCTGCTCTGTCCAAAGAAAGGTTCAACTCTGTGAGCTGAATACACACAACACAAAGAAGTTACTGAAAATTCTTCTGTCTAGCATTATATGAAGAAATCCCGTTTCCAACGAAGTCCTCAAAGAGGTCCAAATATCCACTTGCAGACTTTACAAACAGAGTGTTTCCAAACTGCTGTATGAACAGAAAGGTTAAAATCTGTGAGCTGAATGCACACATCACATAGTAGTTTCTGAGAATCATTCTGTCTAGTTTTTATACCAAGATATTTCCTTTTCTCACATTGGCCTCAAATCGCTTGAAATCTCAAATTCCAAATTCCAGAAAAAGACAGTTTCAAACCTGCAGTGTGTAAGGAAAGGTTCAAATCTGTGAGTTGAATACACACAACACAAAGAAGTTACTGAGAATTCTTCTGTCTAGCATTATATGAAGAAATCCCGTTTCCAACGAAGGCCCCAAAGTGGTGCAAATATCCACTTGTAGACTTTAGAAACAGAGTGTTTCCAAACTGCTGTATGAACAGAAAAGTTAAACTCTGTGAGCTGAACGCACACATCACAAAGTTGTTTCTGAGAATGATTCTGTCTAGTTTTTATACGAAGATACTTCGTTTTCTAACATTGGCCTCAAATCGCTTGAAATCTCCAATTGCAATTTCCACAAAAAGAGAGTTTCAAATCTGCTCTGTCCAAAGAAAGGTTCAACTCTGTGAGCTGAATACACACAACACAAAGAAGTTACTGAAAATTCTTCTGTCTAGCATTATATGAAGAAATCCCGTTTCCAACGAAGTCCTCAAAGAGGTCCAAATATCCACTTGCAGACTTTACAAACAGAGTGTTTCCAAACTGCTGTATGAACAGAAAGGTTAAAATCTGTGAGCTGAACGCACACATCACATAGTAGTTTCTGAGAATCATTCTGTCTAGTTTTTATACCAAGATATTTCCTTTTCTCACATTGGCCTCAAATCGCTTGAAATCTCAAATTCCAAATTCCAGAAAAAGACAGTTTCAAACCTGCAGTGTGTAAGGAAAGGTTCAACTCTGTGAGCTGAATACACACAACACAAAGAAGTTACTGAGAATTCTTCTGTCTAGCATTATATGAAGAAATCCCGTTTCCAACGAAGGCCCCAAAGTGGTGCAAATATCCACTTGTAGACTTTAGAAACAGAGTGCTTCCAACCTGCTCTATGAACAGAAAAGTTAAACTCTGTGAGCTGAACGCACACATCACAAAGTTGTTTCTGAGAATGATTCTGTCTAGTTTTTATACCAAGATATTTCGTTTTCTAACATTGGCCTAAAATCGCTTGAAATCTCCAATTGCAATTTCCACAAAAAGAGAGTTTCAAATCTGCTCTGTCCAAAGAAAGGTTCAACTCTGTGAGCTGAATACACACAACACAAAGAAGTTACTGAAAATTCTTCTATCTAGCATTATATGAAGAAATCCCGTTTCCAACGAAGTCCTCAAAGAGTTCCAAATATCCACTTGCAGACTTTACAAACAGAGTGTTTCCAAACTGCTGTATGAACAGAAAGGTTAAACTCTGTGAGCTGAATGCACACATCACATAGTAGTTTCTGAGAATGATTCTGTCTAGTTTTTATACGAAGATACTTCCTTTTCTAACATTGGCCTCAAATCGCTTGAAATCTCCAATTGCAATTTCCCCAAAAAGAGAGTTTCAAATCTGCTCTGTCCAAAGAAAGGTTCAACTCTGTGAGCTGAATACACACAACACAAAGAAGTTACTGAAAATTCTTCTGTCTAGCATTATATGAAGAAATCCCGTTTCCAACGAAGTCCTCAAAGAGGTCCAAATATCCACTTGCAGACTTTACAAGCAGAGTGTTTCCAAACTGCTCTATGAACAGAAAGGTTAAACTCTGTGAGCTGAATGCACACATCACATAGTAGTTTCTGAGAATGATTCTGTCTAGTTTTTATACCAAGATATTTCCTTTTCTAACATTGGCCTCAAATCGCTTGAAATCTCCAATTTCGAATTCCAGAAAAAGAGAGTTTCAAATCTGCTCTGTCCAAAGAAATGTTCAACTCTGTGAGCTGAATACACACAACACAAAGAAGTTACTGAAAATTCTTCTGTCTAGCATTATATGAAGAATTCCCGTTTCTAACGAAGGCCTCAAAGAGATCCAAATATCCACTTGCAGACTTTACAAACAGAGTGTTTCCAAACTGCTGTATGAACAGAAAGGTTAAACTCTGTGAGCTGAATGCACACATCACATAGTAGTTTCTGAGAATGATTCTGTCTAGTTTTTATACGAAGATATTTCCTTTTCTAACATTGGCCTAAAATCGCTTGAAATCTCCAATTGCAATTTCCACAAAAAGAGAGTTTCAAATCTGCTCTGTCCAAAGAAAGGTTCAACTCTGTGAGCTGAATACACACAACACAAAGAAGTTACTGAAAATTCTTCTGTCTAGCATTATATGAAGAAATCCCGTTTCCAACGAAGTCCTCAAAGAGGTCCAAATATCCACTTGCAGACTTTACAAACAGAGTGTTTCCAAACTGCTGTATGAACAGAAAGGTTAAAATCTGTGAGCTGAATGCACACATCACATAGTAGTTTCTGAGAATCATTCTGTCTAGTTTTTATACCAAGATATTTCCTTTTCTCACATTGGCCTCAAATCGCTTGAAATCTCAAATTCCAAATTCCAGAAAAAGACAGTTTCAAACCTGCAGTGTGTAAGGAAAGGTTCAAATCTGTGAGTTGAATACACACAACACAAGGAAGTTACTGAGAATTCTTCTGTCTAGCATTATATGAAGAAATCCCGTTTCCAACGAAGGCCCCAAAGTGGTGCAAATATCCACTTGTAGACTTTAGAAACAGAGTGTTTCCAAACTGCTCTATGAACAGAAAAGTTAAACTCTGTGAGCTGAACGCACACATCACAAAGTTGTTTCTGAGAATGATTCTGTCTAGTTTTTATACGAAGATATTTCCTTTTCTAACATTCGCCTAAAATCGCTTGAAATCTCCAATTGCAATTTCCACAAAAAGAGAGTTTCAAATCTGCTCTGTCCAAAGAAAGGTTCAACTCTGTGAGCTGAATACACACAACACAAAGAAGTTACTGAAAATTCTTCTGTCTAGCATTATATGAAGAAATCCCGTTTCCAACGAAGTCCTCAAAGAGGTCCAAATATCCACTTGCAGACTTTACAAACAGAGTGTTTCCAAACTGCTGTATTAAGAGAAAGGTTAAACTCTGTGAGCTGAATGCACACATCACATAGTAGTTTCTGAGAATGATTCTGTCTAGTTTCTATACGAAGATATTTCCTTTTCTAACATTGTCCTCAAATCGCTTGAAATCTCCAATTGCAATTTCCACAAAAAGAGAGTTTCAAATCTGGTCTGTCCAAAGAAAGGTTCAACTCTGTGAGCTGAATACACACAACACAAAGAAGTTACTCAAAATTCTTCTGTCTAGCATTATATAAAGAAATCCCGTTTCCAACGAAATCCTCAAAGAGGTCCAAATATAACCTTGCAGACTTTACAAACAGAGTGTTTCCAAACTGCTCTATGAACAGAAAGGTTAAACTCTGTGAGCTGAATGCACACATCACATAGTAGTTTCTGAGAATGATTCTGTCTAGTTTTTATACCAAGATATTTCGTTTTCTAACATTGGCCTAAAATCGCTTGAAATCTCCAATTGCAATTTCCACAAAAAGAGAGATTCAAATCTGCTCTGTCCAAAGAAAAGTTCAACTCTGTGAGCTGAATACACACAACACAAAGAAGTTACTGAAAATTCTTCTATCTAGCATTATATGAAGAAATCCCGTTTACAACGAAGTCCTCAAAGAGTTCCAAATATCCACTTGCAGACTTTACAAACAGAGTGTTTCCAAACTGCTGTATGAACAGAAAGGTTAAACTCTGTGAGCTGAATGCACACATCACATAGTAGTTTCTGAGAATGATTCTGTCTAGTTTTTATACCAAGATACTTCCTTTTCTAACATTGGCCTCAAATCGCTTGAAATCTCCAATTGCAATTTCCACAAAAAGAGAGTTTCAAATCTGCTCTGTCCAAAGAAAGGTTCAACTCTGTGAGCTGAATACACACAACACAAAGAAGTTACTGAAAATTCTTCTGTCTAGCATTATATGAAGAAATCCCGTTTCCAACGAAGTCCTCAAAGAGGTCCAAATATCCACTTGCAGACTTTACAAACAGAGTGTTTCCAAACTGCTGTATGAACAGAAAGGTTAAACTCTGTGAGCTGAATGCACACATCACATAGTAGTTTCTGAGAATGATTCTGTCTAGTTTTTATACCAAGATATTTCCTTTTCTCACGTTGGCCTCAAATCGCTTGAAATCTCCAATTGCAATTTCCACAAAAAGAGAGTTTCAAATCTGCTCTGTCCAAAGAAAGGTTCAACTCTGTGAGCTGAATACACACAACACAAAGAAGTTACTCAAAATTCTTCTGTCTAGCATTATATAAAGAAATCCCGTTTCCAACGAAATCCTCAAAGAGGTCCAAATATAACCTTGCAGACTTTACAAACAGAGTGTTTCCAAACTGCTCTATGAACAGAAAGGTTAAACTCTGTGAGCTGAATGCACACATCACGTAGTAGTTTCTGAGAATGATTCTGTCTAGTTTCTGTACGAAGATATTTCCTTTTCTAACATTGGCCTCAAATCGCTTGAAATCTCAAATTCCAAATTCCAGAAAAAGACAGTTTCAAACCTGCAGTGTGTAAGGAAAGGTTCAAATCTGTGAGTTGAATACACACAACACAAAGAAGTTACTGAGAATTCTTCTGTCTAGCATTATATGAAGAAATCCCGTTTCCAACGAAGGCGTCAAAGTGGAGCAAATATCCACTTGCAGACTTTAGAAACAGAGTGTTTCCAAACTGCTCTATGAACAGAAAAGTTAAACTCTGTGAGCTGAACGCACACATCACAAAGTTGTTTCTGAGAATGATTCTGTCTAGTTTTTATACCAAGATATTTCGTTTTCTAACATTGGCCTAAAATCGCTTGAAATCTCCAATTGCAATTTCCACAAAAAGAGAGTTTCAAATCTGCTCTGTCCAAAGAAAGGTTCAACTCTGTGAGCTGAATACACACAACACAAAGAAGTTACTGAAAATTCTTCTGTCTAGCATTATATGAAGAAATCCCGTTTCCAACGAAGTCCTCAAAGAGGTCCAAATATCCACTTGCAGACTTTACAAACAGAGTGTTTCCAAACTGCTGTATGAACAGAAAGGTTAAACTCTGTGAGCTGAATGCACACATCACATAGTAGTTTCTGAGAATGATTCTGTCTAGTTTTTATACCAAGATATTTCCTTTTCTCACATTGGCCTCAAATCGCTTGAAATCTCCAATTGCAATTTCCACAAAAAGAGAGTTTCAAATCTGCTCTGTCCAAAGGAAGGTTCAACTCTGTGAGCTGAATACACACAACACAAAGAAGTTACTCAAAATTCTTCTGTCTAGCATTATATAAAGAAATCCCGTTTCCAACGAAATCCTCAAAGAGGTCCAAATATAACCTTGCAGACTTTACAAACAGAGTGTTTCCAAACTGCTCTATGAACAGAAAGGTTAAACTCTGTGAGCTGAATGCACACATCACATAGTAGTTTCTGAGAATGATTCTGTCTAGTTTCTATACGAAGATATTTCCTTTTCTAACATTGGCCTCAAATCGCTTGAAATCTCAAATTCCAAATTCCAGAAAAAGACAGTTTCAAACCTGCAGTGTGTAAGGAAAGGTTCAAATCTGTGAGTTGAATACACACAACACAAAGAAGTTACGGAGAATTCTTCTGTCTAGCATTATATGAAGAAATCCCGTTTCCAACGAAGGCGTCAAAGTGGAGCAAATATCCACTTGTAGACTTTAGAAACAGAGTGTTTCCAAACTGCTCTATGAACAGAAAAGTTAAACTCTGTGAGCTGAACGCACACATCACAAAGTTGTTTCTGAGAATGATTCTGTCTAGTTTTTATACCAAGATATTTCGTTTTCTAACATTGGCCTAAAATCGCTTGAAATCTCCAATTGCAATTTCCACAAAAAGAGAGTTTCAAATCTGCTCTGTCCAAAGAAAGGTTCAACTCTGTGAGCTGAATACACACAACACAAAGAAGTTACTGAAAATTCTTCTATCTAGCATTATATGAAGAAATCCCGTTTCCAACGAAGTCCTCAAAGAGTTCCAAATATCCACTTGCAGACTTTACAAACAGAGTGTTTCCAAACTGCTGTATGAACAGAAAGGTTAAACTCTGTGAGCTGAATGCACACATCACATAGTAGTTTCTGAGAATGATTCTGTCTAGTTTTTATACGAAGATACTTCCTTTTCTAACATTGGCCTCAAATCGCTTGAAATCTCCAATTGCAATTTCCCCAAAAAGAGAGTTTCAAATCTGCTCTGTCCAAAGAAAGGTTCAACTCTGTGAGCTGAATACACACAACACAAAGAAGTTACTGAAAATTCTTCTGTCTAGCATTATATGAAGAAATCCCGTTTCCAACGAAGTCCTCAAAGAGGTCCAAATATCCACTTGCAGACTTTACAAGCAGAGTGTTTCCAAACTGCTCTATGAACAGAAAGGTTAAACTCTGTGAGCTGAATGCACACATCACATAGTAGTTTCTGAGAATGATTCTGTCTAGTTTTTATACCAAGATATTTCCTTTTCTAACATTGGCCTCAAATCGCTTGAAATCTCCAATTTCGAATTCCAGAAAAAGAGAGTTTCAAATCTGCTCTGTCCAAAGAAATGTTCAACTCTGTGAGCTGAATACACACAACACAAAGAAGTTACTGAAAATTCTTCTGTCTAGCATTATATGAAGAATTCCCGTTTCTAACGAAGGCCTCAAAGAGATCCAAATATCCACTTGCAGACTTTACAAACAGAGTGTTTCCAAACTGCTGTATGAACAGAAAGGTTAAACTCTGTGAGCTGAATGCACACATCACATAGTAGTTTCTGAGAATGATTCTGTCTAGTTTTTATACGAAGATATTTCCTTTTCTAACATTGGCCTAAAATCGCTTGAAATCTCCAATTGCAATTTCCACAAAAAGAGAGTTTCAAATCTGCTCTGTCCAAAGAAAGGTTCAACTCTGTGAGCTGAATACACACAACACAAAGAAGTTACTGAAAATTCTTCTGTCTAGCATTATATGAAGAAATCCCGTTTCCAACGAAGTCCTCAAAGAGGTCCAAATATCCACTTGCAGACTTTACAAACAGAGTGTTTCCAAACTGCTGTATGAACAGAAAGGTTAAAATCTGTGAGCTGAATGCACACATCACATAGTAGTTTCTGAGAATCATTCTGTCTAGTTTTTATACCAAGATATTTCCTTTTCTCACATTGGCCTCAAATCGCTTGAAATCTCAAATTCCAAATTCCAGAAAAAGACAGTTTCAAACCTGCAGTGTGTAAGGAAAGGTTCAAATCTGTGAGTTGAATACACACAACACAAGGAAGTTACTGAGAATTCTTCTGTCTAGCATTATATGAAGAAATCCCGTTTCCAACGAAGGCCCCAAAGTGGTGCAAATATCCACTTGTAGACTTTAGAAACAGAGTGTTTCCAAACTGCTCTATGAACAGAAAAGTTAAACTCTGTGAGCTGAACGCACACATCACAAAGTTGTTTCTGAGAATGATTCTGTCTAGTTTTTATACGAAGATATTTCCTTTTCTAACATTCGCCTAAAATCGCTTGAAATCTCCAATTGCAATTTCCACAAAAAGAGAGTTTCAAATCTGCTCTGTCCAAAGAAAGGTTCAACTCTGTGAGCTGAATACACACAACACAAAGAAGTTACTGAAAATTCTTCTGTCTAGCATTATATGAAGAAATCCCGTTTCCAACGAGGTCCTCAAAGAGGTCCAAATATCCACTTGCAGACTTTACAAACAGAGTGTTTCCAAACTGCTGTATTAAGAGAAAGGTTAAACTCTGTGAGCTGAATGCACACATCACATAGTAGTTTCTGAGAATGATTCTGTCTAGTTTCTATACGAAGATATTTCCTTTTCTAACATTGTCCTCAAATCGCTTGAAATCTCCAATTGCAATTTCCACAAAAAGAGAGTTTCAAATCTGGTCTGTCCAAAGAAAGGTTCAACTCTGTGAGCTGAATACACACAACACAAAGAAGTTACTCAAAATTCTTCTGTCTAGCATTATATAAAGAAATCCCGTTTCCAACGAAATCCTCAAAGAGGTCCAAATATAACCTTGCAGACTTTACAAACAGAGTGTTTCCAAACTGCTCTATGAACAGAAAGGTTAAACTCTGTGAGCTGAATGCACACATCACATAGTAGTTTCTGAGAATGATTCTGTCTAGTTTTTATACCAAGATATTTCGTTTTCTAACATTGGCCTAAAATCGCTTGAAATCTCCAATTGCAATTTCCACAAAAAGAGAGATTCAAATCTGCTCTGTCCAAAGAAAAGTTCAACTCTGTGAGCTGAATACACACAACACAAAGAAGTTACTGAAAATTCTTCTATCTAGCATTATATGAAGAAATCCCGTTTACAACGAAGTCCTCAAAGAGTTCCAAATATCCACTTGCAGACTTTACAAACAGAGTGTTTCCAAACTGCTGTATGAACAGAAAGGTTAAACTCTGTGAGCTGAATGCACACATCACATAGTAGTTTCTGAGAATGATTCTGTCTAGTTTTTATACCAAGATACTTCCTTTTCTAACATTGGCCTCAAATCGCTTGAAATCTCCAATTGCAATTTCCACAAAAAGAGAGTTTCAAATCTGCTCTGTCCAAAGAAAGGTTCAACTCTGTGAGCTGAATACACACAACACAAAGAAGTTACTGAAAATTCTTCTGTCTAGCATTATATGAAGAAATCCCGTTTCCAACGAAGTCCTCAAAGAGGTCCAAATATCCACTTGCAGACTTTACAAACAGAGTGTTTCCAAACTGCTGTATGAACAGAAAGGTTAAACTCTGTGAGCTGAATGCACACATCACATAGTAGTTTCTGAGAATGATTCTGTCTAGTTTTTATACCAAGATATTTCCTTTTCTCACGTTGGCCTCAAATCGCTTGAAATCTCCAATTGCAATTTCCACAAAAAGAGAGTTTCAAATCTGCTCTGTCCAAAGAAAGGTTCAACTCTGTGAGCTGAATACACACAACACAAAGAAGTTACTCAAAATTCTTCTGTCTAGCATTATATAAAGAAATCCCGTTTCCAACGAAATCCTCAAAGAGGTCCAAATATAACCTTGCAGACTTTACAAACAGAGTGTTTCCAAACTGCTCTATGAACAGAAAGGTTAAACTCTGTGAGCTGAATGCACACATCACGTAGTAGTTTCTGAGAATGATTCTGTCTAGTTTCTGTACGAAGATATTTCCTTTTCTAACATTGGCCTCAAATCGCTTGAAATCTCAAATTCCAAATTCCAGAAAAAGACAGTTTCAAACCTGCAGTGTGTAAGGAAAGGTTCAAATCTGTGAGTTGAATACACACAACACAAAGAAGTTACTGAGAATTCTTCTGTCTAGCATTATATGAAGAAATCCCGTTTCCAACGAAGGCGTCAAAGTGGAGCAAATATCCACTTGCAGACTTTAGAAACAGAGTGTTTCCAAACTGCTCTATGAACAGAAAAGTTAAACTCTGTGAGCTGAACGCACACATCACAAAGTTGTTTCTGAGAATGATTCTGTCTAGTTTTTATACCAAGATATTTCGTTTTCTAACATTGGCCTAAAATCGCTTGAAATCTCCAATTGCAATTTCCACAAAAAGAGAGTTTCAAATCTGCTCTGTCCAAAGAAAGGTTCAACTCTGTGAGCTGAATACACACAACACAAAGAAGTTACTGAAAATTCTTCTGTCTAGCATTATATGAAGAAATCCCGTTTCCAACGAAGTCCTCAAAGAGGTCCAAATATCCACTTGCAGACTTTACAAACAGAGTGTTTCCAAACTGCTGTATGAACAGAAAGGTTAAACTCTGTGAGCTGAATGCACACATCACATAGTAGTTTCTGAGAATGATTCTGTCTAGTTTTTATACCAAGATATTTCCTTTTCTCACATTGGCCTCAAATCGCTTGAAATCTCCAATTGCAATTTCCACAAAAAGAGAGTTTCAAATCTGCTCTGTCCAAAGGAAGGTTCAACTCTGTGAGCTGAATACACACAACACAAAGAAGTTACTCAAAATTCTTCTGTCTAGCATTATATAAAGAAATCCCGTTTCCAACGAAATCCTCAAAGAGGTCCAAATATAACCTTGCAGACTTTACAAACAGAGTGTTTCCAAACTGCTCTATGAACAGAAAGGTTAAACTCTGTGAGCTGAATGCACACATCACATAGTAGTTTCTGAGAATGATTCTGTCTAGTTTCTATACGAAGATATTTCCTTTTCTAACATTGGCCTCAAATCGCTTGAAATCTCAAATTCCAAATTCCAGAAAAAGACAGTTTCAAACCTGCAGTGTGTAAGGAAAGGTTCAAATCTGTGAGTTGAATACACACAACACAAAGAAGTTACGGAGAATTCTTCTGTCTAGCATTATATGAAGAAATCCCGTTTCCAACGAAGGCGTCAAAGTGGAGCAAATATCCACTTGTAGACTTTAGAAACAGAGTGTTTCCAAACTGCTCTATGAACAGAAAAGTTAAACTCTGTGAGCTGAACGCACACATCACAAAGTTGTTTCTGAGAATGATTCTGTCTAGTTTTTATACCAAGATATTTCGTTTTCTAACATTGGCCTAAAATCGCTTGAAATCTCCAATTGCAATTTCCACAAAAAGAGAGTTTCAAATCTGCTCTGTCCAAAGAAAGGTTCAACTCTGTGAGCTGAATACACACAACACAAAGAAGTTACTGAAAATTCTTCTATCTAGCATTATATGAAGAAATCCCGTTTCCAACGAAGTCCTCAAAGAGTTCCAAATATCCACTTGCAGACTTTACAAACAGAGTGTTTCCAAACTGCTGTATGAACAGAAAGGTTAAACTCTGTGAGCTGAATGCACACATCACATAGTAGTTTCTGAGAATGATTCTGTCTAGTTTTTATACGAAGATACTTCCTTTTCTAACATTGGCCTCAAATCGCTTGAAATCTCCAATTGCAATTTCCCCAAAAAGAGAGTTTCAAATCTGCTCTGTCCAAAGAAAGGTTCAACTCTGTGAGCTGAATACACACAACACAAAGAAGTTACTGAAAATTCTTCTGTCTAGCATTATATGAAGAAATCCCGTTTCCAACGAAGTCCTCAAAGAGGTCCAAATATCCACTTGCAGACTTTACAAGCAGAGTGTTTCCAAACTGCTCTATGAACAGAAAGGTTAAACTCTGTGAGCTGAATGCACACATCACATAGTAGTTTCTGAGAATGATTCTGTCTAGTTTTTATACCAAGATATTTCCTTTTCTAACATTGGCCTCAAATCGCTTGAAATCTCCAATTTCGAATTCCAGAAAAAGAGAGTTTCAAATCTGCTCTGTCCAAAGAAATGTTCAACTCTGTGAGCTGAATACACACAACACAAAGAAGTTACTGAAAATTCTTCTGTCTAGCATTATATGAAGAATTCCCGTTTCTAACGAAGGCCTCAAAGAGATCCAAATATCCACTTGCAGACTTTACAAACAGAGTGTTTCCAAACTGCTGTATGAACAGAAAGGTTAAACTCTGTGAGCTGAATGCACACATCACATAGTAGTTTCTGAGAATGATTCTGTCTAGTTTTTATACGAAGATATTTCCTTTTCTAACATTGGCCTAAAATCGCTTGAAATCTCCAATTGCAATTTCCACAAAAAGAGAGTTTCAAATCTGCTCTGTCCAAAGAAAGGTTCAACTCTGTGAGCTGAATACACACAACACAAAGAAGTTACTGAAAATTCTTCTGTCTAGCATTATATGAAGAAATCCCATTTCCAACGAAGTCCTCAAAGAGGTCCAAATATCCACTTGCAGACTTTACAAACAGAGTGTTTCCAAACTGCTGTATGAACAGAAAGGTTAAAATCTGTGAGCTGAATGCACACATCACATAGTAGTTTCTGAGAATCATTCTGTCTAGTTTTTATACCAAGATATTTCCTTTTCTCACATTGGCCTCAAATCGCTTGAAATCTCAAATTCCAAATTCCAGAAAAAGACAGTTTCAAACCTGCAGTGTGTAAGGAAAGGTTCAAATCTGTGAGTTGAATACACACAACACAAGGAAGTTACTGAGAATTCTTCTGTCTAGCATTATATGAAGAAATCCCGTTTCCAACGAAGGCCCCAAAGTGGTGCAAATATCCACTTGTAGACTTTAGAAACAGAGTGTTTCCAAACTGCTCTATGAACAGAAAAGTTAAACTCTGTGAGCTGAACGCACACATCACAAAGTTGTTTCTGAGAATGATTCTGTCTAGTTTTTATACGAAGATATTTCCTTTTCTAACATTCGCCTAAAATCGCTTGAAATCTCCAATTGCAATTTCCACAAAAAGAGAGTTTCAAATCTGCTCTGTCCAAAGAAAGGTTCAACTCTGTGAGCTGAATACACACAACACAAAGAAGTTACTGAAAATTCTTCTGTCTAGCATTATATGAAGAAATCCCGTTTCCAACGAAGTCCTCAAAGAGGTCCAAATATCCACTTGCAGACTTTACAAACAGAGTGTTTCCAAACTGCTGTATTAAGAGAAAGGTTAAACTCTGTGAGCTGAATGCACACATCACATAGTAGTTTCTGAGAATGATTCTGTCTAGTTTTTATACCAAGATATTTCCTTTTCTAACATTGGCCTCAAATCGCTTGAAATCTCCATTTTCGAATTCCAGATAAAGAGAGTTTCAAATCTGCTCTGTCCAAAGAAATGTTCAACTCTGTGAGCTGAATACACACAACACAAAGAAGTTACTCAAAATTCTTCTGTCTAGCATTATATGAAGAATTCCCGTTTCTAACGAAGGCCTCAAAGAGATCCAAATATCCACTTGCAGACTTTACAAACAGAGTGTTTCCAAACTGCTGTATGAACAGAAAGGTTAAACTCTGTGAGCTGAATGCACACATCACATAGTAGTTTCTGAGAATGATTCTGTCTAGTTTTTATACGAAGATATTTCCTTTTCTAACATTGGCCTAAAATCGCTTGAAATCTCCAATTGCAATTTCCCCAAAAAGAGAGTTTCAAATCTGCTCTGTCCAAAGAAAGGTTCAACTCTGTGAGCTGAATACACACAACACAAAGAAGTTACTGAAAATTCTTCTGTCTAGCATTATATGAAGAAATCCCGTTTCCAACGAAGTCCTCAAAGAGGTCCAAATATCCACTTGCAGACTTTACAAACAGAGTGTTTCCAAACTGCTGTATGAACAGAAAGGTTAAAATCTGTGAGCTGAATGCACACATCACATAGTAGTTTCTGAGAATCATTCTGTCTAGTTTTTATACCAAGATATTTCCTTTTCTCACATTGGCCTCAAATCGCTTGAAATCTCAAATTCCAAATTCCAGAAAAAGACAGTTTCAAACCTGCAGTGTGTAAGGAAAGGTTCAAATCTGTGAGTTGAATACACACAACACAAAGAAGTTACTGAGAATTCTTCTGTCTAGCATTATATGAAGAAATCCCGTTTCCAACGAAGGCCCCAAAGTGGTGCAAATATCCACTTGTAGACTTTAGAAACAGAGTGTTTCCAAACTGCTGTATGAACAGAAAAGTTAAACTCTGTGAGCTGAACGCACACATCACAAAGTTGTTTCTGAGAATGATTCTGTCTAGTTTTTATACGAAGATACTTCGTTTTCTAACATTGGCCTCAAATCGCTTGAAATCTCCAATTGCAATTTCCACAAAAAGAGAGTTTCAAATCTGCTCTGTCCAAAGAAAGGTTCAACTCTGTGAGCTGAATACACACAACACAAAGAAGTTACTGAAAATTCTTCTGTCTAGCATTATATGAAGAAATCCCGTTTCCAACGAAGTCCTCAAAGAGGTCCAAATATCCACTTGCAGACTTTACAAACAGAGTGTTTCCAAACTGCTGTATGAACAGAAAGGTTAAAATCTGTGAGCTGAACGCACACATCACATAGTAGTTTCTGAGAATCATTCTGTCTAGTTTTTATACCAAGATATTTCCTTTTCTCACATTGGCCTCAAATCGCTTGAAATCTCAAATTCCAAATTCCAGAAAAAGACAGTTTCAAACCTGCAGTGTGTAAGGAAAGGTTCAACTCTGTGAGCTGAATACACACAACACAAAGAAGTTACTGAGAATTCTTCTGTCTAGCATTATATGAAGAAATCCCGTTTCCAACGAAGGCCCCAAAGTGGTGCAAATATCCACTTGTAGACTTTAGAAACAGAGTGCTTCCAACCTGCTCTATGAACAGAAAAGTTAAACTCTGTGAGCTGAACGCACACATCACAAAGTTGTTTCTGAGAATGATTCTGTCTAGTTTTTATACGAAGATATTTCGTTTTCTAACATTGGCCTCAAATCGCTTGAAATCTCCAATTGCAATTTCCACAAAAAGAGAGTTTCAAATCTGCTCTGTCCAAAGAAAGGTTCAACTCTGTGAGCTGAATACACACAACACAAAGAAGTTACTGAAAATTCTTCTGTCTAGCATTATATGAAGAAATCCCGTTTCCAACGAAGTCCTCAAAGAGGTCCAAATATCCACTTGCAGACTTTACAAACAGAGTGTTTCCAAACTGCTGTATGAACAGAAAGGTTAAAATCTGTGAGCTGAATGCACACATCACATAGTAGTTTCTGAGAATCATTCTGTCTAGTTTTTATACCAAGATATTTCCTTTTCTCACATTGGCCTCAAATCGCTTGAAATCTCAAATTCCAAATTCCAGAAAAAGACAGTTTCAAACCTGCAGTGTGTAAGGAAAGGTTCAAATCTGTGAGTTGAATACACACAACACAAAGAAGTTACTGAGAATTCTTCTGTCTAGCATTATATGAAGAAATCCCGTTTCCAACGAAGGCCCCAAAGTGGTGCAAATATCCACTTGGAGACTTTAGAAACAGAGTGTTTCCAAACTGCTGTATGAACAGAAAAGTTAAACTCTGTGAGCTGAACGCACACATCACAAAGTTGTTTCTGAGAATGATTCTGTCTAGTTTTTATATGAAGATATTTCGTTTTCTAACATTGGCCTCAAATCGCTTGAAATCTCCAATTGCAATTTCCACAAAAAGAGAGTTTCAAATCTGCTCTGTCCAAAGAAAGGTTCAACTCTGTGAGCTGAATACACACAACACAAAGAAGTTACTGAAAATTCTTCTGTCTAGCATTATATGAAGAAATCCCGTTTCCAACGAAGTCCTCAAAGAGGTCCAAATATCCACTTGCAGACTTTACAAACAGAGTGTTTCCAAACTGCTGTATGAACAGAAAGGTTAAAATCTGTGAGCGGAATGCACACATCACATAGTAGTTTCTGAGAATCATTCTGTCTAGTTTTTATACCAAGATATTTCCTTTTCTCACATTGGCCTCAAATCGCTTGATATCTCAAATTCCAAATTCCAGAAAAAGACAGTTTCAAACCTGCAGTGTGTAAGGAAAGGTTCAACTCTGTGAGCTGAATACACACAACACAAAGAAGTTACTGAGAATTCTTCTGTCTAGCATTATATGAAGAAATCCCGTTTCCAACGAAGGCCCCAAAGTGGTGCAAATATCCACTTGTAGACTTTAGAAACAGAGTGCTTCCAACCTGCTCTATGAACAGAAAAGTTAAACTCTGTGAGCTGAACGCACACATCACAAAGTTGTTTCTGAGAATGATTCTGTCTAGTTTTTATACGAAGATATTTCGTTTTCTAACATTGGCCTCAAATCGCTTGAAATCTCGAATTGCAATTTCCACAAAAAGAGAGTTTCAAATCTGCTCTGTCCAAAGAAAGGTTCAACTCTGTGAGCTGAATACACACAACACAAAGAAGTTACTGAAAATTCTTCTGTCTAGCATTATATGAAGAAATCCCGTTTCCAACGAAGTCCTCAAAGAGGTCCAAATATCCACTTGCAGACTTTACAAACAGAGTGTTTCCAAACTGCTGTATGAACAGAAAGGTTAAAATCTGTGAGCTGAATGCACACATCACATAGTAGTTTCTGAGAATCATTCTGTCTAGTTTTTATACCAAGATATTTCCTTTTCTCACATTGGCCTCAAATCGCTTGAAATCTCAAATTCCAAATTCCAGAAAAAGACAGTTTCAAACCTGCAGTGTGTAAGGAAAGGTTCAAATCTGTGAGTTGAATACACACAACACAAAGAAGTTACTGAGAATTCTTCTGTCTAGCATTATATGAAGAAATCCCGTTTCCAACGAAGGCCCCAAAGTGGTGCAAATATACACTTGTAGACTTTAGAAACAGAGTGTTTCCAAACTGCTCTATGAACAGAAAAGTTAAACTCTGTGAGCTGAACGCACACATCACAAAGTTGTTTCTGAGAATGATTCTGTCTAGTTTTTATACGATGATATTTCCTTTTCTAACATTGGCCTAAAATCGCTTGAAATCTCCAATTGCAATTTCCACAAAAAGAGAGTTTCAAATCTGCTCTGTCCAAAGAAAGGTTCAACTCTGTGAGCTGAATACACACAACACAAAGAAGTTACTGAAAATTCTTCTGTCTAGCATTATATGAAGAAATCCCGTTTCCAACGAAGGCCTCAAAGAGGTCCAAATATCCACTTGCAGACTTTACAAACAGAGTGTTTCCAAACTGCTCTATGAACAGAAAGGTTAAACTCTGTGAGCTGAATGCACACATCACATAGTTGTTTCTGAGAATGATTCTGTCTAGTTTTTATACCAAGATATTTCCTTTTCTCACATTGGCCTCAAATCGCTTGAAATCTCCAATTGCAATTTCCACAAAAAGAGAGTTTCAAATCTGCTCTGTCCAAAGAAAGGTTCAACTCTGTGAGCTGAATACACACAACACAAAGAAGTTACTCAAAATTCTTCTGTCTAGCATTATATAAAGAAATCCCGTTTCCAACGAAATCCTCAAAGAGGTCCAAATATAACCTTGCAGACTTTACAAACAGAGTGTTTCCAAACTGCTCTATGAACAGAAAGGTTAAACTCTGTGAGCTGAATGCACACATCACATAGTAGTTTCTGAGAATGATTCTGTCTAGTTTCTATACGAAGATATTTCCTTTTCTAACACTGTCCTCAAATCGCTTGAAATCTCAAATTCCAAATTCCAGAAAAAGACAGTTTCAAACCTGCAGTGTGTAAGGAAAGGTTCAAATCTGTGAGTTGAATACACACAACACAAGGAAGTTACTGAGAATTCTTCTGTCTAGCATTATATGAAGAAATCCCGTTTCCAACGAAGGCCCCAAAGTGGTGCAAATATCCACTTGTAGACTTTAGAAACAGAGTGTTTCCAAACTGCTCTATGAACAGAAAAGTTAAACTCTGTGAGCTGAACGCACACATCACAAAGTTGTTTCTGAGAATGATTCTGTCTAGTTTTTATACGAAGATATTTCCTTTTCTAACATTCGCCTAAAATCGCTTGAAATCTCCAATTGCAATTTCCACAAAAAGAGAGTTTCAAATCTGCTCTGTCCAAAGAAAGGTTCAACTCTGTGAGCTGAATACACACAACACAAAGAAGTTACTGAAAATTCTTCTGTCTAGCATTATATGAAGAAATCCCGTTTCCAACGAAGTCCTCAAAGAGGTCCAAATATCCACTTGCAGACTTTACAAACAGAGTGTTTCCAAACTGCTGTATTAAGAGAAAGGTTAAACTCTGTGAGCTGAATGCACACATCACATAGTAGTTTCTGAGAATGATTCTGTCTAGTTTTTATACCAAGATATTTCCTTTTCTAACATTGGCCTCAAATCGCTTGAAATCTCCATTTTCGAATTCCAGATAAAGAGAGTTTCAAATCTGCTCTGTCCAAAGAAATGTTCAACTCTGTGAGCTGAATACACACAACACAAAGAAGTTACTCAAAATTCTTCTGTCTAGCATTATATGAAGAATTCCCGTTTCTAACGAAGGCCTCAAAGAGATCCAAATATCCACTTGCAGACTTTACAAACAGAGTGTTTCCAAACTGCTGTATGAACAGAAAGGTTAAACTCTGTGAGCTGAATGCACACATCACATAGTAGTTTCTGAGAATGATTCTGTCTAGTTTTTATACGAAGATATTTCCTTTTCTAACATTGGCCTAAAATCGCTTGAAATCTCCAATTGCAATTTCCCCAAAAAGAGAGTTTCAAATCTGCTCTGTCCAAAGAAAGGTTCAACTCTGTGAGCTGAATACACACAACACAAAGAAGTTACTGAAAATTCTTCTGTCTAGCATTATATGAAGAAATCCCGTTTCCAACGAAGTCCTCAAAGAGGTCCAAATATCCACTTGCAGACTTTACAAACAGAGTGTTTCCAAACTGCTGTATGAACAGAAAGGTTAAAATCTGTGAGCTGAATGCACACATCACATAGTAGTTTCTGAGAATCATTCTGTCTAGTTTTTATACCAAGATATTTCCTTTTCTCACATTGGCCTCAAATCGCTTGAAATCTCAAATTCCAAATTCCAGAAAAAGACAGTTTCAAACCTGCAGTGTGTAAGGAAAGGTTCAAATCTGTGAGTTGAATACACACAACACAAAGAAGTTACTGAGAATTCTTCTGTCTAGCATTATATGAAGAAATCCCGTTTCCAACGAAGGCCCCAAAGTGGTGCAAATATCCACTTGTAGACTTTAGAAACAGAGTGTTTCCAAACTGCTGTATGAACAGAAAAGTTAAACTCTGTGAGCTGAACGCACACATCACAAAGTTGTTTCTGAGAATGATTCTGTCTAGTTTTTATACGAAGATACTTCGTTTTCTAACATTGGCCTCAAATCGCTTGAAATCTCCAATTGCAATTTCCACAAAAAGAGAGTTTCAAATCTGCTCTGTCCAAAGAAAGGTTCAACTCTGTGAGCTGAATACACACAACACAAAGAAGTTACTGAAAATTCTTCTGTCTAGCATTATATGAAGAAATCCCGTTTCCAACGAAGTCCTCAAAGAGGTCCAAATATCCACTTGCAGACTTTACAAACAGAGTGTTTCCAAACTGCTGTATGAACAGAAAGGTTAAAATCTGTGAGCTGAACGCACACATCACATAGTAGTTTCTGAGAATCATTCTGTCTAGTTTTTATACCAAGATATTTCCTTTTCTCACATTGGCCTCAAATCGCTTGAAATCTCAAATTCCAAATTCCAGAAAAAGACAGTTTCAAACCTGCAGTGTGTAAGGAAAGGTTCAACTCTGTGAGCTGAATACACACAACACAAAGAAGTTACTGAGAATTCTTCTGTCTAGCATTATATGAAGAAATCCCGTTTCCAACGAAGGCCCCAAAGTGGTGCAAATATCCACTTGTAGACTTTAGAAACAGAGTGCTTCCAACCTGCTCTATGAACAGAAAAGTTAAACTCTGTGAGCTGAACGCACACATCACAAAGTTGTTTCTGAGAATGATTCTGTCTAGTTTTTATACGAAGATATTTCGTTTTCTAACATTGGCCTCAAATCGCTTGAAATCTCCAATTGCAATTTCCACAAAAAGAGAGTTTCAAATCTGCTCTGTCCAAAGAAAGGTTCAACTCTGTGAGCTGAATACACACAACACAAAGAAGTTACTGAAAATTCTTCTGTCTAGCATTATATGAAGAAATCCCGTTTCCAACGAAGTCCTCAAAGAGGTCCAAATATCCACTTGCAGACTTTACAAACAGAGTGTTTCCAAACTGCTGTATGAACAGAAAGGTTAAAATCTGTGAGCTGAATGCACACATCACATAGTAGTTTCTGAGAATCATTCTGTCTAGTTTTTATACCAAGATATTTCCTTTTCTCACATTGGCCTCAAATCGCTTGAAATCTCAAATTCCAAATTCCAGAAAAAGACAGTTTCAAACCTGCAGTGTGTAAGGAAAGGTTCAAATCTGTGAGTTGAATACACACAACACAAAGAAGTTACTGAGAATTCTTCTGTCTAGCATTATATGAAGAAATCCCGTTTCCAACGAAGGCCCCAAAGTGGTGCAAATATCCACTTGGAGACTTTAGAAACAGAGTGTTTCCAAACTGCTGTATGAACAGAAAAGTTAAACTCTGTGAGCTGAACGCACACATCACAAAGTTGTTTCTGAGAATGATTCTGTCTAGTTTTTATATGAAGATATTTCGTTTTCTAACATTGGCCTCAAATCGCTTGAAATCTCCAATTGCAATTTCCACAAAAAGAGAGTTTCAAATCTGCTCTGTCCAAAGAAAGGTTCAACTCTGTGAGCTGAATACACACAACACAAAGAAGTTACTGAAAATTCTTCTGTCTAGCATTATATGAAGAAATCCCGTTTCCAACGAAGTCCTCAAAGAGGTCCAAATATCCACTTGCAGACTTTACAAACAGAGTGTTTCCAAACTGCTGTATGAACAGAAAGGTTAAAATCTGTGAGCGGAATGCACACATCACATAGTAGTTTCTGAGAATCATTCTGTCTAGTTTTTATACCAAGATATTTCCTTTTCTCACATTGGCCTCAAATCGCTTGAAATCTCCAATTGCAATTTCCACAAAAAGAGAGTTTCAAATCTGCTCTGTCCAAAGAAAGGTTCAACTCTGTGAGCTGAATACACACAACACAAAGAAGTTACTCAAAATTCTTCTGTCTAGCATTATATAAAGAAATCCCGTTTCCAACGAAATCCTCAAAGAGGTCCAAATATAACCTTGCAGACTTTACAAACAGAGTGTTTCCAAACTGCTCTATGAACAGAAAGGTTAAACTCTGTGAGCTGAATGCACACATCACATAGTAGTTTCTGAGAATGATTCTGTCTAGTTTCTATACGAAGATATTTCCTTTTCTAACACTGTCCTCAAATCGCTTGAAATCTCAAATTCCAAATTCCAGAAAAAGACAGTTTGAAACCTGCAGTGTGTAAGGAAAGGTTCAAATCTGTGAGTTGAATACACACAACACAAAGAAGTTACTGAGAATTCTTCTGTCTAGCATTATATGAAGAAATCCCGTTTCCAACGAAGGCGTCAAAGTGGAGCAAATATCCACTTGTAGACTTTAGAAACAGTGTTTCCAAACTGCTCTATGAACAGAAAAGTTAAACTCTGTGAGCTGAACGCACACATCACAAAGTTGTTTCTGAGAATGATTCTGTCTAGTTTTTATACCAAGATATTTCGCTTTCTAACATTGGCCTAAAATCGCTTGAAATCTCCAATTGCAATTTCCACAAAAAGAGAGTTTCAAATCTGCTCTGTCCAAAGAAAGGTTCAACTCTGTGAGCTGAATACACACAACACAAAGAAGTTACGGAAAATTCTTCTATCTATCATTATATGAAGAAATCCCGTTTCCAACGAAGTCCTCAAAGAGTTCCAAATATCCACTTGCAGACTTTACAAACAGAGTGTTTCCAAACTGCTCTATGAACAGAAAGGTTAAACTCTGTGAGCTGAATGCACACATCACATAGTAGTTTCTGAGAACGATTCTGTCTAGTTTTTATACGAAGATACTTCCTTTTCTAACATTGGCCTCAAATCGCTTGAAATCTCCAATTGCAATTTCCCCAAAAAGAGAGTTTCAAATCTGCTCTGTCCAAAGAAAGGTTCAACTCTGTGAGCTGAATACACACAACACAAAGAAGTTACTGAAAATTCTTCTGTCTAGCATTATATGAAGAAATCCCGTTTCCAACGAAGTCCTCAAAGAGGTCCAAATATCCACTTGCAGACTTTACAAACAGAGTGTTTCCAAACTGCTCTATGAACAGAAAGGTTAAACTCTGTGAGCTGAATGCACACATCACATAGTAGTTTCTGAGAATGATTCTGTCTAGTTTTTATACCAAGATATTTCCTTTTCTAACATTGGCCTCAAATCGCTTGAAATCTCCAATTTCAAATTCCAGAAAAAGAGAGTTTCAAATCTGCTCTGTCCAAAGAAATGTTCAACTCTGTGAGCTGAATACACACAACACAAAGAAGTTACTGAAAATTCTTCTGTCTAGCATTATATGAAGAATTCCCGTTTCTAACGAAGGCCTCAAAGAGATCCAAATATCCACTTGCAGACTTTACAAACAGAGTGTTTCCAAACTGCTGTATGAACAGAAAGGTTAAACTCTGTGAGCTGAATGCACACATCACATAGTAGTTTCTGAGAATGATTCTGTCTAGTTTTTATACCAAGATATTTCCTTTTCTCACATTGGCCTCAAATTGCTTGAAATCTCCAATTGCAATTTCCACAAAAAGAGAGTTTCAAATCTGCTCTGTCCAAAGAAAGGTTCAACTCTGTGAGCTGAATACACACAACACAAAGAAGTTACTCAAAATTCTTCTGTCTAGCATTATATAAAGAAATCCCGTTTCCAACGAAATCCTCAAAGAGGTCCAAATATCCCCTTGCAGACATTACAAACAGAGTGTTTCCAAACTGCTCTATGAACAGAAAGGTTAAACTCTGTGAGCTGAATGCACACATCACATAGTAGTTTCTGAGAATGATTCTGTCTAGTTTCTATACGAAGATATTTCCTTTTCTAACATTGTCCTCAAATCGCTTGAAATCTCAAATTCCAAATTCCAGAAAAAGACAGTTTCAAACCTGCAGTGTGTAAGGAAAGGTTCAAATCTGTGAGTTGAATACACACAACACAAAGAAGTTACTGAGAATTCTTCTGTCTAGCATTATATGAAGAAATCCCGTTTCCAACGAAGGCCTCAAAGTGGAGCAAATATCCACTTGTAGACTTTAGAAACAGAGTGTTTCCAAACTGCTCTATGAACAGAAAAGTTAAACTCTGTGAGCTGAACGCACACATCACAAAGTTGTTTCTGAGAATGATTCTGTCTAGTTTTTATACCAAGATATTTCGTTTTCTAACATTGGCCTAAAATCGTTGAAATCTCCAATTGCAATTTCCACAAAAAGAGAGTTTCAAATCTGCTCTGTCCAAAGAGAGGTTCAACTCTGTGAGCTGAATACACACAACACAAAGAAGTTACTGAAAATTCTTCTGTCTAGCATTATATGAAGAAATCCCGTTTCCAACGAAGTCCTCAAAGAGGTCCAAATATCCACTTGCAGAATTTACAAACAGAGTGTTTCCAAACTGCTGTTTGAGCAGAAAGGTTAAACTCTGTGAGCTGAATGCACACATCACATAGTAGTTTCTGAGAATGATTCTGTCTAGTTTTTATACGAAGATACTTCCTTTTCTAACATTGGCCTCAAATCGCTTGAAATCTCCAATTGCAATTTCCCCAAAAAGAGAGTTTCAAATCTGCTCTGTCCAAAGAAAGGTTCAACTCTGTTAGCTGAATACACACAACACAAAGAAGTTACTGAAAATTCTTCTGTCTAGCATTATATGAAGAAATCCCGTTTCCAACGAAGTCCTCAAAGAGGTCCAAATATCCACTTGCAGACTTTACAAACAGAGTGTTTCCAAACTGCTGTATGAACAGAAAGGTTAAACTCTGTGAGCTGAATGCACACATCACATAGTAGTTTCTGAGAATGATTCTGTCTAGTTTTTATACCAAGATATTTCCTTTTCTCACATTGGCCTCAAATCGCTTGAAATCTCCAATTGCAATTTCCACAAAAAGAGAGTTTCAAATCTGCTCTGTCCAAAGAAAGGTTCAACTCTGTGAGCTGAATACACACAACACAAAGAAGTTACTCAAAATTCTTCTGTCTAGCATTATATAAAGAAATCCCGTTTCCAACGAAATCCTCAAAGAGGTCCAAATATAACCTTGCAGACTTTACAAACAGAGTGTTTCCAAACTGCTCTATGAACAGAAAGGTTAAAATCTGTGAGCGGAATGCACACATCACATAGTAGTTTCTGAGAATCATTCTGTCTAGTTTTTATACCAAGATATTTCCTTTTCTCACATTGGCCTCAAATCGCTTGATATCTCAAATTCCAAATTCCAGAAAAAGACAGTTTCAAACCTGCAGTGTGTAAGGAAAGGTTCAACTCTGTGAGCTGAATACACACAACACAAAGAAGTTACTGAGAATTCTTCTGTCTAGCATTATATGAAGAAATCCCGTTTCCAACGAAGGCCCCAAAGTGGTGCAAATATCCACTTGTAGACTTTAGAAACAGAGTGCTTCCAACCTGCTCTATGAACAGAAAAGTTAAACTCTGTGAGCTGAACGCACACATCACAAAGTTGTTTCTGAGAATGATTCTGTCTAGTTTTTATACGAAGATATTTCGTTTTCTAACATTGGCCTCAAATCGCTTGAAATCTCGAATTGCAATTTCCACAAAAAGAGAGTTTCAAATCTGCTCTGTCCAAAGAAAGGTTCAACTCTGTGAGCTGAATACACACAACACAAAGAAGTTACTGAAAATTCTTCTGTCTAGCATTATATGAAGAAATCCCGTTTCCAACGAAGTCCTCAAAGAGGTCCAAATATCCACTTGCAGACTTTACAAACAGAGTGTTTCCAAACTGCTGTATGAACAGAAAGGTTAAAATCTGTGAGCTGAATGCACACATCACATAGTAGTTTCTGAGAATCATTCTGTCTAGTTTTTATACCAAGATATTTCCTTTTCTCACATTGGCCTCAAATCGCTTGAAATCTCAAATTCCAAATTCCAGAAAAAGACAGTTTCAAACCTGCAGTGTGTAAGGAAAGGTTCAAATCTGTGAGTTGAATACACACAACACAAAGAAGTTACTGAGAATTCTTCTGTCTAGCATTATATGAAGAAATCCCGTTTCCAACGAAGGCCCCAAAGTGGTGCAAATATACACTTGTAGACTTTAGAAACAGAGTGTTTCCAAACTGCTCTATGAACAGAAAAGTTAAACTCTGTGAGCTGAACGCACACATCACAAAGTTGTTTCTGAGAATGATTCTGTCTAGTTTTTATACGATGATATTTCCTTTTCTAACATTGGCCTAAAATCGCTTGAAATCTCCAATTGCAATTTCCACAAAAAGAGAGTTTCAAATCTGCTCTGTCCAAAGAAAGGTTCAACTCTGTGAGCTGAATACACACAACACAAAGAAGTTACTGAAAATTCTTCTGTCTAGCATTATATGAAGAAATCCCGTTTCCAACGAAGGCCTCAAAGAGGTCCAAATATCCACTTGCAGACTTTACAAACAGAGTGTTTCCAAACTGCTGTATGAACAGAAAGGTTAAACTCTGTGAGCTGAATGCACACATCACATAGTAGTTTCTGAGAATGATTCTGTCTAGTTTTTATACCAAGATATTTCCTTTTCTCACATTGGCCTCAAATCGCTTGAAATCTCCAATTGCAATTTCCACAAAAAGAGAGTTTCAAATCTGCTCTGTCCAAAGAAAGGTTCAACTCTGTGAGCTGAATACACACAACACAAAGAAGTTACTCAAAATTCTTCTGTCTAGCATTATATAAAGAAATCCCGTTTCCAACGAAATCCTCAAAGAGGTCCAAATATAACCTTGCAGACTTTACAAACAGAGTGTTTCCAAACTGCTCTATGAACAGAAAGGTTAAACTCTGTGAGCTGAATGCACACATCACATAGTAGTTTCTGAGAATGATTCTGTCTAGTTTCTATACGAAGATATTTCCTTTTCTAACATTGTCTTCAAATCGCTTGAAATCTCAAATTCCAAATTCCAGAAAAAGACAGTTTCAAACCTGCAGTGTGTAAGGAAAGGTTCAAATCTGTGAGTTGAATACACACAACACAAAGAAGTTACTGAGAATTCTTCTGTCTAGCATTATATGAAGAAATCCCGTTTCCAACGAAGGCGTCAAAGTTGAGCAAATATCCACTTGTAGACTTTAGAAACAGAGTGTTTCCAAACTGCTCTATGAACAGAAAGTTTAAACTCTGTGAGCTGAACGCACACATCACAAAGTTGTTTCTGAGAATGATTCTGTCTAGTTTTTATACCAAGATATTTCGTTTTCTACCATTGGCCTAAAATCGCTTGAAATCTCCAATTGCAATTTCCACAAAAAGAGAGTTTCAAATCTGCTCTGTCCAAAGAAAGGTTCAACTCTGTGAGCTGAATACACACAACACAAAGAAGTTACTGAAAATTCTTCTGTCTAGCATTATATGAAGAAATCCCGTTTCCAACGAAGTCCTCAAAGAGGTCCAAATATCCACTTGCAGACTTTACAAGCAGAGTGTTTCCAAACTGCTGTATGAACAGAAAGGTTAAACTCTGTGAGCTGAATGCACACATCACATAGTAGTTTCTGAGAATGATTCTGTCTAGTTTTTATACCAAGATATTCCCTTTTCTCACATTGGCCTCAAATCGCTTGAAATCTCCAATTGCAATTTCCACAAAAAGAGAGTTTCAAATCTGCTCTGTCCAAAGAAAGGTTCAACTCTGTGAGCTGAATACACACAACACGAAGAAGTTACTCAAAATTCTTCTGTCTAGCATTATATAAAGAAATCCCGTTTCCAACGAAATCCTCAAAGAGGTCCAAATATAACCTTGCAGACTTTACAAACAGAGTGTTTCCAAACTGCTCTATGAACAGAAAGGTTAAACTCTGTGAGCTGAATGCACACATCACATAGTAGTTTCTGAGAATGATTCTGTCTAGTTTCTATACGAAGATATTTCCTTTTCTAACATTGTCCTCAAATCGCTTGAAATCTCAAATTCCAAATTCCAGAAAAAGACAGTTTCAAACCTGCAGTGTGTAGGGAAAGGTTCAAATCTGTGTGTTGAATACACACAACACAAAGAAGTTACGGAGAATTCTTCTGTCTAGCATTATATGAAGAAATCCCGTTTCCAACGAAGGCGTCAAAGTGGAGTAAATATCCACTTGTAGACTTTAGAAACAGAGTGTTTCCAAACTGCTCTATGAACAGAAAAGTTAAACTCTGTGAGCTGAACGCACACATCACAAAGTTGTTTCTGAGAATGATTCTGTCTAGTTTTTATACCAAGATATTTCGTTTTCTAACATTGGCCTAAAATCGCTTGAAATCTCCAATTGCAATTTCCACAAAAAGAGAGTTTCAAATCTGCTCTGTCCAAAGAAAGGTTCAACTCTGTGAGCTGAATACACACAACACAAAAAAGTTACTGAAAATTCTTCTATCTAGCATTATATGAAGAAATCCCGTTTCCAACGAAGTCCTCAAAGAGTTCCAAATATCCACTTGCAGACTTTACAAACAGAGTGTTTCCAAACTGCTCTATGAACAGAAAGGCTAAACTCTGTGAGCTGAATGCACACATCACATAGTAGTTTCTGAGAATGATTCTGTCTAGTTTTTATACGAAGATATTTCCTTTTCTAACATTGGCCTAAAATCGCTTGAAATCTCCAATTGCAATTTCCCCAAAAAGAGAGTTTCAAATCTGCTCTGTCCAAAGAAAGGTTCAACTCTGTGAGCTGAATACACACAACACAAAGAAGTTACTGAAAATTCTTCTGTCTAGCATTATATGAAGAAATCCCGTTTCCAACGAAGTCCTCAAAGAGGTCCAAATATCCACTTGCAGACTTTACAAACAGAGTGTTTCCAAACTGCTGTATGAACAGAAAGGTTAAACTCTGTGCGCTGAATGCACACATCACATAGTAGTTTCTGAGAATGATTCTGTCTAGTTTTTATACCAAGATATTTCCTTTTCTCACATTGGCCTCAAATCGCTTGAAATCTCCAATTGCAATTTCCACAAAAAGAGAGTTTCAAATCTGCTCTGTCCAAAGAAAGGTTCAACTCTGTGAGCTGAATACACACAACACGAAGAAGTTACTCAAAATTCTTCTGTCTAGCATTATATAAAGAAATCCCGTTTCCAACGAAATCCTCAAAGAGGTCCAAATATAACCTTGCAGACTTTACAAACAGAGTGTTTCCAAACTGCTCTATGAACAGAAAGGTTAAACTCTGTGAGCTGAATGCACACATCACATAGTAGTTTCTGAGAATGATTCTGTCTAGTTTCTATACGAAGATATTTCCTTTTCTAACACTGTTCTCAAATCGCTTGAAATCTCAAATTCCAAATTCCAGAAAAAGACAGTTTCAAACCTGCAGTGTGTAAGGAAAGGTTCAAATCTGTGAGTTGAATACACACAACACAAAGAAGTTACTGAGAATTCTTCTGTCTAGCATTATATGAAGAAATCCCGTTTCCAACGAAGGCGTCAAAGTGGAGCAAATATCCACTTGCAGACTTTAGAAACAGTGTTTCCAAACTGCTCTATGAACAGAAAAGTTAAACTCTGTGAGCTGAACGCACACATCACAAAGTTGTTTCTGAGAATGATTCTGTCTAGTTTTTATACCAAGATATTTCGTTTTCTAACATTGGCCTAAAATCGCTTGAAAACTCCAATTGCAATTTCCACAAAAAGAGAGTTTCAAATCTGCTCTGTCCAAAGAAAGGTTCAACTCTGTGAGCTGAATACACACAACACAAAGAAGTTACGGAAAATTCTTCTATCTAGCATTATATGAAGAAATCCCGTTTCCAACGAAGTCCTCAAAGAGTTCCAAATATCCACTTGCAGACTTTACAAACAGAGTGTTTCCAAACTGCTCTATGAGCAGAAAGGTTAAACTCTGTGAGCTGAATGCACACATCACATAGTAGTTTCTGAGAATGATTCTGTCTAGTTTTTATACGAAGATACTTCCTTTTCTAACATTGGCCTAAAATCGCTTGAAATCTCCAATTGCAATTTCCCCAAAAAGAGAGTTTGAAATCTGCTCTGTCCAAAGAAAGGTTCAACTCTGTGAGCTGAATACACACAACACAAAGAAGTTACTGAAAAATCTTCTGTCTAGCATTATATGAAGAAATCCCGTTTCCAACGAAGTCCTCAAAGAGGTCCAAATATCCACTTGCAGACTTTACAAACAGAGTGTTTCCAAACTGCTCTATGAACAGAAAGGTTAAACTCTGTGAGCTGAATGCACACATCACATAGTAGTTTCTGAGAATGATTCTGTCTAGTTTTTATACCAAGATATTTCCTTTTCTAACATTGGCCTCAAATCGCTTGAAATCTCCAATTTCAAATTCCAGAAAAAGAGAGTTTCAAATCTGCTCTGTCCAAAGAAATGTTCAACTCTGTGAGCTGAATACACACAACACAAAGAAGTTACTGAAAATTCTTCTGTCTAGCATTATATGAAGAATTCCCGTTTCTAACGAAGGCCTCAAAGAGATCCAAATATCCACTTGCAGACTTTACAAACAGAGTGTTTCCAAACTGCTGTATGAACAGAAAGGTTAAACTCTGTGAGCTGAATGCACACATCACATAGTAGTTTCTGAGAATGATTCTGTCTAGTTTTTATACCAAGATATTTCCTTTTCTCACATTGGCCTCAAATTGCTTGAAATCTCCAATTGCAATTTCCACAAAAAGAGAGTTTCAAATCTGCTCTGTCCAAAGAAAGGTTCAACTCTGTGAGCTGAATACACACAACACAAAGAAGTTACTCAAAATTCTTCTGTCTAGCATTATATAAAGAAATCCCGTTTCCAACGAAATCCTCAAAGAGGTCCAAATATCCCCTTGCAGACATTACAAACAGAGTGTTTCCAAACTGCTCTATGAACAGAAAGGTTAAACTCTGTGAGCTGAATGCACACATCACATAGTAGTTTCTGAGAATGATTCTGTCTAGTTTCTATACGAAGATATTTCCTTTTCTAACATTGTCCTCAAATTGCTTGAAATCTCAAATTCCAAATTCCAGAAAAAGACAGTTTCAAACCTGCAGTGTGTAAGGAAAGGTTCAAATCTGTGAGTTGAATACACACAACACAAAGAAGTTACTGAGAATTCTTCTGTCTAGCATTATATGAAGAAATCCCGTTTCCAACGAAGGCCTCAAAGTGGAGCAAATATCCACTTGTAGACTTTAGAAACAGAGTGTTTCCAAACTGCTCTATGAACAGAAAAGTTAAACTCTGTGAGCTGAACGCACACATCACAAAGTTGTTTCTGAGAATGATTCTGTCTAGTTTTTATACCAAGATATTTCGTTTTCTAACATTGGCCTAAAATCGTTGAAATCTCCAATTGCAATTTCCACAAAAAGAGAGTTTCAAATCTGCTCTGTCCAAAGAGAGGTTCAACTCTGTGAGCTGAATACACACAACACAAAGAAGTTACTGAAAATTCTTCTGTCTAGCATTATATGAAGAAATCCCGTTTCCAACGACGTCCTCAAAGAGGTCCAAATATCCACTTGCAGAATTTACAAACAGAGTGTTTCCAAACTGCTGTATGAGCAGAAAGGTTAAACTCTGTGAGCTGAATGCACACATCACATAGTAGTTTCTGAGAATGATTCTGTCTAGTTTTTATACGAAGATACTTCCTTTTCTAACATTGGCCTCAAATCGCTTGAAATCTCCAATTGCAATTTCCCCAAAAAGAGAGTTTCAAATCTGCTCTGTCCAAAGAAAGGTTCAACTCTGTTAGCTGAATACACACAACACAAAGAAGTTACTGAAAATTCTTCTGTCTAGCATTATATGAAGAAATCCCGTTTCCAACGAAGTCCTCAAAGAGGTCCAAATATCCACTTGCAGACTTTACAAACAGAGTGTTTCCAAACTGCTGTATGAACAGAAAGGTTAAACTCTGTGAGCTGAATGCACACATCACATAGTAGTTTCTGAGAATGATTCTGTCTAGTTTTTATACCAAGATATTTCCTTTTCTCACATTGGCCTCAAATCGCTTGAAATCTCCAATTGCAATTTCCACAAAAAGAGAGTTTCAAATCTGCTCTGTCCAAAGAAAGGTTCAACTCTGTGAGCTGAATACACACAACACAAAGAAGTTACTCAAAATTCTTCTGTCTAGCATTATATAAAGAAATCCCGTTTCCAACGAAATCCTCAAAGAGGTCCAAATATAACCTTGCAGACTTTACAAACAGAGTGTTTCCAAACTGCTCTATGAACAGAAAGGTTAAACTCTGTGAGCTGAATGCACACATCACATAGTAGTTTCTGAGAATGATTCTGTCTAGTTTCTATACGAAGATATTTCCTTTTCTAACATTGTCTTCAAATCGCTTGAAATCTCAAATTCCAAATTCCAGAAAAAGACAGTTTCAAACCTGCAGTGTGTAAGGAAAGGTTCAAATCTGTGAGTTGAATACACACAACACAAAGAAGTTACTGAGAATTCTTCTGTCTAGCATTATATGAAGAAATCCCGTTTCCAACGAAGGCCTCAAAGTGGAGCAAATATCCACTTGTAGACTTTAGAAACAGAGTGTTTCCAAACTGCTCTATGAACAGAAAAGTTAAACTCTGTGAGCTGAACGCACACATCACAAAGTTGTTTCTGAGAATGATTCTGTCTAGTTTTTATACCAAGATATTTCGTTTTCTAACATTGGCCTAAAATCGTTGAAATCTCCAATTGCAATTTCCACAAAAAGAGAGTTTCAAATCTGCTCTGTCCAAAGAGAGGTTCAACTCTGTGAGCTGAATACACACAACACAAAGAAGTTACTGAAAATTCTTCTGTCTAGCATTATATGAAGAAATCCCGTTTCCAACGAAGTCCTCAAAGAGGTCCAAATATCCACTTGCAGAATTTACAAACAGAGTGTTTCCAAACTGCTGTATGAGCAGAAAGGTTAAACTCTGTGAGCTGAATGCACACATCACATAGTAGTTTCTGAGAATGATTCTGTCTAGTTTTTATACGAAGATACTTCCTTTTCTAACATTGGCCTCAAATCGCTTGAAATCTCCAATTGCAATTTCCCCAAAAAGAGAGTTTCAAATCTGCTCTGTCCAAAGAAAGGTTCAACTCTGTTAGCTGAATACACACAACACAAAGAAGTTACTGAAAATTCTTCTGTCTAGCATTATATGAAGAAATCCCGTTTCCAACGAAGTCCTCAAAGAGGTCCAAATATCCACTTGCAGACTTTACAAACAGAGTGTTTCCAAACTGCTGTATGAACAGAAAGGTTAAACTCTGTGAGCTGAATGCACACATCACATAGTAGTTTCTGAGAATGATTCTGTCTAGTTTTTATACCAAGATATTTCCTTTTCTCACATTGGCCTCAAATCGCTTGAAATCTCCAATTGCAATTTCCACAAAAAGAGAGTTTCAAATCTGCTCTGTCCAAAGAAAGGTTCAACTCTGTGAGCTGAATACACACAACACAAAGAAGTTACTCAAAATTCTTCTGTCTAGCATTATATAAAGAAATCCCGTTTCCAACGAAATCCTCAAAGAGGTCCAAATATAACCTTGCAGACTTTACAAACAGAGTGTTTCCAAACTGCTCTATGAACAGAAAGGTTAAACTCTGTGAGCTGAATGCACACATCACATAGTAGTTTCTGAGAATGATTCTGTCTAGTTTCTATACGAAGATATTTCCTTTTCTAACATTGTCTTCAAATCGCTTGAAATCTCAAATTCCAAATTCCAGAAAAAGACAGTTTCAAACCTGCAGTGTGTAAGGAAAGGTTCAAATCTGTGAGTTGAATACACACAACACAAAGAAGTTACTGAGAATTCTTCTGTCTAGCATTATATGAAGAAATCCCGTTTCCAACGAAGGCGTCAAAGTGGAGCAAATATCCACTTGTAGACTTTAGAAACAGTGTTTCCAAACTGCTCTATGAACAGAAAAGTTAAACTCTGTGAGCTGAACGCACACATCACAAAGTTGTTTCTGAGAATGATTCTGTCTAGTTTTTATACCAAGATATTTCGTTTTCTAACATTGGCCTCAAATCGCTTGAAATCTCCAATTGCAATTTCCACAAAAAGAGAGTTTCAAATCTGCTCTGTCCAAAGAAAGGTTCAACTCTGTGAGCTGAATACACACAACACAAAGAAGTTACGGAAAATTCTTCTATCTAGCATTATATGAAGAAATCCCGTTTCCAACGAAGTCCTCAAAGAGTTCCAAATATCCACTTGCAGACTTTACAAACAGAGTGTTTCCAAACTGCTCTATGAACAGAAAGGTTAAACTCTGTGAGCTGAATGCACACATCACATAGTAGTTTCTGAGAATGATTCTGTCTAGTTTTTATACGAAGATACTTCCTTTTCTAACATTGGCCTAAAATCGCTTGAAATCTCCAATTGCAATTTCCCCAAAAAGAGAGTTTCAAATCTGCTCTGTCCAAAGAAAGGTTCAACTCTGTGAGCTGAATACACACAACACAAAGAAGTTACTGAAAAATCTTCTGTCTAGCATTATATGAAGAAATCCCGTTTCCAACGAAGTCCTCAAAGAGGTCCAAATATCCACTTGCAGACTTTACAAACAGAGTGTTTCCAAACTGCTCTATGAACAGAAAGGTTAAACTCTGTGAGCTGAATGCACACATCACATAGTAGTTTCTGAGAATGATTCTGTCTAGTTTTTATACCAAGATATTTCCTTTTCTAACATTGGCCTCAAATCGCTTGAAATCTCCAATTTCAAATTCCAGAAAAAGAGAGTTTCAAATCTGCTCTGTCCAAAGAAATGTTCAACTCTGTGAGCTGAATACACACAACACAAAGAAGTTACTGAAAATTCTTCTGTCTAGCATTATATGAAGAATTCCCGTTTCTAACGAAGGCCTCAAAGAGATCCAAATATCCACTTGCAGACTTTACAAACAGAGTGTTTCCAAACTGCTGTACGAACAGAAAGGTTAAACTCTGTGAGCTGAATGCACACATCACATAGTAGTTTCTGAGAATGATTCTGTCTAGTTTTTATACCAAGATATTTCCTTTTCTCACATTGGCCTCAAATTGCTTGAAATCTCCAATTGCAATTTCCACAAAAAGAGAGTTTCAAATCTGCTCTGTCCAAAGAAAGGTTCAACTCTGTGAGCTGAATACACACAACACAAAGAAGTTACTCAAAATTCTTCTGTCTAGCATTATATAAAGAAATCCCGTTTCCAACGAAATCCTCAAAGAGGTCCAAATATCCCCTTGCAGACATTACAAACAGAGTGTTTCCAAACTGCTCTATGAACAGAAAGGTTAAACTCTGTGAGCTGAATGCACACATCACATAGTAGTTTCTGAGAATGATTCTGTCTAGTTTCTATACGAAGATATTTCCTTTTCTAACATTGTCCTCAAATCGCTTGAAATCTCAAATTCCAAATTCCAGAAAAAGACAGTTTCAAACCTGCAGTGTGTAAGGAAAGGTTCAAATCTGTGAGTTGAATACACACAACACAAAGAAGTTACTGAGAATTCTTCTGTCTAGCATTATATGAAGAAATCCCGTTTCCAACGAAGGCCTCAAAGTGGAGCAAATATCCACTTGTAGACTTTAGAAACAGAGTGTTTCCAAACTGCTCTATGAACAGAAAAGGTAAACTCTGTGAGCTGAACGCACACATCACAAAGTTGTTTCTGAGAATGATTCTGTCTAGTTTTTATACCAAGATATTTCGTTTTCTAACATTCGCCTAAAATCGTTGAAATCTCCAATTGCAATTTCCACAAAAAGAGAGTTTCAAATCTGCTCTGTCCAAAGAGAGGTTCAACTCTGTGAGCTGAATACACACAACACAAAGAAGTTACTGAAAATTCTTCTGTCTAGCATTATATGAAGAAATCCCGTTTCCAACGACGTCCTCAAAGAGGTCCAAATATCCACTTGCAGAATTTACAAACAGAGTGTTTCCAAACTGCTGTATGAGCAGAAAGTTTAAACTCTGTGAGCTGAATGCACACATCACATAGTAGTTTCTGAGAATGATTCTGTCTAGTTTTTATACGAAGATACTTCCTTTTCTAACATTGGCCTCAAATCGCTTGAAATCTCCAATTGCAATTTCCCCAAAAAGAGAGTTTCAAATCTGCTCTGTCCAAAGAAAGGTTCAACTCTGTTAGCTGAATACACACAACACAAAGAAGTTACTGAAAATTCTTCTGTCTAGCATTATATGAAGAAATCCCGTTTCCAACGAAGTCCTCAAAGAGGTCCAAATATCCACTTGCAGACTTTACAAACAGAGTGTTTCCAAACTGCTGTATGAACAGAAAGGTTAAACTCTGTGAGCTGAATGCACACATCACATAGTAGTTTCTGAGAATGATTCTGTCTAGTTTTTATACCAAGATATTTCCTTTTCTCACATTGGCCTCAAATCGCTTGAAATCTCCAATTGCAATTTCCACAAAAAGAGAGTTTCAAATCTGCTCTGTCCAAAGAAAGGTTCAACTCTGTGAGCTGAATACACACAACACAAAGAAGTTACTCAAAATTCTTCTGTCTAGCATTATATAAAGAAATCCCGTTTCCAACGAAATCCTCAAAGAGGTCCAAATATAACCTTGCAGACTTTACAAACAGAGTGTTTCCAAACTGCTCTATGAACAGAAAGGTTAAACTCTGTGAGCTGAATGCACACATCACATAGTAGTTTCTGAGAATGATTCTGTCTAGTTTCTATACGAAGATATTTCCTTTTCTAACATTGTCTTCAAATCGCTTGAAATCTCAAATTCCAAATTCCAGAAAAAGACAGTTTCAAACCTGCAGTGTGTAAGGAAAGGTTCAAATCTGTGAGTTGAATACACACAACACAAAGAAGTTACTGAGAATTCTTCTGTCTAGCATTATATGAAGAAATCCCGTTTCCAACGAAGGCCTCAAAGTGGAGCAAATATCCACTTGTAGACTTTAGAAACAGAGTGTTTCCAAACTGCTCTATGAACAGAAAAGTTAAACTCTGTGAGCTGAACGCACACATCACAAAGTTGTTTCTGAGAATGATTCTGTCTAGTTTTTATACCAAGATATTTCGTTTTCTAACATTGGCCTAAAATCGTTGAAATCTCCAATTGCAATTTCCACAAAAAGAGAGTTTCAAATCTGCTCTGTCCAAAGAGAGGTTCAACTCTGTGAGCTGAATACACACAACACATAGAAGTTACTCAAAATTCTTCTGTCTAGCATTATATAAAGAAATCCCGTTTCCAACGAAATCCTCAAAGAGGTCCAAATATAACCTTGCAGACTTTACAAACAGAGTGTTTCCAAACTGCTGTATGAACAGAAAGGTTAAACTCTGTGAGCTGAATGCACACATCACATAGTAGTTTCTGAGAATGATTCTGTCTAGTTTCTATACGAAGATATTTCCTTTTCTAACATTGTCCTCAAATCGCTTGAAATCTCAAATTCCAAATTCCAGAAAAAGACAGTTTCAAACCTGCAGTGTGTAAGGAAAGGTTCAAATCTGTGAGTTGAATACACACAACACAAAGATGTTAAGGAGAATTCTGTCTAGCATTATATGAAGAAATCCCGTTTCCAACGAAGGCGTCAAAGTGGAGCAAATATCCACTTGTAGACTTTAGAAACAGAGTGTTTCCAAACTGCTCTATGAACAGAAAAGTTAAACTCTGTGAGCTGAACGCACACATCACAAAGTTGTTTCTGAGAATGATTCTGTCTAGTTTTTATACCAAGATATTTCGTTTTCTAACATTGGCCTAAAATCGCTTGAAATCTCCAATTGCAATTTCCACAAAAAGAGAGTTTCAAATCTGCTCTGTCCAAAGAAAGGTTCAACTCTGTGAGCTGAATACACACAACACAAAGAAGTTACGGAAAGTTCTTCTATCTAGCATTATATGAAGAAATCCCGTTTCCAACGAAGTCCTCAAAGAGTTCCAAATATCCACTTGCAGACTTTACAAACAGAGTGTTTCCAAACTGCTCTATGAACAGAAAGGTTAAACTCTGTTTGCTGAATGCACACATCACATAGTAGTTTCTGAGAATGATTCTGTCTAGTTTTTATACGAAGATACTTCCTTTTCTAACATTGGCCTCAAATCGCTTGAAATCTCCAATTGCAATTTCCCCAAAAAGAGAGTTTCAAATCTGCTCTGTCCAAAGAAAGGTTCAACTCTGTGAGCTGAATACACACAACACAAAGAAGTTACTGAAAATTCTTCTGTCTAGCATTATATGAAGAAATCCCGTTTCCAACGAAGTCCTCAAAGAGGTCCAAATATCCACTTGCAGACTTTACAAACAGAGTGTTTCCAAACTGCTGTATGAACAGAAAGGTTAAACTCTGTGAGCTGAATGCACACATCACATAGTAGTTTCTGAGAATGATTCTGTCTAGTTTTTATACCAAGATATTTCCTTTTCTCACATTGGCCTCAAATCGCTTGAAATCTCCAATTGCAATTTCCACAAAAAGAGAGTTTCAAATCTGCTCTGTCCAAAGAAAGGTTCAACTCTGTGAGCTGAATACACACAACACAAAGAAGTTACTCAAAATTCTTCTGTCTAGCATTATATAAAGAAATCCCGTTTCCAACGAAATCCTCAAAGAGGTCCAAATATAACCTTGCAGACTTTACAAACAGAGTGTTTCCAAACTGCTCTATGAACAGAAAGGTTAAACTCTGTGAGCTGAATGCACACATCACATAGTAGTTTCTGAGAATGATTCTGTCTAGTTTCTATACGAAGATATTTCCTTTTCTAACATTGTCTTCAAATCGCTTGAAATCTCAAATTCCAAATTCCAGAAAAAGACAGTTTCAAACCTGCAGTGTGTAAGGAAAGGTTCAAATCTGTGAGTTGAATACACACAACACAAAGAAGTTACTGAGAATTCTTCTGTCTAGCATTATATGAAGAAATCCCGTTTCCAACGAAGGCGTCAAAGTGGAGCAAATATCCACTTGTAGACTTTAGAAACAGTGTTTCCAAACTGCTCTATGAACAGAAAAGTTAAACTCTGTGAGCTGAACGCACACATCACAAAGTTGTTTCTGAGAATGATTCTGTCTAGTTTTTATACCAAGATATTTCGTTTTCTAACATTGGCCTCAAATCGCTTGAAATCTCCAATTGCAATTTCCACAAAAAGAGAGTTTCAAATCTGCTCTGTCCAAAGAAAGGTTCAACTCTGTGAGCTGAATACACACAACACAAAGAAGTTACGGAAAATTCTTCTATCTAGCATTATATGAAGAAATCCCGTTTCCAACGAAGTCCTCAAAGAGTTCCAAATATCCACTTGCAGACTTTACAAACAGAGTGTTTCCAAACTGCTCTATGAACAGAAAGGTTAAACTCTGTGAGCTGAATGCACACATCACATAGTAGTTTCTGAGAATGATTCTGTCTAGTTTTTATACGAAGATACTTCCTTTTCTAACATTGGCCTAAAATCGCTTGAAATCTCCAATTGCAATTTCCCCAAAAAGAGAGTTTCAAATCTGCTCTGTCCAAAGAAAGGTTCAACTCTGTGAGCTGAATACACACAACACAAAGAAGTTACTGAAAAATCTTCTGTCTAGCATTATATGAAGAAATCCCGTTTCCAACGAAGTCCTCAAAGAGGTCCAAATATCCACTTGCAGACTTTACAAACAGAGTGTTTCCAAACTGCTCTATGAACAGAAAGGTTAAACTCTGTGAGCTGAATGCACACATCACATAGTAGTTTCTGAGAATGATTCTGTCTAGTTTTTATACCAAGATATTTCCTTTTCTAACATTGGCCTCAAATCGCTTGAAATCTCCAATTTCAAATTCCAGAAAAAGAGAGTTTCAAATCTGCTCTGTCCAAAGAAATGTTCAACTCTGTGAGCTGAATACACACAACACAAAGAAGTTACTGAAAATTCTTCTGTCTAGCATTATATGAAGAATTCCCGTTTCTAACGAAGGCCTCAAAGAGATCCAAATATCCACTTGCAGACTTTACAAACAGAGTGTTTCCAAACTGCTGTACGAACAGAAAGGTTAAACTCTGTGAGCTGAATGCACACATCACATAGTAGTTTCTGAGAATGATTCTGTCTAGTTTTTATACCAAGATATTTCCTTTTCTCACATTGGCCTCAAATTGCTTGAAATCTCCAATTGCAATTTCCACAAAAAGAGAGTTTCAAATCTGCTCTGTCCAAAGAAAGGTTCAACTCTGTGAGCTGAATACACACAACACAAAGAAGTTACTCAAAATTCTTCTGTCTAGCATTATATAAAGAAATCCCGTTTCCAACGAAATCCTCAAAGAGGTCCAAATATCCCCTTGCAGACATTACAAACAGAGTGTTTCCAAACTGCTCTATGAACAGAAAGGTTAAACTCTGTGAGCTGAATGCACACATCACATAGTAGTTTCTGAGAATGATTCTGTCTAGTTTCTATACGAAGATATTTCCTTTTCTAACATTGTCCTCAAATCGCTTGAAATCTCAAATTCCAAATTCCAGAAAAAGACAGTTTCAAACCTGCAGTGTGTAAGGAAAGGTTCAAATCTGTGAGTTGAATACACACAACACAAAGAAGTTACTGAGAATTCTTCTGTCTAGCATTATATGAAGAAATCCCGTTTCCAACGAAGGCCTCAAAGTGGAGCAAATATCCACTTGTAGATTTTAGAAACAGAGTGTTTCCAAACTGCTCTATGAACAGAAAAGGTAAACTCTGTGAGCTGAACGCACACATCACAAAGTTGTTTCTGAGAATGATTCTGTCTAGTTTTTATACCAAGATATTTCGTTTTCTAACATTCGCCTAAAATCGTTGAAATCTCCAATTGCAATTTCCACAAAAAGAGAGTTTCAAATCTGCTCTGTCCAAAGAGAGGTTCAACTCTGTGAGCTGAATACACACAACACAAAGAAGTTACTGAAAATTCTTCTGTCTAGCATTATATGAAGAAATCCCGTTTCCAACGACGTCCTCAAAGAGGTCCAAATATCCACTTGCAGAATTTACAAACAGAGTGTTTCCAAACTGCTGTATGAGCAGAAAGTTTAAACTCTGTGAGCTGAATGCACACATCACATAGTAGTTTCTGAGAATGATTCTGTCTAGTTTTTATACGAAGATACTTCCTTTTCTAACATTGGCCTCAAATCGCTTGAAATCTCCAATTGCAATTTCCCCAAAAAGAGAGTTTCAAATCTGCTCTGTCCAAAGAAAGGTTCAACTCTGTTAGCTGAATACACACAACACAAAGAAGTTACTGAAAATTCTTCTGTCTAGCATTATATGAAGAAATCCCGTTTCCAACGAAGTCCTCAAAGAGGTCCAAATATCCACTTGCAGACTTTACAAACAGAGTGTTTCCAAACTGCTGTATGAACAGAAAGGTTAAACTCTGTGAGCTGAATGCACACATCACATAGTAGTTTCTGAGAATGATTCTGTCTAGTTTTTATACCAAGATATTTCCTTTTCTCACATTGGCCTCAAATCGCTTGAAATCTCCAATTGCAATTTCCACAAAAAGAGAGTTTCAAATCTGCTCTGTCCAAAGAAAGGTTCAACTCTGTGAGCTGAATACACACAACACAAAGAAGTTACTCAAAATTCTTCTGTCTAGCATTATATAAAGAAATCCCGTTTCCAACGAAATCCTCAAAGAGGTCCAAATATAACCTTGCAGACTTTACAAACAGAGTGTTTCCAAACTGCTCTATGAACAGAAAGGTTAAACTCTGTGAGCTGAATGCACACATCACATAGTAGTTTCTGAGAATGATTCTGTCTAGTTTCTATACGAAGATATTTCCTTTTCTAACATTGTCTTCAAATCGCTTGAAATCTCAAATTCCAAATTCCAGAAAAAGACAGTTTCAAACCTGCAGTGTGTAAGGAAAGGTTCAAATCTGTGAGTTGAATACACACAACACAAAGAAGTTACTGAGAATTCTTCTGTCTAGCATTATATGAAGAAATCCCGTTTCCAACGAAGGCCTCAAAGTGGAGCAAATATCCACTTGTAGACTTTAGAAACAGAGTGTTTCCAAACTGCTCTATGAACAGAAAAGTTAAACTCTGTGAGCTGAACGCACACATCACAAAGTTGTTTCTGAGAATGATTCTGTCTAGTTTTTATACCAAGATATTTCGTTTTCTAACATTGGCCTAAAATCGTTGAAATCTCCAATTGCAATTTCCACAAAAAGAGAGTTTCAAATCTGCTCTGTCCAAAGAGAGGTTCAACTCTGTGAGCTGAATACACACAACACATAGAAGTTACTCAAAATTCTTCTGTCTAGCATTATATAAAGAAATCCCGTTTCCAACGAAATCCTCAAAGAGGTCCAAATATAACCTTGCAGACTTTACAAACAGAGTGTTTCCAAACTGCTGTATGAACAGAAAGGTTAAACTCTGTGAGCTGAATGCACACATCACATAGTAGTTTCTGAGAATGATTCTGTCTAGTTTCTATACGAAGATATTTCCTTTTCTAACATTGTCCTCAAATCGCTTGAAATCTCAAATTCCAAATTCCAGAAAAAGACAGTTTCAAACCTGCAGTGTGTAAGGAAAGGTTCAAATCTGTGAGTTGAATACACACAACACAAAGATGTTAAGGAGAATTCTGTCTAGCATTATATGAAGAAATCCCGTTTCCAACGAAGGCGTCAAAGTGGAGCAAATATCCACTTGTAGACTTTAGAAACAGAGTGTTTCCAAACTGCTCTATGAACAGAAAAGTTAAACTCTGTGAGCTGAACGCACACATCACAAAGTTGTTTCTGAGAATGATTCTGTCTAGTTTTTATACCAAGATATTTCGTTTTCTAACATTGGCCTAAAATCGCTTGAAATCTCCAATTGCAATTTCCACAAAAAGAGAGTTTCAAATCTGCTCTGTCCAAAGAAAGGTTCAACTCTGTGAGCTGAATACACACAACACAAAGAAGTTACGGAAAGTTCTTCTATCTAGCATTATATGAAGAAATCCCGTTTCCAACGAAGTCCTCAAAGAGTTCCAAATATCCACTTGCAGACTTTACAAACAGAGTGTTTCCAAACTGCTCTATGAACAGAAAGGTTAAACTCTGTTTGCTGAATGCACACATCACATAGTAGTTTCTGAGAATGATTCTGTCTAGTTTTTATACGAAGATACTTCCTTTTCTAACATTGGCCTCAAATCGCTTGAAATCTCCAATTGCAATTTCCCCAAAAAGAGAGTTTCAAATCTGCTCTGTCCAAAGAAAGGTTCAACTCTGTGAGCTGAATACACACAACACAAAGAAGTTACTGAAAATTCTTCTGTCTAGCATTATATGAAGAAATCCCGTTTCCAACGAAGTCCTCAAAGAGGTCCAAATATCCACTTGCAGACTTTACAAACAGAGTGTTTCCAAACTGCTGTATGAACAGAAAGGTTAAACTCTGTGAGCTGAATGCACACATCACATAGTAGTTTCTGAGAATGATTCTGTCTAGTTTTTATACCAAGATATTTCCTTTTCTCACATTGGCCTCAAATCGCTTGAAATCTCCAATTGCAATTTCCACAAAAAGAGAGTTTCAAATCTGCTCTGTCCAAAGAAAGGTTCAACTCTGTGAGCTGAATACACACAACACAAAGAAGTTACTCAAAATTCTTCTGTCTAGCATTATATAAAGAAATCCCGTTTCCAACGAAATCCTCAAAGAGGTCCAAATATAACCTTGCAGACTTTACAAACAGAGTGTTTCCAAACTGCTCTATGAACAGAAAGGTTAAACTCTGTGAGCTGAATGCACACATCACATAGTAGTTTCTGAGAATGATTCTGTCTAGTTTCTATACGAAGATATTTCCTTTTCTAACATTGTCTTCAAATCGCTTGAAATCTCAAATTCCAAATTCCAGAAAAAGACAGTTTCAAACCTGCAGTGTGTAAGGAAAGGTTCAAATCTGTGAGTTGAATACACACAACACAAAGAAGTTACTGAGAATTCTTCTGTCTAGCATTATATGAAGAAATCCCGTTTCCAACGAAGGCGTCAAAGTGGAGCAAATATCCACTTGTAGACTTTAGAAACAGTGTTTCCAAACTGCTCTATGAACAGAAAAGTTAAACTCTGTGAGCTGAACGCACACATCACAAAGTTGTTTCTGAGAATGATTCTGTCTAGTTTTTATACCAAGATATTTCGTTTTCTAACATTGGCCTCAAATCGCTTGAAATCTCCAATTGCAATTTCCACAAAAAGAGAGTTTCAAATCTGCTCTGTCCAAAGAAAGGTTCAACTCTGTGAGCTGAATACACACAACACAAAGAAGTTACGGAAAATTCTTCTATCTAGCATTATATGAAGAAATCCCGTTTCCAACGAAGTCCTCAAAGAGTTCCAAATATCCACTTGCAGACTTTACAAACAGAGTGTTTCCAAACTGCTCTATGAACAGAAAGGTTAAACTCTGTGAGCTGAATGCACACATCACATAGTAGTTTCTGAGAATGATTCTGTCTAGTTTTTATACGAAGATACTTCCTTTTCTAACATTGGCCTAAAATCGCTTGAAATCTCCAATTGCAATTTCCCCAAAAAGAGAGTTTCAAATCTGCTCTGTCCAAAGAAAGGTTCAACTCTGTGAGCTGAATACACACAACACAAAGAAGTTACTGAAAAATCTTCTGTCTAGCATTATATGAAGAAATCCCGTTTCCAACGAAGTCCTCAAAGAGGTCCAAATATCCACTTGCAGACTTTACAAACAGAGTGTTTCCAAACTGCTCTATGAACAGAAAGGTTAAACTCTGTGAGCTGAATGCACACATCACATAGTAGTTTCTGAGAATGATTCTGTCTAGTTTTTATACCAAGATATTTCCTTTTCTAACATTGGCCTCAAATCGCTTGAAATCTCCAATTTCAAATTCCAGAAAAAGAGAGTTTCAAATCTGCTCTGTCCAAAGAAATGTTCAACTCTGTGAGCTGAATACACACAACACAAAGAAGTTACTGAAAATTCTTCTGTCTAGCATTATATGAAGAATTCCCGTTTCTAACGAAGGCCTCAAAGAGATCCAAATATCCACTTGCAGACTTTACAAACAGAGTGTTTCCAAACTGCTGTACGAACAGAAAGGTTAAACTCTGTGAGCTGAATGCACACATCACATAGTAGTTTCTGAGAATGATTCTGTCTAGTTTTTATACCAAGATATTTCCTTTTCTCACATTGGCCTCAAATTGCTTGAAATCTCCAATTGCAATTTCCACAAAAAGAGAGTTTCAAATCTGCTCTGTCCAAAGAAAGGTTCAACTCTGTGAGCTGAATACACACAACACAAAGAAGTTACTCAAAATTCTTCTGTCTAGCATTATATAAAGAAATCCCGTTTCCAACGAAATCCTCAAAGAGGTCCAAATATCCCCTTGCAGACATTACAAACAGAGTGTTTCCAAACTGCTCTATGAACAGAAAGGTTAAACTCTGTGAGCTGAATGCACACATCACATAGTAGTTTCTGAGAATGATTCTGTCTAGTTTCTATACGAAGATATTTCCTTTTCTAACATTGTCCTCAAATCGCTTGAAATCTCAAATTCCAAATTCCAGAAAAAGACAGTTTCAAACCTGCAGTGTGTAAGGAAAGGTTCAAATCTGTGAGTTGAATACACACAACACAAAGAAGTTACTGAGAATTCTTCTGTCTAGCATTATATGAAGAAATCCCGTTTCCAACGAAGGCCTCAAAGTGGAGCAAATATCCACTTGTAGACTTTAGAAACAGAGTGTTTCCAAACTGCTCTATGAACAGAAAAGGTAAACTCTGTGAGCTGAACGCACACATCACAAAGTTGTTTCTGAGAATGATTCTGTCTAGTTTTTATACCAAGATATTTCGTTTTCTAACATTCGCCTAAAATCGTTGAAATCTCCAATTGCAATTTCCACAAAAAGAGAGTTTCAAATCTGCTCTGTCCAAAGAGAGGTTCAACTCTGTGAGCTGAATACACACAACACAAAGAAGTTACTGAAAATTCTTCTGTCTAGCATTATATGAAGAAATCCCGTTTCCAACGACGTCCTCAAAGAGGTCCAAATATCCACTTGCAGAATTTACAAACAGAGTGTTTCCAAACTGCTGTATGAGCAGAAAGTTTAAACTCTGTGAGCTGAATGCACACATCACATAGTAGTTTCTGAGAATGATTCTGTCTAGTTTTTATACGAAGATACTTCCTTTTCTAACATTGGCCTCAAATCGCTTGAAATCTCCAATTGCAATTTCCCCAAAAAGAGAGTTTCAAATCTGCTCTGTCCAAAGAAAGGTTCAACTCTGTTAGCTGAATACACACAACACAAAGAAGTTACTGAAAATTCTTCTGTCTAGCATTATATGAAGAAATCCCGTTTCCAACGAAGTCCTCAAAGAGGTCCAAATATCCACTTGCAGACTTTACAAACAGAGTGTTTCCAAACTGCTGTATGAACAGAAAGGTTAAACTCTGTGAGCTGAATGCACACATCACATAGTAGTTTCTGAGAATGATTCTGTCTAGTTTTTATACCAAGATATTTCCTTTTCTCACATTGGCCTCAAATCGCTTGAAATCTCCAATTGCAATTTCCACAAAAAGAGAGTTTCAAATCTGCTCTGTCCAAAGAAAGGTTCAACTCTGTGAGCTGAATACACACAACACAAAGAAGTTACTCAAAATTCTTCTGTCTAGCATTATATAAAGAAATCCCGTTTCCAACGAAATCCTCAAAGAGGTCCAAATATAACCTTGCAGACTTTACAAACAGAGTGTTTCCAAACTGCTCTATGAACAGAAAGGTTAAACTCTGTGAGCTGAATGCACACATCACATAGTAGTTTCTGAGAATGATTCTGTCTAGTTTCTATACGAAGATATTTCCTTTTCTAACATTGTCTTCAAATCGCTTGAAATCTCAAATTCCAAATTCCAGAAAAAGACAGTTTCAAACCTGCAGTGTGTAAGGAAAGGTTCAAATCTGTGAGTTGAATACACACAACACAAAGAAGTTACTGAGAATTCTTCTGTCTAGCATTATATGAAGAAATCCCGTTTCCAACGAAGGCCTCAAAGTGGAGCAAATATCCACTTGTAGACTTTAGAAACAGAGTGTTTCCAAACTGCTCTATGAACAGAAAAGTTAAACTCTGTGAGCTGAACGCACACATCACAAAGTTGTTTCTGAGAATGATTCTGTCTAGTTTTTATACCAAGATATTTCGTTTTCTAACATTGGCCTAAAATCGTTGAAATCTCCAATTGCAATTTCCACAAAAAGAGAGTTTCAAATCTGCTCTGTCCAAAGAGAGGTTCAACTCTGTGAGCTGAATACACACAACACATAGAAGTTACTCAAAATTCTTCTGTCTAGCATTATATAAAGAAATCCCGTTTCCAACGAAATCCTCAAAGAGGTCCAAATATAACCTTGCAGACTTTACAAACAGAGTGTTTCCAAACTGCTGTATGAACAGAAAGGTTAAACTCTGTGAGCTGAATGCACACATCACATAGTAGTTTCTGAGAATGATTCTGTCTAGTTTCTATACGAAGATATTTCCTTTTCTAACATTGTCCTCAAATCGCTTGAAATCTCAAATTCCAAATTCCAGAAAAAGACAGTTTCAAACCTGCAGTGTGTAAGGAAAGGTTCAAATCTGTGAGTTGAATACACACAACACAAAGATGTTAAGGAGAATTCTGTCTAGCATTATATGAAGAAATCCCGTTTCCAACGAAGGCGTCAAAGTGGAGCAAATATCCACTTGTAGACTTTAGAAACAGAGTGTTTCCAAACTGCTCTATGAACAGAAAAGTTAAACTCTGTGAGCTGAACGCACACATCACAAAGTTGTTTCTGAGAATGATTCTGTCTAGTTTTTATACCAAGATATTTCGTTTTCTAACATTGGCCTAAAATCGCTTGAAATCTCCAATTGCAATTTCCACAAAAAGAGAGTTTCAAATCTGCTCTGTCCAAAGAAAGGTTCAACTCTGTGAGCTGAATACACACAACACAAAGAAGTTACGGAAAGTTCTTCTATCTAGCATTATATGAAGAAATCCCGTTTCCAACGAAGTCCTCAAAGAGTTCCAAATATCCACTTGCAGACTTTACAAACAGAGTGTTTCCAAACTGCTCTATGAACAGAAAGGTTAAACTCTGTTTGCTGAATGCACACATCACATAGTAGTTTCTGAGAATGATTCTGTCTAGTTTTTATACGAAGATACTTCCTTTTCTAACATTGGCCTCAAATCGCTTGAAATCTCCAATTGCAATTTCCCCAAAAAGAGAGTTTCAAATCTGCTCTGTCCAAAGAAAGGTTCAACTCTGTGAGCTGAATACACACAACACAAAGAAGTTACTGAAAATTCTTCTGTCTAGCATTATATGAAGAAATCCCGTTTCCAACGAAGTCCTCAAAGAGGTCCAAATATCCACTTGCAGACTTTACAAACAGAGTGTTTCCAAACTGCTGTATGAACAGAAAGGTTAAACTCTGTGAGCTGAATGCACACATCACATAGTAGTTTCTGAGAATGATTCTGTCTAGTTTTTATACCAAGATATTTCCTTTTCTCACATTGGCCTCAAATCGCTTGAAATCTCCAATTGCAATTTCCACAAAAAGAGAGTTTCAAATCTGCTCTGTCCAAAGAAAGGTTCAACTCTGTGAGCTGAATACACACAACACAAAGAAGTTACTCAAAATTCTTCTGTCTAGCATTATATAAAGAAATCCCGTTTCCAACGAAATCCTCAAAGAGGTCCAAATATAACCTTGCAGACTTTACAAACAGAGTGTTTCCAAACTGCTCTATGAACAGAAAGGTTAAACTCTGTGAGCTGAATGCACACATCACATAGTAGTTTCTGAGAATGATTCTGTCTAGTTTCTATACGAAGATATTTCCTTTTCTAACACTGTCCTCAAATCGCTTGAAATCTCAAATTCCAAATTCCAGAAAAAGACAGTTTCAAACCTGCCGTGTGTAAGGAAAGGTTCAAATCTGTGAGTTGAATACACACAACACAAAGAAGTTACTGAGAATTCTTCTGTCTAGCATTATATGAAGAAATCCCGTTTCCAACGAAGGCGTCAAAGTGGAGCAAATATCCACTTGTAGACTTTAGAAACAGTGTTTCCAAACTGCTCTATGAACAGAAAAGTTAAACTCTGTGAGCTGAACGCACACATCACAAAGTTGTTTCTGAGAATGATTCTGTCTAGTTTTTATACCAAGATATTTCGTTTTCTAACATTGGCCTAAAATCGCTTGAAATCTCCAATTGCAATTTCCACAAAAAGAGAGTTTCAAATCTGCTCTGTCCAAAGAAAGGTTCAACTCTGTGAGCTGAATACACACAACAAAAAGAAGTTACGGAAAATTCTTCTATCTAGCATTATATGAAGAAATCCCGTTTCCAACGAAGTCCTCAAAGAGTTCCAAATATCCAGTTGCAGACTTTACAAACAGAGTGTTTCCAAACTGCTCTATGAACAGAAAGGTTAAACTCTGTGAGCTGAATGCACACATCACATAGTAGTTTCTGAGAATGATTCTGTCTAGTTTCTATACGAAGATATTTCCTTTTCTAACATTGTCCTCAAATCGCTTGAAATCTCAAATTCCAAATTCCAGAAAAAGACAGTTTCAAACCTGCAGTGTGTAAGGAAAGGTTCAAATCTGTGAGTTGAATACACACAACACAAAGAAGTTACTGAGAATTCTTCTGTCTAGCATTATATGAAGAAATCCCGTTTCCAACGAAGGCCTCAAAGTGGAGCAAATATCCACTTGTAGACTTTAGAAACAGAGTGTTTCCAAACTGCTCTATGAACAGAAAAGGTAAACTCTGTGAGCTGAACGCACACATCACAAAGTTGTTTCTGAGAATGATTCTGTCTAGTTTTTATACCAAGATATTTCGTTTTCTAACATTCGCCTAAAATCGTTGAAATCTCCAATTGCAATTTCCACAAAAAGAGAGTTTCAAATCTGCTCTGTCCAAAGAGAGGTTCAACTCTGTGAGCTGAATACACACAACACAAAGAAGTTACTGAAAATTCTTCTGTCTAGCATTATATGAAGAAATCCCGTTTCCAACGACGTCCTCAAAGAGGTCCAAATATCCACTTGCAGAATTTACAAACAGAGTGTTTCCAAACTGCTGTATGAGCAGAAAGGTTAAACTCTGTGAGCTGAATGCACACATCACATAGTAGTTTCTGAGAATGATTCTGTCTAGTTTTTATACGAAGATACTTCCTTTTCTAACATTGGCCTCAAATCGCTTGAAATCTCCAATTGCAATTTCCCCAAAAAGAGAGTTTCAAATCTGCTCTGTCCAAAGAAAGGTTCAACTCTGTTAGCTGAATACACACAACACAAAGAAGTTACTGAAAATTCTTCTGTCTAGCATTATATGAAGAAATCCCGTTTCCAACGAAGTCCTCAAAGAGGTCCAAATATCCACTTGCAGACTTTACAAACAGAGTGTTTCCAAACTGCTGTATGAACAGAAAGGTTAAACTCTGTGAGCTGAATGCACACATCACATAGTAGTTTCTGAGAATGATTCTGTCTAGTTTTTATACCAAGATATTTCCTTTTCTCACATTGGCCTCAAATCGCTTGAAATCTCCAATTGCAATTTCCACAAAAAGAGAGTTTCAAATCTGCTCTGTCCAAAGAAAGGTTCAACTCTGTGAGCTGAATACACACAACACAAAGAAGTTACTCAAAATTCTTCTGTCTAGCATTATATAAAGAAATCCCGTTTCCAACGAAATCCTCAAAGAGGTCCAAATATAACCTTGCAGACTTTACAAACAGAGTGTTTCCAAACTGCTCTATGAACAGAAAGGTTAAACTCTGTGAGCTGAATGCACACATCACATAGTAGTTTCTGAGAATGATTCTGTCTAGTTTCTATACGAAGATATTTCCTTTTCTAACATTGTCTTCAAATCGCTTGAAATCTCAAATTCCAAATTCCAGAAAAAGACAGTTTCAAACCTGCAGTGTGTAAGGAAAGGTTCAAATCTGTGAGTTGAATACACACAACACAAAGAAGTTACTGAGAATTCTTCTGTCTAGCATTATATGAAGAAATCCCGTTTCCAACGAAGGCCTCAAAGTGGAGCAAATATCCACTTGTAGACTTTAGAAACAGAGTGTTTCCAAACTGCTCTATGAACAGAAAAGTTAAACTCTGTGAGCTGAACGCACACATCACAAAGTTGTTTCTGAGAATGATTCTGTCTAGTTTTTATACCAAGATATTTCGTTTTCTAACATTGGCCTAAAATCGTTGAAATCTCCAATTGCAATTTCCACAAAAAGAGAGTTTCAAATCTGCTCTGTCCAAAGAGAGGTTCAACTCTGTGAGCTGAATACACACAACACATAGAAGTTACTCAAAATTCTTCTGTCTAGCATTATATAAAGAAATCCCGTTTCCAACGAAATCCTCAAAGAGGTCCAAATATAACCTTGCAGACTTTACAAACAGAGTGTTTCCAAACTGCTGTATGAACAGAAAGGTTAAACTCTGTGAGCTGAATGCACACATCACATAGTAGTTTCTGAAAATGATTCTGTCTAGTTTCTATACGAAGATATTTCCTTTTCTAACATTGTCCTCAAATCGCTTGAAATCTCAAATTCCAAATTCCAGAAAAAGACAGTTTCAAACCTGCAGTGTGTAAGGAAAGGTTCAAATCTGTGAGTTGAATACACACAACACAAAGATGTTAAGGAGAATTCTGTCTAGCATTATATGAAGAAATCCCGTTTCCAACGAAGGCGTCAAAGTGGAGCAAATATCCACTTGTAGACTTTAGAAACAGAGTGTTTCCAAACTGCTCTATGAACAGAAAAGTTAAACTCTGTGAGCTGAACGCACACATCACAAAGTTGTTTCTGAGAATGATTCTGTCTAGTTTTTATACCAAGATATTTCGTTTTCTAACATTGGCCTAAAATCGCTTGAAATCTCCAATTGCAATTTCCACAAAAAGAGAGTTTCAAATCTGCTCTGTCCAAAGAAAGGTTCAACTCTGTGAGCTGAATACACACAACACAAAGAAGTTACGGAAAGTTCTTCTATCTAGCATTATATGAAGAAATCCCGTTTCCAACGAAGTCCTCAAAGAGTTCCAAATATCCACTTGCAGACTTTACAAACAGAGTGTTTCCAAACTGCTCTATGAACAGAAAGGTTAAACTCTGTTTGCTGAATGCACACATCACATAGTAGTTTCTGAGAATGATTCTGTCTAGTTTTTATACGAAGATACTTCCTTTTCTAACATTGGCCTCAAATCGCTTGAAATCTCCAATTGCAATTTCCCCAAAAAGAGAGTTTCAAATCTGCTCTGTCCAAAGAAAGGTTCAACTCTGTGAGCTGAATACACACAACACAAAGAAGTTACTGAAAATTCTTCTGTCTAGCATTATATGAAGAAATCCCGTTTCCAACGAAGTCCTCAAAGAGGTCCAAATATCCACTTGCAGACTTTACAAACAGAGTGTTTCCAAACTGCTGTATGAACAGAAAGGTTAAACTCTGTGAGCTGAATGCACACATCACATAGTAGTTTCTGAGAATGATTCTGTCTAGTTTTTATACCAAGATATTTCCTTTTCTCACATTGGCCTCAAATCGCTTGAAATCTCCAATTGCAATTTCCACAAAAAGAGAGTTTCAAATCTGCTCTGTCCAAAGAAAGGTTCAACTCTGTGAGCTGAATACACACAACACAAAGAAGTTACTCAAAATTCTTCTGTCTAGCATTATATAAAGAAATCCCGTTTCCAACGAAATCCTCAAAGAGGTCCAAATATAACCTTGCAGACTTTACAAACAGAGTGTTTCCAAACTGCTCTATGAACAGAAAGGTTAAACTCTGTGAGCTGAATGCACACATCACATAGTAGTTTCTGAGAATGATTCTGTCTAGTTTCTATACGAAGATATTTCCTTTTCTAACACTGTCCTCAAATCGCTTGAAATCTCAAATTCCAAATTCCAGAAAAAGACAGTTTCAAACCTGCCGTGTGTAAGGAAAGGTTCAAATCTGTGAGTTGAATACACACAACACAAAGAAGTTACTGAGAATTCTTCTGTCTAGCATTATATGAAGAAATCCCGTTTCCAACGAAGGCGTCAAAGTGGAGCAAATATCCACTTGTAGACTTTAGAAACAGTGTTTCCAAACTGCTCTATGAACAGAAAAGTTAAACTCTGTGAGCTGAACGCACACATCACAAAGTTGTTTCTGAGAATGATTCTGTCTAGTTTTTATACCAAGATATTTCGTTTTCTAACATTGGCCTAAAATCGCTTGAAATCTCCAATTGCAATTTCCACAAAAAGAGAGTTTCAAATCTGCTCTGTCCAAAGAAAGGTTCAACTCTGTGAGCTGAATACACACAACAAAAAGAAGTTACGGAAAATTCTTCTATCTAGCATTATATGAAGAAATCCCGTTTCCAACGAAGTCCTCAAAGAGTTCCAAATATCCAGTTGCAGACTTTACAAACAGAGTGTTTCCAAACTGCTCTATGAACAGAAAGGTTAAACTCTGTGAGCTGAATGCACACATCACATAGTAGTTTCTGAGAATGATTCTGTCTAGTTTTTATACGAAGATACTTCCTTTTCTAACAATGGCCTCAAATAGCTTGAAATCTCCAATTGCAATTTCCCCAAAAAGAGAGTTTCAAATCTCCTCTGTCCAAAGAAAGGTTCAACTCTGTGAGCTGAATACACACAACACAAAGAAGTTACTGAAAATTCTTCTGTCTAGCATTATATGAAGAATTCCCGTTTCTAACGAAGGCCTCAAAGAGATCCAAATATCCACTTGCAGACTTTACAAACAGAGTGTTTCCAAACTGCTGTATGAACAGAAAGGTTAAACTCTGTGAGCTGAATGCACACATCACATAGTAGTTTCTGAGAATGATTCTGTCTAGTTTTTATACCAAGATATTTCCTTTTCTCACATTGGCCTCAAATTGCTTGAAATCTCCAATTGCAATTTCCACAAAAAGAGAGTTTCAAATCTGCTCTGTCCAAAGAAAGGTTCAACTCTGTGAGCTGAATACACACAACACAAAGAAGTTACTCAAAATTCTTCTGTCTAGCATTATATAAAGAAATCCCGTTTCCAACGAAATCCTCAAAGAGGTCCAAATATCCCCTTGCAGACATTACAAACAGAGTGTTTCCAAACTGCTCTATGAACAGAAAGGTTAAACTCTGTGAGCTGAATGCACACATCACATAGTAGTTTCTGAGAATGATTCTGTCTAGTTTCTATACGAAGATATTTCCTTTTCTAACATTGTCCTCAAATCGCTTGAAATCTCAAATTCCAAATTCCAGAAAAAGACAGTTTCAAACCTGCAGTGTGTAAGGAAAGGTTCAAATCTGTGAGTTGAATACACACAACACAAAGAAGTTACTGAGAATTCTTCTGTCTAGCATTATATGAAGAAATCCCGTTTCCAACGAAGGCCTCAAAGTGGAGCAAATATCCACTTGTAGACTTTAGAAACAGAGTGTTTCCAAACTGCTCTATGAACAGAAAAGTTAAACTCTGTGAGCTGAACGCACACATCACAAAGTTGTTGCTGAGAATGATTCTGTCTAGTTTTTATACCAAGATATTTCGTTTTCTAACATTGGCCTAAAATCGTTGAAATCTCCAGTTGCAATTTCCACAAAAAGACAGTTTCAAATCTGCTCTGTCCAAAGAGAGGTTCAACTCTGTGAGCTGAATACACACAACACAAAGAAGTTACTGAAAATTCTTCTGTCTAGCATTATATGAAGAAATCCCGTTTCCAACGAAGTCCTCAAAGAGGTCCAAATATCCACTTGCAGAATTTACAAACAGAGTGTTTCCAAACTGCTGTATGAGCAGAAAGGTTAAACTCTGTGAGCTGAATGCACACATCACATAGTAGTTTCTGAGAATGATTCTGTCTAGTTTTTATACGAAGATACTTCCTTTTCTAACATTGGCCTCAAATCGCTTGAAATCTCCTATTGCAATTTCCCCAAAAAGAGAGTTTCAAATCTGCTCTGTCCAAAGAAAGGTTCAACTCTGTTAGCTGAATACACACAACACAAAGAAGTTACTGAAAATTCTTCTGTCTAGCATTATATGAAGAAATCCCGTTTCCAACGAAGTCCTCAAAGAGTTCCAAATATCCACTTGCAGACTTTACAAACAGAGTGTTTCCAAACTGCTCTATGAACAGAAAGGTTAAACTCTGTTTGCTGAATGCACACATCACATAGTAGTTTCTGAGAATGATTCTGTCTAGTTTTTATACGAAGATACTTCCTTTTCTAACATTGGCCTCAAATCGCTTGAAATCTCCAATTGCAATTTCCCCAAAAAGAGAGTTTCAAATCTGCTCTGTCCAAAGAAAGGTTCAACTCTGTGAGCTGAATACACACAACACAAAGAAGTTACTGAAAATTCTTCTGTCTAGCATTATATGAAGAAATCCCGTTTCCAACGAAGTCCTCAAAGAGGTCCAAATATCCACTTGCAGACTTTACAAACAGAGTGTTTCCAAACTGCTGTATGAACAGAAAGGTTAAACTCTGTGAGCTGAATGCACACATCACATAGTAGTTTCTGAGAATGATTCTGTCTAGTTTTTATACCAAGATATTTCCTTTTCTCACATTGGCCTCAAATCGCTTGAAATCTCCAATTGCAATTTCCACAAAAAGAGAGTTTCAAATCTGCTCTGTCCAAAGAAAGGTTCAACTCTGTGAGCTGAATACACACAACACAAAGAAGTTACTCAAAATTCTTCTGTCTAGCATTATATAAAGAAATCCCGTTTCCAACGAAATCCTCAAAGAGGTCCAAATATAACCTTGCAGACTTTACAAACAGAGTGTTTCCAAACTGCTCTATGAACAGAAAGGTTAAACTCTGTGAGCTGAATGCACACATCACATAGTAGTTTCTGAGAATGATTCTGTCTAGTTTCTATACGAAGATATTTCCTTTTCTAACACTGTCCTCAAATCGCTTGAAATCTCAAATTCCAAATTCCAGAAAAAGACAGTTTCAAACCTGCAGTGTGTAAGGAAAGGTTCAAATCTGTGAGTTGAATACACACAACACAAAGAAGTTACTGAGAATTCTTCTGTCTAGCATTATATGAAGAAATCCCGTTTCCAACGAAGGCGTCAAAGTGGAGCAAATATCCACTTGTAGACTTTAGAAACAGTGTTTCCAAACTGCTCTATGAACAGAAAAGTTAAACTCTGTGAGCTGAACGCACACATCACAAAGATGTTTCTGAGAATGATTCTATCTAGTTTTTATACCAAGATATTTCGTTTTCTAACATTGGCCTAAAATCGCTTGAAATCTCCAATTGCAATTTCCACAAAAAGAGAGTTTCAAATCTGCTCTGTCCAAAGAAAGGTTCAACTCTGTGAGCTGAATACACACAACACAAAGAAGTTACGGAAAATTCTTCTATCTAGCATTATATGAAGAAATCCCGTTTCCAACGAAGTCCTCAAAGAGTTCCAAATATCCAGTTGCAGACTTTACAAACAGAGTGTTTCCAAACTGCTCTATGAACAGAAAGGTTAAACTCTGTGAGCTGAATGCACACATCACATAGTAGTTTCTGAGAATGATTCTGTCTAGTTTTTATACGAAGATACTTCCTTTTCTAACAATGGCCTCAAATAGCTTGAAATCTCCAATTGCAATTTCCCCAAAAAGAGAGTTTCAAATCTCCTCTGTCCAAAGAAAGGTTCAACTCTGTGAGCTGAATACACACAACACAAAGAAGTTACTGAAAATTCTTCTGTCTAGCATTATATGAAGAAATCCCGTTTCCAACGAAGTCCTCAAAGAGGTCCAAATATCCACTTGCAGACTTTACAAACAGAGTGTTTCCAAACTGCTCTATGAACAGAAAGGTTAAACTCTGTGAGCTGAATGCACACATCACATAGTAGTTTCTGAGAATGATTCTGTCTAGTTTTTATACCAAGATATTTCCTTTTCTAACACTGGCCTCAAATCGCTTGAAATCTCCAATTTCAAATTCCAGAAAAAGAGAGTTTCAAATCTGCTCTGTCCAAAGAAATGTTCAACTCTGTGAGCTGAATACACACAACACAAAGAAGTTACTGAAAATTCTTCTGTCTAGCATTATATGAAGAATTCCCGTTTCTAACGAAGGCCTCAAAGAGATCCAAATATCCACTTGCAGACTTTACAAACAGAGTGTTTCCAAACTGCTGTATGAACAGAAAGGTTAAACTCTGTGAGCTGAATGCACACATCACATAGTAGTTTCTGAGAATGATTCTGTCTAGTTTTTATACCAAGATATTTCCTTTTCTCACATTGGCCTCAAATTGCTTGAAATCTCCAATTGCAATTTCCACAAAAAGAGAGTTTCAAATCTGCTCTGTCCAAAGAAAGGTACAACTCTGTGAGCTGAATACACACAACACAAAGAAGTTACTCAAAATTCTGTCTAGCATTATATAAAGAAATCCCGTTTCCAACGAAATCCTCAAAGAGGTCCAAATATCCCCTTGCAGACATTACAAACAGAGTGTTTCCAAACTGCTCTATGAACAGAAAGGTTAAACTCTGTGAGCTGAATGCACACATCACATAGTAGTTTCTGAGAATGATTCTGTCTAGTTTCTATACGAAGATATTTCCTTTTCTAACATTGTCCTCAAATCGCTTGAAATCTCAAATTCCAAATTCCAGAAAAAGACAGTTTCAAACCTGCAGTGTGTAAGGAAAGGTTCAAATCTGTGAGTTGAATACACACAACACAAAGAAGTTACTGAGAATTCTTCTGTCTAGCATTATATGAAGAAATCCCGTTTCCAGCGAAGGCCTCAAAGTGGAGCAAATATCCACTTGTAGACTTTAGAAACAGAGTGTTTCCAAACTGCTCTATGAACAGAAAAGTTAAACTCTGTGAGCTGAACGCACACATCACAAAGTTGTTTCTGAGAATGATTCTGTCTAGTTTTTATACCAAGATATTTCGTTTTCTAACATTGGCCTAAAATCGTTGAAATCTCCAATTGCAATTTCCACAAAAAGACAGTTTCAAATCTGCTCTGTCCAAAGAGAGGTTCAACTCTGTGAGCTGAATACACACAACACAAAGAAGTTACTGAAAATTCTTCTGTCTAGCATTATATGAAGAAATCCCGTTTCCAACGAAGTCCTCAAAGAGGTCCAAATATCCACTTGCAGAATTTACAAACAGAGTGTTTCCAAACTGCTGTATGATCAGAAAGGTTAAACTCTGTGAGCTGAATGCACACATCACATAGTAGTTTCTGAGAATGATTCTGTCTAGTTTTTATACGAAGATACTTCCTTTTCTAACATTGGCCTCAAATCGCTTGAAATCTCCAATTGCAATTTCCCCAAAAAGAGAGTTTCAAATCTGCTCTGTCCAAAGAAAGGTTCAACTCTGTTAGCTGAATACACACAACACAAAGAAGTTACTGAAAATTCTTCTGTCTAGCATTATATGAAGAAATCCCGTTTCCAACGAAGTCCTCAAAGAGGTCCAAATATCCACTTGCAGACTTTACAAACAGAGTGTTTCCAAACTGCTGTATGAACAGAAAGGTTAAACTCTGTGAGCTGAATGCACACATCACATAGTAGTTTCTGAGAATGATTCTGTCTAGTTTTTATACCAAGATATTTCCTTTTCTCACATTGGCCTCAAATCGCTTGAAATCTCCAATTGCAATTTCCACAAAAAGAGAGTTTCAAATCTGCTCTGTCCAAAGAAAGGTTCAACTCTGTGAGCTGAATACACGCAACACAAAGAAGTTACTCAAAATTCTTCTGTCTAGCATTATATAAAGAAATCCCGTTTCCAACGAAATCCTCAAAGAGGTCCAAATATAACCTTGCAGACTTTACAAACAGAGTGTTTCCAAACTGCTCTATGAACAGAAAGGTTAAACTCTGTGAGCTGAATGCACACATCACATAGTAGTTTCTGAGAATGATTCTGTCTAGTTTCTATACGAAGATATTTCCTTTTCTAACATTGTCTTCAAATCGCTTGAAATCTCAAATTCCAAATTCCAGAAAAAGACAGTTTCAAACCTGCAGTGTGTAAGGAAAGGTTCAAATCTGTGAGTTGAATACACACAACACAAAGAAGTTACTGAGAATTCTTCTGTCTAGCATTATATGAAGAAATCCCGTTTCCAACGAAGGCCTCAAAGTGGAGCAAATATCCACTTGTAGACTTTAGAAACAGAGTGTTTCCAAACTGCTCTATGAACAGAAAAGTTAAACTCTGTGAGCTGAACGCACACATCACAAAGTTGTTTCTGAGAATGATTCTGTCTAGTTTTTATACCAAGATATTTCGTTTTCTAACATTGGCCTAAAATCGTTGAAATCTCCAATTGCAATTTCCACAAAAAGAGAGTTTCAAATCTGCTCTGTCCAAAGAGAGGTTCAACTCTGTGAGCTGAATACACACAACACAAAGAAGTTACTGAAAATTCTTCTGTCTAGCATTATATGAAGAAATCCCGTTTCCAACGAAGTCCTCAAAGAGGTCCAAATATCCACTTGCAGAATTTACAAACAGAGTGTTTCCAAACTGCTGTATGAGCAGAAAGGTTAAACTCTGTGAGCTGAATGCACACATCACATAGTAGTTTCTGAGAATGATTCTGTCTAGTTTTTATACGAAGATACTTCCTTTTCTAACATTGGCCTCAAATCGCTTGAAATCTCCAATTGCAATTTCCCCAAAAAGAGAGTTTCAAATCTGCTCTGTCCAAAGAAAGGTTCAACTCTGTTAGCTGAATACACACAACACAAAGAAGTTACTGAAAATTCTTCTGTCTAGCATTATATGAAGAAATCCCGTTTCCAACGAAGTCCTCAAAGAGGTCCAAATATCCACTTGCAGACTTTACAAACAGAGTGTTTCCAAACTGCTGTATGAACAGAAAGGTTAAACTCTGTGAGCTGAATGCACACATCACATAGTAGTTTCTGAGAATGATTCTGTCTAGTTTTTATACCAAGATATTTCCTTTTCTCACATTGGCCTCAAATCGCTTGAAATCTCCAATTGCAATTTCCACAAAAAGAGAGTTTCAAATCTGCTCTGTCCAAAGAAAGGTTCAACTCTGTGAGCTGAATACACACAACACAAAGAAGTTACTCAAAATTCTTCTGTCTAGCATTATATAAAGAAATCCCGTTTCCAACGAAATCCTCAAAGAGGTCCAAATATAACCTTGCAGACTTTACAAACAGAGTGTTTCCAAACTGCTCTATGAACAGAAAGGTTAAACTCTGTGAGCTGAATGCACACATCACATAGTAGTTTCTGAGAATGATTCTGTCTAGTTTCTATACGAAGATATTTCCTTTTCTAACATTGTCTTCAAATCGCTTGAAATCTCAAATTCCAAATTCCAGAAAAAGACAGTTTCAAACCTGCAGTGTGTAAGGAAAGGTTCAACTCTGTGAGCTGAATACACACAACACAAAGAAGTTACTGAAAATTCTTCTGTCTAGCATTATATGAAGAAATCCCGTTTCCAACGAAGTCCTCAAAGAAGTCCAAATATCCACTTGCAGACTTTACAAACAGAGTGTTTCCAAACTGCTGTATGAACAGAAAGGTTAAAATCTGTGAGCTGAATGCACACATCACATAGTAGTTTCTGAGAATCATTCTGTCTAGTTTTTATACCAAGATATTTCCTTTTCTCACATTGGCCTCAAATCGCTTGAAATCTCAAATTCCAAATTCCAGAAAAAGACAGTTTCAAACCTGCAGTGTGTAAGGAAAGGTTCAAATCTGTGAGTTGAATACACACAACACAAGGAAGTTACTGAGAATTCTTCTGTCTAGCATTATATGAAGAAATCCCCTTTCCAACGAAGGCCCCAAAGTGGTGCAAATATCCACTTGTAGACTTTAGAAACAGAGTGTTTCCAAACTGCTCTATGAACAGAAAAGTTAAACTCTGTGAGCTGAACGCACACATCACAAAGTTGTTTCTGAGAATGATTCTGTCTAGTTTTTATACGAAGATATTTCCTTTTCTAACATTGGCCTAAAATCGCTTGAAATCTCCAATTTCAAATTCCAGAATAAGAGAGTTTCAAATCTGCTCAGTCCAAAGAAATGTTCAACTCTGTGAGCTGAATACACACAACACAAAGAAGTTACTGAAAATTCTTCTGTCTAGCATTATATGAAGAATACCCGTTTCTAACGAAGGCCTCAAAGAGATCCAAATATCCACTTGCAGACTTTACAAACAGAGTGTTTCCAAACTGCTGTATGAACAGAAAGGTTAAACTCTGTGAGCTGAATGCACACATCACATAGTAGTTTCTGAGAATGATTCTGTCTAGTTTTTATACGAAGATATTTCCTTTTCTAACATTGGCCTAAAATCGCTTGAAATCTCCAATTGCAATTTCCCCAAAAAGAGAGTTTCAAATCTGCTCTGTCCAAAGAAAGGTTCAACTCTGTGAGCTGAATACACACAACACAAAGAAGTTATTGAAAATTCTTCTGTCTAGCATTATATGAAGAAACCCCGTTTCCAACGAAGTCCTCAAAGAGGTCCAAATATCCACTTGCAGACTTTACAAACAGAGTGTTTCCAAACTGCTGTATGAACAGAATGGTTAAACTCTGTGAGCTGAATGCACACATTACATAGTAGTTTCTGTGAATGATTCTGTCTAGTTTTTATACCAAGATATTTCCTTTTCTCACATTGGCCTCAAATCGCTTGAAATCTCCAATTGCAATTTCCACAAAAAGAGAGTTTCAAATCTGCTCTGTCCAAAGAAAGGTTCAACTCTGTGAGCTGAATACACACAACACAAAGAAGTTACTCAAAATTCTTCTGTCTAGCATTATATAAAGAAATCCCGTTTCCAAGGAAATCCTCAAAGAGGTCCAAATATCCCCTTGCAGACTTTACAAACAGAGTGTTTCCAAACTGCTCTATGAACAGAAAGGTTAAACTCTGTGAGCTGAATGCACACATCACATAGTAGTTTCTGAGAATGATTCTGTCTAGTTTTTATACCAAGATATTTCGTTTTCTAACATTGGCCTAAAATCGCTTGAAATCTCCAATTGCAATTTCCACAAAAAGAGAGTTTCAAATCTGCTCTGTCCAAAGAAAGGTTCAACTCTGTGAGCTGAATACACACAACACAAAGAAGTTACTCAAAATTCTTCTGTCTAGCATTATATAAAGAAATCCCGTTTCCAACGAAATCCTCAAAGAGGTCCAAATATAACCTTGCAGACTTTACAAACAGAGTGTTTCCAAAGTTCTCTATGAACAGAAAGGTTAAACTCTGTGAGCTGAATGCACACATCACATAGTAGTTTCTGAGAATGATTCTGTCTAGTTTCTATACGAAGATATTTCCTTTTCTAACATTGGCCTCAAATCGCTTGAAATCTCAAATTCCAAATTCCAGAAAAAGACAGTTTCAAACCTGCAGTGTGTAAGGAAAGGTTCAAATCTGTGAGTTGAATACACACAACACAAAGAAGTTACTGAGAATTCTTCTGTCTAGCATTATATGAAGAAATCCCGTTTCCAACGAAGGCGTCAAAGTGGAGCAAATATCCACTTGCAGACTTTAGAAACAGAGTGTTTCCAAACTGCTCTATGAACAGAAAAGTTAAACTCTGTGAGCTGAACGCACACATCACAAAGTTGTTTCTGAGAATGATTCTGTCTAGTTTTTATACCAAGATATTTCGTTTTCTACCATTGGCCTAAAATCGCTTGAAATCTCCAATTGCAATTTCCACAAAAAGAGAGTTTCAAATCTGCTCTGTCCAAAGAAAGGTTCAACTCTGTGAGCTGAATACACACAACACAAAGAAGTTACTGAAAATTCTTCTGTCTAGCATTATATGAAGAAATCCCGTTTCCAACGAAGTCCTCAAAGAGGTCCAAATATCCACTTGCAGACTTTACAAACAGAGTGTTTCCAAACTGCTGTATGAACAGAATGGTTAAACTCTGTGAGCTGAATGCACACATCACATAGTAGTTTCTGAGAATGATTCTGTCTAGTTTTTATACCAAGATATTTCCTTTTCTCACATTGGCCTCAAATTGCTTGAAATCTCCAATTGCAATTTCCACAAAAAGAGAGTTTCAAATCTGCTCTGTCCAAAGAAAGGTTCAACTCTGTGAGCTGAATACACACAACACAAAGAAGTTACTCAAAATTCTTCTGTCTAGCATTATATAAAGAAATCCCGTTTCCAACGAAATCCTCAAAGAGGTCCAAATATCCCCTTGCAGACTTTACAAACAGAGTGTTTCCAAACTGCTCTATGAACAGAAAGGTTAAACTCTGTGAGCTGAATGCACACATCACATAGTAGTTTCTGAGAATGATTCTGTCTAGTTTCTATACGAAGATATTTCCTTTTCTAACATTGTCCTCAAATCGCTTGAAATCTCAAATACCAAATTCCAGAAAAAGACAGTTTCAAACCTGCAGTGTGTAAGGAAAGGTTCAAATGTGTGAGTTGAATACACACAATACAAAGAAGTTACTGAGAATTCTTCTGTCTAGCATTATATGAAGAAATCCCGTTTCCAACGAAGGCGTCAAAGTGGAGCAAATATCCACTTGTAGAATTTAGAAACAGAGTGTTTCCAAACTGCTCTATGAACAGAAAAGTTAAACTCTGTGAGCTGAACGCACACATCACAAAGTTGTTTCTGAGAATGATTCTGTCTAGTTTTTATACCAAGATATTTCGTTTTCTAACATTGGCCTAAAATCGCTTGAAATCTCCAATTGCAATTTCCACAAAAAGAGAGATTCAAATCTGCTCTGTCCAAAGAAAGGTTCAACTCTGTGAGCTGAATACACACAACACAAAGAAGTTACTGAAAATTCTTCTATCTAGCATTATATGAAGAAATCCCGTTTGCAACGAAGTCCTCAAAGAGTTCCAAATATCCACTTGCAGACTTTACAAACAGAGTATTTCCAAACTGCTGTATGAACAGAAAGGTTAAACTCTGTGAGCTGAATGCACACATCACATAGTAGTTTCTGAGAATGATTCTGTCTAGTTTTTATACGAAGATACTTCCTTTTCTAACATTGGCCTCAAATCACTTGAAATCTCCAATTGCAATTTCCCCAAAAAGAGAGTTTCAAATCTGCTCTGTCCAAAGAAAGGTTCAACTCTGTGAGCTGAATACACACAACACAAAGAAGTTACTGAAAATTCTTCTGTCTAGCATTATATGAAGAAATCCCATTTCCAACGAAGTCCTCAAAGAGGTCCAAATATCCACTTGCAGACTTTACAAACAGAGTGTTTCCAAACTGCTCTATGAACAGAAAGGTTAAACTCTGTGAGCTGAATGCACACATCACATAGCAGTTTCTGAGAATGATTCTGTCTAGTTTTTATACCAAGATATTTCCTTTTCTAACATTGGCCTCAAATCGCTTGAAATCTCCAATTTCAAATTCCAGAAAAAGAGAGTTTCAAATCTGCTCAGTCCAAAGAAATGTTCAACTCTGTGAGCTGAATACACACAACACAAAGAAGTTACTGAAAATTCTTCTGTCTAGCATTATATGAAGAATTCCCGTTTCCAACGAAGGCCTCAAAGAGATCCAAATATCCACTTGCAGACTTTACAAACAGAGTGTTTCCAAACTGCTGTATGAACAGAAAGGTTAAACTCTGTGAGCTGAATGCACACATCACATAGTAGTTTCTGAGAATGATTCTGTCTAGTTTTTATACGAAGATATTTCCTTTTCTAACATTGGCCTAAAATCGCTTGAAATCTCCAATTGCAATTTCCCCAAAAAGAGAGTTTCAAATCTGCTCTGTCCAAAGAAAGGTTCAACTCTGTGAGCTGAATACACACAACACAAAGAAGTTACTGAAAATTCTTCTGTCTAGCATTATATGAAGAAACCCCGTTTCCAACGAAGTCCTCAAAGAGGTCCAAATATCCACTTGCAGACTTTACAAACAGAGTGTTTCCAAACTGCTGTATGAAGAGAAAGGTTAAAATCTGTGAGCTGAATGCACACATCACATAGTAGTTTCTGAGAATCATTCTGTCTAGTTTTTATACCAAGATATTTCCTTTTCTCACATTGGCCTCAAATCGCTTGAAATCTCAAATTCCAAATTCCAGAAAAAGACAGTTTCAAACCTGCAGTGTGTAAGGAAAGGTTCAAATCTGTGAGTTGAATACACACAACACAAAGAAGTTACTGAGAATTCTTCTGTCTAGCATTATATGAAGAAATCCCGTTTCCAACGAAGGCCCCAAAGTGGTGCAAATATCCACTTGTACACTTTAGAAACAGAGTGTTTCCAAACTGCTCTATGAACAGAAAAGTTGAACTCTGTGAGCTGAACGCACACATCACAAAGTTGTTTCTGAGAATGATTCTGTCTAGTTTTTATACGAAGATATTTCCTTTTCTAACATTGGCCTCAAATCGCTTGAAATCTCCAATTGCAATTTCCACAAAAAGAGAGTTTCAAATCTGCTCTGTCCAAAGAAAGGTTCAACTCTGTGAGCTGAATACACACAACACAAAGAAGTTACTGAAAATTCTTCTGTCTAGCATTATATGAAGAAATCCCGTTTCCAACGAAGTCCTCAAAGAGGTCCAAATATCCACTTGCAGACTTTACAAACAGAGTGTTTCCAAACTGCTGTATGAACAGAAAGGTTAAACTCTGTGAGCTGAATGCACACATCACATAGTAGTTTCTGAGAATGATTCTGTCTAGTTTTTATACCAAGATATTTCCTTTTCTCACATTGGCCTCAAATCGCTTGAAATCTCCAATTGCAATTTCCACAAAAAGAGAGTTCCAAATCTGCTCTGTCCAAAGAAAGGTTCAACTCTGTGAGCTGAATACACACAACACAAAGAAGTTACTCAAAATTCTTCTGTCTAGCATTATATAAAGAAATCCCGTTTCCAACGAAATCCTCAAAGAGGTCCAAATATAACCTTGCAGACTTTACAAACAGAGTGTTTCCAAACTTCTCTATGAACAGAAAGGTTAAACTCTGTGAGCTGAATGCACACATCACATAGTAGTTTCTGAGAATGATTCTGTCTAGTTTCTATACGAAGATATTTCCTTTTCTAACATTGGCCTCAAATCGCTTGAAATCTCAAATTCCAAATTCCAGAAAAAGACAGTTTCAAACCTGCAGTGTGTAAGGAAAGGTTCAAATCTGTGAGTTGAATACACACAACACAAAGAAGTTACTGAGAATTCTTCTGTCTAGCATTATATGAAGAAATCCCGTTTCCAACGAAGGCGTCAAAGTGGAGCAAATATCCACTTGCAGACTTTAGAAACAGAGTGTTTCCAAACTGCTCTATGAACAGAAAAGTTAAACTCTGTGAGCTGAACGCACACATCACAAAGTTGTTTCTGAGAATGATTCTGTCTAGTTTTTATACCAAGATATTTCGTTTTCTACCATTGGCCTAAAATCGCTTGAAATCTCCAATTGCAATTTCCACAAAAAGAGAGTTTCAAATCTGCTCTGTCCAAAGAAAGGTTCAACTCTGTGAGCTGAATACACACAACACAAAGAAGTTACTGAAAATTCTTCTGTCTAGCATTATATGAAGAAATCCCGTTTCCAACGAAGTCCTCAAAGAGGTCCAAATATCCACTTGCAGACTTTACAAAGAGAGTGTTTCCAAACTGCTGTATGAACAGAATGGTTAAACTCTGTGAGCTGAATGCACACATCACATAGTAGTTTCTGAGAATGATTCTGTCTAGTTTTTATACCAAGATATTTCCTTTTCTCACATTGGCCTCAAATTGCTTGAAATCTCCAATTGCAATTTCCACAAAAAGAGAGTTTCAAATCTGCTCTGTCCAAAGAAAGGTTCAACTCTGTGAGCTGAATACACACAACACAAAGAAGTTACTCAAAATTCTTCTGTCTAGCATTATATAAAGAAATCCCGTTTCCAACGAAATCCTCAAAGAGGTCCAAATATCCCCTTGCAGACTTTACAAACAGAGTGTTTCCAAACTGCTCTATGAACAGAAAGGTTAAACTCTGTGAGCTGAATGCACACATCACATAGTAGTTTCTGAGAATGATTCTGTCTAGTTTCTATACGAAGATATTTCCTTTTCTAACATTGTCCTCAAATCGCTTGAAATCTCAAATACCAAATTCCAGAAAAAGACAGTTTCAAACCTGCAGTGTGTAAGGAAAGGTTCAAATGTGTGAGTTGAATACACACAATACAAAGAAGTTACTGAGAATTCTTCTGTCTAGCATTATATGAAGAAATCCCGTTTCCAACGAAGGCGTCAAAGTGGAGCAAATATCCACTTGTAGAATTTAGAAACAGAGTGTTTCCAAACTGCTCTATGAACAGAAAAGTTAAACTCTGTGAGCTGAACGCACACATCACAAAGTTGTTTCTGAGAATGATTCTGTCTAGTTTTTATACCAAGATATTTCGTTTTCTAACATTGGCCTAAAATCGCTTGAAATCTCCAATTGCAATTTCCACAAAAAGAGAGATTCAAATCTGCTCTGTCCAAAGAAAGGTTCAACTCTGTGAGCTGAATACACACAACACAAAGAAGTTACTGAAAATTCTTCTGTCTAGCATTATATGAAGAAATCCCGTTTCCAACGAAGTCCTCAAAGAGTTCCAAATATCCACTTGCAGACTTTACAAACAGAGTGTTTCCAAACTGCTGTATGAACAGAAAGGTTAAACTCTGTGAGCTGAATGCACACATCACATAGTAGTTTCTGAGAATGATTCTGTCTAGTTTTTATACGAAGATACTTCCTTTTCTAACATTGGCCTCAAATCACTTGAAATCTCCAATTGCAATTTCCCCAAAAAGAGAGTTTCAAATCTGCTCTGTCCAAAGAAAGGTTCAACTCTGTGAGCTGAATACACACAACACAAAGAAGTTACTGAAAATTCTTCTGTCTAGCATTATATGAAGAAATCCCATTTCCAACGAAGTCCTCAAAGAGGTCCAAATATCCACTTGCAGACTTTACAAACAGAGTGTTTCCAAACTGCTCTATGAACAGAAAGGTTAAACTCTGTGAGCTGAATGCACACATCACATAGTAGTTTCTGAGAATGATTCTGTCTAGTTTTTATACCAAGATATTTCCTTTTCTAACATTGGCCTCAAATCGCTTGAAATCTCCAATTTCAAATTCCAGAAAAAGAGAGTTTCAAATCTGCTCAGTCCAAAGAAATGTTCAACTCTGTGAGCTGAATACACACAACACAAAGAAGTTACTGAAAATTCTTCTGTCTAGCATTATATGAAGAATTCCCGTTTCCAACGAAGGCCTCAAAGAGATCCAAATATCCACTTGCAGACTTTACAAACAGAGTGTTTCCAAACTGCTGTATGAACAGAAAGGTTAAACTCTGTGAGCTGAATGCACACATCACATAGTAGTTTCTGAGAATGATTCTGTCTAGTTTTTATACGAAGATATTTCCTTTTCTAACATTGGCCTAAAATCGCTTGAAATCTCCAATTGCAATTTCCCCAAAAAGAGAGTTTCAAATCTGCTCTGTCCAAAGAAAGGTTCAACTCTGTGAGCTGAATACACACAACACAAAGAAGTTACTGAAAATTCTTCTGTCTAGCATTATATGAAGAAACCCCGTTTCCAACGAAGTCCTCAAAGAGGTCCAAATATCCACTTGCAGACTTTACAAACAGAGTGTTTCCAAACTGCTGTATGAAGAGAAAGGTTAAAATCTGTGAGCTGAATGCACACATCACATAGTAGTTTCTGAGAATCATTCTGTCTAGTTTTTATACCAAGATATTTCCTTTTCTCACATTGGCCTCAAATCGCTTGAAATCTCAAATTCCAAATTCCAGAAAAAGACAGTTTCAAACCTGCAGTGTGTAAGGAAAGGTTCAAATCTGTGAGTTGAATACACACAACACAAAGAAGTTACTGAGAATTCTTCTGTCTAGCATTATATGAAGAAATCCCGTTTCCAACGAAGGCGTCAAAGTGGAGCAAATATCCACTTGTAGAATTTAGAAACAGAGTGTTTCCAAACTGCTCTATGAACAGAAAAGTTAAACTCTGTGAGCTGAACGCACACATCACAAAGTTGTTTCTGAGAATGATTCTGTCTAGTTTTTATACCAAGATATTTCGTTTTCTAACATTGGCCTAAAATCGCTTGAAATCTCCAATTGCAATTTCCACAAAAAGAGAGATTCAAATCTGCTCTGTCCAAAGAAAGGTTCAACTCTGTGAGCTGAATACACACAACACAAAGAAGTTACTGAAAATTCTTCTATCTAGCATTATATGAAGAAATCCCGTTTCCAACGAAGTCCTCAAAGAGTTCCAAATATCCACTTGCAGACTTTACAAACAGAGTGTTTCCAAACTGCTGTATGAACAGAAAGGTTAAACTCTGTGAGCTGAATGCACACATCACATAGTAGTTTCTGAGAATGATTCTGTCTAGTTTTTATACGAAGATACTTCCTTTTCTAACATTGGCCTCAAATCACTTGAAATCTCCAATTGCAATTTCCCCAAAAAGAGAGTTTCAAATCTGCTCTGTCCAAAGAAAGGTTCAACTCTGTGAGCTGAATACACACAACACAAAGAAGTTACTGAAAATTCTTCTGTCTAGCATTATATGAAGAAATCCCATTTCCAACGAAGTCCTCAAAGAGGTCCAAATATCCACTTGCAGACTTTACAAACAGAGTGTTTCCAAACTGCTCTATGAACAGAAAGGTTAAACTCTGTGAGCTGAATGCACACATCACATAGTAGTTTCTGAGAATGATTCTGTCTAGTTTTTATACCAAGATATTTCCTTTTCTAACATTGGCCTCAAATCGCTTGAAATCTCCAATTTCAAATTCCAGAAAAAGAGAGTTTCAAATCTGCTCAGTCCAAAGAAATGTTCAACTCTGTGAGCTGAATACACACAACACAAAGAAGTTACTGAAAATTCTTCTGTCTAGCATTATATGAAGAATTCCCGTTTCCAACGAAGGCCTCAAAGAGATCCAAATATCCACTTGCAGACTTTACAAACAGAGTGTTTCCAAACTGCTGTATGAACAGAAAGGTTAAACTCTGTGAGCTGAATGCACACATCACATAGTAGTTTCTGAGAATGATTCTGTCTAGTTTTTATACGAAGATATTTCCTTTTCTAACATTGGCCTAAAATCGCTTGAAATCTCCAATTGCAATTTCCCCAAAAAGAGAGTTTCAAATCTGCTCTGTCCAAAGAAAGGTTCAACTCTGTGAGCTGAATACACACAACACAAAGAAGTTACTGAAAATTCTTCTGTCTAGCATTATATGAAGAAACCCCGTTTCCAACGAAGTCCTCAAAGAGGTCCAAATATCCACTTGCAGACTTTACAAACAGAGTGTTTCCAAACTGCTGTATGAAGAGAAAGGTTAAAATCTGTGAGCTGAATGCACACATCACATAGTAGTTTCTGAGAATCATTCTGTCTAGTTTTTATACCAAGATATTTCCTTTTCTCACATTGGCCTCAAATCGCTTGAAATCTCAAATTCCAAATTCCAGAAAAAGACAGTTTCAAACCTGCAGTGTGTAAGGAAAGGTTCAAATCTGTGAGTTGAATACACACAACACAAAGAAGTTACTGAGAATTCTTCTGTCTAGCATTATATGAAGAAATCCCGTTTCCAACGAAGGCCCCAAAGTGGTGCAAATATCCACTTGTACACTTTAGAAACAGAGTGTTTCCAAACTGCTCTATGAACAGAAAAGTTAAACTCTGTGAGCTGAACGCACACATCACAAAGTTGTTTCTGAGAATGATTCTGTCTAGTTTTTATACGAAGATATTTCCTTTTCTAACATTGGCCTCAAATCGCTTGAAATCTCCAATTGCAATTTCCACAAAAAGAGAGTTTCAAATCTGCTCTGTCCAAAGAAAGGTTCAACTCTGTGAGCTGAATACACACAACACAAAGAAGTTACTGAAAATTCTTCTGTCTAGCATTATATGAAGAAATCCCGTTTCCAACGAAGTCCTCAAAGAGGTCCAAATATCCACTTGCAGACTTTACAAACAGAGTGTTTCCAAACTGCTGTATGAACAGAAAGGTTAAACTCTGTGAGCTGAATGCACACATCACATAGTAGTTTCTGAGAATGATTCTGTCTAGTTTTTATACCAAGATATTTCCTTTTCTCACATTGGCCTCAAATCGCTTGAAATCTCCAATTGCAATTTCCACAAAAAGAGAGTTCCAAATCTGCTCTGTCCAAAGAAAGGTTCAACTCTGTGAGCTGAATACACACAACACAAAGAAGTTACTCAAAACTCTTCTGTCTAGCATTATATAAAGAAATCCCGTTTCCAACGAAATCCTCAAAGAGGTCCAAATATAACCTTGCAGACTTTACAAACAGAGTGTTTCCAAACTTCTCTATGAACAGAAAGGTTAAACTCTGTGAGCTGAATGCACACATCACATAGTAGTTTCTGAGAATGATTCTGTCTAGTTTCTATACGAAGATATTTCCTTTTCTAACATTGGCCTCAAATCGCTTGAAATCTCAAATTCCAAATTCCAGAAAAAGACAGTTTCAAACCTGCAGTGTGTAAGGAAAGGTTCAAATCTGTGAGTTGAATACACACAACACAAAGAAGTTACTGAGAATTCTTCTGTCTAGCATTATATGAAGAAATCCCGTTTCCAACGAAGGCGTCAAAGTGGAGCAAATATCCACTTGCAGACTTTAGAAACAGAGTGTTTCCAAACTGCTCTATGAACAGAAAAGTTAAACTCTGTGAGCTGAACGCACACATCACAAAGTTGTTTCTGAGAATGATTCTGTCTAGTTTTTATACCAAGATATTTCGTTTTCTACCATTGGCCTAAAATCGCTTGAAATCTCCAATTGCAATTTCCACAAAAAGAGAGTTTCAAATCTGCTCTGTCCAAAGAAAGGTTCAACTCTGTGAGCTGAATACACACAACACAAAGAAGTTACTGAAAATTCTTCTGTCTAGCATTATATGAAGAAATCCCGTTTCCAACGAAGTCCTCAAAGAGGTCCAAATATCCACTTGCAGACTTTACAAACAGAGTGTTTCCAAACTGCTGTATGAACAGAATGGTTAAACTCTGTGAGCTGAATGCACACATCACATAGTAGTTTCTGAGAATGATTCTGTCTAGTTTTTATACCAAGATATTTCCTTTTCTCACATTGGCCTCAAATTGCTTGAAATCTCCAATTGCAATTTCCACAAAAAGAGAGTTTCAAATCTGCTCTGTCCAAAGAAAGGTTCAACTCTGTGAGCTGAATACACACAACACAAAGAAGTTACTCAAAATTCTTCTGTCTAGCATTATATAAAGAAATCCCGTTTCCAACGAAATCCTCAAAGAGGTCCAAATATCCCCTTGCAGACTTTACAAACAGAGTGTTTCCAAACTGCTCTATGAACAGAAAGGTTAAACTCTGTGAGCTGAATGCACACATCACATAGTAGTTTCTGAGAATGATTCTGTCTAGTTTCTATACGAAGATATTTCCTTTTCTAACATTGTCCTCAAATCGCTTGAAATCTCAAATACCAAATTCCAGAAAAAGACAGTTTCAAACCTGCAGTGTGTAAGGAAAGGTTCAAATGTGTGAGTTGAATACACACAATACAAAGAAGTTACTGAGAATTCTTCTGTCTAGCATTATATGAAGAAATCCCGTTTCCAACGAAGGCGTCAAAGTGGAGCAAATATCCACTTGTAGAATTTAGAAACAGAGTGTTTCCAAACTGCTCTATGAACAGAAAAGTTAAACTCTGTGAGCTGAACGCACACATCACAAAGTTGTTTCTGAGAATGATTCTGTCTAGTTTTTATACCAAGATATTTCGTTTTCTAACATTGGCCTAAAATTGCTTGAAATCTCCAATTGCAATTTCCACAAAAAGAGAGATTCAAATCTGCTCTGTCCAAAGAAAGGTTCAACTCTGTGAGCTGAATACACACAACACAAAGAAGTTACTGAAAATTCTTCTATCTAGCATTATATGAAGAAATCCCGTTTCCAACGAAGTCCTCAAAGAGTTCCAAATATCCACTTGCAGACTTTACAAACAGAGTGTTTCCAAACTGCTGTATGAACAGAAAGGTTAAACTCTGTGAGCTGAATGCACACATCACATAGTAGTTTCTGAGAATGATTCTGTCTAGTTTTTATACGAAGATACTTCCTTTTCTAACATTGGCCTCAAATCACTTGAAATCTCCAATTGCAATTTCCCCAAAAAGAGAGTTTCAAATCTGCTCTGTCCAAAGAAAGGTTCAACTCTGTGAGCTGAATACACACAACACAAAGAAGTTACTGAAAATTCTTCTGTCTAGCATTATATGAAGAAATCCCATTTCCAACGAAGTCCTCAAAGAGGTCCAAATATCCACTTGCAGACTTTACAAACAGAGTGTTTCCAAACTGCTCTATGAACAGAAAGGTTAAACTCTGTGAGCTGAATGCACACATCACATAGTAGTTTCTGAGAATGATTCTGTCTAGTTTTTATACCAAGATATTTCCTTTTCTAACATTGGCCTCAAATCGCTTGAAATCTCCAATTTCAAATTCCAGAAAAAGAGAGTTTCAAATCTGCTCAGTCCAAAGAAATGTTCAACTCTGTGAGCTGAATACACACAACACAAAGAAGTTACTGAAAATTCTTCTGTCTAGCATTATATGAAGAATTCCCGTTTCTAACGAAGGCCTCAAAGAGATCCAAATATCCACTTGCAGACTTTACAAACAGAGTGTTTCCAAACTGCTGTATGAACAGAAAGGTTAAACTCTGTGAGCTGAATGCACACATCACATAGTAGTTTCTGAGAATGATTCTGTCTAGTTTTTATACGAAGATATTTCCTTTTCTAACATTGGCCTAAAATCGCTTGAAATCTCCAATTGCAATTTCCCCAAAAAGAGAGTTTCAAATCTGCTCTGTCCAAAGAAAGGTTCAACTCTGTGAGCTGAATACACACAACACAAAGAAGTTACTGAAAATTCTTCTGTCTAGCATTATATGAAGAAATCCCGTTTCCAACGAAGTCCTCAAAGAGGTCCAAATATCCACTTGCAGACTTTACAAACAGAGTGTTTCCAAACTGCTGTATGAACAGAAAGGTTAAAATTTGTGAGCTGAATGCACACATCACATAGTAGTTTCTGAGAATCATTCTGTCTAGTTTTTATACCAAGATATTTCCTTTTCTCACATTGGCCTCAAATCGCTTGAAATCTCAAATTCCAAATTCCAGAAAAAGACAGTTTCAAACCTGCAGTGTGTAAGGAAAGGTTCAAATCTGTGAGTTGAATACACACAACACAAAGAAGTTACTGAGAATTCTTCTGTCTAGCATTATATGAAGAAATCCCGTTTCCAACGAAGGCCCCAAAGTGGTGCAAATATCCACTTGTACACTTTAGAAACAGAGTGTTTCCAAACTGCTCTATGAACAGAAAAGTTAAACTCTGTGTGCTGAACGCACACATCACAAAGTTGTTTCTGAGAATGAATCTGTCTAGTTTTTATACGAAGATATTTCCTTTTCTAACATTGGCCTCAAATCGCTTGAAATCTCCAATTGCAATTTCCACAAAAAGAGAGTTTCAAATCTGCTCTGTCCAAAGAAAGGTTCAACTCTGTGAGCTGAATACACACAACACAAAGAAGTTACTGAAAATTCTTCTGTCTAGCATTATATGAAGGAATCCCGTTTCCAACGAAGTCCTCAAAGAGGTCCAAATATCCACTTGCAGACTTTACAAACAGAGTGTTTCCAAACTGCTGTATGAACAGAAAGGTTAAACTCTGTGAGCTGAATGCACACATCACATAGTAGTTTCTGAGAATGATTCTGTCTAGTTTTTATACCAAGATATTTCCTTTTCTCACATTGGCCTCAAATCGCTTGAAATCTCCAATTGCAATTTCCACAAAAAGAGAGTTCCAAATCTGCTCTGTCCAAAGAAAGGTTCAACTCTGTGAGCTGAATACACACAACACAAAGAAGTTACTCAAAATTCTTCTGTCTAGCATTATATAAAGAAATCCCGTTTCCAACGAAATCCTCAAAGAGGTCCAAATATAACCTTGCAGACTTTACAAACAGAGTGTTTCCAAACTGCTCTATGAACAGAAAGGTTAAACTCTGTGAGCTGAATGCACACATCACATAGTAGTTTCTGAGAATGATTCTGTCTAGTTTCTATACGAAGATATTTCCTTTTCTAACATTGGCCTCAAATCGCTTGAAATCTCAAATTCCAAATTCCAGAAAAAGACAGTTTCAAACCTGCAGTGTGTAAGGAAAGGTTCAAATCTGTGAGTTGAATACACACAACACAAAGAAGTTACTGAGAATTCTTCTGTCTAGCATTATATGAAGAAATCCCGTTTCCAACGAAGGCGTCAAAGTGGAGCAAATATCCACTTGCAGACTTTAGAAACAGAGTGTTTCCAAACTGCTCTATGAACAGAAAAGTTAAACTCTGTGAGCTGAACGCACACATCACAAAGTTGTTTCTGAGAATGATTCTGTCTAGTTTTTATACCAAGATATTTCGTTTTCTAACATTGGCCTAAAATCGCTTGAAATCTCCAATTGCAATTTCCACAAAAAGAGAGATTCAAATCTGCTCTGTCCAAAGAAAGGTTCAACTCTGTGAGCTGAATACACACAACACAAAGAAGTTACTGAAAATTCTTCTGTCTAGAATTATATGAAGAAATCCCGTTTCCAACGAAGTCCTCAAAGAGTTCCAAATATCCACTTGCAGACTTTACAAACAGAGTGTTTCCAAACTGCTGTATGAACAGAATGGTTAAACTCTGTGAGCTGAATGCACACATCACATAGTAGTTTCTGAGAATGATTCTGTCTAGTTTTTATACCAAGATATTTCCTTTTCTCACATTGGCCTCAAATCGCTTGAAATCTCCAATTGCAATTTCCACAAAAAGAGAGTTTCAAATCTGCTCTGTCCAAAGAAAGGTTCAACTCTGTGAGCTGAATACACACAACACAAAGAAGTTACTCAAAATTCTTCTGTCTAGCATTATATGAAGAAATCCCATCTCCAACGAAGTCCTCAAAGAGGTCCAAATATCCACTTGCAGACTTTACAAACAGAGTGTTTCCAAACTGCTCTATGAACAGAAAGGTTAAACTCTGTGAGCTGAATGCACACATCACATAGTAGTTTCTGAGAATGATTCTGTCTAGTTTCTATACGAAGATATTTCCTTTTCTAACATTGTCCTCAAATCGCTTGAAATCTCAAATACCAAATTCCAGAAAAAGACAGTTTCAAACCTGCAGTGTGTAAGGAAAGGTTCAAATGTGTGAGTTGAATACACACAACACAAAGAAGTTACTGAGAATTCTTCTGTCTAGCATTATATGAAGAAATCCCGTTTCCAACGAAGGCGTCAAAGTGGAGCAAATATCCACTTGTAGAATTTAGAAACAGAGTGTTTCCAAACTGCTCTATGAACAGAAAAGTTAAACTCTGTGAGCTGAACGCACACATCACAAAGTTGTTTCTGAGAATGATTCTGTCTAGTTTTTATACCAAGATATTTCGTTTTCTAACATTGGCCTAAAATCGCTTGAAATCTCCAATTGCAATTTCCACAAAAAGAGAGATTCAAATCTGCTCTGTCCAAAGAAAGGTTCATCTCTGTGAGCTGAATACACACAACACAAAGAAGTTACTGAAAATTCTTCTATCTAGCATTATATGAAGAAATCCCGTTTCCAACGAAGTCCTCAAAGAGTTCCAAATATCCACTTGCAGACTTTACAAACAGAGTGTTTCCAAACTGCTGTATGAACAGAAAGGTTAAACTCTGTGAGCTGAATGCACACATCACATAGTAGTTTCTGAGAATGATTCTGTCTAGTTTTTATACGAAGATACTTCCTTTTCTAACATTGGCCTCAAATCACTTGAAATCTCCAATTGCAATTTCCCCAAAAAGAGAGTTTCAAATCTGCTCTGTCCAAAGAAAGGTTCAACTCTGTGAGCTGAATACACACAACACAAAGAAGTTATTGAAAATTCTTCTGTCTAGCATTATATGAAGAAATCCCATTTCCAACGAAGTCCTCAAAGAGGTCCAAATATCCACTTGCAGACTTTACAAACCGAGTGTTTCCAAACTGTTCTATGAACAGAAAGGTTAAACTCTGTGAGCTGAATGCACACATCACATAGTAGTTTCTGAGAATGATTCTGTCTAGTTTTTATACCAGGATATTTCCTTTTCTAACATTGGCCTCAAATCGCTTGAAATCTCCAATTTCAAATTCCAGAAAATGAGAGTTTCAAATCTGCTCAGTCCAAAGAAATGTTCAACTCTGTGAGCTGAATACACACAACACAAAGAAGTTACTGAAAATTCTTCTGTCTAGCATTATATGAAGAAATCCCGTTTCCAACGAAGTCCTCAAAGAGGTCCAAATATCCACTTGCAGACTTTACAAACAGAGTGTTTCCAAACTGCTGTATGAACAGAAAGGTTAAACTCTGTGAGCTGAATGCACACATCACATAGTAGTTTCTGAGAATGATTCTGTCTAGTTTTTATACGAAGATATTTCCTTTTCTAACATTGGCCTAAAATCGCTTGAAATCTCCAATTGCAATTTCCCCAAAAAGAGAGTTTCAAATCTGCTCTGTCCAAAGAAAGGTTCAACTCTGTGAGCTGAATACACACAACACAAAGAAGTTACTGAAAATTCTTCTGTCTAGCATTATATGAAGAAATCCCGTTTCCAACGAAGTCCTCAAAGAGGTCCAAATATCCACTTGCAGACTTTACAAACAGAGTGTTTCCAAACTGCTGTATGAACAGAATGGTTAAACTCTGTGAGCTGAATGCACACATCACATAGTAGTTTCTGAGAATGATTCTGTCTAGTTTTTATACCAAGATATTTCCTTTTCTCACATTGGCCTCAAATCGCTTGAAATCTCCAATTGCAATTTCCACAAAAAGAGAGTTTCAAATCTGCTCTGTCCAAAGAAAGGTTCAACTCTGTGAGCTGAATACACACAACACAAAGAAGTTACTCAAAATTCTTCTGTCTAGCATTATATAAAGAAATCCCGTTTCCAACGAAATCCTCAAAGAGGTCCAAGTATCCCCTTGCAGACTTTACAAACAGAGTGTTTCCAAACTGCTCTATGAACAGAAAGGTTAAACTCTGTGAGCTAAATGCACACATCTCATAGTAGTTTCTGAGAATGATTCTGTCTAGTTTCTATACGAAGATATTTCCTTTTCTAACATTGGCCTCAAATCGCTTGAAATCTCAAATTCCAAATTCCAGAAAAAGACAGTTTCAAACCTGCAGTGTGTAAGGAAAGGTTCAAATCTGTGAGTTGAATACACACAACACAAAGAAGTTACTGAGAATTCTTCTGTCTAGCATTATATGAAGAAATCCCCTTTCCAACGAAGGTCTCAAAGTGGAGCAAATATCCACTTCTAGACTTTAGAAACAGAGTGTTTCCAAACCGCTCTATGAACAGAAAAGTTAAACTCTGTGAGCTGAACGCACACATCACAAAGTTGTTTCTGAGAATGATTCTGTCTAGTTTTTATACCAAGATATTTCGTTTTCTAACATTGGCCTCAAATCGCTTGAAATCTCCAATTTCAAATTCCAGAAAAAGAGAGTATCTAATCTGCTCTGTCCAAAGAAAGGTTCAACTCTGTGAGCTGAATACACACAACACAAAGAAGTTACTGAAAATTCTTCTGTCTAGCATTATATGAAGAAATCCCGTTTCCAACGAAGGCCTCAAAGAGTTCAAAATATCCACTTGCAGACTTTACAAACAGAGTGTTTCCAAACTGCTGTATGAACAGAAAGGTTAAACTCTGTGAGCTGAATGCACACATCACATAGTAGTTTCTGAGAATGATTCTGTCTAGTTTTTATACGAAGATATTTCCTTTTCTAACATTGGCCTAAGGTCGCTTGAAATCTCCAATTGCAATTTCCACAAAAAGAGAGTTTCAAATCTGCTCTGTCCAAAGAAAGGTTCAACTCTGTGAGCTGAATACGCACAACACAAAGAAGTTAGTCAAAATTGTTCTGTCTAGCATTATATGAAGAAATCCCGTTTCCAAGGAAGTCCTCAAAGAGGTCCAAATATGCACTTGCAAACTTTACAAACAGAGTGTTTCCAAACTGCTCTATGAACAGAAAGGTTAAACTCTGTGAGCTGAATGCACACATCACATAGTAGTTTCTGAGAATGATTCTGTCTAGTTTTTATACCAAGATATTTCCTTTTCTCACATTGGCCTCAAATCACTTGAAATCTCCAATTGCAATTTCCACAAAAAGAGAGTTTCAAATCTGCTCTGTCCAAAGAAAGGTTCATCTCTGTGAGCTGAATACACACAACACAAAGAAGTTACTGAAAATTCTTCTGTCTAGCATTATATGATGAAATCCCGTTTCCAACGAAGTCCTCAAAGAGTTCCAAATATCCACTTGCAGACTTTACAAACAGAGTGTTTCCAAACTGCTGTATGAACAGAAAGGTTAAACTCTGTGAGCTGAATGCACACATCACATAGTAGTTTCTGAGAATGATTCTGTCTAGTTTTTATACGAAGATATTTCCTTTTCTAACATTGGCCTAAAATCGCTTGAAATCTCCAATTGCAATTTCCCCAAAAAGAGAGTTTCAAATCTGCTCTGTCCAAAGAAAGGTTCAACTCTGTGAGCTGAATACACACAACACAAAGAAGTTACTGAAAATTCTTCTGTCTAGCATTATATGAAGAAATCCCGTTTCCAACGAAGTCCTCAAAGAGGTCCAAATATCCACATGCAGACTTTACAAACAGAGTGTTTCCAAACTGCTGTATGAACAGAAAGGTTAAACTCTCTGAGCTGAATGCACACATCACATAGTAGTTTCTGAGAGTGATTCTGTCTAGTTTCTATACGAAGATATTTCCTTTTCTAACATTGGCCTCAAATAGCTTGAAATCTCAAATTCCAAATTCCAGAAAAAGACAGTTTCAAACCTGCAGTGTGTAAGGAAAGGTTCAAATCTGTGAGTTGAATACACACAACACAAAGAAGTTACTGAGAATTCTTCTGTCTAGCATTATATGAAGAAATCCCGTTTCCAACGAAGTCCTCAAAGAGTTCCAAATATCCACTTGCAGACTTTACAAACAGAGTGTTTCCAAACTGCTGTATGAACAGAAAGGTTAAACTCTGTGAGCTGAATGCACACATCACATAGTAGTTTCTGAGAATGATTCTGTCTAGTTTTTATACGAAGGTATTTCCTTTTCTAACATTGGCCTAAAATCGCTTGAAATCTCCCATTGCAATTTCCCCAAAAAGAGAGTTTCAAATCTGCTCTGCCCAAAGAAAGGTTCAACTCTGTGAGCTGAATACACACAACACAAAGAAGTTACTGAAAATTCTTCTGTCTAGCATTATATGAAGAAATCCCGTTTCCAACGAAGTCCTCAAAGAGGTCCAAATATCCACTTGCAGACTTTACAAACAGAGTGTTTCCAAACTGCTGTATGAACAGAAAGGTTAAAATCTGTGAGCTGAATGCACACATCACATAGTAGTTTCTGAGAATAATTCTGTCTAGTTTTTATACCAAGATATTTCCTTTTCTCACATTGGCCTCAAATCGCTTGAAATCTCAAATTCCAAATTCCAGAAAAAGACAGTTTCAAACCTGCAGTGTGTAAGGAAAGGTTCAAATCTGTGAGTTGAATACACACAACACAAAGAAGTTACTGAGAATTCTTCTGTCTAGCATTATATGAAGAAATCCCGTTTCCAACGAAGGCCCCAAAGTGGTGCAAATATCCACTTGTACACTTTAGAAACAGAGTGTTTCCAAACTGCTCTATGAACAGAAAAGTTAAACTCTGTGAGCTGAATGCACACATCACAAAGTTGTTTCTGAGAATGATTCTGTCTAGTTTTTATACGAAGATATTTCCTTTTCTAACATTGGCCTCAAATCGCTTGAAATCTCCAATTGCAATTTCCACAAAAAGAGAGTTTCAAATGTGCTCTGTCCAAAGAAAGGTTCAACTCTGTGAGCTGAATACACAGAACACAAAGAAGTTACTGAAAATTCTTCTGTCTAGCATTATATGAAGAAATCCCGTTTCCAACGAAATCCTCAAAGAGGTCCAAATATCCACTTGCAGACTTTACAAACAGAGTGTTTCCAAACTGCTGTATGAACAGAAAGGTTAAACTCTGTGAGCTGAATGCACACATCACATAGTAGTTTCTGAGAATGATTCTGTCTAGTTTTTATACCAAGATATTTCCTTTTCTCACATTGGCCTCAAATCGCTTGAAATCTCCAATTCCAATTTCCACAAAAAGAGAGTTCCAAATCTGCTCTTTCCAAAGAAAGGTTCAACTCTGTGAGCTGAATACACACAACACAAAGAAGTAACTCAAAATTCTTCTGTCTAGCATTATATAAAGAAATCCCGTTTCCAACGAAATCCTCAAAGAGGTCCAAATATAACCTTGCAGACTTTACAAACAGAGTGTTTCCAAACTGCTCTATGAACAGAAAGGTTAAACTCTGTGAGCTGAATGCACACATCACATAGTAGTTTCTGAGAATGATTCTGTCTAGTTTCTATACGAAGATATTTCCTTTTCTAACATTGGCCTCAAATCGCTTGAAATCTCAAATTCCAAATTCCAGAAAAAGACAGTTTCAAACCTGCAGTGTGTAAGGAAAGGTTCAAATCTGTGAGTTGAATACACACAACACAAAGAAGTTACTGAGAATTCTTCTGTCTAGCATTATATGAAGAAATCCCGTTTCCAACGAAGGCGTCAAAGTGGAGCAAATATCCACTTGCAGACTTTAGAAACAGAGTGTTTCCAAACTGCTCTATGAACAGAAAAGTTAAACTCTGTGAGCTGAACGCACACATCACAAAGTTGTTTCTGAGAATGATTCTGTCTAGTTTTTATACCAAGATATTTCCTTTTCTAACATTCGCCTAAAATCGCTTGAAATCTCCAATTGCAATTTCCACAAAAAGAGAGTTTCAAATCTGCTCTGTCCAAAGAAAGGTTCAACTCTGTGAGCTGAATACACACAACACAAAGAAGTTACTGAAAATTCTTCTGTCTAGCATTATATGAAGAAATCCCGTTTCCAACGAAGTCCTCAAAGAGGTCCAAATATCCACTTGCAGACTTTACAAACAGAGTGTTTCCAAACTGCTGTATGAACAGAATGGTTAAACTCTGTGAGCTGAATGCACACATCACATAGTAGTTTCTGAGAATGATTCTGTCTAGTTTTTATACCAAGATATTTCCTTTTCTCACATTGGCCTCAAATCGCTTGAAATCTCCAATTGCAATTTCCACAAAAAGAGAGTTTCAAATCTGCTCTGTCCAAAGAAAGGTTCAACTCTGTGAGCTGAATACACACAACACAAAGAAGTTACTCAAAATTCTTCTGTCTAGCATTATATAAAGAAATCCCGTTTCCAACGAAATCCTCAAAGAGGTCCAAGTATCCCCTTGCAGACTTTACAAACAGAGTGTTTCCAAACTGCTCTATGAACAGAAAGGTTAAACTCTGTGAGCTGAATGCACACATCTCATAGTAGTTTCTGAGAATGATTCTGTCTAGTTTCTATACGAAGATATTTCCTTTTCTAACATTGGCCTCAAATCGCTTGAAATCTCAAATTCCAAATTCCAGAAAAAGACAGTTTCAAACCTGCAGTGTGTAAGGAAAGGTTCAAATCTGTGAGTTGAATACACACAACACAAAGAAGTTACTGAGAATTCTTCTGTCTAGCATTATATGAAGAAATCCCCTTTCCAACGAAGGTCTCAAAGTGGAGCAAATATCCACTTCTAGACTTTAGAAACAGAGTGTTTCCAAACCGCTCTATGAACAGAAAAGTTAAACTCTGTGAGCTGAACGCACACATCACAAAGTTGTTTCTGAGAATGATTCTGTCTAGTTTTTATACCAAGATATTTCGTTTTCTAACATTGGCCTCAAATCGCTTGAAATCTCCAATTTCAAATTCCAGAAAAAGAGAGTATCTAATCTGCTCTGTCCAAAGAACGGTTCAACTCTGTGAGCTGAATACACACAACACAAAGAAGTTACTGAAAATTCTTCTGTCTAGCATTATATGAAGAAATCCCGTTTCCAACGAAGGCCTCAAAGAGTTCCAAATATCCACTTGCAGACTTTACAAACAGAGTGTTTCCAAACTGCTGTATGAACAGAAAGGTTAAACTCTGTGAGCTGAATGCACACATCACATAGTAGTTTCTGAGAATGATTCTGTCTAGTTTTTATACGAAGATATTTCCTTTTCTAACATTGGCCTAAGGTCGCTTGAAATCTCCAATTGCAATTTCCACAAAAAGAGAGTTTCAAATCTGCTCTGTCCAAAGAAAGGTTCAACTCTGTGAGCTGAATACGCACAACACAAAGAAGTTAGTCAAAATTCTTCTGTCTAGCATTATATGAAGAAATCCCGTTTCCAAGGAAGTCCTCAAAGAGGTCCAAATATGCACTTGCAAACTTTACAAACAGAGTGTTTCCAAACTGCTCTATGAACAGAAAGGTTAAACTCTGTGAGCTGAATGCACACATCACATAGTAGTTTCTGAGAATGATTCTGTCTAGTTTTTATACCAAGATATTTCCTTTTCTCACATTGGCCTCAAATCACTTGAAATCTCCAATTGCAATTTCCACAAAAAGAGAGTTTCAAATCTGCTCTGTCCAAAGAAAGGTTCATCTCTGTGAGCTGAATACACACAACACAAAGAAGTTACTGAAAATTCTTCTGTCTAGCATTATATGATGAAATCCCGTTTCCAACGAAGTCCTCAAAGAGTTCCAAATATCCACTTGCAGACTTTACAAACAGAGTGTTTCCAAACTGCTGTATGAACAGAAAGGTTAAACTCTGTGAGCTGAATGCACACATCACATAGTAGTTTCTGAGAATGATTCTGTCTAGTTTTTATACGAAGATATTTCCTTTTCTAACATTGGCCTAAAATCGCTTGAAATCTCCAATTGCAATTTCCCCAAAAAGAGAGTTTCAAATCTGCTCTGTCCAAAGAAAGGTTCAACTCTGTGAGCTGAATACACACAACACAAAGAAGTTACTGAAAATTCTTCTGTCTAGCATTATATGAAGAAATCCCGTTTCCAACGAAGTCCTCAAAGAGGTCCAAATATCCACATGCAGACTTTACAAACAGAGTGTTTCCAAACTGCTGTATGAACAGAAAGGTTAAACTCTGTGAGCTGAATGCACACATCACATAGTAGTTTCTGAGAATGATTCTGTCTAGTTTCTATACGAAGATATTTCCTTTTCTAACATTGGCCTCAAATAGCTTGAAATCTCAAATTCCAAATTCCAGAAAAAGACAGTTTCAAACCTGCAGTGTGTAAGGAAAGGTTCAAATCTGTGAGTTGAATACACACAACACAAAGAAGTTACTGAGAATTCTTCTGTCTAGCATTATATGAAGAAATCCCGTTTCCAACGAAGGCCCCAAAGTGGTGCAAATATCCACTTGTACACTTTAGAAACAGAGTGTTTCCAAACTGCTCTATGAACAGAAAAGTTAAACTCTGTGAGCTGAATGCACACATCACATAGTAGTTTCTGAGAATGATTCTGTCTAGTTTTTATACGAAGGTATTTCCTTTTCTAACATTGGCCTAAAATCGCTTGAAATCTCCAATTGCAATTTCCCCAAAAAGAGAGTTTCAAATCTGCTCTGCCCAAAGAAAGGTTCAACTCTGTGAGCTGAATACACACAACACAAAGAAGTTACTGAAAATTCTTCTGTCTAGCATTATATGAAGAAATCCCGTTTCCAACGAAGTCCTCAAAGAGGTCCAAATATCCACTTGCAGACTTTACAAACAGAGTGTTTCCAAACTGCTGTATGAACAGAAAGGTTAAAATCTGTGAGCTGAATGCACACATCACATAGTAGTTTCTGAGAATCATTCTGTCTAGTTTTTATACCAAGATATTTCCTTTTCTCACATTGGCCTCAAATCGCTTGAAATCTCAAATTCCAAATTCCAGAAAAAGACAGTTTCAAACCTGCAGTGTGTAAGGAAAGGTTCAAATCTGTGAGTTGAATACACACAACACAAAGAAGTTACTGAGAATTCTTCTGTCTAGCATTATATGAAGAAATCCCGTTTCCAACGAAGGCCCCAAAGTGGTGCAAATATCCACTTGTACACTTTAGAAACAGAGTGTTTCCAAACTGCTCTATGAACAGAAAAGTTAAACTCTGTGAGCTGAATGCACACATCACAAAGTTGTTTCTGAGAATGATTCTGTCTAGTTTTTATACGAAGATATTTCCTTTTCTAACATTGGCCTCAAATCGCTTGAAATCTCCAATTGCAATTTCCAGAAAAAGAGAGTTTCAAATGTGCTCTGTCCAAAGAAAGGTTCAACTCTGTGAGCTGAAAACACAGAACACAAAGAAGTTACTGAAAATTCTTCTGTCTAGCATTATATGAAGAAATCCCGTTTCCAACGAAATCCTCAAAGAGGTCCAAATATCCACTTGCAGACTTTACAAACAGAGTGTTTCCAAACTGCTGTATGAACAGAAAGGTTAAACTCTGTGAGCTGAATGCACACATCACATAGTAGTTTCTGAGAATGATTCTGTCTAGTTTTTATACCAAGATATTTCCTTTTCTCACATTGGCCTCAAATCGCTTGAAATCTCCAATTGCAATTTCCACAAAAAGAGAGTTCCAAATCTGCTCTGTCCAAAGAAAGGTTCAACTCTGTGAGCTGAATACACACAACACAAAGAAGTTACTCAAAATTCTTCTGTCTAGCATTATATAAAGAAATCCCGTTTCCAACGAAATCCTCAAAGAGGTCCAAGTATCCCCTTGCAGACTTTACAAACAGAGTGTTTCCAAACTGCTCTATGAACAGAAAGGTTAAACTCTGTGAGCTGAATGCACACATCTCATAGTAGTTTCTGAGAATGATTCTGTCTAGTTTCTATACGAAGATATTTCCTTTTCTAACATTGGCCTCAAATCGCTTGAAATCTCAAATTCCAAATTCCAGAAAAAGACAGTTTCAAACCTGCAGTGTGTAAGGAAAGGTTCAAATCTGTGAGTTGAATACACACAACACAAAGAAGTTACTGAGAATTCTTCTGTCTAGCATTATATGAAGAAATCCCGTTTCCAACGAAGGTCACAAAGTGGAGCAAATATCCACTTCTAGACTTTAGAAACAGAGTGTTTCCAAACCGCTCTGTGAACAGAAAAGTTAAACTCTGTGAGCTGAACGCACACATCACAAAGTTGTTTCTGAGAATGATTCTGTCTAGTTTTTATACCAAGATATTTCGTTTTCTAACATTGGCCTCAAATCGCTTGAAATCTCCAATTTCAAATTCCAGAAAAAGAGAGTTTCTAATCTGCTCTTTCCAAAGAAAGGTTCAACTCTGTGAGCTGAATACACACAACACAAAGAAGTTACTGAAAATTCTTCTGTCTAGCATTATATGAAGAAATTCCGTTTCCAACGAAGGCCTCAAAGAGTTCAAAATATCCACTTGCAGACTTTACAAACAGAGTGTTTCCAAACTGCTGTATGAACAGAAAGGTTAAACTCTGTGAGCTGAATGCACACATCACATAGTAGTTTCTGAGAATGATTCTGTCTAGTTTTTATACGAAGATATTTCCTTTTCTAACATTGGCCTAAAATCGCTTGAAATCTCCAATTGCAATTTCCACAAAAAGAGAGTTTCAAACCTGCTCTGTCCAAAGAAAGGTTCAACTCTGTGAGCTGAATACACACAACACAAAGAAGTTACTCAAAATTCTTCTGTCTAGCATTATATAAAATAATCCCGTTTCCAACGAAGTCCTCAAATAGGTCCAAATATCCACTTGCAGACTTTACAAACAGAGTGTTTCCAAACTGCTCTATGAACAGAAAGGTTAAACTCTGTGAGCTGAATGCACACATCACATAGTAGTTTCTGAGAATGATTCTGTCTAGTTTCTATACGAAGATATTTCCTTTTCTAACATTGGCCTCAAATCGCTTGAAATCTCAAATTCCAAATTCCAGAAAAAGACAGTTTCAAACCTGCAGTGTGTAAGGAAAGGTTCAAATCTGTGAGTTGAATACACACAACACAAAGAAGTTACTGAGAATTCTTCTGTCTAGCATTATATGAAGAAATCCCGTTTCCAACGAAGGCCTCAAAGTGGTGCAAATATCCACTTGTAGACTTTAGAAACAGAGTGTTTCCAAACTGCTCTATGAACAGAAAAGTTAAACTCTGTGAGCTGAACGCACACATCACAAAGTTGTTTCTGAGAATGATTCTGTCTAGTTTTTATACCAAGATATTTCGTTTTCTAACATTGGCCTCAAATCGCTTGAAATCTCCAATTTCAAATTCCAGAAAAAGAGAGTTTCAAATCTGCTCTGTCCAAAGAAAGGTTCAACTCTGTGAGCTGAATACACACAACACAAAGAAGTTACTGAAAATTCTTCTGTCTAGCATTATATGAAGAAATCCCTTTTCCAACGAAGTCCTCAAAGAGGTCCAAATATCCACTTGCAGACTTTACAAACAGAGTGTTTCCAAACTGCTCTATGAACAGAAAGGTTAAATTCTGTGAGCTGAATGCACACATCACATAGTAGTTTCTGAGAATGATTCTGTCTAGTTTTTATACCAAGATATTTACTTTTCTCACATTGGCCTCAAATCGCTTGAAATCTCCAATTTCAAATTCCAGAAAAAGAGAGTTTCAAACCTGCTCTGTCCAAAGAAAGGTTCAACTCTGTGACCTGAATACACACAACACAAAGAAGTTACTGAAAATTCTTCTGTCTAGCATTATAGGAAGAAATACCGTTTCCAACGAAGGCCTCAAAGAGTTCCAAATATCCACTTGCAGACTTTACAATCAGAGTGTTTCCAAACTGCTCTATGAACAGAAAGGTTAAACTCTGTGAGCTGAATGCACACATCACATAGTAGTTTCTGAGAATGATTCTGTCTAGTTTCTATACGAAGATATTTCCTTTTCTAACATTGGCCTCAAATCGCTTGAAATCTCAAATTCCAAATTCCAGAAAAAGACAGTTTCAAACCTGCAGTGTGTAAGGAAAGGTTCAAATCTGTGAGTTGAATACACACAACACAAAGAAGTTACTGAGAATTCTTCTCTCTAGCATTATATGAAGAAATCCCGTTTCCAACGAAGGCCTCAAAGTGGTGCAAATATCCACTTGTAGACTTTAGAAACAGAGTGTTTCCAAACTGCTCTATGAACAGAAAAGTTAAACTCTGTGAGTTGAACGCACACATCACAAAGTTGTTTCTGAGAATGATTCTGTCTAGTTTTTATACCAAGATATTTCGTTTTCTAACATTGGCCTAAAATCGCTTGAAATCTCCAATTGCAATTTCCCCAAAAAGAGAGTTTCAAATCTGCTCTGTCCAAAGAAAGGTTCAACTCTGTGAGCTGAATACACACAACACAAAGAAGTTACTGAAAATTCTTCTGTCTAGCATTATATGAAGAAATCCCGTTTCCAACGAAGTCCTCAAAGAGGTCCAAATATCCACATGCAGACTTTACAAACAGAGTGTTTCCAAACTGCTGTATGAACAGAAAGGTTAAACTCTCTGAGCTGAATGCACACATCACATAGTAGTTTCTGAGAGTGATTCTGTCTAGTTTCTATACGAAGATATTTCCTTTTCTAACATTGGCCTCAAATAGCTTGAAATCTCAAATTCCAAATTCCAGAAAAAGACAGTTTCAAACCTGCAGTGTGTAAGGAAAGGTTCAAATCTGTGAGTTGAATACACACAACACAAAGAAGTTACTGAGAATTCTTCTGTCTAGCATTATATGAAGAAATCCCGTTTCCAACGAAGTCCTCAAAGAGTTCCAAATATCCACTTGCAGACTTTACAAACAGAGTGTTTCCAAACTGCTGTATGAACAGAAAGGTTAAACTCTGTGAGCTGAATGCACACATCACATAGTAGTTTCTGAGAATGATTCTGTCTAGTTTTTATACGAAGGTATTTCCTTTTCTAACATTGGCCTAAAATCGCTTGAAATCTCCAATTGCAATTTCCCCAAAAAGAGAGTTTCAAATCTGCTCTGCCCAAAGAAAGGTTCAACTCTGTGAGCTGAATACACACAACACAAAGAAGTTACTGAAAATTCTTCTGTCTAGCATTATATGAAGAAATCCCGTTTCCAACGAAGTCCTCAAAGAGGTCCAAATATCCACTTGCAGACTTTACAAACAGAGTGTTTCCAAACTGCTGTATGAACAGAAAGGTTAAAATCTGTGAGCTGAATGCACACATCACATAGTAGTTTCTGAGAATCATTCTGTCTAGTTTTTATACCAAGATATTTCCTTTTCTCACATTGGCCTCAAATCGCTTGAAATCTCAAATTCCAAATTCCAGAAAAAGACAGTTTCAAACCTGCAGTGTGTAAGGAAAGGTTCAAATCTGTGAGTTGAATACACACAACACAAAGAAGTTACTGAGAATTCTTCTGTCTAGCATTATATGAAGAAATCCCGTTTCCAACGAAGGCCCCAAAGTGGTGCAAATATCCACTTGTACACTTTAGAAACAGAGTGTTTCCAAACTGCTCTATGAACAGAAAAGTTAAACTCTGTGAGCTGAATGCACACATCACAAAGTTGTTTCTGAGAATGATTCTGTCTAGTTTTTATACGAAGATATTTCCTTTTCTAACATTGGCCTCAAATCGCTTGAAATCTCCAATTGCAATTTCCACAAAAAGAGAGTTTCAAATGTGCTCTGTCCAAAGAAAGGTTCAACTCTGTGAGCTGAATACACAGAACACAAAGAAGTTACTGAAAATTCTTCTGTCTAGCATTATATGAAGAAATCCCGTTTCCAACGAAATCCTCAAAGAGGTCCAAATATCCACTTGCAGACTTTACAAACAGAGTGTTTCCAAACTGCTGTATGAACAGAAAGGTTAAACTCTGTGAGCTGAATGCACACATCACATAGTAGTTTCCGAGAATGATTCTGTCTAGTTTTTATACCAAGATATTTCCTTTTCTCACATTGGCCTCAAATCGCTTGAAATCTCCAATTCCAATTTCCACAAAAAGAGAGTTCCAAATCTGCTCTTTCCAAAGAAAGGTTCAACTCTGTGAGCTGAATACACACAACACAAAGAAGTAACTCAAAATTCTTCTGTCTAGCATTATATAAAGAAATCCCGTTTCCAACGAAATCCTCAAAGAGGTCCAAATATAACCTTGCAGACTTTACAAACAGAGTGTTTCCAAACTGCTCTATGAACAGAAAGGTTAAACTCTGTGAGCTGAATGCACACATCACATAGTAGTTTCTGAGAATGATTCTGTCTAGTTTCTATACGAAGATATTTCCTTTTCTAACATTGGCCTCAAATCGCTTGAAATCTCAAATTCCAAATTCCAGAAAAAGACAGTTTCAAACCTGCAGTGTGTAAGGAAAGGTTCAAATCTGTGAGTTGAATACACACAACACAAAGAAGTTACTGAGAATTCTTCTGTCTAGCATTATATGAAGAAATCCCGTTTCCAACGAAGGCGTCAAAGTGGAGCAAATATCCACTTGCAGACTTTAGAAACAGAGTGTTTCCAAACTGCTCTATGAACAGAAAAGTTAAACTCTGTGAGCTGAACGCACACATCACAAAGTTGTTTCTGAGAATGATTCTGTCTAGTTTTTATACCAAGATATTTCCTTTTCTAACATTCGCCTAAAATCGCTTGAAATCTCCAATTGCAATTTCCACAAAAAGAGAGTTTCAAATCTGCTCTGTCCAAAGAAAGGTTCAACTCTGTGAGCTGAATACACACAACACAAAGAAGTTACTGAAAATTCTTCTGTCTAGCATTATATGAAGAAATCCCGTTTCCAACGAAGTCCTCAAAGAGGTCCAAATATCCACTTGCAGACTTTACAAACAGAGTGTTTCCAAACTGCTGTATGAACAGAATGGTTAAACTCTGTGAGCTGAATGCACACATCACATAGTAGTTTCTGAGAATGATTCTGTCTAGTTTTTATACCAAGATATTTCCTTTTCTCACATTGGCCTCAAATCGCTTGAAATCTCCAATTGCAATTTCCACAAAAAGAGAGTTTCAAATCTGCTCTGTCCAAAGAAAGGTTCAACTCTGTGAGCTGAATACACACAACACAAAGAAGTTACTCAAAATTCTTCTGTCTAGCATTATATAAAGAAATCCCGTTTCCAACGAAATCCTCAAAGAGGTCCAAGTATCCCCTTGCAGACTTTACAAACAGAGTGTTTCCAAACTGCTCTATGAACAGAAAGGTTAAACTCTGTGAGCTGAATGCACACATCTCATAGTAGTTTCTGAGAATGATTCTGTCTAGTTTCTATACGAAGATATTTCCTTTTCTAACATTGGCCTCAAATCGCTTGAAATCTCAAATTCCAAATTCCAGAAAAAGACAGTTTCAAACCTGCAGTGTGTAAGGAAAGGTTCAAATCTGTGAGTTGAATACACACAACACAAAGAAGTTACTGAGAATTCTTCTGTCTAGCATTATATGAAGAAATCCCCTTTCCAACGAAGGTCTCAAAGTGGAGCAAATATCCACTTCTAGACTTTAGAAACAGAGTGTTTCCAAACCGCTCTATGAACAGAAAAGTTAAACTCTGTGAGCTGAACGCACACATCACAAAGTTGTTTCTGAGAATGATTCTGTCTAGTTTTTATACCAAGATATTTCGTTTTCTAACATTGGCCTCAAATCGCTTGAAATCTCCAATTTCAAATTCCAGAAAAAGAGAGTATCTAATCTGCTCTGTCCAAAGAACGGTTCAACTCTGTGAGCTGAATACACACAACACAAAGAAGTTACTGAAAATTCTTCTGTCTAGCATTATATGAAGAAATCCCGTTTCCAACGAAGGCCTCAAAGAGTTCCAAATATCCACTTGCAGACTTTACAAACAGAGTGTTTCCAAACTGCTGTATGAACAGAAAGGTTAAACTCTGTGAGCTGAATGCACACATCACATAGTAGTTTCTGAGAATGATTCTGTCTAGTTTTTATACGAAGATATTTCCTTTTCTAACATTGGCCTAAGGTCGCTTGAAATCTCCAATTGCAATTTCCACAAAAAGAGAGTTTCAAATCTGCTCTGTCCAAAGAAAGGTTCAACTCTGTGAGCTGAATACGCACAACACAAAGAAGTTAGTCAAAATTCTTCTGTCTAGCATTATATGAAGAAATCCCGTTTCCAAGGAAGTCCTCAAAGAGGTCCAAATATGCACTTGCAAACTTTACAAACAGAGTGTTTCCAAACTGCTCTATGAACAGAAAGGTTAAACTCTGTGAGCTGAATGCACACATCACATAGTAGTTTCTGAGAATGATTCTGTCTAGTTTTTATACCAAGATATTTCCTTTTCTCACATTGGCCTCAAATCACTTGAAATCTCCAATTGCAATTTCCACAAAAAGAGAGTTTCAAATCTGCTCTGTCCAAAGAAAGGTTCATCTCTGTGAGCTGAATACACACAACACAAAGAAGTTACTGAAAATTCTTCTGTCTAGCATTATATGATGAAATCCCGTTTCCAACGAAGTCCTCAAAGAGTTCCAAATATCCACTTGCAGACTTTACAAACAGAGTGTTTCCAAACTGCTGTATGAACAGAAAGGTTAAACTCTGTGAGCTGAATGCACACATCACATAGTAGTTTCTGAGAATGATTCTGTCTAGTTTTTATACGAAGATATTTCCTTTTCTAACATTGGCCTAAAATCGCTTGAAATCTCCAATTGCAATTTCCCCAAAAAGAGAGTTTCAAATCTGCTCTGTCCAAAGAAAGGTTCAACTCTGTGAGCTGAATACACACAACACAAAGAAGTTACTGAAAATTCTTCTGTCTAGCATTATATGAAGAAATCCCGTTTCCAACGAAGTCCTCAAAGAGGTCCAAATATCCACATGCAGACTTTACAAACAGAGTGTTTCCAAACTGCTGTATGAACAGAAAGGTTAAACTCTGTGAGCTGAATGCACACATCACATAGTAGTTTCTGAGAATGATTCTGTCTAGTTTCTATACGAAGATATTTCCTTTTCTAACATTGGCCTCAAATAGCTTGAAATCTCAAATTCCAAATTCCAGAAAAAGACAGTTTCAAACCTGCAGTGTGTAAGGAAAGGTTCAAATCTGTGAGTTGAATACACACAACACAAAGAAGTTACTGAGAATTCTTCTGTCTAGCATTATATGAAGAAATCCCGTTTCCAACGAAGTCCTCAAAGAGTTCCAAATATCCACTTGCAGACTTTACAAACAGAGTGTTTCCAAACTGCTGTATGAACAGAAAGGTTAAACTCTGTGAGCTGAATGCACACATCACATAGTAGTTTCTGAGAATGATTCTGTCTAGTTTTTATACGAAGGTATTTCCTTTTCTAACATTGGCCTAAAATCGCTTGAAATCTCCAATTGCAATTTCCCCAAAAAGAGAGTTTCAAATCTGCTCTGCCCAAAGAAAGGTTCAACTCTGTGAGCTGAATACACACAACACAAAGAAGTTACTGAAAATTCTTCTGTCTAGCATTATATGAAGAAATCCCGTTTCCAACGAAGTCCTCAAAGAGGTCCAAATATCCACTTGCAGACTTTACAAACAGAGTGTTTCCAAACTGCTGTATGAACAGAAAGGTTAAAATCTGTGAGCTGAATGCACACATCACATAGTAGTTTCTGAGAATCATTCTGTCTAGTTTTTATACCAAGATATTTCCTTTTCTCACATTGGCCTCAAATCGCTTGAAATCTCAAATTCCAAATTCCAGAAAAAGACAGTTTCAAACCTGCAGTGTGTAAGGAAAGGTTCAAATCTGTGAGTTGAATACACACAACACAAAGAAGTTACTGAGAATTCTTCTGTCTAGCATTATATGAAGAAATCCCGTTTCCAACGAAGGCCCCAAAGTGGTGCAAATATCCACTTGTACACTTTAGAAACAGAGTGTTTCCAAACTGCTCTATGAACAGAAAAGTTAAACTCTGTGAGCTGAATGCACACATCACAAAGTTGTTTCTGAGAATGATTCTGTCTAGTTTTTATACGAAGATATTTCCTTTTCTAACATTGGCCTCAAATCGCTTGAAATCTCCAATTGCAATTTCCAGAAAAAGAGAGTTTCAAATGTGCTCTGTCCAAAGAAAGGTTCAACTCTGTGAGCTGAAAACACAGAACACAAAGAAGTTACTGAAAATTCTTCTGTCTAGCATTATATGAAGAAATCCCGTTTCCAACGAAATCCTCAAAGAGGTCCAAATATCCACTTGCAGACTTTACAAACAGAGTGTTTCCAAACTGCTGTATGAACAGAAAGGTTAAACTCTGTGAGCTGAATGCACACATCACATAGTAGTTTCTGAGAATGATTCTGTCTAGTTTTTATACCAAGATATTTCCTTTTCTCACATTGGCCTCAAATCGCTTGAAATCTCCAATTGCAATTTCCACAAAAAGAGAGTTCCAAATCTGCTCTGTCCAAAGAAAGGTTCAACTCTGTGAGCTGAATACACACAACACAAAGAAGTTACTCAAAATTCTTCTGTCTAGCATTATATAAAGAAATCCCGTTTCCAACGAAATCCTCAAAGAGGTCCAAGTATCCCCTTGCAGACTTTACAAACAGAGTGTTTCCAAACTGCTCTATGAACAGAAAGGTTAAACTCTGTGAGCTGAATGCACACATCTCATAGTAGTTTCTGAGAATGATTCTGTCTAGTTTCTATACGAAGATATTTCCTTTTCTAACATTGGCCTCAAATCGCTTGAAATCTCAAATTCCAAATTCCAGAAAAAGACAGTTTCAAACCTGCAGTGTGTAAGGAAAGGTTCAAATCTGTGAGTTGAATACACACAACACAAAGAAGTTACTGAGAATTCTTCTGTCTAGCATTATATGAAGAAATCCCGTTTCCAACGAAGGTCACAAAGTGGAGCAAATATCCACTTCTAGACTTTAGAAACAGAGTGTTTCCAAACCGCTCTGTGAACAGAAAAGTTAAACTCTGTGAGCTGAACGCACACATCACAAAGTTGTTTCTGAGAATGATTCTGTCTAGTTTTTATACCAAGATATTTCGTTTTCTAACATTGGCCTCAAATCGCTTGAAATCTCCAATTTCAAATTCCAGAAAAAGAGAGTTTCTAATCTGCTCTTTCCAAAGAAAGGTTCAACTCTGTGAGCTGAATACACACAACACAAAGAAGTTACTGAAAATTCTTCTGTCTAGCATTATATGAAGAAATTCCGTTTCCAACGAAGGCCTCAAAGAGTTCAAAATATCCACTTGCAGACTTTACAAACAGAGTGTTTCCAAACTGCTGTATGAACAGAAAGGTTAAACTCTGTGAGCTGAATGCACACATCACATAGTAGTTTCTGAGAATGATTCTGTCTAGTTTTTATACGAAGATATTTCCTTTTCTAACATTGGCCTAAAATCGCTTGAAATCTCCAATTGCAATTTCCACAAAAAGAGAGTTTCAAACCTGCTCTGTCCAAAGAAAGGTTCAACTCTGTGAGCTGAATACACACAACACAAAGAAGTTACTCAAAATTCTTCTGTCTAGCATTATATAAAATAATCCCGTTTCCAACGAAGTCCTCAAATAGGTCCAAATATCCACTTGCAGACTTTACAAACAGAGTGTTTCCAAACTGCTCTATGAACAGAAAGGTTAAACTCTGTGAGCTGAATGCACACATCACATAGTAGTTTCTGAGAATGATTCTGTCTAGTTTCTATACGAAGATATTTCCTTTTCTAACATTGGCCTCAAATCGCTTGAAATCTCAAATTCCAAATTCCAGAAAAAGACAGTTTCAAACCTGCAGTGTGTAAGGAAAGGTTCAAATCTGTGAGTTGAATACACACAACACAAAGAAGTTACTGAGAATTCTTCTGTCTAGCATTATATGACGAAATCCCGTTTCCAACGAAGGCCTCAAAGTGGTGCAAATATCCACTTGTAGACTTTAGAAACAGAGTGTTTCCAAACTGCTCTATGAACAGAAAAGTTAAACTCTGTGAGCTGAACGCACACATCACAAAGTTGTTTCTGAGAATGATTCTGTCTAGTTTTTATACCAAGATATTTCGTTTTCTAACATTGGCCTCAAATCGCTTGAAATCTCCAATTTCAAATTCCAGAAAAAGAGAGTTTCAAATCTGCTCTGTCCAAAGAAAGGTTCAACTCTGTGAGCTGAATACACACAACACAAAGAAGTTACTGAAAATTCTTCTGTCTAGCATTATATGAAGAAATCCCTTTTCCAACGAAGTCCTCAAAGAGGTCCAAATATCCACTTGCAGACTTTACAAACAGAGTGTTTCCAAACTGCTCTATGAACAGAAAGGTTAAATTCTGTGAGCTGAATGCACACATCACATAGTAGTTTCTGAGAATGATTCTGTCTAGTTTTTATACCAAGATATTTACTTTTCTCACATTGGCCTCAAATCGCTTGAAATCTCCAATTTCAAATTCCAGAAAAAGAGAGTTTCAAACCTGCTCTGTCCAAAGAAAGGTTCAACTCTGTGACCTGAATACACACAACACAAAGAAGTTACTGAAAATTCTTCTGTCTAGCATTATAGGAAGAAATACCGTTTCCAACGAAGGCCTCAAAGAGTTCCAAATATCCACTTGCAGACTTTACAATCAGAGTGTTTCCAAACTGCTCTATGAACAGAAAGGTTAAACTCTGTGAGCTGAATGCACACATCACATAGTAGTTTCTGAGAATGATTCTGTCTAGTTTCTATACGAAGATATTTCCTTTTCTAACATTGGCCTCAAATCGCTTGAAATCTCAAATTCCAAATTCCAGAAAAAGACAGTTTCAAACCTGCAGTGTGTAAGGAAAGGTTCAAATCTGTGAGTTGAATACACACAACACAAAGAAGTTACTGAGAATTCTTCTCTCTAGCATTATATGAAGAAATCCCGTTTCCAACGAAGGCCTCAAAGTGGTGCAAATATCCACTTGTAGACTTTAGAAACAGAGTGTTTCCAAACTGCTCTATGAACAGAAAAGTTAAACTCTGTGAGTTGAACGCACACATCACAAAGTTGTTTCTGAGAATGATTCTGTCTAGTTTTTATACCAAGATATTTCGTTTTCTAACATTGGCCTAAAATCGCTTGAAATCTCCAATTGCAATTTCCACAAAAAGAGAGTTTCAAATCTGCTCTGTCCAAAGAAAGGTTCAACTCTGTGAGCTGAATACACACAACACAAAGAAGTTTCTGAAAATTCTTCTGTCTAGCATTATATGAAGAAATCCCGTTTCCAACGAAGGCCTCAAAGAGTTCCAAATATCCACTTGCAGACTTTACAAACAGAGTGTTTCCAAACTGCTGTATGAACAGAAAGGTTAAACTCTGTGAGCTGAATGCACACATCTCATAGTAGTTTCTGAGAATGATTCTGTCTAGTTTTTATACCAAGATATTTCCTTTTCTCACATTGGCCTCAAATCGCTTGAAATCTCAAATTCCAAATTCCAGAAAAAGAGAGTTTCAAACCTGCAGTGTGTAAGGAAAGGTTCAAATCTGTGAGTTGAATACACACAACACAAAGAAGTTACTGAGAATTCTTCTGTCTAGCATTATATGAAGAAATCCCGTTTCCAACGAAGCCCTCAAAGAGTTCCAAATATCCACTTGCGGAATTTCAAACAGCGTGTTTCCAAACTGCTCTATGAACAGAAAAGTTAAACTCTGTGAGTTGAACGAACACATCACAAAGTTGTTTCTGAGAATGATTCTGTCTAGTTTTTATACCAAGATATTTCGTTTTCTAACACTGGCCTAAAATCGCTTGAAATCTCCAATTGCAATTTCCACAAAAAGAGAGTTTCAAATCTGCTCTGTCCAAAGAAAGATTCAACCCTGTGAGCTGAATACACACAACACAAAGAAGTTACTGAAAATTCTTCTGTCTAGCATTATATGATGAAATCCCGTTTCCAACGAAGTCCTCAAAGAGTTCCAAATATCCACTTGCAGACTTTACAAACAGAGTTTTTCCAAACTGCTGTATGAACAGAAAGGTTAAACTCTGTGAGCTGAATGCACACATCACATAGTAGTTTCTGAGAATGATTCTGTCTAGTTTTTATACGAAGATATTTCCTTTTCTAACATTGGCCTAAAATCGCTTGAAATCTCCAATTGCAATTTCCCCAAAAAGAGAGTTTCAAATCTACTCTGTCCAAAGAAAGGTTCAACTCTGTGAGCTGAATACACACAACACAAAGAAGTTACTGAAAATTCTTCTGTCTAGCATTATATGAAGAAATCCCGTTTCCAACGAAGTCCTCAAAGAGGTCCAAATATCCACTTGCAGACTTTACAAACAGAGTGTTTCCAAACTGCTGTATGAACAGAAAGGTTAAACTCTGTGAGCTGAATGCACACATCACATAGTAGTTTCTGAGAATGATTCTGTCTAGTTTCTATGCGAAGATATTTCCTTTTCTAACATTGGCCTCAAATCGCTTGAAATCTCAAATTCCAAATTCCAGAAAAAGACAGTTTCAAACCTGCAGTGTGTAAGGAAAGGTTCAAATCTGTGAGTTGAATACACACAACACAAAGAAGTTACTGAGAATTCTTCTGTCTAGCATTATATGAAGAAATCCCGTTTCCAACGAAGGTCTCAAAGTGGAGCAAATATCCACTTCTAGACTTTAGAAACAGAGTGTTTCCAAACCGCTCTATGAACAGAAAAGTTAAACTCTGTGAGCTGAACGCACACATCACAAAGTTGTTTCTGAGAATGATTCTGTCTAGTTTTTATACCAAGATATTTCGTTTTCTAACATTGGCCTCAAATCGCTTGAAATCTCCAATTTCAAATTCCAGAAAAAGAGAGTTTCTAATCTGCTCTGTCCAAAGAAAGGTTCAACTCTGTGAGCTGAATACACACAACACAAAGAAGTTACTGAAAATTCTTCTGTCTAGCATTATATGAAGAAATCCCGTTTCCAACGAAGTCCTCAAAGAGGTCCAAATATCCACTTGCAGACTTTACAAACAGAGTGTTTCCAAACTGCTGTATGAACAGAAAGGTTAAAATCTGTGAGCTGAATGCACACATCACATAGTAGTTTCTGAGAATCATTCTGTCTAGTTTTTATAGCAAGATATTTCCTTTTCTAACATTGGCCTCAAATCGCTTGAAATCTCCAATTGCAATTTCCACAAAAACAGAGTTTCAAATCTGCTCTGTCCAAAGAAAGGTTCAACTCTGTGAGCTGAATACACACAACACAAAGAAGTTACTCAAAATTCTTCTGTCTAGCATTATATAAAGAAATCCCGTTTCCAACGAAGTCCTCAAAGAGGTCCAAATATCCACTTGCAGACTTTACAAACAGAGTGTTTCCAAACTGCTCTATGAACAGAAAGGTTAAACTCTGTGAGCTGAATGCACACATCACAAAGTAGTTTCTGAGAATGATTCTGTCTAGTTTCTATACGAAGAGATTTCCTTTTCTAAGATTGGCCTCAAATCGCTTGAAATCTCAAATTCCAAATTCCAGAAAAAGACAGTTTCAAACCTGCAGTGTGTAAGGAAAGGTTCAAATCTGTGAGTTGAATACACACAACACAAAGAAGTTACTGAGAATTCTTCTGTCTAGCATTATATGAAGAAATCCCGTTTCCAACGAAGGCCTCAAAGTGGTGCAAATATCCACTTGTAGACTTTAGAAACAGAGTGTTTCCAAACCGCTCTATGAACAGAAAAGTTAAACTCTGTGAGCTGAACGCACACATCACAAAGTTGTTTCTGAGAATGATTCTGTCTAGTTTTTATACCAAGATATTTCGTTTTCTAACATTGGCCTAAAATCGCTTGAAATCTCCAATTGCAATTTCCACAAAAAGAGAGTTTCAAATCTGCTCTGTCCAAAGAAATGTTCAACTCTCTGAGCTGAATACACACAACACAAAGAAGTTACTGAAAATTCTTCTGTCTAGCATTATATGAAGAAATACCGTTTCCAACGAAGGCCTCAAAGAGTTCCAAATATCCACTTGCAGACTTTACAAACAGAGTGTTTCCAAACTGCTGTATGAACAGAAAGGTTAAACTCTGTGAGCTGAATGCACACATCACATAGTAGTTTCTGAGAATGATTCTGTCTAGTTTTTATACGAAGATACTTCCTTTTCTAACATTGGCCTAAAATCGCTTGAAATCTCCAATTGCAATTTCCCCAAAAAGAGAGTTTCAAATCTGCTCTGTCCAAAGAAAGGTTCAACTCTGTGAGCTGAATACACACAACACAAAGAAGTTACTGAAAATTCTTCTGTCTAGCATTATATGAAGAAATCCCGTTTCCAACGAAGTCCTCAAAGAGGTCCAAATATCCACTTGCAGACTTTACAAACAGAGTGTTTCCAAACTGCTCTATGAACAGAAAGGTTAAATTCTGAGAGCTGAATGCACACATCACTTAGTAGTTTCTGAGAATGATTCTGTCTAGTTTTTATACCAAGATATTTCCTTTTCTAACATTGGCCTCAAATCGCTTGAAATCTCCAATTTCAAATTCCAGAAAAAGAGAGTTTCAAACCTGCTCTGTCCAAAGAAAGGTTCAACTCTGTGAGCTGAATACACACAACACAAAGAAGTTACTGAAAATTCTTCTGTCTAGCATTATAGGAAGAAATACCGTTTCCAACGAAGGCCTCAAAGAGTTCCAAATATCCAATTGCAGACTTTACAATCAGAGTGTTTCCAAACTGCTGTATGAACAGAAAGGTTAAACTCTGTGAGCTGAATGCACACATCACATAGTAGTTTCTGAGAATGATTCTGTCTAGTTTTTATACGAAGATATTTCCTTTTCTAACATTGGCCTCAAATAGCTTGAAATCTCAAATTCCAAATTCCAGAAAAAGACAGTTTCAAACCTGCAGTGTGTAAGGAAAGGTTCAAATCTGTGAGTTGAATACACACAACACAAAGAAGTTACTGAGAATTCTTCTGTCTAGCATTAGATGAAGAAATCCCGTTTCCAACGAAGGCCTCAAAGTGGTGCAAATATCCACTTGTAGACTTTAGAAACAGAGTGTTTCCAAACTGCTCTATGAACAGAAAAGTTAAACTCTGTGAGCTGAACTCACACATCACAAAGTTGTTTCTGAGAATGATTCTGTCTAGTTTTTATACCAAGATATTTCGTTTTCTAACATTGGCCTAAAATCGCTTGAAATCTCCAATTGCAATTTCCACAAAAAGAGAGTTTCAAATCTGCTCTGTCCAAAGAAAGGTTCAACTCTGTGAGCTGAATACACACAACACAAAGAAGTTACTGAAAATTCTTCTGTCTAGCATTATATGAAGAAATCCCGTTTCCAACGAAGGCCTCAAAGAGTTCCAAATATCCACTTGCAGACTTTACAAACAGAGTGTTTACAAACTGCTGTATGAACAGAAAGGTTAAACTCTGTGAGGTGAATGCAAACATCACATAGTACTTTCTGAGAATGATTCTGTCTAGTTTTTATACGAAGATACTTCCTTTTCTAACATTGGCCTAAAATCGCTTGAAATCTCCAATTGCAATTTCCCCAAAAAGAGAGTTTCAAATCTGCTCTGTCCAAAGAAAGGTTCAACTCTTGAGCTGAATACACACAACACAAAGAAGTTACTGAAAATTCTTCTGTCTAGCATTATATGAAGAAATCCCGTTTCCAACGAAGTCCTCAAAGAGGTCCAAATATCCACTTGCAGACTTTACAAACAGAGTGTTTCCAAACTGCTCTATGAACAGAAAGGTTAAACTCTGTGAGCTGAAAGCACACATCACATAGTAGTTTCTGAGAATGATTCTGTCTAGTTTTTATACCAAGATATTTCCTTTTCAAACATAGGCCACAAATCGCTTGAAATCTCCAATTTCAAATTCCAGAAAAAGAGAGTTTCAAATCTGCTCTGTCCAAAGAAAGGTTCAACTCTGTGAGCTGAATACACACAACACAAAGAAGTTACTGAAAATTCTTCTGTCTAGCATTATATGAAGAAATCCCATTTCCAACGAAGTCCTCAAAGAGGTCCAAATATCCACTTGCAGACTTTACAAACGGAGTGTTTCCAAACTGCTGTATGAACAGAAAGGTTAAACTCTGTGAGCTGAATGTACACATCACATAGTAGTTTCTGAGAATCATTCTGTCTAGTTTTTATAGCAAGATATTTCCTTTTCTAACATTGGCCTCAAATCGCTTGAAATCTCCAATTGCAATTTCCACAAAAACAGAGTTTCAAATCTGCTCTGTCCAAAGAAAGGTTCAACTCTGTCAGCTGAATACACACAACACAAAGAAGTTACTCAAAATTCTTCTGTCTAGCATTATATAAAGAAATCCCGTTTCCAACGAAGTCCTCAAAGAGGTCCAAATATCCACTTGCAGACTTTACAAACAGAGTGTTTCCAAACTGCTCTATGAACAGAAAGGTTAAACTCTGTGAGCTGAATCCACACATCACATAGTAGTTTCTGAGAATGATTCTGTCTAGTTTCTATACGAAGATATTTCCTTTTCTAACATTGGCTTCAAATCGCTTGAAATCTCAAATTCCAAATTCCAGAAAAAGACAGTTTCAAACCTGCAGTGTGTAAGGAAAGGTTCAAATCTGTGAGTTGAATACACACAACACAAAGAAGTTACTGAGAATTCTTCTGTCTAGCATTATATGAAGGAATCCCGCTTCCAACGAAGGCCTCAAAGTGGAGCAAATATCCACTTCTAGACTTTAGAAACAGAGTGTTTCCAAACCGCTCTATGAACAGAAAAGTTAAACTCTGTGAGCTGAACGCACACATCACAAAGTTGTTTCTGAGAATGATTCTGTCTAGTTTTTATACCAAGATATTTCGTTTTCTAACATTGGCCTAAAATCGCTTGAAATCTCCAATTGCAATTTCCACAAAAAGAGAGTTTCAAATCTGCTCTGTCCAAAGAAATGTTCAACTCTCTGAGCTGAATACACACAACACAAAGAAGTTACTGAAAATTCTTCTGTCTAGCATTATATGAAGAAATACCGTTTCCAACGAAGGCCTCAAAGAGTTCCAAATATACACTTGCAGACTTTACAAACAGAGTGTTTCCAAACTGCTGTATGAACAGAAAGGTTAAACTCTGTGAGCTGAATGCACACATCACATAGTAGTTTCTGAGAATGATTCTGTCTAGTTTTTATACGAAGATACTTCCTTTTCTAACATTGGCCTAAAATCGCTTGAAATCTCCAATTTCAATTTCCCCAAAAAGAGAGTTTCAAATCTGCTCTGTCCAAAGAAAGGTTCAACTCTGTGAGCTGAATACACACAACACAAAGAAGTTACTGAAAATTCTTCTGTCTAGCATTATATGAAGAAATCCCGTTTCCAACGAAGTCCTCAAAGAGGTCCAAATATCCACTTGCAGACTTTACAAACAGAGTGTTTCCAAACTGCTCTATGAACAGAAAGGGTAATTCTGTGAGCTGAATGCACACATCACACAGTAGTTTCTGAGAATGATTCTGTCTAGTTTTTATACCAAGATATTTCCTTTTCTAACATTGGCCTCAAATCGCTTGAAATCTCCAATTTCAAATTCCAGAAAAAGAGAGTTTCAAACCTGCTCTGTCCAAAGAAAGGTTCAACTCTGTGAGCTGAATACACACAAAACAAAGAAGTTACTGAAAATACTTCTGTCTAGCATTATAGGAAGAAATACCGTTTCCAACGAAGGCCTCAAAGAGTTCCAAATATCCACTTGCAGACTTTACAATCAGAGTGTTTCCAAACTGCTGTATGAACAGAAAGGTTAAACTCTGTGAGCTGAATGCACACATCACATAGTAGTTTCTGAGAATCATTCTGTCTAGTTTTTATACGAAGATATTTCCTTTTCTAACATTGGCCTAAAATCGCTTGAAATCTCCAATTGCAATTTCCACAAAAAGAGAGTTTCAAACCTGCTCTGTCCAAAGAAAGGTTCAACTCTGTGAGCTGAATACACACAACACAAAGGAGTTACTGAGAATTCTTCTGTCTAGCATTATATGAAGAAAACCCGTTTCCAACGAAGGCCTCAAAGAGTTCCAAATATCCACTTGCGGACTTTACAAACAGCGTGTTTCCAAACTGCTCTATGAACAGAAAAGTTAAACTCTGTGAGCTGAATGCACACATCACATAGTAGTTTCTGAGAATCATTCTGTCTAGTTTTTTTACCAAGATATTTCCTTTTCTCACATTGGCCTCAAATCGCTTGAAATCTCAAATTCCAAATTCCAGAAAAAGAGAGTTTCAAACCTGCAGTGTGTAAGGAAAGGTTCAAATCTGTGAGTTGAATACACACAACACAAAGAAGTTACTGAGAATTCTTCTGTCTAGCATTAGATGAAGAAATCACGTTTCCAACGAAGGCCTCAAAGTGGTGCAAATATCCACTTGTAGACTTTAGAAACAGAGTGTTTCCAAACTGCTCTATGAACAGAAAAGTTAAACTCTGTGAGCTGAATGCACACATCACAAAGTTGTTTCTGAGAATGATTCTGTCTAGTTTTTATACCAAGATATTTCGTTTTCTAACATTGGCCTAAAATCGCTTGAAATCTCCAATTGCAATTTCCACAATAAGAGAGTTTCAACTCTGCTCTGTCCAAAGAAAGGTTCAACTCTGTGAGCTGAATACACACAACACAAAGAAGTTACTGAAAATTCTTCTGTCTAGCATTATATGAAGAAATCCCGTTTCCAACGAAGTCCTCAAAGAGGTCCAAATATCCACTTGCACACTTTACAAACAGAGTGTTTCCAAACTGCTCTATGAACAGAAAGGTTAAACTCTGTGAGCTGAATGCACACATCACAAAGTAGTTTCTGAGAATGATTCTGTCTAGTTTCTATACGAAGATATTTCCTTTTCTAACATTGGCCTCATATCGCTTGAAATCTCAAATTCCAAATTCCAGAAAAAGACAGTTTCAAACCTGCAGTGTGTAAGGAAAGGTTCAAATCTGTGAGTTGAATACACACAACACAAAGAAGTTACTGAGAATTCTTCTGTCTAGCATTATATGAAAAAATCCCGTTTCCAACGAAGGCCTCAAAGTGGTGCAAATATCCACTTGTAGACTTTAGAAACAGAGTGTTTCCAAATTGCTCTATGAACAGAAAAGTTAAACTCTCTGAGTTGAACGCACACATCACAAAGTTGTTTCTGAGAATGATTCTGTCTAGTTTTTATACCAAGATATTTCATTTTCTAACATTGGCCTAAAATCGCTTGAAATCTCCAATTGCAATTTCCACAAAAAGAGAGTTTCAAATCTGCTCTGTCCAAAGAAAGATTCAACCCTGTGAGCTGAATACACACAACACAAAGAAGTTACTGAAAATTCTTCTGTCTAGCATTATATGATGAAATCCCGTTTCCAACGAAGTCCTCAAACAGTTCCAAATATCCACTTGCAGACTTTACAAACAGAGTGTTTCCAGACTGCTGTATGAACAGAAAGGTTAAACTCTGTGAGCTGAATGCACACATCTCATAGTAGTTTCTGAGAATCATTCTGTCTAGTTTTTATACCAAGATATTTCCTTTTCTCACATTGGCCTCAAATCGCTTGAAATCTCAAATTCCAAATTCCAGAAAAAAACAGTTTCAAACCTGCAGTGTGTAAGGAAAGGTTCAAATCTGTGAGTTGAATACACACAACACAAAGAAGTTACTGAGAATTCTTCTGTCTAGCATTATATGAAGAAATCCCGTTTCCAACGAAGGCCTCAAAGTGGTGCAAATATCCACTTGTAGACTTTAGAAAGAGAGTGTTTCCAAACTGCTCTATAAACAGAAAAGTTAAACTCTGTGAGCTGAACGCACACATCACAAAGTTGTTTCGGAGAATGATTCTGTCTAGTTTTTATACCAAGATATTTCGTTTTCTAACATTGGCCTAAAATCGCTTGAAATCTCCAATTGCAATTTCCACAATAAGAGAGTTTCAAATCTGCTCTGTCCAAAGAAAGGTTCAACTCTGTGAGCTGAATACACACAACACAAAGAAGTTACTGAAAATTCTTCTGTCTAGCATTATATGAAGAAATCCCGTTTCCAACGAAGTCCTCAAAGAGGTCCAAATATCCACTTGCAGACTTTACAAACAGAGTGTTTCCAAACTGCTGTATGAACAGAAAGGTTAAACTCTGTGAGCTGAATGCACACATCACATAGTAGTTTCTGAGAATGATTCTGTCTAGTTTCTATACGAAGATATTTCCTTTTCTAACATTGGCCTCAAATCGCTTGAAATCTCAAATTCAAAATTCCAGAAAAAGACAGTTTCAAACCTGCAGTGTGTAAGGAAAGGTTCAAATCTGTGAGTTGAATACACACAACACAAAGGAGTTACTGAGAATTCTTCTGTCTAGCATTATATGAAGAAATCCCGTTTCCAACGAAGGCCTCAAAGAGTTCCAAATATCCACTTGCGGACTTTACAAACAGCGTGTTTCCAAACTGCTCTATGAACAGAAAAGTTAAACTCTGTGAGCTGAATGCACACATCACATAGTAGTTTCTGAGAATCATTCTGTCTAGTTTTTTTACCAAGATATTTCCTTTTCTCACATTGGCCTCAAATCGCTTGAAATCTCAAATTCCAAATTCCAGAAAAAGAGAGTTTCAAACCTGCAGTGTGTAAGGAAAGGTTCAAATCTGTGAGTTGAATACACACAACACAAAGAAGTTACTGAGAATTCTTCTGTCTAGCATTAGATGAAGAAATCCCGTTTCCAACGAAGGCCTCAAAGTGGTGCAAATATCCACTTGTAGACTTTAGAAACAGAGTGTTTCCAAACTGCTCTATGAACAGAAAAGTTAAACTCTGTGAGCTGAATGCACACATCACAAAGTTGTTTCTGAGAATGATTCTGTCAAGTTTTTATACCAAGATATTTCGTTTTCTAACATTGGCCTAAAATCGCTTGAAATCTCCAATTGCAATTTCCACAATAAGAGAGTTTCAAATCTGCTCTGTCCAAAGAAAGGTTCAACTCTGTGAGCTGAATACACACAACACAAAGAAGTTACTCAAAATTCTTCTGTCTAGCATTATATGAAGAAATCCCGTTTCCAACGAAGTCCTCAAAGAGGTCCAAATATCCACTTGCACACTTTACAAACAGAGTGTTTCCAAACTGCTCTATGAACAGAAAGGTTAAACTCTGTGAGCTGAATGCACACATCACAAAGTAGTTTCTGAGAATGATTCTGTCTAGTTTCTATACGAAGATATTTCCTTTTCTAACATTGGCCTCAAATCGCTTGAAATCTCAAATTCCAAATTCCAGAAAAAGACAGTTTCAAACCTGCAGTGTGTAAGGAAAGGTTCAAATCTGTGAGTTGAATACACACAACACAAAGAAGTTACTGAGAATTCTTCTGTCTAGCATTATATGAAAAAATCCCGTTCCAACGAAGGCCTCAAAGTGGTGCAAATATCCACTTGTAGACTTTAGAAACAGAGTGTTTCCAAATTGCTCTATGAACAGAAAAGTTAAACTCTCTGAGTTGAACGCACACATCACAAAGTTGTTTCTGAGAATGATTCTGTCTAGTTTTTATACCAAGATATTTCATTTTCTAACATTGGCCTAAAATCGCTTGAAATCTCCAATTGCAATTTCCACAAAAAGAGAGTTTCAAATCTGCTCTGTCCAAAGAAAGATTCAACCCTGTGAGCTGAATACACACAACACAAAGAAGTTACTGAAAATTCTTCTGTCTAGCATTATATGATGAAATCCCGTTTCCAACGAAGTCCTCAAACAGTTCCAAATATCCACTTGCAGACTTTACAAACAGAGTGTTTCCAGACTGCTGTATGAACAGAAAGGTTAAACTCTGTGAGCTGAATGCACACATCACATAGTAGTTTCTGAGAATGATTCTGTCTAGTTTTTATACGAAGGTATTTCCTTTTCTAACATTGGCCTAAAATCGCTTGAAATCTCCAATTGCAATTTCCCCAAAAAGAGAGTTTCAAATCTGCTCTGTCCAAAGAAAGGTTCAACTCTGTGAGCTGAATACACACATCACAAAGAAGTTACTGAAAATTCTTCTGTCTAGCATTATATGAAGAAATCCCGTTTCCAACGAAGTCCTCAAAGAGGTCCAAATATCCACTTGCAGACTTTACAAACAGAGTGTTTCCAAACTGCTGTATGAACAGAAAGGTTAAACTCTGTGAGCTGAATGCACACATCACATAGTAGTTTCTGAGAATCATTCTGTCTAGTTTTTATACCAAGATATTTCCTTTTCTCACATTGGCCTCAAATCGCTTGAAATCTCCAATTCCAAATTCCAGAAAAAGACAGTTTCAAACCTGCAGTGTGTAAGGAAAGGTTCAAATCTGTGAGTTGAATACACACAACACAAAGAAGTTACTGAGAATTCTTCTGTCTAGCATTATATGACGAAATCCCGTTTCCAACGAAGGCCTCAAAGTGGTGCAAATATCCACTTGTAGACTTTAGAAACAGAGTGTTTCCAAACTGCTCTATGAACAGAAAAGTTAAACTCTGTGAGCTGAACGCACACATCACAAAGTTGTTTCTGAGAATCATTCTGTCTAGTTTTTATACCAAGATATTTCCTTTTCTCACATTGGCCTCAAATCGCTTGAAATCTCAAATTCCAAATTCCAGAAAAAGAGAGTTTCAAACCTGCAGTGTGTAAGGAAAGGTTCAAATCTGTGAGTTGAATACACGCAACACAAAGAAGTTACTGAGAATTCTTCTGTCTAGCATTAGATGAAGAAATCCCGTTTCCAACGGAGGCCTCAAAGTGGTGCAAATATCCACTTGTAGACTTTAGAAACAGAGTGTTTCCAAACTGCTCTATGAACAGAAAAGTTAAACTCTGTGAGCTGAATGCACACATCACAAAGTTGTTTCTGAGAATGATTCTGTCTAGTTTTTATACCAAGATATTTCGTTTTCTAACATTGGCCTAAAATCGCTTGAAATCTCCAATTGCAATTTCCACAATAAGAGAGTTTCAAATCTGCTCTGTCCAAAGAAAGGTTCAACTCTGTGAGCTGAATACACACAACACAAAGAAGTTACTGAAAATTCTTCTGTCTAGCATTATATGAAGAAATCCCGTTTCCAACGAAGTCCTCAAAGAGGTCCAAATATCCACTTGCACACTTTACAAACAGAGTGTTTCCAAACTGCTCTATGAACAGAAAGGTTAAACTCTGTGAGCTGAATGCACACATCACAAAGTAGTTTCTGAGAATGATTCTGTCTAGTTTCTATACGAAGATATTTCCTTTTCTAACATTGGCCTCAAATCGCTTGAAATCTCAAATTCCAAATTCCAGAAAAAGACAGTTTCAAACCTGCAGTGTGTAAGGAAAGGTTCAAATCTGTGAGTTGAATACACACAACACAAAGAAGTTACTGAGAATTCTTCTGTCTAGCATTATATGAAAAAATCCCGTTTCCAACGAAGGCCTCAAAGTGGTGCAAATATCCACTTGTAGACTTTAGAAACAGAGTGTTTCCAAATTGCTCTATGAACAGAAAAGTTAAACTCTCTGAGTTGAACGCACACATCACAAAGTTGTTTCTGAGAATGATTCTGTCTAGTTTTTATACCAAGATATTTCGTTTTCTAACATTGGCCTAAAATCGCTTGAAATCTCCAATTGCAATTTCCACAAAAAGAGAGTTTCAAATCTGCTCTGTCCAAAGAAAGATTCAACCCTGTGAGCTGAATACACACAACACAAAGAAGTTACTGAAAATTCTTCTGTCTAGCATTGTATGATGAAATCCCGTTTCCAACGAAGTCCTCAAAGAGTTCCAAATATCCACTTGCAGACTTTACAAACAGAGTGTTTCCAAACTGCTGTATGAACAGAAAGGTTAAACTCTGTGAGCTGAATGCACACATCACATAGTAGTTTCTGAGAATGATTCTGTCTAGTTTTTATACGAAGGTATTTCCTTTTCTAACATTGGCCTAAAATCGCTTGAAATCTCCAATTGCAATTTCCCCAAAAAGAGAGTTTCAAATCTGCTCTGTCCAAAGAAAGGTTCAACTCTGTGAGCTGAATACACACATCACAAAGAAGTTACTGAAAATTCTTCTGTCTAGCATTATATGAAGAAATCCCGTTTCCAACGAAGTCCTCAAAGAGGTCCAAATATCCACTTGCAGACTTTACAAACAGAGTGTTTCCAAACTGCTGTATGAACAGAAAGGTTAAACTCTGTGAGCTGAATGCACACATCACATAGTAGTTTCTAAGAATCATTCTGTCTAGTTTTTATACCAAGATATTTCATTTTCTCACATTGGCCTCAAATCGCTTGAAATCTCCAATTGCAATTTCCACAAAAACAGAGTTTCAAATCTGCTCTGTCCAAAGAAAGGTTCAACTCCGTGAGCTGAATACACACAACACAAAGAAGTTACTCAAAATTCTTCTGTCTAGCATTATATAAAGAAATCCCGTTTCCAACGAAGTCCTCAAAGAGGTCCAAATATCCACTTGCAGACTTTACAAACAGAGTGTTTCCAAACTGCTCTATGAACAGAAAGGTTAAACTCTGTGAGCTGAATGCACACATCACATAGTAGTTTCTGAGAATGATTCTGTCTAGTTTCTATACGAAGATATTTCCTTTTCTAACATTGGCCTCAAATCGCTTGAAATCTCAAATTCCAAATTCCAGAAAAAGACAGTTTCAAACCTGCAGTGTGTAAGGAAAGGTTCAAATCTGTGAGTTGAATACACACAACACAAAGAAGTTACTGAGAATTCTTCTGTCTAGCATTATATGAAGAAATCCCGTTTCCAACGAAGGTCTCAAAGTGGAGCAAATATCCACTTCTAGACTTTAGAAACAGAGTGTTTCCAAACCGCTCTATGAACAGAAAAGTTAAACTCTGTGAGCTGAACGCACACATCACAAAGTTGTTTCTGAGAATGATTCCGTCTAGTTTTTATACCAAGATATTTCGTTTTCTAACATCGGCCTCAAATCGCTTGAAATCTCCAATTTCAAATTCCAGAAAAAGAGAGTTTCTAATCTGCTCTGTCCAAAGAAAGGTTCAACTCTGTGAGCTGAATACACACAACACAAAGAAGTTACTGAAAATTCTTCTGTCTAGCATTATATGATGAAATCCCGTTTCCAACGAAGTCCTCAAAGAGTTCCAAATATCCACTTGCAGACTATACAAACAGAGTGTTTCCAAACTGCTGTATGAACAGAAAGGTTAAACTCTGTGAGCTGAATGCACACATCACATAGTAGTTTCTGAGAATGATTCTGTCTAGTTTTTATACGAAGGTATTTCCTTTTCTAACATTGGCCTAAAATCGCTTGAAATCTCCAATTGCAATTTCCCCAAAAAGAGAGTTTCAAATCTGCTCTGTCCAAAGAAAGGTTCAACTCTGTGAGCTGAATACACACATCACAAAGAAGTTACTGAAAATTCTTCTGTCTAGCATTATATGAAGAAATCCCGTTTCCAACGAAGTCCTCAAAGAGGTCCAAATATCCACTTGCAGACTTTACAAACAGAGTGTTTCCAAACTGCTGTATGAACAGAAAGGTTAAACTCTGTGAGCTGAATGCACACATCACATAGTAGTTTCTGAGAATCATTCTGTCTAGTTTTTATACCAAGATATTTCCTTTTCTCACATTGGCCTCAAATCGCTTGAAATCTCCAATTCCAAATTCCAGAAAAAGACAGTTTCAAACCTGCAGTGTGTAAGGAAAGGTTCAAATCTGTGAGTTGAATACACACAACACAAAGAAGTTACTGCGAATTCTTCTGTCTAGCATTATATGAAGAAATCCCGTTTCCAACGAAGGCCTCAAAGTGGTGCAAATATCCACTTGTAGACTTTAGAAACAGAGTGTTTCCAAACTGCTCTATGAACAGAAAAGTTAAACTCTGTGAGCTGAACGCACACATCACAAAGTTGTTTCTGAGAATGATTCTGTCTAGTTTTTATACCAAGATATTTCGTTTTCTAACATTGGCCTCAAATCGCTTGAAATCTCCAATTTCAAATTCCAGAAAAAGAGAGTTTCAAGTCTGCTCTGTCCAAAGAAAGGTTCAACTCTGTGAGCTGAATACACACAACACAAAGAAGTTACTGAAAATTATTCTGTCTAGCATTATATGAAGAAATCCCGTTTCCAACGAAGTCCTCAAAGAGGTCCAAATATCCACTTGCAGACTTTACAAACAGAGTGTTTCCAAACTGCTGTATGAACAGAAAGGTTAAAATCTGTGAGCTGAATGCACACATCACATAGTAGTTTCTGAGAATCATTCTGTCTAGTTTTTATAGCAAGATATTTCCTTTTCTAACATTGGCCTCAAATCGCTTGAAATCTCCAATTGCAATTTCCACAAAAACAGAGTTTCAAATTTGCTCTGTCCAAAGAAAGGTTCAACTCTGTGAGCTGAATACACACAACACAAAGAAGTTACTCAAAATTCTTCTGTCTAGCATTATATAAAGAAATCCCGTTTCCAACGAAGTCCTCAAAGAGGTCCAAATATCCACTTGCAGACTTTACAAACAGAGTGTTTCCAAACTGCTCTATGAACAGAAAGGTTAAACTCTGTGAGCTGAATGCACACATCACAAAGTAGTTTCTGAGAATGATTCTGTCTAGTTTCTATACGAAGATATTTCCTTTTCTAACATTGGCCTCAAATCGCTTGAAATCTCAAATTCCAAATTCCAGAAAAAGACAGTTTCAAACCTGCAGTGTGTAAGGAAAGGTTCAAATCTCTGAGTTGAATACACACAACACAAAGAAGTTACTGAGAATTATTCTGTCTAGCATTATATGAAGAAATCCCGTTTCCAACGAAGGCCTCAAATTGGTGCATATATCCACTTCTAGACTTTAGAAACAGAGTGTTTCCAAACCGCTCTATGAACAGAAAAGTTAAACTCTGTGAGCTGAACGCACACATCACAAAGTTGTTTCTGAGAATGATTCTGTCTAGTTTTTATACCAAGATATTTCGTTTTCTAACATTGGCCTAAAATCGCTTGAAATCTCCAATTGCAATTTCCCCAAAAAGAGAGTTTCAAATCTGCTCTGTCCAAAGAAATGTTCAACTCTGTGAGCTGAATACACACAACACAAAGAAGTTACTGAAAATTCTTCTGTCTAGCATTATATGAAGAAATACCGTTTCCAACGAAGTCCTCAAAGAGTTCAAAATATCCACTCACAGACTTTACAAACAGAGTGTTTCCAAACTGCTGTATGAACAAAAAGGTTAAACTCTGTGAGCTGAATGCACACATCACATAGTAGTTTCTGAGAATGATTCTGTCTAGTTTTTATACGAAGATATTTCCTTTTCTAACATTGGCCTAAAATCGCTTGAAATCTCCCATTGCAATTTCCCCAAAAAGAGAGTTTCAAATCTGCTCTGTCCAAAGAAAGGTTCAACTCTGTGAGCTGAATACACACAACACAAAGAAGTTACTGAAAATTCTTCTGTCTAGCATTATATGAAGAAATCCCGTTTCCAACGAAGTCCTCAAAGAGGTCCAAATATCCACTTGCAGACTTTACAAACAGAGTGTTTCCAAACTGCTGTATGAACAGAAAGGTTAAAATCTGTGAGCTGAATGCACACATCACATAGTAGTTTCTGAGAATCATTCTGTCTAGATTTTATAGCAAGATATTTCCTTTTCTAACATTGGCCTCAAATCGCTTGAAATCTCCAATTGCAATTTCCACAAAAACAGAGTTTCAAATCTGCCGTGTCCAAAGAAAGGTTCAACTCTGTGAGCTGAATACACACAACACAAAGAAGTTACTCAAAATTCTTCTGTCTAGCATTATATAAAGAAATCCCGTTTCCAACGAAATCCTCAAAGAGGTCCAAATATCCACTTGCAGACTTTACAAACAGAGTGTTTCCAAACTGCTCTATGAACAGAAAGGTTAAACTCTGTGAGCTGAATGCACACATCACATAGTAGTTTCTGAGAATGATTCTGTCTAGTTTCTATACGAAGATATTACCTTTTCTAACATTGGCCTCAAATCGCTTGAAATCTCAAATTCCAAATTCCAGAAAAAGACAGTTTCAAACCTGCAGTGTGTAAGGAAAGGTTCAAATCTGTGAGTTGAATACACACAACACAAAGAAGTTACTGAGAATTCTTCTGTCTATCATTATATGAAGAAATCCCTTTTCCAACGAAGGCCTCAAAGTGGAGCAAATATCCACTTCTAGACTTTAGAAACAGAGTGTTTCCAAACCGCTCTATGAACGGAAAAGTTAAAATCTGTGAGCTGAACGCACACATCACAAAGTTGTTTCTGAGAATGATTCTGTCTAGTTTTTATACCAAGATATTTCGTTTTCTAACATTGGCCTAAAATCGCTTGAAATCTCCAATTGCAATTTCCACAAAAAGAGAGTTTCAAATCTGCTCTGTCCAAAGAAATGTTCAACTCTGTGAGCTGAATACACACAACACAAAGAAGTTACTGAAAATTCTTCTGTCTAGCATTATATGAAGAAATCCCTTTTCCAACGAAGTCGTCAAAGAGGTCCAAATATCCCCTTGCAGACTTTACAAACAGAGTGTTTCCAAACTGCTGTATGAACAGAAAGGTTAAACTCTGTGAGCTGAATGCACACATCACATAGTAGTTTCTGAGAATGATTCTGTCTAGTTTTTATACGAAGATATTTCCTTTTCTAACATTGGCCTAAAATCGCTTGAAATCTCCAATTGCAATTTCCCCAAAAAAGAGTTTCAAATCTGCTCTGTCCAAAGAAAGGTTCAACTCTGTGAGCTGAATACACACAACACAAAGAAGTTACTGAAAATTCTTCTGTCTAGCATTATATGAAGAAATCCCGTTTCCAAGGAAGTCCTCAAAGAGGTCCAAATATCCACTTGCAGACTTTACAAACAGAGTGTTTCCAAACTGCTGTATGAACAGAAAGGTTAAACTCTGTGAGCTGAATGCACACATCACATAGTAGTTTCTGAGAATCATTCTGTCTAGTTTTTGTAGCAAGATATTTCCTTTTCTAACATTGGCCTCAAATCGCTTGAAATCTCCAATTGCAATTTCCACAAAAACAGAGTTTCAAATCTGCTCTGTCCAAAGAAAGGTTCAACTCTGTGAGCTGAATACACACAACACAAAGAAGTTACTCAGAATTCTTCTGTCTAGCATTATATAAAGAAATCCCGTTTCCAACGAAGTCCTCAAAGAGGTCCAAATATCCACTTGCAGACTTTACAAACAGAGTGTTTCCAAACTGCTCTATGAACAGAAAGGTTAAACTCTGTGAGCTGAATGCACACATCACATAGTAGTTTCTGAGAATGATTCTGTCTAGTTTCTATACGAAGATATTTCCTTTTCTAACATTGGCCTCAAATCGCTTGATATCTCAAATTCCAAATTCCAGAAAAAGACAGTTTCAAACCTGCAGTGTGTAAGGAAAAGTTCAAATCTGTGAGTTGAATACACACAACACAAAGAAGTTACTGAGAATTCTTCTGTCTAGCATTATATGAAGAAATCCCGTTTCCAACGAAGGCCTCAAAGTGGAGCAAATATCCACTTCTAGACTTTAGAAACAGAGTGTTTCCAAACCGCTCTATGAACAGAAAAGTTAAACTCTGTGAGCTGAACGCACACATCACAAAGTTGTTTCTGAGAATGATTCTGTCTAGTTTTTATACCAAGATATTTCGTTTTCTAACATTGGCCTGAAATCGCTTGAAATCTCCAATTGCAATTTCCACAAAAAGAGAGTTTCAAATCTGCTCTGTCCAAAGAAATGTTCAACTCTGTGAGCTGAATACACACAACACAAAGAAGTTACTGAAAATTCTTCTGTCTAGCATTATATGAAGAAATCCCTTTTCCAACGAAGTCGTCAAAGAGGTCCAAATATCCCCTTGCAGACTTTACAAACAGAGTGTTTCCAAACTGCTGTATGAACAGAAAGGTTAAACTCTGTGAGCTGAATGCACACATCACATAGTAGTTTCTGAGAATGATTCTGTCTAGTTTTTATACGAAGATATTTCCTTTTCTAACATTGGCCTAAACTCGCTTGAAATCTCCAATTGCAATTTCCCCAAAAAAGAGTTTCAAATCTGCTCTGTCCAAAGAAAGGTTCAACTCTGTGAGCTGAATACACACAACACAAAGAAGTTACTGAAAATTCTTCTGTCTAGCATTATATGAAGAAATCCCGTTTCCAACGAAGTCCTCAAAGAGTTCCAAATATCCACTTGCAGACTTTACAAACAGAGTGTTTCCAAACTGCTGTATGAACAGAAAGGTTAAACTCTGTGAGCTGAATGCACACATCACATAGTAGTTTCTGAGAATGATTCTGTCTAGTTTTTATACGAAGGTATTTCCTTTTCTAACATTGGCCTAAAATCGCTTGAAATCTCCAATTGCAATTTCCCCAAAAAGAGAGTTTCAAATCTGCTCTGTCCAAAGAAAGGTTCAACTCTGTGAGCTGAATACACACATCACAAAGAAGTTACTGAAAATTCTTCTGTCTAGCATTATATGAAGAAATCCCGTTTCCAACGAAGTCCTCAAAGAGGTCCAAATATCCACTTGCAGACTTTACAAACAGAGTGTTTCCAAACTGCTGTATGAACAGAAAGGTTAAACTCTGTGAGCTGAATGCACACATCACGTAGTAGTTTCTGAGAATCATTCTGTCTAGTTTTTATACCAAGATATTTCCTTTTCTCACATTGGCCTCAAATCGCTTGAAATCTCCAATTCCAAATTCCGGAAAAAGACAGTTTCAAACCTGCAGTGTGTAAGGAAAGGTTCAAATCTGTGAGTTGAATACACACAACACAAAGAAGTTACTGAGAATTCTTCTGTCTAGCATTATATGACGAAATCCCGTTTCCAACGAAGGCCTCAAAGTGGTGCAAATATCCACTTGTAGACTTTAGAAACAGAGTGTTTCCAAACTGCTCTATGAACAGAAAAGTTAAACTCTGTGAGCTGAACGCACACATCACAAAGTTGTTTCTGAGAATGATTCTGTCTAGTTTTTATACCAAGATATTTCGTTTTCTAACATTGGCCTCAAATCGCTTGAAATCTCCAATTTCAAATTCCAGAAAAAGAGAGTTTCAAATCTGCTCTGTCCAAAGAAAGGTTCAACTCTGTGAGCTGAATACACACAACACAAAGAAGTTACTGAAAATTCTTCTGTCTAGCATTATATGAAGAAATCCCGTTTCCAACGAAGTCCTCAAAGAGGTCCAAATATCCACTTGCAGACTTTACAAACAGAGTGTTTCCAAACTGCTGTATGAACAGAAAGGTTAAAATCTGTTAGCTGAATGCACAGTTCACATAGTAGTTTCTGAGAATCATTCTGTCTAGTTTTTATAGCAAGATATTTCCTTTTCTAACATTGGCCTCAAATCGCTTGAAATCTCCAATTGCAATTTCCACAAAAACAGAGTTTCAAATCTGCTCTGTCCAAAGAAAGGTTCAACTCTGTGAGCTGAATACACACAACACAAAGAAGTTACTCAAAATTCTTCTGTCTAGCATTATATAAAGAAATCCCGTTTCCAACGAAGTCCTCAAAGAGGTCCAAATATCCACTTGCAGACTTTACAAACAGAGTGTTTCCAAACTGCTCTATGAACAGAAAGGTTAAACTCTGTGAGCTGAATGCACACATCACATAGTAGTTTCTGAGAATGATTCTGTCTAGTTTCTATACGAAGATATTTCCTTTTCTAACATTGGCCTCAAATCGCTTGAAATCTCAAATTCCAAATTCCAGAAAAAGACAGTTTCAAACCTGCAGTGTGTAAGGAAAGGTTCAAATCTGTGAGTTGAATACACACAACACAAAGAAGTTACTGAGAATTCTTCTGTCTAGCATTATATGAAGAAATCCCGTTACCAACGAAGGTCTCAAAGTGGAGCAAATATCCACTTCTAGACTTTAGAAACAGAGTGTTTCCAAACCGCTCTATGAACAGAAAAGTTAAACTCTGTGAGCTGAACGCACACATCACAAAGTTGTTTCTGAGAATGATTCTGTCTAGTTTTTATACCAAGATATTTCGTTTTCTAACATTGGCCTCAAATCGCTTGAAATCTCCAATTTCAAATTCCAGAAAAAGAGAGTTTCTAATCTTCTCTGTCCAAAGAAAGGTTCAACTCTGTGAGCTGAATACACACAACACAAAGAAGTTACTGAAAATTCTTCTGTCTAGCATTATATGAAGAAATCCCGTTTCCAACGAAGTCCTAAAAGAAGTCCAAATATCCACTTGAGGACTTTACAAACAGAGTGTTTCCAAACTGCTGTATGAAGAGAAAGGTTAAAATCTGTGAGCTGAATGCACACATCACATAGTACTTTCTGAGAATCATTCTGTCTAGTTTTTATAGCAAGATATTTCCTTTTCTAACATTGGCCTCAAATCGCTTGAAATCTCCAATTGCAATTTCCACAAAAACAGAGTTTCAAATCTGCTCTGTCCAAAGAAAGGTTCAACTCTGTGAGCTGAATACACACAACACAAAGAAGTTACTCAAAATTCTTCTGTCTAGCATTATATAAAGAAATCCCGTTTCCAACGAAGTCCTCAAAGAGGTCCAAATATCCACTTGCAGACTTTACAAACAGAGTGTTTCCAAACTGCTCTATGAACAGAAAGGTTAAACTCTGTGAGCTGAATGCACACATCACAAAGTAGTTTCTGAGAATGATTCTGTCTAGTTTCTATACGAAGATATTTCCTTTTCTAACATTGGCCTCAAATCGCTTGAAATCTCAAATTCCAAATTCCAGAAAAACACAGTTTCAAACCTGCAGTGTGTAAGGAAAGGTTCAAATCTGTGAGTTGAATACACACAACACAAAGAAGTTACTGAGAATTATTCTGTCTAGCATTATATGAAGAAATCCCGTTTCCAACGAAGGCCTCAAATTGGAGCATATATCCACTTCTAGACTTTAGAAACAGAGTGTTTCCAAACCGCTCTATGAACAGAAAAGTTAAACTCTGTGAGCTGAACGCACACATCACAAAGTTGTTTCTGAGAATGATTCTGTCTAGTTTTTATACCAAGATATTTCGTTTTCTAACATTGGCCTAAAATCGCTTGAAATCTCCAATTGCAATTTCCCCAAAAAGAGAGTTTCAAATCTGCTCTGTCCAAAGAAATGTTCAACTCTGTGAGCTGAATACACACAACACAAAGAAGTTACTGAAAATTCTTCTGTCTAGCATTATATGAAGAAATACCGTTTCCAACGAAGTCCTCAAAGAGTTCAAAATATCCACTCACAGACTTTACAAACAGAGTGTTTCCAAACTGCTGTATGAACAAAAAGGTTAAACTCTGTGAGCTGAATGCACACATCACATAGTAGTTTCTGAGAATGATTCTGTCTAGTTTTTATACGAAGATATTTCCTTTTCTAACATTGGCCTAAAATCGCTTGAAATCTCCAATTGCAATTTCCCCAAAAAGAGAGTTTCAAATCTGCTCTGTCCAAAGAAAGGTTCAACTCTGTGAGCTGAATACACACAACACAAAGAAGTTACTGAAAATTCTTCTGTCTAGCATTATACGAAGAAATCCCGTTTCCAACGAAGTCCTCAAAGAGTTCCAAATATCCACTTGCAGATTTTACAAACAGAGTGTTTCCAAACTGCTGTATGAACAGAAAGGTTAAACTCTGTGAGCTGAATGCACACATCACATAGTAGTTTCTGAGAATGATTCTGTCTAGTTTTTATAGCAAGATATTTCCTTTTCTAACATTGGCCTAAAATCGCTTGAAATCTCCAATTGCAATTTCCACAAAAACAGAGTTTCAAATCTGCTCTGTCCAAAGAAAGGTTCAACTCTGTGAGCTGAATACACACAACACAAAGAAGTTACTCAAAATTCTTCTGTCTAGCATTATATGAAGAAATCCCGTTTCCAACGAAGTCCCCAAAGAGGTCCAAATATCCCCTTGCAGACTTTACAAACAGAGTGTTTGCAAACTGCTCTATGAACAGAAAGGTTAAACTCTGTGAGCTGAACGCAAACATCACAAAGTTGTTTCTGAGAATGATTCTGTCTAGTTTTTATACCAAGATATCTCGTTTTCTAACATTGGCCTCAAATCGCTTGAAATCTCCAATTTCAAATTCCAGAAAAAGAGAGTTTCAAATCTGCTCTGTCCAAAGAAAGGTTCAACTCTGTGAGCTGAATACACACAACACAAAGAAGTTACTGAAAATTCTTCTGTCTAGCATTATATGAAGAAATCCCGTTTCCAACGAAGTCCTCAAAGAGGTCCAAATATCCACTTGCAGACTTTACAAACAGAGTGTTTCCAAACTGCTGTATGAACAGAAAGGTTAAAATCTGTGAGCTGAATGCACACATCACATAGTAGTTTCTGAGAATCATTCTGTCTAGATTTTATAGCAAGATCTTTCCTTTTCTAACATTGGCCTCAAATCGCTTGAAATCTCCAATTGCAATTTCCACAAAAACAGAGTTTCAAATCTGCTCTGTCCAAAGAAAGGTTCAACTCTGTGAGCTGAATACACACAACACAAAGAAGTTACTCAAAATTCTTCTGTCTAGCATTATATAAAGAAATCCCGTTTCCAACGAAGTCCTCAAAGAGGTCCAAATATCCACTTGCAGACTTTACAAACAGAGTGTTTCCAAACTGCTCTATGAACAGAAAGGTTAAACTCTGTGAGCTGAATGCACACATCACATAGTAGTTTCTGAGAATGATTCTGTCTAGTTTCTATACGAAGATATTACCTTTTCTAACATTGGCCTCAAATCGCTTGAAATCTCAAATTCCAAATTCCAGAAAAAGACAGTTTCAAACCTGCAGTGTGTAAGGAAAGGATCAAATCTGTGAGTTGAATACACACAACACAAAGAAGTTACTGAGAATTCTTCTGTCTAGCATTATATGAAGAAATCCCGTTTCCAACGAAGGCCTCAAAGTGGAGCAAATATCCACTTCTAGACTTTAGAAACAGAGTGTTTCCAAACCGCTCTATGAACGGAAAAGTTAAACTCTGTGAGCTGAACGCACACATCACAAAGTTGTTTCTGAGAATGATTCTGCTAGTTTTTATACCAAGATATTTCGTTTTCTAACATTGGCCTAAAATCGCTTGAAATCTCCAATTGCAATTTCCACAAAAAGAGAGTTTCAAATCTGCTCTGTCCAAAGAAATGTTCAACTCTGTGAGCTGAATACACACAACACAAAGAAGTTACTGAAAATTCTTCTGTCTAGCATTATATGAAGAAATCCCTTTTCCAACGAAGTCGTCAAAGAGGTCCAAATATCCCCTTGCAGACTTTACACACAGAGTGTTTCCAAACTGCTGTATGAACAGAAAGGTTAAACTCTGTGAGCTGAATGCACACATCACATAGTAGTTTCTGAGAATGATTCTGTCTAGTTTTTATACGAAGATATTTCCTTTTCTAACATTTTCCTCAAATCGCTTGAAATCTCAAATTCCAAATTCCAGAGAAAGACAGTTTCAAACCTGCAGTGTGTAAGGAAAGGTTCAAATCTGTGAGTTGAATACACACAACACAAAGAAGTTACTGAGAATTCTTCTGTCTAGCATTATATGAAGAAATCCCGTTTCCAACGAAGGCCTCAAAGTGGTGCAAATATCCACTTGTAGACTTTAGAAACAGAGTGTTTCCAAACTGCTCTATGAACAGAAAAGTTAAACTCTGTGAGTTGAACGCACACATCACAAAGTTGTTTCTGAGAATGATTCTGTCTAGTTTTTATACCAAGATATTTCGTTTTCTAACATTGGCCTCAAATCGCTTGAAATCTCCAATTGCAATTTCCACAAAAAGAGAGTTTCAAATCTGCTCTGTCCAAAGAAAGATTCAACCCTGTGAGCTGAATACACACAACAGAAAGAAGTTACTGAAAATTCTTCTGTCTAGCATTATATGAAGAAATCCCGTTTCCAACGAAGTCCTCAAAGAGGTCCAAATATCCACTTGCAGACTTTACAAACAGAGTGTTTCCAAACTGCTGTATGAACAGAAAGGTTAAAATCTGTGAGCTGAATGCACACATCACATAGTAGTTTCTGAGAATCATTCTGTCTAGATTTTATAGCAAGATATTTCCTTTTCTAACATTGGCCTCAAATCGCTTGAAATCTCCAATTGCAATTTCCACAAAAACAGAGTTTCAAATCTGCTCTGTCCAAAGAAAGGTTCAACTCTGTGAGCTGAATACACACAACACAAAGAAGTTACTCAAAATTCTTCTGTCTAGCATTATATAAATAAATCCCGTTTCCAACGAAGTCCTCAAAGAGGTCCAAATATCCACTTGCAGACTTTACAAACAGAGTGTTTCCAAACTGCTCTATGAACAGAAAGGTTAAACTCTGTGAGCTGAATGCACACATCACATAGTAGTTTCTGAGAATGATTCTGTCTAGTTTCTATGCAAAGATATTACCTTTTCTAACATTGGCCTCAAATCGCTTGAAATCTCAAATTCCAAATTCCAGAAAAAGACAGTTTCAAACCTGCAGTGTGTAAGGAAAGGTTCAAATCTGTGAGTTGAATACACACAACACAAAGAAGTTACTGAGAATTCTTCTGTCTAGCATTATATGAAGAAATCCCGTTTCCAACGAAGGCCTCAAACAGGTCCAAATATCCACTTGCAGACTTTACAAACAGAGGGTTTCCAAACTGCTGTATGAAGAGAAAGGTTAAACTCTGTGAGCTGAATGCACACATCACATAGTAGTTTCTGAGAATCATTCTGTGTAGTTTTTATACCAAGATATTTCCTTTTCTCACATTGGCCTCAAATCGCTTGAAATCTCAAATTCCAAATTCCAGAAAAAGACAGTTTCAAACCTGCAGTGTGTAAGGAAAGTTTCAAATCTGTGAGTTTAATACACACAACACAAAGAAGTTACTGAGAATTCTTCTGTCTAGCATTATATGAAGAAATCCCGTTTCCAACGAAGGCCTCAAAGTGGTGCAAATATCCACTTGTAGACTTTAGAAACAGAGTGTTTCCAAACTGCTCTATGAACAGAAAAGTTAAACTCTGTGAGCTGAACGCACACATCACAAAGTTGTTTCTGAGAATGATTCTGTCTAGTTTTTATACCAAGATATTTCGTTTTCTAACATTGGCCTAAAATCGCTTGAAATCTCCAATTGCAATTTCCACAATAAGAGACTTTGAAATCTGCTCTGTCCAAAGAAAGGTTCAACTCTGTGAGCTGAATACACACAACACAAAGAAGTTACTGAAAATTCTTCTGTCTAGCATTATATGAAGAAATCCCGTTTCCAACGAATTCCTCAAAGAGGTCCAAATATCCACTTGCAGACTTTACAAACAGAGTGTTTCCAAACTGCTCTATGAACAGAAAAGTTAAACTCTGTGAGCTGAACGCACACATCACAAAGTTGTTTCTGAGAATGATTCCGTCTAGTTTTTATACCAAGATATTTCGTTTTCTAACATCGGCCTCAAATCGCTTGAAATCTCCAATTTCAAATTCCAGAAAAAGAGAGTTTCTAATCTGCTCTGTCCAAAGAAAGGTTCAACTCTGTGAGCTGAATACACACAACACAAAGAAGTTACTGAAAATTCTTCTGTCTAGCATTATATGATGAAATCCCGTTTCCAACGAAGTCCTCAAAGAGTTCCAAATATCCACTTGCAGACTATACAAACAGAGTGTTTCCAAACTGCTGTATGAACAGAAAGGTTAAACTCTGTGAGCTGAATGCACACATCACATAGTAGTTTCTGAGAATGATTCTGTCTAGTTTTTATACGAAGGTATTTCCTTTTCTAACATTGGCCTAAAATCGCTTGAAATCTCCAATTGCAATTTCCCCAAAAAGAGAGTTTCAAATCTGCTCTGTCCAAAGAAAGGTTCAACTCTGTGAGCTGAATACACACATCACAAAGAAGTTACTGAAAATTCTTCTGTCTAGCATTATATGAAGAAATCCCGTTTCCAACGAAGTCCTCAAAGAGGTCCAAATATCCACTTGCAGACTTTACAAACAGAGTGTTTCCAAACTGCTGTATGAACAGAAAGGTTAAACTCTGTGAGCTGAATGCACACATCACATAGTAGTTTCTGAGAATCATTCTGTCTAGTTTTTATACCAAGATATTTCCTTTTCTCACATTGGCCTCAAATCGCTTGAAATCTCCAATTCCAAATTCCAGAAAAAGACAGTTTCAAACCTGCAGTGTGTAAGGAAAGGTTCAAATCTGTGAGTTGAATACACACAACACAAAGAAGTTACTGCGAATTCTTCTGTCTAGCATTATATGAAGAAATCCCGTTTCCAACGAAGGCCTCAAAGTGGTGCAAATATCCACTTGTAGACTTTAGAAACAGAGTGTTTCCAAACTGCTCTATGAACAGAAAAGTTAAACTCTGTGAGCTGAACGCACACATCACAAAGTTGTTTCTGAGAATGATTCTGTCTAGTTTTTATACCAAGATATTTCGTTTTCTAACATTGGCCTCAAATCGCTTGAAATCTCCAATTTCAAATTCCAGAAAAAGAGAGTTTCAAGTCTGCTCTGTCCAAAGAAAGGTTCAACTCTGTGAGCTGAATACACACAACACAAAGAAGTTACTGAAAATTATTCTGTCTAGCATTATATGAAGAAATCCCGTTTCCAACGAAGTCCTCAAAGAGGTCCAAATATCCACTTGCAGACTTTACAAACAGAGTGTTTCCAAACTGCTGTATGAACAGAAAGGTTAAAATCTGTGAGCTGAATGCACACATCACATAGTAGTTTCTGAGAATCATTCTGTCTAGTTTTTATAGCAAGATATTTCCTTTTCTAACATTGGCCTCAAATCGCTTGAAATCTCCAATTGCAATTTCCACAAAAACAGAGTTTCAAATTTGCTCTGTCCAAAGAAAGGTTCAACTCTGTGAGCTGAATACACACAACACAAAGAAGTTACTCAAAATTCTTCTGTCTAGCATTATATAAAGAAATCCCGTTTCCAACGAAGTCCTCAAAGAGGTCCAAATATCCACTTGCAGACTTTACAAACAGAGTGTTTCCAAACTGCTCTATGAACAGAAAGGTTAAACTCTGTGAGCTGAATGCACACATCACAAAGTAGTTTCTGAGAATGATTCTGTCTAGTTTCTATACGAAGATATTTCCTTTTCTAACATTGGCCTCAAATCGCTTGAAATCTCAAATTCCAAATTCCAGAAAAAGACAGTTTCAAACCTGCAGTGTGTAAGGAAAGGTTCAAATCTCTGAGTTGAATACACACAACACAAAGAAGTTACTGAGAATTATTCTGTCTAGCATTATATGAAGAAATCCCGTTTCCAACGAAGGCCTCAAATTGGAGCATATATCCACTTCTAGACTTTAGAAACAGAGTGTTTCCAAACCGCTCTATGAACAGAAAAGTTAAACTCTGTGAGCTGAACGCACACATCACAAAGTTGTTTCTGAGAATGATTCTGTCTAGTTTTTATACCAAGATATTTCGTTTTCTAACATTGGCCTAAAATCGCTTGAAATCTCCAATTGCAATTTCCCCAAAAAGAGAGTTTCAAATCTGCTCTGTCCAAAGAAATGTTCAACTCTGTGAGCTGAATACACACAACACAAAGAAGTTACTGAAAATTCTTCTGTCTAGCATTATATGAAGAAATACCGTTTCCAACGAAGTCCTCAAAGAGTTCAAAATATCCACTCACAGACTTTACAAACAGAGTGTTTCCAAACTGCTGTATGAACAAAAAGGTTAAACTCTGTGAGCTGAATGCACACATCACATAGTAGTTTCTGAGAATGATTCTGTCTAGTTTTTATACGAAGATATTTCCTTTTCTAACATTGGCCTAAAATCGCTTGAAATCTCCCATTGCAATTTCCCCAAAAAGAGAGTTTCAAATCTGCTCTGTCCAAAGAAAGGTTCAACTCTGTGAGCTGAATACACACAACACAAAGAAGTTACTGAAAATTCTTCTGTCTAGCATTATATGAAGAAATCCCGTTTCCAACGAAGTCCTCAAAGAGGTCCAAATATCCACTTGCAGACTTTACAAACAGAGTGTTTCCAAACTGCTGTATGAACAGAAAGGTTAAAATCTGTGAGCTGAATGCACACATCACATAGTAGTTTCTGAGAATCATTCTGTCTAGATTTTATAGCAAGATATTTCCTTTTCTAACATTGGCCTCAAATCGCTTGAAATCTCCAATTGCAATTTCCACAAAAACAGAGTTTCAAATCTGCCGTGTCCAAAGAAAGGTTCAACTCTGTGAGCTGAATACACACAACACAAAGAAGTTACTCAAAATTCTTCTGTCTAGCATTATATAAAGAAATCCCGTTTCCAACGAAATCCTCAAAGAGGTCCAAATATCCACTTGCAGACTTTACAAACAGAGTGTTTCCAAACTGCTCTATGAACAGAAAGGTTAAACTCTGTGAGCTGAATGCACACATCACATAGTAGTTTCTGAGAATGATTCTGTCTAGTTTCTATACGAAGATATTACCTTTTCTAACATTGGCCTCAAATCGCTTGAAATCTCAAATTCCAAATTCCAGAAAAAGACAGTTTCAAACCTGCAGTGTGTAAGGAAAGGTTCAAATCTGTGAGTTGAATACACACAACACAAAGAAGTTACTGAGAATTCTTCTGTCTATCATTATATGAAGAAATCCCTTTTCCAACGAAGGCCTCAAAGTGGAGCAAATATCCACTTCTAGACTTTAGAAACAGAGTGTTTCCAAACCGCTCTATGAACGGAAAAGTTAAAATCTGTGAGCTGAACGCACACATCACAAAGTTGTTTCTGAGAATGATTCTGTCTAGTTTTTATACCAAGATATTTCGTTTTCTAACATTGGCCTAAAATCGCTTGAAATCTCCAATTGCAATTTCCACAAAAAGAGAGTTTCAAATCTGCTCTGTCCAAAGAAATGTTCAACTCTGTGAGCTGAATACACACAACACAAAGAAGTTACTGAAAATTCTTCTGTCTAGCATTATATGAAGAAATCCCTTTTCCAACGAAGTCGTCAAAGAGGTCCAAATATCCCCTTGCAGACTTTACAAACAGAGTGTTTCCAAACTGCTGTATGAACAGAAAGGTTAAACTCTGTGAGCTGAATGCACACATCACATAGTAGTTTCTGAGAATGATTCTGTCTAGTTTTTATACGAAGATATTTCCTTTTCTAACATTGGCCTAAAATCGCTTGAAATCTCCAATTGCAATTTCCCCAAAAAAGAGTTTCAAATCTGCTCTGTCCAAAGAAAGGTTCAACTCTGTGAGCTGAATACACACAACACAAAGAAGTTACTGAAAATTCTTCTGTCTAGCATTATATGAAGAAATCCCGTTTCCAAGGAAGTCCTCAAAGAGGTCCAAATATCCACTTGCAGACTTTACAAACAGAGTGTTTCCAAACTGCTGTATGAACAGAAAGGTTAAACTCTGTGAGCTGAATGCACACATCACATAGTAGTTTCTGAGAATCATTCTGTCTAGTTTTTGTAGCAAGATATTTCCTTTTCTAACATTGGCCTCAAATCGCTTGAAATCTCCAATTGCAATTTCCACAAAAACAGAGTTTCAAATCTGCTCTGTCCAAAGAAAGGTTCAACTCTGTGAGCTGAATACACACAACACAAAGAAGTTACTCAGAATTCTTCTGTCTAGCATTATATAAAGAAATCCCGTTTCCAACGAAGTCCTCAAAGAGGTCCAAATATCCACTTGCAGACTTTACAAACAGAGTGTTTCCAAACTGCTCTATGAACAGAAAGGTTAAACTCTGTGAGCTGAATGCACACATCACATAGTAGTTTCTGAGAATGATTCTGTCTAGTTTCTATACGAAGATATTTCCTTTTCTAACATTGGCCTCAAATCGCTTGATATCTCAAATTCCAAATTCCAGAAAAAGACAGTTTCAAACCTGCAGTGTGTAAGGAAAAGTTCAAATCTGTGAGTTGAATACACACAACACAAAGAAGTTACTGAGAATTCTTCTGTCTAGCATTATATGAAGAAATCCCGTTTCCAACGAAGGCCTCAAAGTGGAGCAAATATCCACTTCTAGACTTTAGAAACAGAGTGTTTCCAAACCGCTCTATGAACAGAAAAGTTAAACTCTGTGAGCTGAACGCACACATCACAAAGTTGTTTCTGAGAATGATTCTGTCTAGTTTTTATACCAAGATATTTCGTTTTCTAACATTGGCCTGAAATCGCTTGAAATCTCCAATTGCAATTTCCACAAAAAGAGAGTTTCAAATCTGCTCTGTCCAAAGAAATGTTCAACTCTGTGAGCTGAATACACACAACACAAAGAAGTTACTGAAAATTCTTCTGTCTAGCATTATATGAAGAAATCCCTTTTCCAACGAAGTCGTCAAAGAGGTCCAAATATCCCCTTGCAGACTTTACAAACAGAGTGTTTCCAAACTGCTGTATGAACAGAAAGGTTAAACTCTGTGAGCTGAATGCACACATCACATAGTAGTTTCTGAGAATGATTCTGTCTAGTTTTTATACGAAGATATTTCCTTTTCTAACATTGGCCTAAACTCGCTTGAAATCTCCAATTGCAATTTCCCCAAAAAAGAGTTTCAAATCTGCTCTGTCCAAAGAAAGGTTCAACTCTGTGAGCTGAATACACACAACACAAAGAAGTTACTGAAAATTCTTCTGTCTAGCATTATATGAAGAAATCCCGTTTCCAACGAAGTCCTCAAAGAGTTCCAAATATCCACTTGCAGACTTTACAAACAGAGTGTTTCCAAACTGCTGTATGAACAGAAAGGTTAAACTCTGTGAGCTGAATGCACACATCACATAGTAGTTTCTGAGAATGATTCTGTCTAGTTTTTATACGAAGGTATTTCCTTTTCTAACATTGGCCTAAAATCGCTTGAAATCTCCAATTGCAATTTCCCCAAAAAGAGAGTTTCAAATCTGCTCTGTCCAAAGAAAGGTTCAACTCTGTGAGCTGAATACACACATCACAAAGAAGTTACTGAAAATTCTTCTGTCTAGCATTATATGAAGAAATCCCGTTTCCAACGAAGTCCTCAAAGAGGTCCAAATATCCACTTGCAGACTTTACAAACAGAGTGTTTCCAAACTGCTGTATGAACAGAAAGGTTAAACTCTGTGAGCTGAATGCACACATCACGTAGTAGTTTCTGAGAATCATTCTGTCTAGTTTTTATACCAAGATATTTCCTTTTCTCACATTGGCCTCAAATCGCTTGAAATCTCCAATTCCAAATTCCGGAAAAAGACAGTTTCAAACCTGCAGTGTGTAAGGAAAGGTTCAAATCTGTGAGTTGAATACACACAACACAAAGAAGTTACTGAGAATTCTTCTGTCTAGCATTATATGACGAAATCCCGTTTCCAACGAAGGCCTCAAAGTGGTGCAAATATCCACTTGTAGACTTTAGAAACAGAGTGTTTCCAAACTGCTCTATGAACAGAAAAGTTAAACTCTGTGAGCTGAACGCACACATCACAAAGTTGTTTCTGAGAATGATTCTGTCTAGTTTTTATACCAAGATATTTCGTTTTCTAACATTGGCCTCAAATCGCTTGAAATCTCCAATTTCAAATTCCAGAAAAAGAGAGTTTCAAATCTGCTCTGTCCAAAGAAAGGTTCAACTCTGTGAGCTGAATACACACAACACAAAGAAGTTACTGAAAATTCTTCTGTCTAGCATTATATGAAGAAATCCCGTTTCCAACGAAGTCCTCAAAGAGGTCCAAATATCCACTTGCAGACTTTACAAACAGAGTGTTTCCAAACTGCTGTATGAACAGAAAGGTTAAAATCTGTTAGCTGAATGCACAGTTCACATAGTAGTTTCTGAGAATCATTCTGTCTAGTTTTTATAGCAAGATATTTCCTTTTCTAACATTGGCCTCAAATCGCTTGAAATCTCCAATTGCAATTTCCACAAAAACAGAGTTTCAAATCTGCTCTGTCCAAAGAAAGGTTCAACTCTGTGAGCTGAATACACACAACACAAAGAAGTTACTCAAAATTCTTCTGTCTAGCATTATATAAAGAAATCCCGTTTCCAACGAAGTCCTCAAAGAGGTCCAAATATCCACTTGCAGACTTTACAAACAGAGTGTTTCCAAACTGCTCTATGAACAGAAAGGTTAAACTCTGTGAGCTGAATGCACACATCACATAGTAGTTTCTGAGAATGATTCTGTCTAGTTTCTATACGAAGATATTTCCTTTTCTAACATTGGCCTCAAATCGCTTGAAATCTCAAATTCCAAATTCCAGAAAAAGACAGTTTCAAACCTGCAGTGTGTAAGGAAAGGTTCAAATCTGTGAGTTGAATACACACAACACAAAGAAGTTACTGAGAATTCTTCTGTCTAGCATTATATGAAGAAATCCCGTTTCCAACGAAGGTCTCAAAGTGGAGCAAATATCCACTTCTAGACTTTAGAAACAGAGTGTTTCCAAACCGCTCTATGAACAGAAAAGTTAAACTCTGTGAGCTGAACGCACACATCACAAAGTTGTTTCTGAGAATGATTCTGTCTAGTTTTTATACCAAGATATTTCGTTTTCTAACATTGGCCTCAAATCGCTTGAAATCTCCAATTTCAAATTCCAGAAAAAGAGAGTTTCTAATCTTCTCTGTCCAAAGAAAGGTTCAACTCTGTGAGCTGAATACACACAACACAAAGAAGTTACTGAAAATTCTTCTGTCTAGCATTATATGAAGAAATCCCGTTTCCAACGAAGTCCTAAAAGAAGTCCAAATATCCACTTGAGGACTTTACAAACAGAGTGTTTCCAAACTGCTGTATGAAGAGAAAGGTTAAAATCTGTGAGCTGAATGCACACATCACATAGTACTTTCTGAGAATCATTCTGTCTAGTTTTTATAGCAAGATATTTCCTTTTCTAACATTGGCCTCAAATCGCTTGAAATCTCCAATTGCAATTTCCACAAAAACAGAGTTTCAAATCTGCTCTGTCCAAAGAAAGGTTCAACTCTGTGAGCTGAATACACACAACACAAAGAAGTTACTCAAAATTCTTCTGTCTAGCATTATATAAAGAAATCCCGTTTCCAACGAAGTCCTCAAAGAGGTCCAAATATCCACTTGCAGACTTTACAAACAGAGTGTTTCCAAACTGCTCTATGAACAGAAAGGTTAAACTCTGTGAGCTGAATGCACACATCACAAAGTAGTTTCTGAGAATGATTCTGTCTAGTTTCTATACGAAGATATTTCCTTTTCTAACATTGGCCTCAAATCGCTTGAAATCTCAAATTCCAAATTCCAGAAAAACACAGTTTCAAACCTGCAGTGTGTAAGGAAAGGTTCAAATCTGTGAGTTGAATACACACAACACAAAGAAGTTACTGAGAATTATTCTGTCTAGCATTATATGAAGAAATCCCGTTTCCAACGAAGGCCTCAAATTGGAGCATATATCCACTTCTAGACTTTAGAAACAGAGTGTTTCCAAACCGCTCTATGAACAGAAAAGTTAAACTCTGTGAGCTGAACGCACACATCACAAAGTTGTTTCTGAGAATGATTCTGTCTAGTTTTTATACCAAGATATTTCGTTTTCTAACATTGGCCTAAAATCGCTTGAAATCTCCAATTGCAATTTCCCCAAAAAGAGAGTTTCAAATCTGCTCTGTCCAAAGAAATGTTCAACTCTGTGAGCTGAATACACACAACACAAAGAAGTTACTGAAAATTCTTCTGTCTAGCATTATATGAAGAAATACCGTTTCCAACGAAGTCCTCAAAGAGTTCAAAATATCCACTCACAGACTTTACAAACAGAGTGTTTCCAAACTGCTGTATGAACAAAAAGGTTAAACTCTGTGAGCTGAATGCACACATCACATAGTAGTTTCTGAGAATGATTCTGTCTAGTTTTTATACGAAGATATTTCCTTTTCTAACATTGGCCTAAAATCGCTTGAAATCTCCAATTGCAATTTCCCCAAAAAGAGAGTTTCAAATCTGCTCTGTCCAAAGAAAGGTTCAACTCTGTGAGCTGAATACACACAACACAAAGAAGTTACTGAAAATTCTTCTGTCTAGCATTATACGAAGAAATCCCGTTTCCAACGAAGTCCTCAAAGAGTTCCAAATATCCACTTGCAGATTTTACAAACAGAGTGTTTCCAAACTGCTGTATGAACAGAAAGGTTAAACTCTGTGAGCTGAATGCACACATCACATAGTAGTTTCTGAGAATGATTCTGTCTAGTTTTTATAGCAAGATATTTCCTTTTCTAACATTGGCCTAAAATCGCTTGAAATCTCCAATTGCAATTTCCACAAAAACAGAGTTTCAAATCTGCTCTGTCCAAAGAAAGGTTCAACTCTGTGAGCTGAATACACACAACACAAAGAAGTTACTCAAAATTCTTCTGTCTAGCATTATATGAAGAAATCCCGTTTCCAACGAAGTCCCCAAAGAGGTCCAAATATCCCCTTGCAGACTTTACAAACAGAGTGTTTGCAAACTGCTCTATGAACAGAAAGGTTAAACTCTGTGAGCTGAACGCAAACATCACAAAGTTGTTTCTGAGAATGATTCTGTCTAGTTTTTATACCAAGATATCTCGTTTTCTAACATTGGCCTCAAATCGCTTGAAATCTCCAATTTCAAATTCCAGAAAAAGAGAGTTTCAAATCTGCTCTGTCCAAAGAAAGGTTCAACTCTGTGAGCTGAATACACACAACACAAAGAAGTTACTGAAAATTCTTCTGTCTAGCATTATATGAAGAAATCCCGTTTCCAACGAAGTCCTCAAAGAGGTCCAAATATCCACTTGCAGACTTTACAAACAGAGTGTTTCCAAACTGCTGTATGAACAGAAAGGTTAAAATCTGTGAGCTGAATGCACACATCACATAGTAGTTTCTGAGAATCATTCTGTCTAGATTTTATAGCAAGATCTTTCCTTTTCTAACATTGGCCTCAAATCGCTTGAAATCTCCAATTGCAATTTCCACAAAAACAGAGTTTCAAATCTGCTCTGTCCAAAGAAAGGTTCAACTCTGTGAGCTGAATACACACAACACAAAGAAGTTACTCAAAATTCTTCTGTCTAGCATTATATAAAGAAATCCCGTTTCCAACGAAGTCCTCAAAGAGGTCCAAATATCCACTTGCAGACTTTACAAACAGAGTGTTTCCAAACTGCTCTATGAACAGAAAGGTTAAACTCTGTGAGCTGAATGCACACATCACATAGTAGTTTCTGAGAATGATTCTGTCTAGTTTCTATACGAAGATATTACCTTTTCTAACATTGGCCTCAAATCGCTTGAAATCTCAAATTCCAAATTCCAGAAAAAGACAGTTTCAAACCTGCAGTGTGTAAGGAAAGGATCAAATCTGTGAGTTGAATACACACAACACAAAGAAGTTACTGAGAATTCTTCTGTCTAGCATTATATGAAGAAATCCCGTTTCCAACGAAGGCCTCAAAGTGGAGCAAATATCCACTTCTAGACTTTAGAAACAGAGTGTTTCCAAACCGCTCTATGAACGGAAAAGTTAAACTCTGTGAGCTGAACGCACACATCACAAAGTTGTTTCTGAGAATGATTCTGCTAGTTTTTATACCAAGATATTTCGTTTTCTAACATTGGCCTAAAATCGCTTGAAATCTCCAATTGCAATTTCCACAAAAAGAGAGTTTCAAATCTGCTCTGTCCAAAGAAATGTTCAACTCTGTGAGCTGAATACACACAACACAAAGAAGTTACTGAAAATTCTTCTGTCTAGCATTATATGAAGAAATCCCTTTTCCAACGAAGTCGTCAAAGAGGTCCAAATATCCCCTTGCAGACTTTACACACAGAGTGTTTCCAAACTGCTGTATGAACAGAAAGGTTAAACTCTGTGAGCTGAATGCACACATCACATAGTAGTTTCTGAGAATGATTCTGTCTAGTTTTTATACGAAGATATTTCCTTTTCTAACATTTTCCTCAAATCGCTTGAAATCTCAAATTCCAAATTCCAGAGAAAGACAGTTTCAAACCTGCAGTGTGTAAGGAAAGGTTCAAATCTGTGAGTTGAATACACACAACACAAAGAAGTTACTGAGAATTCTTCTGTCTAGCATTATATGAAGAAATCCCGTTTCCAACGAAGGCCTCAAAGTGGTGCAAATATCCACTTGTAGACTTTAGAAACAGAGTGTTTCCAAACTGCTCTATGAACAGAAAAGTTAAACTCTGTGAGTTGAACGCACACATCACAAAGTTGTTTCTGAGAATGATTCTGTCTAGTTTTTATACCAAGATATTTCGTTTTCTAACATTGGCCTCAAATCGCTTGAAATCTCCAATTGCAATTTCCACAAAAAGAGAGTTTCAAATCTGCTCTGTCCAAAGAAAGATTCAACCCTGTGAGCTGAATACACACAACAGAAAGAAGTTACTGAAAATTCTTCTGTCTAGCATTATATGAAGAAATCCCGTTTCCAACGAAGTCCTCAAAGAGGTCCAAATATCCACTTGCAGACTTTACAAACAGAGTGTTTCCAAACTGCTGTATGAACAGAAAGGTTAAAATCTGTGAGCTGAATGCACACATCACATAGTAGTTTCTGAGAATCATTCTGTCTAGATTTTATAGCAAGATATTTCCTTTTCTAACATTGGCCTCAAATCGCTTGAAATCTCCAATTGCAATTTCCACAAAAACAGAGTTTCAAATCTGCTCTGTCCAAAGAAAGGTTCAACTCTGTGAGCTGAATACACACAACACAAAGAAGTTACTCAAAATTCTTCTGTCTAGCATTATATAAATAAATCCCGTTTCCAACGAAGTCCTCAAAGAGGTCCAAATATCCACTTGCAGACTTTACAAACAGAGTGTTTCCAAACTGCTCTATGAACAGAAAGGTTAAACTCTGTGAGCTGAATGCACACATCACATAGTAGTTTCTGAGAATGATTCTGTCTAGTTTCTATGCAAAGATATTACCTTTTCTAACATTGGCCTCAAATCGCTTGAAATCTCAAATTCCAAATTCCAGAAAAAGACAGTTTCAAACCTGCAGTGTGTAAGGAAAGGTTCAAATCTGTGAGTTGAATACACACAACACAAAGAAGTTACTGAGAATTCTTCTGTCTAGCATTATATGAAGAAATCCCGTTTCCAACGAAGGCCTCAAACAGGTCCAAATATCCACTTGCAGACTTTACAAACAGAGGGTTTCCAAACTGCTGTATGAAGAGAAAGGTTAAACTCTGTGAGCTGAATGCACACATCACATAGTAGTTTCTGAGAATCATTCTGTGTAGTTTTTATACCAAGATATTTCCTTTTCTCACATTGGCCTCAAATCGCTTGAAATCTCAAATTCCAAATTCCAGAAAAAGACAGTTTCAAACCTGCAGTGTGTAAGGAAAGTTTCAAATCTGTGAGCTTAATACACACAACACAAAGAAGTTACTGAGAATTCTTCTGTCTAGCATTATATGAAGAAATCCCGTTTCCAACGAAGGCCTCAAAGTGGTGCAAATATCCACTTGTAGACTTTAGAAACAGAGTGTTTCCAAACTGCTCTATGAACAGAAAAGTTAAACTCTGTGAGCTGAACGCACACATCACAAAGTTGTTTCTGAGAATGATTCTGTCTAGTTTTTATACCAAGATATTTCGTTTTCTAACATTGGCCTAAAATCGCTTGAAATCTCCAATTGCAATTTCCACAATAAGAGACTTTGAAATCTGCTCTGTCCAAAGAAAGGTTCAACTCTGTGAGCTGAATACACACAACACAAAGAAGTTACTGAAAATTCTTCTGTCTAGCATTATATGAAGAAATCCCGTTTCCAACGAATTCCTCAAAGAGGTCCAAATATCCACTTGCAGACTTTACAAACAGAGTGTTTCCAAACTGCTCTATGAACAGAAAGGTTAAACTCTGTGAGCTGAATTCACACATCACATAGTAGTTTCTGAGAATGATTCTGTCTAGTTTTTATACCAAGATATTTCCTTTTGTAACATAGGCCTCAAATCGCTTGAAATCTCCAATTTCAAATTCCAGAAAAAGAGAGTTTCAAATCTGCTCTGTCCAAAGAAATGTTCAACTCCGTCAGCTGAATACACACAACACAAAGAAGTTACTGAAAATTCTTCTGTCTAGCATTATATGAAGAAATCCCGTTTCCAACGAAGTCCTCAAAGAGGTCCAAATATCCACTTGCAGACTTTACAAACAGAGTGTTTCCAAACTGCTCTATGAACAGAAAGGTTAAACTCTGTGAGCTGAATGCACGCATCACATAGTAGTTTCTGAGAATGATTCTGTCTAGTTTCCATACGAAGATATTTCCTTTTCTAACATTGGCCTCAAATCGCTTGAAATCTCAAATTCCAAATTCCAGAAAAAGACAGTTTCAAACCTGCAGTGTGTAAGGAAAGGTTCAAATCTGTGAGTTGAATACACACAACACAAAGAAGTTACTGAGAATTCTTCTGTCTAGCATTATATGAAGAAATCCCGTTTCCAACGAAGGACTCAAAGTGGTGCAAATATCCACTTGTAGACTTTAGAAACAGAGTGTTTCCAAACTGCTCTATGAACAGAAAAGTTAAACTCTGTGAGCTGAACGCACACATCACAAAGTTGTTTCTGAGAATGATTCTGTCTAGTTTTTATACCAAGATATTTCGTTTTCTAACATTGGCCTAAAATCGCTTGAAATCTCCAATTGCAATTTCCACAATAAGAGAGTTTGAAATCTGCTCTGTCCAAAGAAATGTTCAACTCTGTGAGCTGAATACACACAACACAAAGAAGTTACTGAAAATTCTTCTGTCTAGCATTATATGAAGAAATCCCTTTTCCAACGAACTCGTCAAAGAGGTCCAAATATCCCCTTGCAGACTTTACAAACAGAGTGTTTCCAAACTGCTGTATGAACAGAAAGGTTAAACTCTGTGAGCTGAATGCACACATCACATAGTAGTTTCTGAGAATCATTCTGTCTAGTTTTTATAGCAAGATATTTCCTTTTCTAACATTGGCCTCAAATCGCTTGAAATCTCCAATTGCAATTTCCACAAAAAGAGAGTTTCAAATCTGCTCTGTCCAAAGAAAGGTTCAACTCTGTGAGCTGAATACACACAACACAAAGAAGTTACTGAAAATTCTTCTGTCTAGCATTATATGAAGAAATCCCGTTTCCAACGAAGGCCTCAAAGAGTTCCAAATATCCACTTGCAGACTTTACAAACAGAGTGTTTCCAAACTGCTGTATGAACAGAAAGGTTAAACTCTGTGAGCTGAATGCACACATCACATAGTAGTTTCTGAGAATCATTCTGTGTAGTTTTTATACCAAGATATTTCCTTTTCTCACATTGGCCTCAAATCGCTTGAAATCTCAAATTCCAAATTCCAGAAAAAGACAGTTTCAAACCTGCAGTGTGTAAGGAAAGGTTCAAATCTGTGAGTTGAATACACACAACACAAAGAAGTTACTGAGAATTCTTCTGTCTAGCATTATATGAAGAAATCCCGTTTCCAACGAAGGCCTCAAAGTGGTGCAAATATCCACTTGTAGACTTTAGAAACAGAGTGTTTCCAAACTGCTCTATGAACAGAAAAGTTAAACTCTGTGAGCTGAACGCACACATCACAAAGTTGTTTCTGAGAATGATTCTGTCTAGTTTTTATACCAAGATATTTCGTTTTCTAACATTGGCCTAAAATCGCTTGAAATCTCCAATTGCAATTTCCACAATAAGAGAGTTTCAAATCTGCTCTGTCCAAAGAAAGGTTCAACTCTGTGAGCTGAATACACACAACACAAAGAAGTTACTGAAAATTCTTCTGTCTAGCATTTTATGAAGAAATCCCGTTTCCAACGAAGTCCTCAAAGAGGTCCAAATATCCACTTGCAGACTTTACAAACAGAGTGTTTCCAAACTGCTGTATGAACAGAAAGGTTAAACTCTGTGAGCTGAATGCACACATCACATAGTAGTTTCTGAGAATGATTCTGTCTAGTTTCTATACGAAGATATTTCCTTTTCTCACATTGGCCTCAAATCGCTTGAAATCTCAAATTCCAAATTCCAGAAAAAGACAGTTTCAAACCTGCAGTGTGTAAGGAAAGGTTCAAATCTGTGAGTTGAATACACACAACACAAACAAGTTACTGAGAATTCTTCTGTCTAGCATTATATGAAGAAATCCCGTTTCCAACGAAGGCCTCAAAGAGGTGCAAATATCCACTTGTAGACGTTAGAAACAGAGTGTTTCCAAACTGCTCTATGAACAGAAAAGTTAAACTCTGTGAGTTGAACGCACACATCACAAACTTGTTTCTGAGAATGATTCTGTCTAGTTTTTATACCAACATATTTCGTTTTCTAACATTGGCCTAAAATCGCTTGAAATCTCCAATTGCAATTTCCACAAAAAGAGAGTTTCAAATCTGCTCTGTCCAAAGAAAGATTCAACCCTGTGAGCTGAATACACACAACAGAAAGAAGTTACTGAAAATTCTTCTGTCTAGCATTATATGATGAAATCCTGTTTCCAAATAAGTCCTCAAAGAGTTCCAAATATCCACTTGCAGACTTTACAAACAGAGTGTTTCCAAACTGCTGTATGAACAGAAAGGTTAAACTCTGTGAGCTGAATGCACACATCACATAGTAGTTTCTGAGAATGATTCTGTCTAGTTTTTATACGAAGATATTTCCTTTTCTAACATTGGCCTAAAATCGCTTGAAATCTCCAATTGCAATTTCCCCAAAAAGAGAGTTTCAAATCTGCTCTGTCCAAAGAAAGGTTCAACTCTGTGAGCTGAATACACACAACACAAAGAAGTTACTGAAAATTCTTCTGTCTAGCATTATATGAAGAAATCCCGTGTCCAACGAAGTCCTCAAAGAGGTCCAAATATCCACTTGCAGACTTTACAAACGGAGTGTTTCCAAACTGCTGTATGAACAGAAAGGTTAAACTCTGTGAGCTGAATGCACACATCACATAGTAGTTTCTGAGAATCATTCTGTCTAGTTTTTATACAAAGATATTTCCTTTTCTCACATTGGCCTCAAATCGCTTGAAATCTCAAATTCCAAATTCCAGAAAAAGACAGTTTCAAACCTGCAGTGTGTAAGGAAAGGTTCAAATCTGTGAGTTGAATACACACAACACAAAGAAGTTACTGAGAATTCTTCTGTCTAGCATTATATGAAGAAATCCCGTTTCCAACGAAGGCCTCAAAGTGGTCCAAATATCCACTTGCAGACTTTACAAACAGAGTGTTTCCAAACTGCTGTATGAACAGAAAGGTTAAACTCTGTGAGCTGAATGCACACATCACATAGTAGTTTCTGAGAATCATTCTGTCTAGTTTTTATACCAAGATATTTCCTTTTCTCACATTGGCCTCAAATCGCTTGAAATCTCCAATTGCAATTTCCCCAAAAAGAGAGTTTCAAATCTGCTCTGTCCAAAGAAAGGTTCAACTCTGTGAGCTGAATACACACAACACAAAGAAGTTACTGAGAATTCTTCTGTCTAGCATTATATGAAGAAATCCCGTTTCCAACGAAGTCCCCAAAGAGGTCCAAATATCCCCTTGCAGACTTTACAAACAGAGTGTTTGCAAACTGCTCTATGAACAGAAAGGTTAAACTCTGTGAGCTGAATGCACACATGACAAAGTTGTTTCTGAGAATGATTCTGTCTAGTTTTTATACGAAGATATTTCCTTTTCTAACACTGGCCTAAAATCGCTTGAAATCTCCAATTGCAATTTCCCCAAAAAAGAGTTTCAAATCTGCTCTGTCCAAAGAAAGGTTCAACTCTGTGAGCTGAATACACACAACACAAAGAAGTTACTGAAAATTTTTCTGTCTAGCATTATATGAAGAAATCCCGTTTCCAACGAAGTCCTCAAAGAGGTCCAAATATCCACTTGCAGACTTTACAAACAGAGTGTTTCCAAACTGCTGTATGAACAGAAAGGTTAAACTCTGTGAGCTGAATGCACACATCACATAGTAGTTTCTGAGAATCATTCTGTCTAGTTTTTATAGCAAGATATTTCCTTTTCTAACATTGGCCTCAAATCGCTTGAAATCTCCAATTGCAATTTCCACAAAAACAGAGTTTCAAATCTGCTCTGTCCAAAGAAAGGTTCAACTCTGAGAGCTGAATACACACAACACAAAGAAGTTACTCAGAATTCTTCTGTCTAGCATTATATAAAGAAATCCCGTTTCCAACGAAGTCCTCAAAGAGGTCCAAATATCCACTTGCAGACTTTACAAACAGAGTGTTTCCAAACTGCTCTATGAACAGAAAGGTTAAACTCTGTGAGCTGAATGCACACATCACATAGTAGTTTCTGAGAATGATTCTGTCTAGTTTCTATACGAAGATATTACCTTTTCTAACATTGGCCTCAAATCGCTTGAAATCTCAAATTCCAAATTCCAGAAAAAGACAGTTTCAAACCTGCAGTGTGTAAGGAAAGGTTCAAATCTGTGAGTTGTATACACACAACACAAAGAAGTTACTGAGAATTCTTCTGTCTAGCATTATATGAAGAAATCCCGTTTCCAACGAAGGCCTCAAAGTGGAGCAAATATCCACTTCTAGACTTTAGAAACAGAGTGTTTCCAAACCGCTCTATGAACAGAAAAGTTAAACTCTGTGAGCTGAACGCACACATCACATAGTAGTTTCTGAGAATGATTCTGTCTAGTTTTTATACCAAGATATTTCGTTTTCTAACATTGGCCTAAAATCGCTTGAAATCTCCAATTGCAATTTCCACAAAAAGAGAGTTTCAAACCTGCTCTGTCCAAAGAAATGTTCAACTCTGTGAGCTGAATACACACAACACAAAGAAGTTACTGAAAATTCTTCTGTCTAGCATTATATGAAGAAATCCCTTTTCCAACGAAGTCGTCAAAGAGGTCCAAATATCCCCTTGCAGACTTCACAAACAGAGTGTTTCCAAACTGCTGTATGAACAGAAAGGTTAAACTCAGTGAGCTGAATGCAGACATCACATAGTAGTTTCTGAGAATGATTCTGTCTAGTTTCTATACGAAGATATTTCCTTTTCTCACATTGGCCTCAAATCGCTTGAAATCTCAAATTCCAAATTCCAGAAAAAGACAGTTTCAAACCTGCAGTGTGTAAGGAAAGGTTCAAATCTGTGAGTTGAATACACACAACACAAAGAAGTTACTGAGAATTCTTCTGTCTAGCATTATATGAAGAAATCCCGTTTCCAACGAAGGCCTCAAAGTGGTCCAAATATCCACTTGCAGACTTTACAAACAGAGTGTTTCCAAACTGCTGTATGAACAGAAAGGTTAAACTCTGTGAGCTGAATGCACACATCACATAGTAGTTTCTGAGAATCATTCTGTCTAGTTTTTATACCAAGATATTTCCTTTTCTCACATTGGCCTCAAATCGCTTGAAATCTCCAATTGCAATTTCCCCAAAAAGAGAGTTTCAAATCTGCTCTGTCCAAAGAAAGGTTCAACTCTGTGAGCTGAATACACACAACACAAAGAAGTTACTGAGAATTCTTCTGTCTAGCATTATATGAAGAAATCCCGTTTCCAACGAAGTCCCCAAAGAGGTCCAAATATCCCCTTGCAGACTTTACAAACAGAGTGTTTGCAAACTGCTCTATGAACAGAAAGGTTAAACTCTGTGAGCTGAATGCACACATGACAAAGTTGTTTCTGAGAATGATTCTGTCTAGTTTTTATACGAAGATATTTCCTTTTCTAACACTGGCCTAAAATCGCTTGAAATCTCCAATTGCAATTTCCCCAAAAAAGAGTTTCAAATCTGCTCTGTCCAAAGAAAGGTTCAACTCTGTGAGCTGAATACACACAACACAAAGAAGTTACTGAAAATTTTTCTGTCTAGCATTATATGAAGAAATCCCGTTTCCAACGAAGTCCTCAAAGAGGTCCAAATATCCACTTGCAGACTTTACAAACAGAGTGTTTCCAAACTGCTCTATGAACAGAAAGGTTAAACTCTGTGAGCTGAATGCACACATCACATAGTAGTTTCTGAGAATCATTCTGTCTAGTTTTTATAGCAAGATATTTCCTTTTCTAACATTGGCCTCAAATCGCTTGAAATCTCCAATTGCAATTTCCACAAAAACAGAGTTTCAAATCTGCTCTGTCCAAAGAAAGGTTCAACTCTGAGAGCTGAATACACACAACACAAAGAAGTTACTCAGAATTCTTCTGTCTAGCATTATATAAAGAAATCCCGTTTCCAACGAAGTCCTCAAAGAGGTCCAAATATCCACTTGCAGACTTTACAAACAGAGTGTTTCCAAACTGCTCTATGAACAGAAAGGTTAAACTCTGTGAGCTGAATGCACACATCACATAGTAGTTTCTGAGAATGATTCTGTCTAGTTTCTATACGAAGATATTACCTTTTCTAACATTGGCCTCAAATCGCTTGAAATCTCAAATTCCAAATTCCAGAAAAAGACAGTTTCAAACCTGCAGTGTGTAAGGAAAGGTTCAAATCTGTGAGTTGTATACACACAACACAAAGAAGTTACTGAGAATTCTTCTGTCTAGCATTATATGAAGAAATCCCGTTTCCAACGAAGGCCTCAAAGTGGAGCAAATATCCACTTCTAGACTTTAGAAACAGAGTGTTTCCAAACCGCTCTATGAACAGAAAAGTTAAACTCTGTGAGCTGAACGCACACATCACATAGTAGTTTCTGAGAATGATTCTGTCTAGTTTTTATACCAAGATATTTCGTTTTCTAACGTTGGCCTAAAATCGCTTGAAATCTCCAATTGCAATTTCCACAAAAAGAGAGTTTCAAACCTGCTCTGTCCAAAGAAATGTTCAACTCTGTGAGCTGAATACACACAACACAAAGAAGTTACTGAAAATTCTTCTGTCTAGCATTATATGAAGAAATCCCTTTTCCAACGAAGTCGTCAAAGAGGTCCAAATATCCCCTTGCAGACTTTACAAACAGAGTGTTTCCAAACTGCTGTATGAACAGAAAGGTTAAACTCAGTGAGCTGAATGCAGACATCACATAGTAGTTTCTGAGAATGATTCTGTCTAGTTTCTATACGAAGATATTTCCTTTTCTCACATTGGCCTCAAATCGCTTGAAATCTCAAATTCCAAATTCCAGAAAAAGACAGTTTCAAACCTGCAGTGTGTAAGGAAAGGTTCAAATCTGTGAGTTGAATACACACAACACAAAGAAGTTACTGAGAATTCTTCTGTCTAGCATTATATGAAGAAATCCCGTTTCCAACGAAGGCCTCAAAGAGGTGCAAATATCCACTTGTAGACTTTAGAAACAGAGTGTTTCCAAACTGCTCTATGAACAGAAAAGTTAAACTCTGTGAGCTGAACGCACACATCACACAGTTGTTTCTCAGAATGATTCTGTCTAGTTTTTATACCAAGATATTTCGTTTTCTAACATTGGCCTAAAATCGCTTGAAATCTCCAATTGCAATTTCCACAAAAAGAGAGTTTCAAATCTGCTCTGTCCAAAGAAAGGTTCAACTCTGTGAGCTGAATACACACAACACAAAGAAGTTACTGAAAATTCTTCTGTCTAGCATTATATGAAGAAATCCCGTTTCCAACGAAGTCCTCAAAGAGTTCAAAATATCCACTCGCAGACTTTACAAACAGAGTGTTTCCAAACTGCTGTATGAACAGAAAGGTTAAACTCTGTGAGCTGAATGCACACATCACATAGTTGTTTCTGAGATTAATTCTGTCTAGTTTTTATACGAAGATATTCCCTTTTCTAACATTGGCCTAAAATCGCTTGAAATCTCCAATTGCAATTTCCCCAAAAAGAGAGTTTCAAATCTGCTCTGTCCAAAGAAAGGTTCAACTCTGTGAGCTGAATACACACAACACAAAGAAGTTACTGAAAATTCTTTTGTCTAGCATTATATAAAGAAATCTCGTTTCCAACGAAGTCCTCAAAGAGGTACAAATATCCACTTGCAGACTTTACAAACAGAGTGTTTCCAAACTGCTCTATGAACAGAAAGGTTAAACTCTGTGAGCTGAATGCACACATCACAAAGTAGTTTCTAAGAATGATTCTGTCTAGTTTCTATACGAAGATATTTCCTTTTCTAACATTGGCCTCAAATCGCTTGAAATCTCAAATTCCAAATTCCAGAAAAAGACAGTTTCAAACCTGCAGTGTGTAAGGAAAGGTTCAAATCTGTGAGTTGAATACACACAACACAAAGAAGTTACTGAGAATTCTTCTGTCTAGCATTATATGAAGAAATCCCGTTTCCAACGAAGGCCTCAAAGTGGTGCAAATATCCACTTGTAGACTTTAGAAAGAGAGTGTTTCCAAACTGCTCTATGAACAGAAAAGTTAAACTCTGTGAGTTGAACGCACACATCACAAAGTTGTTTCTGAGAATGATTCTGTCTAGTTTTTATACCAAGATATTTCGTTTTCTAACATTGGCCTCAAATCGCTTGAAATCTCCAATTGCAATTTCCACAAAAAGAGAGTTTCAAATCTGCTCTGTCCAAAGAAAGATTCAACCCTGTGAGCTGAATACACACAACAGAAAGAAGTTACTGAAAATTATTCTGTCTAGCATTATATGAAGAAATCCCGTTTCCAACGAAGTCCTCAAAGAGGTCCAAATATCCACTTGCAGACTTTACAAACAGAGTGTTTCCAAACTGCTGTATGAACAGAAAGGTTAAAATCTGTGAGCTGAATGCACACATCACATAGTAGTTTCTGAGAATCATTCTGTCTAGATTTTATAGCAAGATATTTCCTTTTCTAACATTGGCCTCAAATCGCTTGAAATCTCCAATTGCAATTTCCACAAAAACAGAGTTTCAAATCTGCTCTGTCCAAAGAAAGGTTCAACTCTGTGAGCTGAATACACACAACACAAAGAAGTTACTCAAAATTCTTCTGTCTAGCATTATATAAAGAAATCCCGTTTCCAACGAAGTCCTCAAAGAGGTCCAAATATCCACTTGCAGACTTTACAAACAGAGTGTTTCCAAACTGCTCTATGAACAGAAAGGTTAAACTCTGTGAGCTGAATGCACACATCACATAGTAGTTTCTGAGAATGATTCTGTCTAGTTTCTATGCAAAGATATTACCTTTTCTAACATTGGCCTCAAATCGCTTGAAATCTCAAATTCCAAATTCCAGAAAAAGACAGTTTCAAACCTGCAGTGTGTAAGGAAAGGTTCAAATCTGTGAGTTGAATACACACAACACAAAGAAGTTACTGAGAATTCTTCTGTCTAGCATTATATGAAGAAATCCCGTTTCCAACGAAGGCCTCAAAGTGGAGCAAATATCCACTTCTAGACTTTAGAAACAGAGTGTTTCCAAACCGCTCTATGAACAGAAAAGTTAAACTCTGTGAGCTGAACGCACACATCACAAAGTTGTTTCTGAGAATGATTCTGTCTAGTTTTTATACCAATATATTTCGTTTTCTAACATTGGACTAAAATCGCTTGAAATCTCCAATTGCAATTTCCACAAAAAGAGAGTTTCAAATCTGCTCTGTCCAAAGAAATGTTCAACTCTGTGAGCTGAATACACACAACACAAAGAAGTTACTGAAAATTCTTCTGTCTAGCATTATATGAAGAAATCCCTTTTCCAACGAACTCGTCAAAGAGGTCCAAATATCCCCTTGCAGACTTTACAAACAGAGTGTTTCCAAACTGCTGTATGAACAGAAAGGTTAAACTCTGTGAGCTGAATGCACACATCACATAGTAGTTTCTGAGAATGATTCTGTCTAGTTTTTATACGAAGATATTTCCTTTTCTAACATTGGCCTAAAATCGCTTGAAATCTCCAATTGCAATTTCCCCAAAAAGAGAGTTTCAAATCTGCTCTGTCCAAAGAAAGGTTCAACTCTGTGAGCTGAATACACACAACACAAAGAAGTTACTGAAAATTCTTCTGTCTAGCATTATATGAAGAAATCCCGTTTCCAACGAAGTCCTCAAAGAGGTCCAAATATCCACTTGCAGACTTTACAAACAGAGTGTTTCCAAACTGCTGTATGAACAGAAAGATTAAACTCTGTGAGCTGAATGCACACATCACATAGTAGTTTCTGAGAATCATTCTGTCTAGTTTTTATAGCAAGATATTTCCTTTTCTAACATTGGCCTCAAATCGCTTGAAATCTCCAATTGCAATTTCCACAAAAACAGAGTTTCAAATCTGCTCTGTCCAAAGAATGGTTCAACTCTGTGAGCTGAATACACACAACACAAAGAAGTTACTCAAAATTCTTCTGTCTAGCATTATATGAAGAAATCCCGTTTCCAACGAAGTCCTCAGACAGGTCCAAATATCCACTTGCAGACTTTACAAACAGAGGGTTTCCAAACTGCTGTATGAACAGAAAGGTTAAACTCTGTGAGCTGAATGCACACATCACATAGTAGTTTCTGAGAATCATTCTGTGTAGTTTTTATACCAAGATATTTCCTTTTCTCACATTGGCCTCAAATCGCTTGAAATCTCAAATTCCAAATTCCAGAAAAAGACAGTTTCAAACCTGCAGTGTGTAAGGAAAGGTTCAAATCTGTGAGTTGAATACACACAACACAAAGAAGTTACTGAGAATTCTTCTGTCTAGCATTATATGAAGAAATCCCGTTTCCAACGAAGGCCTCAAAGTGGTGCAAATATCCACTTGTAGACTTTAGAAACAGAGTGTTTCCAAACTGCTCTATGAACAGAAAAGTTAAACTCTGTGAGCTGAACGCACACATCACAAAGTTGTTTCTGAGAATGATTCTGTCTAGTTTTTATACCAAGATATTTCGTTTTCTAACATTGGCCTAAAATCGCTTGAAATCTCCAATTGCAATTTCCACAATAAGAGAGTTTGAAATCTGCTCTGTCCAAAGAAAGGTTCAACTCTGTGAGCTGAATACACACAACACAAAGAAGTTACTGAGAATTCTTCTGTCTAGCATTATATGAAGAAATCCCGTTTCCAACGAATTACTCAAAGAGGTCCAAATATCCACTTGCAGACTTTACAAACAGAGTGTTTCCAAACTGCTCTATGAACAGAAAGGTTAAACTCTGTGAGCTGAATTCACACATCACATAGTAGTTTCTGAGAATGATTCTGTCTAGTTTTTATACCAAGATATTTCCTTTTCTAACATAGGCCTCAAATCGCTTGAAATCTCCAATTTCAAATTCCAGAAAAAGAGAGTTTCAAATCTGCTCTGTCCAAAGAAAGGTTCAACTCTGTGAGCTGAATACATACAACACAAAGAAGTTACTGAAAATTCTTCTGTCTAGCATTATATGAAGAAATCCCGTTTCCAACGAAGTCCTCAAAGAGGTCCAAATATCCACTTGTAGACTTTACAAACAGAGTGTTTCCAAACTGCTCTATGAACAGAAAGGTTAAACTCTGTGAGCTGAATGCACACATCACATAGTAGTTTCTGAGAATGATTCTGTCTAGTTTCTATGCAAAGATATTACCTTTTCTAACATTGGCCTCAAATCGCTTGAAATCTCAAATTCCAAATTCCAGAAAAAGACAGTTTCAAACCTGCAGTGTGTAAGGAAAGGTTCAAACCTGTGAGTTGAATACACACAACACAAAGAAGTTACTGAGAATTCTTCTGTCTAGCATTATATGAAGAAATCCCGTTTCCAACGAAGGCCTCAAAGTGGAGCAAATATCCACTTCTAGACTTTAGAAACAGAGTGTTTCCAAACCGCTCTATGAACAGAAAAGTTAAACTCTGTGAGCTGAACGCACACATCACAAAGTTGTTTCTGAGAATGATTCTGTCTAGTTTTTATACCAAGATATTTCGTTTTCTAACATTGGACTAAAATCGCTTGAAATCTCCAATTGCAATTTCCACAAAAAGAGAGTTTCAAATCTGCTCTGTCCAAAGAAATGTTCAACTCTGTGAGCTGAATACACACAACACAAAGAAGTTACTGAAAATTCTTCTGTCTAGCATTATATGAAGAAATCCCTTTTCCAACGAACTCGTCAAAGAGGTCCAAATATCCCCTTGCAGACTTTACAAACAGAGTGTTTCCAAACTGCTGTATGAACAGAAAGGTTAAACTCTGTGAGCTGAATGCACACATCACATAGTAGTTTCTGAGAATGATTCTGTCTAGTTTTTATACGAAGATATTTCCTTTTCTAACATTGGCCTCAAATCGCTTGAAATCTCCAATTGCAATTTCCCCAAAAAGAGAGTTTCAAATCTGCTCTGTCCAAAGAAAGGTTCAACTCTGTGAGCTGAATACACACAACACAAAGAAGTTACTGAAAATTCTTCTGTCTAGCATTATATGAAGAAATCCCGTTTCCAACGAAGTCCTCAAAGAGGTCCAAATATCCACTTGCAGACTTTACAAACAGAGTGTTTCCAAACTGCTGTATGAACAGAAAGATTAAACTCTGTGAGCTGAATGCACACATCACATAGTAGTTTCTGAGAATCATTCTGTCTAGTTTTTATAGCAAGATATTTCCTTTTCTAACATTGGCCTCAAATCGCTTGAAATCTCCAATTGCAATTTCCACAAAAACAGAGTTTCAAATCTGCTCTGTCCAAAGAAAGGTTCAACTCTGTGAGCTGAATACACACAACACAAAGAAGTTACTCAAAATTCTTCTGTCTAGCATTATATGAAGAAATCCCGTTTCCAACGAAGTCCTCAAACAGGTCCAAATATCCACTTGCAGACTTTACAAACAGAGGGTTTCCAAACTGCTGTATGAACAGAAAGGTTAAACTCTGTGAGCTGAATGCACACATCACATAGTAGTTTCTGAGAATCATTCTGTGTTGTTTTTATACCAAGATATTTCCTTTTCTCACATTGGCCTCAAATCGCTTGAAATCTCAAATTCCAAATTCCAGAAAAAGACAGTTTCAAACCTGCAGTGTGTAAGGAAAGGTTCAAATCTGTGAGTTGAATACACACAACACAAAGAAGTTACTGAGAATTCTTCTGTCTAGCATTATATGAAGAAATCCCGTTTCCAACGAAGGCCTCAAAGTGGTGCAAATATCCACTTGTAGACTTTAGAAACAGAGTGTTTCCAAACTGCTCTATGAACAGAAAAGTTAAACTCTGTGAGCTGAACGCACACATCACAAAGTTGTTTCTGAGAATGATTCTGTCTAGTTTTTATACCAAGATATTTCGTTTTCTAACATTGGCCTAAAATCGCTTGAAATCTCCAATTGCAATTTCCACAATAAGAGAGTTTGAAATCTGCTCTGTCCAAAGAAAGGTTCAACTCTGTGAGCTGAATACACACAACACAAAGAAGTTACTGAAAATTCTTCTGTCTAGCATTATATGAAGAAATCCCGTTTCCAACGAATTCCTCAAAGAGGTCCAAATATCCACTTGCAGACTTTACAAACAGAGTGTTTCCAAACTGCTCTATGAACAGAAAGGTTAAACTCTGTGAGCTGAATTCACACATCACATAGTAGTTTCTGAGAATGATTCTGTCTAGTTTTTATACCAAGATATTTCCTTTTCTAACATAGGCCTCAAATCGCTTGAAATCTCCAATTTCAAATTCCAGAAAAAGAGAGTTTCAAATCTGCTCTGTCCAAAGAAAGGTTCAACTCTGTGAGCTGAATACATACAACACAAAGAAGTTACTGAAAATTCTTCTGTCTAGCATTATATGAAGAAATCCCGTTTCCAACGAAGTCCTCAAAGAGGTCCAAATATCCACTTGTAGACTTTACAAACAGAGTGTTTCCAAACTGCTCTATGAACAGAAAGGTTAAACTCTGTGAGCTGAATGCACACATCACATAGTAGTTTCTGAGAATCATTCTGTGTAGTTTTTATACCAAGATATTTCCTTTTCTCACATTGGCCTCAAATCGCTTGAAATCTCAAATTCCAAATTCCAGAAAAAGACAGTTTCAAACCTGCAGTGTGTAAGGAAAGGTTCAAATCTGTGAGTTGAATACACACAACACAAAGAAGTTACTGAGAATTCTTCTGTCTAGCATTATATGAAGAAATCCCGTTTCCAACGAAGGCCTCAAAGTGGTGCAAATATCCACTTGTAGACTTTAGAAACAGAGTGTTTCCAAACTGCTCTATGAACAGAAAAGTTAAACTCTGTGAGCTGAACGCACACATCACAAAGTTGTTTCTGAGAATGATTCTGTCTAGTTTTTATACCAAGATATTTCGTTTTCTAACATTGGCCTAAAATCGCTTGAAATCTCCAATTGCAATTTCCACAATAAGAGAGTTTGAAATCTGCTCTGTCCAAAGAAAGGTTCAACTCTGTGAGCTGAATACACACAACACAAAGAAGTTACTGAAAATTCTTCTGTCTAGCATTATATGAAGAAATCCCGTTTCCAACGAATTCCTCAAAGAGGTCCAAATATCCACTTGCAGACTTTACAAACAGAGTGTTTCCAAACTGCTCTATGAACAGAAAGGTTAAACTCTGTTAGCTGAATTCACACATCACATAGTAGTTTCTGAGAATGATTCTGTCTAGTTTTTATACCAAGATATTTCCTTTTCTAACATAGGCCTCAAATCGCTTGAAATCTCCAATTTCAAATTCCAGAAAAAGAGAGTTTCAAATCTGCTCTGTCCAAAGAAAGGTTCAACTCTGTGAGCTGAATACATACAACACAAAGAAGTTACTGAAAATTCTTCTGTCTAGCATTATATGAAGAAATCCCGTTTCCAACGAAGTCCTCAAAGAGGTCCAAATATCCACTTGTAGACTTTACAAACAGAGTGTTTCCAAACTGCTCTATGAACAGAAAGGTTAAACTCTGTGAGCTGAATGCACACATCACATAGTAGTTTCTGAGAATGATTCTGTCTAGTTTCTATGCAAAGATATTACCTTTTCTAACATTGGCCTCAAATCGCTTGAAATCTCAAATTCCAAATTCCAGAAAAAGACAGTTTCAAACCTGCAGTGTGTAAGGAAAGGTTCAAATCTGTGAGTTGAATACACACAACACAAAGAAGTTACTGAGAATTCTTCTGTCTAGCATTATATGAAGAAATCCCGTTTCCAACGAAGGCCTCAAAGTGGAGCAAATATCCACTTCTAGACTTTAGAAACAGAGTGTTTCCAAACCGCTCTATGAACAGAAAAGTTAAACTCTGTGAGCTGAACGCACACATCACAAAGTTGTTTCTGAGAATGATTCTGTCTAGTTTTTATACCAAGATATTTCGTTTTCTAACATTGGACTAAAATCGCTTGAAATCTCCAATTGCAATTTCCACAAAAAGAGAGTTTCAAATCTGCTCTGTCCAAAGAAATGTTCAACTCTGTGAGCTGAATACACACAACACAAAGAAGTTACTGAAAATTCTTCTGTCTAGCATTATATGAAGAAATCCCTTTTCCAACGAACTCGTCAAAGAGGTCCAAATATCCCCTTGCAGACTTTACAAACAGAGTGTTTCCAAACTGCTCTATGAACAGAAAGGTTAAACTCTGTGAGCTGAATGCACACATCACATAGTAGTTTCTGAGAATGATTCTGTCTAGTTTTTATACGAAGATATTTCCTTTTCTAACATTGGCCTAAAATCGCTTGAAATCTCCAATTGCAATTTCCACAAAAAGAGAGTTTCAAATCTGCTCTGTCCAAAGAAAGGTTCAACTCTGTGAGCTGAATACACACAACACAAAGAAGTTACTGAAAATTCTTCTGTCTAGCATTATATGAAGAAATCCCGTTTCCAACGAAGTCCTCAAAGAGGTCCAAATATCCACTTGCAGACTTTACAAACAGAGTGTTTCCAAACTGCTGTATGAACAGAAAGATTAAACTCTGTGAGCTGAATGCACACATCACATAGTAGTTTCTGAGAATCATTCTGTCTAGTTTTTATAGCAAGATATTTCCTTTTCTAACATTGGCCTCAAATCGCTTGAAATCTCCAATTGCAATTTCCACAAAAACAGAGTTTCAAATCTGCTCTGTCCAAAGAAAGGTTCAACTCTGTGAGCTGAATACACACAACACAAAGAAGTTACTCAAAATTCTTCTGTCTAGCATTATATGAAGAAATCCCGTTTCCAACGAAGTCCTCAAACAGGTCCAAATATCCACTTGCAGACTTTACAAACAGAGGGTTTCCAAACTGCTGTATGAACAGAAAGGTTAAACTCTGTGAGCTGAATGCACACATCACATAGTAGTTTCTGAGAATCATTCTGTGTAGTTTTTATACCAAGATATTTCCTTTTCTCACATTGGCCTCAAATCGCTTGAAATCTCAAATTCCAAATTCCAGAAAAAGACAGTTTCAAACCTGCAGTGTGTAAGGAAAGGTTCAAATCTGTGAGTTGAATACACACAACACAAAGAAGTTACTGAGAATTCTTCTGTCTAGCATTATATGAAGAAATCCCGTTTCCAACGAAGGCCTCAAAGTGGTGCAAATATCCACTTGTAGACTTTAGAAACAGAGTGTTTCCAAACTGCTCTATGAACAGAAAAGTTAAACTCTGTGAGCTGAACGCACACATCACAAAGTTGTTTCTGAGAATGATTCTGTCTAGTTTTTATACCAAGATATTTCGTTTTCTAACATTGGCCTAAAATCGCTTGAAATCTCCAATTGCAATTTCCACAATAAGAGAGTTTGAAATCTGCTCTGTCCAAAGAAAGGTTCAACTCTGTGAGCTGAATACACACAACACAAAGAAGTTACTGAAAATTCTTCTGTCTAGCATTATATGAAGAAATCCCGTTTCCAACGAATTCCTCAAAGAGGTCCAAATATCCACTTGCAGACTTTACAAACAGAGTGTTTCCAAACTGCTCTATGAACAGAAAGGTTAAACTCTGTGAGCTGAATTCACACATCACATAGTAGTTTCTGAGAATGATTCTGTCTAGTTTTTATACCAAGATATTTCCTTTTCTAACATAGGCCTCAAATCGCTTGAAATCTCCAATTTCAAATTCCAGAAAAAGAGAGTTTCAAATCTGCTCTGTCCAAAGAAAGGTTCAACTCTGTGAGCTGAATACATACAACACAAAGAAGTTACTGAAAATTCTTCTGTCTAGCATTATATGAAGAAATCCCGTTTCCAACGAAGTCCTCAAAGAGGTCCAAATATCCACTTGTAGACTTTACAAACAGAGTGTTTCCAAACTGCTCTATGAACAGAAAGGTTAAACTCTGTGAGCTGAATGCACACATCACATAGTAGTTTCTGAGAATCATTCTGTGTAGTTTTTATACCAAGATATTTCCTTTTCTCACATTGGCCTCAAATCGCTTGAAATCTCAAATTCCAAATTCCAGAAAAAGACAGTTTCAAACCTGCAGTGTGTAAGGAAAGGTTCAAATCTGTGAGTTGAATACACACAACACAAAGAAGTTACTGAGAATTCTTCTGTCTAGCATTATATGAAGAAATCCCGTTTCCAACGAAGGCCTCAAAGTGATGCAAATATCCACTTGTAGACTTTAGAAACAGAGTGTTTCCAAACTGCTCTATGAACAGAAAAGTTAAACTCTGTGAGCTGAACGCACACATCACAAAGTTGTTTCTGAGAATGATTCTGTCTAGTTTTTATACCAAGATATTTCGTTTTCTAACATTGGCCTAAAATCGCTTGAAACCTCCAATTGCAATTTCCACAATAAGAGAGTTTGAAATCTGCTCTGTCCAAAGAAAGGTTCAACTCTGTGAGCTGAATACACACAACACAAAGAAGTTACTGAAAATTCTTCTGTCTAGCATTATATGAAGAAATCCCGTTTCCAACGAATTCCTCAAAGAGGTCCAAATATCCACTTGCAGACTTTACAAACAGAGTGTTTCCAAACTGCTCTATGAACAGAAAGGTTAAACTCTGTGAGCTGAATTCACACATCACATAGTAGTTTCTGAGAATGATTCTGTCTAGTTTTTATACCAAGATATTTCCTTTTGTAACATAGGCCTCAAATCGCTTGAAATCTCCAATTTCAAATTCCAGAAAAAGAGAGTTTCAAATCTGCTCTGTCCAAAGAAAGGTTCAACTCTGTGAGCTGAATACACACAACACAAAGAAGTTACTGAAAATTCTTCTGTCTAGCATTATATGAAGAAATCCCGTTTCCAACGAAGTCCTCAAAGAGGTCCAAATATCCACTTGCAGACTTTACAAACAGAGTGTTTCCAAACTGCTCTATGAACAGAAAGGTTAAACTCTGTGAGCTGAATGCACGCATCACATAGTAGTTTCTGAGAATGATTCTGTCTAGTTTCCATACGAAGATATTTCCTTTTCTAACATTGGCCTCAAATCGCTTGAAATCTCAAATTCCAAATTCCAGAAAAAGACAGTTTCAAACCTGCAGTGTGTAAGGAAAGGTTCAAATCTGTGAGTTGAATACACACAACACAAAGAAGTTACTGAGAATTCTTCTGTCTAGCATTATATGAAGAAATCCCGTTTCCAACGAAGGACTCAAAGTGGTGCAAATATCCACTTGTAGACTTTAGAAACAGAGTGTTTCCAAACTGCTCTATGAACAGAAAAGTTAAACTCTGTGAGCTGAACGCACACATCACAAAGTTGTTTCTGAGAATGATTCTGTCTAGTTTTTATACCAAGATATTTCGTTTTCTAACATTGGCCTAAAATCGCTTGAAATCTCCAATTGCAATTCCAACAATAAGAGAGTTTGAAATCTGCTCTGTCCAAAGAAATGTTCAACTCTGTGAGCTGAATACACACAACACAAAGAAGTTACTGAAAATTCTTCTGTCTAGCATTATATGAAGAAATCCCTTTTCCAACGAACTCGACAAAGAGGTCCAAATATCCCCTTGCAGACTTTACAAACAGAGTGTTTCCAAACTGCTGTATGAACAGAAAGGTTAAACTCTGTGAGCTGAATGCACACATCACATAGTAGTTTCTGAGAATGATTCTGTCTAGTTTTTATACGAAGATATTTCCTTTTCTAACATTGGCCTAAAATCGCTTGAAATCTCCAATTGCAATTTCCCCAAAAAGAGAGTTTCAAATCTGCTCTGTCCAAAGAAAGGTTCAACTCTGTGAGCTGAATACACACAACACAAAGAAGTTACTGAAAATTCTTCTGTCTAGCATTATATGAACAAATCCCTTTTCCAACGAAGTCCTCAAAGAGGTCCAAATATCCACTTGCAGACTTTACAAACAGAGTGTTTCCAAACTGCTGTATGAACAGAAAGGTTCAACTCTGTGAGCTGAATGCACACATCACATAGTAGTTTCTGAGAATCATTCTGTCTAGTTTTTATAGCAAGATATTTCCTTTTCTAACATTGGCCTCAAATCGCTTGAAATCTCCAATTGCAATTTCCACAAAAAGAGAGTTTCAAATCTGCTCTGTCCAAAGAAAGGTTCAACTCTGTGAGCTGAATACACACAACACAAAGAAGTTACTGAAAATTCTTCTGTCTAGCATTATATGAAGAAATCCCGTTTCCAACGAAGGCCTCAAAGAGTTCCAAATATCCACTTGCAGACTTTACAAACAGAGTGTTTCCAAACTGCTGTATGAACAGAAAGGTTAAACTCTGTGAGCTGAATGCACACATCACATAGTAGTTTCTGAGAATCATTCTGTGTAGTTTTTATACCAAGATATTTCCTTTTCTCATATTGGCCTCAAATCGCTTGAAATCTCAAATTCCAAATTCCAGAAAAAGACAGTTTCAAACCTGCAGTGTGTAAGGAAAGGTTCAAATCTGTGAGTTGAATACACACAACACAAAGAAGTTACTGAGAATTCTTCTGTCTAGCATTATATGAAGAAATCCCGTTTCCAACGAAGGCCTCAAAGTGGTGCAAATATCCACTTGTAGACTTTAGAAACAGAGTGTTTCCAAACTGCTCTATGAACAGAAAAGTTAAACTCTGTGAGCTGAACGCACACATCACAAAGTTGTTTCTGAGAATGATTCTGTCTAGTTTTTATACCAAGATATTTCGTTTTCTAACATTGGCCTAAAATCGCTTGAAACCTCCAATTGCAATTTCCACAATAAGAGAGTTTGAAATCTGCTCTGTCCAAAGAAAGGTTCAACTCTGTGAGCTGAATACACACAACACAAAGAAGTTACTGAAAATTCTTCTGTCTAGCATTATATGAAGAAATCCCGTTTCCAACGAATTCCTCAAAGAGGTCCAAATATCCACTTGCAGACTTTACAAACAGAGTGTTTCCAAACTGCTCTATGAACAGAAAGGTTAAACTCTGTGAGCTGAATTCACACATCACATAGTAGTTTCTGAGAATGATTCTGTCTAGTTTTTATACCAAGATATTTCCTTTTGTAACATAGGCCTCAAATCGCTTGAAATCTCCAATTTCAAATTCCAGAAAAAGAGAGTTTCAAATCTGCTCTGTCCAAAGAAAGGTTCAACTCTGTGAGCTGAATACACACAACACAAAGAAGTTACTGAAAATTCTTCTGTCTAGCATTATATGAAGAAATCCCGTTTCCAACGAAGTCCTCAAAGAGGTCCAAATATCCACTTGCAGACTTTACAAACAGAGTGTTTCCAAACTGCTCTATGAACAGAAAGGTTAAACTCTGTGAGCTGAATGCACGCATCACATAGTAGTTTCTGAGAATGATTCTGTCTAGTTTCCATACGAAGATATTTCCTTTTCTAACATTGGCCTCAAATCGCTTGAAATCTCAAATTCCAAATTCCAGAAAAAGACAGTTTCAAACCTGCAGTGTGTAAGGAAAGGTTCAAATCTGTGAGTTGAATACACACAACACAAAGAAGTTACTGAGAATTCTTCTGTCTAGCATTATATGAAGAAATCCCGTTTCCAACGAAGGACTCAAAGTGGTGCAAATATCCACTTGTAGACTTTAGAAACAGAGTGTTTCCAAACTGCTCTATGAACAGAAAAGTTAAACTCTGTGAGCTGAACGCACACATCACAAAGTTGTTTCTGAGAATGATTCTGTCTAGTTTTTATACCAAGATATTTCGTTTTCTAACATTGGCCTAAAATCGCTTGAAATCTCCAATTGCAATTCCAACAATAAGAGAGTTTGAAATCTGCTCTGTCCAAAGAAATGTTCAACTCTGTGAGCTGAATACACACAACACAAAGAAGTTACTGAAAATTCTTCTGTCTAGCATTATATGAAGAAATCCCTTTTCCAACGAACTCGACAAAGAGGTCCAAATATCCCCTTGCAGACTTTACAAACAGAGTGTTTCCAAACTGCTGTATGAACAGAAAGGTTAAACTCTGTGAGCTGAATGCACACATCACATAGTAGTTTCTGAGAATGATTCTGTCTAGTTTTTATACGAAGATATTTCCTTTTCTAACATTGGCCTAAAATCGCTTGAAATCTCCAATTGCAATTTCCCCAAAAAGAGAGTTTCAAATCTGCTCTGTCCAAAGAAAGGTTCAACTCTGTGAGCTGAATACACACAACACAAAGAAGTTACTGAAAATTCTTCTGTCTAGCATTATATGAACAAATCCCTTTTCCAACGAAGTCCTCAAAGAGGTCCAAATATCCACTTGCAGACTTTACAAACAGAGTGTTTCCAAACTGCTGTATGAACAGAAAGGTTCAACTCTGTGAGCTGAATGCACACATCACATAGTAGTTTCTGAGAATCATTCTGTCTAGTTTTTATAGCAAGATATTTCCTTTTCTAACATTGGCCTCAAATCGCTTGAAATCTCCAATTGCAATTTCCACAAAAAGAGAGTTTCAAATCTGCTCTGTCCAAAGAAAGGTTCAACTCTGTGAGCTGAATACACACAACACAAAGAAGTTACTGAAAATTCTTCTGTCTAGCATTATATGAAGAAATCCCGTTTCCAACGAAGGCCTCAAAGAGTTCCAAATATCCACTTGCAGACTTTACAAACAGAGTGTTTCCAAACTGCTGTATGAACAGAAAGGTTAAACTCTGTGAGCTGAATGCACACATCACATAGTAGTTTCTGAGAATCATTCTGTGTAGTTTTTATACCAAGATATTTCCTTTTCTCATATTGGCCTCAAATCGCTTGAAATCTCAAATTCCAAATTCCAGAAAAAGACAGTTTCAAACCTGCAGTGTGTAAGGAAAGGTTCAAATCTGTGAGTTGAATACACACAACACAAAGAAGTTACTGAGAATTCTTCTGTCTAGCATTATATGAAGAAATCCCGTTTCCAACGAAGGCCTCAAAGTGGTGCAAATATCCACTTGTAGACTTTAGAAACAGAGTGTTTCCAAACTGCTCTATGAACAGAAAAGTTAAACTCTGTGAGCTGAACGCACACATCACAAAGTTGTTTCTGAGAATGATTCTGTCTAGTTTTTATACCAAGATATTTCGTTTTCTAACATTGGCCTAAAATCGCTTGAAATCTCCAATTGCAATTTCCACAATAAGAGAGTTTCAAATCTGCTCTGTCCAAAGAAAGGTTCAACTCTGTGAGCTGAATACACACAACACAAAGAAGTTACTGAAAATTCTTCTGTCTAGCATTTTATGAAGAAATCCCGTTTCCAACGAAGTCCTCAAAGAGGTCCAAATATCCACTTGCAGACTTTACAAACAGAGTGTTTCCAAACTGCTGTATGAACAGAAAGGTTAAACTCTGTGAGCCGAATGCACACATCACATAGTAGTTTCTGAGAATGATTCTGTCTAGTTTCTATACGAAGATACTTCCTTTTCTAACATTGGCCTAAAATCGCTTGAAATCTCCAATTGCAATTTCCCCAAAAAGAGAGTTTCAAATCTGCTCTGTCCAAAGAATGGTTCAACTCTGTGAGCTGAATACACACAACACAAAGAAGTTACTGAAAATTCTTCTGTCTAGCTTTATATGAAGAAATCCCGTTTCCAACGAATTCCTCAAAGAGGTCCAAATATCCACTTGCAGACTTTACAAACAGAGTGTTTCCAAACTGCTCTATGAACAGAAAGGTTAAAATCTGTGAGCTGAATGCACACATCACATAGTAGTTTCTGAGAATCATTCTGTCTAGATTTTATAGCAAGATATTTCCTTTTCTAACATTGGCCTCAAATCGCTTGAAATCTCCAATTGCAATTTCCACAAAAACAGAGTTTCAAATCTGTTCTGTCCAAAGAAAGGTTCAACTCTGTGAGCTGAATACACACAACACAAAGAAGTTACTGAAAATTCTTCTGTCTAGCATTATATGAAGAAATCCCGTTTCCAACGAAGTCCTCAAAGAGGTCCAAATATCCACTTGCAGACTTTACAAACAGAGTGTTTCCAAACTGCTCTATGAACAGAAAGGTTAAACTCTGTGAGCTGAATGCACACATCACATAGTAGTTTCTGAGAATGATTCTGTCTAGTTTCTATGCGAAGATATTACCTTTTCTAACATTGGCTTCAAATCGCTTGAAATCTCAAATTCCAAATTCCAGAAAAAGACAGTTTCAAACCTGCAGTGTGTAAGGAAAGGTTCAAATCTGTGAGTTGAATACACACAACACAAAGAAGTTACTGAGAATTCTTCTGTCTAGCATTATATGAAGAAATCCCGTTTCCAACGAAGGCCTCAAAGTGGTGCAAATATCCACTTGTAGACTTTAGAAACAGAGTGTTTCCAAACTGCTCTATGAACAGAAAAGTTAAACTCTGTGAGCTGAACGCACACATCACAAAGTTGTTTCTGAGAATGATTCTGTCTAGTTTTTATACCAAGATATTTCGTTTTCTAACATTGGCCTAAAATCGCTTGAAATCTCCAATTGCAATTTCCACAATAAGAGAGTTTCAAATCTGCTCTGTCCAAAGAAAGGTTCAACTCTGTGAGCTGAATACACACAACACAAAGAAGTTACTGAAAATTCTTCTGTCTAGCATTATATGAAGAAATCCCGTTTCCAACGAAGGCCTCAAAGAGTTCCAAATATCCACTTGCAGACTTTACAAACAGAGTGTTTCCAAACTGCTGTATGAACAGAAAGGTGAAACTCTGTGAGCTGAATGCAAACATCACATAGTACTTTCTGAGAATGATTCTGTCTAGTTTTTATACGAAGATACTTCCTTTTCTAACATTGGCCTAAAATAGCTTGAAATCTCCAATTGCAATTTCCCCAAAAAGAGAGTTTCAAATCTGCTCTGTCCAAACAATGGTTCAACTCTGTGAGCTGAATACACACAACACAAAGAAGTTACTGAAAATTCTTCTGTCTAGCATTATATGAAGAAATCCCGTTTCCAACGAATTCCTCAAAGAGGTCCAAATATCCACTTGCAGACTTTACAAACAGAGTGTTTCCAAACTGCTCTATGAACAGAAAGGTTAAACTCTGTGAGCTGAATGCACACATCACATAGTACTTTCTGAGAATGATTCTGTCTAGTTTTTATACCAAGATATTTCCTTTTCTAACATAGGCCTCAAATCGCTTGAAATCTCCAATTTCAAATTCCAGAAAAAGAGAGTTTCAAATCTGCTCTGTCCAAAGAAAGGTTCAACTCTGTGAGCTGAATACACACAACACAAAGAAGTTACTGAAAATTCTTCTGTCTAGCATTATATGAAGAAATCCCTTTTCCAACGAAGTCCTCAAAGAGGTCCAAATATCCACTTGCAGACATTACAAACAGAGTGTTTCCAAACTGCTCTATGAACAGAAAGGTTAAACTCTGTGAGCTGAATGCACACATCACATAGTAGTTTCTGAGAATGATTCTGTCTAGTTTCTATGCGAAGATATTTCCTTTTGTAACATTGGCCTCAAATCGCTTGAAATCTCAAATTCCAAATTCCAGAAAAAGACAGTTTCAAACCTGCAGTGTGTAAGGAAATGTTCAAATCTGTGAGTTGAATACACACAACACAAAGAAGTTACTGAGAATTCTTCTGTCTAGCATTATATGAAGAAATCCCGTTTCCAACGAAGGCCTCAAAGTTGTGCAAATATCCACTTGTAGACTTCAGAAACAGAGTGTTTCCAAACTGCTCTATGAACAGAAAAGTTAAACTCTGTGAGCTGAACGCACACATCACAAAGTTGTTTCTGAGAATGATTCTGTCAAGTTTTTATACCAAGATATTCGTTTTCTAACATTGGCCTAAAATCGCTTGAAATCTCCAATTGCAATTTCCACAAAAAGAGAGTTTCAAATCTGCTCTGTCCAAAGAAATGTTCAACTCTGTGAGCTGAATACACACAACACAAAGAAGTTACTCAAAATTCTTCTGTCTAGCATTATATAAAGAAATCCCGTTTCCAACGAAATCCTCAAAGAGGTCCAAATATCCCCTTGTAGACTTTACAAACAGAGTGTTTCCAAACTGCTCTATGAACAGAAATGTTAAACTCTGTGAGCTGAATGCACACATCACATAGTAGTTTCTGAGAATGATTCTGTCTAGTTTTTATACCAAGATATTTCCTTTTCTCACATTGGCCTCAAATCGCTTGAAATCTCAAATTCCAAATTCCAGAAAAAGACAGTTTCAAACCTGCAGTGTGTAAAGAAAGGTTCAAATCTGTGAGTTGAATACACACAACACAAAGAAGTTACTGAGAATTCTTCTGTCTAGCATTATATGAAGAAATCCCGTTTCCAACGAAGGCCTCAAAGTGGTGCAAATATCCACTTGTAGACTTTAGAAACAGAGTGTTTCCAAACTGCTCTATGAACAGAAAAGTTAAACTCTGTGAGCTGAACGCACACATCACAAAGTTGTTTCTGAGAATGATTCTGTCTAGTTTTTATAGCAAGATATTTCGTTTTCTAACATTGGCCTAAAATCGCTTGAAATCTCCAATTGCAATTTCCACAATAAGACAGTTTCAAATCTGCTCTGTCCAAAGAAAGGTTCAACTCTGTGAGCTGAATACACACAACACAAAGAAGTTACTGAAAATTCTTCTGTCTAGCATTATATGAAGAAATCCCGTTTCCAACGAAGTCCTCAAATACGTCCAAATATCCACTTGCAGACTTACAAACAGAGTGTTTCCAAACTGTTCTATGAACAGAAAGGTTAAACTCTGTGAGCTGAATGCACCCATCACAAAGTAGTTTCTGAGAATGATTCTGTCTAGTTTCTATACGAAGATATTTCCTTTTCTAACATTGGCCTCAAATCGCTTGAAATCTCAAATTCCAAATTCCAGAAAAAGACAGTTTCAAACCTGCAGTGTGTAAGGAAAGGTTCAAGTCTGTGAGTTGAATACACACAACACAAAGAAGTTACTGAGAATTCTTCTGTCTAGCATTATATGAAGAAATCCCGTTTCCAACGAAGGCCTCAATGTGGTGCAAATATCCTCTTGTAGACTTTAGAAACAGTGTTTCCAAACTGCTCTATGAACAGAAAAGTTAAACTCTCTGAGTTGAACGCACATATCACAAAGTTGTTTCTGAGAATGATTCTGTCTAGTTTTTATACCAAGATATTTCGTTTTCTAACATTGGCCTAAAATCGCTTGAAATCTCCAATTACAATTTCCACAAAAAGAGAATTTCAAATCTGCTCCGTCCAAAGAAAGATTCAACCCTGTGAGCTGAATACACACAACACAAAGAAGTTACTGAAAATTCTTTTGTCTAGCATTATATGATGAAATCCCGTTTCCAACGAAGTCCTCAAAGAGTTCCAAATATCCACTTGCAGACTTTACAAACAGAGTGTTTCCAAACTGCTGTATGAACAGAAAGGTTAAACTCTGTGAGCTGAATGCACACATCACATAGTAGTTTCTGAGAATGATTCTGTCTAGTTTTTATACGAAGGTATTTCCTTTTCTAACATTGGCCTAAAATCGCTTGAAATCTCCAATTGCAATTTCCCCAAAAAGAGAGTTTCAAATCTGCTCTGTCCAAAGAAATGTTCAACTCTGTGAGCTGAATACACACAACACAAAGAAGTTACTGAAAATTCTTCTGTCTAGCATTATATGAAGAAATCCCGTTTCCAACGAAGTCCTCAAACAGGTCCAAATATCCACTTGCAGACTTGCAAACAGAGGGTTTCCAAACTGCTGTATGAACAGAAAGGTTAAACTCTGTGAGCTGAATGCACACATCACATAGTAGTGTCTGAGAATCATTCTGTGTAGTTTTTATACCAAGATATTTCCTTTTCTCACATTGGCCTCAAATCGCTTGAAATCTCAAATTCCAAATTCCAGAAAAAGACAGTTTCAAACCTGCAGTGTGTAAGGAAAGTTTCAAATCTGTGAGTTCAATACACACAACACAAAGAAGTTACTGAGAATTCTTCTGTTTAGCATTATATGAAGAAATCCCGTTTCCAACGAAGGCCTCAAAGTGGTGCAAATATCCACTTGTAGACTTTAGAAACAGAGTGTTTCCAAACTGCTCTATGAACAGAAAAGTTAAACTCTGTGAGCTGAACGCACACATCACAAAGTTGTTTCTGAGAATGATTCTGTCTAGTTTTTATACCAAGATATTTCGTTTTCTAACATTGGCCTAAAATCGCTTGAAATCTCCAATTGCAATTTCCACAATAAGAGAGTTTCAAATCTGCTCTGTCCAAAGAAAGGTTCAAATCTGTGAGCTGAATACACACAACACAAAGAAGTTACTGAAAATTCTTCTGTCTAGCATTATATGAAGAAATCCCGTTTCCAACGAAGTCCTCAAAGAGGTCCAAATATCCACTCGCAGACTTTACAAACAGAGTGTGTCCAAACTGCTGTATGAACAGAAAGGTTAAACTCTGTGAGCTGAATGCACACATCACATAGTAGTTTCTGAGAATGATTCTGTCTAGTTTTTATACGAAGATATTTCCTTTTCTGACATTGGCCTAAAATCGCTTGAAATCTCCAATTGCAATTTCCCCAAAAAGAGAGTTTCAAATCTGCTCTGTCCAAAGAAAGGTTCAACTCTGTGAGCTGAATGCACACATCACAAAGAAGTTACTGAAAATCCTTCTGTCTAGCATTATATGAAGAAATCCCGTTTCCAACGAAGTCCTCAAAGAGTTCCAAATATCCACTTGCAGACTTTACAAACAGAGTGTTTCCAAACTGCTGTATGAACAGAAAGGTTAAACTCTGTGAGCTGAATGCACACATCACATAGTAGTTTCTGAGAATCATTCTGTCTAGTTTTTATACCAAGATATTTCCTTTTCTCACATTGGCCTCAAATCGCTTGAAATCTCAAATTCCAAATTCCAGAAAAAGACAGTTTCAAACCTGCAGTGTGTAAGGAAAGGTTCAAATCTGTGAGTTGAATACACACAACACAAAGAAGTTACTGAGAATTCTTCTGTCTAGCATTATATGAAGAAATCCCGTTTCCAACGAAGGCCTCAAAGTGGCCCGAATATCCACTTGCACACTTTACAAACAGAGTGTTTCCAAACTGCTCTATGAACAGAAAGGTTAAACTCTGTGAGCTGAATGCACACATCACATAGTAGTTTCTGAGAATCATTCTGTCTAGTTTTTATAGCAAGATATTTCGTTTTCTCACATTGGCCTCAAATCGCTTGAAATCTCAAATTCCAAATTCCAGAAAAAGACAGTTTCAAACCTGCAGTGTGTAAGGAAAGGTTCAAATCTGTGAGTTGAATACACACAACACAAAGAAGTTACTGAGAATTCTTCTGTCTAGCATTATATGAAGAAATCCCGTTTCCAACGAAGGCCTCAAAGTGGAGCAAATATGCACTTCTAGACTTTAGAAACAGACTGTTTCCAAACCGCTCTATGAACAGAAAAGTTAAACTCTGTGAGCTGAACGCACATATCACAAAGTTGTTTCTGAGAATGATTCTGTCTAGTTTTTATAGCAAGATATTTCCTTTTCTAACATTGGCCTCAAATCGCTTGAAATCTCCAATTGCAATTTCCACAAAAACAGAGTTTCAAATCTGCTCTGTCCAAAGAAATGTTCAACTCTGTGAGCTGAATAGGCACAACACAAAGAAGTTACTGAAAATTCTTCTGTCTAGCATTATATGAAGAAATCCCGTTTCCAACGAAGGCCTCAAAGAGTTCCAAATATCCACTTGCAGACTTTACAAACAGAGTGTTTCCAAACTGCTGTATGAACAGAAAGGTTAAACTCTGTGAGCTGAATGCAAACATCACATAGTAGTTTCTGAGAATGATTCTGTCTAGTTTTTATACGAAGATACTTCCTTTTCTAACATTGGCCTAAAATCGCTTGAAATCTCCAATTGCAATTTCCCCAGAAAGAGAGTTTCAAATCTGCTCTGTCCAAAGAAAGGTTCAACTCCGTGAGCTGAATACACACAACACAAAGAAGTTACTGAAAATTCTTCTGTCTAGCATTATATGAAGAAATCCCGTTTCCAACGAAGTCCTCAAAGAGGTCCAAATATCCACTCGCAGACTTTACAAACAGAGTGTGTCCAAACTGCTGTATGAACAGAAAGGTTAAACTCTGTGAGCTGAATGCACACATCACATAGTAGTTTCTGAGAATGATTCTGTCTAGTTTTTATACGAAGATATTTCCTTTTCTAACATTGGCCTAAAATCGCTTGAAATCTCCAATTGCAATTTCTCCAAAAAGATAGTTTCAAATCTGCTCTGTCCAAAGAAAGGTTCAACTCTGTGAGCTGAATACACACAACACAAAGAAGTTACTCAAAATTCTTCTGTCTAGCATTATATAAAGAAATCCCGTTTCCAACGAAGTCCTCAAATAGCTCCAAATATCCACTTGCAGACTTTACAAACAGAGTGTTTCCAAACTGCTCTATGAACAGAAAGGTTAAACTCTGTGAGCTGAATGCACACATCACAAAGAAGTTTCTGAGAATGATTCTGTCTAGTTTGTATACGAAGATACTTCCTTTTCTAACATTGGCCTAAAATCGCTTGAAATCTCCAATTGCAATTTCCCCAAAAAGAGAGTTTCAAATCTGCTCTGTCCGAAGAAAGGTTCAACTCTGTGAGCTGAATACACACAACACAAAGAAGTTACTGAAAATTCTTCTGTCTAGCATTATATGAAGAAATCCCGTTTCCAACGAAGTCCTCAAAGAGGTCCAAATATCCACTCGCAGACTTTACAAACAGAGTGTGTCCAAACTGCTGTATGAACAGAAAGGTTAAACTCTGTGAGCTGAATGCACACATCACATAGTAGTTTCTGAGAATGATTCTGTCTAGTTTTCATACGAAGATATTTCCTTTTCTAACATTGGCCTAAAATCGCTTGAAATCTCCAATTGCAATTTCCCCAAAAAGAGAGTTTCAAATCTGCTCTGTCCAAAGAAAGGTTCAACTCTGTGAGCTGAATACACACAACACAGAGAAGTTACTGAAAATTCTTCTGTCTAGCATTATATGAAGAAATCCCGTTTCCAACGAAGTCCTCAAAGAGTTCCAAATATCCACTTGCAGACTTTACAAACAGAGTGTTTCCAAACTGCTGTATGAACAGAAAGGTTAAACTCTGTGAGCTGAATGCACACATCACATAGTAGTTTCTGAGAATCATTCTGTCTAGTTTTTATACCAAGATATTTCCTTTTCTCACATTGGCCTCAAATCGCTTGAAATCTCAAATTCCAAATTCCAGAAAAAGACAGTTTCAAACCTGCAGTGTGTAAGGAAAGGTTCAAATCTGTGAGTTGAATACACACAACACAAAGAAGTTACTGAGAATTCTTCTGTCTAGCATTATATGAAGAAATCCCGTTTCCAACGAAGGCCTCAAAGTGGTCCAAATATCCACTTGCAGACTTTACAAACAGAGTGTTTCCAAACTGCTCTATGAACAGAAAGGTTAAACTCTGTGAGCTGAATGCACACATCACATAGTAGTTTCTGAGAATGATTCTGTCTAGTTTTTATACGAAGATACTTCCTTTTCTAACATTGGCCTCAAATCACTTGAAATCTCCAATTGCAATTTCCCCAAAAAGAGAGTTTCAAATCTGCTCTGTCCAAAGAAAGGTTCAACTCTGTGAGCTGAATACACACAACACAAAGAAGTTACTGAAAATTCTTCTGTCTAACATTATATGAAGAAATCCCGTTTCCAACGAAGTCCTCAAAGAGGTCCAAATATCCACTTGCAGACTTTACAAACAGAGTGTTTCCAAACTGCTGTATGAACAGAAAGGTTAAACTCTGTGAGCTGAATGCACACATCACATAGTAGTTTCTGAGAATGATTCTGTCTAGTTTTTATACCAAGATATTTCCTTTTCTAACATTGGCCTCAAATCGCTTGAAATCTCCAATTTCAAATTCCAGAAAAAGAGAGTTTCAAATCTGCTCAGTCCAAAGAAATGTTCAACTCTGTGAGCTGAATACACACAACACAAAGAAGTTACTGAAAATTCTTCTGTCTAGCATTATATGAAGAATTCCCGTTTCTAACGAAGGCCTCAAAGAGATCCAAATATCCACTTGCAGACTTTACAAACAGAGTGTTTCCAAACTGCTGTATGAACAGAAAGGTTAAACTCTGTGAGCTGAATGCACACATCACATAGTAGTTTCTGAGAATGATTCTGTCTAGTTTTTATACGAAGATATTTCCTTTTCTAACATTGGCCTAAAATCGCTTGAAATCTCCAATTGCAATTTCCCCAAAAAGAGAGTTTCAAATCTGCTCTGTCCAAAGAAAGGTTCAACTCTGTGAGCTGAATACACACAACACAAAGAAGTTACTGAAAATTCTTCTGTCTAGCATTATATGAAGAAATCCCGTTTCCAACGAAGTCCTCAAAGAGGTCCAAATATCCACATGCAGACTTTACAAACAGAGTGTTTCCAAACTGCTGTATGAACAGAAAGGTTAAAATCTGTGAGCTGAATGCACACATCACATAGTAGTTTCTGAGAATCATTCTGTCTAGTTTTTATACCAAGATATTTCCTTTTCTCACATTGGCCTCAAATCGCTTGAAATCTCAAATTCCAAATTCCAGAAAAAGACAGTTTCAAACCTGCAGTGTGTAAGGAAAGGTTCAAATCTGTGAGTTGAATACACACAACACAAAGAAGTTACTGAGAATTCTTCTGTCTAGCATTATATGAAGAAATCCCGTTTCCAACGAAGGCCCCAAAGTGGTGCAAATATCCACTTGTACACTTTAGAAACAGAGTGTATCCAAACTGCTCTATGAACAGAAAAGTTAAACTCTGTGAGCTGAACGCACACATCACAAAGTTGTTTCTGAGAATGATTCTGTCTAGTTTTTATACGAAGATATTTCCTTTTCTAACATTGGCCACAAATCGCTTGAAATCTCCAATTGCAATTTCCACAAAAAGAGAGTTTCAAATCTGCTCTGTCCAAAGAAAGGTTCAACTCTGTGAGCTGAATACACACAACACAAAGAAGTTACTGAAAATTCTTCTGTCTAGCATTATATGAAGAAATCCCGTTTCCAACGAAGTCCTCAAAGAGGTCCATATATCCACTTGCAGACTTTACAAACAGAGTGTTTCCAAACTGCTGTATGAACAGAAAGGTTAAACTCTGTGAGCTGAATGCACACATCACATAGTAGTTTCTGAGAATGATTCTGTCTAGTTTTTATACCAAGATATTTCCTTTTCTCACATTGGCCTCAAATCGCTTGAAATCTCCAATTGCAATTTCCACAAAAAGAGAGTTCCAAATCTGCTCTGTCCAAAGAAAGGTTCAACTCTGTGAGCTGAATACACACAACACAAAGAAGTTACTCAAAATTCTTCTGTCTAGCATTATATAAAGAAATCCCGTTTCCAACGAAATCCTCAAAGAGGTCCAAATATAACCTTGCAGACTTTACAAACAGAGTGTTTCCAAACTGCTCTATGAACAGAAAGGTTAAACTCTGTGAGCTGAATGCACACATCACATAGTAGTTTCTGAGAATGATTCTGTCTAGTTTCTATACGAAGATATTTCCTTTTCTAACATTGGCCTCAAATCGCTTGAAATCTCAAATTCCAAATTCCAGAAAAAGACAGTTTCAAACCTGCAGTGTGTAAGGAAAGGTTCAAATCTGTGAGTTGAATACACACAACACAAAGAAGTTACTGAGAATTCTTCTGTCTAGCATTATATGAAGAAATCCCGTTTCCAACGAAGGCGTCAAAGTGGAGCAAATATCCACTTGCAGACTTTAGAAACAGAGTGTTTCCAAACTGCTCTATGAACAGAAAAGTTAAACTCTGTGAGCTGAACGCACACATCACAAAGTTGTTTCTGAGAATGATTCTGTCTAGTTTTTATACCAAGATATTTCGTTTTCTAACATTGGCCTAAAATCGCTTGAAATCTCCAATTGCAATTTCCACAAAAAGAGAGTTTCAAATCTGCTCTGTCCAAAGAAAGGTTCAACTCTGTGAGCTGAATACACACAACACAAAGAAGTTACTGAAAATTCTTCTGTCTAGCATTATATGAAGAAATCCCGTTTCCAACGAAGTCCTCAAAGAGGTCCAAATATCCACTTGCAGACTTTACAAACAGAGTGTTTCCAAACTGCAGTATGAACAGAATGGTTAAACTCTGTGAGCTGAATGCACACATCACATAGTAGTTTCTGAGAATGATTCTGTCTAGTTTTTATACCAAGATATTTCCTTTTCTCACATTGGCCTCAAATCGCTTGAAATCTCCAATTGCAATTTCCACAAAAAGAGAGTTTCAAATCTGCTCTGTCCAAAGAAAGGTTCAACTCTGTGAGCTGAATACACACAACACAAAGAAGTTACTCAAAATTCTTCTGTCTAGCATTATATAAAGAAATCCCGTTTCCAACGAAATCCTCAAAGAGGTCCAAATATCCCCTTGCAGACTTTACAAACAGAGTGTTTCCAAACTGCTCTATGAACAGAAAGGTTAAACTCTGTGAGCTGAATGCACACATCACATAGTAGTTTCTGAGAATGATTCTGTCTAGTTTCTATACGAAGATATTTCCTTTTCTAACATTGTCCTCAAATCGCTTGAAATCTCAAATACCAAATTCCAGAAAAAGACAGTTTCAAACCTGCAGTGTGTAAGGAAAGGTTCAAATGTGTGAGTTGAACACACACAACACAAAGAAGTTACTGAGAATTCTTCTGTGTAGCATTATATGAAGAAATCCCGTTTCCAACGAAGGCGTCAAAGTGGAGCAAATATCCACTTGTAGAATTTAGAAACAGAGTGTTTCCAAACTGCTCTATGAACAGAAAAGTTAAACTCTGTGAGCTGAACGCACACATCACAAAGTTGTTTCTGAGAATGATTCTGTCTAGTTTTTATACCAAGATATTTCGTTTTCTAACATTGGCCTAAAATCGCTTGAAATCTCCAATTGCAATTTCCACAAAAAGAGAGATTCAAATCTGCTCTGTCCAAAGAAAGGTTCAACTCTGGGAGCTGAATACACACAACACAAAGAAGTTACTGAAAATTCTTCTATCTAGCATTATATGAAGAAATCCCGTTTCCAACGAAGTCCTCAAAGAGTTCCAAATATCCACTTGCAGACTTTACAAACAGAGTGTTTCCAAACTGCTGTATGAACAGAAAGGTTAAACTCTGTGAGCTGAATGCACACATCACATAGTAGTTTCTGAGAATGATTCTGTCTAGTTTTTATACGAAGATACTTCCTTTTCTAACATTGGCCTCAAATCACTTGAAATCTCCAATTGCAATTTCCCCAAAAAGAGAGTTTCAAATCTGCTCTGTCCAAAGAAAGGTTCAACTCTGTGAGCTGAATACACACAACACAAAGAAGTTACTGAAAATTCTTCTGTCTAACATTATATGAAGAAATCCCGTTTCCAACGAAGTCCTCAAAGAGGTCCAAATATCCACTTGCAGACTTTACAAACAGAGTGTTTCCAAACTGCTCTATGAACAGAAAGGTTAAACTCTGTGAGCTGAATGCACACATCACATAGTAGTTTCTGAGAATGATTCTGTCTAGTTTTTATACCAAGATATTTCCTTTTCTAACATTGGCCTCAAATCGCTTGAAATCTCCAATTTCAAATTCCAGAAAAAGAGAGTTTCAAATCTGCTCAGTCCAAAGAAATGTTCAACTCTGTGAGCTGAATACACACAACACAAAGAAGTTACTGAAAATTCTTCTGTCTAGCATTATATGAAGAATTCCCGTTTCTAACGAAGGCCTCAAAGAGATCCAAATATCCACTTGCAGACTTTACAAACAGAGTGTTTCCAAACTGCTGTATGAACAGAAATGTTAAACTCTGTGAGCTGAATGCACACATCACATAGCAGTTTCTGAGAATGATTCTGTCTAGTTTTTATACGAAGATATTTCCTTTTCTAACATTGGCCTAAAATCGCTTGAAATCTCCAATTGCAATTTCCCCAAAAAGAGAGTTTCAAATCTGCTCTGTCCAAAGAAAGGTTCAACTCTGTGAGCTGAATACACACAACACAAAGAAGTTACTGAAAATTCTTCTGTCTAGCATTATATGAAGAAATCCCGTTTCCAACGAAGTCCTCAAAGAGGTCCAAATATCCACTTGCAGACTTTACAAACAGAGTGTTTCCAAACTGCTGTATGAACAGAAAGGTTAAAATCTGTGAGCTGAATGCACACATCACATAGTAGTTTCTGAGAATCATTCTGTCTAGTTTTTATACCAAGATATTTCCTTTTCTAACATTGGCCTCAAATCGCTTGAAATCTCAAATTCCAAATTCCAGAAAAAGACAGTTTCAAACCTGCAGTGTGTAAGGAAAGGTTCAAATCTGTGAGTTGAATACACACAACACAAAGAAGTTACTGAGAATTCTTCTGTCTAGCATTATATGAAGAAATCCCGTTTCCAACGAAGGCCCCAAAGTGGTGCAAATATCCACTTGTACACTTTAGAAACAGAGTGTTTCCAAACTGCTCTATGAACAGAAAAGTTAAACTCTGTGAGCTGAACGCACACATCACAAAGTTGTTTCTGAGAATGATTCTGTCTAGTTTTTATACGAAGATATTTCCTTTTCTAACATTGGCCTCAAATCGCTTGAAATCTCCAATTGCAATTTCCACAAAAAGAGAGTTTCAAATCTGCTCTGTCCAAAGAAAGGTTCAACTCTGTGAGCTGAATACACACAACACAAAGAAGTTACTGAAAATTCTTCTGTCTAGCATTATATGAAGAAATCCCGTTTCCAACGAAGTCCTCAAAGAGGTCCAAATATCCACTTGCAGACTTTACAAACAGAGTGTTTCCAAACTGCTGTATGAACAGAAAGGTTAAACTCTGTGAGCTGAATGCACACATCACATAGTAGTTTCTGAGAATGATTCTGTCTAGTTTTTATACCAAGATATTTCCTTTTCTCAAATTGGCCTCAAATCACTTGAAATCTCCAATTGCAATTTCCACAAAAAGAGAGTTCCAAATCTGCTCTGTCCAAAGAAAGGTTCAACTCTGTGAGCTGAATACACACAACACAAAGAAGTTACTCAAAATTCTTCTGTCTAGCATTATATAAAGAAATCCCGTTTCCAACGAAATCCTCAAAGAGGTCCAAATATAACCTTGCAGACTTTACAAACAGAGTGTTTCCAAACTGCTCTATGAACAGAAAGGTTAAACTCTGTGAGCTGAATGCACACATCACAAAGTTGTTTCTGAGAATGATTCTGTCTAGTTTCTATACGAAGATATTTCCTTTTCTAACATTGGCCTCAAATCGCTTGAAATCTCAAATTCCAAATTCCAGAAAAAGACAGTTTCAAACCTGCAGTGTGTAAGGAAATGTTCAAATCTGTGAGTTGAATACACACAACACAAAGAAGTTACTGAGAATTCTTCTGTCTAGCATTATATGAAGAAATCCCGTTTCCAACGAAGGCGTCAAAGTGGAGCAAATATCCACTTGCAGACTTTAGAAACAGAGTGTTTCCAAACTGCTCTATGAACAGAAAAGTTAAACTCTGTGAGCTGAACGCACACATCACAAAGTTGTTTCTGAGAATGATTCTGTCTAGTTTTTATACCAAGATATTTCGTTTTCTAACATTGGCCTAAAATCGCTTGAAATCTCCAATTGCAATTTCCACAAAAAGAGAGTTTCAAATCTGCTCTGTCCAAAGAAAGGTTCAACTCTGTGAGCTGAATACACACAACACAAAGAAGTTACTGAAAATTCTTCTGTCTAGCATTATATGAAGAAATCCCGTTTCCAACGAAGTCCTCAAAGAGGTCCAAATATCCACTTGCAGACTTTACAAACAGAGTGTTTCCAAACTGCTGTATGAACAGAATGGTTAAACTCTGTGAGCTGAATGCACACATCACATAGTAGTTTCTGAGAATGATTCTGTCTAGTTTTTATACCAAGATATTTCCTTTTCTCACATTGGCCTCAAATCGCTTGAAATCTCCAATTGCAATTTCCACAAAAAGAGAGTTTCAAATCTGCTCTGTCCAAAGAAAGGTTCAACTCTGTGAGCTGAATACACACAACACAAAGAAGTTACTCAAAATTCTTCTGTCTAGCATTATATAAAGAAATCCCGTTTCCAACGAAATCCTCAAAGAGGTCCAAATATCCCCTTGCAGACTTTACAAACAGAGTGTTTCCAAACTGCTCTATGAACAGAAAGGTTAAACTCTGTGAGCTGAATGCACACATCACATAGTAGTTTCTGAGAATGATTCTGTCTAGTTTCTATACGAAGATATTTCCTTTTCTAACATTGTCCTCAAATCGCTTGAAATCTCAAATACCAAATTCCAGAAAAAGACAGTTTCAAACCTGCAGTGTGTAAGGAAAGGTTCAAATGTGTGAGTTGAATACACACAACACAAAGAAGTTACTGAGAATTCTTCTGTCTAGCATTATATGAAGAAATCCCGTTTCCAACGAAGGCCCCAAAGTGGTGCAAATATCCACTTGTACACTTTAGAAACAGAGTGTTTCCAAACTGCTCTATGAACAGAAAAGTTAAACTCTGTGAGCTGAACGCACACATCACAAAGTTGTTTCTGAGAATGAATCTGTCTAGTTTTTATACGAAGATATTTCCTTTTCTAACATTGGCCTCAAATCGCTTGAAATCTCCAATTGCAATTTCCACAAAAAGAGAGTTTCAAATCTGCTCTGTCCAAAGAAAGGTTCAACTCTGTGAGCTGAATACACACAACACAAAGAAGTTACTGAAAATTCTTCTGTCTAGCATTATATGAAGAAATCCCGTTTCCAACGAAGTCCTCAAAGAGGTCCAAATATCCACTTGCAGACTTTACAAACAGAGTGTTTCCAAACTGCTGTATGAACAGAAAGGTTAAACTCTGTGAGCTGAATGCACACATCACATAGTAGTTTCTGAGAATGATTCTGTCTAGTTTTTATACCAAGATATTTCCTTTTCTCACATTGGCCTCAAATCGCTTGAAATCTCCAATTGCAATTTCCACAAAAAGAGAGTTCCATATCTGCTCTGTCCAAAGAAAGGTTCAACTCTGTGAGCTGAATACACACAACACAAAGAAGTTACTCAAAATTCTTCTGTCTAGCATTATATAAAGAAATCCCGTTTCCAACGAAATCCTCAAAGAGGTCCAAATATAACCTTGCAGACTTTACAAACAGAGTGTTTCCAAACTGCTCTATGAACAGAAAGGTTAAACTCTGTGAGCTGAATGCACACATCACATAGTAGTTTCTGAGAATGATTCTGTCTAGTTTCTATACGAAGATATTTCCTTTTCTAACATTGGCCTCAAATCGCTTGAAATCTCAAATTCCAAATTCCAGAAAAAGACAGTTTCAAACCTGCAGTGTGTAAGGAAAGGTTCAAATCTGTGAGTTGAATACACACAACACAAAGAAGTTACTGAGAATTCTTCTGTCTAGCATTATATGAAGAAATCCCGTTTCCAACGAAGGCGTCAAAGTGGAGCAAATATCCACTTGCAGACTTTAGAAACAGAGTGTTTCCAAACTGCTCTATGAACAGAAAAGTTAAACTCTGTGAGCTGAACGCACACATCACAAAGTTGTTTCTGAGAATGATTCTGTCTAGTTTTTATACCAATTTATTTCGTTTTCTAACATTGGCCTAAAATCGCTTGAAATCTCCAATTGCAATTTCCACAAAAAGAGAGATTCAAATCTGCTCTGTCCAAAGAAAGGTTCAACTCTGTGAGCTGAATACACACAACAGAAAGAAGTTACTGAAAATTCTTCTGTCTAGCATTATATGAAGAAATCCCGTTTCCAACGAAGTCCTCAAAGTGTTCCAAATATCCACTTGCAGACTTTACAAACAGAGTGTTTCCAAACTGCTGTATGAACAGAATGGTTAAACTCTGTGAGCTGAATGCACACATCACATAGTAGTTTCTGAGAATGATTCTGTCTAGTTTTTATACCAAGATATTTCCTTTTCTCACATTGGCCTCAAATCGCTTGAAATCTCCAATTGCAATTTCCACAAAAAGAGAGTTTCAAATCTGCTCTGTCCAAAGAAAGGTTCAACTCTGTGAGCTGAATACACACAACACAAAGAAGTTACTGAAAATTCTTCTGTCTAGCATTATATGAAGAAATCCCATTTCCAACGAAGTCCTCAAAGAGGTCCAAATATCCACTTGCAGACTTTACAAACAGAGTGTTTCCAAACTGCTCTATGAACAGAAAGGTTAAACTCTGTGAGCTGAATGCACACATCACATAGTAGTTTCTGAGAATGATTCTGTCTAGTTTTTATACCAAGATATTTCCTTTTCTAACATTGGCCTCAAATCGCTTGAAATCTCCAATTTCAAATTCCAGAAAAAGAGAGTTTCAAATCTGCTCAGTCCAAAGAAATGTTCAACTCTGTGAGCTGAATACACACAACACAAAGAAGTTACTGAAAATTCTTCTGTCTAGCATTATATGAAGAATTCCCGTTTCTAACGAAGGCCTCAAAGAGATCCAAATATCCACTTGCAGACTTTACAAACAGAGTGTTTCCAAACTGCTGTATGAACAGAAAGGTTAAACTCTGTGAGCTGAATGCACACATCACATAGTAGTTTCTGAGAATGATTCTGTCTAGTTTTTATACGAAGATATTTCCTTTTCTAACATTGGCCTAAAATCGCTTGAAATCTCCAATTGCAATTTCCCCAAAAAGAGAGTTTCAAATCTGCTCTGTCCAAAGAAAGGTTCAACTCTGTGAGCTGAATACACACAACACAAAGAAGTTACTGAAAATTCTTCTGTCTAGCATTATATGAAGAAATCCCGTTTCCAACGAAGTCCTCAAAGAGTTCCAAATATCCACTTGCAGACTTTACAAACAGAGTGTTTCCAAACTGCTGTATGAACAGAAAGGTTAAAATCTGTGAGCTGAATGCACACATCACATAGTAGTTTCTGAGAATCATTCTGTCTAGTTTTTATACCAAGATATTTCCTTTTCTCACATTGGCCTCAAATCGCTTGAAATCTCAAATTCCAAATTCCAGAAAAAGACAGTTTCAAACCTGCAGTGTGTAAGGAAAGGTTCAAATCTGTGAGTTGAATACACACAACACAAAGAAGTTACTGAGAATTCTTCTGTCTAGCATTATATGAAGAAATCCCGTTTCCAACGAAGGCCCCAAAGTGGTGCAAATATCCACTTGTACACTTTAGAAACAGAGTGTTTCCAAACTGCTCTATGAACAGAAAAGTTAAACTCTGTGAGCTGAACGCACACATCACAAAGTTGTTTCTGAGAATGATTCTGTCTAGTTTTTATACGAAGATATTTCCTTTTCTAACATTGGCCTCAAATCGCTTGAAATCTCCAATTGCAATTTCCACAAAAAGAGAGTTTCAAATCTGCTCTGTCCAAAGAAAGGTTCAACTCTGTGAGCTGAATACACACAACATAAAGAAGTTACTGAAAATTCTTCTGTCTAGCATTATATGAAGAAATCCCGTTTCCAACGAAGTCCTCAAAGAGGTCCAAATATCCACTTGCAGACTTTACAAACAGAGTGTTTCCAAACTGCTGTATGAACAGAAAGGTTAAACTCTGTGAGCTGAATGCACACATCACATAGTAGTTTCTGAGAATGATTCTGTCTAGTTTTTATACGAAGATATTTCCTTTTCTAACATTGGCCTAAAATCGCTTGAAATCTCCAATTGCAATTTCCCCAAAAAGAGAGTTTCAAATCTGCTCTGTCCAAAGAAAGGTTCAACTCTGTGAGCTGAATACACACAACACAAAGAAGTTACTGAAAATTCTTCTGTCTAGCATTATATGAAGAAATCCCGTTTCCAACGAAGTCCTCAAAGAGGTCCAAATATCCACTTGCAGACTTTACAAACAGAGTGTTTCCAAACTGCTGTATGAACAGAATGGTTAAACTCTGTGAGCTGAATGCACACATCACATAGTAGTTTCTGAGAATGATTCTGTCTAGTTTCTATACGAAGATATTTCCTTTTCTAACATTGTCCTCAAATCGCTTGAAATCTCAAATACCAAATTCCAGAAAAAGACAGTTTCAAACCTGCAGTGTGTAAGGAAAGGTTCAAATCTGTGAGTTGAATACACACAACACAAAGAAGTTAATGAGAATTCTTCTGTCTAGCATTATATGAAGAAATCCCGTTTCCAACGAAGGCGTCAAAGTGGAGCAAATATCCACTTGTAGAATTTAGAAACAGAGTGTTTCCAAACTGCTCTATGAACAGAAAAGTTAAACTCTGTGAGCTGAACGCACACATCACATAGTAGTTTCTGAGAATGATTCTGTGTAGTTTTTATACCAAGATATTTCGTTTTCTAACATTGGCCTAAAATCGCTTGAAATCTCCAATTGCAATTTCCACAAAAAGAGAGTTTCAAATCTGCTCTGTCCAAAGAAAGGTTCAACTCTGTGAGCTGAATACACACAACACAAAGAAGTTACTGAAAATTCTTCTATCTAGCATTATATGAAGAAATCCCGTTTCCAACGAAGTCCTCAAAGAGTTCCAAATATCCACTTGCAGACTTTACAAACAGAGTGTTTCCAAACTGCTCTATGAACAGAAAGGTTAAACTCTGTGAGCTGAATGCACACATCACATAGTAGTTTCTGAGAATGATTCTGTCTAATTTTTATACGAAGATACTTCCTTTTCTAACATTGGCCTCAAATCACTTGAAATCTCCAATTGCAATTTCCCCAAAAAGAGAGTTTCAAATCTGCTCTGTCCAAAGAAAGGTTCAACTCTGTGAGCTGAATACACACAACACAAAGAAGTTACTGAAAATTCTTCTGTCTAGCATTATATGAAGAAATCCCATTTCCAACGAAGTCCTCAAAGAGGTCCAAATATCCACTTGCAGACATTACAAACAGAGTGTTTCCAAACTGCTCTATGAACAGAAAGGTTAAACTCTGTGAGCTGAATGCACACATCACATAGTAGTTTCTGAGAATGATTCTGTCTAGTTTTTATACCAAGATATTTCCTTTTCTAACATTGGCCTCAAATCGCTTGAAATCTCCAATTTCAAATTCCAGAAAAAGAGAGTTTCAAATCTGCTCAGTCCAAAGAAATGTTCAACTCTGTGAGCTGAATACACACAACACAAAGAAGTTACTGAAAATTCTTCTGTCTAGCATTATATGAAGAATTCCTGTTTCCAACGAAGGCCACAAAGAGATCCAAATATCCACTTGCAGACTTTACAAAGAGAGTGTTTCCAAACTGCTGTATGAACAGAAAGGTTAAACTCTGTGAGCTGAATGCACACATCACATAGTAGTTTCTGAGAATGATTCTGTCTAGTTTTTATACGAAGATATTTCCTTTTCTAACATTGGCCTAAAATCGCTTGAAATCTCAAATACCAAATTCCAGAAAAAGACAGTTTCAAACCTGCAGTGTGTAAGGAAAGGTTCAACTCTGTGAGCTGAATACACACAACACACAGAAGTTACTGAAAATTCTTCTGTCTAGCATTATATGAAGAAATCCCGTTTCCAACGAAGTCCTCAAAGAGGTCCAAATATCCACTTGCAGACTTTACAAACAGAGTGTTTCCAAACTGCTGTATGAACAGAAAGGTTAAAATCTGTGAGCTGAATGCACACATCACATAGTAGTTTCTGAGAATCATTCTGTCTAGTTTTTATACCAAGATATTTCCTTTTCTCACATTGGCCTCAAATCGCTTGAAATCTCAAATTCCAAATTCCAGAAAAAGACAGTTTCAAACCTGCAGTGTGTAAGGAAAGGTTCAAATCTGTGAGTTGAATACACACATCACAAAGAAGTTACTGAGAATTCTTCTGTCTAGCATTATATGAAGAAATCCCGTTTCCAACGAAGGCCCCAAAGTGGTGCAAATATCCACTTGTACACTTTAGAAACAGAGTGTTTCCAAACTGCTCCATGAACAGAAAAGTTAAACTCTGTGAGCTGAATGCACACATCACAAAGTTGTTTCTGAGAATGATTCTGTCTAGTTTTTATACGAAGATATTTCCTTTTCTAACATTGGCCTCAAATCGCTTGAAATCTCCAATTGCAATTTCCACAAAAAGAGAGTTTCAAATGTGCTCTGTCCAAAGAAAGGTTCAACTCTGTGAGCTGAATACACTGAACACAAAGAAGTTACTGAAAATTCTTCTGTCTAGCATTATATGAAGAAATCCCGTTTCCAACGAAATCCTCAAAGAGGTCCAAATATCCACTGGCAGACTTTACAAACAGAGTGTTTCCAAACTGCTGTATGAACAGAAAGGTTAAACTCTGTGAGCTGAATGCACACATCACATAGTAGTTTCTGAGAATGATTCTGTCTAGTTTTTATACAAAGATATTTCCTTTTCTCACATTGGCCTCAAATCGCTTGAAATCTCCAATTGCAATTTCCACAAAAAGAGAGTTCCAAATCTGCTCTGTCCAAAGAAAGGTTCAACTCTGTGAGCTGAATACACACAACACAAAGAAGTTACTCAAAATTCTTCTGTCTAGCATTATATAAAGAAATCCCGTTTCCAACGAAATCCTCAAAGAGGTCCAAATATAACCTTGCAGACTTTACAAACAGAGTGTTTCCAAACTGCTCTATGAACAGAAAGGTTAAACTCTGTGAGCTGAATGCACACATCACATAGTAGTTTCTGAGAATGATTCTGTCTAGTTTCTATACGAAGATATTTCCTTTTCTAACATTGGCCTCAAATCGCTTGAAATCTCAAATTCCAAATTCCAGAAAAAGACAGTTTCAAACCTGCAGTGTGTAAGGAAAGGTTCAAATCTGTGAGTTGAATACACACAACACAAAGAAGTTACTGAGAATTCTTCTGTCTAGCATTATATGAAGAAATCCCGTTTCCAACGAAGGCGTCAAAGTGGAGCAAATATCCACTTGCAGACTTTAGAAACAGAGTGTTTCCAAACTGCTCTATGAACAGAAAAGTTAAACTCTGTGAGCTGAACGCACACATCACAAAGTTGTTTCTGAGAATGATTCTGTCTAGTTTTTATACCAAGATATTTCGTTTTCTAACATTGGCCTAAAATCGCTTGAAATCTCCAATTGCAATTTCCACAAAAAGAGAGTTTCAAATCTGCTCTGTCCAAAGAAAGGTTCAAGTCTGTGAGCTGAATACACACAACACAAAGAAGTTACTGAAAATTCTTCTGTCCAGCATTATATGAAGAAATCCCGTTTCCAACGAAGTCCTCAAAGAGGTCCAAATATCCACTTGCAGACTTTACAAACAGAGTGTTTCCAAACTGCTGTATGAACAGAATGGTTAAACTCTGTGAGCTGAATGCACACATCACATAGTAGTTTCTGAGAATGATTCTGTCTAGTTTTTATACCAAGATATTTCCTTTTCTCACATTGGCCTCAAATCGCTTGAAATCTCCAATTGCAATTTCCACAAAAAGAGAGTTTCAAATCTGCTCTGTCCAAAGAAAGGTTCAACTCTGTGAGCTGAATACACACAACACAAAGAAGTTACTCAAAATTCTTCTGTCTAGCATTATATAAAGAAATCCCGTTTCCAACGAAATCCTCAAAGAGGTCCAAGTATCCCCTTGCAGACTTTACAAACAGAGTGTTTCCAAACTGCTCTATGAACAGAAAGGTTAAACTCTGTGAGCTGAATGCACACATCTCATAGTAGTTTCTGAGAATGATTCTGTCTAGTTTCTATACGAAGATATTTCCTTTTCTAACATTGGCCTCAAATCGCTTGAAATCTCAAATTCCAAATTCCAGAAAAAGACAGTTTCAAACCTGCAGTGTGTAAGGAAAGGTTCAAATCTGTGAGTTGAATACACACAACACAAAGAAGTTACTGAGAATTCTTCTGTCTAGCATTATATGAAGAAATCCCGTTTCCAACGAAGGTCTCAAAGTGGAGCAAATATCCACTTCTAGACTTTAGAAACAGAGTGTTTCCAAACCGCTCTATGAACAGAAAAGTTAAACTCTGTGAGCTGAACGCACACATCACAAAGTTGTTTCTGAGAATGATTCTGTCTAGTTTTTATACCAAGATATTTCGTTTTCTAACATTGGCCTCAAATCGCTTGAAATCTCCAATTTCAAATTCCAGAAAAAGAGAGTATCTAATCTGCTCTGTCCAAAGAAAGGTTCAACTCTGTGAGCTGAATACACACAACACAAAGAAGTTACTGAAAATTCTTCTGTCTAGCATTATATGAAGAAATCCCGTTTCCAACGAAGGCCTCAAAGAGTTCAAAATATCCACTTGCAGACTTTACAAACAGAGTGTTTCCAAACTGCTGTATGAACAGAAAGGTTAAACTCTGTGAGCTGAATGCACACATCACATAGTAGTTTCTGAGAATGATTCTGTCTAGTTTTTATACGAAGATATTTCCTTTTCTAACATTGGCCTAAAGTCGCTTGAAATCTCCAATTGCAATTTCCACAAAAAGAGAGTTTCAAATCTGCTCTGTCCAAAGAAAGGTTCAACTCTGTGAGCTGAATACGCACAACACAAAGAAGTTAGTCAAAATTCTTCTGTCTGGCATTATATGAAGAAATCCCGTTTCCAAGGAAGTCCTCAAAGAGGTCCAAATATGCACTTGCAAACTTTACAAACAGAGTGTTTCCAAACTGCTCTATGAACAGAAAGGTTAAACTCTGTGAGCTGAATGCACACATCACATAGTAGTTTCTGAGAATGATTCTGTCTAGTTTTTATACCAAGATATTTCCTTTTCTCACATTGGCCTCAAATCACTTGAAATCTCCAATTGCAATTTCCACAAAAAGAGAGTTTCAAATCTGCTCTGTCCAAAGAAAGGTTCATCTCTGTGAGCTGAATACACACAACACAAAGAAGTTACTGAAAATTCTTCTGTCTAGCATTATATGATGAAATCCCGTTTCCAACGAAGTCCTCAAAGAGTTCCAAATATCCACTTGCAGACTTTACAAACAGAGTGTTTCCAAACTGCTGTATGAACAGAAAGGTTAAACTCTGTGAGCTGAATGCACACATCACATAGTAGTTTCTGAGAATGATTCTGTCTAGTTTTTATACGAAGATATTTCCTTTTCTAACATTGGCCTAAAATCGCTTGAAATCTCCAATTGCAATTTCCCCAAAAAGAGAGTTTCAAATCTGCTCTGTCCAAAGAAAGGTTCAACTCTGTGAGCTGAATACACACAACACAAAGAAGTTACTGAAAATTCTTCTGTCTAGCATTATATGAAGAAATCCCGTTTCCAACGAAGTCCTCAAAGAGGTCCAAATATCCACATGCAGACTTTACAAACAGAGTGTTTCCAAACTGCTGTATGAACAGAAAGGTTAAACTCTGTGAGCTGAATGCACACATCACATAGTAGTTTCTGAGAATGATTCTGTCTAGTTTCTATACGAAGATATTTCCTTTTCTAACATTGGCCTCAAATAGCTTGAAATCTCAAATTCCAAATTCCAGAAAAAGACAGTTTCAAACCTGCAGTGTGTAAGGAAAGGTTCAAATCTGTGAGTTGAATACACACAACACAAAGAAGTTACTGAGAATTCTTCTGTCTAGCATTATATGAAGAAATCCCGTTTCCAACGAAGTCCTCAAAGAGTTCCAAATATCCACTTGCAGACTTTACAAACAGAGTATTTCCAAACTGCTGTATGAACAGAAAGGTTAAACTCTGTGAGCTGAATGCACACATCACATAGTAGTTTCTGAGAATGATTCTGTCTAGTTTTTATACGAAGGTATTTCCTTTTCTAACATTGGCCTAAAATCGCTTGAAATCTCCAATTGCAATTTCCCCAAAAAGAGAGTTTCAAATCTGCTCTTTCCAAAGAAAGGTTCAACTCTGTGAGCTGAATACACACAACACAAAGAAGTTACTGAAAATTCTTCTGTCTAGCATTATATGAAGAAATCCCGTTTCCAACGAAGTCCTCAAAGAGGTCCAAATATCCACTTGCAGACTTTACAAACAGAGTGTTTCCAAACTGCTGTATGAACAGAAAGGTTAAAATCTGTGAGCTGAATGCACACATCACATAGTAGTTTCTGAGAATCATTCTGTCTAGTTTTTATACCAAGATATTTCCTTTTCTCACATTGGCCTCAAATCGCTTGAAATCTCAAATTCCAAATTCCAGAAAAAGACAGTTTCAAACCTGCAGTGTGTAAGGAAAGGTTCAAATCTGTGAGTTGAATACACACAACACAAAGAAGTTACTGAGAATTCTTCTGTCTAGCATTATATGAAGAAATCCCGTTTCCAACGAAGGTCCCAAAGTGGTGCAAATATCCACTTGTACACTTTAGAAACAGAGTGTTTCCAAACTGCTCTATGAACAGAAAAGTTAAACTCTGTGAGCTGAATGCACACATCACAAAGTTGTTTCTGAGAATGATTCTGTCTAGTTTTTATACGAAGATATTTCCTTTTCTAACATTGGCCTCAAATCGCTTGAAATCTCCAATTGCAATTTCCACAAAAAGAGAGTTTCAAATGTGCTCTGTCCAAAGAAAGGTTCAACTCTGTGAGCTGAATACACACAACACAAAGAAGTTACTGAAAATTCTTCTGTCTAGCATTATATGAAGAAATCCCGTTTCCAACGAAGTCCTCAAAGAGGTCCAAATATCCACTTGCAGACTTTACAAACAGAGTGTTTCCAAACTGCTGTATGAACAGAATGGTTAAACTCTGTGAGCTGAATGCACACATCACATAGTAGTTTCTGAGAATGATTCTGTCTAGTTTTTATACCAAGATATTTCCTTTTCTCACATTGGCCTCAAATCGTTTGAAATCTCTAATTGCAATTTCCACAAAAAGAGAGTTTCAAATCTGCTCTGTTCAAAGAAAGGTTCAACTCTGTGAGCTGAATACACACAACACAAAGAAGTTACTCAAAATTCTTCTGTCTAGCATTATATAAAGAAATGCCGTTTCCAACGAAATCCTCAAAGAGGTCCAAGTATCCCCTTGCAGACTTTACAAACAGAGTGTTTCCAAACTGCTCTATGAACAGAAAGGTTAAACTCTGTGAGCTGAATGCACACATCTCATAGTAGTTTCTGAGAATGATTCTGTCTAGTTTCTATACGAAGATATTTCCTTTTCTAACATTGGCCTCAAATCGCTTGAAATCTCAAATTCCAAATTCCAGAAAAAGACAGTTTCAAACCTGCAGTGTGTAAGGAAAGGTTCAAATCTGTGAGTTGAATACACACAACACAAAGAAGTTACTGAGAATTCTTCTGTCTAGCATTATATGAAGAAATCCCGTTTCCAACGAAGGCCTCAAAGTGGAGCAAATACCCACTTCTAGACTTTAGAAACAGAGTGTTTCCAAACCGCTCTATGAACAGAAAAGTTAAACTCTGTGAGCTGAACGCACACATCACAAAGTTGTTTCTGAGAATGATTCTGTCTAGTTTTTATACCAAGATATTTCGTTTTCTAACATTGGCCTCAAATCGCTTGAAATCTCCAATTTCAAATTCCAGAAAAAGAGAGTATCTAATCTGCTCTGTCCAAAGAAAGGTTCAACTCTGTGAGCTGAATACACACAACACAAAGAAGTTACTGAAAATTCTTCTGTCTAGCATTATATGAAGAAATACCGTTTCCAACGAAGGCCTCAAATAGTTCAAAATATCCACTTGCAGACTTTACAAACAGAGTGTTTTCAAACTTCTGTATGAACAGAAAGGTTAAACTCTGTGAGCTGAATGCACACATCACATAGTAGTTTCTGAGAATGATTCTGTCTAGTTTTTATACGAAGATATTTCCTTTTCTAACATTGGCCTAAAGTCGCTTGAAATCTCCAATTGCAATTTCCACAAAAAGAGAGTTTCACATCTGCTCTGTCCAAAGAAAGGTTCAACTCTGTGAGCTGAATAGGCACAACACAAAGAAGTTAGTCAAAATTCTACTGTTTAGCATTATATGAAGAAATCCCGTTTCCAAGGAAGTCCTCAAAGAGGTCCAAATATGCACTTGCAAACTTTACAAACAGAGTGTTTCCAAACTGCTCTATGAACAGAAAGGTTAAACTCTGTGAGCTGAATGCACACATCACATAGTAGTTTCTGAGAATGATTCTGTCTAGTTTTTATACCAAGATATTTCCTTTTCTCACATTGGCCTCAAATCACTTGAAATCTCCAATTGCAATTGCCACAAAAAGAGAGTTTCAAATCTGCTCTGTCCAAAGAAAGGTTCATCTCTGTGAGCTGAATACACACAACACAAAGAAGTTACTGAAAATTCTTCTGTCTAGCATTATATGATGAAATCCCGTTTCCAACGAAGTCCTCAAAGAGTTCCAAATATCCACTTGCAGACTTTACAAACAGAGTGTTTCCAAACTGCTGTATGAACAGAAAGGTTAAACTCTGTGAGCTGAATGCACACATCACATAGTAGTTTCTGAGAATGATTCTGTCTAGTTTTTATACGAAGATATTTCCTTTTCTAACATTGGCCTAAAATCGCTTGAAATCTCCAATTGCAATTTCCCCAAAAAGAGAGTTTCAAATCTGCTCTGTCCAAAGAAAGGTTCAACTCTGTGATCTGAATACACACAACACAAAGAAGTTACTGAAAATTCTTCTGTCTAGCATTATATGAAGAAATCCCGTTTCCAACGAAGTCCTCAAAGAGGTCCAAATATCCACATGCAGACTTTACAAACAGAGTGTTTCCAAACTGCTGTATGAACAGAAAGGTTAAACTCTGTGAGCTGAATGCACACATCACATAGTAGTTTCTGAGAATGATTCTGTCTAGTTTCTATACGAAGATATTTCCTTTTCTAACATTGGCCTCAAATAGCTTGAAATCTCAAATTCCAAATTCCAGAAAAAGACAGTTTCAAACCTGCAGTGTGTAAGGAAAGGTTCAAATCTGTGAGTTGAATACACACAACACAAAGAAGTTACTGAGAATTCTTCTGTCTAGCATTATATGAAGAAATCCCGTTTCCAACGAAGTCCTCAAAGAGTTCCAAATATCCACTTGCAGACTTTACAAACAGAGTGTTTCCAAACTGCTGTATGAACAGAAAGGTTAAACTCTGTGAGCTGAATGCACACATCACATAGTAGTTTCTGAGAATGATTCTGTCTAGTTTTTATACGAAGGTATTTCCTTTTCTAACATTGGCCTAAAATCGCTTGAAATCTCCAATTGCAATTTCCCCAAAAAGAGAGTTTCAAATCTGCTCTGTCCAAAGAAAGGTTCAACTCTGTGAGCTGAATACACACAACACAAAGAAGTTACTGAAAATTCTTCTGTCTAGCATTATATGAAGAAATCCCGTTTCCAACGAAGTCCTCAAAGAGGTCCAAATATCCACTTGCAGACTTTACAAACAGAGTGTTTCCAAACTGCTGTATGAACAGAAAGGTTAAACTCTGTGAGCTGAATGCACACATCACATAGTAGTTTCTGAGAATCATTCTGTCTAGTTTTTATACCAAGATATTTCCTTTTCTCACATTGGCCTCAAATCGCTTGAAATCTCCAATTCCAAATTCCAGAAAAAGACAGTTTCAAACCTGCAGTGTGTAAGGAAAGGTTCAAATCTGTGAGTTGAATACACACAACACAAAGAAGTTACTGAGAATTCTTCTGTCTAGCATTATGTGACGAAATCCCGTTTCCAACGAAGGCCTCAAAGTGGTGCAAATATCCACTTGTAGACTTTAGAAACAGAGTGTTTCCAAACTGCTCTATGAACAGAAAAGTTAAACTCTGTGAGCTGAACGCACACATCACAAAGTTGTTTCTGAGAATGATTCTGTCTAGTTGTTATACCAAGATATTTCGTTTTCTAACATTGGCCTCAAATCGCTTGAAATCTCCAATTTCAAATTCCAGAAAAAGAGAGTTTCAAATCTGCTCTGTCCAAAGAAAGGTTCAACTCTGTGAGCTGAATACACACAACACAAAGAAGTTACTGAAAATTCTTCTGTCTAGCATTATATGAAGAAATCCCGTTTCCAACGAAGTCCTCAAAGAGTTCCAAATATCCACTTGCAGACTTCACAAACAGAGTGTTTCCAAACTGCTGTATGAACAGAAAGGTTAAAATCTGTGAGCTGAATGCACACATCACATAGTAGTTTCTGAGAATCATTCTGTCTAGTTTTTATAGCAAGATATTTCCTTTTCTAACATTGGCCTCAAATCGCTTGAAATCTCCAATTGCAATTTCCACAAAAACAGAGTTTCAAATCTGCTCTGTCCAAAGAAAGGTTCAACTCTGTGAGCTGAATACACACAACACAAAGAAGTTACTCAAAATTCTTCTGTCTAGCATTATATAAAGAAATCCCGTTTCCAACGAAGTCCTCAAAGAGGTCCAAATATCCACTTGCAGACTTTACAAACAGAGTGTTTCCAAACTGCTCTATGAACAGAAAGGTTAAACTCTGTGAGCTGAATGCACACATCACATAGTAGTTTCTGAGAATGATTCTGTCTAGTTTCTATACGAAGATATTTCCTTTTCTAACATTGGCCTCAAATCGCTTGAAATCTCAAATTCCAAATTCCAGAAAAAGACAGTTTCAAACCTGCAGTGTGTAAGGAAAGGTTCAAATCTGTGAGTTGAATACACACAACACAAAGAAGTTATTGAGAATTCTTCTGTCTAGCATTATATGAAGAAATCCCGTTTCCAACGAAGGTCTCAAAGTGGAGCAAATATCCACTTCTAGACTTTAGAAACAGAGTGTTTCCAAACCGCTCTATGAACAGAAAAGTTAAACTCTGTGAGCTGAACGCACACATCACCAAGTTGTTTCTGAGAATGATTCTGTCTAGTTTTTATACCAAGATATTTCGTTTTCTAACATTGGCCTCAAATCGCTTGAAATCTCCAATTTCAAATTCCAGAAAAAGAGAGTTTCTAATCTGCTCTTTCCAAAGAAAGGTTCAACTCTGTTAGCTGAATACACACAACACAAAGAAGTTACTGAAAATTCTTCTGTCTATCATTATATGAAGAAATCCCGTTTCCAACGAAGGCCTCAAAGAGTTCAAAATATCCACTTGCAGACTTTTCAAACAGAGTGTTTCCAAACTGCTGTATGAACAGAAAGGTTAAACTCTGTGAGCTGAATGCACACATCACATAGTAGTTTCTGAGAATGATTCTGTCTAGTTTTCATACGAAGATATTTCCTTTTCTAACATTGGCCTAAAGTCGCTTGAAATCTCCAATTGCAATTTCCACAAAAAGAGAGTTTCAAATCTGCTCTGTCCAAAGAAAGGTTCAACTCTATGAGCTGAATACGCACAACACAAAGAAGTTAGTCAAAATTCTTCTGTCTAGCATTATATGAAGAAATCCCGTTTCCAAGGAAGTCCTCAAAGAGGTCCAAATATGCACTTGCAAACTTTACAAACAGAGTGTTTCCAAACTGCTCTATGAACAGAAAGGTTAAACTCTGTGAGCTGAATGCACACATCACATAGTAGTTTCTGAGAATGATTCTGTCTAGTTTTTATACTAAGATATTTCCTTTTCTCACATTGGCCTCAAATCACTTGAAATCTCCAATTGCAATTTCCACAAAAAGAGAGTTTCAAATCTGCTCTGTCCAAAGAAAGGTTCATCTCTGTGAGCTGAACAGACACAACACAAAGAAGTTACTGAAAATTCTTCTGTCTAGCATTATATGTAGAAATCCCGTTTCCAACGAAGTCCTCAAAGAGTTCCAAATATCCACTGGCAGACTTTACAAACAGAGTGTTTCCAAACTGCTGTATGAACAGAAAGGTTAAACTCTGTGAGCTGAATGCACACATCACATAGTAGTTTCTGAGAATGATTCTGTCTAGTTTTTATACGAAGATACTTCCTTTTATAACATTGGCCTAAAATCGCTTGAAATCTCCAATTGCAATTTCCCCAAAAAGAGAGTTTCAAATCTGCTCTGTCCAAAGAAAGGTTCAACTCTGTGAGCTGAATACACACAACACAAAGAAGTTACTCAAAATTCTTCTGTCTAGCATTATATAAAGAAATCCCGTTTCCAACGAAGTCCTCAAAGAGGTCCAAATATCCACTTGCAGACTTTACAAACTGAGTGTTTCCAAACTGCTCTATGAACAGAAAGGTTAAACTCTGTGAGCTGAATGCACACATCACAAAGTAGTTTCTGAGAATGATTCTGTCTAGTTTCTATACGAAGATATTTCCTTTTCTAACATTGGCCTCAAATCGCTTGAAATCTCAAATTCCAAATTTCAGAAAAAGACAGTTTCAAAACTGCAGTGTGTAAGGAAAGGTTCAAATCTGTGAGATGAATACACACAACACAAAGAAGTTACTGAGAATTCTTCTGTCTAGCATTATATGAAGAAATCCCTTTTCCAACGAAGGCCTCAAAGTGGTGCAAATATCCACTTGTAGACTTTAGATACAGAGTGTTTCCAAACTGCTCTATGACCAGAAAAGTTAAACTCTGTGAGTTGAACGCACACATCACAAAGTTGTTTCTGAGAATGATTCTGTCTAGTTTTTATACCAAGATATTTCGTTTTCTAACATTGGCCTAAAATCGCTTGAAATCTCCAATTGCAATTTCCACAAAAAGAGAGTTTCAAATCTGCTCTGTCCAAAGAAAGATTCAACCCTGTGAGCTGAATACACACAACACAAAGAAGTTACTGAAAATTCTTCTGTCTAGCATTATATGATGAAATCCCGTTTCCAACGAAGTCCTCAAAGAGTTCCAAATATCCACTTGCAGACTTTACAAACAGAGTGTTTCCAAACTGCTGTATGAACAGAAAGGTTAAACTCTGTGAGCTGAATGCACACATCACATAGTAGTTTCTGAGAATGATTCTGTCTAGTTTTTATACGAAGATATTTCCTTTTCTAACATTGGCCTAAAATTGCTTGAAATCTCCAATTGCAATTTCCCCAAAAAGAGAGTTTCAAATCTGCTCTGTCCAAAGAAAGGTTCAACTCTGTGAGCTGAATACACACAACACAAAGAAGATACTGAAAATTCTTCTGTCTAGCATTATATGAAGAAATCCCGTTTCCAACGAAGTCCTCAAAGAGGTCCAAATATCCACATGCAGACTTTACAAACAGAGTGTTTCCAAACTGCTGTATGAAGAGAAAGGTTAAACTCTGTGAGCTGAATGCACACATCACATAGTAGTTTCTGAGAATGATTCTGTCTAGTTTCTATACGAAGATATTTCCTTTTCTAACATTGGCCTCAAATCGCTTGAAATCTCAAATTCCAAATTCCAGAAAAAGACAGTTTCAAACCTGCAGTGTGTAAGGAAAGGTTCAAATCTGTGAGTTGAATACACACAACACAAAGAAGTTACTGAGAATTCTTCTGTTTAGCATTATATGAAGAAATCCCATTTCCAACGAAGTCCTCAAAGAGGTCCAAATATCCACTTGCAGACTTTACAAACAGAGTGTTTCCAAACTGCTGTATGAACAGAAAGGTTAAACTCTGTGAGCTGAATGTACACATCACATAGTAGTTTCTGAGAATCATTCTGTCTAGTTTTTATAGCAAGATATTTCCTTTTCTAACATTGGCCTCAAATCGCTTGAAATCTCCAATTGCAATTTCCACAAAAACAGAGTTTCAAATCTGCTCTGTCCAAAGAAAGGTTCAACTCTGTGAGCTGAAGACACACAACACAAAGAAGTTACTCAAAATTCTTCTGTCTAGCATTATATAAAGAAATCCCGTTTCCAACGAAGTCCTCAAAGAGGTCCAAATATCCACTTGCAGACTTTACAAACAGAGTGTTTCCAAACTGCTCTATGAACAGAGAGGTTAAACTCTGTGAGCTGAATGCACACATCACATAGTAGTTTCTGAGAATCATTCTGTCTAGTTTCTATACGAAGATATTTCCTTTTCTAACATTGGCCTCAAATCACTTGAAATCTCAAATTCCAAATTCCAGAAAAAGACAGTTTCAAACCTGCAGTGTGTAAGGAAAGGTTCAAATCTGTGAGTTGAATACACACAACACAAAGAAGTTACTGAGAATTCTTCTGTCTAGCATTATATGAAGGAATCCCGTTTCCAACGAAGGCCTCAAAGTGGAGCAAATATCCACTTCTAGACTTTAGAAACAGAGTGTTTCCAAACCGCTCTATGAACAGAAAAGTTAACCTCTGTGAGCTGAACGCACACATCACAAAGTTGTTTCTGAGAATGATTCTGTCTAGTTTTTATACCAAGATATTTCGTTTTCTAACATTGGCCTAAAATCGCTTGAAATCTCCAATTTCAATTTCCACAAAAAGAGAGTTTCAAATCTGCTCTGTCCAAAGAAATGTTCAACTCTCTGAGCTGAATACACACAACACAAAGAAGTTACTGAAAATTCTTCTGTCTAGCATTATATGAAGAAATACCGTTTCCAACGAAGGCCTCAAAGAGTTCCAAATATCCACTTGCAGACTTTACAAACAGAGTGTTTCCAAACTGCTGTATGAACAGAAAGGTTAAACTCTGTGAGCTGAATGCACACATCACATAGTAGTTTCTGAGAATGATTCTGTCTAGTTTTTATACGAAGATACTTCCTTTTCTAACATTGGCCTAAAATCGCTTGAAATCTCCAATTGCAATTTCCCCAAAAAGAGAGTTTCAAATCTGCTCTGCCCAAAGAAAGGTTCAACTCTGTGAGCTGAATACACACAACACAAAGAAGTTACTGAAAATTCTTCTGTCTAGCATTATATGAAGCAATCCCGTTTCCAACGAAGTCCTCAAAGAGGTCCAAATATCCACTTGCAGACTTTACAAACAGAGTGTTTCCAAACTGCTCTATGAACAGAAAGGTTAAATTCTGTGAGCTGAATGCACACATCACATAGTAGTTTCTGAGAATGATTCTGTCTAGTTTTTATACCAAGATATTTCCTTTTCTAACATTGGCCTCAAATCGCTTGAAATCTCCAATTTCAAATTCCAGAAAAAGAGAGTTTCAAACCTGCTCTGTCCAAAGAAAGGTTCAACTCTGTGAGCTGAATACACACAACACAAAGAAGTTACTGAAAATTCTTCTGTCTAGCATTATAGGAAGAAATACCGTTTCCAACGAAGGCCTCAAAGAGTTCCAAATATCCACTTGCAGACTTTACAATCAGAGTGTTTCCAAACTGCTGTATGAACAGAAAGGTTAAACTCTGTGAGCTGAATGCACACATCACATAGTAGTTTCTGAGAATGATTCTGTCTAGTTTCTATACGAAGATATTTCCTTTTCTAACATTGGCCTCAAATAGCTTGAAATCTCAAATTCCAAATTCCAGAAAAAGACAGTTTCAAACCTGCAGTGTGTAAGGAAAGGTTCAAATCTGTGAGTTGAATACACACAACACAAAGAAGTTACTGAGAATTCTTCTGTCTAGCATTATATGAAGAAATCCCGTTTCCAACGAAGTCCTCAAAGAGTTCCAAATATCCACTTGCAGACTTTACAAACAGAGTATTTCCAAACTGCTGTATGAACAGAAAGGTTAAACTCTGTGAGCTGAATGCACACATCACATAGTAGTTTCTGAGAATGATTCTGTCTAGTTTTTATACGAAGGTATTTCCTTTTCTAACATTGGCCTAAAATCGCTTGAAATCTCCAATTGCAATTTCCCCAAAAAGAGAGTTTCAAATCTGCTCTTTCCAAAGAAAGGTTCAACTCTGTGAGCTGAATACACACAACACAAAGAAGTTACTGAAAATTCTTCTGTCTAGCATTATATGAAGAAATCCCGTTTCCAACGAAGTCCTCAAAGAGGTCCAAATATCCACTTGCAGACTTTACAAACAGAGTGTTTCCAAACTGCTGTATGAACAGAAAGGTTAAAATCTGTGAGCTGAATGCACACATCACATAGTAGTTTCTGAGAATCATTCTGTCTAGTTTTTATACCAAGATATTTCCTTTTCTCACATTGGCCTCAAATCGCTTGAAATCTCAAATTCCAAATTCCAGAAAAAGACAGTTTCAAACCTGCAGTGTGTAAGGAAAGGTTCAAATCTGTGAGTTGAATACACACAACACAAAGAAGTTACTGAGAATTCTTCTGTCTAGCATTATATGAAGAAATCCCGTTTCCAACGAAGGTCCCAAAGTGGTGCAAATATCCACTTGTACACTTTAGAAACAGAGTGTTTCCAAACTGCTCTATGAACAGAAAAGTTAAACTCTGTGAGCTGAATGCACACATCACAAAGTTGTTTCTGAGAATGATTCTGTCTAGTTTTTATACGAAGATATTTCCTTTTCTAACATTGGCCTCAAATCGCTTGAAATCTCCAATTGCAATTTCCACAAAAAGAGAGTTTCAAATGTGCTCTGTCCAAAGAAAGGTTCAACTCTGTGAGCTGAATACACACAACACAAAGAAGTTACTGAAAATTCTTCTGTCTAGCATTATATGAAGAAATCCCGTTTCCAACGAAGTCCTCAAAGAGGTCCAAATATCCACTTGCAGACTTTACAAACAGAGTGTTTCCAAACTGCTGTATGAACAGAATGGTTAAACTCTGTGAGCTGAATGCACACATCACATAGTAGTTTCTGAGAATGATTCTGTCTAGTTTTTATACCAAGATATTTCCTTTTCTCACATTGGCCTCAAATCGTTTGAAATCTCTAATTGCAATTTCCACAAAAAGAGAGTTTCAAATCTGCTCTGTTCAAAGAAAGGTTCAACTCTGTGAGCTGAATACACACAACACAAAGAAGTTACTCAAAATTCTTCTGTCTAGCATTATATAAAGAAATGCCGTTTCCAACGAAATCCTCAAAGAGGTCCAAGTATCCCCTTGCAGACTTTACAAACAGAGTGTTTCCAAACTGCTCTATGAACAGAAAGGTTAAACTCTGTGAGCTGAATGCACACATCTCATAGTAGTTTCTGAGAATGATTCTGTCTAGTTTCTATACGAAGATATTTCCTTTTCTAACATTGGCCTCAAATCGCTTGAAATCTCAAATTCCAAATTCCAGAAAAAGACAGTTTCAAACCTGCAGTGTGTAAGGAAAGGTTCAAATCTGTGAGTTGAATACACACAACACAAAGAAGTTACTGAGAATTCTTCTGTCTAGCATTATATGAAGAAATCCCGTTTCCAACGAAGGCCTCAAAGTGGAGCAAATACCCACTTCTAGACTTTAGAAACAGAGTGTTTCCAAACCGCTCTATGAACAGAAAAGTTAAACTCTGTGAGCTGAACGCACACATCACAAAGTTGTTTCTGAGAATGATTCTGTCTAGTTTTTATACCAAGATATTTCGTTTTCTAACATTGGCCTCAAATCGCTTGAAATCTCCAATTTCAAATTCCAGAAAAAGAGAGTATCTAATCTGCTCTGTCCAAAGAAAGGTTCAACTCTGTGAGCTGAATACACACAACACAAAGAAGTTACTGAAAATTCTTCTGTCTAGCATTATATGAAGAAATACCGTTTCCAACGAAGGCCTCAAATAGTTCAAAATATCCACTTGCAGACTTTACAAACAGAGTGTTTCCAAACTGCTGTATGAACAGAAAGGTTAAACTCTGTGAGCTGAATGCACACATCACATAGTAGTTTCTGAGAATGATTCTGTCTAGTTTTTATACGAAGATATTTCCTTTTCTAACATTGGCCTAAAGTCGCTTGAAATCTCCAATTGCAATTTCCACAAAAAGAGAGTTTCACATCTGCTCTGTCCAAAGAAAGGTTCAACTCTGTGAGCTGAATAGGCACAACACAAAGAAGTTAGTCAAAATTCTTCTGTCTAGCATTATATGAAGAAATCCCGTTTCCAAGGAAGTCCTCAAAGAGGTCCAAATATGCACTTGCAAACTTTACAAACAGAGTGTTTCCAAACTGCTCTATGAACAGAAAGGTTAAACTCTGTGAGCTGAATGCACACATCACATAGTAGTTTCTGAGAATGATTCTGTCTAGTTTTTATACCAAGATATTTCCTTTTCTCACATTGGCCTCAAATCACTTGAAATCTCCAATTGCAATTGCCACAAAAAGAGAGTTTCAAATCTGCTCTGTCCAAAGAAAGGTTCATCTCTGTGAGCTGAATACACACAACACAAAGAAGTTACTGAAAATTCTTCTGTCTAGCATTATATGATGAAATCCCGTTTCCAACGAAGTCCTCAAAGAGTTCCAAATATCCACTTGCAGACTTTACAAACAGAGTGTTTCCAAACTGCTGTATGAACAGAAAGGTTAAACTCTGTGAGCTGAATGCACACATCACATAGTAGTTTCTGAGAATGATTCTGTCTAGTTTTTATACGAAGATATTTCCTTTTCTAACATTGGCCTAAAATCGCTTGAAATCTCCAATTGCAATTTCCCCAAAAAGAGAGTTTCAAATCTGCTCTGTCCAAAGAAAGGTTCAACTCTGTGATCTGAATACACACAACACAAAGAAGTTACTGAAAATTCTTCTGTCTAGCATTATATGAAGAAATCCCGTTTCCAACGAAGTCCTCAAAGAGGTCCAAATATCCACATGCAGACTTTACAAACAGAGTGTTTCCAAACTGCTGTATGAACAGAAAGGTTAAACTCTGTGAGCTGAATGCACACATCACATAGTAGTTTCTGAGAATGATTCTGTCTAGTTTCTATACGAAGATATTTCCTTTTCTAACATTGGCCTCAAATAGCTTGAAATCTCAAATTCCAAATTCCAGAAAAAGACAGTTTCAAACCTGCAGTGTGTAAGGAAAGGTTCAAATCTGTGAGTTGAATACACACAACACAAAGAAGTTACTGAGAATTCTTCTGTCTAGCATTATATGAAGAAATCCCGTTTCCAACGAAGTCCTCAAAGAGTTCCAAATATCCACTTGCAGACTTTACAAACAGAGTGTTTCCAAACTGCTGTATGAACAGAAAGGTTAAACTCTGTGAGCTGAATGCACACATCACATAGTAGTTTCTGAGAATGATTCTGTCTAGTTTTTATACGAAGGTATTTCCTTTTCTAACATTGGCCTAAAATCGCTTGAAATCTCCAATTGCAATTTCCCCAAAAAGAGAGTTTCAAATCTGCTCTGTCCAAAGAAAGGTTCAACTCTGTGAGCTGAATACACACAACACAAAGAAGTTACTGAAAATTCTTCTGTCTAGCATTATATGAAGAAATCCCGTTTCCAACGAAGTCCTCAAAGAGGTCCAAATATCCACTTGCAGACTTTACAAACAGAGTGTTTCCAAACTGCTGTATGAACAGAAAGGTTAAACTCTGTGAGCTGAATGCACACATCACATAGTAGTTTCTGAGAATCATTCTGTCTAGTTTTTATACCAAGATATTTCCTTTTCTCACATTGGCCTCAAATCGCTTGAAATCTCCAATTCCAAATTCCAGAAAAAGACAGTTTCAAACCTGCAGTGTGTAAGGAAAGGTTCAAATCTGTGAGTTGAATACACACAACACAAAGAAGTTACTGAGAATTCTTCTGTCTAGCATTATGTGACGAAATCCCGTTTCCAACGAAGGCCTCAAAGTGGTGCAAATATCCACTTGTAGACTTTAGAAACAGAGTGTTTCCAAACTGCTCTATGAACAGAAAAGTTAAACTCTGTGAGCTGAACGCACACATCACAAAGTTGTTTCTGAGAATGATTCTGTCTAGTTGTTATACCAAGATATTTCGTTTTCTAACATTGGCCTCAAATCGCTTGAAATCTCCAATTTCAAATTCCAGAAAAAGAGAGTTTCAAATCTGCTCTGTCCAAAGAAAGGTTCAACTCTGTGAGCTGAATACACACAACACAAAGAAGTTACTGAAAATTCTTCTGTCTAGCATTATATGAAGAAATCCCGTTTCCAACGAAGTCCTCAAAGAGTTCCAAATATCCACTTGCAGACTTCACAAACAGAGTGTTTCCAAACTGCTGTATGAACAGAAAGGTTAAAATCTGTGAGCTGAATGCACACATCACATAGTAGTTTCTGAGAATCATTCTGTCTAGTTTTTATAGCAAGATATTTCCTTTTCTAACATTGGCCTCAAATCGCTTGAAATCTCCAATTGCAATTTCCACAAAAACAGAGTTTCAAATCTGCTCTGTCCAAAGAAAGGTTCAACTCTGTGAGCTGAATACACACAACACAAAGAAGTTACTCAAAATTCTTCTGTCTAGCATTATATAAAGAAATCCCGTTTCCAACGAAGTCCTCAAAGAGGTCCAAATATCCACTTGCAGACTTTACAAACAGAGTGTTTCCAAACTGCTCTATGAACAGAAAGGTTAAACTCTGTGAGCTGAATGCACACATCACATAGTAGTTTCTGAGAATGATTCTGTCTAGTTTCTATACGAAGATATTTCCTTTTCTAACATTGGCCTCAAATCGCTTGAAATCTCAAATTCCAAATTCCAGAAAAAGACAGTTTCAAACCTGCAGTGTGTAAGGAAAGGTTCAAATCTGTGAGTTGAATACACACAACACAAAGAAGTTATTGAGAATTCTTCTGTCTAGCATTATATGAAGAAATCCCGTTTCCAACGAAGGTCTCAAAGTGGAGCAAATATCCACTTCTAGACTTTAGAAACAGAGTGTTTCCAAACCGCTCTATGAACAGAAAAGTTAAACTCTGTGAGCTGAACGCACACATCACCAAGTTGTTTCTGAGAATGATTCTGTCTAGTTTTTATACCAAGATATTTCGTTTTCTAACATTGGCCTCAAATCGCTTGAAATCTCCAATTTCAAATTCCAGAAAAAGAGAGTTTCTAATCTGCTCTTTCCAAAGAAAGGTTCAACTCTGTTAGCTGAATACACACAACACAAAGAAGTTACTGAAAATTCTTCTGTCTATCATTATATGAAGAAATCCCGTTTCCAACGAAGGCCTCAAAGAGTTCAAAATATCCACTTGCAGACTTTTCAAACAGAGTGTTTCCAAACTGCTGTATGAACAGAAAGGTTAAACTCTGTGAGCTGAATGCACACATCACATAGTAGTTTCTGAGAATGATTCTGTCTAGTTTTCATACGAAGATATTTCCTTTTCTAACATTGGCCTAAAGTCGCTTGAAATCTCCAATTGCAATTTCCACAAAAAGAGAGTTTCAAATCTGCTCTGTCCAAAGAAAGGTTCAACTCTATGAGCTGAATACGCACAACACAAAGAAGTTAGTCAAAATTCTTCTGTCTAGCATTATATGAAGAAATCCCGTTTCCAAGGAAGTCCTCAAAGAGGTCCAAATATGCACTTGCAAACTTTACAAACAGAGTGTTTCCAAACTGCTCTATGAACAGAAAGGTTAAACTCTGTGAGCTGAATGCACACATCACATAGTAGTTTCTGAGAATGATTCTGTCTAGTTTTTATACTAAGATATTTCCTTTTCTCACATTGGCCTCAAATCACTTGAAATCTCCAATTGCAATTTCCACAAAAAGAGAGTTTCAAATCTGCTCTGTCCAAAGAAAGGTTCATCTCTGTGAGCTGAACAGACACAACACAAAGAAGTTACTGAAAATTCTTCTGTCTAGCATTATATGTAGAAATCCCGTTTCCAACGAAGTCCTCAAAGAGTTCCAAATATCCACTGGCAGACTTTACAAACAGAGTGTTTCCAAACTGCTGTATGAACAGAAAGGTTAAACTCTGTGAGCTGAATGCACACATCACATAGTAGTTTCTGAGAATGATTCTGTCTAGTTTTTATACGAAGATACTTCCTTTTATAACATTGGCCTAAAATCGCTTGAAATCTCCAATTGCAATTTCCCCAAAAAGAGAGTTTCAAATCTGCTCTGTCCAAAGAAAGGTTCAACTCTGTGAGCTGAATACACACAACACAAAGAAGTTACTCAAAATTCTTCTGTCTAGCATTATATAAAGAAATCCCGTTTCCAACGAAGTCCTCAAAGAGGTCCAAATATCCACTTGCAGACTTTACAAACTGAGTGTTTCCAAACTGCTCTATGAACAGAAAGGTTAAACTCTGTGAGCTGAATGCACACATCACAAAGTAGTTTCTGAGAATGATTCTGTCTAGTTTCTATACGAAGATATTTCCTTTTCTAACATTGGCCTCAAATCGCTTGAAATCTCAAATTCCAAATTTCAGAAAAAGACAGTTTCAAAACTGCAGTGTGTAAGGAAAGGTTCAAATCTGTGAGATGAATACACACAACACAAAGAAGTTACTGAGAATTCTTCTGTCTAGCATTATATGAAGAAATCCCTTTTCCAACGAAGGCCTCAAAGTGGTGCAAATATCCACTTGTAGACTTTAGATACAGAGTGTTTCCAAACTGCTCTATGACCAGAAAAGTTAAACTCTGTGAGTTGAACGCACACATCACAAAGTTGTTTCTGAGAATGATTCTGTCTAGTTTTTATACCAAGATATTTCGTTTTCTAACATTGGCCTAAAATCGCTTGAAATCTCCAATTGCAATTTCCACAAAAAGAGAGTTTCAAATCTGCTCTGTCCAAAGAAAGATTCAACCCTGTGAGCTGAATACACACAACACAAAGAAGTTACTGAAAATTCTTCTGTCTAGCATTATATGATGAAATCCCGTTTCCAACGAAGTCCTCAAAGAGTTCCAAATATCCACTTGCAGACTTTACAAACAGAGTGTTTCCAAACTGCTGTATGAACAGAAAGGTTAAACTCTGTGAGCTGAATGCACACATCACATAGTAGTTTCTGAGAATGATTCTGTCTAGTTTTTATACGAAGATATTTCCTTTTCTAACATTGGCCTAAAATTGCTTGAAATCTCCAATTGCAATTTCCCCAAAAAGAGAGTTTCAAATCTGCTCTGTCCAAAGAAAGGTTCAACTCTGTGAGCTGAATACACACAACACAAAGAAGATACTGAAAATTCTTCTGTCTAGCATTATATGAAGAAATCCCGTTTCCAACGAAGTCCTCAAAGAGGTCCAAATATCCACATGCAGACTTTACAAACAGAGTGTTTCCAAACTGCTGTATGAAGAGAAAGGTTAAACTCTGTGAGCTGAATGCACACATCACATAGTAGTTTCTGAGAATGATTCTGTCTAGTTTCTATACGAAGATATTTCCTTTTCTAACATTGGCCTCAAATCGCTTGAAATCTCAAATTCCAAATTCCAGAAAAAGACAGTTTCAAACCTGCAGTGTGTAAGGAAAGGTTCAAATCTGTGAGTTGAATACACACAACACAAAGAAGTTACTGAGAATTCTTCTGTTTAGCATTATATGAAGAAATCCCATTTCCAACGAAGTCCTCAAAGAGGTCCAAATATCCACTTGCAGACTTTACAAACAGAGTGTTTCCAAACTGCTGTATGAACAGAAAGGTTAAACTCTGTGAGCTGAATGTACACATCACATAGTAGTTTCTGAGAATCATTCTGTCTAGTTTTTATAGCAAGATATTTCCTTTTCTAATATTGGCCTCAAATCGCTTGAAATCTCCAATTGCAATTTCCACAAAAACAGAGTTTCAAATCTGCTCTGTCCAAAGAAAGGTTCAACTCTGTGAGCTGAAGACACACAACACAAAGAAGTTACTCAAAATTCTTCTGTCTAGCATTATATAAAGAAATCCCGTTTCCAACGAAGTCCTCAAAGAGGTCCAAATATCCACTTGCAGACTTTACAAACAGAGTGTTTCCAAACTGCTCTATGAACAGAGAGGTTAAACTCTGTGAGCTGAATGCACACATCACATAGTAGTTTCTGAGAATCATTCTGTCTAGTTTCTATACGAAGATATTTCCTTTTCTAACATTGGCCTCAAATCACTTGAAATCTCAAATTCGAAATTCCAGAAAAAGACAGTTTCAAACCTGCAGTGTGTAAGGAAAGGTTCAAATCTGTGAGTTGAATACACACAACACAAAGAAGTTACTGAGAATTCTTCTGTCTAGCATTATATGAAGGAATCCCGTTTCCAACGAAGGCCTCAAAGTGGAGCAAATATCCACTTCTAGACTTTAGAAACAGAGTGTTTCCAAACCGCTCTATGAACAGAAAAGTTAACCTCTGTGAGCTGAACGCACACATCACAAAGTTGTTTCTGAGAATGATTCTGTCTAGTTTTTATACCAAGATATTTCGTTTTCTAACATTGGCCTAAAATCGCTTGAAATCTCCAATTTCAATTTCCACAAAAAGAGAGTTTCAAATCTGCTCTGTCCAAAGAAATGTTCAACTCTCTGAGCTGAATACACACAACACAAAGAAGTTACTGAAAATTCTTCTGTCTAGCATTATATGAAGAAATACCGTTTCCAACGAAGGCCTCAAAGAGTTCCAAATATCCACTTGCAGACTTTACAAACAGAGTGTTTCCAAACTGCTGTATGAACAGAAAGGTTAAACTCTGTGAGCTGAATGCACACATCACATAGTAGTTTCTGAGAATGATTCTGTCTAGTTTTTATACGAAGATACTTCCTTTTCTAACATTGGCCTAAAATCGCTTGAAATCTCCAATTGCAATTTCCCCAAAAAGAGAGTTTCAAATCTGCTCTGCCCAAAGAAAGGTTCAACTCTGTGAGCTGAATACACACAACACAAAGAAGTTACTGAAAATTCTTCTGTCTAGCATTATATGAAGCAATCCCGTTTCCAACGAAGTCCTCAAAGAGGTCCAAATATCCACTTGCAGACTTTACAAACAGAGTGTTTCCAAACTGCTCTATGAACAGAAAGGTTAAATTCTGTGAGCTGAATGCACACATCACATAGTAGTTTCTGAGAATGATTCTGTCTAGTTTTTATACCAAGATATTTCCTTTTCTAACATTGGCCTCAAATCGCTTGAAATCTCCAATTTCAAATTCCAGAAAAAGAGAGTTTCAAACCTGCTCTGTCCAAAGAAAGGTTCAACTCTGTGAGCTGAATACACACAACACAAAGAAGTTACTGAAAATTCTTCTGTCTAGCATTATAGGAAGAAATACCGTTTCCAACGAAGGCCTCAAAGAGTTCCAAATATCCACTTGCAGACTTTACAATCAGAGTGTTTCCAAACTGCTGTATGAACAGAAAGGTTAAACTCTGTGAGCTGAATGCACACATCACATAGTAGTTTCTGAGAATGATTCTGTCTAGTTTCTATACGAAGATATTTCCTTTTCTAACATTGGCCTCAAATAGCTTGAAATCTCAAATTCCAAATTCCAGAAAAAGACAGTTTCAAACCTGCAGTGTGTAAGGAAAGGTTCAAATCTGTGAGTTGAATACACACAACACAAAGAAGTTACTGAGAATTCTTCTGTCTAGCATTATATGAAGAAATCCCGTTTCCAACGAAGTCCTCAAAGAGTTCCAAATATCCACTTGCAGACTTTACAAACAGAGTATTTCCAAACTGCTGTATGAACAGAAAGGTTAAACTCTGTGAGCTGAATGCACACATCACATAGTAGTTTCTGAGAATGATTCTGTCTAGTTTTTATACGAAGGTATTTCCTTTTCTAACATTGGCCTAAAATCGCTTGAAATCTCCAATTGCAATTTCCCCAAAAAGAGAGTTTCAAATCTGCTCTTTCCAAAGAAAGGTTCAACTCTGTGAGCTGAATACACACAACACAAAGAAGTTACTGAAAATTCTTCTGTCTAGCATTATATGAAGAAATCCCGTTTCCAACGAAGTCCTCAAAGAGGTCCAAATATCCACTTGCAGACTTTACAAACAGAGTGTTTCCAAACTGCTGTATGAACAGAAAGGTTAAAATCTGTGAGCTGAATGCACACATCACATAGTAGTTTCTGAGAATCATTCTGTCTAGTTTTTATACCAAGATATTTCCTTTTCTCACATTGGCCTCAAATCGCTTGAAATCTCAAATTCCAAATTCCAGAAAAAGACAGTTTCAAACCTGCAGTGTGTAAGGAAAGGTTCAAATCTGTGAGTTGAATACACACAACACAAAGAAGTTACTGAGAATTCTTCTGTCTAGCATTATATGAAGAAATCCCGTTTCCAACGAAGGTCCCAAAGTGGTGCAAATATCCACTTGTACACTTTAGAAACAGAGTGTTTCCAAACTGCTCTATGAACAGAAAAGTTAAACTCTGTGAGCTGAATGCACACATCACAAAGTTGTTTCTGAGAATGATTCTGTCTAGTTTTTATACGAAGATATTTCCTTTTCTAACATTGGCCTCAAATCGCTTGAAATCTCCAATTGCAATTTCCACAAAAAGAGAGTTTCAAATGTGCTCTGTCCAAAGAAAGGTTCAACTCTGTGAGCTGAATACACACAACACAAAGAAGTTACTGAAAATTCTTCTGTCTAGCATTATATGAAGAAATCCCGTTTCCAACGAAGTCCTCAAAGAGGTCCAAATATCCACTTGCAGACTTTACAAACAGAGTGTTTCCAAACTGCTGTATGAACAGAATGGTTAAACTCTGTGAGCTGAATGCACACATCACATAGTAGTTTCTGAGAATGATTCTGTCTAGTTTTTATACCAAGATATTTCCTTTTCTCACATTGGCCTCAAATCGTTTGAAATCTCTAATTGCAATTTCCACAAAAAGAGAGTTTCAAATCTGCTCTGTTCAAAGAAAGGTTCAACTCTGTGAGCTGAATACACACAACACAAAGAAGTTACTCAAAATTCTTCTGTCTAGCATTATATAAAGAAATGCCGTTTCCAACGAAATCCTCAAAGAGGTCCAAGTATCCCCTTGCAGACTTTACAAACAGAGTGTTTCCAAACTGCTCTATGAACAGAAAGGTTAAACTCTGTGAGCTGAATGCACACATCTCATAGTAGTTTCTGAGAATGATTCTGTCTAGTTTCTATACGAAGATATTTCCTTTTCTAACATTGGCCTCAAATCGCTTGAAATCTCAAATTCCAAATTCCAGAAAAAGACAGTTTCAAACCTGCAGTGTGTAAGGAAAGGTTCAAATCTGTGAGTTGAATACACACAACACAAAGAAGTTACTGAGAATTCTTCTGTCTAGCATTATATGAAGAAATCCCGTTTCCAACGAAGGCCTCAAAGTGGAGCAAATACCCACTTCTAGACTTTAGAAACAGAGTGTTTCCAAACCGCTCTATGAACAGAAAAGTTAAACTCTGTGAGCTGAACGCACACATCACAAAGTTGTTTCTGAGAATGATTCTGTCTAGTTTTTATACCAAGATATTTCGTTTTCTAACATTGGCCTCAAATCGCTTGAAATCTCCAATTTCAAATTCCAGAAAAAGAGAGTATCTAATCTGCTCTGTCCAAAGAAAGGTTCAACTCTGTGAGCTGAATACACACAACACAAAGAAGTTACTGAAAATTCTTCTGTCTAGCATTATATGAAGAAATACCGTTTCCAACGAAGGCCTCAAATAGTTCAAAATATCCACTTGCAGACTTTACAAACAGAGTGTTTCCAAACTGCTGTATGAACAGAAAGGTTAAACTCTGTGAGCTGAATGCACACATCACATAGTAGTTTCTGAGAATGATTCTGTCTAGTTTTTATACGAAGATATTTCCTTTTCTAACATTGGCCTAAAGTCGCTTGAAATCTCCAATTGCAATTTCCACAAAAAGAGAGTTTCACATCTGCTCTGTCCAAAGAAAGGTTCAACTCTGTGAGCTGAATAGGCACAACACAAAGAAGTTAGTCAAAATTCTTCTGTCTAGCATTATATGAAGAAATCCCGTTTCCAAGGAAGTCCTCAAAGAGGTCCAAATATGCACTTGCAAACTTTACAAACAGAGTGTTTCCAAACTGCTCTATGAACAGAAAGGTTAAACTCTGTGAGCTGAATGCACACATCACATAGTAGTTTCTGAGAATGATTCTGTCTAGTTTTTATACCAAGATATTTCCTTTTCTCACATTGGCCTCAAATCACTTGAAATCTCCAATTGCAATTGCCACAAAAAGAGAGTTTCAAATCTGCTCTGTCCAAAGAAAGGTTCATCTCTGTGAGCTGAATACACACAACACAAAGAAGTTACTGAAAATTCTTCTGTCTAGCATTATATGATGAAATCCCGTTTCCAACGAAGTCCTCAAAGAGTTCCAAATATCCACTTGCAGACTTTACAAACAGAGTGTTTCCAAACTGCTGTATGAACAGAAAGGTTAAACTCTGTGAGCTGAATGCACACATCACATAGTAGTTTCTGAGAATGATTCTGTCTAGTTTTTATACGAAGATATTTCCTTTTCTAACATTGGCCTAAAATCGCTTGAAATCTCCAATTGCAATTTCCCCAAAAAGAGAGTTTCAAATCTGCTCTGTCCAAAGAAAGGTTCAACTCTGTGATCTGAATACACACAACACAAAGAAGTTACTGAAAATTCTTCTGTCTAGCATTATATGAAGAAATCCCGTTTCCAACGAAGTCCTCAAAGAGGTCCAAATATCCACATGCAGACTTTACAAACAGAGTGTTTCCAAACTGCTGTATGAACAGAAAGGTTAAACTCTGTGAGCTGAATGCACACATCACATAGTAGTTTCTGAGAATGATTCTGTCTAGTTTCTATACGAAGATATTTCCTTTTCTAACATTGGCCTCAAATAGCTTGAAATCTCAAATTCCAAATTCCAGAAAAAGACAGTTTCAAACCTGCAGTGTGTAAGGAAAGGTTCAAATCTGTGAGTTGAATACACACAACACAAAGAAGTTACTGAGAATTCTTCTGTCTAGCATTATATGAAGAAATCCCGTTTCCAACGAAGTCCTCAAAGAGTTCCAAATATCCACTTGCAGACTTTACAAACAGAGTGTTTCCAAACTGCTGTATGAACAGAAAGGTTAAACTCTGTGAGCTGAATGCACACATCACATAGTAGTTTCTGAGAATGATTCTGTCTAGTTTTTATACGAAGGTATTTCCTTTTCTAACATTGGCCTAAAATCGCTTGAAATCTCCAATTGCAATTTCCCCAAAAAGAGAGTTTCAAATCTGCTCTGTCCAAAGAAAGGTTCAACTCTGTGAGCTGAATACACACAACACAAAGAAGTTACTGAAAATTCTTCTGTCTAGCATTATATGAAGAAATCCCGTTTCCAACGAAGTCCTCAAAGAGGTCCAAATATCCACTTGCAGACTTTACAAACAGAGTGTTTCCAAACTGCTGTATGAACAGAAAGGTTAAACTCTGTGAGCTGAATGCACACATCACATAGTAGTTTCTGAGAATCATTCTGTCTAGTTTTTATACCAAGATATTTCCTTTTCTCACATTGGCCTCAAATCGCTTGAAATCTCCAATTCCAAATTCCAGAAAAAGACAGTTTCAAACCTGCAGTGTGTAAGGAAAGGTTCAAATCTGTGAGTTGAATACACACAACACAAAGAAGTTACTGAGAATTCTTCTGTCTAGCATTATGTGACGAAATCCCGTTTCCAACGAAGGCCTCAAAGTGGTGCAAATATCCACTTGTAGACTTTAGAAACAGAGTGTTTCCAAACTGCTCTATGAACAGAAAAGTTAAACTCTGTGAGCTGAACGCACACATCACAAAGTTGTTTCTGAGAATGATTCTGTCTAGTTGTTATACCAAGATATTTCGTTTTCTAACATTGGCCTCAAATCGCTTGAAATCTCCAATTTCAAATTCCAGAAAAAGAGAGTTTCAAATCTGCTCTGTCCAAAGAAAGGTTCAACTCTGTGAGCTGAATACACACAACACAAAGAAGTTACTGAAAATTCTTCTGTCTAGCATTATATGAAGAAATCCCGTTTCCAACGAAGTCCTCAAAGAGTTCCAAATATCCACTTGCAGACTTCACAAACAGAGTGTTTCCAAACTGCTGTATGAACAGAAAGGTTAAAATCTGTGAGCTGAATGCACACATCACATAGTAGTTTCTGAGAATCATTCTGTCTAGTTTTTATAGCAAGATATTTCCTTTTCTAACATTGGCCTCAAATCGCTTGAAATCTCCAATTGCAATTTCCACAAAAACAGAGTTTCAAATCTGCTCTGTCCAAAGAAAGGTTCAACTCTGTGAGCTGAATACACACAACACAAAGAAGTTACTCAAAATTCTTCTGTCTAGCATTATATAAAGAAATCCCGTTTCCAACGAAGTCCTCAAAGAGGTCCAAATATCCACTTGCAGACTTTACAAACAGAGTGTTTCCAAACTGCTCTATGAACAGAAAGGTTAAACTCTGTGAGCTGAATGCACACATCACATAGTAGTTTCTGAGAATGATTCTGTCTAGTTTCTATACGAAGATATTTCCTTTTCTAACATTGGCCTCAAATCGCTTGAAATCTCAAATTCCAAATTCCAGAAAAAGACAGTTTCAAACCTGCAGTGTGTAAGGAAAGGTTCAAATCTGTGAGTTGAATACACACAACACAAAGAAGTTATTGAGAATTCTTCTGTCTAGCATTATATGAAGAAATCCCGTTTCCAACGAAGGTCTCAAAGTGGAGCAAATATCCACTTCTAGACTTTAGAAACAGAGTGTTTCCAAACCGCTCTATGAACAGAAAAGTTAAACTCTGTGAGCTGAACGCACACATCACCAAGTTGTTTCTGAGAATGATTCTGTCTAGTTTTTATACCAAGATATTTCGTTTTCTAACATTGGCCTCAAATCGCTTGAAATCTCCAATTTCAAATTCCAGAAAAAGAGAGTTTCTAATCTGCTCTTTCCAAAGAAAGGTTCAACTCTGTTAGCTGAATACACACAACACAAAGAAGTTACTGAAAATTCTTCTGTCTATCATTATATGAAGAAATCCCGTTTCCAACGAAGGCCTCAAAGAGTTCAAAATATCCACTTGCAGACTTTTCAAACAGAGTGTTTCCAAACTGCTGTATGAACAGAAAGGTTAAACTCTGTGAGCTGAATGCACACATCACATAGTAGTTTCTGAGAATGATTCTGTCTAGTTTTCATACGAAGATATTTCCTTTTCTAACATTGGCCTAAAGTCGCTTGAAATCTCCAATTGCAATTTCCACAAAAAGAGAGTTTCAAATCTGCTCTGTCCAAAGAAAGGTTCAACTCTATGAGCTGAATACGCACAACACAAAGAAGTTAGTCAAAATTCTTCTGTCTAGCATTATATGAAGAAATCCCGTTTCCAAGGAAGTCCTCAAAGAGGTCCAAATATGCACTTGCAAACTTTACAAACAGAGTGTTTCCAAACTGCTCTATGAACAGAAAGGTTAAACTCTGTGAGCTGAATGCACACATCACATAGTAGTTTCTGAGAATGATTCTGTCTAGTTTTTATACTAAGATATTTCCTTTTCTCACATTGGCCTCAAATCACTTGAAATCTCCAATTGCAATTTCCACAAAAAGAGAGTTTCAAATCTGCTCTGTCCAAAGAAAGGTTCATCTCTGTGAGCTGAACAGACACAACACAAAGAAGTTACTGAAAATTCTTCTGTCTAGCATTATATGTAGAAATCCCGTTTCCAACGAAGTCCTCAAAGAGTTCCAAATATCCACTGGCAGACTTTACAAACAGAGTGTTTCCAAACTGCTGTATGAACAGAAAGGTTAAACTCTGTGAGCTGAATGCACACATCACATAGTAGTTTCTGAGAATGATTCTGTCTAGTTTTTATACGAAGATACTTCCTTTTATAACATTGGCCTAAAATCGCTTGAAATCTCCAATTGCAATTTCCCCAAAAAGAGAGTTTCAAATCTGCTCTGTCCAAAGAAAGGTTCAACTCTGTGAGCTGAATACACACAACACAAAGAAGTTACTCAAAATTCTTCTGTCTAGCATTATATAAAGAAATCCCGTTTCCAACGAAGTCCTCAAAGAGGTCCAAATATCCACTTGCAGACTTTACAAACTGAGTGTTTCCAAACTGCTCTATGAACAGAAAGGTTAAACTCTGTGAGCTGAATGCACACATCACAAAGTAGTTTCTGAGAATGATTCTGTCTAGTTTCTATACGAAGATATTTCCTTTTCTAACATTGGCCTCAAATCGCTTGAAATCTCAAATTCCAAATTTCAGAAAAAGACAGTTTCAAAACTGCAGTGTGTAAGGAAAGGTTCAAATCTGTGAGATGAATACACACAACACAAAGAAGTTACTGAGAATTCTTCTGTCTAGCATTATATGAAGAAATCCCTTTTCCAACGAAGGCCTCAAAGTGGTGCAAATATCCACTTGTAGACTTTAGATACAGAGTGTTTCCAAACTGCTCTATGACCAGAAAAGTTAAACTCTGTGAGTTGAACGCACACATCACAAAGTTGTTTCTGAGAATGATTCTGTCTAGTTTTTATACCAAGATATTTCGTTTTCTAACATTGGCCTAAAATCGCTTGAAATCTCCAATTGCAATTTCCACAAAAAGAGAGTTTCAAATCTGCTCTGTCCAAAGAAAGATTCAACCCTGTGAGCTGAATACACACAACACAAAGAAGTTACTGAAAATTCTTCTGTCTAGCATTATATGATGAAATCCCGTTTCCAACGAAGTCCTCAAAGAGTTCCAAATATCCACTTGCAGACTTTACAAACAGAGTGTTTCCAAACTGCTGTATGAACAGAAAGGTTAAACTCTGTGAGCTGAATGCACACATCACATAGTAGTTTCTGAGAATGATTCTGTCTAGTTTTTATACGAAGATATTTCCTTTTCTAACATTGGCCTAAAATTGCTTGAAATCTCCAATTGCAATTTCCCCAAAAAGAGAGTTTCAAATCTGCTCTGTCCAAAGAAAGGTTCAACTCTGTGAGCTGAATACACACAACACAAAGAAGATACTGAAAATTCTTCTGTCTAGCATTATATGAAGAAATCCCGTTTCCAACGAAGTCCTCAAAGAGGTCCAAATATCCACATGCAGACTTTACAAACAGAGTGTTTCCAAACTGCTGTATGAAGAGAAAGGTTAAACTCTGTGAGCTGAATGCACACATCACATAGTAGTTTCTGAGAATGATTCTGTCTAGTTTCTATACGAAGATATTTCCTTTTCTAACATTGGCCTCAAATCGCTTGAAATCTCAAATTCCAAATTCCAGAAAAAGACAGTTTCAAACCTGCAGTGTGTAAGGAAAGGTTCAAATCTGTGAGTTGAATACACACAACACAAAGAAGTTACTGAGAATTCTTCTGTTTAGCATTATATGAAGAAATCCCATTTCCAACGAAGTCCTCAAAGAGGTCCAAATATCCACTTGCAGACTTTACAAACAGAGTGTTTCCAAACTGCTGTATGAACAGAAAGGTTAAACTCTGTGAGCTGAATGTACACATCACATAGTAGTTTCTGAGAATCATTCTGTCTAGTTTTTATAGCAAGATATTTCCTTTTCTAACATTGGCCTCAAATCGCTTGAAATCTCCAATTGCAATTTCCACAAAAACAGAGTTTCAAATCTGCTCTGTCCAAAGAAAGGTTCAACTCTGTGAGCTGAAGACACACAACACAAAGAAGTTACTCAAAATTCTTCTGTCTAGCATTATATAAAGAAATCCCGTTTCCAACGAAGTCCTCAAAGAGGTCCAAATATCCACTTGCAGACTTTACAAACAGAGTGTTTCCAAACTGCTCTATGAACAGAGAGGTTAAACTCTGTGAGCTGAATGCACACATCACATAGTAGTTTCTGAGAATCATTCTGTCTAGTTTCTATACGAAGATATTTCCTTTTCTAACATTGGCCTCAAATCACTTGAAATCTCAAATTCGAAATTCCAGAAAAAGACAGTTTCAAACCTGCAGTGTGTAAGGAAAGGTTCAAATCTGTGAGTTGAATACACACAACACAAAGAAGTTACTGAGAATTCTTCTGTCTAGCATTATATGAAGGAATCCCGTTTCCAACGAAGGCCTCAAAGTGGAGCAAATATCCACTTCTAGACTTTAGAAACAGAGTGTTTCCAAACCGCTCTATGAACAGAAAAGTTAACCTCTTTGAGCTGAACGCACACATCACAAAGTTGTTTCTGAGAATGATTCTGTCTAGTTTTTATACCAAGATATTTCGTTTTCTAACATTGGCCTAAAATCGCTTGAAATCTCCAATTTCAATTTCCACAAAAAGAGAGTTTCAAATCTGCTCTGTCCAAAGAAATGTTCAACTCTCTGAGCTGAATACACACAACACAAAGAAGTTACTGAAAATTCTTCTGTCTAGCATTATATGAAGAAATACCGTTTCCAACGAAGGCCTCAAAGAGTTCCAAATATCCACTTGCAGACTTTACAAACAGAGTGTTTCCAAACTGCTGTATGAACAGAAAGGTTAAACTCTGTGAGCTGAATGCACACATCACATAGTAGTTTCTGAGAATGATTCTGTCTAGTTTTTATACGAAGATACTTCCTTTTCTAACATTGGCCTAAAATCGCTTGAAATCTCCAATTGCAATTTCCCCAAAAAGAGAGTTTCAAATCTGCTCTGCCCAAAGAAAGGTTCAACTCTGTGAGCTGAATACACACAACACAAAGAAGTTACTGAAAATTCTTCTGTCTAGCATTATATGAAGCAATCCCGTTTCCAACGAAGTCCTCAAAGAGGTCCAAATATCCACTTGCAGACTTTACAAACAGAGTGTTTCCAAACTGCTCTATGAACAGAAAGGTTAAATTCTGTGAGCTGAATGCACACATCACATAGTAGTTTCTGAGAATGATTCTGTCTAGTTTTTATACCAAGATATTTCCTTTTCTAACATTGGCCTCAAATCGCTTGAAATCTCCAATTTCAAATTCCAGAAAAAGAGAGTTTCAAACCTGCTCTGTCCAAAGAAAGGTTCAACTCTGTGAGCTGAATACACACAACACAAAGAAGTTACTGAAAATTCTTCTGTCTAGCATTATAGGAAGAAATACCGTTTCCAACGAAGGCCTCAAAGAGTTCCAAATATCCACTTGCAGACTTTACAATCAGAGTGTTTCCAAACTGCTGTATGAACAGAAAGGTTAAACTCTGTGAGCTGAATGCACACATCACATAGTAGTTTCTGAGAATGATTCTGTCTAGTTTTTATACGAAGATATTTCCTTTTCTAACATTGGCCTCAAATAGCTTGAAATCTCAAATTCCAAATTCCAGAAAAAGACAGTTTCAAACCTGCAGTGTGTAAGGAAAGGTTCAAATCTGTGAGTTGAATACACACAACACAAAGAAGTTACTGAGAATTCTTCTGTCTAGCATTATATGAAGAAATCCCGCTTCCAACGAAGGCCTCAAAGTGGTGCAAATATCCACTTGTAGACTTTAGAAACAGAGTGTTTCCAAACTGCTCTATGAACAGAAAAGTTAAACTCTGTGAGCTGAACGCACACATCACAAAGTTGTTTCTGAGAATGATTCTGTCTAGTTTTTATACCAAGATATTTCGTTTTCTAACATTGGCCTAAAATCGCTTGAAATCTCCAATTGCAATTTCCACAAAAAGAGAGTTTCAAATCTGCTCTGTCCAAAGAAAGGTTCAACTCTGTGAGCTGAATACACACAACACAAAGAAGTTACTGAAAATTCTTCTGTCTAGCATTATATGAAGAAATCCCGTTTCCAACGAAGGCCTCAAAGAGTTCCAAATATCCACTTGCAGACTTTACAAACAGAGTGTTTCCAAACTGCTGTATGAACAGAAAGGTTAAACTCTGTGAGGTGAATGCAAACATCACATAGTACTTTCTGAGAATGATTCTGTCTAGTTTTTATACGAAGATACTTCCTTTTCTAACATTGGCCTAAAATCGCTTGAAATCTCCAATTGCAATTTCCCCAAAAAGAGAGTTTCAAATCTGCTCTGCCCAAAGAAAGGTTCAACTCTGTGAGCTGAATACACACAACACAAAGAAGTTACTGAAAATTCTTCTGTCTAGCATTATATGAAGAAATCCCGTTTCCAACGAAGTCCTCAAAGAGGTCCAAATATCCACTTGCAGACTTTACAAACAGAGTGTTTCCAAACTGCTCTATGAACAGAAAGGTTAAACTCTGTGAGCTGAAAGCACACATCACATAGTAGTTTCTGAGAATGATTCTGTCTAGTTTTTATACCAAGATATTTCCTTTTCAAACATAGGCCTCAAATCGCTTGAAATCTCCAATTGCAATTTCCCCAAAAAGAGAGTTTCAAATCTGCTCTGTCCAAAGAAAGGTTCAACTCTGTGAGCTGAATACACACAACACAAAGAAGTTACTGAAAATTCTTCTGTCTAGCATTATATGAAGAAATCCCATTTCCAACGAAGTCCTCAAAGAGGTACAAATATCCACTTGCAGACTTTACAAACAGAGTGTTTCCAAACTGCTGTATGAACAGAAAGGTTAAACTCTGTGAGCTGAATGTACACATCACATAGTAGTTTCTGAGAATCATTCTGTCTAGTTTCTATAGCAAGATATTTCCTTTTCTAACATTGGCCTCAAATCGCTTGAAATCTCCAATTGCAATTTCCACAAAAACAGAGTTTCAAATCTGCTCTGTCCAAAGAAAGGTTCAACTCTGTGAGCTGAATACACACAACACAAAGAAGTTACTCAAAATTCTTCTGTCTTGCATTATATAAAGAAATCCCGTTTCCAACGAAGTCCTCAAAGAGGTCCAAATATCCACTTGCAGACTTTACAAACAGAGTGTTTCCAAACTGCTCTATGAACAGAAAGGTTAAACACTGTGAGCTGAATGCACACATCACATAGTAGTTTCTGAGAATGATTCTGTCTAGTTTCTATACGAAGATATTTCCTTTTCTAACATTGGCCTCAAATCGCTTGAAATCTCAAATTCCAAATTCCAGAAAAAGACAGTTTCAAACCTGCAGTGTGTAAGGAAAGGTTCAAATCTGTGAGTTGAATACACACAACACAAAGAAGTTACTGAGAATTCTTCTGTCTAGCATTATATGAAGGAATCCCGTTTCCAACGAAGGCCTCAAAGTGGAGCAAATATCCACTTCTAGACTTTAGAAACAGAGTGTTTCCAAACCGCTCTATGAACAGAAAAGTTAAACTCTGTGAGCTGAACGCACACATCACAAAGTTGTTTCTGAGAATGATTCTGTCTAGTTTTTATACCAAGATATTTCGTTTTCTAACATTGGCCTAAAATCGCTTGAAATCTCCAATTTCAATTTCCACAAAAAGAGAGTTTCAAATCTGCTCTGTCCAAAGAAATGTTCAACTCTCTGAGCTGAATACACACAACACAAAGAAGTTACTGAAAATTCTTCTGTCTAGCATTATATGAAGAAATACCGTTTCCAACGAAGGCCTCAAAGAGTTCCAAATATCCACTTGCAGACTTTACAAACAGAGTGTTTCCAAACTGCTGTATGAACAGAAAGGTTAAACTCTGTGAGCTGAATGCACACATCACATAGTAGTTTCTGAGAATGATTCTGTCTAGTTTTTATACGAAGATACTTCCTTTTCTAACATTGGCCTAAAATCGCTTGAAATCTCCAATTGCAATTTCCCCAAAAAGAGAGTTTCAAATCTGCTCTGCCCAAAGAAAGGTTCAACTCTGTGAGCTGAATACACACAACACAAAGAAGTTACTGAAAATTCTTCTGTCTAGCATTATATGAAGCAATCCCGTTTCCAACGAAGTCCTCAAAGAGGTCCAAATATCCACTTGCAGACTTTACAAACAGAGTGTTTCCAAACTGCTCTATGAACAGAAAGGTTAAATTCTGTGAGCTGAATGCACACATCACATAGTAGTTTCTGAGAATGATTCTGTCTAGTTTTTATACCAAGATATTTCCTTTTCTAACATTGGCCTCAAATCGCTTGAAATCTCCAATTTCAAATTCCAGAAAAAGAGAGTTTCAAACCTGCTCTGTCCAAAGAAAGGTTCAACTCTGTGAGCTGAATACACACAACACAAAGAAGTTACTGAAAATTCTTCTGTCTAGCATTATAGGAAGAAATACCGTTTCCAACGAAGGCCTCAAAGAGTTCCAAATATCCACTTGCAGACTTTACAATCAGAGTGTTTCCAAACTGCTGTATGAACAGAAAGGTTAAACTCTGTGAGCTGAATGCACACATCACATAGTAGTTTCTGAGAATGATTCTGTCTAGTTTTTATACGAAGATATTTCCTTTTCTAACATTGGCCTCAAATAGCTTGAAATCTCAAATTCCAAATTCCAGAAAAAGACAGTTTCAAACCTGCAGTGTGTAAGGAAAGGTTCAAATCTGTGAGTTGAATACACACAACACAAAGAAGTTACTGAGAATTCTTCTGTCTAGCATTATATGAAGAAATCCCGCTTCCAACGAAGGCCTCAAAGTGGTGCAAATATCCACTTGTAGACTTTAGAAACAGAGTGTTTCCAAACTGCTCTATGAACAGAAAAGTTAAACTCTGTGAGCTGAACGCACACATCACAAAGTTGTTTCTGAGAATGATTCTGTCTAGTTTTTATACCAAGATATTTCGTTTTCTAACATTGGCCTAAAATCGCTTGAAATCTCCAATTGCAATTTCCACAAAAAGAGAGTTTCAAATCTGCTCTGTCCAAAGAAAGGTTCAACTCTGTGAGCTGAATACACACAACACAAAGAAGTTACTGAAAATTCTTCTGTCTAGCATTATATGAAGAAATCCCGTTTCCAACGAAGGCCTCAAAGAGTTCCAAATATCCACTTGCAGACTTTACAAACAGAGTGTTTCCAAACTGCTGTATGAACAGAAAGGTTAAACTCTGTGAGGTGAATGCAAACATCACATAGTACTTTCTGAGAATGATTCTGTCTAGTTTTTATACGAAGATACTTCCTTTTCTAACATTGGCCTAAAATCGCTTGAAATCTCCAATTGCAATTTCCCCAAAAAGAGAGTTTCAAATCTGCTCTGCCCAAAGAAAGGTTCAACTCTGTGAGCTGAATACACACAACACAAAGAAGTTACTGAAAATTCTTCTGTCTAGCATTATATGAAGAAATCCCGTTTCCAACGAAGTCCTCAAAGAGGTCCAAATATCCACTTGCAGACTTTACAAACAGAGTGTTTCCAAACTGCTCTATGAACAGAAAGGTTAAACTCTGTGAGCTGAAAGCACACATCACATAGTAGTTTCTGAGAATGATTCTGTCTAGTTTTTATACCAAGATATTTCCTTTTCAAACATAGGCCTCAAATCGCTTGAAATCTCCAATTGCAATTTCCCCAAAAAGAGAGTTTCAAATCTGCTCTGTCCAAAGAAAGGTTCAACTCTGTGAGCTGAATACACACAACACAAAGAAGTTACTGAAAATTCTTCTGTCTAGCATTATATGAAGAAATCCCATTTCCAACGAAGTCCTCAAAGAGGTACAAATATCCACTTGCAGACTTTACAAACAGAGTGTTTCCAAACTGCTGTATGAACAGAAAGGTTAAACTCTGTGAGCTGAATGTACACATCACATAGTAGTTTCTGAGAATCATTCTGTCTAGTTTCTATAGCAAGATATTTCCTTTTCTAACATTGGCCTCAAATCGCTTGAAATCTCCAATTGCAATTTCCACAAAAACAGAGTTTCAAATCTGCTCTGTCCAAAGAAAGGTTCAACTCTGTGAGCTGAATACACACAACACAAAGAAGTTACTCAAAATTCTTCTGTCTTGCATTATATAAAGAAATCCCGTTTCCAACGAAGTCCTCAAAGAGGTCCAAATATCCACTTGCAGACTTTACAAACAGAGTGTTTCCAAACTGCTCTATGAACAGAAAGGTTAAACACTGTGAGCTGAATGCACACATCACATAGTAGTTTCGGAGAATGATTCTGTCTAGTTTCTATACGAAGATATTTCCTTTTCTAACATTGGCCTCAAATCGCTTGAAATCTCAAATTCCAAATTCCAGAAAAAGACAGTTTCAAACCTGCAGTGTGTAAGGAAAGGTTCAAATCTGTGAGTTGAATACACACAACACAAAGAAGTTACTGAGAATTCTTCTGTCTAGCATTATATGAAGGAATCCCGTTTCCAACGAAGGCCTCAAAGTGGAGCAAATATCCACTTCTAGACTTTAGAAACAGAGTGTTTCCAAACCGCTCTATGAACAGAAAAGTTAAACTCTGTGAGCTGAACGCACACATCACAAAGTTGTTTCTGAGAATGATTCTGTCTAGTTTTTATACCAAGATATTTCGTTTTCTAACATTGGCCTAAAATCGCTTGAAATCTCCAATTGCAATTTCCACAAAAAGAGAGTTTCAAATCTGCTCTGTCCAAAGAAATGTTCAACTCTCTGAGCTGAATACACACAACACAAAGAAGTTACTGAAAATTCTTCTGTCTAGCATTATATGAAGAAATACCGTTTCCAACGAAGGCCTCAAAGAGTTCCAAATATCCACTTGCAGACTTTACAAACAGAGTGTTTCCAAACTGCTGTATGAACAGAAAGGTTAAACTCTGTGAGCTGAATGCACACATCACATAGTAGTTTCTGAGAATGATTCTGTCTAGTTTTTATACGAAGATACTTCCTTTTCTAACATTGGCCTAAAATCGCTTGAAATCTCCAATTGCAATTTCCCCAAAAAGAGAGTTTCAAATCTGCTCTGTCCAAAGAACGGTTCAACTCTGTGAGCTGAATACACACAACACAAAGAAGTTACTGAAAATTCTTCTGTCTAGCATTATATGAAGAAATCCCGTTTCCAACGAAGTCCTCAAAGAGGTCCAAATATCCACTTGCAGACTTTACAAACAGAGTGTTTCCAAACTGCTCTATGAACAGAAAGGTTAAATTCTGTGAGCTGAATGCACACATCACATAGTAGTTTCTGAGAATGATTCTGTCTAGTTTTTATACCAAGATATTTCCTTTTCTAACATTGGCCTCAAATCGCTTTAAATCTCCAATTTCAAATTCCAGAAAAAGAGAGTTTCAAACCTGCTCTATCCAAAGAAAGGTTCAACTCTGTGAGCTGAATACACACAACACAAAGAAGTTACTGAAAATTCTTCTGTCTAGCATTATAGGAAGAAATACCGTTTCCAACGAAGGCCTCAAAGAGTTCCAAATATCCACTTGCAGACTTTACAATCAGAATGTTTCCAAACTGCTGTATGAACAGAAAGGTTAAATTCTGTGAGCTGAATGCACACATCACATAGTAGTTTCTGAGAATGATTCTGTCTAGTTTTTATACGAAGATATTTCCTTTTCTAACATTGGCCTCAAATAGCTTGAAATCTCAAATTCCAAATTCCAGAAAAAGACAGTTTCAAACCTGCAGTGTGTAAGGAAAGGTTCAAATCTGTGAGTTGAATACACACAACACAAAGAAGTTACTGAGAATTCTTCTGTCTAGCATTATATGAAGAAATCCCGTTTCCAACGAAGGCCTCAAAGTGGTGCAAATATCCACTTGTAGACTTTAGAAACAGAGTGTTTCCAAACTGCTCTATGAACAGAAAAGTTAAACTCTGTGAGCTGAACGCACACATCACAAAGTTGTTTCTGAGAATGATTCTGTCTAGTTTTTATACCAAGATATTTCGTTTTCTAACATTGGCCTAAAATCGCTTGAAATCTCCAATTGCAATTTCCACAAAAAGAGAGTTTCAAATCTGCTCTGTCCAAAGAAAGGTTCAACTCTGTGAGCTGAATACACACAACACAAAGAAGTTACTGAAAATTCTTCTGTCTAGCATTATATGAAGAAATCCCGTTTCCAACGAAGGCCTGAAAGAGTTCCAAATATCCACTTGCAGACTTTACAAACAGAGTGTTTCCAAACTGCTGTATGAACAGAAAGGTTAAACTCTGTGAGGTGAATGCAAACATCACATAGTACTTTCTGAGAATGATTCTGTCTAGTTTTTATACGAAGATACTTCCTTTTCTAACATTGGCCTAAAATCGCTTGAAATCTCCAATTGCAATTTCCCCAAAAAGAGAGTTTCAAATCTGCTCTGCCCAAAGAAAGGTTCAACTCTGTGAGCTGAATACACACAACACAAAGAAGTTACTGAAAATTCTTCTGTCTAGCATTATATGAAGAAATCCCGTTTCCAACGAAGTCCTCAAAGAGGTCCAAATATCCACTTGCAGACTTTACAAACAGAGTGTTTCCAAACTGCTCTATGAACAGAAAGGTTAAACTCTGTGAGCTGAAAGCACACATCACATAGTAGTTTCTGAGAATGATTCTGTCTAGTTTTTATACCAAGATATTTCCTTTTCAAACATAGGCCTCAAATCGCTTGAAATCTCCAATTTCAAATTCCAGAAAAAGAGAGTTTCAAATCTGCTCTGTCCAAAGAAAAGTTCAACTCTGTGAGCTGAATACACACAACACAAAGAAGTTACTGAAAATTCTTCTGTCTAGCATTATATGAAGAAATCCCATTTCCAACGAAGTCCTCAAAGAGGTACAAATATCCACTTGCAGACTTTACAAACAGAGTGTTTCCAAACTGCTGTATGAACAGAAAGGTTAAACTCTGTGAGCTGAATGTACACATCACATAGTAGTTTCTGAGAATCATTCTGTCTAGTTTTTATAGCAAGATATTTCCTTTTCTAACATTGGCCTCAAATCGCTTGAAATCTCCAATTGCAATTTCCACAAAAACAGAGTTTCAAATCTGCTCTGTCCAAAGAAAGGTTCAACTCTGTGAGCTGAATACACACAACACAAAGAAGTTACTCAAAATTCTTCTGTCTAGCATTATATAAAGAAATCCCGTTTCCAACGAAGTCCTCAAAGAGGTCCAAATATCCACTTGCAGACTTTACAAACAGAGTGTTTCCAAACTGCTCTATGAACAGAAAGGTTAAACTCTGTGAGCTGAATGCACACATCACATAGTAGTTTCTGAGAATGATTCTGTCTAGTTTCTATACGAAGATATTTCCTTTTCTAACATTGGCTTCAAATCGCTTGAAATCTCAAATTCCAAATTCCAGAAAAAGACAGTTTCAAACCTGCAGTGTGTAAGGAAAGGTTCAAATCTGTGAGTTGAATACACACAACACAAAGAAGTTACTGAGAATTCTTCTGTCTAGCATTATATGAAGGAATCCCTTTTCCAACGAAGGCCTCAAAGTGGAGCAAATATCCACTTCTAGACTTTAGAAACAGAGTGTTTCCAAACCGCTCTATGAACAGAAAAGTTAAACTCTGTGAGCTGAACGCACACATCACAAAGTTGTTTCTGAGAATGATTCTGTCTAGTTTTTATACCAAGATATTTCGTTTTCTAACATTGGCCTAAAATCGCTTGAAATCTCCAATTGCAATTTCCACAAAAAGAGAGTTTCAAATCTGCTCTGTCCAAAGAAATGTTCAACTCTCTGAGCTGAATACACACAACACAAAGAAGTTACTGAAAATTCTTCTGTCTAGCATTATATGAAGAAATCCCGTTTCCAACGAAGGCCTGAAAGAGTTCCAAATATCCACTTGCAGACTTTACAAACAGAGTGTTTCCAAACTGCTGTATGAACAGAAAGGTTAAACTCTGTGAGGTGAATGCAAACATCACATAGTACTTTCTGAGAATGATTCTGTCTAGTTTTTATACGAAGATACTTCCTTTTCTAACATTGGCCTAAAATCGCTTGAAATCTCCAATTGCAATTTCCCCAAAAAGAGAGTTTCAAATCTGCTCTGCCCAAAGAAAGGTTCAAATCTGTGAGTTGAATACACACAACACAAAGAAGTTACTGAGAATTCTTCTGTCTAGCATTATATGAAGAAATCCCGTTTCCAACGAAGGCCTCAAGGTGGAGCAAATATCCACTTGTAGACTTTAGAAACAGAGGGTTTCCAAACTGCTCTATGAACAGAAAAGTTAAACTCTGTGAGCTGAACGCACACATTACAAAGTTGTTTCTGAGAATGATTCTGTCTAGTTTTTATACCAAGATATTTCGTTTTCTAACATTGGCCTAAAATCGCTTGAAATCTCCAATTGCAATTTCCACAAAAAGAGAGTTTCAAATCTGCTCTGTCCAAAGAAAGGTTCAACTCTGTGAGCTGAATACACACAACACAAAGAAGTTACTGAAAATTCTTCTGTCTAGCATTATATGAAGAAATCCCTTTTCCAACGAAGGCCTCAAAGAGTTCCAAATATCCACTTGCAGAGTTTACAAACAGAGTGTTTCCAAACTGCTGTATGAACAGAAAGGTTAAACTCTGTGAACTGAATGCACACATCACATAGTAGTTTCTGAGAATGATTGTGTATAGTTTTTATACGAAGATATTTCCTTTTCTAACATTGGCCTAAAATCGCTTGAAATCTCCAATTGCAATTTCCACAAAAAGAGAGTTTCAAATCTGCTCTGTCCAAAGAAAGGTTCAACTCTGTGAGCTGAATACACACAACACAAAGAAGTTACTCAAAATTCTTCTGTCTAGCATTATATGAAGAAATCCCGTTTCCAACGAAGTCCTCAAAGAGGTCCAAATATCCACTTGCAGACTTTACAAACAGAGTGTTTCCAAACTGCTGTATGAACAGAAAGGTTAAACTCTGTGAGCTGAATGCACACATCACATAGTAGTTTCTGAGAATGATTCTGTCTAGGTTTTATACCAAGATATTTCCTTTTCTCACATTGGCCTCAAATCGGTTGAAATCTCCAATTGCAATTTCCACAAAAAGAGAGTTTCAAATCTGCTCTGTCCAAAGAAAGGTTCAACTCTGTGAGCTGAATAGACACAACACAAAGAAGTTACTGAAAATTCTTCTGTCTAGCATTATATGAAGAAATCAGTTTCCAACGAAGTCCTCAAAGAGTTCAAAATATCCACTTGCAGACTTTACAAACAGAGTGTTTCCAAACTGCTGTATGAACAGAAAGGTTAAACTCTGTGAGCTGAATGCACACATCACATAGTAGTTTCTGAGAATGATTCTGTCTAGTTTTTATGCGAAGATACTTCCTTTTCTAACATTGGCCTCAAATCGCTTGAAATCTCCAATTGCAATTTCCCCAAAAAGAGAGTTTCAAATCTGCTCTGTCCAAAGAAAGGTTCAACTCTGTGAGCTGAATACACACAACACAAAGAAGTTACTGAAAATTCTTCTGTCTAGCATTATATGAAGAAATCCCGTTTCCAACGAAGGCCTCAAAGAGTTCCAAATATCCACTTGCAGACTTTACAAACAGAGTGTTTCCAAACTGCTGTGTGAACACAAAGGTTAAACTCTGTGAGCTGAATGCACACATCACATAGTAGTTTCTGAGAATGATTCTGTCTAGTTTTCATACCAAGATATTTCCTTTTCTCACATTGGCCTCAAATCGCTTGAAATCTCCAATTGCAATTTCCACAAAAAGAGAGTTTCAAATCTGCTCTGTCCAAAGAAAGGTTCAACTCTGTGAGCTGAATACACACAACACAAAGAAGTTACTCCAAATTCTTCTGTCTAGCATTATATAAAGAAATCCCGTTTCCAACGAAATCCTCAAAGAAGTCCAAATATCCCCTTGCAGACTTTACAAACAGAGTGTTTCCAAACTGCTCTATGAACAGAAAGGTTAAACTCTGTGAGCTGAACGCACACATCACATAGTAGTTTCTGAGAATGATTCTGTCTAGTTTCTATACGAAGATATTTCCTTTTCTAACATTGTCCTCAAATCGCTTGAAATCTCAAATTCCAAATTCCAGAAAAAGACAGTTTCACACCCGCAGTGTGTAAGGAAAGGTTCAAATCTGTGAGTTGAATACACACAACACAAAGAAGTTACTGAGAATTCTTCTGTCTAGCATTATATGAAGAAATCCCGTTTCCAACGAAGGCCTCAAGGTGGAGCAAATATCCACTTGTAGACTTTAGAAACAGAGGGTTTCCAAACTGCTCTATGAACAGAAAAGTTAAACTCTGTGAGCCGAACGCACACATTACAAAGTTGTTTCTGAGAATGATTCTGTCTAGTTTTTATACCAAGATATTTCGTTTTCTAACATTGGCCTAAAATCGCTTGAAATCTCCAATTGCAATTTCCACAAAAAGAGAGTTTCAAATCTGCTCTGTCCAAAGAAAGGTTCAACTCTGTGAGCTGAATACACACAACACAAAGAAGTTACTGAAAATTCTTCTGTCTAGCATTATATGAAGAAATACCGTTTCCAACGAAGTCCTCAAAGAGTTCCAAATATCGACTTGCAGACTTTACAAACAGAGTGTTTCCAAACTGCTCTATGAACAGAAAGGTTAAACTCTGTGAGCTGAATGCACACATCACATAGTAGTTTCTGAGAATGATTCTGTCTAGTTTTTATAGGAAGATACTTCCTTTTCTAACATTGGCCTAAAATCGCTTGAAATCTCCAATTGCAATTTCCACAAAAAGAGAGTTTCAAATCTGATCTGTCCAAAGAAAGGTTCAACTCTGTGAGCTGAATACACACAACACAAAGAAGTTACTGAAAATTCTTCTGTCTAGCATTATATGAAGAAATCCCGTTTCCAACGAAGTCCTCAAAGAGGTCCAAATATCCACTTGCAGACTTTACAAACAGAGTGTTTCCAAACTGCTCTATGAACAGAAAGGTTAAACTCTGTGAGCTGAATGCACACATCACATAGTAGTTTCTGAGAATGATTCTATCTAGTTTCTATACGAAGATATTTCCTTTTCTAACATTGGCCTCAAATCGCTTGAAATCTCAAATTCCAAATACCAGAAAAAGACAGTTTCAAACCTGCAGTGTGTAAGGAAAGGTTCAAATCTGTGAGTTGAATACACACAACACAAAGAAGTTACTGAGAATTCTTCTGTCTAGTATTATATGAAGAAATCCCTTTTCCAACGAAGGCCTCAAAGTGGTGCAAATATCCACTTGTAGACTTTAGAAACAGAGTGTTTCCAAACTGGTCTATGAACAGAAAAGTTAAACTCTGTGAGCTGAACGCACTCATCACAAAGTTGTTTCTGAGAATGATTCTGTCTAGTTTTTATACCAAGATATTTCCTTTTCTAACATTGGCCTAAAATCGCTTGAAATCTCCAATTGCAATTTCCACAATAAGAGAGTTTCAAATCTGCTCTGTCCAAAGAAAGGTTCAACTCTGTGAGCTGAATACACACAACACAAAGAAGTTACTGAAAATTCTTCTGTCTAGCATTATATGAAGAAATCCCGTTTCCAACGAAGTCCTCAAAGAGGTCCAAATATCCCCTTGCAGACTTTACAAACAGAGTGTTTCCAAACTGCTCTATGAACAGAAAGGTTAAACTCTGTGAGCTGAATGCACACATCACATAGTAGTTTCTGAGAATGATTCTGTCTAGTTTTTATACGAAGATATTTCCTTTTCTAACATTGGCCTAAAATCGCTTAAAATCTCCAATTGCAATTTCCACAAAAAGAGAGTTTCAAATCTGCTCTGTCCAAAGAAAGGTTCAACTCTGTGAGCTGAATACACACAACACAAAGAAGTTACTCAAAATTCTTCTGTCTAGCATTATATAAAGAAATCCCGTTTCCAAAGAAGTCCACAAAGAGGTCCAAATATCCACTTGCAGACTTTACAAACAGAGTGTTTCCAAACTGCTGTATGAACAGAAAGGTTAAACTCTGTGAGCTGAATGCACACATCACATAGTAGTTTCTGAGAATGATTCTGTCTAGTTTCTATACGAAGATATTTCCTTTTCTAACATTGGCCTCAAATCGTTTGAAATCTCAAATTCCAAATTCCAGAAAAAGACAGTTTCAAACCTGCAGTGTGTAAGGAAAGGTTCAAATCTGTGAGTTGAATACACACAACACAAAGAAGTTACTGAGAATTCTTCTGTCTAGCATTATATGAAGAAATCCCGTTTCCAACGAAGGCCTCAAAGTGGTGCAAATATCCACTTGTAGACTTTAGAAACAGAGTGTTTCCAAACTGGTCTATGAACAGAAAAGTTAAACTGTGTGAGCTGAACGCACACATCACAAAGTTGTTTCTGAGAATGATTCTGTCTAGTTTTTATACCAAGATATTTCGTTTTCTAACATTGGCCTAAAATCGCTTGAAATCTCCAATTGCAATTTCCACAAAAAGAGAGTTTCAAATCTGCTCTGTCCAAAGAAAGGTTCAACTCTGTGAGCTGAATACACACAACACAAAGAAGTTAATGAAAATTCTTCTGTCTTGCATTATATGAAGAAATCCCCTTTCCAACGAAGGCCTCAAAGAGTTCCAAATATCCACTTGCAGACTATACAAACAGTGTTTCCAAACTGCTGTATGAACAGAAAGGTTAAACTCTGTGAGCTGAATGCACACATCACATAGTAGTTTCTGAGAATGATTCTGTCTAGTTTTTATACGAAGATAATTCCTTTTCTAACATTGGCCTAAAATCGCTTGAAATCTCCAATTGCAATTTCCACAAAAAGAGAGTTTCAAATCCGTTCTGTCCAAAGAAAGGTTCAACTCTGTGAGCTGAATACACACAACACAAAGAAGTTACTGAAAATTCTTCTGTCTAGCATTATATGAAGAAATCCCGTTTCCAACGAAGTCCTCAAAGAGGTCCAAATATCCCCTTGCAGACTTTACAAACAGAGTGTTTCCAAACTGCTCTATGAACAGAAAGGTTAAACTCTGTGAGCTGAATGGACACATCACATAGTAGTTTCTGAGAATGATTCTGTCTAGTTTTTATACGAAGATATTTCCTTTTCTAACATTGGCCTAAAATCGCTTGAAATCTCCAATTGCAATTTCCACAAAAAGAGAGTTTCAAATCTGCTCTGTCCAAAGAAAGGTTCAACTCTGTGAGCTGAATACACACAACACAAAGAAGTTACTCAAAATTCTTCTGTCTAGCATTATATAAAGAAATCCCGTTTCCAACGAAGTCCTCAAAGAGGTCCAAATATCCCCTTGCAGACTTTACAAACAGAGTGTTTCCAAACTGCTGTATGAACAGAAAGGTTAAACTCTGTGAGCTGAATGCACACATCACATAGTAGTTTCTGAGAATGATTCTGTCTAGTTTTTATGCGAAGATACTTCCTTTTCTAACATTGGCCTCAAATCGCTTGAAATCTCCAATTGCAATTTCCACAAAAAGAGAGTTTCAAATCTGCTCTGTCCAAAGAAAGGTTCAACTCTGTGAGCTGAATACACACAACACAAAGAAGTTACTGAAAATTCTTCTGTCTAGCATTATATGAAGAAATCCCGTTTCCAACGAAGGCCTCAAAGAGTTCCAAATATCCACTTGCAGACTTTACAAACAGAGTGTTTCCAAACTGCTCTATGAACAGAAAGGTTAAACTCTGTGAGCTGAACGCACACATCACATAGTAGTTTCTGAGAATGATTCTGTCTAGTTTCTATACGAAGATATTTCCTTTTCTAACATTGTCCTCAAATCGCTTTAAATCTCAAATTCCAAATTCCAGAAAAAGACAGTTTCACACCCGCAGTGTGTAAGGAAAGGTTCAAATCTGTGAGTTGAATACACACAACACAAAGAAGTTACTGAGAATTCTTCTGTCTAGCATTATATGAAGAAATCCCGTTTCCAACGAAGGCCTCAAGGTGGAGCAAATATCCACTTGTAGACTTTAGAAACAGAGGGTTTCCAAACTGCTCTATGAACAGAAAAGTTAAACTCTGTGAGCTGAACGCACACATTACAAAGTTGTTTCTGAGAATGATTCTGTCTAGTTTTTATACCAAGATATTTCGTTTTCTAACATTGGCCTAAAATCGCTTGAAATCTCCAATTGCAATTTCCACAAAAAGAGAGTTTCAAATCTGCTCTGTCCAAAGAAAGGTTCAACTCTGTGAGCTGAATACACACAACACAAAGAAGTTACTGAAAATTCTTCTGTCTAGCATTATATGAAGAAATACCGTTTCCAACGAAGTCCTCAAAGAGTTCCAAATATCCACTTGCAGACTTTACAAACAGAGTGTTTCCAAACTGCTCTATGAACAGAAAGGTTAAACTCTGTGAGCTGAATGCACACATCACATAGTAGTTTCTGAGAATGATTCTGTCTAGTTTTTATAGGAAGATACTTCCTTTTCTAACATTGGCCTAAAATCGCTTGAAATCTCCAATTGCAATTTCCACAAAAAGAGAGTTTCAAATCTGATCTGTCCAAAGAAAGGTTCAACTCTGTGAGCTGAATACACACAACACAAAGAAGTTACTGAAAATTCTTCTGTCTAGCATTATATGAAGAAATCCCGTTTCCAACGAAGTCCTCAAAGAGGTCCAAATATCCACTTGCAGACTTTACAAACAGAGTGTTTCCAAACTGCTCTATGAACAGAAAGGTTAAACTCTGTGAGCTGAATGCACACATCACATAGTAGTTTCTGAGAATGATTCTATCTAGTTTCTATACGAAGATATTTCCTTTTCTAACATTGGCCTCAAATCGCTTGAAATCTCAAATTCCAAATTCCAGAAAAAGACAGTTTCAAACCTGCAGTGTGTAAGGAAAGGTTCAAATCTGTGAGTTGAATACACACAACACAAAGAAGTTACTGAGAATTCTTCTGTCTAGTATTATATGAAGAAATCCCTTTTCCAACGAAGGCCTCAAAGTGGTGCAAATATCCACTTGTAGACTTTAGAAACAGAGTGTTTCCAAACTGGTCTATGAACAGAAAAGTTAAACTCTGTGAGCTGAAAGCACACATTACAAAGTTGTTTCTGAGAATGATTCTGTCTAGTTTTTATACCAAGATATTTCCTTTTCTAACATTGGCCTAAAATCGCTTGAAATCTCCAATTGCAATTTCCACAAAAAGAGAGTTTCAAATCTGCTCTGTCCAAAGAAAGGTTCAACTCTGTGAGCTGAATAAACACAACACAAAGAAGTTACTGAAAATTCTTCTGTCTAGCATTATATGAAGAAACCCGTTTCCAACGAAGGCCTCAAAGAGTTCCAAATATCCACTTGCAGACTATACAAACAGAGTGTTTCCAAACTGCTGTATGAACAGAAAGGTTAAACTCTGTGAGCTGAATGCACACATCACATAGTAGTTTCTGAGAATGATTCTGTCTAGTTTTTATACGAAGATAATTCCTTTTCTAACATTGGCCTAAAATCGCTTGAAATCTCCAATTGCAATTTCCCCAAAAAGAGAGTTTCAAATCTGCTCTGTCCAAAGAAAGGTTCAACTCTGTGAGCTGAATACACACAACACAAAGAAGTTACTGAAAATTCTTCTGTCTAGCATTATATGAAGAAATCCCGTTTCCAACGAAGTCCTCAAAGAGGTCCAAATATCCCCTTGCAGACTTTACAAACAGAGTGTTTCCAAACTCCTCTATGAACAGAAAGGTTAAACTCTGTGAGCTGAATGCACACATCACATAGTAGTTTCTGAGAATGATTCTGTCTAGTTTTTATACGAAGATATTTCCTTTTCTAACATTGGCCTAAAATCGCTTGAAATCTCCAATTGCAATTTCCACAAAAAGAGAGTTTCAAATCTGCTCTGTCCAAAGAAAGGTTCAACTCTGTGAGCTGAATACACACAACACAAAGAAGTTACTCAAAATTCTTCTGTCTAGCATTATATAAAGAAATCCCGTTTCCAACGAAGTCCTCAAAGAGGTCCAAATATCCACTTGCAGACTTTACAAACAGAGTGTTTCCAAACTGCTGTATGAACAGAAAGGTTAAACTCTGTGAGCTGAATGCACACATCACATAGTAGTTTCTGAGAATGATTCTGTCTAGTTTCTATACGAAGATATTTCCTTTTCTAACATTGGCCTCAAATCGTTTGAAATCTCAAATTCCAAATTCCAGAAAAAGACAGTTTCAAACCTGCAGTGTGTAAGGAAAGGTTCAAATCTGTGAGTTGAATACACACAACACAAAGAAGTTACTGAGAATTCTTCTGTCTAGCATTATATGAAGAAATCCCGTTTCCAACGAAGGCCTCAAGGTGGAGCAAATATCCACTTGTAGACTTTAGAAACAGAGTGTTTCCAAACTGGTCTATGAACAGAAAAGTTAAACTGTGTTAGCTGAACGCACACATCACAAAGTTGTTTCTGAGAATGATTCTGTCTAGTTTTTATACCAAGATATTTCGTTTTCTAACATTGGCCTAAAATCGCTTGAAATCTCCAATTGCAATTTCCACAAAAAGAGAGTTTCAAATCTGCTCTGTCCAAAGAAAGGTTCAACTCTGTGAGCTGAATACACACAACACAAAGAAGTTACTGAAAATTCTTCTGTCTTGCATTATATGAAGAAATCCCCTTTCCAACGAAGGCCTCAAAGAGTTCCAAATATCCACTTGCAGACTATACAAACAGAGTGTTTCCAAACTGCTGTATGAACAGAAAGGTTAAACTCTGTGAGCTGAATGCACACATCACATAGTAGTTTCTGAGAATGATTCTGTCTAGTTTTTATACGAAGATAATTCCTTTTCTAACATTGGCCTAAAATCGCTTGAAATCTCCAATTGCAATTTCCCCAAAAAGAGAGTTTCAAATCCGCTCTGTCCAAAGAAAGGTTCAACTCTGTGAGCTGAATACACACAACACAAAGAAGTTACTGAAAATTCTTCTGTCTAGCATTATATGAAGAAATCCCGTTTCCAACGAAGTCCTCAAAGAGGTCCAAATATCCCCTTGCAGACTTTACAAACAGAGTGTTTCCAAACTGCTCTATGAACAGAAAGGTTAAACTCTGTGAGCTGAATGCACACATCACATAGCAGTTTCTGAGAATGATTCTGTCTAGTTTTCATACCAAGATATTTCCTTTTCTCACATTGGCCTCAAATCGCTTGAAATCTCCAATTGCAATTTCCACAAAAAGAGAGTTTCAAATCTGCTCTGTCCAAAGAAAGGTTCAACTCTGTGAGCTGAATACACACAACACAAAGAAGTTACTCAAAATTCTTCTGTCTAGCATTATATAAAGAAATCCCGTTTCCAACGAAATCCTCAAAGAAGTCCAAATATCCCCTTGCAGACTTTACAAACAGAGTGTTTCCAAACTGCTCTGTGAACAGAAAGGTTAAACTCTGTGAGCTGAACGCACACATCACATAGTAGTTTCTGAGAATGATTCTGTCTAGTTTCTATACGAAGATATTTCCTTTTCTAACATTGTCCTCAAATCGCTTTAAATCTCAAATTCCAAATTCCAGAAAAAGACAGTTTCACACCCGCAGTGTGTAAGGAAAGGTTCAAATCTGTGAGATGAATACACACAACACAAAGAAGTTACTGAGAATTCTTCTGTCTAGCATTATATGAAGAAATCCCGTTTCCAACGAAGGCCTCAAGGTGGAGCAAATATCCACTTGTAGACTTTAGAAACAGAGGGTTTCCAAACTGCTCTATGAACAGAAAAGTTAAACTCTGTGAGCTGAACGCACACATTACAAAGTTGTTTCTGAGAATGATTCTGTCTAGTTTTTATACCAAGATATTTCGTTTTCTAACATTGGCCTAAAATCGCTTGAAATCTCCAATTGCAATTTCCACAAAAAGAGAGTTTCAAATCTGCTCTGTCCAAAGAAAGGTTCAACTCTGTGAGCTGAATACACACAACACAAAGAAGTTACTGAAAATTCTTCTGTCTAGCATTATATGAAGAAATACCGTTTCCAACGAAGTCCTCAAAGAGTTCCAAATATCCACTTGCAGACTTTACAAACAGAGTGTTTCCAAACTGCTCTATGAACAGAAAGGTTAAACTCTGTGAGCTGAATGCACACATCACATAGTAGTTTCTGAGAATGATTCTGTCTAGTTTTTATAGGAAGATACTTCCTTTTCTAACATTGGCCTAAAATCGCTTGAAATCTCCAATTGCAATTTCCACAAAAAGAGAGTTTCAAATCTGATCTGTCCAAAGAAAGGTTCAACTCTGTGAGCTGAATACACACAACACAAAGAAGTTACTGAAAATTCTTCTGTCTAGCATTATATGAAGAAATCCCGTTTCCAACGAAGTCCTCAAAGAGGTCCAAATATCCCCTTGCAGACTTTACAAACAGAGTGTTTCCAAACTGCTCTATGAACAGAAAGGTTAAACTCTGTGAGCTGAATGCACACATCACATAGTAGTTTCTGAGAATGATTCTATCTAGTTTCTATACGAAGATATTTCCTTTTCTAACATTGGCCTCAAATCGCTTGAAATCTCAAATTCCAAATTCCAGAAAAAGACAGTTTCAAACCTGCAGTGTGTAAGGAAAGGTTCAAATCTGTGAGTTGAATACACACAACACAAAGAAGTTACTGAGAATTCTTCTGTCTAGTATTATATGAAGAAATCCCTTTTCCAACGAAGGCCTCAAAGTGGTGCAAATATCCCCTTGTAGACTTTAGAAACAGAGTGTTTCCAAACTGGTCTATGAACAGAAAAGTTAAACTCTGTGAGCTGAAAGCACACATTACAAAGTTGTTTCTGAGAATGATTCTGTCTAGTTTTTATACCAAGATATTCCCTTTTCTAACATTGGCCTTAAATCGCTTGAAATCTCCAATTGCAATTTCCACAAAAAGAGAGTTTCAAATCTGCTCTGTCCAAAGAAAGGTTCAACTCTGTGAGCTGAATACACACAACACAAAGAAGTTACTGAAAATTCTTCTGTCTAGCATTATATGAAGAAATCCCGTTTCCAACGAAGGCCTCAAAGAGTTCCAAATATCCACTTGCAGACTATACAAACAGAGTGTTTCCAAACTGCTGTATGAACAGAAAGGTTAAACTCTGTGAGCTGAATGCACACATCACATAGTAGTTTCTGAGAATGATTCTGTCTAGTTTTTATACGAAGATAATTCCTTTTCTAATATTGGCCTAAAATCGCTTGAAATCTCCAATTGCAATTTCCCCAAAAAGAGAGTTTCAAATCTGCTCTGTCCAAAGAAAGGTTCAACTCTGTGAGCTGAATACACACAACACAAAGAAGTTACTGAAAATTCTTCTGTCTAGCATTATATGAAGAAATCCCGTTTCCAACGAAGTCCTCAAAGAGGTCCAAATATCCCCTTGCAGACTTTACAAACAGAGTGTTTCCAAACTGCTCTATGAACAGAAAGGTTAAACTCTGTGAGCTGAATGCACACATCACATAGTAGTTTCTGAGAATGATTCTGTCTAGTTTTTATACGAAGATATTTCCTTTTCTAACATTGGCCTAAAATCGCTTGAAATCTCCAATTGCAATTTCCACAAAAAGAGAGTTTCAAATCTGCTCTGTCCAAAGAAAGGTTCAACTCTGTGAGCTGAATACACACAACACAAAGAAGTTACTCAAAATTCTTCTGTCTAGCATTATATAAGGAAATCCCGTTTCCAACGAAGTCCTCAAAGAGGTCCAAATATCCACTTGCAGACTTTACAAACAGAGTGTTTCCAAACTGCTGTATGAACAGAAAGGTTAAACTCTGTGAGCTGAATGCACACATCACATAGTAGTTTCTGAGAATGATTCTGTCTAGTTTCTATACGAAGATATTTCCTTTTCTAACATTGGCCTCAAATCGTTTGAAATCTCAAATTCCAAATTCCAGAAAAAGACAGTTTCAAACCTGCAGTGTGTAAGGAAAGGTTCAAATCTGTGAGTTGAATACACACAACACAAAGAAGTTACTGAGAATTCTTCTGTCTAGCATTATATGAAGAAATCCCGTTTCCAACGAAGGCCTCAAATTGGTGCAAATATCCACTTGTAGACTTTAGAAACAGAGTGTTTCCAAACTGGTCTATGAACAGAAAAGTTAAACTCTGTGAGCTGAACGCACACATCACAAAGTTGTTTCTGAGAATGATTCTGTCTAGTTTTTATACCAAGATATTTCGTTTTCTAACATTGGCCTAAAATCGCTTGAAATCTCCAATTGCAATTTCCACAAAAAGAGAGTTTCAAATCTGCTCTGTCCAAAGAAAGGTTCAACTCTGTGAGCTGAATACACACAACACAAAGAAGTTACTGAAAATTCTTCTGTCTTGCATTATATGAAGAAATCCCCTTTCCAACGAAGGCCTCAAAGAGTTCCAAATATCCACTTGCAGACTATACAAACAGAGTGTTTCCAAACTGCTGTATGAACAGAAAGGTTAAACTCTGTGAGCTGAATGCACACATCACATAGTAGTTTCTGAGAATGATTCTGTCTAGTTTTTATACGAAGATAATTCCTTTTCTAACATTGGCCTAAAATCGCTTGAAATCTCCAATTGCAATTTCCCCAAAAAGAGAGTTTCAAATCCGCTCTGTCCAAAGAAAGGTTCAACTCTGTGAGCTGAATACACACAACACAAAGAAGTTACTGAAAATTCTTCTGTCTAGCATTATATGAAGAAATCCCGTTTCCAACGAAGTCCTCAAAGAGGTCCAAATATCCCCTTGCAGACTTTACAAACAGAGTGTTTCCAAACTGCTCTATGAACAGAAAGGTTAAACTCTGTGAGCTGAATGCACACATCACATAGTAGTTTCTGAGAATGATTCTGTCTAGTTTTTATACGAAGATATTTCCTTTTCTAACATTGGCCTAAAATCGCTTGAAATCTCCAATTGCAATTTCCACAAAAAGAGAGTTTCAAATCTGCTCTGTCCAAAGAAAGGTTCAACTCTGTGAGCTGAATACACACAACACAAAGAAGTTACTCAAAATTCTTCTGTCTAGCATTATATAAAGAAATCCCGTTTCCAACGAAGTCCTCAAAGAGGTCCAAATATCCACTTGCAGACTTTACAAACAGAGTGTTTCCAAACTGCTCTATGAACAGAAAGGTTAAACTCTGTGAGCTGAATGCACACATCACATAGTAGTTTCTGAGAATGATTCTGTCTAGTTTCTCTACGAAGATATTTCCTTTTCTAACATTGGCCTCAAATCGCTTGAAATCTCAAATTCCAAATTCCAGAAAAAGACAGTTTCAAACCTGCAGTGTGTAAGGAAAGGTTCAAATCTGTGAGTTGAATACACACAACACAAAGAAGTTACTGAGAATTCTTCTGTCTAGCATTATATGAAGAAATCCCGTTTCCAACGAAGGCCTCAAAGTGGTGCAAATATCCACTTGTAGACTTTAGAAACAGAGTGTTTCCAAACTGCTCTATGAACAGAAAAGTTAAACTCTGTGAGCTGAACGCACACATCACAAAGTTGTTTCTGAGAATGATTCTGTCTAGTTTTTATACCAAGATATTTCCTTTTCTAACATTGGCCTAAAATCGCTTGAAATCTCCAATTGCAATTTCCACAATAAGAGAGTTTCAAATCTGCTCTGTCCAAAGAAAAGTTCAACTCTGTGAGCTGAATACACACAACACAAAGAAGTTACTGAAAATTCTTCTGTCTAGCATTATATGAAGAAATCCCGTTTCCAACGAAGGCCTCAAAGAGTTCCAAATATCCACTTGCAGATTTACAAACAGAGTGTTTCCAAACTGCTGTGTGAACACAAAGGTTAAACTCTGTGAGCTGAATGCACACATCACATAGTAGTTTCTGAGAATGATTCTGTCTAGTTTTCATACCAAGATATTTCCTTTTCTCACATTGGCCTCAAATCGCTTGAAATCTCCAATTGCAATTTCCACAAAAAGAGAGTTTCAAATCTGCTCTGTCCAAAGAAAGGTTCAACTCTGTGAGCTGAATACACACAACACAAAGAAGTTACTCAAAATTCTTCTGTCTAGCATTATATAAAGAAATCCCGTTTCCAACGAAATCCTCAAAGAGGTCCAAATATCCCCTTGCAGACTTTACAAACAGAGTGTTTCCAAACTGCTCTATGAACAGAAAGGTTAAACTCTGTGAGCTGAACGCACACATCACATAGTAGTTTCTGAGAATGATTCTGTCTAGTTTCTATACGAAGATATTTCCTTTTCTAACATTGTCCTCAAATCGCTTGAAATCTCAAATTCCAAATTCCAGAAAAAGACAGTTTCAAACCTGCAGTGTGTAAGGAAAGGTTCAAATCTGTGAGTTGAATACACACAACACAAAGAAGTTACTGAGAATTCTTCTGTCTAGCATTATATGAAGAAATCCCGTTTCCAACGAAGGCCTCAAAGTGGTGCAAATATCCACTTGTAGACTTTAGAAACAGAGTGTTTCCAAACTGCTCTATGAACAGAAAAGTTAAACTCTGTGAGCTGAACGCACACATCACAAAGTTGTTTCTGAGAATGATTCTGTCTAGTTTTTATACCAAGATATTTCCTTTTCTAACATTGGCCTAAAATCGCTTGAAATCTCCAATTGCAATTTCCACAATAAGAGAGTTTCAAATCTGCTCTGTCCAAAGAAAAGTTCAACTCTGTGAGCTGAATACACACAACACAAAGAAGTTACTGAAAATTCTTCTGTCTAGCATTATATGAAGAAATCCCGTTTCCAACGAAGGCCTCAAAGAGTTCCAAATATCCACTTGCAGACTTTACAAACAGAGTGTTTCCAAACTGCTGTGTGAACACAAAGGTTAAACTCTGTGAGCTGAATGCACACATCACATAGTAGTTTCTGAGAATGATTCTGTCTAGTTTTCATACCAAGATATTTCCTTTTCTCACATTGGCCTCAAATCGCTTGAAATCTCCAATTGCAATTTCCACAAAAAGAGAGTTTCAAATCTGCTCTGTCCAAAGAAAGGTTCAACTCTGTGAGCTGAATACACACAACACAAAGAAGTTACTCAAAATTCTTCTGTCTAGCATTATATAAAGAAATCCCGTTTCCAACGAAATCCTCAAAGAGGTCCAAATATCCCCTTGCAGACTTTACAAACAGAGTGTTTCCAAACTGCTCTATGAACAGAAAGGTTAAACTCTGTGAGCTGAACGCACACATCACATAGTAGTTTCTGAGAATGATTCTGTCTAGTTTCTATACGAAGATATTTCCTTTTCTAACATTGTCCTCAAATCGCTTGAAATCTCAAATTCCAAATTCCAGAAAAAGACAGTTTCACACCCGCAGTGTGTAAGGAAAGGTTCAAATCTGTGAGTTGAATACACACAACACAAAGAAGTTACTGAGAATTCTTCTGTCTAGCATTATATGAAGAAATCCCGTTTCCAACGAAGGCCTCAAGGTGGAGCAAATATCCACTTGTAGACTTTAGAAACAGAGGGTTTCCAAACTGCTCTATGAACAGAAAAGTTAAACTCTGTGAGCTGAACGCACACATTACAAAGTTGTTTCTGAGAATGATTCTGTCTAGTTTTTATACCAAGATATTTCGTTTTCTAACATTGGCCTAAAATCGCTTGAAATCTCCAATTGCAATTTCCACAAAAAGAGAGTTTCAAATCTGCTCTGTCCAAAGAAAGGTTCAACTCTGTGAGCTGAATACACACAACACAAAGAAGTTACTGAAAATTCTTCTGTCTAGCATTATATGAAGAAATACCGTTTCCAACGAAGTCCTCAAAGAGTTCCAAATATCCACTTGCAGACTTTACAAACAGAGTGTTTCCAAACTGCTCTATGAACAGAAAGGTTAAACTCTGTGAGCTGAATGCACACATCACATAGTAGTTTCTGAGAATGATTCTGTCTAGTTTTTATAGGAAGATACTTCCTTTTCTAACATTGGCCTAAAATCGCTTGAAATCTCCAATTGCAATTTCCACAAAAAGAGAGTTTCAAATCCGCTCTGTCCAAAGAAAGGTTCAACTCTGTGAGCTGAATACACACAACACAAAGAAGTTACTGAAAATTCTTCTGTCTAGCATTATATGAAGAAATCCCGTTTCCAACGAAGTCCTCAAAGAGGTCCAAATATCCACTTGCAGACTTTACAAACAGAGTGTTTCCAAACTGCTCTATGAACAGAAAGGTTAAACTCTGTGAGCTGAATGCACACATCACATAGTAGTTTCTGAGAATGATTCTGTCTAGTTTCTCTACGAAGATATTTCCTTTTCTAACATTGGCCTCAAATCGCTTGAAATCTCAAATTCCAAATTCCAGAAAAAGACAGTTTCAAACCTGCAGTGTGTAAGGAAAGGTTCAAATCTGTGAGTTGAATACACACAACACAAAGAAGTTACTGAGAATTCTTCTGTCTAGCATTATATGAAGAAATCCCGTTTCCAACGAAGGCATCAAAGTGGTGCAAATATCCACTTGTAGACTTTAGAAACAGAGTGTTTCCAAACTGGTCTATGAACAGAAAAGTTAAACTCTGTGAGCTGAACGCACTCATCACAAAGTTGTTTCTGAGAATGATTCTGTCTAGTTTTTATACCAAGATATTTCCTTTTCTAACATTGGCCTAAAATCGCTTGAAATCTCCAATTGCAATTTCCACAATAAGAGAGTTTCAAATCTGCTCTGTCCAAAGAAAGGTTCAACTCTGTGAGCTGAATACACACAACACAAAGAAGTTACTGAAAATTCTTCTGTCTAGCATTATATGAAGAAATCCCGTTTCCAACGAAGGCCTCAAAGAGTTCCAAATATCCACTTGCAGACTATACAAACAGAGTGTTTCCAAACTGCTGTATGAACAGAAAGGTTAAACTCTGTGAGCTGAATGCACACATCACATAGTAGTTTCTGAGAATGATTCTGTCTAGTTTTTATACGAAGATAATTCCTTTTCTAACATTGGCCTAAAATCGCTTGAAATCTCCAATTGCAATTTCCCCAAAAAGAGAGTTTCAAATCTGCTCTGTCCAAAGAAAGGTTCAACTCTGTGAGCTGAATACACACAACACAAAGAAGTTACTGAAAATTCTTCTGTCTAGCATTATATGAAGAAATCCCGTTTCCAACGAAGTCCTCAAAGAGGTCCAAATATCCCCTTGCAGACTTTACAAACAGAGTGTTTCCAAACTGCTCTATGAACAGAAAGGTTAAACTCTGTGAGCTGAATGCACACATCACATAGTAGTTTCTGAGAATGATTCTGTCTAGTTTTTATACGAAGATATTTCCTTTTCTAACATTGGCCTAAAATCGCTTGAAATCTCCAATTGCAATTTCCACAAAAAGAGAGTTTCAAATCTGCTCTGTCCAAAGAAAGGTTCAACTCTGTGAGCTGAATACACACAACACAAAGAAGTTACTCAAAATTCTTCTGTCTAGCATTATATAAAGAAATCCCGTTTCCAACGAAGTCCTCAAAGAGGTCCAAATATCCACTTGCAGACTTTACAAACAGAGTGTTTCCAAACTGCTGTATGAACAGAAAGGTTAAACTCTGTGAGCTGAATGCACACATCACATAGTAGTTTCTGAGAATGATTCTGTCTAGTTTCTATACGAAGATATTTCCTTTTCTAACATTGGCCTCAAATCGTTTGAAATCTCAAATTCCAAATTCCAGAAAAAGACAGTTTCAAACCTGCAGTGTGTAAGGAAAGGTTCAAATCTGTGAGTTGAATACACACAACACAAAGAAGTTACTGAGAATTCTTCTGTCTAGCATTATATGAAGAAATCCCGTTTCCAACGAAGGCCTCAAAGTGGTGCAAATATCCACTTGTAGACTTTAGAAACAGAGTGTTTCCAAACTGGTCTATGAACAGAAAAGTTAAACTCTGTGAGCTGAACGCACACATCACAAAGTTGTTTCTGAGAATGATTCTGTCTAGTTTTTATACCAAGATATTTCCTTTTCTAACATTGGCCTAAAATCGCTTGAAATCTCCAATTGCAATTTCCACAAAAAGAGAGTTTCAAATCTGCTCTGTCCAAAGAAAGGTTCAACTCTGTGAGCTGAATACACACAACACAAAGAAGTTACTGAAAATTCTTCTGTCTTGCATTATATGAAGAAATCCCCTTTCCAACGAAGGCCTCAAAGAGTTCCAAATATCCACTTGCAGACTATACAAACAGAGTGTTTCCAAACTGCTGTAGGAACAGAAAGGTTAAACTCTGTGAGCTGAATGCACACATCACATAGTAGTTTCTGAGAATGATTCTGTCTAGTTTTTATACGAAGATAATTCCTTTTCTAACATTGGCCTAAAATCGCTTGAAATCTCCAATTGCAATTTCCCCAAAAAGAGAGTTTCAAATCCGCTCTGTCCAAAGAAAGGTTCAACTCTGTGAGCTGAATACACACAACACAAAGAAGTTACTGAAAATTCTTCTGTCTAGCATTATATGAAGAAATCCCGTTTCCAACGAAGTCCTCAAAGAGGTCCAAATATCCCCTTGCAGACTTTACAAACAGAGTGTTTCCAAACTGCTCTATGAACAGAAACGTTAAACTCTGTGAGCTGAATGCACACATCACATAGTAGTTTCTGAGAATGATTCTGTCTAGTTTTTATACGAAGATATTTCCTTTTCTAACATTGGCCTAAAATCGCTTGAAATCTCCAATTGCAATTTCCACAAAAAGAGAGTTTCAAATCTGCTCTGTCCAAAGAAAGGTTCAACTCTGTGAGCTGAATACACACAACACAAAGAAGTTACTCAAAATTCTTCTGTCTAGCATTATATAAAGAAATCCCGTTTCCAACGAAGTCCTCAAAGAGGTCCAAATATCCACTTGCAGACTCTACAAACAGAGTGTTTCCAAACTGCTCTATGAACAGAAAGGTTAAACTCTGTGAGCTGAATGCACACATCACATAGTAGTTTCTGAGAATGATTCTGTCTAGTTTCTCTACGAAGATATTTCCTTTTCTAACATTGGCCTCAAATCGCTTGAAATCTCAAATTCCAAATTCCAGAAAAAGACAGTTTCAAACCTGCAGTGTGTAAGGAAAGGTTCAAATCTGTGAGTTGAATACACACAACACAAAGAAGTTACTGAGAATTCTTCTGTCTAGCATTATATGAAGAAATCCCGTTTCCAACGAAGGCCTCAAAGTGGTGCAAATATCCACTTGTAGACTTTAGAAACAGAGTGTTTCCAAACTGCTCTATGAACAGAAAAGTTAAACTCTGTGAGCTGAACGCACACATCACAAAGTTGTTTCTGAGAATGATTCTGTCTAGTTTTTATACCAAGATATTTCGTTTTCTAACATTGGCCTAAAATCGCTTGAAATCTCCAATTGCAATTTCCACAAAAAGAGAGTTTCAAATCTGCTCTGTCCAAAGAAAAGTTCAACTCTGTGAGCTGAATACACACAACACAAAGAAGTTACTGAAAATTCTTCTGTCTAGCATTATATGAAGAAATCCCGTTCCCAACGAAGGCCTCAAAGAGTTCCAAATATCCACTTGCAGACTTTACAAACAGAGTGTTTCCAAACTGCTGTGTGAACACAAAGGTTAAACTCTGTGAGCTGAATGCACACATCACATAGTAGTTTCTGAGAATGATTCTGTCTAGTTTTCATACCAAGATATTTCCTTTTCTCACATTGGCCTCAAATCGCTTGAAATCTCCAATTGCAATTTCCACAAAAAGAGAGTTTCAAATCTGCTCTGTCCAAAGAAAGGTTCAACTCTGTGAGCTGAATACACACAACACAAAGAAGTTACTCAAAATTCTTCTGTCTAGCATTATATAAAGAAATCCCGTTTCCAACGAAATCCTCAAAGAGGTCCAAATATCCCCTTGCAGACTTTACAAACAGAGTGTTTCCAAACTGCTCTATGAACAGAAAGGTTAAACTCTGTGAGCTGAACGCACACATCACATAGTAGTTTCTGAGAATGATTCTGTCTAGTTTCTATACGAAGATATTTCCTTTTCTAACATTGGCCTCAAATCGCTTGAAATCTCAAATTCCAAATTCCAGAAAAAGACAGTTTCACACCCGCAGTGTGTAAGGAAAGGTTCAAATCTGTGAGTTGAATACACACAACACAAAGAAGTTACTGAGAATTCTTCTGTCTAGCATTATATGAAGAAATCCCGTTTCCAACGAAGGCCTCAAGGTGGAGCAAATATCCACTTGTAGACTTTAGAAACAGAGGGTTTCCAAACTGCTCTATGAACAGAAAAGTTAAACTCTGTGAGCTGAACGCACACATTACAAAGTTGTTTCTGAGAATGATTCTGTCTAGTTTTTATACCAAGATATTTCGTTTTCTAACATTGGCCTAAAATCGCTTGAAATCTCCAATTGCAATTTCCACAAAAAGAGAGTTTCAAATCTGCTCTGTCCAAAGAAAGGTTCAACTCTGTGAGCTGAATACACACAACACAAAGAAGTTACTGAAAATTCTTCTGTCTAGCAATATATGAAGAAATACCGTTTCCAACAAAGTCCTCAAAGAGTTCCAAATATCCACTTGCAGACTTTACAAACAGAGTGTTTCCAAACTGCTCTATGAACAGAAAGGTTAAACTCTGTGAGCTGAATGCACACATCACATAGTAGTTTCTGAGAATGATTCTGTCTAGTTTTTATAGGAAGATACTTCCTTTTCTAACATTGGCCTAAAATCGCTTGAAATCTCCAATTGCAATTTCCACAAAAAGAGAGTTTCAAATCTGATCTGTCCAAAGAAAGGTTCAACTCTGTGAGCTGAATACACACAACACAAAGAAGTTACTGAAAATTCTTCTGTCTAGCATTATATGAAGAAATCCCGTTTCCAACGAAGTCCTCAAAGAGGTCCAAATATCCACTTGCAGACTTTACAAACAGAGTGTTTCCAAACTGCTCTATGAACAGAAAGGTTAAACTCTGTGAGCTGAATGCACACATCACATAGTAGTTTCTGAGAATGATTCTATCTAGTTTCTATACGAAGATATTTCCTTTTCTAACATTGGCCTCAAATCGCTTGAAATCTCAAATTCCAAATTCCAGAAAAAGACAGTTTCAAACCTGCAGTGTGTAAGGAAAGGTTCAAATCTGTGAGTTGAATACACACAACACAAAGAAGTTACTGAGAATTCTTCTGTCTAGTATTATATGAAGAAATCCCTTTTCCAACGAAGGCCTCAAAGTGGTGCAAATATCCACTTGTAGCCTTTAGAAACAGAGTGTTTCCAAACTGGTCTATGAATAGAAAAGTTAAACTCTGTGAGCTGAACGCACTCATCACAAAGTTGTTTCTGAGAATGATTCTGTCTAGTTTTTATACCAAGATATTTCCTTTTCTAACATTGGCCTAAAATCGCTTGAAATCTCCAATTGCAATTTCCACAATAAGAGAGTTTCAAATCTGCTCTGTCCAAAGAAAGGTTCAACTCTGTGAGCTGAATAAACACAACACAAAGAAGTTACTGAAAATTCTTCTGTCTAGCATTATATGAAGAAACCCGTTTCCAACGAAGGCCTCAAAGAGTTCCAAATATCCACTTGCAGACTATACAAACAGAGTGTTTCCAAACTGCTGTATGAACAGAAAGGTTAAACTCTGTGAGCTGAATGCACACATCACATAGTAGTTTCTGAGAATGATTCTGTCTAGTTTTTATACGAAGATAATTCCTTTTCTAACATTGGCCTAAAATCGCTTGAAATCTCCAATTGCAATTTCCCCAAAAAGAGAGTTTCAAATCTGCTCTGTCCAAAGAAAGGTTCAACTCTGTGAGCTGAATACACACAACACAAAGAAGTTACTGAAAATTCTTCTGTCTAGCATTATATGAAGAAATCCCGTTTCCAACGAAGTCCTCAAAGAGGTCCAAATATCCCCTTGCAGACTTTACAAACAGAGTGTTTCCAAACTGCTCTATGAACAGAAAGGTTAAACTCTGTGAGCTGAATGCACACATCACATAGTAGTTTCTGAGAATGATTCTGTCTAGTTTTTATACGAAGATATTTCCTTTTCTAACATTGGCCTAAAATCGCTTGAAATCTCCAATTGCAATTTCCACAAAAAGAGAGTTTCAAATCTGCTCTGTCCAAAGAAAGGTTCAACTCTGTGAGCTGAATACACACAACACAAAGAAGTTACTCAAAATTCTTCTGTCTAGCATTATATAAAGAAATCCCGTTTCCAACGAAGTCCTCAAAGAGGTCCAAATATCCACTTGCAGACTTTACAAACAGAGTGTTTCCAAACTGCTGTATGAACAGAAAGGTTAAACTCTGTGAGCTGAATGCACACATCACATAGTAGTTTCTGAGAATGATTCTGTCTAGTTTCTATACGAAGATATTTCCTTTTCTAACATTGGCCTCAAATCGTTTGAAATCTCAAATTCCAAATTCCAGAAAAAGACAGTTTCAAACCTGCAGTGTGTAAGGAAAGGTTCAAATCTGTGAGTTGAATACACACAACACAAAGAAGTTACTGAGAATTCTTCTGTCTAGCATTATATGAAGAAATCCCGTTTCCAACGAAGGCCTCAAAGTGGTGCAAATATCCACTTGTAGACTTTAGAAACAGAGTGTTTCCAAACTGGTCTATGAACAGAAAAGTTAAACTCTGTGAGCTGAACGCACACATCACAAAGTTGTTTCTGAGAATGATTCTGTCTAGTTTTTATACCAAGATATTTCCTTTTCTAACATTGGCCTAAAATCGCTTGAAATCTCCAATTGCAATTTCCACAAAAAGAGAGTTTCAAATCTGCTCTGTCCAAAGAAAGGTTCAACTCTGTGAGCTGAATACACACAACACAAAGAAGTTACTGAAAATTCTTCTGTCTTGCATTATATGAAGAAATCCCCTTTCCAACGAAGGCCTCAAAGAGTTCCAAATATCCTCTTGCAAACTATACAAACAGAGTGTTTCCAAACTGCTGTAGGAACAGAAAGGTTAAACTCTGTGAGCTGAATGCACACATCACATAGTAGTTTCTGAGAATGATTCTGTCTAGTTTTTATACGAAGATAATTCCTTTTCTAACATTGGCCTAAAATCGCTTGAAATCTCCAATTGCAATTTCCCCAAAAAGAGAGTTTCAAATCCGCTCTGTCCAAAGAAAGGTTCAACTCTGTGAGCTGAATACACACAACACAAAGAAGTTACTGAAAATTCTTCTGTCTAGCATTATATGAAGAAATCCCGTTTCCAACGAAGTCCTCAAAGAGGTCCAAATATCCCCTTGCAGACTTTACAAACAGAGTGTTTCCAAACTGCTCTATGAACAGAAAGGTTAAACTCTGTGAGCTGAATGCACACATCACATAGTAGTTTCTGAGAATGATTCTGTCTAGTTTTTATACGAAGATATTTCCTTTTCTAACATTGGCCTAAAATCGCTTGAAATCTCCAATTGCAATTTCCACAAAAAGAGAGTTTCAAATCTGCTCTGTCCAAAGAAAGGTTCAACTCTGTGAGCTGAATACACACAACACAAAGAAGTTACTCAAAATTCTTCTGTCTAGCATTATATAAAGAAATCCCGTTTCCAACGAAGTCCTCAAAGAGGTCCAAATATCCACTTGCAGACTTTACAAACAGAGTGTTTCCAAACTGCTCTATGAACAGAAAGGTTAAACTCTGTGAGCTGAATGCACACATCACATAGTAGTTTCTGAGAATGATTCTGTCTAGTTTCTCTACGAAGATATTTCCTTTTCTAACATTGGCCTCAAATCGCTTGAAATCTCAAATTCCAAATTCCAGAAAAAGACAGTTTCAAACCTGCAGTGTGTAAGGAAAGGTTCAAATCTGTGAGTTGAATACACACAACACAAAGAAGTTACTGAGAATTCTTCTGTCTAGCATTATATGAAGAAATCCCGTTTCCAACGAAGGCCTCAAAGTGGTGCAAATATCCACTTGTAGACTTTAGAAACAGAGTGTTTCCAAACTGCTCTATGAACAGAAAAGTTAAACTCTGTGAGCTGAACGCACACATCACAAAGTTGTTTCTGAGAATGATTCTGTCTAGTTTTTATACCAAGATATTTCGTTTTCTAACATTGGCCTAAAATCGCTTGAAATCTCCAATTGCAATTTCCACAAAAAGAGAGTTTCAAATCTGCTCTGTCCAAAGAAAAGTTCAACTCTGTGAGCTGAATACACACAACACAAAGAAGTTACTGAAAATTCTTCTGTCTAGCATTATATGAAGAAATCCCGTTTCCAACGAAGGCCTCAAAGAGTTCCAAATATCCACTTGCAGACTTTACAAACAGAGTGTTTCCAAACTGCTGTGTGAACACAAAGGTTAAACTCTGTGAGCTGAATGCACACATCACATAGTAGTTTCTGAGAATGATTCTGTCTAGTTTTCATACCAAGATATTTCCTTTTCTCACATTGGCCTCAAATCGCTTGAAATCTCCAATTGCAATTTCCACAAAAAGAGAGTTTCAAATCTGCTCTGTCCAAAGAAAGGTTCAACTCTGTGAGCTGAATACACACAACACAAAGAAGTTACTCAAAATTCTTCTGTCTAGCATTATATAAAGAAATCCCGTTTCCAACGAAATCCTCAAAGAGGTCCAAATATCCCCTTGCAGACTTTACAAACAGAGTGTTTCCAAACTGCTCTATGAACAGAAAGGTTAAACTCTGTGAGCTGAACGCACACATCACATAGTAGTTTCTGAGAATGATTCTGTCTAGTTTCTATACGAAGATATTTCCTTTTCTAACATTGGCCTCAAATCGCTTGAAATCTCAAATTCCAAATTCCAGAAAAAGACAGTTTCACACCCGCAGTGTGTAAGGAAAGGTTCAAATCTGTGAGTTGAATACACACAACACAAAGAAGTTACTGAGAATTCTTCTGTCTAGCATTATATGAAGAAATCCCGTTTCCAACGAAGGCCTCAAGGTGGAGCAAATATCCACTTGTAGACTTTAGAAACAGAGGGTTTCCAAACTGCTCTATGAACAGAAAAGTTAAACTCTGTGAGCTGAACGCACACATTACAAAGTTGTTTCTGAGAATGATTCTGTCTAGTTTTTATACCAAGATATTTCGTTTTCTAACATTGGCCTAAAATCGCTTGAAATCTCCAATTGCAATTTCCACAAAAAGAGAGTTTCAAATCTGCTCTGTCCAAAGAAAGGTTCAACTCTGTGAGCTGAATACACACAACACAAAGAAGTTACTGAAAATTCTTCTGTCTAGCATTATATGAAGAAATACCGTTTCCAACAAAGTCCTCAAAGAGTTCCAAATATCCACTTGCAGACTTTACAAACAGAGTGTTTCCAAACTGCTCTATGAACAGAAAGGTTAAACTCTGTGAGCTGAATGCACACATCACATAGTAGTTTCTGAGAATGATTCTGTCTAGTTTTTATAGGAAGATACTTCCTTTTCTAACATTGGCCTAAAATCGCTTGAAATCTCCAATTGCAATTTCCACAAAAAGAGAGTTTCAAATCTGATCTGTCCAAAGAAAGGTTCAACTCTGTGAGCTGAATACACACAACACAAAGAAGTTACTGAAAATTCTTCTGTCTAGCATTATATGAAGAAATCCCGTTTCCAACGAAGTCCTCAAAGAGGTCCAAATATCCACTTGCAGACTTTACAAACAGAGTGTTTCCAAACTGCTCTATGAACAGAAAGGTTAAACTCTGTGAGCTGAATGCACACATCACATAGTAGTTTCTGAGAATGATTCTATCTAGTTTCTATACGAAGATATTTCCTTTTCTAACATTGGCCTCAAATCGCTTGAAATCTCAAATTCCAAATTCCAGAAAAAGACAGTTTCAAACCTGCAGTGTGTAAGGAAAGGTTCAAATCTGTGAGTTGAATACACACAACACAAAGAAGTTACTGAGAATTCTTCTGTCTAGTATTATATGAAGAAATCCCTTTTCCAACGAAGGCCTCAAAGTGGTGCAAATATCCACTTGTAGCCTTTAGAAACAGAGTGTTTCCAAACTGGTCTATGAACAGAAAAGTTAAACTCTGTGAGCTGAACGCACTCATCACAAAGTTGTTTCTGAGAATGATTCTGTCTGGTTTTTATACCAAGATATTTCCTTTTCTAACATTGGCCTAAAATCGCTTGAAATCTCCAATTGCAATTTCCACAATAAGAGAGTTTCAAATCTCCTCTGTCCAAAGAAAGGTTCAACTCTGTGAGCTGAATAAACACAACACAAAGAAGTTACTGAAAATTCTTCTGTCTAGCATTATATGAAGAAACCCGTTTCCAACGAAGGCCTCAAAGAGTTCCAAATATCCACTTGCAGACTATACAAACAGAGTGTTTCCAAACTGCTGTATGAACAGAAAGGTTAAACTCTGTGAGCTGAATGCACACATCACATAGTAGTTTCTGAGAATGATTCTGTCTAGTTTTTATACGAAGATAATTCCTTTTCTAACATTGGCCTAAAATCGCTTGAAATCTCCAATTGCAATTTCCCCAAAAAGAGAGTTTCAAATCTGCTCTGTCCAAAGAAAGGTTCAACTCTGTGAGCTGAATACACACAACACAAAGAAGTTACTGAAAATTCTTCTGTCTAGCATTATATGAAGAAATCCCGTTTCCAACGAAGTCCTCAAAGAGGTCCAAATATCCCCTTGCAGACTTTACAAACAGTGTTTCCAAACTGCTCTATGAACAGAAAGGTTAAACTCTGTGAGCTGAATGCACACATCACATAGTAGTTTCTGAGAATGATTCTGTCTAGTTTTTATACGAAGATATTTCCTTTTCTAACATTGGCCTAAAATCGCTTGAAATCTCCAATTGCAATTTCCACAAAAAGAGAGTTTCAAATCTGCTCTGTCCAAAGAAAGGTTCAACTCTGTGAGCTGAATACACACAACACAAAGAAGTTACTCAAAATTCTTCTGTCTAGCATTATATAAAGAAATCCCGTTTCCAACGAAGTCCTCAAAGAGGTCCAAATATCCACTTGCAGACTTTACAAACAGAGTGTTTCCAAACTGCTGTATGAACAGAAAGGTTAAACTCTGTGAGCTGAATGCACACATCACATAGTAGTTTCTGAGAATGATTCTGTCTAGTTTCTATACGAAGATATTTCCTTTTCTAACATTGGCCTCAAATCGTTTGAAATCTCAAATTCCAAATTCCAGAAAAAGACAGTTTCAAACCTGCAGTGTGTAAGGAAAGGTTCAAATCTGTGAGTTGAATACACACAACACAAAGAAGTTACTGAGAATTCTTCTGTCTAGCATTATATGAAGAAATCCCGTTTCCAACGAAGGCCTCAAAGTGGTGCAAATATCCACTTGTAGACTTTAGAAACAGAGTGTTTCCAAACTGGTCTATGAACAGAAAAGTTAAACTCTGTGAGCTGAACGCACACATCACAAAGTTGTTTCTGAGAATGATTCTGTCTAGTTTTTATACCAAGATATTTCCTTTTCTAACATTGGCCTAAAATCGCTTGAAATCTCCAATTGCAATTTCCACAAAAAGAGAGTTTCAAATCTGCTCTGTCCAAAGAAAGGTTCAACTCTGTGAGCTGAATACACACAACACAAAGAAGTTACTGAAAATTCTTCTGTCTTGCATTATATGAAGAAATCCCCTTTCCAACGAAGGCCTCAAAGAGTTCCAAATATCCACTTGCAGACTATACAAACAGAGTGTTTCCAAACTGCTGTAGGAACAGAAAGGTTAAACTCTGTGAGCTGAATGCACACATCACATAGTAGTTTCTGAGAATGATTCTGTCTAATTTTTATACGAAGATAATTCCTTTTCTAACATTGGCCTAAAATCGCTTGAAATCTCCAATTGCAATTTCCCCAAAAAGAGAGTTTCAAATCCGCTCTGTCCAAAGAAAGGTTCAACTCTGTGAGCTGAATACACACAACACAAAGAAGTTACTCAAAATTCTTCTGTCTAGCATTATATGAAGAAATCCCGTTTCCAACGAAGTCCTCAAAGAGGTCCAAATATCCCCTTGCAGACTTTACAAACAGAGTGTTTCCAAACTGCTCTATGAACAGAAAGGTTAAACTCTGTGAGCTGAATGCACACATCACATAGTAGTTTCTGAGAATGATTCTGTCTAGTTTTTATACGAAGATATTTCCTTTTCTAACATTGGCCTAAAATCGCTTGAAATCTCCAATTGCAATTTCCACAAAAAGAGAGTTTCAACTCTGCTCTGTCCAAAGAAAGGTTCAACTCTGTGAGCTGAATACACACAACACAAAGAAGTTACTCAAAATTCTTCTGTCTAGCATTATATAAAGAAATCCCGTTTCCAACGAAGTCCTCAAAGAGGTCCAAATATCCCCTTGCAGACTTTACAAACAGAGTGTTTCCAAACTGCTCTATGAACAGAAAGGTTAAACTCTGTGAGCTGAATGCACACATCACATAGTAGTTTCTGAGAATGATTCTGTCTAGTTTCTCTACGAAGATATTTCCTTTTCTAACATTGGCCTCAAATCGCTTGAAATCTCAAATTCCAAATTCCAGAAAAAGACAGTTTCAAACCTGCAGTGTGTAAGGAAAGGTTCAAATCTGTGAGTTGAATACACACAACACAAAGAAGTTACTGAGAATTCTTCTGTCTAGCATTATATGAAGAAATCCCGTTTCCAACGAAGGCCTCAAAGTGGTGCAAATATCCACTTGTAGACTTTAGAAACAGAGTGTTTCCAAACTGCTCTATGAACAGAAAAGTTAAACTCTGTGAGCTGAACGCACACATCACAAAGTTGTTTCTGAGAATGATTCTGTCTAGTTTTTATACCAAGATATTTCGTTTTCTAACATTGGCCTAAAATCGCTTGAAATCTCCAATTGCAATTTCCACAAAAAGAGAGTTCCAAATCTGCTCTGTCCAAAGAAAAGTTCAACTCTGTGAGCTGAATACACACAACACAAAGAAGTTACTGAAAATTCTTCTGTCTAGCATTATATGAAGAAATCCCGTTTCCAACGAAGGCCTCAAAGAGTTCCAAATATCCACTTGCAGACTTTACAAACAGAGTGTTTCCAAACTGCTGTGTGAACACAAAGGTTAAACTCTGTGAGCTGAATGCACACATCACATAGTAGTTTCTGAGAATGATTCTGTCTAGTTTTCATACCAAGATATTTCCTTTTCTCACATTGGCCTCAAATCGCTTGAAATCTCCAATTGCAATTTCCACAAAAAGAGAGTTTCAAATCTGCTCTGTCCAAAGAAAGGTTCAACTCTGTGAGCTGAATACACACAACACAAAGAAGTTACTCAAAATTCTTCTGTCTAGCATTATAAAGAAATCCCGTTTCCAACGAAATCCTCAAAGAGGTCCAAATATCCCCTTGCAGACTTTACAAACAGAGTGTTTCCAAACTGCTCTATGAACAGAAAGGTTAAACTCTGTGAGCTGAACGCACACATCACATAGTAGTTTCTGAGAATGATTCTGTCTAGTTTCTATACGAAGATATTTCCTTTTCTAACATTGGCCTCAAATCGCTTGAAATCTCAAATTCCAAATTCCAGAAAAAGACAGTTTCACACCCGCAGTGTGTAAGGAAAGGTTCAAATCTGTGAGTTGAATACACACAACACAAAGAAGTTACTGAGAATTCTTCTGTCTAGCATTATATGAAGAAATCCCGTTTCCAACGAAGGCCTCAAGGTGGAGCAAATATCCACTTGTAGACTTTAGAAACAGAGGGTTTCCAAACTGCTCTATGAACAGAAAAGTTAAACTCTGTGAGCTGAACGCACACATTACAAAGTTGTTTCTGAGAATGATTCTGTCTAGTTTTTATACCAAGATATTTCGTTTTCTAACATTGGCCTAAAATCGCTTGAAATCTCCAATTGCAATTTCCACAAAAAGAGAGTTTCAAATCTGCTCTGTCCAAAGAAAGGTTCAACTCTGTGAGCTGAATACACACAACACAAAGAAGTTACTGAAAATTCTTCTGTCTAGCATTATATGAAGAAATACCGTTTCCAACAAAGTCCTCAAAGAGTTCCAAATATCCACTTGCAGACTTTACAAACAGAGTGTTTCCAAACTGCTCTATGAACAGAAAGGTTAAACTCTGTGAGCTGAATGCACACATCACATAGTAGTTTCTGAGAATGATTCTGTCTAGTTTTTATAGGAAGATACTTCCTTTTCTAACATTGGCCTAAAATCGCTTGAAATCTCCAATTGCAATTTCCACAAAAAGAGAGTTTCAAATCTGATCTGTCCAAAGAAAGGTTCAACTCTGTGAGCTGAATACACACAACACAAAGAAGTTACTCAAAATTCTTCTGTCTAGCATTATATAAAGAAATCCCGTTTCCAACGAAGTCCTCAAAGAGGTCCAAATATCCACTTGCAGACTTTACAAACAGAGTGTTTCCAAACTGCTCTATGAACAGAAAGGTTAAACTCTGTGAGCTGAATGCACACATCACATAGTAGTTTCTGAGAATGATTCTGTCTAGTTTCTCTACGAAGATATTTCCTTTTCTAACATTGGCCTCAAATCGCTTGAAATCTCAAATTCCAAATTCCAGAAAAAGACAGTTTCAAACCTGCAGTGCGTAAGGAAAGGTTCAAATCTGTGAGTTGAATACACACAACACAAAGAAGTTACTGAGAATTCTTCTGTCTAGCATTATATGAAGAAATCCCGTTTCCAACGAAGGCCTCAAAGTGGTGCAAATATCCACTTGTAGACTTTAGAAACAGAGTGTTTCCAAACTGCTCTATGAACAGAAAAGTTAAACTCTGTGAGATGAACGCACACATCACAAAGTTGTTTCTGAGAATGATTCTGTCTAGTTTTTATACCAAGATATTTCGTTTTCTAACATTGGCCTAAAATCGCTTGAAATCTCCAATTGCAATTTCCAGAAAAAGAGAGTTCCAAATCTGCTCTGTCCAAAGAAAAGTTCAACTCTGTGAGCTGAATACACACAACACAAAGAAGTTACTGAAAATTCTTCTGTCTAGCATTATATGAAGAAATCCCGTTTCCAACGAAGTCCTCAAAGAGGTCCAAATATCCCCTTGCAGACTTTACAAACAGAGTGTTTCCAAACTGCTCTATGAACAGAAAGGTTAAACTCTGTGAGCTGAATGCACACATCACATAGTAGTTTCTGAGAATGATTCTGTCTAGTTTTTATACGAAGATATTTCCTTTTCTAACATTGGCCTAAAATCGCTTGAAATCTCCAATTGCAATTTCCACAAAAAGAGAGTTTCAAATCTGCTCTGTCCAAAGAAAGGTTCAACTCTGTGAGCTGAATACACACAACACATAGAAGTTACTCAAAATTCTTCTGTCTAGCATTATATAAAGAAATCCCGTTTCCAACGAAGTCCTCAAAGAGGTCCAAATATCCACTTGCAGACTTTACAAACAGAGTGTTTCCAAACTGCTCTATGAACAGAAAGGTTAAACTCTGTGAGCTGAATGCACACATCACATAGTAGTTTCTGAGAATGATTCTGTCTAGTTTCTCTACGAAGATATTTCCTTTTCTAACATTGGCCTCAAATCGCTTGAAATCTCAAATTCCAAATTCCAGAAAAAGACAGTTTCAAACCTGCAGTGTGTAAGGAAAGGTTCAAATCTGTGAGTTGAATACACACAACACAAAGAAGTTACTGAGAATTCTTCTGTCTAGCATTATATGAAGAAATCCCGTTTCCAACGAAGGCCTCAAAGTGGTGCAAATATCCACTTGTAGACTTTAGAAACAGAGTGTTTCCAAACTGCTCTATGAACAGAAAAGTTAAACTCTGTGAGCTGAACGCACACATCACAAAGTTGTTTCTGAGAATGATTCTGTCTAGTTTTTATACCAAGATATTTCGTTTTCTAACATTGGCCTAAAATCGCTTGAAATCTCCAATTGCAATTTCCCCAAAAAGAGAGTTTCAAATCTGCTCTGTCCAAACAAAGGTTCAACTCTGTGAGCTGAATACACACAACACAAAGAAGTTACTGAAAATTCTTCTGTCTAGCATTATATGAAGAAATCCCGTTTCCAACGAAGTCCTCAAAGAGGTCCAAATATCCACTTGCAGACTTTACAAACAGAGTGTTTCCAAACTGCTGTATGAACAGAAAGGTTAAACTCTGTGAGCTGAATGCACACATCACATAGTAGTTTCTGAGAATCATTCTGTCTAGTTTTTATACCAAGATATTTCCTTTTCTCACATTGGCCTCAAATCGCTTGAAATCTCAAATTCCAAATTCCAGAAAAAGACAGTTTCAAACTGGAGTGTGTAAGGAAAGGTTCAAATATGTGAGTTGAATACACACAACACAAAGAAGTTACTGAGAATTCTTCTGTCTAGCATTATATGAAGAAATCCCGTTTCCCACGAAGTCCTCAAAGAGGTCCAAATATCCACTTGCAGACTTTACAAACAGAGTGTTTCCAAACTGCTCTATGAACAGAAAGGTTAAACTCTGTGAGCTGAATGCACACATCACATAGTAGTTTCTGAGAATGATTCTGTCTAGTTTTTATACCAAGATATTTCCTTTTCTCACATAGGCCTCAAATCGCTTGAAATCTCCAATTGCAATTTCCACAAAAAGAGAGTTTCAAATCTGCTCTGTCCAAAGAAAGGTTCAACTCTGTGAGCTGAATACACACAACACAAAGAAGTTACTCAAAATTCTTCTGTCTAGCATTATATAAAGAAATCCCGTTTCCAACGAAGTCCTCAAAGAGGTCCAAATATCCACTTGCAGACTTTACAAACGGAGTGTTTCCAAACTGCTCTATGAACAGAAAGGTTAAACTCTGTGAGCTGAATGCACACATCACATAGTAGTTTCTGAGAATGATTCTGTCTAGTTTCTCTACGAAGATATTTCCTTTTCTAACATTGGCCTCAAATCGCTTGAAATCTCAAATTCCAAATTCCAGAAAAAGACAGTTTCAAACCTGCAGTGTGTAAGGAAAGGTTCAAATCTGTGAGTTGAATACACACAACACAAAGAAGTTACTGAGAATTCTTCTGTCTAGCATTATATGAAGAAATCCCGTTTCCAACGAAGGCCTCAAAGTGGTGCAAATATCCACTTGTAGACTTTAGAAACAGAGTGTTTCCAAACTGCTCTATGAACAGAAAAGTTAAACTCTGTGAGCTGAACGCACACATCACAAAGTTGTTTCTGAGAATGATTCTGTCTAGTTTTTATACCAAGATATTTCGTTTTCTAACATTGGCCTAAAATCGCTTGAAATCTCCAATTGCAATTTCCACAAAAAGAGAGTTTCAAATCTGCTCTGTCCAAAGAAAAGTTCAACTCTGTGAGCTGAATACACACAACACAAAGAAGTTACTGAAAATTCTTCTGTCTAGCATTATATGAAGAAATCCCGTTTCCAACGAAGGCCTCAAAGAGTTCCAAATATCCACTTGCAGACTTTACAAACAGAGTGTTTCCAAACTGCTGTGTGAACACAAAGGTTAAACTCTGTGAGCTGAATGCACACATCACATAGTAGTTTCTGAGAATGATTCTGTCTAGTTTTCATACCAAGATATTTCCTTTTCTCACATTGGCCTCAAATCGCTTGAAATCTCCAATTGCAATTTCCACAAAAAGAGAGTTTCAAATCTGCTCTGTCCAAAGAAAGGTTCAACTCTGTGAGCTGAATACACACAACACAAAGAAGTTACTCAAAATTCTTCTGTCTAGCATTATATAAAGAAATCCCGTTTCCAACGAAATCCTCAAAGAGGTCCAAATATCCCCTTGCAGACTTTACAAACAGAGTGTTTCCAAACTGCTCTATGAACAGAAAGGTTAAACTCTGTGAGCTGAACGCACACATCACATAGTAGTTTCTGAGAATGATTCTGTCTAGTTTCTATACGAAGATATTTCCTTTTCTAACATTGGCCTCAAATCGCTTGAAATCTCAAATTCCAAATTCCAGAAAAAGACAGTTTCACACCCGCAGTGTGTAAGGAAAGGTTCAAATCTGTGAGTTGAATACACACAACACAAAGAAGTTACTGAGAATTCTTCTGTCTAGCATTATATGAAGAAATCCCGTTTCCAACGAAGGCCTCAAGGTGGAGCAAATATCCACTTGTAGACTTTAGAAACAGAGGGTTTCCAAACTGCTCTATGAACAGAAAAGTTAAACTCTGTGAGCTGAACGCACACATTACAAAGTTGTTTCTGAGAATGATTCTGTCTAGTTTTTATACCAAGATATTTCGTTTTCTAACATTGGCCTAAAATCGCTTGAAATCTCCAATTGCAATTTCCACAAAAAGAGAGTTTCAAATCTGCTCTGTCCAAAGAAAGGTTCAACTCTGTGAGCTGAATACACACAACACAAAGAAGTTACTGAAAATTCTTCTGTCTAGCATTATATGAAGAAATACCGTTTCCAACAAAGTCCTCAAAGAGTTCCAAATATCCACTTGCAGACTTTACAAACAGAGTGTTTCCAAACTGCTCTATGAACAGAAAGGTTAAACTCTGTGAGCTGAATGCACACATCACATAGTAGTTTCTGAGAATGATTCTGTCTAGTTTTTATAGGAAGATACTTCCTTTTCTAACATTGGCCTAAAATCGCTTGAAATCTCCAATTGCAATTTCCACAAAAAGAGAGTTTCAAATCTGATCTGTCCAAAGAAAGGTTCAACTCTGTGAGCTGAATACACACAACACAAAGAAGTTACTGAAAATTCTTCTGTCTAGCATTATATGAAGAAATCCCGTTTCCAACGAAGTCCTCAAAGAGGTCCAAATATCCACTTGCAGACTTTACAAACAGAGTGTTTCCAAACTGCTCTATGAACAGAAAGGTTAAACTCTGTGAGCTGAATGCACACATCACATAGTAGTTTCTGAGAATGATTCTATCTAGTTTCTATACGAAGATATTTCCTTTTCTAACATTGGCCTCAAATCGCTTGAAATCTCAAATTCCAAATTCCAGAAAAAGACAGTTTCAAACCTGCAGTGTGTAAGGAAAGGTTCAAATCTGTGAGTTGAATACACACAACACAAAGAAGTTACTGAGAATTCTTCTGTCTAGTATTATATGAAGAAATCCCTTTTCCAACGAAGGCCTCAAAGTGGTGCAAATATCCACTTGTAGCCTTTAGAAACAGAGTGTTTCCAAACTGGTCTATGAACAGAAAAGTTAAACTCTGTGAGCTGAACGCACTCATCACAAAGTTGTTTCTGAGAATGATTCTGTCTGGTTTTTATACCAAGATATTTCCTTTTCTAACATTGGCCTAAAATCGCTTGAAATCTCCAATTGCAATTTCCACAATAAGAGAGTTTCAAATCTCCTCTGTCCAAAGAAAGGTTCAACTCTGTGAGCTGAATAAACACAACACAAAGAAGTTACTGAAAATTCTTCTGTCTAGCATTATATGAAGAAACCCGTTTCCAACGAAGGCCTCAAAGAGTTCCAAATATCCACTTGCAGACTATACAAACAGAGTGTTTCCAAACTGCTGTATGAACAGAAAGGTTAAACTCTGTGAGCTGAATGCACACATCACATAGTAGTTTCTGAGAATGATTCTGTCTAGTTTTTATACGAAGATAATTCCTTTTCTAACATTGGCCTAAAATCGCTTGAAATCTCCAATTGCAATTTCCCCAAAAAGAGAGTTTCAAATCTGCTCTGTCCAAAGAAAGGTTCAACTCTGTGAGCTGAATACACACAACACAAAGAAGTTACTGAAAATTCTTCTGTCTAGCATTATATGAAGAAATCCCGTTTCCAACGAAGTCCTCAAAGAGGTCCAAATATCCCCTTGCAGACTTTACAAACAGTGTTTCCAAACTGCTCTATGAACAGAAAGGTTAAACTCTGTGAGCTGAATGCACACATCACATAGTAGTTTCTGAGAATGATTCTGTCTAGTTTTTATACGAAGATATTTCCTTTTCTAACATTGGCCTAAAATCGCTTGAAATCTCCAATTGCAATTTCCACAAAAAGAGAGTTTCAAATCTGCTCTGTCCAAAGAAAGGTTCAACTCTGTGAGCTGAATACACACAACACAAAGAAGTTACTCAAAATTCTTCTGTCTAGCATTATATAAAGAAATCCCGTTTCCAACGAAGTCCTCAAAGAGGTCCAAATATCCACTTGCAGACTTTACAAACAGAGTGTTTCCAAACTGCTGTATGAACAGAAAGGTTAAACTCTGTGAGCTGAATGCACACATCACATAGTAGTTTCTGAGAATGATTCTGTCTAGTTTCTATACGAAGATATTTCCTTTTCTAACATTGGCCTCAAATCGTTTGAAATCTCAAATTCCAAATTCCAGAAAAAGACAGTTTCAAACCTGCAGTGTGTAAGGAAAGGTTCAAATCTGTGAGTTGAATACACACAACACAAAGAAGTTACTGAGAATTCTTCTGTCTAGCATTATATGAAGAAATCCCGTTTCCAACGAAGGCCTCAAAGTGGTGCAAATATCCACTTGTAGACTTTAGAAACAGAGTGTTTCCAAACTGGTCTATGAACAGAAAAGTTAAACTCTGTGAGCTGAACGCACACATCACAAAGTTGTTTCTGAGAATGATTCTGTCTAGTTTTTATACCAAGATATTTCCTTTTCTAACATTGGCCTAAAATCGCTTGAAATCTCCAATTGCAATTTCCACAAAAAGAGAGTTTCAAATCTGCTCTGTCCAAAGAAAGGTTCAACTCTGTGAGCTGAATACACACAACACAAAGAAGTTACTGAAAATTCTTCTGTCTTGCATTATATGAAGAAATCCCCTTTCCAACGAAGGCCTCAAAGAGTTCCAAATATCCACTTGCAGACTATACAAACAGAGTGTTTCCAAACTGCTGTAGGAACAGAAAGGTTAAACTCTGTGAGCTGAATGCACACATCACATAGTAGTTTCTGAGAATGATTCTGTCTAATTTTTATACGAAGATAATTCCTTTTCTAACATTGGCCTAAAATCGCTTGAAATCTCCAATTGCAATTTCCCCAAAAAGAGAGTTTCAAATCCGCTCTGTCCAAAGAAAGGTTCAACTCTGTGAGCTGAATACACACAACACAAAGAAGTTACTCAAAATTCTTCTGTCTAGCATTATATGAAGAAATCCCGTTTCCAAAGAAGTCCTCAAAGAGGTCCAAATATCCCCTTGCAGACTTTACAAACAGAGTGTTTCCAAACTGCTCTATGAACAGAAAGGTTAAACTCTGTGAGCTGAATGCACACATCACATAGTAGTTTCTGAGAATGATTCTGTCTAGTTTTTATACGAAGATATTTCCTTTTCTAACATTGGCCTAAAATCGCTTGAAATCTCCAATTGCAATTTCCACAAAAAGAGAGTTTCAACTCTGCTCTGTCCAAAGAAAGGTTCAACTCTGTGAGCTGAATACACACAACACAAAGAAGTTACTCAAAATTCTTCTGTCTAGCATTATATAAAGAAATCCCGTTTCCAACGAAGTCCTCAAAGAGGTCCAAATATCCCCTTGCAGACTTTACAAACAGAGTGTTTCCAAACTGCTCTATGAACAGAAAGGTTAAACTCTGTGAGCTGAATGCACACATCACATAGTAGTTTCTGAGAATGATTCTGTCTAGTTTCTCTACGAAGATATTTCCTTTTCTAACATTGGCCTCAAATCGCTTGAAATCTCAAATTCCAAATTCCAGAAAAAGACAGTTTCAAACCTGCAGTGTGTAAGGAAAGGTTCAAATCTGTGAGTTGAATACACACAACACAAAGAAGTTACTGAGAATTCTTCTGTCTAGCATTATATGAAGAAATCCCGTTTCCAACGAAGGCCTCAAAGTGGTGCAAATATCCACTTGTAGACTTTAGAAACAGAGTGTTTCCAAACTGCTCTATGAACAGAAAAGTTAAACTCTGTGAGCTGAACGCACACATCACAAAGTTGTTTCTGAGAATGATTCTGTCTAGTTTTTATACCAAGATATTTCGTTTTCTAACATTGGCCTAAAATCGCTTGAAATCTCCAATTGCAATTTCCACAAAAAGAGAGTTCCAAATCTGCTCTGTCCAAAGAAAAGTTCAACTCTGTGAGCTGAATACACACAACACAAAGAAGTTACTGAAAATTCTTCTGTCTAGCATTATATGAAGAAATCCCGTTTCCAACGAAGGCCTCAAAGAGTTCCAAATATCCACTTGCAGACTTTACAAACAGAGTGTTTCCAAACTGCTGTGTGAACACAAAGGTTAAACTCTGTGAGCTGAATGCACACATCACATAGTAGTTTCTGAGAATGATTCTGTCTAGTTTTCATACCAAGATATTTCCTTTTCTCACATTGGCCTCAAATCGCTTGAAATCTCCAATTGCAATTTCCACAAAAAGAGAGTTTCAAATCTGCTCTGTCCAAAGAAAGGTTCAACTCTGTGAGCTGAATACACACAACACAAAGAAGTTACTCAAAATTCTTCTGTCTAGCATTATAAAGAAATCCCGTTTCCAACGAAATCCTCAAAGAGGTCCAAATATCCCCTTGCAGACTTTACAAACAGAGTGTTTCCAAACTGCTCTATGAACAGAAAGGTTAAACTCTGTGAGCTGAACGCACACATCACATAGTAGTTTCTGAGAATGATTCTGTCTAGTTTCTATACGAAGATATTTCCTTTTCTAACATTGGCCTCAAATCGCTTGAAATCTCAAATTCCAAATTCCAGAAAAAGACAGTTTCACACCCGCAGTGTGTAAGGAAAGGTTCAAATCTGTGAGTTGAATACACACAACACAAAGAAGTTACTGAGAATTCTTCTGTCTAGCATTATATGAAGAAATCCCGTTTCCAACGAAGGCCTCAAGGTGGAGCAAATATCCACTTGTAGACTTTAGAAACAGAGGGTTTCCAAACTGCTCTATGAACAGAAAAGTTAAACTCTGTGAGCTGAACGCACACATTACAAAGTTGTTTCTGAGAATGATTCTGTCTAGTTTTTATACCAAGATATTTCGTTTTCTAACATTGGCCTAAAATCGCTTGAAATCTCCAATTGCAATTTCCACAAAAAGAGAGTTTCAAATCTGCTCTGTCCAAAGAAAGGTTCAACTCTGTGAGCTGAATACACACAACACAAAGAAGTTACTGAAAATTCTTCTGTCTAGCATTATATGAAGAAATACCGTTTCCAACAAAGTCCTCAAAGAGTTCCAAATATCCACTTGCAGACTTTACAAACAGAGTGTTTCCAAACTGCTCTATGAACAGAAAGGTTAAACTCTGTGAGCTGAATGCACACATCACATAGTAGTTTCTGAGAATGATTCTGTCTAGTTTTTATAGGAAGATACTTCCTTTTCTAACATTGGCCTAAAATCGCTTGAAATCTCCAATTGCAATTTCCACAAAAAGAGAGTTTCAAATCTGATCTGTCCAAAGAAAGGTTCAACTCTGTGAGCTGAATACACACAACACAAAGAAGTTACTCAAAATTCTTCTGTCTAGCATTATATAAAGAAATCCCGTTTCCAACGAAGTCCTCAAAGAGGTCCAAATATCCACTTGCAGACTTTACAAACAGAGTGTTTCCAAACTGCTCTATGAACAGAAAGGTTAAACTCTGTGAGCTGAATGCACACATCACATAGTAGTTTCTGAGAATGATTCTGTCTAGTTTCTCTACGAAGATATTTCCTTTTCTAACATTGGCCTCAAATCGCTTGAAATCTCAAATTCCAAATTCCAGAAAAAGACAGTTTCAAACCTGCAGTGCGTAAGGAAAGGTTCAAATCTGTGAGTTGAATACACACAACACAAAGAAGTTACTGAGAATTCTTCTGTCTAGCATTATATGAAGAAATCCCGTTTCCAACGAAGGCCTCAAAGTGGTGCAAATATCCACTTGTAGACTTTAGAAACAGAGTGTTTCCAAACTGCTCTATGAACAGAAAAGTTAAACTCTGTGAGATGAACGCACACATCACAAAGTTGTTTCTGAGAATGATTCTGTCTAGTTTTTATACCAAGATATTTCGTTTTCTAACATTGGCCTAAAATCGCTTGAAATCTCCAATTGCAATTTCCACAAAAAGAGAGTTCCAAATCTGCTCTGTCCAAAGAAAAGTTCAACTCTGTGAGCTGAATACACACAACACAAAGAAGTTACTGAAAATTCTTCTGTCTAGCATTATATGAAGAAATCCCGTTTCCAACGAAGTCCTCAAAGAGGTCCAAATATCCCCTTGCAGACTTTACAAACAGAGTGTTTCCAAACTGCTCTATGAACAGAAAGGTTAAACTCTGTGAGCTGAATGCACACATCACATAGTAGTTTCTGAGAATGATTCTGTCTAGTTTTTATACGAAGATATTTCCTTTTCTAACATTGGCCTAAAATCGCTTGAAATCTCCAATTGCAATTTCCACAAAAAGAGAGTTTCAAATCTGCTCTGTCCAAAGAAAGGTTCAACTCTGTGAGCTGAATACACACAACACATAGAAGTTACTCAAAATTCTTCTGTCTAGCATTATATAAAGAAATCCCGTTTCCAACGAAGTCCTCAAAGAGGTCCAAATATCCACTTGCAGACTTTACAAACAGAGTGTTTCCAAACTGCTCTATGAACAGAAAGGTTAAACTCTGTGAGCTGAATGCACACATCACATAGTAGTTTCTGAGAATGATTCTGTCTAGTTTCTCTACGAAGATATTTCCTTTTCTAACATTGGCCTCAAATCGCTTGAAATCTCAAATTCCAAATTCCAGAAAAAGACAGTTTCAAACCTGCAGTGTGTAAGGAAAGGTTCAAATCTGTGAGTTGAATACACACAACACAAAGAAGTTACTGAGAATTCTTCTGTCTAGCATTATATGAAGAAATCCCGTTTCCAACGAAGGCCTCAAAGTGGTGCAAATATCCACTTGTAGACTTTAGAAACAGAGTGTTTCCAAACTGCTCTATGAACAGAAAAGTTAAACTCTGTGAGCTGAACGCACACATCACAAAGTTGTTTCTGAGAATGATTCTGTCTAGTTTTTATACCAAGATATTTCGTTTTCTAACATTGGCCTAAAATCGCTTGAAATCTCCAATTGCAATTTCCCCAAAAAGAGAGTTTCAAATCTGCTCTGTCCAAACAAAGGTTCAACTCTGTGAGCTGAATACACACAACACAAAGAAGTTACTGAAAATTCTTCTGTCTAGCATTATATGAAGAAATCCCGTTTCCAACGAAGTCCTCAAAGAGGTCCAAATATCCACTTGCAGACTTTACAAACAGAGTGTTTCCAAACTGCTGTATGAACAGAAAGGTTAAACTCTGTGAGCTGAATGCACACATCACATAGTAGTTTCTGAGAATCATTCTGTCTAGTTTTTATACCAAGATATTTCCTTTTCTCACATTGGCCTCAAATCGCTTGAAATCTCAAATTCCAAATTCCAGAAAAAGACAGTTTCAAACTGGAGTGTGTAAGGAAAGGTTCAAATATGTGAGTTGAATACACACAACACAAAGAAGTTACTGAGAATTCTTCTGTCTAGCATTATATGAAGAAATCCCGTTTCCCACGAAGTCCTCAAAGAGGTCCAAATATCCACTTGCAGACTTTACAAACAGAGTGTTTCCAAACTGCTCTATGAACAGAAAGGTTAAACTCTGTGAGCTGAATGCACACATCACATAGTAGTTTCTGAGAATGATTCTGTCTAGTTTTTATACCAAGATATTTCCTTTTCTCACATAGGCCTCAAATCGCTTGAAATCTCCAATTTCAAATTCCAGAAAAAGAGAGTTTCAAATCTGCTCTGTCCAAAGAAAGGTTCAACTCTGTGAGCTGAATACACACAACACAAAGAAGTTACTGAAAATTCTTCTGTCTAGCATTATATGAAGAAATCCCGTTTCCAACGAAGTCCTCAAAGAGGTCCAAATATCCACTTGCAGACTTTACAAACAGAGTGTTTCCAAACTGCTCTATGAACAGAAAGGTTAAACTCTGTTAGCTGAATGCACACATCACATAGTAGTTTCTGAGAATGATTCTGTCTAGTTTCTATACGAAGATATTTCCTTTTCTAACATTGGCCTCAAATCGCTTGAAATCTCAAATTCCAAATTCCAGAAAAAGACAGTTTCAAACCTGCAGTGTGTAAGGAAATGTTCAAATCTGTGAGTTGAATACACACAGCACAAAGAAGTTACTGAGAATTCTTCTGTCTAGCATTATATGAAGAAATCCCGTTTCCAACGAAGGCCTCAAAGTGGAGCAAATATCCACTTCTAGACTTTAGAAACAGAGTTTTTCCAAACCGCTCTATGAACAGAAAAGTTAAACTCTGTGAGCTGAACGCACACATCACAAAGTTGTTTCTGAGAATGATTCTGTCTAGTTTTTATACCAAGATATTTCGTTTTCTAACATTGGCCTAAAATCGCTTGAAATCTCCAATTGCAATTTCCACAAAAAGAGAGTTTCAAATCTGCTCTGTCCAAAGAAATGTTCAACTCTGTGAGCTGAATACACACAACACAAAGAAGTTACTGAAAATTCTTCTCTCTAGCATTATATGAAGAAATCCCGTTTCCAACGAAGTCCTCAAAGAGGTCCAAATATCCACTTGCAGACTTTACAAACAGAGTGTTTCCAAACTGCTCTATGAACAGAAAGGTTAAATTCTGTGAGCTGAATGCACACATCACATAGTAGTTTCTGAGAATGATTCTGTCTAGTTTTTATACCAAGATATTTCCTTTTCTAACATTGGCCTCAAATCTCTTGAAATCTCCAATTTCAAGTTCCAGAAAAAGAGAGTTTCAAATCTGCTCTGTCCAAAGAAAGGTTCAACTCTGTAAGCTGAATACACACAACACAAAGAAGTTACTGAAAATTCTTCTGTCTAGCATTATAGGAGGAAATACCGTTTCCAACGAAGGCCTCAAAGAGTTCCAAATATCCACTTGCAGACTTTACAATCAGAGTGTTTCCAAACTGCTGTATGAACAGAAAGGTTAAACTCTGTGAGCTGAATGCACACATCACATAGTAGTTTCTGAGAATGATTCTGTCTAGTTTTTATACCAAGATATTTCCTTTTCTCACATTGGCCTCAAATCGCTTGAAATCTCAAATTCCAAATTCCAGAAAAAGACAGTTTCAAACCTGCAGTGTGTAAGGAAAGGTTCAAATCTGTGAGTTGAATACACACAACACAAAGAAGTTACTGAGAATTCTTCTGTCTAGCATTATATGAAGATATCCCGTTTCCAACGAAGGCCTCAAAGTGGTGCAAATATCTACTTGTAGACTTTAGAAACAGAGTGTTTCCAAACTGCTCTATGAACAGAAAAGTTAAACTCTGTGAGCTGAACGCACACATCGCAAAGTTGTTTCTGAGAATGATTCTGTCTAGTTTTTATACCAAGATATTTCGTTTTCTAACATTGGCCTAAAATCGCTTGAAATCTCCAATTGCAATTTCCACAATAAGAGAGTTTCAAATCTGCTCTGTCCAAAGAAAGGTTCAACTCTGTGAGCTGAATACACACAACACAAAGAAGTTACTGAAAATTCTTCTGTCTAGCATTATATGAAGAAATCCCTTTTCCAACGAAGGCCTCAAAGAGTTCCAAATATCCACTTGCAGACTTTACCAACAGAGTGTTTCCAAACTGCTGTATGAACAGAAAGGTTAAACTCTGTGAGCTGAATGCACACATCACATAGTAGTTTCTGAGAATGATTCTGTCTAGTTTTTATACGAAGATATTTCCTTTTCTAACATTGGCCTAAAATCGCTTGAAATCTCCAATTGCAATTTCCCCAAAAAGAGAGTTTCAAATCTGCTCTGTCCAAAGAAAGGTTCAACTCTGTGAGCTGAATACACACAACACAAAGAAGTTACTCAAAATTCTTCTGTCTAGCATTATATGAAGAAATCCCGTTTCCAACGAAGTCCTCAAAGAGGTCCAAATATCCACTTGCAGACTTTACAAACAGAGTGTTTCCAAACTGCTGTATGAACAGAAAGGTTAAACTCTGTGAGCTGAATGCACACATCACATAGCAGTTTCTGAGAATGATTCTGTCTAGGTTTTATACCAAGATATTTCCTTTTCTCACATTGGCCTCAAATCGGTTGAAATCTCCAATTGCAATTTCCACAAAAAGAGAGTTTCAAATCTGCTCTGTCAAAAGAAAGGTTCAACTCTGTGAGCTGAATAGACACAACACGAAGAAGTTACTGAAAATTCTTCTGTCTAGCATTATATGAAGAAATCCCGTTTCCAACGAAGTCCTCAAAGAGTTCCAAATATCCACTTGCAGACTTTACAAACAGAGTGTTTCCAAACTGCTGTATGAACAGAAAGGTTAAACTCTGTGAGCTGAATGCACACATCACATAGTAGTTTCTGAGAATGATTCTGTCTAGTTTTTATGCGAAGATACTTCCTTTTCTAACATTGGCCACAAATCGCTTGAAATCTCCAATTGCAATTTCCACAAAAACAGAGTTTCAAATCTGCTCTGTCCAAAGAAAGGTTCAACTCTGTGAGCTGAATACACACAACACAAAGAAGTTACTCAAAATTCTTCTGTCTAGCATTATATAAAGAAATCCCGTTTCCAACGACGTCCTCAAAGAGGTCCAAATATCCACTTGCAGACTTTACAGAGTGTTTCCAAACTGCTCTATGAACAGAAAGGTTTAACTCTGTGAGCTGAATGCACACATCACAAAGTAGTTTCTGAGAATGATTCTGTCTAGTTTCTATACGAAGATATTTCCTTTTCTAACATTGGCCCCAAAACGCTTGAAATCTCAAATTCCAAATTCCAGAAAAAGACAGTTTCAAACCTGCAGTGTGTAAGGAAAGGTTCAAATCTGTGAGTTGAACACACACAACACAAAGAAGTTACTGAGAATTCTTCTGTCTAGTATTATATGAAGAAATCCCGTTTCCAACGAAGGCCCCAAAGTGGTGCAAATATCCACTTGTAGAATTTAGAAACAGAGTGTTTCCAAACTGCTCTATGAACAGAAAAGTTAAACTCTGTGAGTTGAACGCACACATCACAAAGTTGTTTCTGAGAATGATTATGTCTAGTTTTTATACCAAGATATTTCGTTTTCTAACATTGGCCTGAAATCGCTTGAAATCTCCAATTGCAATTTCCACAATAAGAGAGTTTCAAATCTGCTCTGTCCAAAGAAAGGTTCAACTCTGTGAGCTGAATACACACAACCCAAAGAAGTTACTGAAAATTCTTCTGTCTAGCATTATATGAAGAAATCCCGTTTCCAATGAAGTCCTCAAAGAGTTCGAAATATCCACTCGCAGACTTTACAAACAGAGTGTTTCCAAACTGCTGTATGAACAGAAAGGTTAAACTCTGTGAGCTGAATGCACACATCACATAGTAGTTTCTGAGAATGATTCTGTCTAGTTTTTTTACGAAGATATTTCCTTTTCTAACATTGGCCTAAAATCGCTTGAAATCTCCAATTGCAATTTCCCCAAAAAGAGAGTTTCAAATCTGCTCTGTCCAAAGAAAGGTTCAACTCTGTGAGCTGAATACACACAACACAAAGAAGTTACTGAAAATTCTTCTGTCTAGCATTATATGAAGAAATCCCGTTTCCAACGAAGTCCTCAAAGAGGTCCAAATATCCACTTGCAGACTTGACAAACAGAGTGTTTCCAAACTGCTGTATGAACAGAAAGGTTAAACTCTGTGAGCTGAATGCACACATCACATAGTAGTTTCTGAGAATCATTCTGTCTAGTTTTTATACCAAGATATTTCCTTTTCTCACATTGGCCTCAAATCGCTTGAAATCTCAAATTCCAAATTCCAGAAAAAGACAGTTTCAAACTGGAGTGTGTAAGGAAAGGTTCAAATCTGTGAGTTGAACACACACAACACAAAGAAGTTACTGAGAATTCTTCTGTCTAGCATTATATGAAGAAATCCCGTTTCCAACGAAGGCCCCAAAGTGGTGCAAATATCCACTTGTAGAATTTAGAAACAGAGTGTTTCCAAACTGCTGTATGAACAGAAAGGTTAAACTCTGTGAGCTGAATGCACACATCACATAGTAGTTTCTGAGAATGATTCTGTCTTGTTTTTATACCAAGATATTTCCTTTTCTCACATAGGCCTCAAATCGCTTGAAATCTCCAATTTCAAATTCCAGAAAAAGAGAGTTTCAAATCTGCTCTGTCCAAAGAAAGGTTCAACTCTGTGAGCTGAATACACACAACACAAAGAAGTTACTGAAAATTCTTCTGTCTAGCATTATATGAAGAAATCCCGTTTCCAACGAAGTCCTCAAAGAGGTCCAAATATCCACTTGCAGACTTTACAAACAGAGTGTTTCCAAACTGCTGTATGAACAGAAAGGTTAAACTCTGTGAGCTGAATGCACACATCACATAGTAGTTTCTGAGAATGATTCTGTCTAGTTTTTATAGGAAGATATTTCCTTTTCTAACATTGGCCTCAAATCGCTTGAAATCTCCAATTGCAATTTCCACAAAAACAGAGTTTCAAATCTGCTCTGTCCAAAGAAAGGTTCAACTCTGTGAGCTGAATACACACAACACAAAGAAGTTACTCAAAATTCTTCTGTCTAGCATTATATAAAGAAATCCCGTTTCCAACGAAGTCCTCAAAGAGGTCCAAATATCCACTTGCAGACTTTACAAACAGAGTGTTTCCAAACTGCTCTATGAACAGAAAGGTTAAACTCTGTGAGCTGAATGCACACATCACATAGTAGTTTCTGAGAATGATTCTGTCTAGTTTCTATACGAAGATATTTCCTTTTCTAACATTGGCCTCAAATCGCTTGAAATCTCAAATTCCAAATTCCAGAAAAAGACAGTTTCAAACCTGCAGTGTGTAAGGAAATGTTCAAATCTGTGAGTTGAATACACACAGCACAAAGAAGTTACTGAGAATTCTTCTGTCTAGCATTATATGAAGAAATCCCGTTTCCAACGAAGGCCTCAAAGTGGAGCAAATATCCACTTCTAGACTTTAGAAACAGAGTTTTTCCAAACCGCTCTATGAACAGAAAAGTTAAACTCTGTGAGCTGAACGCACACATCACAAAGTTGTTTCTGAGAATGATTCTGTCTAGTTTTTATACCAAGATATTTCGTTTTCTAACATTGGCGTAAAATCGCTTGAAATCTCCAATTGCAATTTCCACAAAAAGAGAGTTTCAAATCTGCTCTGTCCAAAGAAATGTTCAACTCTGTGAGCTGAATACACACGACACAAAGAAGTTACTGAAAATTCTTCTCTCCAGCATTATATGAAGAAATCCCGTTTCCAACGAAGTCCTCAAAGAGGTCCAAATATCCACTTGCAGACTTTACAATCAGAGTGTTTCCAAACTGCTGTATGAACAGAAAGGTTAAACTCTGTGAGCTGAATGCACACATCACATAGTAGTTTCTGAGAATGATTCTGTCTAGTTTTTATACGAAGATATTTCCTTTTCTGACATTGGCCTAAAATCGCTTGAAATCTCCAATTGCAATTTCCACAAAAAGAGAGTTTCAAATCTGCTCTGTCCAAAGAAAGGTTCAACTCTGTGAGCTGAATACACACAACACAAAGAAGTTACTGAAAATTCTTCTGTCTAGCATTATATGAAGAAATCCCGTTTCCAACGAAGTCCTCAAATAGGTCCAATTATCCACTTGCAGACTTTACAAACAGAGTGTTTCCAAACTGTTCTATGAACAGAAAGGTTAAACTCTGTGAGCTGAATGCACACATCACATAGTAGTTTCTGAGAATCATTCTGTCTAGTTTTTATACCAAGATATTTCCTTTTCTCACATTGGCCTCAAATCGCCTGAAATCTCAAATTCCAAATTCCAGAAAAAGACAGTTTCAAACCTGCAGTGTGTAAGGAAAGGTTCAAATCTGTGAGTTGAATACACACAACACAAAGAAGTTACTGAGAATTCTTCTGTCTAGCATTATATGAAGAAATCCCGTTTCCAACGAAGGCCTCAAATTGGTCCAAATATCCACTTGCAGAATTTACAAACCGAGTGTTTCCAAACTGCTCTATGAACAGAAAGGTTAAACTCTGTGAGCTGAATCACACATCACATAGTAGTTTCTGAGAATCATTCTGTCTAGTTTTTATACCAAGATATTTCCTTTTCTCACATTGGCCTCAAATCGCTTGAAATCTCAAATTCCAAATTCCAGAAAAAGACAGTTTCAAACCTGCAGTGTGTAAGGAAAGGTTCAAATCTGTGAGTTGAATACACACAACACAAAGAAGTTACTGAGAATTCTTCTGTCTAGCATTATATGAAGAAATCCCGTTTCCAACGAAGGCCTCAAAGTGGTGCAAATATCCACTTGTAGACTTTAGAAACAGAGTGTTTCCAAACTGCTCTATGAACAGAAAAGTTAAACTCTGTGAGCTGAACGCACACATCACAAAGTTGTTTCTGAGAATGATTCTGTCTAGTTTTTATACCAAGATATTTCTTTTTCTAACATTGGCCTAAAATCGCTTGAAATCTCCAATTGCAATTTCCACAATAAGAGAGTTTCAAATCTGCTCTGTCCAAAGAAAGGTTCAACTCTGTGAGCTGAATACACACAACACAAAGAAGTTACTGAAAATTCTTCTGTCTAGCATTATATGAAGAAATCCCTTTTCCAACGAAGGCCTCAAAGAGTTCCAAATATCCACTTGCAGAGTTTACAAACAGAGTGTTTCCAAACTGCTGTATGAACAGAAAGGTTAAACTCTGTGAGCTGAATGCACACATCACATAGTAGTTTCTGAGAATGATTGTGTCTAGTTTTTATACGAAGATATTTCCTTTTCTAACATTGGCCTAAAATCGCTTGAAATCTCCAATTGCAATTTCCACAAAAAGAGAGTTTCAAATCTGCTCTGTCCAAAGAAAGGTTCAACTCTGTGAGCTGAATACACACAACACAAAGAAGTTACTCAAAATTCTTCTGTCTAGCATTATATGAAGAAATCCCGTTTCCAACGAAGTCCTCAAAGAGGTCCAAATATCCACTTGCAGACTTTACAAACAGAGTGTTTCCAAACTGCTGTATGAACAGAAAGGTTAAACTCTGTGAGCTGAATGCACACATCACATAGCAGTTTCTGAGAATGATTCTGTCTAGGTTTTATACCAAGATATTTCCTTTTCTCACATTGGCCTCAAATCGGTTGAAATCTCCAATTGCAATTTCCACAAAAAGAGAGTTTCAAATCTGCTCTGTCCAAAGAAAGGTTCAACTCTGTGAGCTGAATAGACACAACACAAAGAAGTTACTGAAAATTCTTCTGTCTAGCATTATATGAAGAAATCCCGTTTCCAACGAAGTCCTCAAAGAGTTCAAAATATCCACTTGCAGACTTTACAAACAGAGTGTTTCCAAACTGCTGTATGAACAGAAAGGTTAAACTCTGTGAGCTGAATGCACACATCACATAGTAGTTTCTGAGAATGATTCTGTCTAGTTTTTATGCGAAGATACTTCCTTTTCTAACATTGGCCTCAAATCGCTTGAAATCTCCAATTGCAATTTCCACAAAAAGAGAGTTTCAAATCTGCTCTGTCCAAAGAAAGGTTCAACTCTGTGAGCTGAATACACACAACACAAAGAAGTTACTGAAAATTCTTCTGTCTAGCATTATATGAAGAAATCCCGTTTCCAACGAAGTCCTCAAATAGGTCCAATTATCCACTTGCAGTCTTTACAAACAGAGTGTTTCCAAACTGTTCTATGAACAGAAAGGTTAAACTCTGTGAGCTGAATGCACACATCACATAGTAGTTTCTGAGAATCATTCTGTCTAGTTTTTATACCAAGATATTTCCTTTTCTCACATTGGCCTCAAATCGCCTGAAATCTCAAATTCCAAATTCCAGAAAAAGACAGTTTCAAACCTGCAGTGTGTAAGGAAAGGTTCAAATCTGTGAGTTGAATACACACAACACAAAGAAGTTACTGAGAATTCTTCTGTCTAGCATTATATGAAGAAATCCCGTTTCCAACGAAGGCCTCAAAGTGGTCCAAATATCCACTTGCAGAATTTACAAACAGAGTGTTTCCAAACTGCTCTATGAACAGAAAGGTTAAACTCTGTGAGCTGAATCACACATCACATAGTAGTTTCTGAGAATCATTCTGTCTAGTTTTTATACCAAGATATTTCCTTTTCTCACATTGGCCTCAAATCGCTTGAAATCTCAAATTCCAAATTCCAGAAAAAGACAGTTTCAAACCTGCAGTGTGTAAGGAAAGGTTCAAATCTGTGAGTTGAATACACACAACACAAAGAAGTTACTGAGAATTCTTCTGTCTAGCATTATATGAAGAAATCCCGTTTCCAACGAAGGCCTCAAAGTGGTGCAAATATCCACTTGTAGACTTTAGAAACAGAGTGTTTCCAAACTGCTCTATGAACAGAAAAGTTAAACTCTGTGAGCTGAACGCACACATCACAAAGTTGTTTCTGAGAATGATTCTGTCTAGTTTTTATACCAAGATATTTCTTTTTCTAACATTGGCCTAAAATCGCTTGAAATCTCCAATTGCAATTTCCCCAAAAAGAGAGTTTCAAATCTGCTCTGTCCAAAGAAAGGTTCAACTCTGTGAGCTGAATACACACAACACAAAGAAGTTACTGAAAATTCTTCTGTCTAGCATTATATGAAGAAATCCCGTTTCCAACGAAGTCCTCAAAGAGGTCCAAATATCCACTTGCAGACTTGACAAACAGAGTGTTTCCAAACTGCTGTATGAACAAAAAGGTTAAACTCTGTGAGCTGAATGCACACATCACATAGTAGTTTCTGAGAATCATTCTGTCTAGTTTTTATACCAAGATATTTCCTTTTCTCACATTGGCCTCAAATCGCTTGAAATCTCAAATTCCAAATTCCAGAAAAAGACAGTTTCAAACTGGAGTGTGTAAGGAAAGGTTCAAATCTGTGAGTTGAACACACACAACACAAAGAAGTTACTGAGAATTCTTCTGTCTAGCATTATATGAAGAAATCCCGTTTCCAACGAAGGCCCCAAAGTGGTGCAAATATCCACTTGTAGAATTTAGAAACAGAGTGTTTCCAAACTGCTGTATGAACAGAAAGGTTAAACTCTGTGAGCTGAATGCACACATCACATAGTAGTTTCTGAGAATGATTCTGTCTTGTTTTTATACCAAGATATTTCCTTTTCTCACATAGGCCTCAAATCGCTTGAAATCTCCAATTTCAAATTCCAGAAAAAGAGAGTTTCAAATCTGCTCTGTCCAAAGAAAGGTTCAACTCTGTGAGCTGAATACACACAACACAAAGAAGTTACTGAAAATTCTTCTGTCTAGCATTATATGAAGAAATCCCGTTTCCAACGAAGTCCTCAAAGAGGTCCAAATATCCACTTGCAGACTTTACAAACAGAGTGTTTCCAAACTGCTGTATGAACAGAAAGGTTAAACTCTGTGAGCTGAATGCACACATCACATAGTAGTTTCTGAGAATCATTCTGTCTAGTTTTTATAGGAAGATATTTCCTTTTCTAACATTGGCCTCAAATCGCTTGAAATCTCCAATTGCAATTTCCACAAAAACAGAGTTTCAAATCTGCTCTGTCCAAAGAAAGGTTCAACTCTGTGAGCTGAATACACACAACACAAAGAAGTTACTCAAAATTCTTCTGTCTAGCATTATATAAAGAAATCCCGTTTCCAACGAAGTCCTCAAAGAGGTCCAAATATCCACTTGCAGACTTTACAAACAGAGTGTTTCCAAACTGCTCTATGAACAGAAAGGTTAAACTCTGTGAGCTGAATGCACACATCACATAGTAGTTTCTGAGAATGATTCTGTCTAGTTTCTATACGAAGATATTTCCTTTTCTAACATTGGCCTCAAATCGCTTGAAATCTCAAATTCCAAATTCCAGAAAAAGACAGTTTCAAACCTGCAGTGTGTAAGGAAATGTTCAAATCTGTGAGTTGAATACACACAGCACAAAGAAGTTACTGAGAATTCTTCTGTCTAGCATTATATGAAGAAATCCCGTTTCCAACGAAGGCCTCAAAGTGGAGCAAATATCCACTTCTAGACTTTAGAAACAGAGTTTTTCCAAACCGCTCTATGAACAGAAAAGTTAAACTCTGTGAGCTGAACGCACACATCACAAAGTTGTTTCTGAGAATGATTCTGTCTAGTTTTTATACCAAGATATTTCGTTTTCTAACATTGGCGTAAAATCGCTTGAAATCTCCAATTGCAATTTCCACAAAAAGAGAGTTTCAAATCTGCTCTGTCCAAAGAAATGTTCAACTCTGTGAGCTGAATACACACGACACAAAGAAGTTACTGAAAATTCTTCTCTCCAGCATTATATGAAGAAATCCCGTTTCCAACGAAGTCCTCAAAGAGGTCCAAATATCCACTTGCAGACTTTACAATCAGAGTGTTTCCAAACTGCTGTATGAACAGAAAGGTTAAACTCTGTGAGCTGAATGCACACATCACATAGTAGTTTCTGAGAATGATTCTGTCTAGTTTTTATACGAAGATATTTCCTTTTCTGACATTGGCCTAAAATCGCTTGAAATCTCCAATTGCAATTTCCACAAAAAGAGAGTTTCAAATCTGCTCTGTCCAAAGAAAGGTTCAACTCTGTGAGCTGAATACACACAACACAAAGAAGTTACTGAAAATTCTTCTGTCTAGCATTATATGAAGAAATCCCGTTTCCAACGAAGTCCTCAAATAGGTCCAATTATCCACTTGCAGACTTTACAAACAGAGTGTTTCCAAACTGTTCTATGAACAGAAAGGTTAAACTCTGTGAGCTGAATGCACACATCACATAGTAGTTTCTGAGAATCATTCTGTCTAGTTTTTATACCAAGATATTTCCTTTTCTCACATTGGCCTCAAATCGCCTGAAATCTCAAATTCCAAATTCCAGAAAAAGACAGTTTCAAACCTGCAGTGTGTAAGGAAAGGTTCAAATCTGTGAGTTGAATACACACAACACAAAGAAGTTACTGAGAATTCTTCTGTCTAGCATTATATGAAGAAATCCCGTTTCCAACGAAGGCCTCAAAGTGGTCCAAATATCCACTTGCAGAATTTACAAACCGAGTGTTTCCAAACTGCTCTATGAACAGAAAGGTTAAACTCTGTGAGCTGAATCACACATCACATAGTAGTTTCTGAGAATCATTCTGTCTAGTTTTTATACCAAGATATTTCCTTTTCTCACATTGGCCTCAAATCGCTTGAAATCTCAAATTCCAAATTCCAGAAAAAGACAGTTTCAAACCTGCAGTGTGTAAGGAAAGGTTCAAATCTGTGAGTTGAATACACACAACACAAAGAAGTTACTGAGAATTCTTCTGTCTAGCATTATATGAAGAAATCCCGTTTCCAACGAAGGCCTCAAAGTGGTGCAAATATCCACTTGTAGACTTTAGAAACAGAGTGTTTCCAAACTGCTCTATGAACAGAAAAGTTAAACTCTGTGAGCTGAACGCACACATCACAAAGTTGTTTCTGAGAATGATTCTGTCTAGTTTTTATACCAAGATATTTCTTTTTCTAACATTGGCCTAAAATCGCTTGAAATCTCCAATTGCAATTTCCACAATAAGAGAGTTTCAAATCTGCTCTGTCCAAAGAAAGGTTCAACTCTGTGAGCTGAATACACACAACACAAAGAAGTTACTGAAAATTCTTCTGTCTAGCATTATATGAAGAAATCCCTTTTCCAACGAAGGCCTCAAAGAGTTCCAAATATCCACTTGCAGAGTTTACAAACAGAGTGTTTCCAAACTGCTGTATGAACAGAAAGGTTAAACTCTGTGAGCTGAATGCACACATCACATAGTAGTTTCTGAGAATGATTGTGTCTAGTTTTTATACGAAGATATTTCCTTTTCTAACATTGGCCTAAAATCGCTTGAAATCTCCAATTGCAATTTCCACAAAAAGAGAGTTTCAAATCTGCTCTGTCCAAAGAAAGGTTCAACTCTGTGAGCTGAATACACACAACACAAAGAAGTTACTCAAAATTCTTCTGTCTAGCATTATATGAAGAAATCCCGTTTCCAACGAAGTCCTCAAAGAGGTCCAAATATCCACTTGCAGACTTTACAAACAGAGTGTTTCCAAACTGCTGTATGAACAGAAAGGTTAAACTCTGTGAGCTGAATGCACACATCACATAGCAGTTTCTGAGAATGATTCTGTCTAGGTTTTATACCAAGATATTTCCTTTTCTCACATTGGCCTCAAATCGGTTGAAATCTCCAATTGCAATTTCCACAAAAAGAGAGTTTCAAATCTGCTCTGTCCAAAGAAAGGTTCAACTCTGTGAGCTGAATAGACACAACACAAAGAAGTTACTGAAAATTCTTCTGTCTAGCATTATATGAAGAAATCCCGTTTCCAACGAAGTCCTCAAAGAGTTCAAAATATCCACTTGCAGACTTTACAAACAGAGTGTTTCCAAACTGCTGTATGAACAGAAAGGTTAAACTCTGTGAGCTGAATGCACACATCACATAGTAGTTTCTGAGAATGATTCTGTCTAGTTTTTATGCGAAGATACTTCCTTTTCTAACATTGGCCTCAAATCGCTTGAAATCTCCAATTGCAATTTCCACAAAAAGAGAGTTTCAAATCTGCTCTGTCCAAAGAAAGGTTCAACTCTGTGAGCTGAATACACACAACACAAAGAAGTTACTGAAAATTCTTCTGTCTAGCATTATATGAAGAAATCCCGTTTCCAACGAAGTCCTCAAATAGGTCCAATTATCCACTTGCAGTCTTTACAAACAGAGTGTTTCCAAACTGTTCTATGAACAGAAAGGTTAAACTCTGTGAGCTGAATGCACACATCACATAGTAGTTTCTGAGAATCATTCTGTCTAGTTTTTATACCAAGATATTTCCTTTTCTCACATTGGCCTCAAATCGCCTGAAATCTCAAATTCCAAATTCCAGAAAAAGACAGTTTCAAACCTGCAGTGTGTAAGGAAAGGTTCAAATCTGTGAGTTGAATACACACAACACAAAGAAGTTACTGAGAATTCTTCTGTCTAGCATTATATGAAGAAATCCCGTTTCCAACGAAGGCCTCAAAGTGGTCCAAATATCCACTTGCAGAATTTACAAACAGAGTGTTTCCAAACTGCTCTATGAACAGAAAGGTTAAACTCTGTGAGCTGAATCACACATCACATAGTAGTTTCTGAGAATCATTCTGTCTAGTTTTTATACCAAGATATTTCCTTTTCTCACATTGGCCTCAAATCGCTTGAAATCTCAAATTCCAAATTCCAGAAAAAGACAGTTTCAAACCTGCAGTGTGTAAGGAAAGGTTCAAATCTGTGAGTTGAATACACACAACACAAAGAAGTTACTGAGAATTCTTCTGTCTAGCATTATATGAAGAAATCCCGTTTCCAACGAAGGCCTCAAAGTGGTGCAAATATCCACTTGTAGACTTTAGAAACAGAGTGTTTCCAAACTGCTCTATGAACAGAAAAGTTAAACTCTGTGAGCTGAACGCACACATCACAAAGTTGTTTCTGAGAATGATTCTGTCTAGTTTTTATACCAAGATATTTCTTTTTCTAACATTGGCCTAAAATCGCTTGAAATCTCCAATTGCAATTTCCCCAAAAAGAGAGTTTCAAATCTGCTCTGTCCAAAGAAAGGTTCAACTCTGTGAGCTGAATACACACAACACAAAGAAGTTACTGAAAATTCTTCTGTCTAGCATTATATGAAGAAATCCCGTTTCCAACGAAGTCCTCAAAGAGGTCCAAATATCCACTTGCAGACTTGACAAACAGAGTGTTTCCAAACTGCTGTATGAACAAAAAGGTTAAACTCTGTGAGCTGAATGCACACATCACATAGTAGTTTCTGAGAATCATTCTGTCTAGTTTTTATACCAAGATATTTCCTTTTCTCACATTGGCCTCAAATCGCTTGAAATCTCAAATTCCAAATTCCAGAAAAAGACAGTTTCAAACTGGAGTGTGTAAGGAAAGGTTCAAATCTGTGAGTTGAACACACACAACACAAAGAAGTTACTGAGAATTCTTCTGTCTAGCATTATATGAAGAAATCCCGTTTCCAACGAAGGCCCCAAAGTGGTGCAAATATCCACTTGTAGAATTTAGAAACAGAGTGTTTCCAAACTGCTGTATGAACAGAAAGGTTAAACTCTGTGAGCTGAATGCACACATCACATAGTAGTTTCTGAGAATGATTCTGTCTTGTTTTTATACCAAGATATTTCCTTTTCTCACATAGGCCTCAAATCGCTTGAAATCTCCAATTTCAAATTCCAGAAAAAGAGAGTTTCAAATCTGCTCTGTCCAAAGAAAGGTTCAACTCTGTGAGCTGAATACACACAACACAAAGAAGTTACTGAAAATTCTTCTGTCTAGCATTATATGAAGAAATCCCGTTTCCAACGAAGTCCTCAAAGAGGTCCAAATATCCACTTGCAGACTTTACAAACAGAGTGTTTCCAAACTGCTGTATGAACAGAAAGGTTAAACTCTGTGAGCTGAATGCACACATCACATAGTAGTTTCTGAGAATCATTCTGTCTAGTTTTTATAGGAAGATATTTCCTTTTCTAACATTGGCCTCAAATCGCTTGAAATCTCCAATTGCAATTTCCACAAAAACAGAGTTTCAAATCTGCTCTGTCCAAAGAAAGGTTCAACTCTGTGAGCTGAATACACACAACACAAAGAAGTTACTCAAAATTCTTCTGTCTAGCATTATATAAAGAAATCCCGTTTCCAACGAAGTCCTCAAAGAGGTCCAAATATCCACTTGCAGACTTTACAAACAGAGTGTTTCCAAACTGCTCTATGAACAGAAAGGTTAAACTCTGTGAGCTGAATGCACACATCACATAGTAGTTTCTGAGAATGATTCTGTCTAGTTTCTATACGAAGATATTTCCTTTTCTAACATTGGCCTCAAATCGCTTGAAATCTCAAATTCCAAATTCCAGAAAAAGACAGTTTCAAACCTGCAGTGTGTAAGGAAATGTTCAAATCTGTGAGTTGAATACACACAGCACAAAGAAGTTACTGAGAATTCTTCTGTCTAGCATTATATGAAGAAATCCCGTTTCCAACGAAGGCCTCAAAGTGGAGCAAATATCCACTTCTAGACTTTAGAAACAGAGTTTTTCCAAACCGCTCTATGAACAGAAAAGTTAAACTCTGTGAGCTGAACGCACACATCACAAAGTTGTTTCTGAGAATGATTCTGTCTAGTTTTTATACCAAGATATTTCTTTTTCTAACATTGGCCTAAAATCGCTTGAAATCTCCAATTGCAATTTCCACAAAAAGAGAGTTTCAAATCTGCTCTGTCCAAAGAAATGTTCAACTCTGTGAGCTGAATACACACGACACAAAGAAGTTACTGAAAATTCTTCTCTCTAGCATTATATGAAGAAATCCCGTTTCCAACGAAGTCCTCAAAGAGGTCCAAATATCCACTTGCAGACTTTACAAACAGAGTGTTTCCAAACTGCTCTATGAACAGAAAGGTTAAATTCTGTGAGCTGAATGCACACATCACATAGTAGTTTCTGAGAATGATTCTGTCTAGTTTTTATACCAAGATATTTCCTTTTCTAACATTGGCCTCAAATCTCTTGAAATCTCCAATTTCAAGTTCCAGAAAAAGAGAGTTTCAAATCTGCTCTGTCCAAAGAAAGGTTCAACTCTGTGAGCTGAATACACACAACACAAAGAAGTTACTGAAAATTCTTCTGTCTAGCATTATAGGAGGAAATCCCGTTTCCAACGAAGGCCTCAAAGAGTTCCAAATATCCACTTGCAGACTTTACAATCAGAGTGTTTCCAAACTGTTCTATGAACAGAAAGGTTAAACTCTGTGAGCTGAATGCACACATCACATAGTAGTTTCTGAGAATCATTCTGTCTAGTTTTTATACCAAGATATTTCCTTTTCTCACATTGGCCTCAAATCGCCTGAAATCTCAAATTCCAAATTCCAGAAAAAGACAGTTTCAAACCTGCAGTGTGTAAGGAAAGGTTCAAATCTGTGAGTTGAATACACACAACACAAAGAAGTTACTGAGAATTCTTCTGTCTAGCATTATATGAAGAAATCCCGTTTCCAACGAAGGCCTCAAAGTGGTCCAAATATCCACTTGCAGAATTTACAAACCGAGTGTTTCCAAACTGCTCTATGAACAGAAAGGTTAAACTCTGTGAGCTGAATCACACATCACATAGTAGTTTCTGAGAATCATTCTGTCTAGTTTTTATACCAAGATATTTCCTTTTCTCACATTGGCCTCAAATCGCTTGAAATCTCAAATTCCAAATTCCAGAAAAAGACAGTTTCAAACCTGCAGTGTGTAAGGAAAGGTTCAAATCTGTGAGTTGAATACACACAACACAAAGAAGTTACTGAGAATTCTTCTGTCTAGCATTATATGAAGAAATCCCGTTTCCAACGAAGGCCTCAAAGTGGTGCAAATATCCACTTGTAGACTTTAGAAACAGAGTGTTTCCAAACTGCTCTATGAACAGAAAAGTTAAACTCTGTGAGCTGAACGCACACATCACAAAGTTGTTTCTGAGAATGATTCTGTCTAGTTTTTATACCAAGATATTTCTTTTTCTAACATTGGCCTAAAATCGCTTGAAATCTCCAATTGCAATTTCCACAATAAGAGAGTTTCAAATCTGCTCTGTCCAAAGAAAGGTTCAACTCTGTGAGCTGAATACACACAACACAAAGAAGTTACTGAAAATTCTTCTGTCTAGCATTATATGAAGAAATCCCTTTTCCAACGAAGGCCTCAAAGAGTTCCAAATATCCACTTGCAGAGTTTACAAACAGAGTGTCTCCAAACTGCTGTATGAACAGAAAGGTTAAACTCTGTGAGCTGAATGCACACATCACATAGTAGTTTCTGAGAATGATTGTGTCTAGTTTTTATACGAAGATATTTCCTTTTCTAACATTGGCCTAAAATCGCTTGAAATCTCCAATTGCAATTTCCACAAAAAGAGAGTTTCAAATCTGCTCTGTCCAAAGAAAGGTTCAACTCTGTGAGCTGAATACACACAACACAAAGAAGTTACTCAAAATTCTTCTGTCTAGCATTATATGAAGAAATCCCGTTTCCAACGAAGTCCTCAAAGAGGTCCAAATATCCACTTGCAGACTTTACAAACAGAGTGTTTCCAAACTGCTGTATGAACAGAAAGGTTAAACTCTGTGAGCTGAATGCACACATCACATAGCAGTTTCTGAGAATGATTCTGTCTAGGTTTTATACCAAGATATTTCCTTTTCTCACATTGGCCTCAAATCGGTTGAAATCTCCAATTGCAATTTCCACAAAAAGAGAGTTTCAAATCTGCTCTGTCCAAAGAAAGGTTCAACTCTGTGAGCTGAATAGACACAACACAAAGAAGTTACTGAAAATTCTTCTGTCTAGCATTATATGAAGAAATCCCGTTTCCAACGAAGTCCTCAAAGAGTTCAAAATATCCACTTGCAGACTTTACAAACAGAGTGTTTCCAAACTGCTGTATGAACAGAAAGGTTAAACTCTGTGAGCTGAATGCACACATCACATAGTAGTTTCTGAGAATGATTCTGTCTAGTTTTTATGCGAAGATACTTCCTTTTCTAACATTGGCCTCAAATCGCTTGAAATCTCCAATTGCAATTTCCACAAAAAGAGAGTTTCAAATCTGCTCTGTCCAAAGAAAGGTTCAACTCTGTGAGCTGAATACACACAACACAAAGAAGTTACTGAAAATTCTTCTGTCTAGCATTATATGAAGAAATCCCGTTTCCAACGAAATCCTCAAATAGGTCCAATTATCCACTTGCAGTCTTTACAAACAGAGTGTTTCCAAACTGTTCTATGAACAGAAAGGTTAAACTCTGTGAGCTGAATGCACACATCACATAGTAGTTTCTGAGAATCATTCTGTCTAGTTTTTATACCAAGATATTTCCTTTTCTCACATTGGCCTCAAATCGCCTGAAATCTCAAATTCCAAATTCCAGAAAAAGACAGTTTCAAACCTGCAGTGTGTAAGGAAAGGTTCAAATCTGTGAGTTGAATACACACAACACAAAGAAGTTACTGAGAATTCTTCTGTCTAGCATTATATGAAGAAATCCCGTTTCCAACGAAGGCCTCAAAGTGGTCGAAATATCCACTTGCAGAATTTACAAACAGAGTGTTTCCAAACTGCTCTATGAACAGAAAGGTTAAACTCTGTGAGCTGAATCACACATCACATAGTAGTTTCTGAGAATCATTCTGTCTAGTTTTTATACCAAGATATTTCCTTTTCTCACATTGGCCTCAAATCGCTTGAAATCTCAAATTCCAAATTCCAGAAAAAGACAGTTTCAAACTGGAGTGTGTAAGGAAAGGTTCAAATCTGTGAGTTGAACACACACAACACAAAGAAGTTACTGAGAATTCTTCTGTCTAGCATTATATGAAGAAATCCCGTTTCCAACGAAGGCCCCAAAGTGGTGCAAATATCCACTTGTAGAATTTAGAAACAGAGTGTTTCCAAACTGCTGTATGAACAGAAAGGTTAAACTCTGTGAGCTGAATGCACACATCACATAGTAGTTTCTGAGAATGATTCTGTCTTGTTTTTATACCAAGATATTTCCTTTTCTCACATAGGCCTCAAATCGCTTGAAATCTCCAATTTCAAATTCCAGAAAAAGAGAGTTTCAAATCTGCTCTGTCCAAAGAAAGGTTCAACTCTGTGAGCTGAATACACACAACACAAAGAAGTTACTGAAAATTCTTCTGTCTAGCATTATATGAAGAAATCCCGTTTCCAACGAAGTCCTCAAAGAGGTCCAAATATCCACTTGCAGACTTTACAAACAGAGTGTTTCCAAACTGCTGTATGAACAGAAAGGTTAAACTCTGTGAGCTGAATGCACACATCACATAGTAGTTTCTGAGAATCATTCTGTCTAGTTTTTATAGGAAGATATTTCCTTTTCTAACATTGGCCTCAAATCGCTTGAAATCTCCAATTGCGATTTCCACAAAAACAGAGTTTCAAATCTGCTCTGTCCAAAGAAAGGTTCAACTCTGTGAGCTGAATACACACAACACAAAGAAGTTACTCAAAATTCTTCTGTCTAGCATTATATAAAGAAATCCCGTTTCCAACGAAGTCCTCAAAGAGGTCCAAATATCCACTTGCAGACTTTACAAACAGAGTGTTTCCAAACTGCTCTATGAACAGAAAGGTTAAACTCTGTGAGCTGAATGCACACATCACATAGTAGTTTCTGAGAATGATTCTGTCTAGTTTCTATACGAAGATATTTCCTTTTCTAACATTGGCCTCAAATCGCTTGAAATCTCAAATTCCAAATTCCAGAAAAAGACAGTTTCAAACCTGCAGTGTGTAAGGAAATGTTCAAATCTGTGAGTTGAATACACACAGCACAAAGAAGTTACTGAGAATTCTTCTGTCTAGCATTATATGAAGAAATCCCGTTTCCAACGAAGGCCTCAAAGTGGAGCAAATATCCACTTCTAGACTTTAGAAACAGAGTTTTTCCAAACCGCTCTATGAACAGAAAAGTTAAACTCTGTGAGCTGAACGCACACATCACAAAGTTGTTTCTGAGAATGATTCTGTCTAGTTTTTATACCAAGATATTTCTTTTTCTAACATTGGCCTAAAATCGCTTGAAATCTCCAATTGCAATTTCCACAAAAAGAGAGTTTCAAATCTGCTCTGTCCAAAGAAATGTTCAACTCTGTGAGCTGAATACACACGACACAAAGAAGTTACTGAAAATTCTTCTCTCTAGCATTATATGAAGAAATCCCGTTTCCAACGAAGTCCTCAAAGAGGTCCAAATATCCACTTGCAGACTTTACAAACAGAGTGTTTCCAAACTGCTCTATGAACAGAAAGGTTAAATTCTGTGAGCTGAATGCACACATCACATAGTAGTTTCTGAGAATGATTCTGTCTAGTTTTTATACCAAGATATTTCCTTTTCTAACATTGGCCTCAAATCTCTTGAAATCTCCAATTTCAAGTTCCAGAAAAAGAGAGTTTCAAATCTGCTCTGTCCAAAGAAAGGTTCAACTCTGTGAGCTGAATACACACAACACAAAGAAGTTACTGAAAATTCTTCTGTCTAGCATTATAGGAGGAAATCCCGTTTCCAACGAAGGCCTCAAAGAGTTCCAAATATCCACTTGCAGACTTTACAATCAGAGTGTTTCCAAACTGTTCTATGAACAGAAAGGTTAAACTCTGTGAGCTGAATGCACACATCACATAGTAGTTTCTGAGAATCATTCTGTCTAGTTTTTATACCAAGATATTTCCTTTTCTCACATTGGCCTCAAATCGCCTGAAATCTCAAATTCCAAATTCCAGAAAAAGACAGTTTCAAACCTGCAGTGTGTAAGGAAAGGTTCAAATCTGTGAGTTGAATACACACAACACAAAGAAGTTACTGAGAATTCTTCTGTCTAGCATTATATGAAGAAATCCCGTTTCCAACGAAGTCCTCAAAGAGGTCCAAATATCCACTTGCAGACTTTACAAACAGAGTGTTTCCAAACTGCTGTATGAACAGAAAGGTTAAACTCTGTGAGCTGAATGCACACATCACATAGCAGTTTCTGAGAATGATTCTGTCTAGGTTTTATACCAAGATATTTCCTTTTCTCACATTGGCCTCAAATCGGTTGAAATCTCCAATTGCAATTTCCACAAAAAGAGAGTTTCAAATCTGCTCTGTCCAAAGAAAGGTTCAACTCTGTGAGCTGAATAGACACAACACAAAGAAGTTACTGAAAATTCTTCTGTCTAGCATTATATGAAGAAATCCCGTTTCCAAAGAAGTCCTCAAAGAGTTCAAAATATCCACTTGCAGACTTTACAAACAGAGTGTTTCCAAACTGCTGTATGAACAGAAAGGTTAAACTCTGTGAGCTGAATGCACACATCACATAGTAGTTTCTGAGAATGATTCTGTCTAGTTTTTATGCGAAGATACTTCCTTTTCTAACATTGGCCTCAAATCGCTTGAAATCTCCAATTGCAATTTCCACAAAAAGAGAGTTTCAAATCTGCTCTGTCCAAAGAAAGGTTCAACTCTGTGAGCTGAATACACACAACACAAAGAAGTTACTGAAAATTCTTCTGTCTAGCATTATATGAAGAAATCCCGTTTCCAACGAAATCCTCAAATAGGTCCAATTATCCACTTGCAGTCTTTACAAACAGAGTGTTTCCAAACTGTTCTATGAACAGAAAGGTTAAACTCTGTGAGCTGAATGCACACATCACATAGTAGTTTCTGAGAATCATTCTGTCTAGTTTTTATACCAAGATATTTCCTTTTCTCACATTGGCCTCAAATCGCCTGAAATCTCAAATTCCAAATTCCAGAAAAAGACAGTTTCAAACCTGCAGTGTGTAAGGAAAGGTTCAAATCTGTGAGTTGAATACACACAACACAAAGAAGTTACTGAGAATTCTTCTGTCTAGCATTATATGAAGAAATCCCGTTTCCAACGAAGGCCTCAAAGTGGTCGAAATATCCACTTGCAGAATTTACAAACAGAGTGTTTCCAAACTGCTCTATGAACAGAAAGGTTAAACTCTGTGAGCTGAATCACACATCACATAGTAGTTTCTGAGAATCATTCTGTCTAGTTTTTATACCAAGATATTTCCTTTTCTCACATTGGCCTCAAATCGCTTGAAATCTCAAATTCCAAATTCCAGAAAAAGACAGTTTCAAACCTGCAGTGTGTAAGGAAAGGTTCAAATCTGTGAGTTGAATACACACAACACAAAGAAGTTACTGAGAATTCTTCTGTCTAGCATTATATGAAGAAATCCCGTTTCCAACGAAGGCCTCAAAGTGGTGCAAATATCCACTTGTAGACTTTAGAAACAGAGTGTTTCCAAACTGCTCTATGAACAGAAAAGTTAAACTCTGTGAGCTGAACGCACACATCACAAAGTTGTTTCTGAGAATGATTCTGTCTAGTTTTTATACCAAGATATTTCTTTTTCTAACATTGGCCTAAAATCGCTTGAAATCTCCAATTGCAATTTCCACAATAAGAGAGTTTCAAATCTGCTCTGTCCAAAGAAAGGTTCAACTCTGTGAGCTGAATACACACAACACAAAGAAGTTACTGAAAATTCTTCTGTCTAGCATTATATGAAGAAATCCCTTTTCCAACGAAGGCCTCAAAGAGTTCCAAATATCCACTTGCAGACTTTACAATCAGAGTGTTTCCAAACTGCTGTATGAACAGAAAGGTTAAACTCTGTGAGCTGAATGCACACATCACATAGTAGTTTCTGAGAATGATTCTGTCTAGTTTTTATACGAAGATATTTCCTTTTCTGACATTGGCCTAAAATCGCTTGAAATCTCCAATTGCAATTTCCACAAAAAGAGAGTTTCAAATCTGCTCTGTCCAAAGAAAGGTTCAACTCTGTGAGCTGAGTACACACAACACAAAGAAGTTACTGAAAATTCTTCTGCCTAGCATTATATGAAGAAATCCCGTTTCCAACGAAGTCCTCAAATAGGTCCAATTATCCACTTGCAGACTTTACAAACAGAGTGTTTCCAAACTGTTCTATGAACAGAAAGGTTAAACTCTGTGAGCTGAATGCACACATCACATAGTAGTTTCTGAGAATCATTCTGTCTAGTTTTTATACCAAGATATTTCCTTTTCTCACATTGGCCTCAAATTGCCTGAAATCTCAAATTCCAAATTCCAGAAAAAGACAGTTTCAAACCTGCAGTGTGTAAGGAAAGGTTCAAATCTGTGAGTTGAATACACACAACACAAAGAAGTTACTGAGAATTCTTCTGTCTAGCATTATATGAAGAAATCCCGTTTCCAACGAAGGCCTCAAAGTGGTCCAAATATCCACTTGCAGAATTTACAAACAGAGTGTTTCCAAACTGCTCTATGAACAGAAAGGTTAAACTCTGTGAGCTGAATCACACATCACATAGTAGTTTCTGAGAATCATTCTGTCTAGTTTTTATACCAAGATATTTCCTTTTCTCACATTGGCCTCAAATCGCTTGAAATCTCAAATTCCAAATTCCAGAAAAAGACAGTTTCAAACCTGCAGTGTGTAAGGAAAGGTTCAAATCTGTGAGTTGAATACACACAACACAAAGAAGTTACTGAGAATTCTTCTGTCTAGCATTATATGAAGAAATCCCGTTTCCAACGAAGGCCTCAAAGTGGTGCAAATATCCACTTGTAGACTTTAGAAACAGAGTGTTTCCAAACTGCTCTATGAACAGAAAAGTTAAACTCTGTGAGCTGAACGCACTCATCACAAAGTTGTTTCTGAGAATGATTCTGTCTAGTTTTTATACCAAGATATTTCTTTTTCTAACGTTGGCCTAAAATCGCTTGAAATCTCCAATTGCAATTTCCACAATAAGAGAGTTTCAAATCTGCTCTGTCCAAAGAAAGGTTCAACTCTGTGAGCTGAATAAACACAACACAAAGAAGTTACTGAAAATTCTTCTGTCTAGCATTATATGAAGAAACCCGTTTCCAACGAAGGCCTCAAAGAGTTCCAAATATCCACTTGCAGACTATACAAACAGAGTGTTTCCAAACTGCTGTATGAACAGAAAGGTTAAACTCTGTGAGCTGAATGCACACATCACATAGTAGTTTCTGAGAATGATTCTGTCTAGTTTTTATACGAAGATAATTCCTTTTCTAACATTGGCCTAAAATCGCTTGAAATCTCCAATTGCAATTTCCCCAAAAAGAGAGTTTCAAATCTGCTCTGTCCAAAGAAAGGTTCAACTCTGTGAGCTGAATACACACAACACAAAGAAGTTACTGAAAATTCTTCTGTCTAGCATTATATGAAGAAATCCCGTTTCCAACGAAGTCCTCAAAGAGGTCCAAATATCCCCTTGCAGACTTTACAAACAGAGTGTTTCCAAACTGCTCTATGAACAGAAAGGTTAAACTCTGTGAGCTGAATGCACACATCACATAGTAGTTTCTGAGAATGATTCTGTCTAGTTTTTATACGAAGATATTTCCTTTTCTAACATTGGCCTAAAATCGCTTGAAATCTCCAATTGCAATTTCCACAAAAAGAGAGTTTCAAATCTGCTCTGTCCAAAGAAAGGTTCAACTCTGTGAGCTGAATACACACAACACAAAGAAGTTACTCAAAATTCTTCTGTCTAGCATTATATAAAGAAATCCCGTTTCCAACGAAGTCCTCAAAGAGGTCCAAATATCCACTTGCAGACTTTACAAACAGAGTGTTTCCAAACTGCTGTATGAACAGAAAGGTTAAACTCTGTGAGCTGAATGCACACATCACATAGTAGTTTCTGAGAATGATTCTGTCTAGTTTCTATACGAAGATATTTCCTTTTCTAACATTGGCCTCAAATCGTTTGAAATCTCAAATTCCAAATTCCAGAAAAAGACAGTTTCAAACCTGCAGTGTGTAAGGAAAGGTTCAAATCTGTGAGTTGAATACACACAACACAAAGAAGTTACTGAGAATTCTTCTGTCTAGCATTATATGAAGAAATCCCGTTTCCAACGAAGGCCTCAAAGTGGTGCAAATATCCACTTGTAGACTTTAGAAACAGAGTGTTTCCAAACTGGTCTATGAACAGAAAAGTTAAACTCTGTGAGCTGAACGCACACATCACAAAGTTGTTTCTGAGAATGATTCTGTCTAGTTTTTATACCAAGATATTTCCTTTTCTAACATTGGCCTAAAATCGCTTGAAATCTCCAATTGCAATTTCCACAAAAAGAGAGTTTCAAATCTGCTCTGTCCAAAGAAAGGTTCAACTCTGTGAGCTGAATACACACAACACAAAGAAGTTACTGAAAATTCTTCTGTCTTGCATTATATGAAGAAATCCCCTTTCCAACGAAGGCCTCAAAGAGTTCCAAATATCCACTTGCAGACTATACAAACAGAGTGTTTCCAAACTGCTGTAGGAACAGAAAGGTTAAACTCTGTGAGCTGAATGCACACATCACATAGTAGTTTCTGAGAATGATTCTGTCTAGTTTTTATACGAAGATAATTCCTTTTCTAACATTGGCCTAAAATCGCTTGAAATCTCCAATTGCAATTTCCCCAAAAAGAGAGTTTCAAATCCGCTCTGTCCAAAGAAAGGTTCAACTCTGTGAGCTGAATACACACAACACAAAGAAGTTACTCAAAATTCTTCTGTCTAGCATTATATGAAGAAATCCCGTTTCCAACGAAGTCCTCAAAGAGGTCCAAATATCCCCTTGCAGACTTTACAAACAGAGTGTTTCCAAACTGCTCTATGAACAGAAAGGTTAAACTCTGTGAGCTGAATGCACACATCACATAGTAGTTTCTGAGAATGATTCTGTCTAGTTTTTATACGAAGATATTTCCTTTTCTAACATTGGCCTAAAATCGCTTGAAATCTCCAATTGCAATTTCCACAAAAAGAGAGTTTCAAATCTGCTCTGTCCAAAGAAAGGTTCAACTCTGTGAGCTGAATACACACAACACAAAGAAGTTACTCAAAATTCTTCTGTCTAGCATTATATAAAGAAATCCCGTTTCCAACGAAGACCTCAAAGAGGTCCAAATATCCCCTTGCAGACTTTACAAACAGAGTGTTTCCAAACTGCTCTATGAACAGAAAGGTTAAACTCTGTGAGCTGAATGCACACATCACATAGTAGTTTCTGAGAATGATTCTGTCTAGTTTCTCTACGAAGATATTTCCTTTTCTAACATTGGCCTCAAATCGCTTGAAATCTCAAATTCCAAATTCCAGAAAAAGACAGTTTCAAACCTGCAGTGTGTAAGGAAAGGTTCAAATCTGTGAGTTGAATACACACAACACAAAGAAGTTACTGAGAATTCTTCTGTCTAGCATTATATGAAGAAATCCCGTTTCCAACGAAGGCCTCAAAGTGGTGCCAATATCCACTTGTAGACTTTAGAAACAGAGTGTTTCCAAACTGCTCTATGAACAGAAAAGTTAAACTCTGTGAGCTGAACGCACACATCACAAAGTTGTTTCTGAGAATGATTCTGTCTAGTTTTTATACCAAGATATTTCGTTTTCTAACATTGGCCTAAAATCGCTTGAAATCTCCAATTGCAATTTCCACAAAAAGAGAGTTCCAAATCTGCTCTGTCCAAAGAAAAGTTCAACTCTGTGAGCTGAATACACACAACACAAAGAAGTTACTGAAAATTCTTCTGTCTAGCATTATATGAAGAAATCCCGTTTCCAACGAAGTCCTCAAAGAGGTTCAAATATCCCCTTGCAGACTTTACAAACAGAGTGTTTCCAAACTGCTCTATGAACAGAAAGGTTAAACTCTGTGAGCTGAATGCACACATCACATAGTAGTTTCTGAGAATGATTCTGTCTAGTTTTTATACGAAGGTATTTCCTTTTCTAACATTGGCCTAAAATCGCTTGAAATCTCCAATTGCAATTTCCACAAAAAGAGAGTTTCAAATCTGCTCTGTCCAAAGAAAGGTTCAACTCTGTGAGCTGAATACACACAACACAAAGAAGTTACTCAAAATTCTTCTGTCTAGCATTATATAAAGAAATCCCGTTTCCAACGAAGTCCTCAAAGAGGTCCAAATATCCACTTGCAGACTTTACAAACAGAGTGTTTCCAAACTGCTGTATGAACAGAAAGGTTAAACTCTGTGAGCTGAATGCACACATCACATAGTAGTTTCTGAGAATGATTCTGTCTAGTTTCTATACGAAGATATTTCCTTTTCTAACATTGGCCTCAAATCGTTTGAAATCTCAAATTCCAAATTCCAGAAAAAGACAGTTTCAAACCTGCAGTGTGTAAGGAAAGGTTCAAATCTGTGAGTTGAATACACACAACACAAAGAAGTTACTGAGAATTCTTCTGTCTAGCATTATATGAAGAAATCCCGTTTCCAACGAAGGCCTCAAAGTGGTGCAAATATCCACTTGTAGACTTTAGAAACAGAGTGTTTCCAAACTGGTCTATGAACAGAAAAGTTAAACTCTGTGAGCTGAACGCACACATCACAAAGTTGTTTCTGAGAATGATTCTGTCTAGTTTTTATACCAAGATATTTCCTTTTCTAACATTGGCCTAAAATCGCTTGAAATCTCCAATTGCAATTTCCACAAAAAGAGAGTTTCAAATCTGCTCTGTCCAAAGAAAGGTTCAACTCTGTGAGCTGAATACACACAACACAAAGAAGTTACTGAAAATTCTTCTGTCTTGCATTATATGAAGAAATCCCCTTTCCAACGAAGGCCTCAAAGAGTTCCAAATATCCACTTGCAGACTATACAAACAGAGTGTTTCCAAACTGCTGTAGGAACAGAAAGGTTAAACTCTGTGAGCTGAATGCACACATCACATAGTAGTTTCTGAGAATGATTCTGTCTAGTTTTTATACGAAGATAATTCCTTTTCTAACATTGGCCTAAAATCGCTTGAAATCTCCAATTGCAATTTCCCCAAAAAGAGAGTTTCAAATCCGCTCTGTCCAAAGAAAGGTTCAACTCTGTGAGCTGAATACACACAACACAAAGAAGTTACTGAAAATTCTTCTGTCTAGCATTATATGAAGAAATCCCGTTTCCAACGAAGTCCTCAAAGAGGTCCAAATATCCCCTTGCAGACTTTACAAACAGAGTGTTTCCAAACTGCTCTATGAACAGAAACGTTAAACTCTGTGAGCTGAATGCACACATCACATAGTAGTTTCTGAGAATGATTCTGTCTAGTTTTTATACGAAGATATTTCCTTTTCTAACATTGGCCTAAAATCGCTTGAAATCTCCAATTGCAATTTCCACAAAAAGAGAGTTTCAAATCTGCTCTGTCCAAAGAAAGGTTCAACTCTGTGAGCTGAATACACACAACACAAAGAAGTTACTCAAAATTCTTCTGTCTAGCATTATATAAAGAAATCCCGTTTCCAACGAAGTCCTCAAAGAGGTCCAAATATCCACTTGCAGACTTTACAAACAGAGTGTTTCCAAACTGCTCTATGAACAGAAAGGTTAAACTCTGTGAGCTGAATGCACACATCACATAGTAGTTTCTGAGAATGATTCTGTCTAGTTTCTCTACGAAGATATTTCCTTTTCTAACATTGGCCTCAAATCGCTTGAAATCTCAAATTCCAAATTCCAGAAAAAGACAGTTTCAAACCTGCAGTGCGTAAGGAAAGGTTCAAATCTGTGAGTTGAATACACACAACACAAAGAAGTTACTGAGAATTCTTCTGTCTAGCATTATATGAAGAAATCCCGTTTCCAACGAAGGCCTCAAAGTGGTGCAAATATCCACTTGTAGACTTTAGAAACAGAGTGTTTCCAAACTGCTCTATGAACAGAAAAGTTAAACTCTGTGAGATGAACGCACACATCACAAAGTTGTTTCTGAGAATGATTCTGTCTAGTTTTTATACCAAGATATTTCGTTTTCTAACATTGGCCTAAAATCGCTTGAAATCTCCAATTGCAATTTCCACAAAAAGAGAGTTCCAAATCTGCTCTGTCCAAAGAAAAGTTCAACTCTGTGAGCTGAATACACACAACACAAAGAAGTTACTGAAAATTCTTCTGTCTAGCATTATATGAAGAAATCCCGTTTCCAACGAAGTCCTCAAAGAGGTCCAAATATCCCCTTGCAGACTTTACAAACAGAGTGTTTCCAAACTGCTCTATGAACAGAAAGGTTAAACTCTGTGAGCTGAATGCACACATCACATAGTAGTTTCTGAGAATGATTCTGTCTAGTTTTTATACGAAGATATTTCCTTTTCTAACATTGGCCTAAAATCGCTTGAAATCTCCAATTGCAATTTCCACAAAAAGAGAGTTTCAAATCTGCTCTGTCCAAAGAAAGGTTCAACTCTGTGAGCTGAATACACACAACACAAAGAAGTTACTCAAAATTCTTCTGTCTAGCATTATATAAAGAAATCCCGTTTCCAACGAAGTCCTCAAAGAGGTCCAAATATCCACTTGCAGACTTTACAAACAGAGTGTTTCCAAACTGCTCTATGAACAGAAAGGTTAAACTCTGTGAGCTGAATGCACACATCACATAGTAGTTTCTGAGAATGATTCTGTCTAGTTTCTCTACGAAGATATTTCCTTTTCTAACATTGGCCTCAAATCGCTTGAAATCTCAAATTCCAAATTCCAGAAAAAGACAGTTTCAAACCTGCAGTGTGTAAGGAAAGGTTCAAATCTGTGAGTTGAATACACACAACACAAAGAAGTTACTGAGAATTCTTCTGTCTAGCATTATATGAAGAAATCCCGTTTCCAACGAAGGCCTCAAAGTGGTGCAAATATCCACTTGTAGACTTTAGAAACAGAGTGTTTCCAAACTGCTCTATGAACAGAAAAGTTAAACTCTGTGAGCTGAACGCACACATCACAAAGTTGTTTCTGAGAATGATTCTGTCTAGTTTTTATACCAAGATATTTCGTTTTCTAACATTGGCCTAAAATCGCTTGAAATCTCCAATTGCAATTTCCCCAAAAAGAGAGTTTCAAATCTGCTCTGTCCAAACAAAGGTTCAACTCTGTGAGCTGAATACACACAACACAAAGAAGTTACTGAAAATTCTTCTGTCTAGCATTATATGAAGAAATCCCGTTTCCAACGAAGTCCTCAAAGAGGTCCAAATATCCACTTGCAGACTTTACAAACAGAGTGTTTCCAAACTGCTGTATGAACAGAAAGGTTAAACTCTGTGAGCTGAATGCACACATCACATAGTAGTTTCTGAGAATCATTCTGTCTAGTTTTTATACCAAGATATTTCCTTTTCTCACATTGGCCTCAAATCGCTTGAAATCTCAAATTCCAAATTCCAGAAAAAGACAGTTTCAAACTGGAGTGTGTAAGGAAAGGTTCAAATATGTGAGTTGAATACACACAACACAAAGAAGTTACTGAGAATTCTTCTGTCTAGCATTATATGAAGAAATCCCGTTTCCCACGAAGTCCTCAAAGAGGTCCAAATATCCACTTGCAGACTTTACAAACAGAGTGTTTCCAAACTGCTCTATGAACAGAAAGGTTAAACTCTGTGAGCTGAATGCACACATCACATAGTAGTTTCTGAGAATGATTCTGTCTAGTTTTTATACCAAGATATTTCCTTTTCTCACATAGGCCTCAAATCGCTTGAAATCTCAAATTCCAAATTCCAGAAAAAGACAGTTTCAAACCTGCAGTGTGTAAGGAAAGGTTCAAATCTGTGAGTTGAATACACACAACACAAAGAAGTTACTGAGAATTCTTCTGTCTAGTATTATATGAAGAAATCCCTTTTCCAACGAAGGCCTCAAAGTGGTGCAAATATCCACTTGTAGCCTTTAGAAACAGAGTGTTTCCAAACTGGTCTATGAACAGAAAAGTTAAACTCTGTGAGCTGAACGCACTCATCACAAAGTTGTTTCTGAGAATGATTCTGTCTGGTTTTTATACCAAGATATTCCCTTTTCTAACATTGGCCTAAAATCGCTTGAAATCTCCAATTGCAATTTCCACAATAAGAGAGTTTCAAATCTGCACTGTCCAAAGAAAGGTTCAACTCTGTGAGCTGAATACACACAACACAAAGAAGTTACTGAAAATTCTTCTGTCTAGCATTATATGAAGAAATCCCGTTTCCAACGAAGTCCTCAAAGATGTCCAAATATCCCCTTGCAGACTTTACAAACAGAGTGTTTCCAAACTGCTCTATGAACAGAAAGGTTAAACTCTGTGAGCTGAATGCACACATCACATAGTAGTTTCTGAGAATGATTCTGTCTAGTTTTTATACGAAGATATTTCCTTTTCTAACATTGGCCTAAAATCGCTTGAAATCTCCAATTGCAATTTCCACAAAAAGAGAGTTTCAAATCTGCTCTGTCCAAAGAAAGGTTCAACTCTGTGAGCTGAATACACACAACACAAAGAAGTTACTCAAAATTCTTCTGTCTAGCATTATATAAAGAAATCCCGTTTCCAACGAAGTCCTCAAAGAGGTCCAAATATCCACTTGCAGACTTTACAAACAGAGTGTTTCCAAACTGCTGTATGAACAGAAAGGTTAAACTCTGTGAGCTGAATGCACACATCACATAGTAGTTTCTGAGAATGATTCTGTCTAGTTTCTATACGAAGATATTTCCTTTTCTAACATTGGCCTCAAATCGTTTGAAATCTCAAATTCCAAATTCCAGAAAAAGACAGTTTCAAACCTGCAGTGTGTAAGGAAAGGTTCAAATCTGTGAGTTGAATACACACAACACAAAGAAGTTACTGAGAATTCTTCTGTCTAGCATTATATGAAGAAATCCCGTTTCCAACGAAGGCCTCAAAGTGGTGCAAATATCCACTTGTAGACTTTAGAAACAGAGTGTTTCCAAACTGGTCTATGAACAGAAAAGTTAAACTCTGTGAGCTGAACGCACACATCACAAAGTTGTTTCTGAGAATGATTCTGTCTAGTTTTTATACCAAGATATTTCCTTTTCTAACATTGGCCTAAAATCGCTTGAAATCTCCAATTGCAATTTCCACAAAAAGAGAGTTTCAAATCTGCTCTGTCCAAAGAAAGGTTCAACTCTGTGAGCTGAATACACACAACACAAAGAAGTTACTGAAAATTCTTCTGTCTTGCATTATATGAAGAAATCCCCTTTCCAACGAAGGCCTCAAAGAGTTCCAAATATCCACTTGCAGACTATACAAACAGAGTGTTTCCAAACTGCTGTAGGAACAGAAAGGTTAAACTCTGTGAGCTGAATGCACACATCACATAGTAGTTTCTGAGAATGATTCTGTCTAGTTTTTATACGAAGATAATTCCTTTTCTAACATTGGCCTAAAATCGCTTGAAATCTCCAATTGCAATTTCCCCAAAAAGAGAGTTTCAAATCCGCTCTGTCCAAAGAAAGGTTCAACTCTGTGAGCTGAATACACACAACACAAAGAAGTTACTCAAAATTCTTCTGTCTAGCATTATATGAAGAAATCCCGTTTCCAACGAAGTCCTCAAAGAGGTCCAAATATCCGCTTGCAGACTTTACAAACAGAGTGTTTCCAAACTGCTCTATGAACAGAAAGGTTAAACTCTGTGAGCTGAATGCACACATCACATAGTAGTTTCTGAGAATGATTCTGTCTAGTTTTTATACGAAGATATTTCCTTTTCTAACATTGGCCTAAAATCGCTTGAAATCTCCAATTGCAATTTCCACAAAAAGAGAGTTTCAAATCTGCTCTGTCCAAAGAAAGGTTCAACTCTGTGAGCTGAATACACACAACACAAAGAAGTTACTCAAAATTCTTCTGTCTAGCATTATATAAAGAAATCCCGTTTCCAACGAAGTCCTCAAAGAGGTCCAAATATCCACTTGCAGACTTTACAAACAGAGTGTTTCCAAACTGCTCTATGAACAGAAAGGTTAAACTCTGTGAGCTGAATGCACACATCACATAGTAGTTTCTGAGAATGATTCTGTCTAGTTTCTCTACGAAGATATTTCCTTTTCTAACATTGGCCTCAAATCGCTTGAAATCTCAAATTCCAAATTCCAGAAAAAGACAGTTTCAAACCTGCAGTGCGTAAGGAAAGGTTCAAATCTGTGAGTTGAATACACACAACACAAAGAAGTTACTGAGAATTCTTCTGTCTAGCATTATATGAAGAAATCCCGTTTCCAACGAAGGCCTCAAAGTGGTGCAAATATCCACTTGTAGACTTTAGAAACAGAGTGTTTCCAAACTGCTCTATGAACAGAAAAGTTAAACTCTGTGAGATGAACGCACACATCACAAAGTTGTTTCTGAGAATGATTCTGTCTAGTTTTTATACCAAGATATTTCTTTTTCTAACATTGGCCTAAAATCGCTTGAAATCTCCAATTGCAATTTCCACAAAAAGAGAGTTCCAAATCTGCTCTGTCCAAAGAAAAGTTCAACTCTGTGAGCTGAATACACACAACACAAAGAAGTTACTGAAAATTCTTCTGTCTAGCATTATATGAAGAAATCCCGTTTCCAACGAAGTCCTCAAAGAGGTCCAAATATCCCCTTGCAGACTTTACAAACAGAGTGTTTCCAAACTGCTCTATGAACAGAAAGGTTAAACTCTGTGAGCTGAATGCACACATCACATAGTAGTTTCTGAGAATGATTCTGTCTAGTTTTTATACGAAGATATTTCCTTTTCTAACATTGGCCTAAAATCGCTTGAAATCTCCAATTGCAATTTCCACAAAAAGAGAGTTTCAAATCTGCTCTGTCCAAAGAAAGGTTCAACTCTGTGAGCTGAATACACACAACACAAAGAAGTTACTCAAAATTCTTCTGTCTAGCATTATATAAAGAAATCCCGTTTCCAACGAAGTCCTCAAAGAGGTCCAAATATCCACTTGCAGACTTTACAAACAGAGTGTTTCCAAACTGCTCTATGAACAGAAAGGTTAAACTCTGTGAGCTGAATGCACACATCAGATAGTAGTTTCTGAGAATGATTCTGTCTAGTTTCTCTACGAAGATATTTCCTTTTCTAACATTGGCCTCAAATCGCTTGAAATCTCAAATTCCAAATTCCAGAAAAAGACAGTTTCAAACCTGCAGTGTGTAAGGAAAGGTTCAAATCTGTGAGTTGAATACACACAACACAAAGAAGTTACTGAGAATTCTTCTGTCTAGCATTATATGAAGAAATCCCGTTTCCAACGAAGGCCTCAAAGTGGTGCAAATATCCACTTGTAGACTTTAGAAACAGAGTGTTTCCAAACTGCTCTATGAACAGAAAAGTTAAACTCTGTGAGCTGAACGCACACATCACAAAGTTGTTTCTGAGAATGATTCTGTCTAGTTTTTATACCAAGATATTTCGTTTTCTAACATTGGCCTAAAATCGCTTGAAATCTCCAATTGCAATTTCCCCAAAAAGAGAGTTTCAAATCTGCTCTGTCCAAACAAAGGTTCAACTCTGTGAGCTGAATACACACAACACAAAGAAGTTACTGAAAATTCTTCTGTCTAGCATTATATGAAGAAATCCCGTTTCCAACGAAGTCCTCAAAGAGGTCCAAATATCCACTTGCAGACTTTACAAACAGAGTGTTTCCAAACTGCTGTATGAACAGAAAGGTTAAACTCTGTGAGCTGAATGCACACATCACATAGTAGTTTCTGAGAATCATTCTGTCTAGTTTTTATACCAAGATATTTCCTTTTCTCACATTGGCCTCAAATCGCTTGAAATCTCAAATTCCAAATTCCAGAAAAAGACAGTTTCAAACTGGAGTGTGTAAGGAAAGGTTCAAATATGTGAGTTGAATACACACAACACAAAGAAGTTACTGAGAATTCTTCTGTCTAGCATTATATGAAGAAATCCCGTTTCCCACGAAGTCCTCAAAGAGGTCCAAATATCCACTTGCAGACTTTACAAACAGAGTGTTTCCAAACTGCTCTATGAACAGAAAGGTTAAACTCTGTGAGCTGAATGCACACATCACATAGTAGTTTCTGAGAATGATTCTGTCTAGTTTTTATACCAAGATATTTCCTTTTCTCACATAGGCCTCAAATCGCTTGAAATCTCCAATTTCAAATTCCAGAAAAAGAGAGTTTCAAATCTGCTCTGTCCAAAGAAAGGTTCAACTCTGTGAGCTGAATACACACAACACAAAGAAGTTACTGAAAATTCTTCTGTCTAGCATTATATGAAGAAATCCCGTTTCCAACGAAGTCCTCAAAGAGGTCCAAATATCCACTTGCAGACTTTACAAACAGAGTGTTTCCAAACTGCTGTATGAACACAAAGGTTAAACTCTGTGAGCTGAATGCACACATCACATAGTAGTTTCTGAGAATGATTCTGTCTAGTTTCTATACGAAGATATTTCCTTTTCTAACATTGGCCTCAAATCGCTTGAAATCTCAAATTCCAAATTCCAGAAAAAGACAGTTTCAAACCTGCAGTGTGTAAGGAAAGGTTCAAATCTGTGAGTTGAATACACACAACACAAAGAAGTTACTGAGAATTCTTCTGTCTAGCATTATATGAAGAAATCCCGTTTCCAACGAAGGCCTCAAAGTGGTGCAAATATCCACTTGTAGACTTTAGAAACAGAGTGTTTCCAAACTGCTCTATGAACAGAAAAGTTAAACTCTGTGAGCTGAACGCACACATCACAAAGTTGTTTCTGAGAATGATTCTGTCTAGTTTTTATACCAAGATATTTCGTTTTCTAACATTGGCCTAAAATCGCTTGAAATCTCCAATTGCAATTTCCACAAAAAGAGAGTTCCAAATCTGCTCTGTCCAAAGAAAAGTTCAACTCTGTGAGCTGAATACACACAACACAAAGAAGTTACTGAAAATTCTTCTGTCTAGCATTATATGAAGAAATCCCGTTTCCAACGAAGTCCTCAAAGAGGTCCAAATATCCCCTTGCAGACTTTACAAACAGAGTGTTTCCAAACTGCTCTATGAACAGAAAGGTTAAACTCTGTGAGCTGAATGCACACATCACATAGTAGTTTCTGAGAATGATTCTGTCTAGTTTTTATACGAAGGTATTTCCTTTTCTAACATTGGCCTAAAATCGCTTGAAATCTCCAATTGCAATTTCCACAAAAAGAGAGTTTCAAATCTGCTCTGTCCAAAGAAAGGTTCAACTCTGTGAGCTGAATACACACAACACAAAGAAGTTACTCAAAATTCTTCTGTCTAGCATTATATAAAGAAATCCCGTTTCCAACGAAGTCCTCAAAGAGGTCCAAATATCCACTTGCAGACTTTACAAACAGAGTGTTTCCAAACTGCTGTATGAACAGAAAGGTTAAACTCTGTGAGCTGAATGCACACATCACATAGTAGTTTCTGAGAATGATTCTGTCTAGTTTCTATACGAAGATATTTCCTTTTCTAACATTGGCCTCAAATCGTTTGAAATCTCAAATTCCAAATTCCAGAAAAAGACAGTTTCAAACCTGCAGTGTGTAAGGAAAGGTTCAAATCTGTGAGTTGAATACACACAACACAAAGAAGTTACTGAGAATTCTTCTGTCTAGCATTATATGAAGAAATCCCGTTTCTAACGAAGGCCTCAAAGTGGTGCAAATATCCACTTGTAGACTTTAGAAACAGAGTGTTTCCAAACTGGTCTATGAACAGAAAAGTTAAACTCTGTGAGCTGAACGCACACATCACAAAGTTGTTTCTGAGAATGATTCTGTCTAGTTTTTATACCAAGATATTTCCTTTTCTAACATTGGCCTAAAATCGCTTGAAATCTCCAATTGCAATTTCCACAAAAAGAGAGTTTCAAATCTGCTCTGTCCAAAGAAAGGTTCAACTCTGTGAGCTGAATACACACAACACAAAGAAGTTACTGAAAATTCTTCTGTCTTGCATTATATGAAGAAATCCCCTTTCCAACGAAGGCCTCAAAGAGTTCCAAATATCCACTTGCAGACTATACAAACAGAGTGTTTCCAAACTGCTGTAGGAACAGAAAGGTTAAACTCTGTGAGCTGAATGCACACATCACATAGTAGTTTCTGAGAATGATTCTGTCTAGTTTTTATACGAAGATAATTCCTTTTCTAACATTGGCCTAAAATCGCTTGAAATCTCCAATTGCAATTTCCCCAAAAAGAGAGTTTCAAATCCGCTCTGTCCAAAGAAAGGTTCAACTCTGTGAGCTGAATACACACAACACAAAGAAGTTACTGAAAATTCTTCTGTCTAGCATTATATGAAGAAATCCCGTTTCCAACGAAGTCCTCAAAGAGGTCCAAATATCCCCTTGCAGACTTTACAAACAGAGTGTTTCCAAACTGCTCTATGAACAGAAAGGTTAAACTCTGTGAGCTGAATGCACACATCACATAGTAGTTTCTGAGAATGATTCTGTCTAGTTTTTATACGAAGATATTTCCTTTTCTAACATTGGCCTAAAATCGCTTGAAATCTCCAATTGCAATTTCCACAAAAAGAGAGTTTCAAATCTGCTCTGTCCAAAGAAAGGTTCAACTCTGTGAGCTGAATACACACAACACAAAGAAGTTACTCAAAATTCTTCTGTCTAGCATTATATAAAGAAATCCCGTTTCCAACGAAGTCCTCAAAGAGGTCCAAATATCCACTTGCAGACTTTACAAACAGAGTGTTTCCAAACTGCTCTATGAACAGAAAGGTTAAACTCTGTGAGCTGAATGCACACATCACATAGTAGTTTCTGAGAATGATTCTGTCTAGTTTCTCTACGAAGATATTTCCTTTTCTAACATTGGCCTCAAATCGCTTGAAATCTCAAATTCCAAATTCCAGAAAAAGACAGTTTCAAACCTGCAGTGCGTAAGGAAAGGTTCAAATCTGTGAGTTGAATACACACAACACAAAGAAGTTACTGAGAATTCTTCTGTCTAGCATTATATGAAGAAATCCCGTTTCCAACGAAGGCCTCAAAGTGGTGCAAATATCCACTTGTAGACTTTAGAAACAGAGTGTTTCCAAACTGCTCTATGAACAGAAAAGTTAAACTCTGTGAGATGAACGCACACATCACAAAGTTGTTTCTGAGAATGATTCTGTCTAGTTTTTATACCAAGATATTTCTTTTTCTAACATTGGCCTAAAATCGCTTGAAATCTCCAATTGCAATTTCCACAAAAAGAGAGTTCCAAATCTGCTCTGTCCAAAGAAAAGTTCAACTCTGTGAGCTGAATACACACAACACAAAGAAGTTACTGAAAATTCTTCTGTCTAGCATTATATGAAGAAATCCCGTTTCCAACGAAGTCCTCAAAGAGGTCCAAATATCCCCTTGCAGACTTTACAAACAGAGTGTTTCCAAACTGCTCTATGAACAGAAAGGTTAAACTCTGTGAGCTGAATGCACACATCACATAGTAGTTTCTGAGAATGATTCTGTCTAGTTTTTATACGAAGATATTTCCTTTTCTAACATTGGCCTAAAATCGCTTGAAATCTCCAATTGCAATTTCCACAAAAAGAGAGTTTCAAATCTGCTCTGTCCAAAGAAAGGTTCAACTCTGTGAGCTGAATACACACAACACAAAGAAGTTACTCAAAATTCTTCTGTCTAGCATTATATAAAGAAATCCCGTTTCCAACGAAGTCCTCAAAGAGGTCCAAATATCCACTTGCAGACTTTACAAACAGAGTGTTTCCAAACTGCTCTATGAACAGAAAGGTTAAACTCTGTGAGCTGAATGCACACATCACATAGTAGTTTCTGAGAATGATTCTGTCTAGTTTCTCTACGAAGATATTTCCTTTTCTAACATTGGCCTCAAATCGCTTGAAATCTCAAATTCCAAATTCCAGAAAAAGACAGTTTCAAACCTGCAGTGTGTAAGGAAAGGTTCAAATCTGTGAGTTGAATACACACAACACAAAGAAGTTACTGAGAATTCTTCTGTCTAGCATTATATGAAGATATCCCGTTTCCAACGAAGGCCTCAAAGTGGTGCAAATATCTACTTGTAGACTTTAGAAACAGAGTGTTTCCAAACTGCTCTATGAACAGAAAAGTTAAACTCTGTGAGCTGAACGCACACATCGCAAAGTTGTTTCTGAGAATGATTCTGTCTAGTTTTTATACCAAGATATTTCGTTTTCTAACATTGGCCTAAAATCGCTTGAAATCTCCAATTGCAATTTCCACAATAAGAGAGTTTCAAATCTGCTCTGTCCAAAGAAAGGTTCAACTCTGTGAGCTGAATACACACAACACAAAGAAGTTACTGAAAATTCTTCTGTCTAGCATTATATGAAGAAATCCCTTTTCCAACGAAGGCCTCAAAGAGTTCCAAATATCCACTTGCAGAGTTTACAAACAGAGTGTCTCCAAACTGCTGTATGAACAGAAAGGTTAAACTCTGTGAGCTGAATGCACACATCACATAGTAGTTTCTGAGAATGATTGTGTCTAGTTTTTATACGAAGATATTTCCTTTTCTAACATTGGCCTAAAATCGCTTGAAATCTCCAATTGCAATTTCCACAAAAAGAGAGTTTCAAATCTGCTCTGTCCAAAGAAAGGTTCAACTCTGTGAGCTGAATACACACAACACAAAGAAGTTACTCAAAATTCTTCTGTCTAGCATTATATGAAGAAATCCCGTTTCCAACGAAGTCCTCAAAGAGGTCCAAATATCCACTTGCAGACTTTACAAACAGAGTGTTTCCAAACTGCTGTATGAACAGAAAGGTTAAACTCTGTGAGCTGAATGCACACATCACATAGCAGTTTCTGAGAATGATTCTGTCTAGGTTTTATACCAAGATATTTCCTTTTCTCACATTGGCCTCAAATCGGTTGAAATCTCCAATTGCAATTTCCACAAAAAGAGAGTTTCAAATCTGCTCTGTCCAAAGAAAGGTTCAATTCTGTGAGCTGAATAGACACAACACAAAGAAGTTACTGAAAATTCTTCTGTCTAGCATTATATGAAGAAATCCCGTTTCCAACGAAGTCCTCAAAGAGTTCCAAATATCCACTTGCAGACTTTACAAACAGAGTGTTTCCAAACTGCTGTATGAACAGAAAGGTTAAACTCTGTGAGCTGAATGCACACATCACATAGTAGTTTCTGAGAATGATTCTGTCTAGTTTTTATGCGAAGATACTTCCTTTTCTAACATTGGCCACAAATCGCTTGAAATCTCCAATTGCAATTTCCACAAAAACAGAGTTTCAAATCTGCTCTGTCCAAAGAAAGGTTCAACTCTGTGAGCTGAATACACACAACACAAAGAAGTTACTCAAAATTCTTCTGTCTAGCATTATATAAAGAAATCCCGTTTCCAACGACGTCCTCAAAGAGGTCCAAATATCCACTTGCAGACTTTACAGAGTGTTTCCAAACTGCTCTATGAACAGAAAGGTTTAACTCTGTGAGCTGAATGCACACATCACAAAGTAGTTTCTGAGAATGATTCTGTCTAGTTTCTATACGAAGATATTTCCTTTTCTAACATTGGCCCCAAAACGCTTGAAATCTCAAATTCCAAATTCCAGAAAAAGACAGTTTCAAACCTGCAGTGTGTAAGGAAAGGTTCAAATCTGTGAGTTGAAAACACACAACACAAAGAAGTTACTGAGAATTCTTCTGTCTAGCATTATATGAAGAAATCCCGTTTCCAACGAAGGCCCCAAAGTGGTGCAAATATCCACTTGTAGAATTTAGAAACAGAGTGTTTCCAAACTGCTCTATGAACAGAAAAGTTAAACTCTGTGAGTTGAACGCACACATCACAAAGTTGTTTCTGAGAATGATTATGTCTAGTTTTTATACCAAGATATTTCGTTTTCTAACATTGGCCTGAAATCGCTTGTAATCTCCAATTGCAATTTCCACAATAAGAGAGTTTCAAATCTGCTCTGTCCAAAGAAAGGTTCAACTCTGTGAGCTGAATACACACAACCCAAAGAAGTTACTGAAAATTCTTCTGTCTAGCATTATATGAAGAAATCCCGTTTCCAATGAAGTCCTCAAAGAGTTCAAAATATCCACTCGCAGACTTTACAAACAGAGTGTTTCCAAACTGCTGTATGAACAGAAAGGTTAAACTCTGTGAGCTGAATGCACACATCACATAGTAGTTTCTGAGAATGATTCTGTCTAGTTTTTTTACGAAGATATTTCCTTTTCTAACATTGGCCTAAAATCGCTTGAAATCTCCAATTGCAATTTCCCCAAAAAGAGAGTTTCAAATCTGCTCTGTCCAAAGAAAGGTTCAACTCTGTGAGCTGAATACACACAACACAAAGAAGTTACTGAAAATTCTTCTGTCTAGCATTATATGAAGAAATCCCGTTTCCAACGAAGTCCTCAAAGAGGTCCAAATATCCACTTGCAGACTTGACAAACAGAGTGTTTCCAAACTGCTGTATGAACAGAAAGGTTAAACTCTGTGAGCTGAATGCACACATCACATAGTAGTTTCTGAGAATCATTCTGTCTAGTTTTTATACCAAGATATTTCCTTTTCTCACATTGGCCTCAAATCGCTTGAAATCTCAAATTCCAAATTCCAGAAAAAGACAGTTTCAAACTGGAGTGTGTAAGGAAAGGTTCAAATCTGTGAGTTGAACACACACAACACAAAGAAGTTACTGAGAATTCTTCTGTCTAGCATTATATGAAGAAATCCCGTTTCCAACGAAGGCCCCAAAGTGGTGCAAATATCCACTTGTAGAATTTAGAAACAGAGTGTTTCCAAACTGCTGTATGAACAGAAAGGTTAAACTCTGTGAGCTGAATGCACACATCACATAGTAGTTTCTGAGAATGATTCTGTCTTGTTTTTATACCAAGATATTTCCTTTTCTCACATAGGCCTCAAATCGCTTGAAGTCTCCAATTTCAAATTCCAGAAAAAGAGAGTTTCAAATCTGCTCTGTCCAAAGAAAGGTTCAACTCTGTGAGCTGAATACACACAACACAAAGAAGTTACTGAAAATTCTTCTGTCTAGCATTATATGAAGAAATCCCGTTTCCAACGAAGTCCTCAAAGAGGTCCAAATATCCACTTGCAGACTTTACAAACAGAGTGTTTCCAAACTGCTGTATGAACAGAAAGGTTAAACTCTGTGAGCTGAATGCACACATCACATAGTAGTTTCTGAGAATCATTCTGTCTAGTTTTTATAGGAAGATATTTCCTTTTCTAACATTGGCCTCAAATCGCTTGAAATCTCCAATTGCAATTTCCACAAAAACAGAGTTTCAAATCTGCTCTGTCCAAAGAAAGGTTCAACTCTGTGAGCTGAATACACACAACACAAAGAAGTTACTCAAAATTCTTCTGTCTAGCATTATATAAAGAAATCCCGTTTCCAACGAAGTCCTCAAAGAGGTCCAAATATCCACTTGCAGACTTTACAAACAGAGTGTTTCCAAACTGCTCTATGAACAGAAAGGTTAAACTCTGTGAGCTGAATGCACACATCACATAGTAGTTTCTGAGAATGATTCTGTCTAGTTTCTATACGAAGATATTTCCTTTTCTAACATTGGCCTCAAATCGCTTGAAATCTCAAATTCCAAATTCCAGAAAAAGACAGTTTCAAACCTGCAGTGTGTAAGGAAATGTTCAAATCTGTGAGTTGAATACACACAGCACAAAGAAGTTACTGAGAATTCTTCTGTCTAGCATTATATGAAGAAATCCCGTTTCCAACGAAGGCCTCAAAGTGGAGCAAATATCCACTTCTAGACTTTAGAAACAGAGTTTTTCCAAACCGCTCTATGAACAGAAAAGTTAAACTCTGTGAGCTGAACGCACACATCACAAAGTTGTTTCTGAGAATGATTCTGTCTAGTTTTTATACCAAGATATTTCGTTTTCTAACATTGGCCTAAAATCGCTTGAAATCTCCAATTGCAATTTCCACAAAAAGAGAGTTTCAAATCTGCTCTGTCCAAAGAAATGTTCAACTCTGTGAGCTGAATACACACGACACAAAGAAGTTACTGAAAATTCTTCTCTCTAGCATTATATGAAGAAATCCCGTTTCCAACGAAGTCCTCAAAGAGGTCCAAATATCCACTTGCAGACTTTACAAACAGAGTGTTTCCAAACTGCTCTATGAACAGAAAGGTTAAATTCTGTGAGCTGAATGCACACATCACATAGTAGTTTCTGAGAATGATTCTGTCTAGTTTTTATACCAAGATATTTCCTTTTCTAACATTGGCCTCAAATCTCTTGAAATCTCCAATTTCAAGTTCCAGAAAAAGAGAGTTTCAAATCTGCTCTGTCCAAAGAAAGGTTCAACTCTGTGAGCTGAATACACACAACACAAAGAAGTTACTGAAAATTCTTCTGTCTAGCATTATAGGAGGAAATACCGTTTCCAACGAAGGCCTCAAAGAGTTCCAAATATCCACTTGCAGACTTTACAATCAGAGTGTTTCCAAACTGCTGTATGAACAGAAAGGTTAAACTCTGTGAGCTGAATGCACACATCACATAGTAGTTTCTGAGAATGATTCTGTCTAGTTTTTATACGAAGATATTTCCTTTTCTGACATTGGCCTAAAATCGCTTGAAATCTCCAATTGCAATTTCCACAAAAAGAGAGTTTCAAATCTGCTCTGTCCAAAGAAAGGTTCAACTCTGTGAGCTGAATACACACAACACAAAGAAGTTACTGAAAATTCTTCTGTCTAGCATTATATGAAGAAATCCCGTTTCCAACGATGTCCTCAAATAGGTCCAATTATCCACTTGCAGACTTTACAAACACAGTGTTTCCAAACTGTTCTATGAACAGAAAGGTTAAACTCTGTGAGCTGAATGCACACATCACATAGTAGTTTCTGAGAATCATTCTATCTAGTTTTTATACCAAGATATTTCCTTTTCTCACATTGGCCTCGAATCGCCTGAAATCTCAAATTCCAAATTCCAGAAAAAGACAGTTTCAAACCTGCAGTGTGTAAGGAAAGGTTCAAATCTGTGAGTTGAATACACACAACACAAAGAAGTTACTGAGAATTCTTCTGTCTAGCATTATATGAAGAAATCCCTTTTCCAACGAAGGCCTCAAAGTGGTCCAAATATCCACTTGCAGAATTTACAAACAGAGTGTTTCCAAACTGCTCTATGAACAGAAAGGTGAAACTCTGTGAGCTGAATCACACATCACATAGTAGTTTCTGAGAATCATTCTGTCTAGTTTTTATACCAAGATATTTCCTTTTCTAACATTGGCCTCAAATCTCTTGAAATCTCCAATTTCAAGTTCCAGAAAAAGAGAGTTTCAAATCTGCTCTGTCCAAAGAAAGGTTCAACTCTGTGAGCTGAATACACACAACACAAAGAAGTTACTGAAAATTCTTCTGTCTAGCATTATAGGAGGAAATACCGTTTGCAACGAAGGCCTCAAAGAGTTCCAAATATCCACTTGCAGACTTTACAATCAGAGTGTTTCCAAACTGCTGTATGAACAGAAAGGTTAAACTCTGTGAGCTGAATGCACACATCACATAGTAGTTTCTGAGAATGATTCTGTCTAGTTTTTATACGAAGATATTTCCTTTTCTGACATTGGCCTAAAATCGCTTGAAATCTCCAATTGCAATTTCCACAAAAAGAGAGTTTCAAATCTGCTCTGTCCAAAGAAAGGTTCAACTCTGTGAGCTGAATACACACAACACAAAGAAGTTACTGAAAATTCTTCTGTCTAGCATTATATGAAGAAATCCCGTTTCCAACGAAGTCCTCAAATAGGTCCAATTATCCACTTGCAGACTTTACAAACAGAGTGTTTCCAAATTGTTCTATGAACAGAAAGGTTAAACTCTGTGAGCTGAATGCACACATCACATAGTAGTTTCTGAGAATCATTCTGTCTAGTTTTTATACCAAGATATTTCCTTTTCTCACATTGGCCTCAAATCGCCTGAAATCTCAAATTCCAAATTCCAGAAAAAGACAGTTTCAAACCTGCAGTGTGTAAGGAAAGGTTCAAATCTGTGAGTTGAATACACACAACACAAAGAAGTTACTGAGAATTCTTCTGTCTAGCATTATATGAAGAAATCCCGTTTCCAACGAAGGCCTCAAAGTGGTCCAAATATCCACTTGCAGAATTTACAAACCGAGTGTTTCCAAACTGCTCTATGAACAGAAAGGTTAAACTCTGTGAGCTGAATCACACATCACATAGTAGTTTCTGAGAATCATTCTGTCTAGTTTTTATACCAAGATATTTCCTTTTCTCACATTGGCCTCAAATCGCTTGAAATCTCAAATTCCAAATTCCAGAAAAAGACAGTTTCAAACCTGCAGTGTGTAAGGAAAGGTTCAAATCTGTGAGTTGAATACACACAACACAAAGAAGTTACTGAGAATTCTTCTGTCTAGCATTATATGAAGAAATCCCGTTTCCAACGAAGGCCTCAAAGTGGTGCAAATATCCACTTGTAGACTTTAGAAACAGAGTGTTTCCAAACTGCTCTATGAACAGAAAAGTTAAACTCTGTGAGCTGAACGCACACATCACAAAGTTGTTTCTGAGAATGATTCTGTCTAGTTTTTATACCAAGATATTTCTTTTTCTAACATTGGCCTAAAATCGCTTGAAATCTCCAATTGCAATTTCCACAATAAGAGAGTTTCAAATCTGCTCTGTCCAAAGAAAGGTTCAACTCTGTGAGCTGAATACACACAACACAAAGAAGTTACTGAAAATTCTTCTGTCTAGCATTATATGAAGAAATCCCTTTTCCAACGAAGGCCTCAAAGAGTTCCAAATATCCACTTGCAGAGTTTACAAACAGAGTGTTTCCAAACTGCTGTATGAACAGAAAGGTTAAACTCTGTGAGCTGAATGCACACATCACATAGTAGTTTCTGAGAATGATTGTGTCTAGTTTTTATACGAAGATATTTCCTTTTCTAACATTGGCCTAAAATCGCTTGAAATCTCCAATTGCAATTTCCACAAAAAGAGAGTTTCAAATCTGCTCTGTCCAAAGAAAGGTTCAACTCTGTGAGCTGAATACACACAACACAAAGAAGTTACTCAAAATTCTTCTGTCTAGCATTATATGAAGAAATCCCGTTTCCAACGAAGTCCTCAAAGAGGTCCAAATATCCACTTGCAGACTTTACAAACAGAGTGTTTCCAAACTGCTGTATGAACAGAAAGGTTAAACTCTGTGAGCTGAATGCACACATCACATAGCAGTTTCTGAGAATGATTCTGTCTAGGTTTTATACCAAGATATTTCCTTTTCTCACATTGGCCTCAAATCGGTTGAAATCTCCAATTGCAATTTCCACAAAAAGAGAGTTTCAAATCTGCTCTGTCCAAAGAAAGGTTCAACTCTGTGAGCTGAATAGACACAACACAAAGAAGTTACTGAAAATTCTTCTGTCTAGCATTATATGAAGAAATCCCGTTTCCAACGAAGTCCTCAAAGAGTTCAAAATATCCACTTGCAGACTTTACAAACAGAGTGTTTCCAAACTGCTGTATGAACAGAAAGGTTAAACTCTGTGAGCTGAATGCACACATCACATAGTAGTTTCTGAGAATGATTCTGTCTAGTTTTTATGCGAAGATACTTCCTTTTCTAACATTGGCCTCAAATCGCTTGAAATCTCCAATTGCAATTTCCACAAAAAGAGAGTTTCAAATCTGCTCTGTCCAAAGAAAGGTTCAACTCTGTGAGCTGAATACACACAACACAAAGAAGTTACTGAAAATTCTTCTGTCTAGCATTATATGAAGAAATCCCGTTTCCAACGAAGTCCTCAAATAGGTCCAATTATCCACTTGCAGTCTTTACAAACAGAGTGTTTCCAAACTGTTCTATGAACAGAAAGGTTAAACTCTGTGAGCTGAATGCACACATCACATAGTAGTTTCTGAGAATCATTCTGTCTAGTTTTTATACCAAGATATTTCCTTTTCTCACATTGGCCTCAAATCGCCTGAAATCTCAAATTCCAAATTCCAGAAAAAGACAGTTTCAAACCTGCAGTGTGTAAGGAAAGGTTCAAATCTGTGAGTTGAATACACACAACACAAAGAAGTTACTGAGAATTCTTCTGTCTAGCATTATATGAAGAAATCCCGTTTCCAACGAAGGCCTCAAAGTGGTCCAAATATCCACTTGCAGAATTTACAAACAGAGTGTTTCCAAACTGCTCTATGAACAGAAAGGTTAAACTCTGTGAGCTGAATCACACATCACATAGTAGTTTCTGAGAATCATTCTGTCTAGTTTTTATACCAAGATATTTCCTTTTCTCACATTGGCCTCAAATCGCTTGAAATCTCAAATTCCAAATTCCAGAAAAAGACAGTTTCAAACCTGCAGTGTGTAAGGAAAGGTTCAAATCTGTGAGTTGAATACACACAACACAAAGAAGTTACTGAGAATTCTTCTGTCTAGCATTATATGAAGAAATCCCGTTTCCAACGAAGGCCTCAAAGTGGTGCAAATATCCACTTGTAGACTTTAGAAACAGAGTGTTTCCAAACTGCTCTATGAACAGAAAAGTTAAACTCTGTGAGCTGAACGCACACATCACAAAGTTGTTTCTGAGAATGATTCTGTCTAGTTTTTATACCAAGATATTTCTTTTTCTAACATTGGCCTAAAATCGCTTGAAATCTCCAATTGCAATTTCCCCAAAAAGAGAGTTTCAAATCTGCTCTGTCCAAAGAAAGGTTCAACTCTGTGAGCTGAATACACACAACACAAAGAAGTTACTGAAAATTCTTCTGTCTAGCATTATATGAAGAAATCCCGTTTCCAACGAAGTCCTCAAAGAGGTCCAAATATCCACTTGCAGACTTGACAAACAGAGTGTTTCCAAACTGCTGTATGAACAGAAAGGTTAAACTCTGTGAGCTGAATGCACACATCACATAGTAGTTTCTGAGAATCATTCTGTCTAGTTTTTATACCAAGATATTTCCTTTTCTCACATTGGCCTCAAATCGCTTGAAATCTCAAATTCCAAATTCCAGAAAAAGACAGTTTCAAACTGGAGTGTGTAAGGAAAGGTTCAAATCTGTGAGTTGAACACACACAACACAAAGAAGTTACTGAGAATTCTTCTGTCTAGCATTATATGAAGAAATCCCGTTTCCAACGAAGGCCCCAAAGTGGTGCAAATATCCACTTGTAGAATTTAGAAACAGAGTGTTTCCAAACTGCTGTATGAACAGAAAGGTTAAACTCTGTGAGCTGAATGCACACATCACATAGTAGTTTCTGAGAATGATTCTGTCTTGTTTTTATACCAAGATATTTCCTTTTCTCACATAGGCCTCAAATCGCTTGAAATCTCCAATTTCAAATTCCAGAAAAAGAGAGTTTCAAATCTGCTCTGTCCAAAGAAAGGTTCAACTCTGTGAGCTGAATACACACAACACAAAGAAGTTACTGAAAATTCTTCTGTCTAGCATTATATGAAGAAATCCCGTTTCCAACGAAGTCCTCAAAGAGGTCCAAATATCCACTTGCAGACTTTACAAACAGAGTGTTTCCAAACTGCTGTATGAACAGAAAGGTTAAACTCTGTGAGCTGAATGCACACATCACATAGTAGTTTCTGAGAATCATTCTGTCTAGTTTTTATAGGAAGATATTTCCTTTTCTAACATTGGCCTCAAATCGCTTGAAATCTCCAATTGCAATTTCCACAAAAACAGAGTTTCAAATCTGCTCTGTCCAAAGAAAGGTTCAACTCTGTGAGCTGAATACACACAACACAAAGAAGTTACTCAAAATTCTTCTGTCTAGCATTATATAAAGAAATCCCGTTTCCAACGAAGTCCTCAAAGAGGTCCAAATATCCACTTGCAGACTTTACAAACAGAGTGTTTCCAAACTGCTCTATGAACAGAAAGGTTAAACTCTGTGAGCTGAATGCACACATCACATAGTAGTTTCTGAGAATGATTCTGTCTAGTTTCTATACGAAGATATTTCCTTTTCTAACATTGGCCTCAAATCGCTTGAAATCTCAAATTCCAAATTCCAGAAAAAGACAGTTTCAAACCTGCAGTGTGTAAGGAAATGTTCAAATCTGTGAGTTGAATACACACAGCACAAAGAAGTTACTGAGAATTCTTCTGTCTAGCATTATATGAAGAAATCCCGTTTCCAACGAAGGCCTCAAAGTGGAGCAAATATCCACTTCTAGACTTTAGAAACAGAGTTTTTCCAAACCGCTCTATGAACAGAAAAGTTAAACTCTGTGAGCTGAACGCACACATCACAAAGTTGTTTCTGAGAATGATTCTGTCTAGTTTTTATACCAAGATATTTCTTTTTCTAACATTGGCCTAAAATCGCTTGAAATCTCCAATTGCAATTTCCACAAAAAGAGAGTTTCAAATCTGCTCTGTCCAAAGAAATGTTCAACTCTGTGAGCTGAATACACACGACACAAAGAAGTTACTGAAAATTCTTCTCTCTAGCATTATATGAAGAAATCCCGTTTCCAACGAAGTCCTCAAAGAGGTCCAAATATCCACTTGCAGACTTTACAAACAGAGTGTTTCCAAACTGCTCTATGAACAGAAAGGTTAAATTCTGTGAGCTGAATGCACACATCACATAGTAGTTTCTGAGAATGATTCTGTCTAGTTTTTATACCAAGATATTTCCTTTTCTAACATTGGCCTCAAATCTCTTGAAATCTCCAATTTCAAGTTCCAGAAAAAGAGAGTTTCAAATCTGCTCTGTCCAAAGAAAGGTTCAACTCTGTGAGCTGAATACACACAACACAAAGAAGTTACTGAAAATTCTTCTGTCTAGCATTATAGGAGGAAATCCCGTTTCCAACGAAGGCCTCAAAGAGTTCCAAATATCCACTTGCAGACTTTACAATCAGAGTGTTTCCAAACTGTTCTATGAACAGAAAGGTTAAACTCTGTGAGCTGAATGCACACATCACATAGTAGTTTCTGAGAATCATTCTGTCTAGTTTTTATACCAAGATATTTCCTTTTCTCACATTGGCCTCGAATCGCCTGAAATCTCAAATTCCAAATTCCAGAAAAAGACAGTTTCAAACCTGCAGTGTGTAAGGAAAGGTTCAAATCTGTGAGTTGAATACACACAACACAAAGAAGTTACTGAGAATTCTTCTGTCTAGCATTATATGAAGAAATCCCGTTTCCAACGAAGGCCTCAAAGTGGTGCAAATATCCACTTGTAGACTTTAGAAACAGAGTGTTTCCAAACTGCTCTATGAACAGAAAAGTTAAACTCTGTGAGCTGAACGCACACATCACAAAGTTGTTTCTGAGAATGATTCTGTCTAGTTTTTATACCAAGATATTTCTTTTTCTAACATTGGCCTAAATTCGCTTGAAATCTCCAATTGCAATTTCCCCAAAAAGAGAGTTTCAAATCTGCTCTGTCCAAAGAAAGGTTCAACTCTGTGAGCTGAATACACACAACACAAAGAAGTTACTGAAAATTCTTCTGTCTAGCATTATATGAAGAAATCCCGTTTCCAACGAAGTCCTCAAAGAGGTCCAAATATCCACTTGCAGACTTGACAAACAGAGTGTTTCCAAACTGCTGTATGAACAGAAAGGTTAAACTCTGTGAGCTGAATGCACACATCACATAGTAGTTTCTGAGAATCATTCTGTCTAGTTTTTATACCAAGATATTTCCTTTTCTCACATTGGCCTCAAATCGCTTGAAATCTCAAATTCCAAATTCCAGAAAAAGACAGTTTCAAACTGGAGTGTGTAAGGAAAGGTTCAAATCTGTGAGTTGAACACACACAACACAAAGAAGTTACTGAGAATTCTTCTGTCTAGCATTATATGAAGAAATCCCGTTTCCAACGAAGGCCCCAAAGTGGTGCAAATATCCACTTGTAGAATTTAGAAACAGAGTGTTTCCAAACTGCTGTATGAACAGAAAGGTTAAACTCTGTGAGCTGAATGCACACATCACATAGTAGTTTCTGAGAATGATTCTGTCTTGTTTTTATACCAAGATATTTCCTTTTCTCACATAGGCCTCAAATCGCTTGAAATCTCCAATTTCAAATTCCAGAAAAAGAGAGTTTCAAATCTGCTCTGTCCAAAGAAAGGTTCAACTCTGTGAGCTGAATACACACAACACAAAGAAGTTACTGAAAATTCTTCTGTCTAGCATTATATGAAGAAATCCCGTTTCCAACGAAGTCCTCAAAGAGGTCCAAATATCCACTTGCAGACTTTACAAACAGAGTGTTTCCAAACTGCTGTATGAACAGAAAGGTTAAACTCTGTGAGCTGAATGCACACATCACATAGTAGTTTCTGAGAATCATTCTGTCTAGTTTTTATAGGAAGATATTTCCTTTTCTAACATTGGCCTCAAATCGCTTGAAATCTCCAATTGCAATTTCCACAAAAACAGAGTTTCAAATCTGCTCTGTCCAAAGAAAGGTTCAACTCTGTGAGCTGAATACACACAACACAAAGAAGTTACTCAAAATTCTTCTGTCTAGCATTATATAAAGAAATCCCGTTTCCAACGAAGTCCTCAAAGAGGTCCAAATATCCACTTGCAGACTTTACAAACAGAGTGTTTCCAAACTGCTCTATGAACAGAAAGGTTAAACTCTGTGAGCTGAATGCACACATCACATAGTAGTTTCTGAGAATGATTCTGTCTAGTTTCTATACGAAGATATTTCCTTTTCTAACATTGGCCTCAAATCGCTTGAAATCTCAAATTCCAAATTCCAGAAAAAGACAGTTTCAAACCTGCAGTGTGTAAGGAAATGTTCAAATCTGTGAGTTGAATACACACAGCACAAAGAAGTTACTGAGAATTCTTCTGTCTAGCATTATATGAAGAAATCCCGTTTCCAACGAAGGCCTCAAAGTGGAGCAAATATCCACTTCTAGACTTTAGAAACAGAGTTTTTCCAAACCGCTCTATGAACAGAAAAGTTAAACTCTGTGAGCTGAACGCACACATCACAAAGTTGTTTCTGAGAATGATTCTGTCTAGTTTTTATACCAAGATATTTCTTTTTCTAACATTGGCCTAAAATCGCTTGAAATCTCCAATTGCAATTTCCACAAAAAGAGAGTTTCAAATCTGCTCTGTCCAAAGAAATGTTCAACTCTGTGAGCTGAATACACACGACACAAAGAAGTTACTGAAAATTCTTCTCTCTAGCATTATATGAAGAAATCCCGTTTCCAACGAAGTCCTCAAAGAGGTCCAAATATCCACTTGCAGACTTTACAAACAGAGTGTTTCCAAACTGCTCTATGAACAGAAAGGTTAAATTCTGTGAGCTGAATGCACACATCACATAGTAGTTTCTGAGAATGATTCTGTCTAGTTTTTATACCAAGATATTTCCTTTTCTAACATTGGCCTCAAATCTCTTGAAATCTCCAATTTCAAGTTCCAGAAAAAGAGAGTTTCAAATCTGCTCTGTCCAAAGAAAGGTTCAACTCTGTGAGCTGAATACACACAACACAAAGAAGTTACTGAAAATTCTTCTGTCTAGCATTATAGGAGGAAATCCCGTTTCCAACGAAGGCCTCAAAGAGTTCCAAATATCCACTTGCAGACTTTACAATCAGAGTGTTTCCAAACTGTTCTATGAACAGAAAGGTTAAACTCTGTGAGCTGAATGCACACATCACATAGTAGTTTCTGAGAATCATTCTGTCTAGTTTTTATACCAAGATATTTCCTTTTCTCACATTGGCCTCGAATCGCCTGAAATCTCAAATTCCAAATTCCAGAAAAAGACAGTTTCAAACCTGCAGTGTGTAAGGAAAGGTTCAAATCTGTGAGTTGAATACACACAACACAAAGAAGTTACTGAGAATTCTTCTGTCTAGCATTATATGAAGAAATCCCGTTTCCAACGAAGGCCTCAAAGTGGTGCAAATATCCACTTGTAGACTTTAGAAACAGAGTGTTTCCAAACTGCTCTATGAACAGAAAAGTTAAACTCTGTGAGCTGAACGCACACATCACAAAGTTGTTTCTGAGAATGATTCTGTCTAGTTTTTATACCAAGATATTTCTTTTTCTAACATTGGCCTAAAATCGCTTGAAATCTCCAATTGCAATTTCCACAATAAGAGAGTTTCAAATCTGCTCTGTCCAAAGAAAGGTTCAACTCTGTGAGCTGAATACACACAACACAAAGAAGTTACTGAAAATTCTTCTGTCTAGCATTATATGAAGAAATCCCTTTTCCAACGAAGGCCTCAAAGAGTTCCAAATATCCACTTGCAGAGTTTACAAACAGAGTGTTTCCAAACTGCTGTATGAACAGAAAGGTTAAACTCTGTGAGCTGAATGCACACATCACATAGTAGTTTCTGAGAATGATTGTGTCTAGTTTTTATACGAAGATATTTCCTTTTCTAACATTGGCCTAAAATCGCTTGAAATCTCCAATTGCAATTTCCACAAAAAGAGAGTTTCAAATCTGCTCTGTCCAAAGAAAGGTTCAACTCTGTGAGCTGAATACACACAACACAAAGAAGTTACTCAAAATTCTTCTGTCTAGCATTATATGAAGAAATCCCGTTTCCAACGAAGTCCTCAAAGAGGTCCAAATATCCACTTGCAGACTTTACAAACAGAGTGTTTCCAAACTGCTGTATGAACAGAAAGGTTAAACTCTGTGAGCTGAATGCACACATCACATAGCAGTTTCTGAGAATGATTCTGTCTAGGTTTTATACCAAGATATTTCCTTTTCTCACATTGGCCTCAAATCGGTTGAAATCTCCAATTGCAATTTCCACAAAAAGAGAGTTTCAAATCTGCTCTGTCCAAAGAAAGGTTCAACTCTGTGAGCTGAATAGACACAACACAAAGAAGTTACTGAAAATTCTTCTGTCTAGCATTATATGAAGAAATCCCGTTTCCAACGAAGTCCTCAAAGAGTTCAAAATATCCACTTGCAGACTTTACAAACAGAGTGTTTCCAAACTGCTGTATGAACAGAAAGGTTAAACTCTGTGAGCTGAATGCACACATCACATAGTAGTTTCTGAGAATGATTCTGTCTAGTTTTTATGCGAAGATACTTCCTTTTCTAACATTGGCCTCAAATCGCTTGAAATCTCCAATTGCAATTTCCACAAAAAGAGAGTTTCAAATCTGCTCTGTCCAAAGAAAGGTTCAACTCTGTGAGCTGAATACACACAACACAAAGAAGTTACTGAAAATTCTTCTGTCTAGCATTATATGAAGAAATCCCGTTTCCAACGAAGTCCTCAAATAGGTCCAATTATCCACTTGCAGTCTTTACAAACAGAGTGTTTCCAAACTGTTCTATGAACAGAAAGGTTAAACTCTGTGAGCTGAATGCACACATCACATAGTAGTTTCTGAGAATCATTCTGTCTAGTTTTTATACCAAGATATTTCCTTTTCTCACATTGGCCTCAAATCGCCTGAAATCTCAAATTCCAAATTCCAGAAAAAGACAGTTTCAAACCTGCAGTGTGTAAGGAAAGGTTCAAATCTGTGAGTTGAATACACACAACACAAAGAAGTTACTGAGAATTCTTCTGTCTAGCATTATATGAAGAAATCCCGTTTCCAACGAAGGCCTCAAAGTGGTCCAAATATCCACTTGCAGAATTTACAAACAGAGTGTTTCCAAACTGCTCTATGAACAGAAAGGTTAAACTCTGTGAGCTGAATCACACATCACATAGTAGTTTCTGAGAATCATTCTGTCTAGTTTTTATACCAAGATATTTCCTTTTCTCACATTGGCCTCAAATCGCTTGAAATCTCAAATTCCAAATTCCAGAAAAAGACAGTTTCAAACCTGCAGTGTGTAAGGAAAGGTTCAAATCTGTGAGTTGAATACACACAACACAAAGAAGTTACTGAGAATTCTTCTGTCTAGCATTATATGAAGAAATCCCGTTTCCAACGAAGGCCTCAAAGTGGTGCAAATATCCACTTGTAGACTTTAGAAACAGAGTGTTTCCAAACTGCTCTATGAACAGAAAAGTTAAACTCTGTGAGCTGAACGCACACATCACAAAGTTGTTTCTGAGAATGATTCTGTCTAGTTTTTATACCAAGATATTTCTTTTTCTAACATTGGCCTAAAATCGCTTGAAATCTCCAATTGCAATTTCCCCAAAAAGAGAGTTTCAAATCTGCTCTGTCCAAAGAAAGGTTCAACTCTGTGAGCTGAATACACACAACACAAAGAAGTTACTGAAAATTCTTCTGTCTAGCATTATATGAAGAAATCCCGTTTCCAACGAAGTCCTCAAAGAGGTCCAAATATCCACTTGCAGACTTGACAAACAGAGTGTTTCCAAACTGCTGTATGAACAGAAAGGTTAAACTCTGTGAGCTGAATGCACACATCACATAGTAGTTTCTGAGAATCATTCTGTCTAGTTTTTATACCAAGATATTTCCTTTTCTCACATTGGCCTCAAATCGCTTGAAATCTCAAATTCCAAATTCCAGAAAAAGACAGTTTCAAACTGGAGTGTGTAAGGAAAGGTTCAAATCTGTGAGTTGAACACACACAACACAAAGAAGTTACTGAGAATTCTTCTGTCTAGCATTATATGAAGAAATCCCGTTTCCAACGAAGGCCCCAAAGTGGTGCAAATATCCACTTGTAGAATTTAGAAACAGAGTGTTTCCAAACTGCTGTATGAACAGAAAGGTTAAACTCTGTGAGCTGAATGCACACATCACATAGTAGTTTCTGAGAATGATTCTGTCTTGTTTTTATACCAAGATATTTCCTTTTCTCACATAGGCCTCAAATCGCTTGAAATCTCCAATTTCAAATTCCAGAAAAAGAGAGTTTCAAATCTGCTCTGTCCAAAGAAAGGTTCAACTCTGTGAGCTGAATACACACAACACAAAGAAGTTACTGAAAATTCTTCTGTCTAGCATTATATGAAGAAATCCCGTTTCCAACGAAGTCCTCAAAGAGGTCCAAATATCCACTTGCAGACTTTACAAACAGAGTGTTTCCAAACTGCTGTATGAACAGAAAGGTTAAACTCTGTGAGCTGAATGCACACATCACATAGTAGTTTCTGAGAATCATTCTGTCTAGTTTTTATAGGAAGATATTTCCTTTTCTAACATTGGCCTCAAATCGCTTGAAATCTCCAATTGCAATTTCCACAAAAACAGAGTTTCAAATCTGCTCTGTCCAAAGAAAGGTTCAACTCTGTGAGCTGAATACACACAACACAAAGAAGTTACTCAAAATTCTTCTGTCTAGCATTATATAAAGAAATCCCGTTTCCAACGAAGTCCTCAAAGAGGTCCAAATATCCACTTGCAGACTTTACAAACAGAGTGTTTCCAAACTGCTCTATGAACAGAAAGGTTAAACTCTGTGAGCTGAATGCACACATCACATAGTAGTTTCTGAGAATGATTCTGTCTAGTTTCTATACGAAGATATTTCCTTTTCTAACATTGGCCTCAAATCGCTTGAAATCTCAAATTCCAAATTCCAGAAAAAGACAGTTTCAAACCTGCAGTGTGTAAGGAAATGTTCAAATCTGTGAGTTGAATACACACAGCACAAAGAAGTTACTGAGAATTCTTCTGTCTAGCATTATATGAAGAAATCCCGTTTCCAACGAAGGCCTCAAAGTGGAGCAAATATCCACTTCTGGACTTTAGAAACAGAGTTTTTCCAAACCGCTCTATGAACAGAAAAGTTAAACTCTGTGAGCTGAACGCACACATCACAAAGTTGTTTCTGAGAATGATTCTGTCTAGTTTTTATACCAAGATATTTCTTTTTCTAACATTTGCCTAAAATCGCTTGAAATCTCCAATTGCAATTTCCACAAAAAGAGAGTTTCAAATCTGCTCTGTCCAAAGAAATGTTCAACTCTGTGAGCTGAATACACACGACACAAAGAAGTTACTGAAAATTCTTCTCTCTAGCATTATATGAAGAAATCCCGTTTCCAACGAAGTCCTCAAAGAGGTCCAAATATCCACTTGCAGACTTTACAAACAGAGTGTTTCCAAACTGCTCTATGAACAGAAAGGTTAAATTCTGTGAGCTGAATGCACACATCACATAGTAGTTTCTGAGAATGATTCTGTCTAGTTTTTATACCAAGATATTTCCTTTTCTAACATTGGCCTCAAATCTCTTGAAATCTCCAATTTCAAGTTCCAGAAAAAGAGAGTTTCAAATCTGCTCTGTCCAAAGAAAGGTTCAACTCTGTGAGCTGAATACACACAACACAAAGAAGTTACTGAAAATTCTTCTGTCTAGCATTATAGGAGGAAATCCCGTTTCCAACGAAGGCCTCAAAGAGTTCCAAATATCCACTTGCAGACTTTACAATCAGAGTGTTTCCAAACTGTTCTATGAACAGAAAGGTTAAACTCTGTGAGCTGAATGCACACATCACATAGTAGTTTCTGAGAATCATTCTGTCTAGTTTTTATACCAAGATATTTCCTTTTCTCACATTGGCCTCAAATCGCCTGAAATCTCAAATTCCAAATTCCAGAAAAAGACAGTTTCAAACCTGCAGTGTGTAAGGAAAGGTTCAAATCTGTGAGTTGAATACACACAACACAAAGAAGTTACTGAGAATTCTTCTGTCTAGCATTATATGAAGAAATCCCGTTTCCAACGAAGGCCTCAAAGTGGTCCAAATATCCACTTGCAGAATTTACAAACCGAGTGTTTCCAAACTGCTCTATGAACAGAAAGGTTAAACTCTGTGAGCTGAATCACACATCACATAGTAGTTTCTGAGAATCATTCTGTCTAGTTTTTATACCAAGATATTTCCTTTTCTCACATTGGCCTCAAATCGCTTGAAATCTCAAATTCCAAATTCCAGAAAAAGACAGTTTCAAACCTGCAGTGTGTAAGGAAAGGTTCAAATCTGTGAGTTGAATACACACAACACAAAGAAGTTACTGAGAATTCTTCTGTCTAGCATTATATGAAGAAATCCCGTTTCCAACGAAGGCCTCAAAGTGGTGCAAATATCCACTTGTAGACTTTAGAAACAGAGTGTTTCCAAACTGCTCTATGAACAGAAAAGTTAAACTCTGTGAGCTGAACGCACACATCACAAAGTTGTTTCTGAGAATGATTCTGTCTAGTTTTTATACCAAGATATTTCTTTTTCTAACATTGGCCTAAAATCGCTTGAAATCTCCAATTGCAATTTCCACAATAAGAGAGTTTCAAATCTGCTCTGTCCAAAGAAAGGTTCAACTCTGTGAGCTGAATACACACAACACAAAGAAGTTACTGAAAATTCTTCTGTCTAGCATTATATGAAGAAATCCCTTTTCCAACGAAGGCCTCAAAGAGTTCCAAATATCCACTTGCAGAGTTTACAAACAGAGTGTCTCCAAACTGCTGTATGAACAGAAAGGTTAAACTCTGTGAGCTGAATGCACACATCACATAGTAGTTTCTGAGAATGATTGTGTCTAGTTTTTATACGAAGATATTTCCTTTTCTAACATTGGCCTAAAATCGCTTGAAATCTCCAATTGCAATTTCCACAAAAAGAGAGTTTCAAATCTGCTCTGTCCAAAGAAAGGTTCAACTCTGTGAGCTGAATACACACAACACAAAGAAGTTACTCAAAATTCTTCTGTCTAGCATTATATGAAGAAATCCCGTTTCCAACGAAGTCCTCAAAGAGGTCCAAATATCCACTTGCAGACTTTACAAACAGAGTGTTTCCAAACTGCTGTATGAACAGAAAGGTTAAACTCTGTGAGCTGAATGCACACATCACATAGCAGTTTCTGAGAATGATTCTGTCTAGGTTTTATACCAAGATATTTCCTTTTCTCACATTGGCCTCAAATCGGTTGAAATCTCCAATTGCAATTTCCACAAAAAGAGAGTTTCAAATCTGCTCTGTCCAAAGAAAGGTTCAACTCTGTGAGCTGAATAGACACAACACAAAGAAGTTACTGAAAATTCTTCTGTCTAGCATTATATGAAGAAATCCCGTTTCCAACGAAGTCCTCAAAGAGTTCAAAATATCCACTTGCAGACTTTACAAACAGAGTGTTTCCAAACTGCTGTATGAACAGAAAGGTTAAACTCTGTGAGCTGAATGCACACATCACATAGTAGTTTCTGAGAATGATTCTGTCTAGTTTTTATGCGAAGATACTTCCTTTTCTAACATTGGCCTCAAATCGCTTGAAATCTCCAATTGCAATTTCCACAAAAAGAGAGTTTCAAATCTGCTCTGTCCAAAGAAAGGTTCAACTCTGTGAGCTGAATACACACAACACAAAGAAGTTACTGAAAATTCTTCTGTCTAGCATTATATGAAGAAATCCCGTTTCCAACGAAATCCTCAAATAGGTCCAATTATCCACTTGCAGTCTTTACAAACAGAGTGTTTCCAAACTGTTCTATGAACAGAAAGGTTAAACTCTGTGAGCTGAATGCACACATCACATAGTAGTTTCTGAGAATCATTCTGTCTAGTTTTTATACCAAGATATTTCCTTTTCTCACATTGGCCTCAAATCGCCTGAAATCTCAAATTCCAAATTCCAGAAAAAGACAGTTTCAAACCTGCAGTGTGTAAGGAAAGGTTCAAATCTGTGAGTTGAATACACACAACACAAAGAAGTTACTGAGAATTCTTCTGTCTAGCATTATATGAAGAAATCCCGTTTCCAACGAAGGCCTCAAAGTGGTCGAAATATCCACTTGCAGAATTTACAAACAGAGTGTTTCCAAACTGCTCTATGAACAGAAAGGTTAAACTCTGTGAGCTGAATGCACACATCACATAGTAGTTTCTGAGAATCATTCTGTCTAGTTTTTATAGGAAGATATTTCCTTTTCTAACATTGGCCTCAAATCGCTTGAAATCTCCAATTGCAATTTCCACAAAAACAGAGTTTCAAATCTGCTCTGTCCAAAGAAAGGTTCAACTCTGTGAGCTGAATACACACAACACAAAGAAGTTACTCAAAATTCTTCTGTCTAGCATTATATAAAGAAATCCCGTTTCCAACGAAGTCCTCAAAGAGGTCCAAATATCCACTTGCAGACTTTACAAACAGAGTGTTTCCAAACTGCTCTATGAACAGAAAGGTTAAACTCTGTGAGCTGAATGCACACATCACATAGTAGTTTCTGAGAATGATTCTGTCTAGTTTCTATACGAAGATATTTCCTTTTCTAACATTGGCCTCAAATCGCTTGAAATCTCAAATTCCAAATTCCAGAAAAAGACAGTTTCAAACCTGCAGTGTGTAAGGAAATGTTCAAATCTGTGAGTTGAATACACACAGCACAAAGAAGTTACTGAGAATTCTTCTGTCTAGCATTATATGAAGAAATCCCGTTTCCAACGAAGGCCTCAAAGTGGAGCAAATATCCACTTCTAGACTTTAGAAACAGAGTTTTTCCAAACCGCTCTATGAACAGAAAAGTTAAACTCTGTGAGCTGAACGCACACATCACAAAGTTGTTTCTGAGAATGATTCTGTCTAGTTTTTATACCAAGATATTTCTTTTTCTAACATTGGCCTAAAATCGCTTGAAATCTCCAATTGCAATTTCCACAAAAAGAGAGTTTCAAATCTGCTCTGTCCAAAGAAATGTTCAACTCTGTGAGCTGAATACACACGACACAAAGAAGTTACTGAAAATTCTTCTCTCTAGCATTATATGAAGAAATCCCGTTTCCAACGAAGTCCTCAAAGAGGTCCAAATATCCACTTGCAGACTTTACAAACAGAGTGTTTCCAAACTGCTCTATGAACAGAAAGGTTAAATTCTGTGAGCTGAATGCACACATCACATAGTAGTTTCTGAGAATGATTCTGTCTAGTTTTTATACCAAGATATTTCCTTTTCTAACATTGGCCTCAAATCTCTTGAAATCTCCAATTTCAAGTTCCAGAAAAAGAGAGTTTCAAATCTGCTCTGTCCAAAGAAAGGTTCAACTCTGTGAGCTGAATACACACAACACAAAGAAGTTACTGAAAATTCTTCTGTCTAGCATTATAGGAGGAAATCCCGTTTCCAACGAAGGCCTCAAAGAGTTCCAAATATCCACTTGCAGACTTTACAATCAGAGTGTTTCCAAACTGTTCTATGAACAGAAAGGTTAAACTCTGTGAGCTGAATGCACACATCACATAGTAGTTTCTGAGAATCATTCTGTCTAGTTTTTATACCAAGATATTTCCTTTTCTCACATTGGCCTCGAATCGCCTGAAATCTCAAATTCCAAATTCCAGAAAAAGACAGTTTCAAACCTGCAGTGTGTAAGGAAAGGTTCAAATCTGTGAGTTGAATACACACAACACAAAGAAGTTACTGAGAATTCTTCTGTCTAGCATTATATGAAGAAATCCCGTTTCCAACGAAGGCCTCAAAGTGGTGCAAATATCCACTTGTAGACTTTAGAAACAGAGTGTTTCCAAACTGCTCTATGAACAGAAAAGTTAAACTCTGTGAGCTGAACGCACACATCACAAAGTTGTTTCTGAGAATGATTCTGTCTAGTTTTTATACCAAGATATTTCTTTTTCTAACATTGGCCTAAATTCGCTTGAAATCTCCAATTGCAATTTCCCCAAAAAGAGAGTTTCAAATCTGCTCTGTCCAAAGAAAGGTTCAACTCTGTGAGCTGAATACACACAACACAAAGAAGTTACTGAAAATTCTTCTGTCTAGCATTATATGAAGAAATCCCGTTTCCAACGAAGTCCTCAAAGAGGTCCAAATATCCACTTGCAGACTTGACAAACAGAGTGTTTCCAAACTGCTGTATGAACAGAAAGGTTAAACTCTGTGAGCTGAATGCACACATCACATAGTAGTTTCTGAGAATCATTCTGTCTAGTTTTTATACCAAGATATTTCCTTTTCTCACATTGGCCTCAAATCGCTTGAAATCTCAAATTCCAAATTCCAGAAAAAGACAGTTTCAAACTGGAGTGTGTAAGGAAAGGTTCAAATCTGTGAGTTGAACACACACAACACAAAGAAGTTACTGAGAATTCTTCTGTCTAGCATTATATGAAGAAATCCCGTTTCCAACGAAGGCCCCAAAGTGGTGCAAATATCCACTTGTAGAATTTAGAAACAGAGTGTTTCCAAACTGCTGTATGAACAGAAAGGTTAAACTCTGTGAGCTGAATGCACACATCACATAGTAGTTTCTGAGAATGATTCTGTCTTGTTTTTATACCAAGATATTTCCTTTTCTCACATAGGCCTCAAATCGCTTGAAATCTCCAATTTCAAATTCCAGAAAAAGAGAGTTTCAAATCTGCTCTGTCCAAAGAAAGGTTCAACTCTGTGAGCTGAATACACACAACACAAAGAAGTTACTGAAAATTCTTCTGTCTAGCATTATATGAAGAAATCCCGTTTCCAACGAAGTCCTCAAAGAGGTCCAAATATCCACTTGCAGACTTTACAAACAGAGTGTTTCCAAACTGCTGTATGAACAGAAAGGTTAAACTCTGTGAGCTGAATGCACACATCACATAGTAGTTTCTGAGAATCATTCTGTCTAGTTTTTATAGGAAGATATTTCCTTTTCTAACATTGGCCTCAAATCGCTTGAAATCTCCAATTGCAATTTCCACAAAAACAGAGTTTCAAATCTGCTCTGTCCAAAGAAAGGTTCAACTCTGTGAGCTGAATACACACAACACAAAGAAGTTACTCAAAATTCTTCTGTCTAGCATTATATAAAGAAATCCCGTTTCCAACGAAGTCCTCAAAGAGGTCCAAATATCCACTTGCAGACTTTACAAACAGAGTGTTTCCAAACTGCTCTATGAACAGAAAGGTTAAACTCTGTGAGCTGAATGCACACATCACATAGTAGTTTCTGAGAATGATTCTGTCTAGTTTCTATACGAAGATATTTCCTTTTCTAACATTGGCCTCAAATCGCTTGAAATCTCAAATTCCAAATTCCAGAAAAAGACAGTTTCAAACCTGCAGTGTGTAAGGAAATGTTCAAATCTGTGAGTTGAATACACACAGCACAAAGAAGTTACTGAGAATTCTTCTGTCTAGCATTATATGAAGAAATCCCGTTTCCAACGAAGGCCTCAAAGTGGAGCAAATATCCACTTCTAGACTTTAGAAACAGAGTTTTTCCAAACCGCTCTATGAACAGAAAAGTTAAACTCTGTGAGCTGAACGCACACATCACAAAGTTGTTTCTGAGAATGATTCTGTCTAGTTTTTATACCAAGATATTTCTTTTTCTAACATTGGCCTAAAATCGCTTGAAATCTCCAATTGCAATTTCCACAAAAAGAGAGTTTCAAATCTGCTCTGTCCAAAGAAATGTTCAACTCTGTGAGCTGAATACACACGACACAAAGAAGTTACTGAAAATTCTTCTCTCTAGCATTATATGAAGAAATCCCGTTTCCAACGAAGTCCTCAAAGAGGTCCAAATATCCACTTGCAGACTTTACAAACAGAGTGTTTCCAAACTGCTCTATGAACAGAAAGGTTAAATTCTGTGAGCTGAATGCACACATCACATAGTAGTTTCTGAGAATGATTCTGTCTAGTTTTTATACCAAGATATTTCCTTTTCTAACATTGGCCTCAAATCTCTTGAAATCTCCAATTTCAAGTTCCAGAAAAAGAGAGTTTCAAATCTGCTCTGTCCAAAGAAAGGTTCAACTCTGTGAGCTGAATACACACAACACAAAGAAGTTACTGAAAATTCTTCTGTCTAGCATTATAGGAGGAAATCCCGTTTCCAACGAAGGCCTCAAAGAGTTCCAAATATCCACTTGCAGACTTTACAATCAGAGTGTTTCCAAACTGTTCTATGAACAGAAAGGTTAAACTCTGTGAGCTGAATGCACACATCACATAGTAGTTTCTGAGAATCATTCTGTCTAGTTTTTATACCAAGATATTTCCTTTTCTCACATTGGCCTCGAATCGCCTGAAATCTCAAATTCCAAATTCCAGAAAAAGACAGTTTCAAACCTGCAGTGTGTAAGGAAAGGTTCAAATCTGTGAGTTGAATACACACAACACAAAGAAGTTACTGAGAATTCTTCTGTCTAGCATTATATGAAGAAATCCCGTTTCCAACGAAGGCCTCAAAGTGGTGCAAATATCCACTTGTAGACTTTAGAAACAGAGTGTTTCCAAACTGCTCTATGAACAGAAAAGTTAAACTCTGTGAGCTGAACGCACACATCACAAAGTTGTTTCTGAGAATGATTCTGTCTAGTTTTTATACCAAGATATTTCTTTTTCTAACATTGGCCTAAAATCGCTTGAAATCTCCAATTGCAATTTCCACAATAAGAGAGTTTCAAATCTGCTCTGTCCAAAGAAAGGTTCAACTCTGTGAGCTGAATACACACAACACAAAGAAGTTACTGAAAATTCTTCTGTCTAGCATTATATGAAGAAATCCCTTTTCCAACGAAGGCCTCAAAGAGTTCCAAATATCCACTTGCAGAGTTTACAAACAGAGTGTTTCCAAACTGCTGTATGAACAGAAAGGTTAAACTCTGTGAGCTGAATGCACACATCACATAGTAGTTTCTGAGAATGATTGTGTCTAGTTTTTATACGAAGATATTTCCTTTTCTAACATTGGCCTAAAATCGCTTGAAATCTCCAATTGCAATTTCCACAAAAAGAGAGTTTCAAATCTGCTCTGTCCAAAGAAAGGTTCAACTCTGTGAGCTGAATACACACAACACAAAGAAGTTACTCAAAATTCTTCTGTCTAGCATTATATGAAGAAATCCCGTTTCCAACGAAGTCCTCAAAGAGGTCCAAATATCCACTTGCAGACTTTACAAACAGAGTGTTTCCAAACTGCTGTATGAACAGAAAGGTTAAACTCTGTGAGCTGAATGCACACATCACATAGCAGTTTCTGAGAATGATTCTGTCTAGGTTTTATACCAAGATATTTCCTTTTCTCACATTGGCCTCAAATCGGTTGAAATCTCCAATTGCAATTTCCACAAAAAGAGAGTTTCAAATCTGCTCTGTCCAAAGAAAGGTTCAACTCTGTGAGCTGAATAGACACAACACAAAGAAGTTACTGAAAATTCTTCTGTCTAGCATTATATGAAGAAATCCCGTTTCCAACGAAGTCCTCAAAGAGTTCAAAATATCCACTTGCAGACTTTACAAACAGAGTGTTTCCAAACTGCTGTATGAACAGAAAGGTTAAACTCTGTGAGCTGAATGCACACATCACATAGTAGTTTCTGAGAATGATTCTGTCTAGTTTTTATGCGAAGATACTTCCTTTTCTAACATTGGCCTCAAATCGCTTGAAATCTCCAATTGCAATTTCCACAAAAAGAGAGTTTCAAATCTGCTCTGTCCAAAGAAAGGTTCAACTCTGTGAGCTGAATACACACAACACAAAGAAGTTACTGAAAATTCTTCTGTCTAGCATTATATGAAGAAATCCCGTTTCCAACGAAGTCCTCAAATAGGTCCAATTATCCACTTGCAGTCTTTACAAACAGAGTGTTTCCAAACTGTTCTATGAACAGAAAGGTTAAACTCTGTGAGCTGAATGCACACATCACATAGTAGTTTCTGAGAATCATTCTGTCTAGTTTTTATACCAAGATATTTCCTTTTCTCACATTGGCCTCAAATCGCCTGAAATCTCAAATTCCAAATTCCAGAAAAAGACAGTTTCAAACCTGCAGTGTGTAAGGAAAGGTTCAAATCTGTGAGTTGAATACACACAACACAAAGAAGTTACTGAGAATTCTTCTGTCTAGCATTATATGAAGAAATCCCGTTTCCAACGAAGGCCTCAAAGTGGTCCAAATATCCACTTGCAGAATTTACAAACAGAGTGTTTCCAAACTGCTCTATGAACAGAAAGGTTAAACTCTGTGAGCTGAATCACACATCACATAGTAGTTTCTGAGAATCATTCTGTCTAGTTTTTATACCAAGATATTTCCTTTTCTCACATTGGCCTCAAATCGCTTGAAATCTCAAATTCCAAATTCCAGAAAAAGACAGTTTCAAACCTGCAGTGTGTAAGGAAAGGTTCAAATCTGTGAGTTGAATACACACAACACAAAGAAGTTACTGAGAATTCTTCTGTCTAGCATTATATGAAGAAATCCCGTTTCCAACGAAGGCCTCAAAGTGGTGCAAATATCCACTTGTAGACTTTAGAAACAGAGTGTTTCCAAACTGCTCTATGAACAGAAAAGTTAAACTCTGTGAGCTGAACGCACACATCACAAAGTTGTTTCTGAGAATGATTCTGTCTAGTTTTTATACCAAGATATTTCTTTTTCTAACATTGGCCTAAAATCGCTTGAAATCTCCAATTGCAATTTCCCCAAAAAGAGAGTTTCAAATCTGCTCTGTCCAAAGAAAGGTTCAACTCTGTGAGCTGAATACACACAACACAAAGAAGTTACTGAAAATTCTTCTGTCTAGCATTATATGAAGAAATCCCGTTTCCAACGAAGTCCTCAAAGAGGTCCAAATATCCACTTGCAGACTTGACAAACAGAGTGTTTCCAAACTGCTGTATGAACAGAAAGGTTAAACTCTGTGAGCTGAATGCACACATCACATAGTAGTTTCTGAGAATCATTCTGTCTAGTTTTTATACCAAGATATTTCCTTTTCTCACATTGGCCTCAAATCGCTTGAAATCTCAAATTCCAAATTCCAGAAAAAGACAGTTTCAAACTGGAGTGTGTAAGGAAAGGTTCAAATCTGTGAGTTGAACACACACAACACAAAGAAGTTACTGAGAATTCTTCTGTCTAGCATTATATGAAGAAATCCCGTTTCCAACGAAGGCCCCAAAGTGGTGCAAATATCCACTTGTAGAATTTAGAAACAGAGTGTTTCCAAACTGCTGTATGAACAGAAAGGTTAAACTCTGTGAGCTGAATGCACACATCACATAGTAGTTTCTGAGAATGATTCTGTCTTGTTTTTATACCAAGATATTTCCTTTTCTCACATAGGCCTCAAATCGCTTGAAATCTCCAATTTCAAATTCCAGAAAAAGAGAGTTTCAAATCTGCTCTGTCCAAAGAAAGGTTCAACTCTGTGAGCTGAATACACACAACACAAAGAAGTTACTGAAAATTCTTCTGTCTAGCATTATATGAAGAAATCCCGTTTCCAACGAAGTCCTCAAAGAGGTCCAAATATCCACTTGCAGACTTTACAAACAGAGTGTTTCCAAACTGCTGTATGAACAGAAAGGTTAAACTCTGTGAGCTGAATGCACACATCACATAGTAGTTTCTGAGAATCATTCTGTCTAGTTTTTATAGGAAGATATTTCCTTTTCTAACATTGGCCTCAAATCGCTTGAAATCTCCAATTGCAATTTCCACAAAAACAGAGTTTCAAATCTGCTCTGTCCAAAGAAAGGTTCAACTCTGTGAGCTGAATACACACAACACAAAGAAGTTACTCAAAATTCTTCTGTCTAGCATTATATAAAGAAATCCCGTTTCCAACGAAGTCCTCAAAGAGGTCCAAATATCCACTTGCAGACTTTACAAACAGAGTGTTTCCAAACTGCTCTATGAACAGAAAGGTTAAACTCTGTGAGCTGAATGCACACATCACATAGTAGTTTCTGAGAATGATTCTGTCTAGTTTCTATACGAAGATATTTCCTTTTCTAACATTGGCCTCAAATCGCTTGAAATCTCAAATTCCAAATTCCAGAAAAAGACAGTTTCAAACCTGCAGTGTGTAAGGAAATGTTCAAATCTGTGAGTTGAATACACACAGCACAAAGAAGTTACTGAGAATTCTTCTGTCTAGCATTATATGAAGAAATCCCGTTTCCAACGAAGGCCTCAAAGTGGAGCAAATATCCACTTCTGGACTTTAGAAACAGAGTTTTTCCAAACCGCTCTATGAACAGAAAAGTTAAACTCTGTGAGCTGAACGCACACATCACAAAGTTGTTTCTGAGAATGATTCTGTCTAGTTTTTATACCAAGATATTTCTTTTTCTAACATTTGCCTAAAATCGCTTGAAATCTCCAATTGCAATTTCCACAAAAAGAGAGTTTCAAATCTGCTCTGTCCAAAGAAATGTTCAACTCTGTGAGCTGAATACACACGACACAAAGAAGTTACTGAAAATTCTTCTCTCTAGCATTATATGAAGAAATCCCGTTTCCAACGAAGTCCTCAAAGAGGTCCAAATATCCACTTGCAGACTTTACAAACAGAGTGTTTCCAAACTGCTCTATGAACAGAAAGGTTAAATTCTGTGAGCTGAATGCACACATCACATAGTAGTTTCTGAGAATGATTCTGTCTAGTTTTTATACCAAGATATTTCCTTTTCTAACATTGGCCTCAAATCTCTTGAAATCTCCAATTTCAAGTTCCAGAAAAAGAGAGTTTCAAATCTGCTCTGTCCAAAGAAAGGTTCAACTCTGTGAGCTGAATACACACAACACAAAGAAGTTACTGAAAATTCTTCTGTCTAGCATTATAGGAGGAAATCCCGTTTCCAACGAAGGCCTCAAAGAGTTCCAAATATCCACTTGCAGACTTTACAATCAGAGTGTTTCCAAACTGTTCTATGAACAGAAAGGTTAAACTCTGTGAGCTGAATGCACACATCACATAGTAGTTTCTGAGAATCATTCTGTCTAGTTTTTATACCAAGATATTTCCTTTTCTCACATTGGCCTCAAATCGCCTGAAATCTCAAATTCCAAATTCCAGAAAAAGACAGTTTCAAACCTGCAGTGTGTAAGGAAAGGTTCAAATCTGTGAGTTGAATACACACAACACAAAGAAGTTACTGAGAATTCTTCTGTCTAGCATTATATGAAGAAATCCCGTTTCCAACGAAGGCCTCAAAGTGGTCCAAATATCCACTTGCAGAATTTACAAACCGAGTGTTTCCAAACTGCTCTATGAACAGAAAGGTTAAACTCTGTGAGCTGAATCACACATCACATAGTAGTTTCTGAGAATCATTCTGTCTAGTTTTTATACCAAGATATTTCCTTTTCTCACATTGGCCTCAAATCGCTTGAAATCTCAAATTCCAAATTCCAGAAAAAGACAGTTTCAAACCTGCAGTGTGTAAGGAAAGGTTCAAATCTGTGAGTTGAATACACACAACACAAAGAAGTTACTGAGAATTCTTCTGTCTAGCATTATATGAAGAAATCCCGTTTCCAACGAAGGCCTCAAAGTGGTGCAAATATCCACTTGTAGACTTTAGAAACAGAGTGTTTCCAAACTGCTCTATGAACAGAAAAGTTAAACTCTGTGAGCTGAACGCACACATCACAAAGTTGTTTCTGAGAATGATTCTGTCTAGTTTTTATACCAAGATATTTCTTTTTCTAACATTGGCCTAAAATCGCTTGAAATCTCCAATTGCAATTTCCACAATAAGAGAGTTTCAAATCTGCTCTGTCCAAAGAAAGGTTCAACTCTGTGAGCTGAATACACACAACACAAAGAAGTTACTGAAAATTCTTCTGTCTAGCATTATATGAAGAAATCCCTTTTCCAACGAAGGCCTCAAAGAGTTCCAAATATCCACTTGCAGAGTTTACAAACAGAGTGTCTCCAAACTGCTGTATGAACAGAAAGGTTAAACTCTGTGAGCTGAATGCACACATCACATAGTAGTTTCTGAGAATGATTGTGTCTAGTTTTTATACGAAGATATTTCCTTTTCTAACATTGGCCTAAAATCGCTTGAAATCTCCAATTGCAATTTCCACAAAAAGAGAGTTTCAAATCTGCTCTGTCCAAAGAAAGGTTCAACTCTGTGAGCTGAATACACACAACACAAAGAAGTTACTCAAAATTCTTCTGTCTAGCATTATATGAAGAAATCCCGTTTCCAACGAAGTCCTCAAAGAGGTCCAAATATCCACTTGCAGACTTTACAAACAGAGTGTTTCCAAACTGCTGTATGAACAGAAAGGTTAAACTCTGTGAGCTGAATGCACACATCACATAGCAGTTTCTGAGAATGATTCTGTCTAGGTTTTATACCAAGATATTTCCTTTTCTCACATTGGCCTCAAATCGGTTGAAATCTCCAATTGCAATTTCCACAAAAAGAGAGTTTCAAATCTGCTCTGTCCAAAGAAAGGTTCAACTCTGTGAGCTGAATAGACACAACACAAAGAAGTTACTGAAAATTCTTCTGTCTAGCATTATATGAAGAAATCCCGTTTCCAACGAAGTCCTCAAAGAGTTCAAAATATCCACTTGCAGACTTTACAAACAGAGTGTTTCCAAACTGCTGTATGAACAGAAAGGTTAAACTCTGTGAGCTGAATGCACACATCACATAGTAGTTTCTGAGAATGATTCTGTCTAGTTTTTATGCGAAGATACTTCCTTTTCTAACATTGGCCTCAAATCGCTTGAAATCTCCAATTGCAATTTCCACAAAAAGAGAGTTTCAAATCTGCTCTGTCCAAAGAAAGGTTCAACTCTGTGAGCTGAATACACACAACACAAAGAAGTTACTGAAAATTCTTCTGTCTAGCATTATATGAAGAAATCCCGTTTCCAACGAAATCCTCAAATAGGTCCAATTATCCACTTGCAGTCTTTACAAACAGAGTGTTTCCAAACTGTTCTATGAACAGAAAGGTTAAACTCTGTGAGCTGAATGCACACATCACATAGTAGTTTCTGAGAATCATTCTGTCTAGTTTTTATACCAAGATATTTCCTTTTCTCACATTGGCCTCAAATCGCCTGAAATCTCAAATTCCAAATTCCAGAAAAAGACAGTTTCAAACCTGCAGTGTGTAAGGAAAGGTTCAAATCTGTGAGTTGAATACACACAACACAAAGAAGTTACTGAGAATTCTTCTGTCTAGCATTATATGAAGAAATCCCGTTTCCAACGAAGGCCTCAAAGTGGTCGAAATATCCACTTGCAGAATTTACAAACAGAGTGTTTCCAAACTGCTCTATGAACAGAAAGGTTAAACTCTGTGAGCTGAATCACACATCACATAGTAGTTTCTGAGAATCATTCTGTCTAGTTTTTATACCAAGATATTTCCTTTTCTCACATTGGCCTCAAATCGCTTGAAATCTCAAATTCCAAATTCCAGAAAAAGACAGTTTCAAACCTGCAGTGTGTAAGGAAAGGTTCAAATCTGTGAGTTGAATACACACAACACAAAGAAGTTACTGAGAATTCTTCTGTCTAGCATTATATGAAGAAATCCCGTTTCCAACGAAGGCCTCAAAGTGGTGCAAATATCCACTTGTAGACTTTAGAAACAGAGTGTTTCCAAACTGCTCTATGAACAGAAAAGTTAAACTCTGTGAGCTGAACGCACACATCACAAAGTTGTTTCTGAGAATGATTCTGTCTAGTTTTTATACCAAGATATTTCTTTTTCTAACATTGGCCTAAAATCGCTTGAAATCTCCAATTGCAATTTCCACAAAAAGAGAGTTTCAAATCTGCTCTGTCCAAAGAAAGGTTCAACTCTGTGAGCTGAATACACACAACACAAAGAAGTTACTGAAAATTCTTCTGTCTAGCATTATATGAAGAAATCCCTTTTCCAACGAAGGACTCAAAGAGTTCCAAATATCCACTTGCAGACTTTACCAACAGAGTGTTTCCAAACTGCTGTATGAACAGAAAGGTTAAACTCTGTGAGCTGAATGCACACATCACATAGTAGTTTCTGAGAATGATTCTGTCTAGTTTTTATACGAAGATATTTCCTTTTCTAACATTGGCCTAAAATCGCTTGAAATCTCCAATTGCAATTTCCCCAAAAAGAGAGTTTCAAATCTGCTCTGTCCAAAGAAAGGTTCAACTCTGTGAGCTGAATACACACAACACAAAGAAGTTACTCAAAATTCTTCTGTCTAGCATTATATGAAGAAATCCCGTTTCCAACGAAGTCCTCAAAGAGGTCCAAATATCCACTTGCAGACTTTACAAACAGAGTGTTTCCAAACTGCTGTATGAACAGAAAGGTTAAACTCTGTGAGCTGAATGCACACATCACATAGCAGTTTCTGAGAATGATTCTGTCTAGGTTTTATACCAAGATATTTCCTTTTCTCACATTGGCCTCAAATCGGTTGAAATCTCCAATTGCAATTTCCACAAAAAGAGAGTTTCAAATCTGCTCTGTCCAAAGAAAGGTTCAACTCTGTGAGCTGAATAGACACAACACAAAGAAGTTACTGAAAATTCTTCTGTCTAGCATTATATGAAGAAATCCCGTTTCCAACGAAGTCCTCAAAGAGTTCAAAATATCCACTTGCAGACTTTACAAACAGAGTGTTTCCAAACTGCTGTATGAACAGAAAGGTTAAACTCTGTGAGCTGAATGCACACATCACATAGTAGTTTCTGAGAATGATTCTGTCTAGTTTTTATGCGAAGATACTTCCTTTTCTAACATTGGCCTCAAATCGCTTGAAATCTCCAATTGCAATTTCCACAAAAAGAGAGTTTCAAATCTGCTCTGTCCAAAGAAAGGTTCAACTCTGTGAGCTGAATACACACAACACAAAGAAGTTACTGAAAATTCTTCTGTCTAGCATTATATGAAGAAATCCCGTTTCCAACGAAGTCCTCAAATAGGTCCAATTATCCACTTGCAGTCTTTACAAACAGAGTGTTTCCAAACTGTTCTATGAACAGAAAGGTTAAACTCTGTGAGCTGAATGCACACATCACATAGTAGTTTCTGAGAATCATTCTGTCTAGTTTTTATACCAAGATATTTCCTTTTCTCACATTGGCCTCAAATCGCCTGAAATCTCAAATTCCAAATTCCAGAAAAAGACAGTTTCAAACCTGCAGTGTGTAAGGAAAGGTTCAAATCTGTGAGTTGAATACACACAACACAAAGAAGTTACTGAGAATTCTTCTGTCTAGCATTATATGAAGAAATCCCGTTTCCAACGAAGGCCTCAAAGTGGTCCAAATATCCACTTGCAGAATTTACAAACAGAGTGTTTCCAAACTGCTCTATGAACAGAAAGGTTAAACTCTGTGAGCTGAATCACACATCACATAGTAGTTTCTGAGAATCATTCTGTCTAGTTTTTATACCAAGATATTTCCTTTTCTCACATTGGCCTCAAATCGCTTGAAATCTCAAATTCCAAATTCCAGAAAAAGACAGTTTCAAACCTGCAGTGTGTAAGGAAAGGTTCAAATCTGTGAGTTGAATACACACAACACAAAGAAGTTACTGAGAATTCTTCTGTCTAGCATTATATGAAGAAATCCCGTTTCCAACGAAGGCCTCAAAGTGGTGCAAATATCCACTTGTAGACTTTAGAAACAGAGTGTTTCCAAACTGCTCTATGAACAGAAAAGTTAAACTCTGTGAGCTGAACGCACACATCACAAAGTTGTTTCTGAGAATGATTCTGTCTAGTTTTTATACCAAGATATTTCTTTTTCTAACATTGGCCTAAAATCGCTTGAAATCTCCAATTGCAATTTCCCCAAAAAGAGAGTTTCAAATCTGCTCTGTCCAAAGAAAGGTTCAACTCTGTGAGCTGAATACACACAACACAAAGAAGTTACTGAAAATTCTTCTGTCTAGCATTATATGAAGAAATCCCGTTTCCAACGAAGTCCTCAAAGAGGTCCAAATATCCACTTGCAGACTTGACAAACAGAGTGTTTCCAAACTGCTGTATGAACAGAAAGGTTAAACTCTGTGAGCTGAATGCACACATCACATAGTAGTTTCTGAGAATCATTCTGTCTAGTTTTTATACCAAGATATTTCCTTTTCTCACATTGGCCTCAAATCGCTTGAAATCTCAAATTCCAAATTCCAGAAAAAGACAGTTTCAAACTGGAGTGTGTAAGGAAAGGTTCAAATCTGTGAGTTGAACACACACAACACAAAGAAGTTACTGAGAATTCTTCTGTCTAGCATTATATGAAGAAATCCCGTTTCCAACGAAGGCCCCAAAGTGGTGCAAATATCCACTTGTAGAATTTAGAAACAGAGTGTTTCCAAACTGCTGTATGAACAGAAAGGTTAAACTCTGTGAGCTGAATGCACACATCACATAGTAGTTTCTGAGAATGATTCTGTCTTGTTTTTATACCAAGATATTTCCTTTTCTCACATAGGCCTCAAATCGCTTGAAATCTCCAATTTCAAATTCCAGAAAAAGAGAGTTTCAAATCTGCTCTGTCCAAAGAAAGGTTCAACTCTGTGAGCTGAATACACACAACACAAAGAAGTTACTGAAAATTCTTCTGTCTAGCATTATATGAAGAAATCCCGTTTCCAACGAAGTCCTCAAAGAGGTCCAAATATCCACTTGCAGACTTTACAAACAGAGTGTTTCCAAACTGCTGTATGAACAGAAAGGTTAAACTCTGTGAGCTGAATGCACACATCACATAGTAGTTTCTGAGAATCATTCTGTCTAGTTTTTATAGGAAGATATTTCCTTTTCTAACATTGGCCTCAAATCGCTTGAAATCTCCAATTGCAATTTCCACAAAAACAGAGTTTCAAATCTGCTCTGTCCAAAGAAAGGTTCAACTCTGTGAGCTGAATACACACAACACAAAGAAGTTACTCAAAATTCTTCTGTCTAGCATTATATAAAGAAATCCCGTTTCCAACGAAGTCCTCAAAGAGGTCCAAATATCCACTTGCAGACTTTACAAACAGAGTGTTTCCAAACTGCTCTATGAACAGAAAGGTTAAACTCTGTGAGCTGAATGCACACATCACATAGTAGTTTCTGAGAATGATTCTGTCTAGTTTCTATACGAAGATATTTCCTTTTCTAACATTGGCCTCAAATCGCTTGAAATCTCAAATTCCAAATTCCAGAAAAAGACAGTTTCAAACCTGCAGTGTGTAAGGAAATGTTCAAATCTGTGAGTTGAATACACACAGCACAAAGAAGTTACTGAGAATTCTTCTGTCTAGCATTATATGAAGAAATCCCGTTTCCAACGAAGGCCTCAAAGTGGAGCAAATATCCACTTCTAGACTTTAGAAACAGAGTTTTTCCAAACCGCTCTATGAACAGAAAAGTTAAACTCTGTGAGCTGAACGCACACATCACAAAGTTGTTTCTGAGAATGATTCTGTCTAGTTTTTATACCAAGATATTTCTTTTTCTAACATTGGCCTAAAATCGCTTGAAATCTCCAATTGCAATTTCCACAAAAAGAGAGTTTCAAATCTGCTCTGTCCAAAGCAATGTTCAACTCTGTGAGCTGAATACACACGACACAAAGAAGTTACTGAAAATTCTTCTCTCTAGCATTATATGAAGAAATCCCGTTTCCAACGAAGTCCTCAAAGAGGTCCAAATATCCACTTGCAGACTTTACAAACAGAGTGTTTCCAAACTGCTCTATGAACAGAAAGGTTAAATTCTGCGAGCTGAATGCACACATCACATAGTAGTTTCTGAGAATGATTCTGTCTAGTTTTTATACCAAGATATTTCCTTTTCTAACATTGGCCTCAAATCTCTTGAAATCTCCAATTTCAAGTTCCAGAAAAAGAGAGTTTCAAATCTGCTCTGTCCAAAGAAAGGTTCAACTCTGTGAGCTGAATACACACAACACAAAGAAGTTACTGAAAATTCTTCTGTCTAGCATTATAGGAGGAAATCCCGTTTCCAACGAAGGCCTCAAAGAGTTCCAAATATCCACTTGCAGACTTTACAATCAGAGTGTTTCCAAACTGTTCTATGAACAGAAAGGTTAAACTCTGTGAGCTGAATGCACACATCACATAGTAGTTTCTGAGAATCATTCTGTCTAGTTTTTATACCAAGATATTTCCTTTTCTCACATTGGCCTCAAATCGCCTGAAATCTCAAATTCCAAATTCCAGAAAAAGACAGTTTCAAACCTGCAGTGTGTAAGGAAAGGTTCAAATCTGTGAGTTGAATACACACAACACAAAGAAGTTACTGAGAATTCTTCTGTCTAGCATTATATGAAGAAATCCCGTTTCCAACGAAGGCCTCAAAGTGGTCCAAATATCCACTTGCAGAATTTACAAACCGAGTGTTTCCAAACTGCTCTATGAACAGAAAGGTTAAACTCTGTGAGCTGAATCACACATCACATAGTAGTTTCTGAGAATCATTCTGTCTAGTTTTTATACCAAGATATTTCCTTTTCTCACATTGGCCTCAAATCGCTTGAAATCTCAAATTCCAAATTCCAGAAAAAGACAGTTTCAAACCTGCAGTGTGTAAGGAAAGGTTCAAATCTGTGAGTTGAATACACACAACACAAAGAAGTTACTGAGAATTCTTCTGTCTAGCATTATATGAAGAAATCCCGTTTCCAACGAAGGCCTCAAAGTGGTGCAAATATCCACTTGTAGACTTTAGAAACAGAGTGTTTCCAAACTGCTCTATGAACAGAAAAGTTAAACTCTGTGAGCTGAACGCACACATCACAAAGTTGTTTCTGAGAATGATTCTGTCTAGTTTTTATACCAAGATATTTCTTTTTCTAACATTGGCCTAAAATCGCTTGAAATCTCCAATTGCAATTTCCACAATAAGAGAGTTTCAAATCTGCTCTGTCCAAAGAAAGGTTCAACTCTGTGAGCTGAATACACACAACACAAAGAAGTTACTGAAAATTCTTCTGTCTAGCATTATATGAAGAAATCCCTTTTCCAACGAAGGCCTCAAAGAGTTCCAAATATCCACTTGCAGAGTTTACAAACAGAGTGTCTCCAAACTGCTGTATGAACAGAAAGGTTAAACTCTGTGAGCTGAATGCACACATCACATAGTAGTTTCTGAGAATGATTGTGTCTAGTTTTTATACGAAGATATTTCCTTTTCTAACATTGGCCTAAAATCGCTTGAAATCTCCAATTGCAATTTCCACAAAAAGAGAGTTTCAAATCTGCTCTGTCCAAAGAAAGGTTCAACTCTGTGAGCTGAATACACACAACACAAAGAAGTTACTCAAAATTCTTCTGTCTAGCATTATATGAAGAAATCCCGTTTCCAACGAAGTCCTCAAAGAGGTCCAAATATCCACTTGCAGACTTTACAAACAGAGTGTTTCCAAACTGCTGTATGAACAGAAAGGTTAAACTCTGTGAGCTGAATGCACACATCACATAGCAGTTTCTGAGAATGATTCTGTCTAGGTTTTATACCAAGATATTTCCTTTTCTCACATTGGCCTCAAATCGGTTGAAATCTCCAATTGCAATTTCCACAAAAAGAGAGTTTCAAATCTGCTCTGTCCAAAGAAAGGTTCAACTCTGTGAGCTGAATAGACACAACACAAAGAAGTTACTGAAAATTCTTCTGTCTAGCATTATATGAAGAAATCCCGTTTCCAACGAAGTCCTCAAAGAGTTCAAAATATCCACTTGCAGACTTTACAAACAGAGTGTTTCCAAACTGCTGTATGAACAGAAAGGTTAAACTCTGTGAGCTGAATGCACACATCACATAGTAGTTTCTGAGAATGATTCTGTCTAGTTTTTATGCGAAGATACTTCCTTTTCTAACATTGGCCTCAAATCGCTTGAAATCTCCAATTGCAATTTCCACAAAAAGAGAGTTTCAAATCTGCTCTGTCCAAAGAAAGGTTCAACTCTGTGAGCTGAATACACACAACACAAAGAAGTTACTGAAAATTCTTCTGTCTAGCATTATATGAAGAAATCCCGTTTCCAACGAAATCCTCAAATAGGTCCAATTATCCACTTGCAGTCTTTACAAACAGAGTGTTTCCAAACTGTTCTATGAACAGAAAGGTTAAACTCTGTGAGCTGAATGCACACATCACATAGTAGTTTCTGAGAATCATTCTGTCTAGTTTTTATACCAAGATATTTCCTTTTCTCACATTGGCCTCAAATCGCCTGAAATCTCAAATTCCAAATTCCAGAAAAAGACAGTTTCAAACCTGCAGTGTGTAAGGAAAGGTTCAAATCTGTGAGTTGAATACACACAACACAAAGAAGTTACTGAGAATTCTTCTGTCTAGCATTATATGAAGAAATCCCGTTTCCAACGAAGGCCTCAAAGTGGTCGAAATATCCACTTGCAGAATTTACAAACAGAGTGTTTCCAAACTGCTCTATGAACAGAAAGGTTAAACTCTGTGAGCTGAATCACACATCACATAGTAGTTTCTGAGAATCATTCTGTCTAGTTTTTATACCAAGATATTTCCTTTTCTCACATTGGCCTCAAATCGCTTGAAATCTCAAATTCCAAATTCCAGAAAAAGACAGTTTCAAACCTGCAGTGTGTAAGGAAAGGTTCAAATCTGTGAGTTGAATACACACAACACAAAGAAGTTACTGAGAATTCTTCTGTCTAGCATTATATGAAGAAATCCCGTTTCCAACGAAGGCCTCAAAGTGGTGCAAATATCCACTTGTAGACTTTAGAAACAGAGTGTTTCCAAACTGCTCTATGAACAGAAAAGTTAAACTCTGTGAGCTGAACGCACACATCACAAAGTTGTTTCTGAGAATGATTCTGTCTAGTTTTTATACCAAGATATTTCTTTTTCTAACATTGGCCTAAAATCGCTTGAAATCTCCAATTGCAATTTCCACAATAAGAGAGTTTCAAATCTGCTCTGTCCAAAGAAAGGTTCAACTCTGTGAGCTGAATACACACAACACAAAGAAGTTACTGAAAATTCTTCTGTCTAGCATTATATGAAGAAATCCCTTTTCCAACGAAGGCCTCAAAGAGTTCCAAATATCCACTTGCAGACTTTACAATCAGAGTGTTTCCAAACTGCTGTATGAACAGAAAGGTTAAACTCTGTGAGCTGAATGCACACATCACATAGTAGTTTCTGAGAATGATTCTGTCTAGTTTTTATACGAAGATATTTCCTTTTCTGACATTGGCCTAAAATCGCTTGAAATCTCCAATTGCAATTTCCACAAAAAGAGAGTTTCAAATCTGCTCTGTCCAAAGAAAGGTTCAACTCTGTGAGCTGAGTACACACAACACAAAGAAGTTACTGAAAATTCTTCTGCCTAGCATTATATGAAGAAATCCCGTTTCCAACGAAGTCCTCAAATAGGTCCAATTATCCACTTGCAGACTTTACAAACAGAGTGTTTCCAAACTGTTCTATGAACAGAAAGGTTAAACTCTGTGAGCTGAATGCACACATCACATAGTAGTTTCTGAGAATCATTCTGTCTAGTTTTTATACCAAGATATTTCCTTTTCTCACATTGGCCTCAAATTGCCTGAAATCTCAAATTCCAAATTCCAGAAAAAGACAGTTTCAAACCTGCAGTGTGTAAGGAAAGGTTCAAATCTGTGAGTTGAATACACACAACACAAAGAAGTTACTGAGAATTCTTCTGTCTAGCATTATATGAAGAAATCCCGTTTCCAACGAAGGCCTCAAAGTGGTCCAAATATCCACTTGCAGAATTTACAAACAGAGTGTTTCCAAACTGCTCTATGAACAGAAAGGTTAAACTCTGTGAGCTGAATCACACATCACATAGTAGTTTCTGAGAATCATTCTGTCTAGTTTTTATACCAAGATATTTCCTTTTCTCACATTGGCCTCAAATCGCTTGAAATCTCAAATTCCAAATTCCAGAAAAAGACAGTTTCAAACCTGCAGTGTGTAAGGAAAGGTTCAAATCTGTGAGTTGAATACACACAACACAAAGAAGTTACTGAGAATTCTTCTGTCTAGCATTATATGAAGAAATCCCGTTTCCAACGAAGGCCTCAAAGTGGTGCAAATATCCACTTGTAGACTTTAGAAACAGAGTGTTTCCAAACTGCTCTATGAACAGAAAAGTTAAACTCTGTGAGCTGAACGCACACATCACAAAGTTGTTTCTGAGAATGATTCTGTCTAGTTTTTATACCAAGATATTTCTTTTTCTAACGTTGGCCTAAAATCGCTTGAAATCTCCAATTGCAATTTCCACAATAAGAGAGTTTCAAATCTGCTCTGTCCAAAGAAAGGTTCAACTCTGTGAGCTGAATACACACAACACAAAGAAGTTACTGAAAATTCTTCTGTCTAGCATTATATGAAGAAATCCCTTTTCCAACGAAGGCCTCAAAGAGTTCCAAATATCCACTTGCAGAGTTTACAAACAGAGTGTTTCCAAACTGCTGTATGAACAGAAAGGTTAAACTCTGTGAGCTGAATGCACACATCACATAGTAGTTTCTGAGAATGATTGTGTCTAGTTTTTATACGAAGATATTTCCTTTTCTAACATTGGCCTAAAATCGCTTGAAATCTCCAATTGCAATTTCCACAAAAAGAGAGTTTCAAATGTGCTCTGTCCAAAGAAAGGTTCAACTCTGTGAGCTGAATACACACAACACAAAGAAGTTACTCAAAATTCTTCTGTCTAGCATTATATGAAGAAATCCCGTTTCCAACGAAGTCCTCAAAGAGGTCCAAATATCCACTTGCAGACTTTACAAACAGAGTGTTTCCAAACTGCTGTATGAACAGAAAGGTTAAACTCTGTGAGCTGAATGCACACATCACATAGCAGTTTCTGAGAATGATTCTGTCTAGGTTTTATACCAAGATATTTCCTTTTCTCACATTGGCCTCAAATCGGTTGAAATCTCCAATTGCAATTTCCACAAAAAGAGAGTTTCAAATCTGCTCTGTCCAAAGAAAGGTTCAACTCTGTGAGCTGAATAGACACAACACAAAGAAGTTACTGAAAATTCTTCTGTCTAGCATTATATGAAGAAATCCCGTTTCCAACGAAGTCCTCAAAGAGTTCAAAATATCCACTTGCAGACTTTACAAACAGAGTGTTTCCAAACTGCTGTATGAACAGAAAGGTTAAACTCTGTGAGCTGAATGCACACATCACATAGTAGTTTCTGAGAATGATTCTGTCTAGTTTTTATGCGAAGATACTTCCTTTTCTAACATTGGCCTCAAATCGCTTGAAATCTCCAATTGCAATTTCCACAAAAAGAGAGTTTCAAATCTGCTCTGTCCAAAGAAAGGTTCAACTCTGTGAGCTGAATACACACAACACAAAGAAGTTACTGAAAATTCTTCTGTCTAGCATTATATGAAGAAATCCCGTTTCCAACGAAGTCCTCAAATAGGTCCAATTATCCACTTGCAGACTTTACAAACAGAGTGTTTCCAAACTGCTCTATGAACAGAAAGGTTAAATTCTGTGAGCTGAATGCACACATCACATAGTAGTTTCTGAGAATGATTCTGTCTAGTTTTTATACCAAGATATTTCCTTTTCTAACATTGGCCTCAAATCTCTTGAAATCTCCAATTTCAAGTTCCAGAAAAAGAGAGTTTCAAATCTGCTCTGTCCAAAGAAAGGTTCAACTCTGTGAGCTGAATACACACAACACAAAGAAGTTACTGAAAATTCTTCTGTCTAGCATTATAGGAGGAAATACCGTTTCCAACGAATGCCTCAAAGAGTTCCAAATATCCACTTGCAGACTTTACAATCAGAGTGTTTCCAAACTGCTGTATGAACAGAAAGGTTAAACTCTGTGAGCTGAATGCACACATCACATAGTAGTTTCTGAGAATGATTCTGTCTAGTTTTTATACGAAGATATTTCCTTTTCTGACATTGGCCTAAAATCGCTTGAAATCTCCAATTGCAATTTCCACAAAAAGAGAGTTTCAAATCTGCTCTGTCCAAAGAAAGGTTCAAATCTGTGAGCTGAATACACACAACACAAAGAAGTTACTGAAAATTCTTCTGTCTAGCATTATATGAAGAAATCCCGTTTCCAACGAAGTCCTCAAATAGGTCCAATTATCCACTTGCAGACTTTACAAACAGAGTGTTTCCAAACTGTTCTATGAACAGAAAGGTTAAACTCTGTGAGCTGAATGCACACATCACATAGTAGTTTCTGAGAATCATTCTGTCTAGTTTTTATACCAAGATATTTCCTTTTCTCACATTGGCCTCAAATCGCCTGAAATCTCAAATTCCAAATTCCAGAAAAAGACAGTTTCAAACCTGCAGTGTGTAAGGAAAGGTTCAAATCTGTGAGTTGAATACACACAACACAAAGAAGTTACTGAGAATTCTTCTGTCTAGCATTATATGAAGAAATCCCGTTTCCAACGAAGGCCTCAAAGTGGTCCAAATATCCACTTGCAGAATTTACAAACAGAGTGTTTCCAAACTGCTCTATGAACAGAAAGGTTAAACTCTGTGAGCTGAATCACACATCACATAGTAGTTTCTGAGAATCATTCTGTCTAGTTTTTATACCAAGATATTTCCTTTTCTCACATTGGCCTCAAATCGCTTGAAATCTCAAATTCCAAATTCCAGAAAAAGACAGTTTCAAACCTGCAGTGTGTAAGGAAAGGTTCAAATCTGTGAGTTGAATACACACAACACAAAGAAGTTACTGAGAATTCTTCTGTCTAGCATTATATGAAGAAATCCCGTTTCCAACGAAGGCCTCAAAGTGGTGCAAATATCCACTTGTAGACTTTAGAAACAGAGTGTTTCCAAACTGCTCTATGAACAGAAAAGTTAAACTCTGTGAGCTGAACGCACACATCACAAAGTTGTTTCTGAGAATGATTCTGTCTAGTTTTTATACCAAGATATTTCTTTTTCTAACATTGGCCTAAAATCGCTTGAAATCTCCAATTGCAATTTCCACAATAAGAGAGTTTCAAATCTGCTCTGTCCAAAGAAAGGTTCAACTCTGTGAGCTGAATACACACAACACAAAGAAGTTACTCAAAATTCTTCTGTCTAGCATTATATGAAGAAATCCCTTTTCCAACGAAGGCCTCAAAGAGTTCCAAATATCCACTTGCAGACTTTACAAACAGAGTGTTTCCAAACTGCTGTATGAACAGAAAGGTTAAACTCTGTGAGCTGAATGCACACATCACATAGTAGTTTCTGAGAATGATTGTGTCTAGTTTTTATACGAAGATATTTCCTTTTCTAACATTGGCCTAAAATCGCTTGAAATCTCCAATTGCAATTTCCACAAAAAGAGAGTTTCAAATCTGCTCTGTCCAAAGAAAGGTTCAACTCTGTGAGCTGAATACACACAACACAAAGAAGTTACTCAAAATTCTTCTGTCTAGCATTATATGAAGAAATCCCGTTTCCAACGAAGTCCTCAAAGAGGTCCAAATATCCACTTGCAGACTTTACAAACAGAGTGTTTCCAAACTGCTGTATGAACAGAAAGGTTAAACTCTGTGAGCTGAATGCACACATCACATAGCAGTTTCTGAGAATGATTCTGTCTAGGTTTTATACCAAGATATTTCCTTTTCTCACATTGGCCTCAAATCGGTTGAAATCTCCAATTGCAATTACCACAAAAAGAGAGTTTCAAATCTGCTCTGTCCAAAGAAAGGTTCAACTCTGTGAGCTGAATAGACACAACACAAAGAAGTTACTGAAAATTCTTCTGTCTAGCATTATATGAAGAAATCCCGTTTCCAACGAAGTCCTCAAAGAGTTCAAAATATCCACTTGCAGACTTTACAAACAGAGTGTTTCCAAACTGCTGTATGAACAGAAAGGTTAAACTCTGTGAGCTGAATGCACACATCACATAGTAGTTTCTGAGAATGATTCTGTCTAGTTTTTATGCGAAGATACTTCCTTTTCTAACATTGGCCTCAAATCGCTTGAAATCTCCAATTGCAATTTCCACAAAAAGAGAGTTTCAAATCTGCTCTGTCCAAAGAAAGGTTCAACTCTGTGAGCTGAATACACACAACACAAAGAAGTTACTGAAAATTCTTCTGTCTAGCATTATATGAAGAAATCCCGTTTCCAACGAAGTCCTCAAATAGGTCCAATTATCCACTTGCAGACTTTACAAACAGAGTGTTTCCAAACTGTTCTATGAACAGAAAGGTTAAACTCTGTGAGCTGAATGCACACATCACATAGTAGTTTCTGAGAATCATTCTGTCTAGTTTTTATACCAAGATATTTCCTTTTCTCACATTGGCCTCAAATCGCCTGAAATCTCAAATTCCAAATTCCAGAAAAAGACAGTTTCAAACCTGCAGTGTGTAAGGAAAGGTTCAAATCTGTGAGTTGAATACACACAACACAAAGAAGTTACTGAGAAATCTTCCGTCTAGCATTATATGAAGAAATCCCGTTTCCAACGAAGGCCTCAAAGTGGTCCAAATATCCACTTGCAGAATTTACAAACAGAGTGTTTCCAAACTACTCTATGAACAGAAAGGTTAAACTCTGTGAGCTGAATCACACATCACATAGTAGTTTCTGAGAATCATTCTGTCTAGTTTTTATACCAAGATATTTCCTTTTCTCACATTGGCCTCAAATCGCTTGAAATCTCAAATTCCAAATTCCAGAAAAAGACAGTTTCAAACCTGCAGTGTGTAAGGAAAGGTTCAAATCTGTGAGTTGAATACACACAACACAAAGAAGTTACTGAGAATTCTTCTGTCTAGCATTATATGAAGAAATCCCGTTTCCAACGAAGGCCTCAAAGTGGTGCAAATATCCACTTGTAGACTTTAGAAACAGAGTGTTTCCAAACTGCTCTATGAACAGAAAAGTTAAACTCTGTGAGCTGAACGCACACATCACAAAGTTGTTTCTGAGAATGATTCTGTCTAGTTTTTATACCAAGATATTTCTTTTTCTAACATTGGCCTAAAATCGCTTGAAATCTCCAATTGCAATTTCCACAATAAGAGAGTTTCAAATCTGCTCTGTCCAAAGAAAGGTTCAACTCTGTGAGCTGAATACACACAACACAAAGAAGTTACTCAAAATTCTTCTGTCTAGCATTATATGAAGAAATCCCTTTTCCAACGAAGGCCTCAAAGAGTTCCAAATATCCACTTGCAGACTTTACAATCAGAGTGTTTCCAAACTGCTGTATGAACAGAAAGGTTAAACTCTGTGAGCTGAATGCACACATCACATAGTAGTTTCTGAGAATGATTCTGTCTAGTTTTTATACGAAGATATTTCCTTTTCTGACATTGGCCTAAAATCGCTTGAAATCTCCAATTGCAATTTCCACAAAAAGAGAGTTTCAAATCTGCTCTGTCCAAAGAAAGGTTCAACTCTGTGAGCTGAATACACACAACACAAAGAAGTTACTGAAAATTCTTCTGTCTAGCATTATATGAAGAAATCCCGTTTCCAACGAAGTCCTCAAATAGGTCCAATTATCCACTTGCAGACTTTACAAACAGAGTGTTTCCAAACTGTTCTATGAACAGAAAGGTTAAACTCTGTGAGCTGAATGCACACATCACATAGTAGTTTCTGAGAATCATTCTGTCTAGTTTTTATACCAAGATATTTCCTTTTCTCACATTGGCCTCAAATCGCCTGAAATCTCAAATTCCAAATTCCAGAAAAAGACAGTTTCAAACCTGCAGTGTGTAAGGAAAGGTTCAAATCTGTGAGTTGAATACACACAACACAAAGAAGTTACTGAGAATTCTTCTGTCTAGCATTATATGAAGAAATCCCGTTTCCAACGAAGGCCTCAAAGTGGTCCAAATATCCACTTGCAGAATTTACAAACAGAGTGTTTCCAAACTGCTCTATGAACAGAAAGGTTAAACTCTGTGAGCTGAATCACACATCACATAGTAGTTTCTGAGAATCATTCTGTCTAGTTTTTATACCAAGATATTTCCTTTTCTCACATTGGCCTCAAATCGCTTGAAATCTCAAATTCCAAATTCCAGAAAAAGACAGTTTCAAACCTGCAGTGTGTAAGGAAAGGTTCAAATCTGTGAGTTGAATACACACAACACAAAGAAGTTACTGAGAATTCTTCTGTCTAGCATTATATGAAGAAATCCCGTTTCCAACGAAGGCCTCAAAGTGGTCCAAATATCCACTTGCAGAATTTACAAACAGAGTGTTTCCAAACTGCTCTATGAACAGAAAGGTTAAACTCTGTGAGCTGAATCACACATCACATAGTAGTTTCTGAGAATCATTCTGTCTAGTTTTTATACCAAGATATTTCCTTTTCTCACATTGGCCTCAAATCGCTTGAAATCTAAAATTCCAAATTCCAGAAAAAGACAGTTTCAAACCTGCAGTGTGTAAGGAAAGGTTCAAATCTGTGAGTTGAATACACACAACACAAAGAAGTTACTGAGAATTCTTCTGTCTAGCATTATATGAAGAAATCCCGTTTCCAACGAAGGCCTCAAAGTGGTGCAAATATCCACTTGTAGACTTTAGAAACAGAGTGTTTCCAAACTGCTCTATGAACAGAAAAGTTAAACTCTGTGAGCTGAACGCACACATCACAAAGTTGTTTCTGAGAATGATTCTGTCTAGTTTTTATACCAAGATATTTCTTTTTCTAACATTGGCCTAAAATCGCTTGAAATCTCCAATTGCAATTTCCACAATAAGAGAGTTTCAAATCTGCTCTGTCCAAAGAAAGGTTCAACTCTGTGAGCTGAATACACACAACACAAAGAAGTTACTCAAAATTCTTCTGTCTAGCATTATATGAAGAAATCCCTTTTCCAACGAAGGCCTCAAAGAGTTCCAAATATCCACTTGCAGACTTTACAAACAGAGTGTTTCCAAACTGCTGTATGAACAGAAAGGTTAAACTCTGTGAGCTGAATGCACACATCACATAGTAGTTTCTGAGAATGATTGTGTCTAGTTTTTATACGAAGATATTTCCTTTTCTAACATTGGCCTAAAATCGCTTGAAATCTCCAATTGCAATTTCCACAAAAAGAGAGTTTCAAATCTGCTCTGTCCAAAGAAAGGTTCAACTCTGTGAGCTGAATACACACAACACAAAGAAGTTACTCAAAATTCTTCTGTCTAGCATTATATGAAGAAATCCCGTTTCCAACGAAGTCCTCAAAGAGGTCCAAATATCCACTTGCAGACTTTACAAACAGAGTGTTTCCAAACTGCTGTATGAACAGAAAGGTTAAACTCTGTGAGCTGAATGCACACATCACATAGCAGTTTCTGAGAATGATTCTGTCTAGGTTTTATACCAAGATATTTCCTTTTCTCACATTGGCCTCAAATCGGTTGAAATCTCCAATTGCAATTACCACAAAAAGAGAGTTTCAAATCTGCTCTGTCCAAAGAAAGGTTCAACTCTGTGAGCTGAATAGACACAACACAAAGAAGTTACTGAAAATTCTTCTGTCTAGCATTATATGAAGAAATCCCGTTTCCAACGAAGTCCTCAAAGAGTTCAAAATATCCACTTGCAGACTTTACAAACAGAGTGTTTCCAAACTGCTGTATGAACAGAAAGGTTAAACTCTGTGAGCTGAATGCACACATCACATAGTAGTTTCTGAGAATGATTCTGTCTAGTTTTTATGCGAAGATACTTCCTTTTCTAACATTGGCCTCAAATCGCTTGAAATCTCCAATTGCAATTTCCACAAAAAGAGAGTTTCAAATCTGCTCTGTCCAAAGAAAGGTTCAACTCTGTGAGCTGAATACACACAACACAAAGAAGTTACTGAAAATTCTTCTGTCTAGCATTATATGAAGAAATCCCGTTTCCAACGAAGTCCTCAAATAGGTCCAATTATCCACTTGCAGACTTTACAAACAGAGTGTTTCCAAACTGTTCTATGAACAGAAAGGTTAAACTCTGTGAGCTGAATGCACACATCACATAGTAGTTTCTGAGAATCATTCTGTCTAGTTTTTATACCAAGATATTTCCTTTTCTCACATTGGCCTCAAATCGCCTGAAATCTCAAATTCCAAATTCCAGAAAAAGACAGTTTCAAACCTGCAGTGTGTAAGGAAAGGTTCAAATCTGTGAGTTGAATACACACAACACAAAGAAGTTACTGAGAAATCTTCTGTCTAGCATTATATGAAGAAATCCCGTTTCCAACGAAGGCCTCAAAGTGGTCCAAATATCCACTTGCAGAATTTACAAACAGAGTGTTTCCAAACTACTCTATGAACAGAAAGGTTAAACTCTGTGAGCTGAATCACACATCACATAGTAGTTTCTGAGAATCATTCTGTCTAGTTTTTATACCAAGATATTTCCTTTTCTCACATTGGCCTCAAATCGCTTGAAATCTCAAATTCCAAATTCCAGAAAAAGACAGTTTCAAACCTGCAGTGTGTAAGGAAAGGTTCAAATCTGTGAGTTGAATACACACAACACAAAGAAGTTACTGAGAATTCTTCTGTCTAGCATTATATGAAGAAATCCCGTTTCCAACGAAGGCCTCAAAGTGGTGCAAATATCCACTTGTAGACTTTAGAAACAGAGTGTTTCCAAACTGCTCTATGAACAGAAAAGTTAAACTCTGTGAGCTGAACGCACACATCACAAAGTTGTTTCTGAGAATGATTCTGTCTAGTTTTTATACCAAGATATTTCTTTTTCTAACATTGGCCTAAAATCGCTTGAAATCTCCAATTGCAATTTCCACAATAAGAGAGTTTCAAATCTGCTCTGTCCAAAGAAAGGTTCAACTCTGTGAGCTGAATACACACAACACAAAGAAGTTACTGAAAATTCTTCTGTCTAGCATTATATGAAGAAATCCCTTTTCCAACGAAGGCCTCAAAGAGTTCCAAATATCCACTTGCAGACTTTACAATCAGAGTGTTTCCAAACTGCTGTATGAACAGAAAGGTTAAACTCTGTGAGCTGAATGCACACATCACATAGTAGTTTCTGAGAATGATTCTGTCTAGTTTTTATACGAAGATATTTCCTTTTCTGACATTGGCCTAAAATCGCTTGAAATCTCCAATTGCAATTTCCACAAAAAGAGAGTTTCAAATCTGCTCTGTCCAAAGAAAGGTTCAACTCTGTGAGCTGAATACACACAACACAAAGAAGTTACTGAAAATTCTTCTGTCTAGCATTATATGAAGAAATCCCGTTTCCAACGAAGTCCTCAAATAGGTCCAATTATCCACTTGCAGACTTTACAAACAGAGTGTTTCCAAACTGTTCTATGAACAGAAAGGTTAAACTCTGTGAGCTGAATGCACACATCACATAGTAGTTTCTGAGAATCATTCTGTCTAGTTTTTATACCAAGATATTTCCTTTTCTCACATTGGCCTCAAATCGCCTGAAATCTCAAATTCCAAATTCCAGAAAAAGACAGTTTCAAACCTGCAGTGTGTAAGGAAAGGTTCAAATCTGTGAGTTGAATACACACAACACAAAGAAGTTACTCAAAATTCTTCTGTCTAGCATTATATGAAGAAATCCCGTTTCCAACGAAGTCCTCAAAGAGGTCCAAATATCCACTTGCAGACTTTACAAACAGAGTGTTTCCAAACTGCTGTATGAACAGAAAGGTTAAACTCTGTGAGCTGAATGCACACATCACATAGCAGTTTCTGAGAATGATTCTGTCTAGGTTTTATACCAAGATATTTCCTTTTCTCACATTGGCCTCAAATCGGTTGAAATCTCCAATTGCAATTTCCACAAAAAGAGAGTTTCAAATCTGCTCTGTCCAAAGAAAGGTTCAACTCTGTGAGCTGAATAGACACAACACAAAGAAGTTACTGAAAATTCTTCTGTCTAGCATTATATGAAGAAATCCCGTTTCCAACGAAGTCCTCAAAGAGTTCAAAACATCCACTTGCAGACTTTACAAACAGAGTGTTTCCAAACTGCTGTATGAACAGAAAGGTTAAACTCTGTGAGCTGAATGCACACATCACATAGTAGTTTCTGAGAATGATTCTGTCTAGTTTTTATGCGAAGATATTTCCTTTTCTAACATTGGCCTCAAATCGCTTGAAATCTCCAATTGCAATTTCCACAAAAAGAGAGTTTCAAATCTGCTCTGTCCAAAGAAAGGTTCAACTCTGTGAGCTGAATACACACAACACAAAGAAGTTACTGAAAATTCTTCTGTCTAGCATTATATGAAGAAATCCCGTTTCCAACGAAGTCCTCAAATAGGTCCAATTATCCACTTGCAGACTTTACAAACAGAGTGTTTCCAAACTGTTCTATGAACAGAAAGGTTAAACTCTGTGAGCTGAATGCACACATCACATAGTAGTTTCTGAGAATCATTCTGTCTAGTTTTTATACCAAGATATTTCCTTTTCTCACATTGGCCTCAAATCGCCTGAAATCTCAAATTCCAAATTCCAGAAAAAGACAGTTTCAAACCTGCAGTGTGTAAGGAAAGGTTCAAATCTGTGAGTTGAATACACACAACACAAAGAAGTTACTGAGAATTCTTCTGTCTAGCATTATATGAAGAAATCCCGTTTCCAACGAAGGCCTCAAAGTGGTCCAAATATCCACTTGCAGAATTTACAAACAGAGTGTTTCCAAACTGCTCTATGAACAGAAAGGTTAAACTCTGTGAGCTGAATCACACATCACATAGTAGTTTCTGAGAATCATTCTGTCTAGTTTTTATACCAAGATATTTCCTTTTCTCACATTGGCCTCAAATCGCTTGAAATCTCAAATTCCAAATTCCAGAAAAAGACAGTTTCAAACCTGCAGTGTGTAAGGAAAGGTTCAAATCTGTGAGTTGAATACACACAACACAAAGAAGTTACTGAGAATTCTTCTGTCTAGCATTATATGAAGAAATCCCGTTTCCAACGAAGGCCTCAAAGTGGTCCAAATATCCACTTGCAGAATTTACAAACAGAGTGTTTCCAAACTGCTCTATGAACAGAAAGGTTAAACTCTGTGAGCTGAATCACACATCACATAGTAGTTTCTGAGAATCATTCTGTCTAGTTTTTATACCAAGATATTTCCTTTTCTCACATTGGCCTCAAATCGCTTGAAATCTAAAATTCCAAATTCCAGAAAAAGACAGTTTCAAACCTGCAGTGTGTAAGGAAAGGTTCAAATCTGTGAGTTGAATACACACAACACAAAGAAGTTACTGAGAATTCTTCTGTCTAGCATTATATGAAGAAATCCCGTTTCCAACGAAGGCCTCAAAGTGGTGCAAATATCCACTTGTAGACTTTAGAAACAGAGTGTTTCCAAACTGCTCTATGAACAGAAAAGTTAAACTCTGTGAGCTGAACGCACACATCACAAAGTTGTTTCTGAGAATGATTCTGTCTAGTTTTTATACCAAGATATTTCTTTTTCTAACATTGGCCTAAAATCGCTTGAAATCTCCAATTGCAATTTCCACAATAAGAGAGTTTCAAATCTGCTCTGTCCAAAGAAAGGTTCAACTCTGTGAGCTGAATACACACAACACAAAGAAGTTACTCAAAATTCTTCTGTCTAGCATTATATGAAGAAATCCCTTTTCCAACGAAGGCCTCAAAGAGTTCCAAATATCCACTTGCAGAGTTTACAAACAGAGTGTTTCCAAACTGCTGTATGAACAGAAAGGTTAAACTCTGTGAGCTGAATGCACACATCACATAGTAGTTTCTGAGAATGATTGTGTCTAGTTTTTATACGAAGATATTTCCTTTTCTAACATTGGCCTAAAATCGCTTGAAATCTCCAATTGCAATTTCCACAAAAAGAGAGTTTCAAATCTGCTCTGTCCAAAGAAAGGTTCAACTCTGTGAGCTGAATACACACAACACAAAGAAGTTACTCAAAATTCTTCTGTCTAGCATTATATGAAGAAATCCCGTTTCCAACGAAGTCCTCAAAGAGGTCCAAATATCCACTTGCAGACTTTACAAACAGAGTGTTTCCAAACTGCTGTATGAACAGAAAGGTTAAACTCTGTGAGCTGAATGCACACATCACATAGCAGTTTCTGAGAATGATTCTGTCTAGGTTTTATACCAAGATATTTCCTTTTCTCACATTGGCCTCAAATCGGTTGAAATCTCCAATTGCAATTACCACAAAAAGAGAGTTTCAAATCTGCTCTGTCCAAAGAAAGGTTCAACTCTGTGAGCTGAATAGACACAACACAAAGAAGTTACTGAAAATTCTTCTGTCTAGCATTATATGAAGAAATCCCGTTTCCAACGAAGTCCTCAAAGAGTTCAAAATATCCACTTGCAGACTTTACAAACAGAGTGTTTCCAAACTGCTGTATGAACAGAAAGGTTAAACTCTGTGAGCTGAATGCACACATCACATAGTAGTTTCTGAGAATGATTCTGTCTAGTTTTTATGCGAAGATACTTCCTTTTCTAACATTGGCCTAAAATCGCTTGAAATCTCCAATTGCAATTTCCACAAAAAGAGAGTTTCAAATCTGCTCTGTCCAAAGAAAGGTTCAACTCTGTGAGCTGAATACACACAACACAAAGAAGTTACTGAAAATTCTTCTGTCTAGCATTATATGAAGAAATCCCGTTTCCAACGAAGTCCTCAAATAGGTCCAATTATCCACTTGCAGACTTTACAAACAGAGTGTTTCCAAACTGTTCTATGAACAGAAAGGTTAAACTCTGTGAGCTGAATGCACACATCACATAGTAGTTTCTGAGAATCATTCTGTCTAGTTTTTATACCAAGATATTTCCTTTTCTCACATTGGCCTCAAATCGCCTGAAATCTCAAATTCCAAATTCCAGAAAAAGACAGTTTCAAACCTGCAGTGTGTAAGGAAAGGTTCAAATCTGTGAGTTGAATACACACAACACAAAGAAGTTACTGAGAAATCTTCTGTCTAGCATTATATGAAGAAATCCCGTTTCCAACGAAGGCCTCAAAGTGGTCCAAATATCCACTTGCAGAATTTACAAACAGAGTGTTTCCAAACTACTCTATGAACAGAAAGGTTAAACTCTGTGAGCTGAATCACACATCACATAGTAGTTTCTGAGAATCATTCTGTCTAGTTTTTATACCAAGATATTTCCTTTTCTCACATTGGCCTCAAATCGCTTGAAATCTCAAATTCCAAATTCCAGAAAAAGACAGTTTCAAACCTGCAGTGTGTAAGGAAAGGTTCAAATCTGTGAGTTGAATACACACAACACAAAGAAGTTACTGAGAATTCTTCTGTCTAGCATTATATGAAGAAATCCCGTTTCCAACGAAGGCCTCAAAGTGGTGCAAATATCCACTTGTAGACTTTAGAAACAGAGTGTTTCCAAACTGCTCTATGAACAGAAAAGTTAAACTCTGTGAGCTGAACGCACACATCACAAAGTTGTTTCTGAGAATGATTCTGTCTAGTTTTTATACCAAGATATTTCTTTTTCTAACATTGGCCTAAAATCGCTTGAAATCTCCAATTGCAATTTCCACAATAAGAGAGTTTCAAATCTGCTCTGTCCAAAGAAAGGTTCAACTCTGTGAGCTGAATACACACAACACAAAGAAGTTACTGAAAATTCTTCTGTCTAGCATTATATGAAGAAATCCCTTTTCCAACGAAGGCCTCAAAGAGTTCCAAATATCCACTTGCAGACTTTACAATCAGAGTGTTTCCAAACTGCTGTATGAACAGAAAGGTTAAACTCTGTGAGCTGAATGCACACATCACATAGTAGTTTCTGAGAATGATTCTGTCTAGTTTTTATACGAAGATATTTCCTTTTCTGACATTGGCCTAAAATCGCTTGAAATCTCCAATTGCAATTTCCACAAAAAGAGAGTTTCAAATCTGCTCTGTCCAAAGAAAGGTTCAACTCTGTGAGCTGAATACACACAACACAAAGAAGTTACTGAAAATTCTTCTGTCTAGCATTATATGAAGAAATCCCGTTTCCAACGAAGTCCTCAAATAGGTCCAATTATCCACTTGCAGACTTTACAAACAGAGTGTTTCCAAACTGTTCTATGAACAGAAAGGTTAAACTCTGTGAGCTGAATGCACACATCACATAGTAGTTTCTGAGAATCATTCTGTCTAGTTTTTATACCAAGATATTTCCTTTTCTCACATTGGCCTCAAATCGCCTGAAATCTCAAATTCCAAATTCCAGAAAAAGACAGTTTCAAACCTGCAGTGTGTAAGGAAAGGTTCAAATCTGTGAGTTGAATACACACAACACAAAGAAGTTACTGAGAATTCTTCTGTCTAGCATTATATGAAGAAATCCCGTTTCCAACGAGGGCCTCAAAGTGGTCGAAATATCCACTTGCAGAATTTACAAACAGAGTGTTTCCAAACTGCTCTATGAACAGAAAGGTTAAACTCTGTGAGCTGAATCACACATCACATAGTAGTTTCTGAGAATCATTCTGTCTAGTTTTTATACCAAGATATTTCCTTTTCTCACATTGGCCTCAAATCGCTTGAAATCTCAAATTCCAAATTCCAGAAAAAGACAGTTTCAAACCTGCAGTGTGTAAGGAAAGGTTCAAATCTGTGAGTTGAATACACACAACACAAAGAAGTTACTGAGAATTCTTCTGTCTAGCATTGTATGAAGAAATCCCGTTTCCAACGAAGGCCTCAAAGTGGTGCAAATATCCACTTGTAGACTTTAGAAACAGAGTGTTTCCAAACTGCTCTATGAACAGAAAAGTTAAACTCTGTGAGCTGAACGCACACATCACAAAGTTGTTTCTGAGAATGATTCTGTCTAGTTTTTATACCAAGATATTTCTTTTTCTAACATTGGCCTAAAATCGCTTGAAATCTCCAATTGCAATTTCCACAATAAGAGAGTTTCAAATCTGCTCTGTCCAAAGAAAGGTTCAACTCTGTGAGCTGAATACACACAACACAAAGAAGTTACTGAAAATTCTTCTGTCTAGCATTATATGAAGAAATCCCTTTTCCAACGAAGGCCTCAAAGAGTTCCAAATATCCACTTGCAGAGTTTACAAACAGAGTGTTTCCAAACTGCTGTATGAACAGAAAGGTTAAACTCTGTGAGCTGAATGCACACATCACATAGTAGTTTCTGAGAATGATTCTGTCTAGTTTTTATACGAAGATATTTCCTTTTCTAACATTGGCCTAAAATCGCTTGAAATCTCCAATTGCAATTTCCACAAAAAGAGAGTTTCAAATCTGCTCTGTCCAAAGAAAGGTTCAACTCTGTGAGCTGAATACACACAACACAAAGAAGTTACTCAAAATTCTTCTGTCTAGCATTATATGAAGAAATCCCGTTTCCAACGAAGTCCTCAAAGAGGTCCAAATATCCACTTGCAGACTTTACAAACAGAGTGTTTCCAAACTGCTGTATGAACAGAAAGGTTAAACTCTGTGAGCTGAATGCACACATCACATAGCAGTTTCTGAGAATGATTCTGTCTAGGTTTTATACCAAGATATTTCCTTTTCTCACATTGGCCTCAAATCGGTTGAAATCTCCAATTGCAATTTCCACAAAAAGAGAGTTTCAAATCTGCTCTGTCCAAAGAAAGGTTCAACTCTGTGAGCTGAATAGACACAACACAAAGAAGTTACTGAAAATTCTTCTGTCTAGCATTATATGAAGAAATCCCGTTTCCAACGAAGTCCTCAAAGAGTTCAAAACATCCACTTGCAGACTTTACAAACAGAGTGTTTCCAAACTGCTGTATGAACAGAAAGGTTAAACTCTGTGAGCTGAATGCACACATCACATAGTAGTTTCTGAGAATGATTCTGTCTAGTTTTTATGCGAAGATATTTCCTTTTCTAACATTGGCCTCAAATCGCTTGAAATCTCCAATTGCAATTTCCACAAAAAGAGAGTTTCAAATCTGCTCTGTCCAAAGAAAGGTTCAACTCTGTGAGCTGAATACACACAACACAAAGAAGTTACTGAAAATTCTTCTGTCTAGCATTATATGAAGAAATCCCGTTTCCAACGAAGTCCTCAAATAGGTCCAATTATCCACTTGCAGTCTTTACAAACAGAGTGTTTCCAAACTGTTCTATGAACAGAAAGGTTAAACTCTGTGAGCTGAATGCACACATCACATAGTAGTTTCTGAGAATCATTCTGTCTAGTTTTTATACCAAGATATTTCCTTTTCTCACATTGGCCTCAAATCGCCTGAAATCTCAAATTCCAAATTCCAGAAAAAGACAGTTTCAAACCTGCAGTGTGTAAGGAAAGGTTCAAATCTGTGAGTTGAATACACACAACACAAAGAAGTTACTGAGAATTCTTCTGTCTAGCATTATATGAAGAAATCCCGTTTCCAACGAAGGCCTCAAAGTGGTCCAAATATCCACTTGCAGAATTTACAAACAGAGTGTTTCCAAACTGCTCTATGAACAGAAAGGTTAAACTCTGTGAGCTGAATCACACATCACATAGTAGTTTCTGAGAATCATTCTGTCTAGTTTTTATACCAAGATATTTCCTTTTCTCACATTGGCCTCAAATCGCTTGAAATCTCAAATTCCAAATTCCAGAAAAAGACAGTTTCAAACCTGCAGTGTGTAAGGAAAGGTTCAAATCTGTGAGTTGAATACACACAACACAAAGAAGTTACTGAGAATTCTTCTGTCTAGCATTATATGAAGAAATCCCGTTTCCAACGAAGGCCTCAAAGTGGTGCAAATATCCACTTGTAGACTTTAGAAACAGAGTGTTTCCAAACTGCTCTATGAACAGAAAAGTTAAACTCTGTGAGCTGAACGCACACATCACAAAGTTGTTTCTGAGAATGATTCTGTCTAGTTTTCATACCAAGATATTTCTTTTTCTAACATTGGCCTAAAATCGCTTGAAATCTCCAATTGCAATTTCCACAATAAGAGAGTTTCAAATCTGCTCTGTCCAAAGAAAGGTTCAACTCTGTGAGCTGAATAGACACAACACAAAGAAGTTACTGAAAATTCTTCTGTCTAGCATTATATGAAGAAATCCTTTTTCCAACGAAGGCCTCAAAGAGTTCCAAATATCCACTTGCAGACTTTACAATCAGAGTGTTTCCAAACTGCTGTATGAACAGAAAGGTTAAACTCTGTGAGCTGAATGCACACATCACATAGTAGTTTCTCAGAATGATTCTGTCTAGTTTTTATACGAAGATATTTCCTTTTCTGACATTGGCCTAAAATCGCTTGAAATCTCCAATTGCAATTTCCACAAAAAGAGAGTTTCAAATCTGCTCTGTCCAAAGAAAGGTTCAACTCTGTGAGCTGAATACACACAACACAAAGAAGTTACTGAAAATTCTTCTGTCTAGCATTATATGAAGAAATCCCGTTTCCGACGAAGTCCTCAAATAGGTCCAATTATCCACTTGCAGACTTTACAAACAGAGTGTTTCCAAACTGTTCTATGAACAGAAAGGTTAAACTCTGTGAGCTGAATGCACACATCACATAGTAGTTTCTGAGAATCATTCTGTCTAGTTTTTATACCAAGATATTCCCTTTTCTCACATTGGCCTCAAATCGCCTGAAATCTCAAATTCCAAATTCCAGAAAAAGACAGTTTCAAACCTGCAGTGTGTAAGGAAAGGTTCAAATCTGTGAGTTGAATACACACAACACAAAGAAGTTACTGAGAATTCTTCTGTCTAGCATTATATGAAGAAATCCCGTTTCCAACGAAGGCCTCAAAGTGGTCCAAATATCCACTTGCAGAATTTACAAACAGAGTGTTTCCAAACTGCTCTATGAACAGAAAGGTTAAACTCTGTGAGCTGAATCACACATCACATAGTAGTTTCTGAGAATCATTCTGTCTAGTTTTTATACCAAGATATTTCCTTTTCTCACATTGGCCTCAAATCGCTTGAAATCTCAAATTCCAAATTCCAGAAAAAGACAGTTTCAAACCTGCAGTGTGTAAGGAAAGGTTCAAATCTGTGAGTTGAATACACACAACACAAAGAAGTTACTGAGAATTCTTCTGTCTAGCATTATATGAAGAAATCCCGTTTCCAACGAAGGCCTCAAAGTGGTCCAAATATCCACTTGCAGAATTTACAAACAGAGTGTTTCCAAACTGCTCTATGAACAGAAAGGTTAAACTCTGTGAGCTGAATCACACATCACATAGTAGTTTCTGAGAATCATTCTGTCTAGTTTTTATACCAAGATATTTCCTTTTCTCACATTGGCCTCAAATCGCTTGAAATCTCAAATTCCAAATTCCAGAAAAAGACAGTTTCAAACCTGCAGTGTGTAAGGAAAGGTTCAAATCTGTGAGTTGAATACACACAACACAAAGAAGTTACTGAGAATTCTTCTGTCTAGCATTATATGAAGAAATCCCGTTTCCAACGAAGGCCTCAAAGTGGTGCAAATATCCACTTGTAGACTTTAGAAACAGAGTGTTTCCAAACTGCTCTATGAACAGAAAAGTTAAACTCTGTGAGCTGAACGCACCCATCACAAAGTTGTTTCTGAGAATGATTCTGTCTAGTTTTTATACCAAGATATTTCTTTTTCTAACATTGGCCTAAAATCGCTTGAAATCTCCAATTGCAATTTCCACAATAAGAGAGTTTCAAATCTGCTCTGTCCAAAGAAAGGTTCAACTCTGTGAGCTGAATAGACACAACACAAAGAAGTTACTGAAAATTCTTCTGTCTAGCATTATATGAAGAAATCCCTTTTCCAACGAAGGCCTCAAAGAGTTCCAAATATCCACTTGCAGAGTTTACAAACAGAGTGTTTCCAAACTGCTGTATGAACAGAAAGGTTAAACTCTGTGAGCTGAATGCACACATCACATAGTAGTTTCTGAGAATGATTGTGTCTAGTTTTTATACGAAGATATTTCCTTTTCTGACATTGGCCTAAAATCGCTTGAAATCTCCAATTGCAATTTCCACAAAAAGAGAGTTTCAAATCTGCTCTGTCCAAAGAAAGGTTCAACTCTGTGAGCTGAATACACACAACACAAAGAAGTTACTGAAAATTCTTCTGTCTAGCATTATATGAAGAAATCCCGTTTCCAACGAAGTCCTCAAATAGGTCCCATTATCCACTTGCAGACTTTACAAACAGAGTGTTTCCAAACTGTTCTATGAACAGAAAGGTTAAACTCTGTGAGCTGAATGCACACATCACATAGTAGTTTCTGAGAATCATTCTGTCTAGTTTGTATACCAAGATATTTCCTTTTCTCACATTGGCCTCAAATCGCCTGAAATCTCAAATTCCAAATTCCAGAAAAAGACAGTTTCAAACCTGCAGTGTGTAAGGAAAGGTTCAAATCTGTGAGTTGAATACACACAACACTAAGAAGTTACTGAGAATTCTTCTGTCTAGCATTATATGAAGAAATCCCGTTTCCAACGAAGGCCTCAAAGTGGTCCAAATATCCACTTGCAGAATTTACAAACAGAGTATTTCCAAACTGCTCTATGAACAGAAAGGTTAAACTCTGTGAGCTGAATCACACATCACATAGTAGTTTCTGAGAATCATTCTGTCTAGTTTTTATACCAAGATATTTCCTTTTCTCACATTGGCCTCAAATCGCTTGAAATCTCAAATTCCAAATTCCAGAAAAAGACAGTTTCAAACCTGCAGTGTGTAAGGAAAGGTTCAAATCTGTGAGTTGAATACACACAACACAAAGAAGTTACTGAGAATTCTTCTGTCTAGCATTGTATGAAGAAATCCCGTTTCCAACGAAGGCCTCAAAGTGGTGCAAATATCCACTTGTAGACTTTAGAAACAGAGTGTTTCCAAACTGCTCTATGAACAGAAAAGTTAAACTCTGTGAGCTGAACGCACACATCACAAAGTTGTTTCTGAGAATGATTCTGTCTAGTTTTTATACCAAGATATTTCTTTTTCTAACATTGGCCTAAAATCGCTTGAAATCTCCAATTGCAATTTCCACAATAAGAGAGTTTCAAATCTGCTCTGTCCAAAGAAAGGTTCAACTCTGTGAGCTGAATACACACAACACAAAGAAGTTACTGAAAATTCTTCTGTCTAGCATTATATGAAGAAATCCCTTTTCCAACGAAGGCCTCAAAGAGTTCCAAATATCCACTTGCAGAGTTTACAAACAGAGTGTTTCCAAACTGCTGTATGAACAGAAAGGTTAAACTCTGTGAGCTGAATGCACACATCACATAGTAGTTTCTGAGAATGATTGTGTTTAGTTTTTATACGAAGATATTTCCTTTTCTAACATTGGCCTAAAATCGCTTGAAATCTCCAATTGCAATTTCCACAAAAAGAGAGTTTCAAATCTGCTCTGTCCAAAGAAAGGTTCAACTCTGTGAGCTGAATACACACAACACAAAGAAGTTACTCAAAATTCTTCTGTCTAGCATTATATGAAGAAATCCCGTTTCCAACGAAGTCCTCAAAGAGTTCCAAATATCCACTTGCAGACTTTACAAACAGAGTGTTTCCAAACTGCTGTATGAACAGAAAGGTTAAACTCTGTGAGCTGAATGCACACATCACATAGCAGTTTCTGAGAATGATTCTGTCTAGGTTTTATACCAAGATATTTCCTTTTCTCACATTGGCCTCAAATCGGTTGAAATCTCCAATTGCAATTACCACAAAAAGAGAGTTTCAAATCTGCTCTGTCCAAAGAAAGGTTCAACTCTGTGAGCTGAATACACACAACACAAAGAAGTTACTGAAAATTCTTCTGTCTAGCATTATATGAAGAAATCCCGTTTCCAACGAAGTCCTCAAAGAGTTCAAAATATCCACTTGCAGACTTTACAAACAGAGTGTTTCCAAACTGCTGTATGAACAGAAAGGTTAAACTCTGTGAGCTGAATGCACACATCACATAGTAGTTTCTGAGAATGATTCTGTCTAGTTTTTATGCGAAGATACTTCCTTTTCTAACATTGGCCTCAAATCGCTTGAAATCTCCAATTGCAATTTCCACAAAAAGAGAGTTTCAAATCTGCTCTGTCCAAAGAAAGGTTCAACTCTGTGAGCTGAATACACACAACACAAAGAAGTTACTGAAAATTCTTCTGTCTAGCATTATATGAAGAAATCCCGTTTCCAACGAAGTCCTCAAATAGGTCCAATTATCCACTTGCAGACTTTACAAACAGAGTGTTTCCAAACTGTTCTATGAACAGAAAGGTTAAACTCTGTGAGCTGAATGCACACATCACATAGTAGTTTCTGAGAATCATTCTGTCTAGTTTTTATACCAAGATATTTCCTTTTCTCACATTGGCCTCAAATCGCCTGAAATCTCAAATTCCAAATTCCAGAAAAAGACAGTTTCAAACCTGCAGTGTGTAAGGAAAGGTTCAAATCTGTGAGTTGAATACACACAACACAAAGAAGTTACTGAGAAATCTTCTGTCTAGCATTATATGAAGAAATCCCGTTTCCAACGAAGGCCTCAAAGTGGTCCAAATATCCACTTGCAGAATTTACAAACAGAGTGTTTCCAAACTACTCTATGAACAGAAAGGTTAAACTCTGTGAGCTGAATCACACATCACATAGTAGTTTCTGAGAATCATTCTGTCTAGTTTTTATACCAAGATATTTCCTTTTCTCACATTGGCCTCAAATCGCTTGAAATCTCAAATTCCAAATTCCAGAAAAAGACAGTTTCAAACCTGCAGTGTGTAAGGAAAGGTTCAAATCTGTGAGTTGAATACACACAACACAAAGAAGTTACTGAGAATTCTTCTGTCTAGCATTATATGAAGAAATCCCGTTTCCAACGAAGGCCTCAAAGTGGTGCAAATATCCACTTGTAGACTTTAGAAACAGAGTGTTTCCAAACTGCTCTATGAACAGAAAAGTTAAACTCTGTGAGCTGAACGCACACATCACAAAGTTGTTTCTGAGAATGATTCTGTCTAGTTTTTATACCAAGATATTTCTTTTTCTAACATTGGCCTAAAATCGCTTGAAATCTCCAATTGCAATTTCCACAATAAGAGAGTTTCAAATCTGCTCTGTCCAAAGAAAGGTTCAACTCTGTGAGCTGAATACACACAACACAAAGAAGTTACTGAAAATTCTTCTGTCTAGCATTATATGAAGAAATCCCTTTTCCAACGAAGGCCTCAAAGAGTTCCAAATATCCACTTGCAGACTTTACAATCAGAGTGTTTCCAAACTGCTGTATGAACAGAAAGGTTAAACTCTGTGAGCTGAATGCACACATCACATAGTAGTTTCTGAGAATGATTCTGTCTAGTTTTTATACGAAGATATTTCCTTTTCTGACATTGGCCTAAAATCGCTTGAAATCTCCAATTGCAATTTCCACAAAAAGAGAGTTTCAAATCTGCTCTGTCCAAAGAAAGGTTCAACTCTGTGAGCTGAATACACACAACACAAAGAAGTTACTGAAAATTCTTCTGTCTAGCATTATATGAAGAAATCCCGTTTCCAACGAAGTCCTCAAATAGGTCCAATTATCCACTTGCAGACTTTACAAACAGAGTGTTTCCAAACTGTTCTATGAACAGAAAGGTTAAACTCTGTGAGCTGAATGCACACATCACATAGTAGTTTCTGAGAATCATTCTGTCTAGTTTTTATACCAAGATATTTCCTTTTCTCACATTGGCCTCAAATCGCCTGAAATCTCAAATTCCAAATTCCAGAAAAAGACAGTTTCAAACCTGCAGTGTGTAAGGAAAGGTTCAAATCTGTGAGTTGAATACACACAACACAAAGAAGTTACTGAGAATTCTTCTGTCTAGCATTATATGAAGAAATCCCGTTTCCAACGAAGGCCTCAAAGTGGTCGAAATATCCACTTGCAGAATTTACAAACAGAGTGTTTCCAAACTGCTCTATGAACAGAAAGGTTAAACTCTGTGAGCTGAATCACACATCACATAGTAGTTTCTGAGAATCATTCTGTCTAGTTTTTATACCAAGATATTTCCTTTTCTCACATTGGCCTCAAATCGCTTGAAATCTCAAATTCCAAATTCCAGAAAAAGACAGTTTCAAACCTGCAGTGTGTAAGGAAAGGTTCAAATCTGTGAGTTGAATACACACAACACAAAGAAGTTACTGAGAATTCTTCTGTCTAGCATTGTATGAAGAAATCCCGTTTCCAACGAAGGCCTCAAAGTGGTGCAAATATCCACTTGTAGACTTTAGAAACAGAGTGTTTCCAAACTGCTCTATGAACAGAAAAGTTAAACTCTGTGAGCTGAACGCACACATCACAAAGTTGTTTCTGAGAATGATTCTGTCTAGTTTTTATACCAAGATATTTCTTTTTCTAACATTGGCCTAAAATCGCTTGAAATCTCCAATTGCAATTTCCACAATAAGAGAGTTTCAAATCTGCTCTGTCCAAAGAAAGGTTCAACTCTGTGAGCTGAATACACACAACACAAAGAAGTTACTGAAAATTCTTCTGTCTAGCATTATATGAAGAAATCCCTTTTCCAACGAAGGCCTCAAAGAGTTCCAAATATCCACTTGCAGAGTTTACAAACAGAGTGTTTCCAAACTGCTGTATGAACAGAAAGGTTAAACTCTGTGAGCTGAATGCACACATCACATAGTAGTTTCTGAGAATGATTCTGTCTAGTTTTTATACGAAGATATTTCCTTTTCTAACATTGGCCTAAAATCGCTTGAAATCTCCAATTGCAATTTCCACAAAAAGAGAGTTTCAAATCTGCTCTGTCCAAAGAAAGGTTCAACTCTGTGAGCTGAATACACACAACACAAAGAAGTTACTCAAAATTCTTCTGTCTAGCATTATATGAAGAAATCCCGTTTCCAACGAAGTCCTCAAAGAGGTCCAAATATCCACTTGCAGACTTTACAAACAGAGTGTTTCCAAACTGCTGTATGAACAGAAAGGTTAAACTCTGTGAGCTGAATGCACACATCACATAGCAGTTTCTGAGAATGATTCTGTCTAGGTTTTATACCAAGATATTTCCTTTTCTCACATTGGCCTCAAATCGGTTGAAATCTCCAATTGCAATTTCCACAAAAAGAGAGTTTCAAATCTGCTCTGTCCAAAGAAAGGTTCAACTCTGTGAGCTGAATAGACACAACACAAAGAAGTTACTGAAAATTCTTCTGTCTAGCATTATATGAAGAAATCCCGTTTCCAACGAAGTCCTCAAAGAGTTCAAAACATCCACTTGCAGACTTTACAAACAGAGTGTTTCCAAACTGCTGTATGAACAGAAAGGTTAAACTCTGTGAGCTGAATGCACACATCACATAGTAGTTTCTGAGAATGATTCTGTCTAGTTTTTATACGAAGATATTTCCTTTTCTGACATTGGCCTAAAATCGCTTGAAATCTCCAATTGCAATTTCCACAAAAAGAGAGTTTCAAATCTGCTCTGTCCAAAGAAAGGTTCAACTCTGTGAGCTGAATACACACAACACAAAGAAGTTACTGAAAATTCTTCTGTCTAGCATTATATGAAGAAATCCCGTTTCCAACGAAGTCCTCAAATAGGTCCAATTATCCACTTGCAGACTTTACAAACAGAGTGTTTCCAAACTGCTCTATGAACAGAAAGGTTAAACTCTGTGAGCTGAATGCACACATCACATAGTAGTTTCTGAGAATCATTCTGTCTAGTTTTTATACCAAGATATTTCCTTTTCTAACATTGGCCTCAAATCGCTTGAAATCTCAAATTCCAAATTCCAGAAAAAGACAGTTTCAAACCTGCAGTGTGTAAGGAAATGTTCAAATCTGTGAGTTGAATACACACAACACAAAGAAGTTACTGAGAATTCTTCTGTCTAGCATTGTATGAAGAAATACCGTTTCCAACGAAGGCCTCAAAGTGGTGCAAATATCCACTTGTAGACTTTAGAAACAGAGTGTTTCCAAACTGCTCTATGAACAGAAAAGTTAAACTCTGTGAGTTGAACGCACACATCACAAAGTTGTTTCTGAGAATGATTCTGTCTAGTTTTTATACCAAGATATTTCGTTTTCTAACATTGGCCTAAAATCGCTTGAAATCTCCAATTGCAATTTCCACAAAAAGAGAGTTTCAAATCTGCTCTGTCCAAAGAAAGGTTCAACTCTGTGAGCTGAATACACACAACACAAAGAAGTTACTGAAAATTCTTCTGTCTAGCATTATATGAAGAAATCCCGTTTCCAACGAAGGCCTCAAAGAGTTCCAAATATCCACTTGCAGACTTTACAAAGAGAGTGTTTCCAAACTGCTGTATGAACAGAAAGGTTAAACTCTGTGAGCTGAATGCACTCATCACATAGTAGTTTCTGAGAATGATTCTGTCTAGTTTTTATACGAAGATATTTCCTTTTCTAACATTGGCCTAAATTCGCTTGAAATCTCCAATTGCAATTTCCACAAAAAGACAGTTTCAAATCTGCTCTGTCCAAAGAAAGGTTCAACTCTGTGAGCTGAATACACACAACACAAAGAAGTTACTGAAAATTCTTCTGTCTAGCATTATATGAAGAAATCCCGTTTCCAACGAAGTCCTCAAAGAGGTCCAAATATCCACTTGCAGACTTTACAAACTGAGTGTTTCCAAACTGCTGTATGAAAAGAAAGGTTAAACTCTGTGAGCTGAATGCACACATCACATAGTAGTTTCTGAGAATGATTCTGTCTAGTTTTTATACGAAGATATTTCCTTTTCCAACATTGGCCTAAAATCGCTTGAAATCTCCAATTGCAATTTCCACAAAAAGAGAGTTTCAAATCTGCTCTGTCCAAGGAAAGATTCAACTCTGTGAGCTGACTAAACACAACCCAAAGAAGTTACTGAAAATTCTTCTGTCTAGCATTATATGAAGAAATCCCGTTTCCAACGAAGTCCTCAAACAGGTCCAAATATCCACTTGCAGACTGTACAAACAGAGTGTTTCCAAACTGCTGTATGAACAGAAAGGTTAAACTCTGTGAGCTGAATGCACACATCACATAGTAGTTTCTGAGAATCATTCTGTCTAGTTTTTATACCAAGATATTTCCTTTTCTCACATTGGCCTCAAATCGCTTGAAATCTCAAATTCCAAATTCCAGAAAAAGACAGTTTCAAACCTGCAGTGTGTAAGGAAAGGTTCAAATCTGTGAGTTGAATACACACAACACAAAGAAGTTACTGAGAATTCTTCTGTCTAGCATTATATGAAGAAATCCCGTTTCCCACGAAGGCCTCAAAGTGGTGCAAATATCCACTTGTAGACTTTAGAAACAGAGTGTTTCCAAACTGCTCTATGAACAGAAAAGTTAAACTGTGTGAGCTGAACGCACACATCACAAAGTTGTTTCTGAGAATGATTCTGTCTAGTTTTTATACGAAGATATTTCGTTTTCTAACATTGGCCTAAAATCGCTTGAAATCTCCAATTGCAATTTCCACAAAAAGAGAGTTTCAAATCTGCTCTGTCCAAAGAAAGGTTCAACTCTGTGAGCTGAATACACACAACACAAAGAAGTTACTCAAAATTCTTCTGTCTAGCATTATATGAAGAAATCCCGTTTCCGACGAAGTCCTCAAATAGGTCCAAATATCCACTTGCAGACTTTACAAACAGTGTGTTTCCAAACTGCTGTATGAACAGAAAGGTTAAACTCTGTGAGCTGAATGCACACATCACATAGTAGTTTCTGAGAATGATTCTGTCTAGTTTGTATACGAAGATATTTCCTTTTCTAACATTGGCCTCAAATCGCTTGAAATCTCAAATTCCAAATTCCAGAAAAAGACAGTTTCAAACCTGCAGTGTGTAAGGAAATGTTCAAATCTGTGAGTTGAATACACACAACACAAAGAAGTTACTGAGAATTCTTCTGTCTAGCATTGTATGAAGAAATCCCGTTTCCAACGAAGGCCTCAAAGTGGTGCAAATATCCACTTGTAGACTTTAGAAACAGAGTGTTTCCAAACTGCTCTATGAACAGAAAAGTTAAACTCTGTGAGTTGAACGCACACATCACAAAGTTGTTTCTGAGAATGATTCTGTCTAGTTTTTATACCAAGATATTTCCTTTTCTAACATTGGCCTAAAATCGCTTGAAATCTCCAATTGCAATTTCCACAAAAAGAGAGTTTCAAATCTGCTCTGTCCAAAGAAAGGTTCAACTCTGTGAGCTGAATACACACAACACAAAGAAGTTACTGAAAATTCTTCTGTCTAGCATTATATGAAGAAATCCCGTTTCCAACGAAGGCCTCAAAGAGTTCCAAATATCCACTTGCAGACTTTACAAAGAGAGTGTTTCCAAACTGCTGTATGAACAGAAAGGTTAAACTCTGTGAGCTGAATGCACACATCACATAGTAGTTTCTGAGAATGATTCTGTCTGGTTTTTATACGAAGATATTTCCTTTTCTAACATTGGCCAAAAATCGCTTGAAATCTCCAATTGCAATTTCCACAAAAAGACAGTTTCAAATCTGCTCTGTCCAAAGAAAGGTTCAACTCTGTGAGCTGAATACACACAACACAAAGAAGTTACTGAAAATTCTTCTGTCTAGCATTATATGAAGAAATCCCGTTTCCAACGAAGTCCTCAAAGAGGTCCAAATATCCACTTGCAGACTTTACAAACAGAGTGTTTCCAAACTGCTGTATGAAAAGAAAGGTTAAACTCTGTGAGCTGAATGCACACATCACATAGTAGTTTATGAGAATGATTCTGTCTAGTTTTTATACGAAGATATTTCCTTTTCTAACATTGGCCTAAAATCGCTTGAAATCTCCAATTGCAATTTCCACAAAAGGGAGAGTTTCAAATCTGCTCTGTCCAAGGAAAGATTCAACTCTGTGAGCTGACTACACACAACCCAAAGAAGTTACTGAAAATTCTTCTGTCTAGCATTATATGAAGAAATCCCGTTTCCAACGAAGTCCTCAAAGAGGTCCAAATATCCACTTGCAGACATTACAAACAGAGTGTTTCCAAACTGCTGTATGAAAAGAAAGGTTAAACTCTGTGAGCTGAATGCACACATCACATAGTAGTTTCTGAGAATGATTCTGTCTAGTTTTTATACGAAGATATTTCCTTTTCCAACATTGGCCTAAAATCGCTTGAAATCTCCAATTGCAATTTCCACAAAAAGAGAGTTTCAAATCTGCTCTGTCCAAGGAAAGATTCAACTCTGTGAGCTGACTAAACACAACCCAAAGAAGTTACTGAAAATTCTTCTGTCTAGCATTATATGAAGAAATCCCGTTTCCAACGAAGTCCTCAAACAGGTCCAAATATCCACTTGCAGACTTTACAAACAGAGTGTTTCCAAACTGCTGTATGTACAGAAAGGTTAAACTCTGTGAGCTGAATGCACACATCACATAGTAGTTTCTGAGAATCATTCTGTCTAGTTTTTATACCAAGATATTTCCTTTTCTCACATTGGCCTCAAATCGCTTGAAATCTCAAATTCCAAATTCCAGAAAAAGACAGTTTCAAACCTGCAGTGTGTAAGGAAAGGTTCAAATCTGTGAGTTGAATACACACAACACAAAGAAGTTACTGAGAATTCTTCTGTCTAGCATTATATGAAGAAATCCCGTTTCCCACGAAGGCCTCAAAGTGGTGCAAATATCCACTTGTAGACTTTAGAAACAGAGTGTTTCCAAACTGCTCTATGAACAGAAAAGTTAAACTGTGTGAGCTGAACGCACACATCACAAAGTTGTTTCTGAGAATGATTCTGTCTAGTTTTTATGCGAAGATATTTCGTTTTCTAACATTGGCCTAAAATCGCTTGAAATCTCCAATTGCAATTTCCACAAAAAGAGAGTTTCAAATCTGCTCTGTCCAAAGAAAGGTTCAACTCTGTGAGCTGAATACACACAACACAAAGAAGTTACTCAAAATTCTTCTGTCTAGCATTATATGAAGAAATCCCGTTTCCGACGAAGTCCTCAAATAGGTCCAAATATCCACTTGCAGACTTTACAAACAGTGTGTTTCCAAACTGCTGTATGAACAGGAAGGTTAAACTCTGTGAGCTGAATGCACACATCACATAGTAGTTTCTGAGAATGATTCTGTCTAGTTTGTATACGAAGATATTTCCTTTTCTAAAATTGGCCTCAAATCGCTTGAAATCTCAAATTCCAAATTCCAGAAAAAGACAGTTTCAAACCTGCAGTGTGTAAGGAAATGTTCAAATCTGTGAGTTGAATACACACAACACAAAGAAGTTACTGAGAATTCTTCTGTCTAGCATTGTATGAAGAAATCCCGTTTCCAACGAAGGCCTCAAAGTGGTGCAAATATCCACTTGTAGACTTTAGAAACAGAGTGTTTCCAAACTGCTCTATGAACAGAAAAGTTAAACTCTGTGAGTTGAACGCACACATCACAAAGTTGTTTCTGAGAATGATTCTGTCTAGTTTTTATACCAAGATATTTCGTTTTCTAACATTGGCCTAAAATCGCTTGAAATCTCCAATTGCAATTTCCACAAAAAGAGAGTTTCAAATCTGCTCTGTCCAAAGAAAGGTTCAACTCTGTGAGCTGAATACACACAACACAAAGAAGTTACTGAAAATTCTTCTGTCTAGCATTATATGAAGAAATCCCGTTTCCAACGAAGGCCTCAAAGAGTTCCAAATATCCACTTGCAGACTTTACAAACAGAGTGTTTCCAAACTGCTGTATGAACAGAAAGGTTAAACTCTGTGAGCTGAATGCACACATCACATAGTACTTTCTGAGAATGATTCTGTCTAGTTTTTATACGAAGATATTTCCTTTTCTAAAATTGGCCTCAAATCGCTTGAAATCTCAAATTCCAAATTCCAGAAAAAGACAGTTTCAAACCTGCAGTGTGTAAGGAAATGTTCAAATCTGTGAGTTGAATACACACAACACAAAGAAGTAACTGAGAATTCTTCTGTCTAGCATTGTATGAAGAAATCCCGTTTCCAACGAAGGCCTCAAAGTGGTGCAAATATCCACTTGTAGACTTTAGAAACAGAGTGTTTCCAAACTGCTCTATGAACAGAAAAGTTAAACTCTGTGAGTTGAACGCACACATCACAAAGTTGTTTCTGAGAATGATTCTGTCTAGTTTTTATACCAAGATATTTCGTTTTCTAACATTGGCCTAAAATCGCTTGAAATCTCCAATTGCAATTTCCACAAAAAGAGAGTTTCAAATCTGCTCTGTCCAAAGAAAGGTTCAACTCTGTGAGCTGAATACACACAACACAAAGAAGTTACTGAAAATTCTTCTGTCTAGCATTATATGAAGAAATCCCGTTTCCAACGAAGGCCTCAAAGAGTTCCAAATATCCACTTGCAGACTTTACAAACAGAGTGTTTCCAAACTGCTGTATGAACAGAAAGGTTAAACTCTGTGAGCTGAATGCACACATCACATAGTACTTTCTGAGAATGATTCTGTCTAGTTTTTATACGAAGATATTTCCTTTTCTAACATTGGCCTAAAATCGCTTGAAATCTCCAATTGCAATTTCCACAAAAAGACAGTTTCAAATCTGCTCTGTCCAAAGAAAGGTTCAACTCTGTGAGCTGAATACACACAACACAAAGAAGTTACTGAAAATTCTTCTGTCTAGCATTATATGAAGAAATCCCGTTTCCAACGAAGTCCTCAAAGAGGTCCAAATATCCACTTGCAGACTTTACAAACAGAGTGTTTCCAAACTGCTGTATGAAAAGAAAGGTTAAACTCTGTGAGCCGAATGCACACATCACATAGTAGTTTATGAGAATGATTCTGTCTAGTTTTTATACGAAGATATTTCCTTTTCTAACATTGGCCTAAAATCGCTTGAAATCTCCAATTGCAATTTCCACAAAAAGAGAGTTTCAAATCTGCTCTGTCCAAGGAAAGATTCAACTCTGTGAGCTGACTACACACAACCCAAAGAAGTTACTGAAAATTCTTCTGTCTAGCATTATATGAAGAAATCCCGTTTCCAACGAAGTCCTCAAAGAGGTCCAAATATCCACTTGCAGACATTACAAACAGAGTGTTTCCAAACTGCTGTATGAAAAGAAAGGTTAAACTCTGTGAGCTGAATGCACACATCACATAGTAGTTTATGAGAATGATTCTGTCTAGTTTTTATACGAAGATATTTCCTTTTCCAACATTGGCCTAAAATCGCTTGAAATCTCCAATTGCAATTTCCACAAAAAGAGAGTTTCAAATCTGCTCTGTCCAAGGAAAGATTCAACTCTGTGAGCTGACTAAACACAACCCAAAGAAGTTACTGAAAATTCTTCTGTCTAGCATTATATGAAGAAATCCCGTTTCCAACGAAGTCCTCAAACAGGTCCAAATATCCACTTGCAGACTTTACAAACAGAGTGTTTCCAAACTGCTGTATGTACAGAAAGGTTAAACTCTGTGAGCTGAATGCACACATCACATAGTAGTTTCTGAGAATCATTCTGTCTAGTTTTTATACCAAGATATTTCCTTTTCTCACATTGGCCTCAAATCGCTTGAAATCTCAAATTCCAAATTCCAGAAAAAGACAGTTTCAAACCTGCAGTGTGTAAGGAAAGGTTCAAATCTGTGAGTTGAATACACACAACACAAAGAAGTTACTGAGAATTCTTCTGTCTAGCATTATATGAAGAAATCCCGTTTCCCACGAAGGCCTCAAAGTGGTGCAAATATCCACTTGTAGACTTTAGAAACAGAGTGTTTCCAAACTGCTCTATGAACAGAAAAGTTAAACTGTGTGAGCTGAACGCACACATCACAAAGTTGTTTCTGAGAATGATTCTGTCTAGTTTTTATGCGAAGATATTTCGTTTTCTAACATTGGCCTAAAATCGCTTGAAATCTCCAATTGCAATTTCCACAAAAAGAGAGTTTCAAATCTGCTCTGTCCAAAGAAAGGTTCAACTCTGTGAGCTGAATACACACAACACAAAGAAGTTACTGAAAATTCTTCTGTCTAGCATTATATGAAGAAATCCCGTTTCCAACGAAGGCCTCAAAGAGTTCCAAATATCCACTTGCAGACTTTACAAACAGAGTGTTTCCAAACTGCTGTATGAACAGAAAGGTTAAACTCTGTGAGCTGAATGCACACATCACATAGTACTTTCTGAGAATGATTCTGTCTAGTTTTTATACGAAGATATTTCCTTTTCTAAAATTGGCCTCAAATCGCTTGAAATCTCAAATTCCAAATTCCAGAAAAAGACAGTTTCAAACCTGCAGTGTGTAAGGAAATGTTCAAATCTGTGAGTTGAATACACACAACACAAAGAAGTTACTGAGAATTCTTCTGTCTAGCATTGTATGAAGAAATCCCGTTTCCAACGAAGGCCTCAAAGTGGTGCAAATATCCACTTGTAGACTTTAGAAACAGAGTGTTTCCAAACTGCTCTATGAACAGAAAAGTTAAACTCTGTGAGTTGAACGCACACATCACAAAGTTGTTTCTGAGAATGATTCTGTCTAGTTTTTATACCAAGATATTTCGTTTTCTAACATTGGCCTAAAATCGCTTGAAATCTCCAATTGCAATTTCCACAAAAAGAGAGTTTCAAATCTGCTCTGTCCAAAGAAAGGTTCAACTCTGTGAGCTGAATACACACAACACAAAGAAGTTACTGAAAATTCTTCTGTCTAGCATTATATGAAGAAATCCCGTTTCCAACGAAGGCCTCAAAGAGTTCCAAATATCCACTTGCAGACTTTACAAACAGAGTGTTTCCAAACTGCTGTATGAACAGAAAGGTTAAACTCTGTGAGCTGAATGCACACATCACATAGTAGTTTCTGAGAATGATTCTGTCTAGTTTTTATACGAAGATATTTCCTTTTCTAACATTGGCCTAAAATCGCTTGAAATCTCCAATTGCAATTTCCACAAAAAGACAGTTTCAAATCTGCTCTGTCCAAAGAAAGGTTCAACTCTGTGAGCTGAATACACACAACACAAAGAAGTTACTGAAAATTCTTCTGTCTAGCATTATATGAAGAAATCCCGTTTCCAACGAAGTCCTCAAAGAGGTCCAAATATCCACTTGCAGACTTTACAAACAGAGTGTTTCCAAACTGCTGTATGAACAGAAAGGTTAAACTCTGTGAGCTGAATGCACACATCACATAGTAGTTTCTGAGAATCATTCTGTCTAGTTTTTATACCAAGATATTTCCTTTTCTCACATTGGCCTCAAATCGCTTGAAATCTCAAATTCCAAATTCCAGAAAAAGACAGTTTCAAACCTGCAGTGTGTAAGGAAAGGTTCAAATCTGTGAGTTGAATACACACAACACAAAGAAGTTACTGAGAATTCTTCTGTCTAGCATTGTATGAAGAAATCCCGTTTCCAACGAAGGCCTCAAAGTGGTGCAAATATCCACTTGTAGACTTTAGAAACAGAGTGTTTCCAAACTGCTCTATGAACAGAAAAGTTAAACTCTGTGAGTTGAACGCACACATCACAAAGTTGTTTCTGAGAATGATTCTGTCTAGTTTTTATACCAAGATATTTCGTTTTCTAACATTGGCCTAAAATCGCTTGAAATCTCCAATTGCAATTTCCACAAAAAGAGAGTTTCAAATCTGCTCTGTCGAAAGAAAGGTTCAACTCTGTGAGCTGAATACACACAACACAAAGAAGTTACTGAAAATTCTTCTGTCTAGCATTATATGAAGAAATCCCGTTTCCAACGAAGGCCTCAAAGAGTTCCAAATATCCACTTGCAGACATTACAAAGAGAGTGTTTCCAAACTGCTGTATGAACAGAAAGGTTAAACTCTGTGAGCTGAATGCACACATCACATAGTAGTTTCTGAGAATGATTCTGTCTAGTTTTTATACGAAGATATTTCCTTTTCTAACATTGGCCTAAAATCGCTTGAAATCTCCAATTGCAATTTCCACAAAAAGACAGTTTCAAATCTGCTCTGTCCAAAGAAAGGTTCAAGTCTCTGAGCTGAATACACACAACACAAAGAAGTTACTGAAAATTCTTCTGTCTAGCATTATATGAAGAAATCCCGTTTCCAAAGAAGTCCTCAAAGAGGACCAAATATCCACTTGCAGAGTTTACAAACAGAGTGTTTCCAAACTGCTGTATGAACAGAAAGGTTAAACTCTGTGAGCTGAATGCACACATCACATAGTAGTTTCTGAGAATGATTCTGTCTAGTTTTTATACGAAGATATTTCCTTTTCTAACATTGGCCTAAAATCGCTTGAAATCTCCAGTTGCAATTTCCACAAAAAGAGAGTTTCAAATCTGCTCTGTCCAAAGAAAGGTTCAACTCTGTGAGCTGAATACACACAACACAAAGAAGTTACTGAAAATTCTTCTGTCTAGCATTATATGAAGAAATCCCGTTTCCAACGAAGTCCTCAAAGATGTCCAAATATCCACTTGCAGACTTTACAAACAGAGTGTTTCCAAACTGCTCTATGAACAGAAAGGTTAAACTCTGTGAGCTGAACGCACACATCACAAAGTAGTTTCTGAGAATGATTCTGTCTAGTTTCTATTCGAAGATATTTCCTTTTCTAACATTGGCCTGAAATCGCTTGAAATCTCAAATTCCAAATTCCAGAAAAAGACAGTTTCAAACCCGCAGTGTGTAAGGAAAGGTTCAAATCTGTGAGTTGAATACACACAACACAAAGAAGTTACTGAGAATTCTTCTGTCTAGCATTGTATGAAGAAATCCCGTTTCCAACGAAGGCCTCAAAGTGGTGCAAATATCCACTTGTAGACTTTAGAAACAGAGTGTTTCCAAACTGCTCTATGAACAGAAAAGTTAAACTCTGTGAGTTGAACGCACACATCACAAAGTTGTTTCTGAGAATGATTCTGTCTAGTTTTTATACCAAGATATTTCGTTTTCTAACATTGGCCTAAAATCGCTTGAAATCTCCAATTGCAATTTCCACAAAAAGAGAGTTTCAAATCTGCTCTGTCCAAAGAAAGGTTCAACTCTGTGAGCTGAATACACACAACACAAAGTAGTTACTGAAAATTCTTCTGTCTAGCATTATATGAAGAAATCCCGTTTCAAACGAAGGCCTCAAAGAGTTCCAAATATCCACTTGAAGACTTTACAAACAGAGTGTTTCCAAACTGCTGTATGAACAGAAAGGTTAAACTCTGTGAGGTGAATGCACACATCACATAGTAGTTTCTGAGAATGATTCTGTCTAGTTTTTATACGAAGATATTTCCTTTTCTAACATTGGCCTAAAATCGCTTGAAATCTCCAATTGCAATTTCCACAAAAAGACAGTTTCAAATCTGCTCTGTCCAAAGAAAGGTTCAACTCTGTGAGCTGAATACACACAACACAAAGAAGTTATTGAAAATTCTTCTGTCTAGCATTATATGAAGAAATCCCGTTTCCAACGAAGTCCTCAAAGAGGTCCAAATATCCACTTGCAGACTTTACAAACAGAGTGTTTCCAAACTGCTGTATGAAAAGAAAGGTTAAACTCTGTGAGCTGAATGCACACATCACATAGTAGTTTCTGAGAATGATTCTGTCTAGTTTTTATACGAAGATATTTCCTTTTCTAACATTGGCCTAAAATCGCTAGAAATCTCCAATTGCAATTTCCACAAAAAGAGAGTTTCAAATCTGCTCTGTCCAAGGAAAGATTCAACTCTCTGAGCTGACTACACACAACACAAAGAAGTTACTGAAAATTCTTCTGTCTAGCATTATATGAAGAAATCCCGTTTCCAACGAAGTCCTCAAACAGGTCCAAATATCCACTTGCAGACTTTACAAACAGAGTGTTTCCAAACTGCTGTATGAACAGAAAGGTTAAACTCTGTGAGCTGAATGCACACATCACATAGTAGTTTCTGAGAATCATTCTGTCTAGTTTTTATAGCAAGATATTTCCTTTTCTCACATTGGCCTCAAATCGCTTGAAATCTCCAATTGCAATTTCCCCAAAAAGAGAGTTTCAAATCTGCTCTGTCCAAAGAAAGGTTCAACTCTGTGAGCTGAATACACACAACACAAAGAAGTTACTAAAAATTCTTTTGTCTAGCATGATATAAAGAAATCCCCTTTCCAACGAAGTCCTCAAAGAGGTCCAAATATCCACTTGCAGACTTTACAAACAGAGTGTTTCCAAACTGCTCTATGAACAGAAAGGTTAAACTCTGTGAGCTGAATGCACACATCACATAGTAGATTCTGAGAATGATTCTGTCTAGTTTTTATACCAAGATATTTCCTTTTCTAACATTGGCCTCAAATCGCTTGAAATCTCAAATTCCAAATTCCAGAAAAAGACAGTTTCAAACTGGAGTGTGTAAGGAAAGGTTCAAATCTGTGAGTTGAATACACACAACACAAAGAAGTTACTGAGAATTCTTCTGTCTAGCATTATATGAAGAAATCCCGTTTCCAACGAAGTCCTCAAAGAGGTGCAAATATCCACTTGCAGACTTTACAAACAGAGTGTTTCCAAACTGCTCTATGAACAGAAAGGTTAAACTCTGTGAGCTGAATGCACACATCACATAGTAGTTTCTGAGAATGATTCTGTCTAGTTTTTATACCAAGATATTTCCTTTTCAAACATAGGCCTCAAATGGCTTGAAATCTCCAATTTCAAATTCCAGAAAAAGAGAGTTTCAAATCTGCTCTGTCCAAAGAAAGGTTCAACTCTGTGAGCTGAATACACACAACACAAAGAAGTTACTGAAAATTCTTCTGTCTAGCATTATATGAAGAAATCCCGTTTCCAACGAAGTCCTCAAAGAGGTCCAAATATCCACTTGCAGACTTTACAAACAGAGTGTTTCCAAACTGCTGTATGAACAGAAAGGTTAAACTGTGTGAGCTGAATGCACACATCACATAGTAGTTTCTGAGAATCATTCTGTCTAGTTTTTATAGGAAGATATTTCCTTTTCTAATATTGGCCTCAAATCGCTTGAAATCTCCAATTGCAATTTCCACAAAAACAGAGTTTCAAATCTGCTCTGTCCAAAGAAAGGTTCAACTCTGTGAGCTGAATACACACAACACAAAGAAGTTACTCAAAATTCTTCTGTCTAGCATTATATAAAGAAATCCCGTTTCCAACGAAGTCCTCAAAGAGGTCCAAATATCCACTTGCAGACTTTACAAACAGAGTGTTTCCAAACTGCTCTATGAACAGAAAGGTTAAACTCTGTGAGCTGAATGCACACATCACATAGTAGTTTCTGAGAATGATTCTGTCTCGTTTCTATACGAAGATATTTCCTTTTCTAACATTGGCCTCAAATCACTTGAAATCTCAAATTCCAAATTCCAGAAAAAGACAGTTTCAAACCTGCAGTGTGTAAGGAAATGTTCAAATCTGTGAGTTGAATACACACAGCACAAAGAAGTTACTGAGAATTCTTCTGTCTAGCATTATATGAAGAAATCCCGTTTCCAACGAAGGCCTCAAAGTGGAGCAAATATCCACTTCTAGACTTTAGAAACAGAGTTTTTCCAAACCGCTCTATGAACAGAAAAGTTAAACTCTGTGAGCTGAACGCACACATCACAAAGTTGTTTCTGAGAATGATTCTGTCTACTTTTTATACCAAGATATTTCGTTTTCTAACATTGGCCTAAAATCGCTTGAAATCTCCAATTGCAATTTCCACAAAAAGAGAGTTTCAAATCTGCTCTGTCCAAAGAAATGTTTAACTCTGTGAGCTGAATACACACAACACAAAGAAGTTACTGAAAATTCTTCTGTCTAGCATTATATGAAGAAATCCCGTTTCCAACGAAGTCCTCAAAGAGGTCAAAATATCCACTTGCAGACTTTACAAACAGAGTGTTTCCAAACTGCTCTATGAACAGAAATGTTAAATTCTGTGAGCTGAATGCACACATCACATAGAAGTTTCTGAGAATGATTCTGTCTAGTTTTTATACCAAGATATTTCCTTTTCTAACATTGGCCTCAAATCTCTTGAAATCTCCAATTTCAAGTTCCAGAAAAAGAGAGTTTCAAATCTGCTCTGTCCAAAGAAAGGTTCAACTCTGTGAGCTGAATACACACAACACAAAGAAGTTACTGAAAATTCTTCTGTCTAGCATTATAGGAGGAAATACCGTTTCCAACGAAGGCCTCAAAGAGTTCCAAATATCCACTTGCAGACTTTACAATCAGAGTGTTTCCAAACTGCTGTATGAACAGAAAGGTTAAACTCTGTGAGCTGAATGCACACATCACATAGTAGTTTATGAGAATGATTCTGTCTAGTTTTTATACGAAGATATTTCCTTTTCCAACATTGGCCTAAAATCGCTTGAAATCTCCAATTGCAATTTCCACAAAAAGAGAGTTTCAAATCTGCTCTGTCCAAGGAAAGATTCAACTCTGTGAGCTGACTACACACAACCCAAAGAAGTTACTGAAAGTTCTTCTGTCTAGCATTATATGAAGAAATCCCGTTTCCAACGAAGTCCTCAAACAGGTCCAAATATCCACTTGCAGACTTTACAAACAGAGTGTTTCCAAACTGCTCTATGAACAGAAAGGTTAAACTCTGTGAGCTGAATCACACATCACATAGTAGTTTCTGAGAATCATTCTGTCTAGTTTTTATACCAAGATATTTCCTTTTCTCACATTGGCCTCAAATCGCTTGAAATCTCAAATTCCAAATTCCAGAAAAAGACAGTTTCAAACCTGCAGTGTGTAAGGAAAGGTTCAAATCTGTGAGTTGAATACACACAACACAAAGAAGTTACTGAGAATTCTTCTGTCTAGTATTATATGAAGAAATCCCGTTTCCCACGAAGGCCTCAAAGTGGTGCAAATATCCACTTGTAGACTTTAGAAACAGAGTGTTTCCAAACTGCTCTATGAACAGAAAAGTTAAACTGTGTGAGCTGAACGCACACATCACAAAGTTGTTTCTGAGAATGATTCTGTCTAGTTTTTATACGAAGATATTTCGTTTTCTAACATTGGCCTAAAATCGCTTGAAATCTCCAATTGCAATTTCCACAAAAAGAGAGTTTCAAATCTGCTCTGTCCAAAGAAAGGTTCAACTCTGTGAGCTGAATACACACAACACAAAGAAGTTACTCAAAATTCTTCTGTCTAGCATTATATGAAGAAATCCCGTTTCCGACGAAGTCCTCAAATAGGTCCAAATATCCACTTGCAGACTTTACAAACAGTGTGTTTCCAAACTGCTGTATGAACAGAAAGGTTAAACTCTGTGAGCTGAAAGCACACATCACATAGTAGTTTCTGAGAATGATTCTGTCTAGTTTGTATACGAAGATATTTCCTTTTCTAACATTGGCCTCAAATCGCTTGAAATCTCAAATTCCAAATTCCAGAAAAAGACAGTTTCAAACCTGCAGTGTGTAAGGAAATGTTCAAATCTGTGAGTTGAATACACACAACACAAAGAAGTTACTGAGAATTCTTCTGTCTAGCATTGTATGAAGAAATCCCGTTTCCAACGAAGGCCTCAAAGTGGTGCAAATATCCACTTGTAGACTTTAGAAACAGAGTGTTTCCAAACTGCTCTATGAACAGAAAAGTTAAACTCTGTGAGTTGAACGCACACATCACAAAGTTGTTTCTGAGAATGATTCTGTCTAGTTTTTATACCAAGATATTTCGTTTTCTAACATTGGCCTAAAATCGCTTGAAATCTCCAATTGCAATTTCCACAAAAAGAGAGTTTCAAATCTGCTCTGTCCAAAGAAAGGTTCAACTCTGTGAGCTGAATACACACAACACAAAGAAGTTACTGAAAATTCTTCTGTCTAGCATTATATGAAGAAATCCCGTTTCCAACGAAGGCCTCAAAGAGTTCCAAATATCCACTTGCAGACTTTACAAAGAGAGTGTTTCCAAACTGCTGTATGAACAGAAAGGTTAAACTCTGTGAGCTGAATGCACACATCACATAGTAGTTTCTGAGAATGATTCTGTCTAGTTTTTATACGAAGATATTTCCTTTTCTAACATTGGCCTAAAATCGCTTGAAATCTCCAATTGCAATTTCCACAAAAAGACAGTTTCAAATCTGCTCTGTCCAAAGAAAGGTTCAAGTCTCTGAGCTGAATACACACAACACAAAGAAGTTACTGAAAATTCTTCTGTCTAGCATTATATGAAGAAATCCCGTTTCCAAAGAAGTCCTCAAAGAGGACCAAATATCCACTTGCAGAGTTTACAAACAGAGTGTTTCCAAACTGCTGTATGAACAGAAAGGTTAAACTCTGTGAGCTGAATGCACACATCACATAGTAGTTTCTGAGAATGATTCTGTCTAGTTTTTATACGAAGATATTTCCTTTTCTAACATTGGCCTAAAATCGCTTGAAATCTCCAGTTGCAATTTCCACAAAAAGAGAGTTTCAAATCTGCTCTGTCCAAAGAAAGGTTCAACTCTGTGAGCTGAATACACACAACACAAAGAAGTTACTGAAAATTCTTCTGTCTAGCATTATATGAAGAAATCCCGTTTCCAACGAAGTCCTCAAAGATGTCCAAATATCCACTTGCAGACTTTACAAACAGAGTGTTTCCAAACTGCTCTATGAACAGAAAGGTTAAACTCTGTGAGCTGAACGCACACATCACAAAGTAGTTTCTGAGAATGATTCTGTCTAGTTTCTATTCGAAGATATTTCCTTTTCTAACATTGGCCTGAAATCGCTTGAAATCTCAAATTCCAAATTCCAGAAAAAGACAGTTTCAAACCCGCAGTGTGTAAGGAAAGGTTCAAATCTGTGAGTTGAATACACACAACACAAAGAAGTTACTGAGAATTCTTCTGTCTAGCATTGTATGAAGAAATCCCGTTTCCAACGAAGGCCTCAAAGTGGTGCAAATATCCACTTGTAGACTTTAGAAACAGAGTGTTTCCAAACTGCTCTATGAACAGAAAAGTTAAACTCTGTGAATTGAACGCACACATCACAAAGTTGTTTCTGAGAATGATTCTGTCTAGTTTTTATACCAAGATATTTCGTTTTCTAACATTGGCCTAAAATCGCTTGAAATCTCCAATTGCAATTTCCACAAAAAGAGAGTTTCAAATCTGCTCTGTCCAAAGAAAGGTTCAACTCTGTGAGCTGAATACACACAACACAAAGTAGTTACTGAAAATTCTTCTGTCTAGCATTATATGAAGAAATCCCGTTTCAAACGAAGGCCTCAAAGAGTTCCAAATATCCACTTGAAGACTTTACAAACAGAGTGTTTCCAAACTGCTGTATGAACAGAAAGGTTAAACTCTGTGAGGTGAATGCACACATCACATAGTAGTTTCTGAGAATGATTCTGTCTAGTTTTTATACGAAGATATTTCCTTTTCTAACATTGGCCTAAAATCGCTTGAAATCTCCAATTGCAATTTCCACAAAAAGACAGTTTCAAATCTGCTCTGTCCAAAGAAAGGTTCAACTCTGTGAGCTGAATACACACAACACAAAGAAGTTATTGAAAATTCTTCTGTCTAGCATTATATGAAGAAATCCCGTTTCCAACGAAGTCCTCAAAGAGGTCCAAATATCCACTTGCAGACTTTACAAACAGAGTGTTTCCAAACTGCTGTATGAAAAGAAAGGTTAAACTCTGTGAGCTGAATGCACACATCACATAGTAGTTTCTGAGAATGATTCTGTCTAGTTTTTATACGAAGATATTTCCTTTTCTAACATTGGCCTAAAATCGCTAGAAATCTCCAATTGCAATTTCCACAAAAAGAGAGTTTCAAATCTGCTCTGTCCAAGGAAAGATTCAACTCTCTGAGCTGACTACACACAACACAAAGAAGTTACTGAAAATTCTTCTGTCTAGCATTATATGAAGAAATCCCGTTTCCAACGAAGTCCTCAAACAGGTCCAAATATCCACTTGCAGACTTTACAAACAGAGTGTTTCCAAACTGCTGTATGAACAGAAAGGTTAAACTCTGTGAGCTGAATGCACACATCACATAGTAGTTTCTGAGAATCATTCTGTCTAGTTTTTATAGCAAGATATTTCCTTTTCTCACATTGGCCTCAAATCGCTTGAAATCTCCAATTGCAATTTCCCCAAAAAGAGAGTTTCAAATCTGCTCTGTCCAAAGAAAGGTTCAACTCTGTGAGCTTGAATACACACAACACAAAGAAGTTACTAAAAATTCTTTTGTCTAGCATGATATAAAGAAATCCCCTTTCCAACGAAGTCCTCAAAGAGGTCCAAATATCCACTTGCAGACTTTACAAACAGAGTGTTTCCAAACTGCTCTATGAACAGAAAGGTTAAACTCTGTGAGCTGAATGCACACATCACATAGTAGATTCTGAGAATGATTCTGTCTAGTTTTTATACCAAGATATTTCCTTTTCTAACATTGGCCTCAAATCGCTTGAAATCTCAAATTCCAAATTCCAGAAAAAGACAGTTTCAAACTGGAGTGTGTAAGGAAAGGTTCAAATCTGTGAGTTGAATACACACAACACAAAGAAGTTACTGAGAATTCTTCTGTCTAGCATTATATGAAGAAATCCCGTTTCCAACGAAGTCCTCAAAGAGGTGCAAATATCCACTTGCAGACTTTACAAACAGAGTGTTTCCAAACTGCTCTATGAACAGAAAGGTTAAACTCTGTGAGCTGAATGCACACATCACATAGTAGTTTCTGAGAATGATTCTGTCTAGTTTTTATACCAAGATATTTCCTTTTCAAACATAGGCCTCAAATGGCTTGAAATCTCCAATTTCAAATTCCAGAAAAAGAGAGTTTCAAATCTGCTCTGTCCAAAGAAAGGTTCAACTCTGTGAGCTGAATACACACAACACAAAGAAGTTACTGAAAATTCTTCTGTCTAGCATTATATGAAGAAATCCCGTTTCCAACGAAGTCCTCAAAGAGGTCCAAATATCCACTTGCAGACTTTACAAACAGAGTGTTTCCAAACTGCTGTATGAACAGAAAGGTTAAACTGTGTGAGCTGAATGCACACATCACATAGTAGTTTCTGAGAATCATTCTGTCTAGTTTTTATAGGAAGATATTTCCTTTTCTAATATTGGCCTCAAATCGCTTGAAATCTCCAATTGCAATTTCCACAAAAACAGAGTTTCAAATCTGCTCTGTCCAAAGAAAGGTTCAACTCTGTGAGCTGAATACACACAACACAAAGAAGTTACTCAAAATTCTTCTGTCTAGCATTATATAAAGAAATCCCGTTTCCAACGAAGTCCTCAAAGAGGTCCAAATATCCACTTGCAGACTTTACAAACAGAGTGTTTCCAAACTGCTCTATGAACAGAAAGGTTAAACTCTGTGAGCTGAATGCACACATCACATAGTAGTTTCTGAGAATGATTCTGTCTCGTTTCTATACGAAGATATTTCCTTTTCTAACATTGGCCTCAAATCACTTGAAATCTCAAATTCCAAATTCCAGAAAAAGACAGTTTCAAACCTGCAGTGTGTAAGGAAATGTTCAAATCTGTGAGTTGAATACACACAGCACAAAGAAGTTACTGAGAATTCTTCTGTCTAGCATTATATGAAGAAATCCCGTTTCCAACGAAGGCCTCAAAGTGGAGCAAATATCCACTTCTAGACTTTAGAAACAGAGTTTTTCCAAACCGCTCTATGAACAGAAAAGTTAAACTCTGTGAGCTGAACGCACACATCACAAAGTTGTTTCTGAGAATGATTCTGTCTACTTTTTATACCAAGATATTTCGTTTTCTAACATTGGCCTAAAATCGCTTGAAATCTCCAATTGCAATTTCCACAAAAAGAGAGTTTCAAATCTGCTCTGTCCAAAGAAATGTTTAACTCTGTGAGCTGAATACACACAACACAAAGAAGTTACTGAAAATTCTTCTGTCTAGCATTATATGAAGAAATCCCGTTTCCAACGAAGTCCTCAAAGAGGTCAAAATATCCACTTGCAGACTTTACAAACAGAGTGTTTCCAAACTGCTCTATGAACAGAAATGTTAAATTCTGTGAGCTGAATGCACACATCACATAGAAGTTTCTGAGAATGATTCTGTCTAGTTTTTATACCAAGATATTTCCTTTTCTAACATTGGCCTCAAATCTCTTGAAATCTCCAATTTCAAGTTCCAGAAAAAGAGAGTTTCAAATCTGCTCTGTCCAAAGAAAGGTTCAACTCTGTGAGCTGAATACACACAACACAAAGAAGTTACTGAAAATTCTTCTGTCTAGCATTATAGGAGGAAATACCGTTTCCAACGAAGGCCTCAAAGAGTTCCAAATATCCACTTGCAGACTTTACAATCAGAGTGTTTCCAAACTGCTGTATGAACAGAAAGGTTAAACTCTGTGAGCTGAATGCACACATCACATAGTAGTTTATGAGAATGATTCTGTCTAGTTTTTATACGAAGATATTTCCTTTTCCAACATTGGCCTAAAATCGCTTGAAATCTCCAATTGCAATTTCCACAAAAAGAGAGTTTCAAATCTGCTCTGTCCAAGGAAAGATTCAACTCTGTGAGCTGACTACACACAACCCAAAGAAGTTACTGAAAATTCTTCTGTCTAGCATTATATGAAGAAATCCCGTTTCCAACGAAGTCCTCAAAGAGGTCCAAATATCCACTTGCAGACTTTACAAACAGAGTGTTTCCAAACTGCTCTATGAACAGAAAGGTTAAACTCTGTGAGCTGAATCACACATCACATAGTAGTTTCTGAGAATCATTCTGTCTAGTTTTTATACCAAGATATTTCCTTTTCTCACATTGGCCTCAAATCGCTTGAAATCTCAAATTCCAAATTCCAGAAAAAGACAGTTTCAAACCTGCAGTGTGTAAGGAAAGGTTCAAATCTGTGAGTTGAATACACACAACACAAAGAAGTTACTGAGAATTCTTCTGTCTAGTATTATATGAAGAAATCCCGTTTCCCACGAAGGCCTCAAAGTGGTGCAAATATCCACTTGTAGACTTTAGAAACAGAGTGTTTCCAAACTGCTCTATGAACAGAAAAGTTAAACTGTGTGAGCTGAACGCACACATCACAAAGTTGTTTCTGAGAATGATTCTGTCTAGTTTTTATACGAAGATATTTCGTTTTCTAACATTGGCCTAAAATCGCTTGAAATCTCCAATTGCAATTTCCACAAAAAGAGAGTTTCAAATCTGCTCTGTCCAAAGAAAGGTTCAACTCTGTGAGCTGAATACACACAACACAAAGAAGTTACTCAAAATTCTTCTGTCTAGCATTATATGAAGAAATCCCGTTTCCGACGAAGTCCTCAAATAGGTCCAAATATCCACTTGCAGACTTTACAAACAGTGTGTTTCCAAACTGCTGTATGAACAGAAAGGTTAAACTCTGTGAGCTGAAAGCACACATCACATAGTAGTTTCTGAGAATGATTCTGTCTAGTTTGTATACGAAGATATTTCCTTTTCTAACATTGGCCTCAAATCGCTTGAAATCTCAAATTCCAAATTCCAGAAAAAGACAGTTTCAAACCTGCAGTGTGTAAGGAAATGTTCAAATCTGTGAGTTGAATACACACAACACAAAGAAGTTACTGAGAATTCTTCTGTCTAGCATTGTATGAAGAAATCCCGTTTCCAACGAAGGCCTCAAAGTGGTGCAAATATCCACTTGTAGACTTTAGAAACAGAGTGTTTCCAAACTGCTCTATGAACAGAATAGTTAAACTCTGTGAGTTGAACGCACACATCACAAAGTTGTTTCTGAGAATGATTCTGTCTAGTTTTTATACCAAGATATTTCGTTTTCTAACATTGGCCTAAAATCGCTTGAAATCTCCAATTGCAATTTCCACAAAAAGAGAGTTTCAAATCTGCTCTGTCCAAAGAAAGGTTCAACTCTGTGAGCTGAATACACACAACACAAAGAAGTTACTGAAAATTCTTCTGTCTAGCATTATATGAAGAAATCCCGTTTCCAACGAAGGCCTCAAAGAGTTCCAAATATCCACTTGCAGACTTTACAAAGAGAGTGTTTCCAAACTGCTGTATGAACAGAAAGGTTAAACTCTGTGAGCTGAATGCACACATCGCATAGTAGTTTCTGAGAATGATTCTGTCTAGTTTTTATACGAAGATATTTCCTTTTCTAACATTGGCCTAAAATCGCTTGAAATCTCCAATTGCAATTTCCACAAAAAGACAGTTTCAAATCTGCTCTGTCCAAAGAAAGGTTCAACTCTGTGAGCTGAATACACACAACACAAAGAAGTTACTGAAAATTGTTCTGTCTAGCATTATATGAAGAAATCCGGTTTCCAACGAAGTCCTCAAAGAGGTCCAAATATCCACTTGCAGACTTTACAAACAGAGTGTTTCCAAACTGCTGTATGAAAAGAAAGGTTAAACTCTGTGAGCTGAATGCACACATCACATAGTAGTTTCTGAGAATGATTCTGTCTAGTTTTTATACGAAGATATTTCCTTTTCTAACATTGGCCTAAAATCGCTAGAAATCTCCAATTGCAATTTCCACAAAAAGAGAGTTTCAAATCTGCTCTGTCCAAGGAAAGATTCAACTCTCTGAGCTGACTACACACATCAAAAAGTAGTTACTGAAAATTCTTCTGTCTAGCATTATATGAAGAAATCCCGTTTCCAACGAAGTCCTCAAACAGGTCCAAATATCCACTTGCAGACTTTACAAACAGAGTGTTTCCAAACTGCTGTATGAACAGAAAGGTTAAACTCTGTGAGCTGAATGCACACATCACATAGTAGTTTCTGAGAATGATTCTGTCTAGTTTCTATACGAAGATATTTCCTTTTCTAACATTGGCCTCAAATCGTTTGAAATCTCAAATTCCAAATTCCAGAAAAAGACAGTTTCAAACCTGCAGTGTGTAAGGAAAGGTTCAAATCTGTGAGTTGAATACACACAACACAAAGAAGTTACTGAGAATTCTTCTGTCTAGCATTATATGAAGAAATCCCGTTTCCAACGAAGGCCTCAAAGTGGTGCAAATATCCACTTGTAGACTTTAGAAACAGAGTGTTTCCAAACTGCTCTATGAACAGAAAAGTTAAACTCTGTGAGCTGAACGCACACATCACAAAGTTGTTTCTGAGAATGATTCTGTCTAGTTTTTATACCAAGATATTTCCTTTTCTAACATTGGCCTAAAATCGCTTGAAATCTCCAATTGCAATTTCCACAAAAAGAGAGTTTCAAATCTGCTCTGTCCAAAGAAAGGTGCAACTCTGTGAGCTGAATACACACAACACAAAGAAGTTACTGAAAATTCTTCTGTCTTGCATTATATGAAGAAATCCCGTTTCCAACGAAGGCCTCAAAGAGTTCCAAATATCCACTTGCAGACTATACAAACAGAGTGTTTCCAAACTGCTGTATGAACAGAAAGGTTAAACTCTGTGAGCTGAATGCACACATCACATAGTAGTTTCTGAGAATGATTCTGTCTAGTTTTTATACGAAGATAATTCCTTTTCTAACATTGGCCTAAAATCGCTTGAAATCTCCAATTGCAATTTCCCCAAAAGAGAGTTTCAAATCCGCTCTGTCCAAAGAAAGGTTCAACTCTGTGAGCTGAATACACACAACACAAAGAAGTTACTGAAAATTCTTCTGTCTAGCATTATATGAAGAAATCCCGTTTCCAACGAAGTCCTCAAAGAGGTCCAAATATCCCCTTGCAGACTTTACAAACAGAGTGTTTCCAAACTGCTCTATGAACAGAAAGGTTAAACTCTGTGAGCTGAATGCACACATCACATAGTAGTTTCTGAGAATGATTCTGTCTAGTTTTTATACGAAGATATTTCCTTTTCTAACATTGGCCTAAAATCGCTTGAAATCTCCAATTGCAATTTCCACAAAAAGAGAGTTTCAAATCTGCTCTGTCCAAAGAAAGGTTCAACTCTGTGAGCTGAATACACACAACACAAAGAAGTTACTCAAAATTCTTCTGTCTAGCATTATATAAAGAAATCCCGTTTCCAACGAAGTCCTCAAAGAGGTCCAAATATCCACTTGCAGACTTTACAAACAGAGTGTTTCCAAACTGCTCTATGAACAGAAAGGTTAAACTCTGTGAGCTGAATGCACACATCACATAGTAGTTTCTGAGAATGATTCTGTCTAGTTTCTCTACGAAGATATTTCCTTTTCTAACATTGGCCTCAAATCGCTTGAAATCTCAAATTCCAAATTCCAGAAAAAGACAGTTTCAAACCTGCAGTGTGTAAGGAAAGGTTCAAATCTGTGAGTTGAATACACACAACACAAAGAAGTTACTGAGAATTCTTCTGTCTAGCATTATATGAAGAAATCCCGTTTCCAACGAAGGCCTCAAAGTGGTGCAAATATCCACTTGTAGACTTTAGAAACAGAGTGTTTCCAAACTGCTCTACGAACAGAAAAGTTAAACTCTGTGAGCTGAACGCACACATCACAAAGTTGTTTCTGAGAATGATTCTGTCTAGTTTTTATACCAAGATATTTCGTTTTCTAACATTGGCCTAAAATCGCTTGAAATCTCCAACTGCAATTTCCACAAAAAGAGAGTTTCAAATCTGCTCTGTCCAAAGAAAAGTTCAACTCCGTGAGCTGAATACACACAACACAAAGAAGTTACTGAAAATTCTTCTGTCTAGCATTTTATGAAGAAATCCCGTTTCCAACGAAGGCCTCAAAGAGTTCCAAATATCCACTTGCAGACTTTACAAACAGAGTGTTTCCAAACTGCTGTATGAACACAAAGGTTAAACTCTGTGAGCTGAATGCACACATCACATAGTAGTTTCTGAGAATGATTCTGTCTAGTTTTCATACCAAGATATTTCCTTTTCTCACATTGGCCTCAAATCGCTTGAAATCTCCAATTGCAATTTCCACAAAAAGAGAGTTTCAAATCTGCTCTGTCCAAAGAAAGGTTCAACTCTGTGAGCTGAATACACACAACACAAAGAAGTTACTGAAAATTCTTCTGTCTAGCATTATATAAAGAAATCCCGTTTCCAACGAAATCCTCAAAGAGGTCCAAATATCCCCTGCAGACTTTACAAACAGAGTGTTTCCAAACTGCTCTATGAACAGAAAGGTTAAACTCTGTGAGCTGAATGCACACATCACATAGTAGTTTCTGAGAATGATTCTGTCTAGTTTCTATACGAAGATATTTCCTTTTCTAACATTGGCCTCAAATCGCTTGAAATCTCAAATTCCAAATTCCAGAAAAAGACAGTTTCAAACCTGCAGTGTGTAAGGAAAGGTTCAAATCTGTGAGTTGAATACACACAACACAAAGAAGTTACTGAGAATTCTTCTGTCTAGTATTATATGAAGAAATCCCTTTTCCAACGAAGGCCTCAAAGTGGTGCAAATATCCACTTGTAGACTTTAGAAACAGAGTGTTTCCAAACTGGTCTATGAACAGAAAAGTTAAACTCTGTGAGCTGAACGCACACATCACAAAGTTGTTTCTGAGAATGATTCTGTCTAGTTTTTATACCAAGATATTTCCTTTTCTAACATTGGCCTAAAATCGCTTGAAATCTCCAATTGCAATTTCCAAAAAAAGAGAGTTTCAAATCTGCTCTGTCCAAAGAAAGGTTCAACTCTGTGAGCTGAATACACACAACACAAAGAAGTTACTGAAAATTCTTCTGTCTAGCATTATATGAAGAAATCCCGTTTCCAACGAAGGCCTCAAAGAGTTCCAAATATCCCCTTGCAGACTTTACAAACAGAGTGTTTCCAAACTGCTCTATGAACAGAAAGGTTAAACTCTGTGAGCTGAATGCACACATCACATAGTAGTTTCTGAGAATGATTCTGTCTAGTTTTTATACGAAGATATTTCCTTTTCTAACATTGGCCTAAAATCGCTTGAAATCTCCACTTGCAATTTCCACAAAAAGAGAGTTTCAAATCTGCTCTGTCCAAAGAAAGGTTCAACTCTGTGAGCTGAATACACACAACACAAAAAAGTTACTCAAAATTCTTCTGTCTAGCATTATATAAAGAAATCCCGTTTCCAACGAAGTCCTCAAAGAGGTCCAAATATCCACTTGCAGACTTTACAAACAGAGTGTTTCCAAACTGCTCTGTGAACAGAAAGGTTAAACTCTGTGAGCTGAATGCACACATCACATAGTAGTTTCTGAGAATGATTCTGTCTAGTTTCTATACGAAGATATTTCCTTTTCTAACATTGGCCTCAAATCGCTTGAAATCTCAAATTCCAAATTCCAGAAAAAGACAGTTTCAAACCTGCAGTGTGTAAGGAAAGGTTCAAATCTGTGAGTTGAATACACACAACACAAAGAAGTTACTGAGAATTCTTCTGTCTAGCATTATATGAAGAAATCCCGTTTCCAACGAAGGCCTCAAAGTGGTGCAAATATCCACTTGTAGACTTTAGAAACAGAGTGTTTCCAAACTGCTCTATGAACAGAAAAGTTAAACTCTGTGAGCTGAACGCACACATCACAAAGTTGTTTCTGAGAATGATTCTGTCTAGTTTTTATACCAAGATATTTCGTTTTCTAACATTGGCCTAAAAACGCTTGAAATCTCCAATTGCAATTTCCACAAAAAGAGAGTTTCAAATCTGCTCTGTCCAAAGAAAAGTTCAACTCTGTGAGCTGAATACACACAACACAAAGAAGTTACTGAAAATTCTTCTGTCTAGCATTATATGAAGAAATCCCGTTTCCAACGAAGTCCTCAAAGAGGTCCAAATATCCCCTTGCAGACTTTACAAACAGAGTGTTTCCAAACTGCTCTATGAACAGAAAGGTTAAACTCTGTGAGCTGAATGCACACATCACATAGTAGTTTCTGAGAATGATTCTGTCTAGTTTTTATACGAAGATATTTCCTTTTCTAACATTGGCCTAAAATCGCTTGAAATCTCCAATTGCAATTTCCACAAAAAGAGAGTTTCAAATCTGCTCTGTCCAAAGAAAGGTTCAACCCTGTGAGCTGAATACACACAACACAAAGAAGTTACTAAAAATTCTTCTGTCTAGCATTATATAAAGAAATCCCGTTTCCAACGAAGTCCTCAAAGAGGTCCAAATATCCACTTGCAGACTTTACAAACAGAGTGTTTCCAAACTGCTCTATGAACAGAAAGGTTAAACTCTGTGAGCTGAATGCACACATCACATAGTAGTTTCTGAGAATGATTCTGTCTAGTTTCTATACGAAGATATTTCCTTTTCTAACATTGGCCTCAAATCGCTTGAAATCTCAAATTCCAAATTCCAGAAAAAGACAGTTTCAAACCTGCAGTGTGTAAGGAAAGGTTCAAATCTGTGAGTTGAATACACACAACACAAAGAAGTTACTGAGAATTCTTCTGTCTAGCATTATATGAAGAAATCCCGTTTCCCACGAAGGCCTCAAAGTGGTGCAAATATCCACTTGTAGACATTAGAAACAGAGTGTTTCCAAACTGCTCTATAAACAGAAAAGTTAAACTGTGTGAGCTGAACGCACACATCACAAAGTTGTTTCTGAGAATGATTCTGTCTAGTTTTTATACCAAGATATTTCGTTTTCTAACATTGGCCTAAAATCGCTTGAAATCTCCAATTGCAATTTCCACAAAAAGAGAGTTTCAAATCTGCTCTGTCCAAAGAAAGGTTCAACTCTGTGAGCTGAATACACACAACACAAAGAAGTTACTCAAAATTCTTCTGTCTAGCATTATATGAAGAAATCCCGTTTCCGACGAAGTCCTCAAATAGGTCCAAATATCCACTTGCAGACTTTACAAACAGTGTGTTTCCAAACTGCTGTATGAACAGAAAGGTTAAATTCTGTGAGCTGAATGCACACATCACATAGTAGTTTCTGAGAATGATTCTGTCTAGTTTTTATACGAAGATAATTCCTTTTCTAACATTGGCCTAAAATCGCTTGAAATCTCCAATTGCAATTTCCCCAAAAGAGAGTTTCAAATCCGCTCTGTCCAAAGAAAGGTTCAACTCTGTGAGCTGAATACACACAACACAAAGAAGTTACTGAAAATTCTTCTGTCTAGCATTATATGAAGAAATCCCGTTTCCAACGAAGTCCTCAAAGAGGTCCAAATATCCCCTTGCAGACTTTACAAACAGAGTGTTTCCAAACTGCTCTATGAACAGAAAGGTTAAACTCTGTGAGCTGAATGCACACATCACATAGTAGTTTCTGAGAATGATTCTGTCTAGTTTTTATACGAAGATATTTCCTTTTCTAACATTGGCCTAAAATCGCTTGAAATCTCCAATTGCAATTTCCACAAAAAGAGAGTTTCAAATCTGCTCTGTCCAAAGAAAGGTTCAACTCTGTGAGCTGAATACACACAACACAAAGAAGTTTCTCAAAATTCTTCTGTCTAGCATTATATAAAGAAATCCCGTTTCAAACGAAGTCCTCAAAGAGGTCCAAATATCCACTTGCAGACTTTACAAACAGAGTGTTTCCAAACTGCTCTATGAACAGAAAGGTTAAACTCTGTGAGCTGAATGCACACATCACATAGTAGTTTCTGAGAATGATTCTGTCTAGTTTCTCTACGAAGATATTTCCTTTTCTAACATTGGCCTCAAATCGCTTGAAATCTCAAATTCCAAATTCCAGAAAAAGACAGTTTCAAACCTGCAGTGTGTAAGGAAAGGTTCAAATCTGTGAGTTGAATACACACAACACAAAGAAGTTACTGAGAATTCTTCTGTCTAGCATTATATGAAGAAATCCCGTTTCCAACGAAGGCCTCAAAGTGGTGCAAATATCCACTTGTAGACTTTAGAAACAGAGTGTTTCCAAACTGCTCTATGAACAGAAAAGTTAAACTCTGTGAGCTGAACGCACACATCACAAAGTTGTTTCTGAGAATGATTCTGTCTAGTTTTTATACCAAGATATTTCGTTTTCTAACATTGGCCTAAAATCGCTTGAAATCTCCAATTGCAATTTCCACAAAAAGAGAGTTTCAAATCTGCTCTGTCCAAAGAAAAGTTCAACTCCGTGAGCTGAATACACACAACACAAAGAAGTTACTGAAAATTCTTCTGTCTAGCATTTTATGAAGAAATCCCGTTTCCAACGAAGGCCTCAAAGAGTTCCAAATATCCACTTGCAGACTTTACAAACAGAGTGTTTCCAAACTGCTGTATGAACACAAAGGTTAAACTCTGTGAGCTGAATGCACACATCACATAGTAGTTTCTGAGAATGATTCTGTCTAGTTTTCATACCAAGATATTTCCTTTTCTCACATTGGCCTCAAATCGCTTGAAATCTCCAATTGCAATTTCCACAAAAAGAGAGTTTCAAATCTGCTCTGTCCAAAGAAAGGTTCAACTCTGTGAGCTGAATACACACAACACAAAGAAGTTACTGAAAATTCTTCTGTCTAGCATTATATAAAGAAATCCCGTTTCCAACGAAATCCTCAAAGAGGTCCAAATATCCCCTTGCAGACTTTACAAACAGAGTGTTTCCAAACTGCTCTATGAACAGAAAGGTTAAACTCTGTGAGCTGAATGCACACATCACATAGTAGTTTCTGAGAATGATTCTGTCTAGTTTCTATACGAAGATATTTCCTTTTCTAACATTGGCCTCAAATCGCTTGAAATCTCAAATTCCAAATTCCAGAAAAAGACAGTTTCAAACCTGCAGTGTGTAAGGAAAGGTTCAAATCTGTGAGTTGAATACACACAACACAAAGAAGTTACTGAGAATTCTTCTGTCTAGTATTATATGAAGAAATCCCTTTTCCAACGAAGGCCTCAAAGTGGTGCAAATATCCACTTGTAGACTTTAGAAACAGAGTGTTTCCAAACTGGTCTATGAACAGAAAAGTTAAACTCTGTGAGCTGAACGCACACATCACAAAGTTGTTTCTGAGAATGATTCTGTCTAGTTTTTATACCAAGATATTTCCTTTTCTAACATTGGCCTAAAATCGCTTGAAATCTCCAATTGCAATTTCCAAAAAAAGAGAGTTTCAAATCTGCTCTGTCCAAAGAAAGGTTCAACTCTGTGAGCTGAATACACACAACACAAAGAAGTTACTGAAAATTCTTCTGTCTAGCATTATATGAAGAAATCCCGTTTCCAACGAAGGCCTCAAAGAGTTCCAAATATCCCCTTGCAGACTTTACAAACAGAGTGTTTCCAAACTGCTCTATGAACAGAAAGGTTAAACTCTGTGAGCTGAATGCACACATCACATAGTAGTTTCTGAGAATGATTCTGTCTAGTTTTTATACGAAGATATTTCCTTTTCTAACATTGGCCTAAAATCGCTTGAAATCTCCACTTGCAATTTCCACAAAAAGAGAGTTTCAAATCTGCTCTGTCCAAAGAAAGGTTCAACTCTGTGAGCTGAATACACACAACACAAAAAAGTTACTCAAAATTCTTCTGTCTAGCATTATATAAAGAAATCCCGTTTCCAACGAAGTCCTCAAAGAGGTCCAAATATCCACTTGCAGACTTTACAAACAGAGTGTTTCCAAACTGCTCTATGAACAGAAAGGTTAAACTCTGTGAGCTGAATGCACACATCACATAGTAGTTTCTGAGAATGATTCTGTCTAGTTTCTATACGAAGATATTTCCTTTTCTAACATTGGCCTCAAATCGCTTGAAATCTCAAATTCCAAATTCCAGAAAAAGACAGTTTCAAACCTGCAGTGTGTAAGGAAAGGTTCAAATCTGTGAGTTGAATACACACAACACAAAGAAGTTACTGAGAATTCTTCTGTCTAGCATTATATGAAGAAATCCCGTTTCCAACGAAGGCCTCAAAGTGGTGCAAATATCCACTTGTAGACTTTAGAAACAGAGTGTTTCCAAACTGCTCTATGAACAGAAAAGTTAAACTCTGTGAGCTGAACGCACACATCACAAAGTTGTTTCTGAGAATGATTCTGTCTAGTTTTTATACCAAGATATTTCGTTTTCTAACATTGGCCTAAAAACGCTTGAAATCTCCAATTGCAATTTCCACAAAAAGAGAGTTTCAAATCTGCTCTGTCCAAAGAAAAGTTCAACTCTGTGAGCTGAATACACACAACACAAAGAAGTTACTGAAAATTCTTCTGTCTAGCATTATATGAAGAAATCCCGTTTCCAACGAAGTCCTCAAAGAGGTCCAAATATCCCCTTGCAGACTTTACAAACAGAGTGTTTCCAAACTGCTCTATGAACAGAAAGGTTAAACTCTGTGAGCTGAATGCACACATCACATAGTAGTTTCTGAGAATGATTCTGTCTAGTTTTTATACGAAGATATTTCCTTTTCTAACATTGGCCTAAAATCGCTTGAAATCTCCAATTGCAATTTCCACAAAAAGAGAGTTTCAAATCTGCTCTGTCCAAAGAAAGGTTCAACCCTGTGAGCTGAATACACACAACACAAAGAAGTTACTCAAAATTCTTCTGTCTAGCATTATATGAAGAAATCCCGTTTCCAACGAAGTCCTCAAAGAGGTCCAAATATCCACTTGCAGACTTTACAAACAGAGTGTTTCCAAACTGCTCTATGAACAGAAAGGTTAAACTCTGTGAGCTGAATGCACACATCACATAGTAGTTTCTGAGAATGATTCTGTCTAGTTTCTATACGAAGATATTTCCTTTTCTAACATTGGCCTCAAATCGCTTGAAATCTCAAATTCCAAATTCCAGAAAAAGACAGTTTCAAACCTGCAGTGTGTAAGGAAAGGTTCAAATCTGTGAGTTGAATACACACAACACAAAGAAGTTACTGAGAATTCTTCTGTCTAGCATTATATGAAGAAATCCCGTTTCCAACGAAGGCCTCAAAGTGGTGCAAATATCCACTTGTAGACTTTAGAAACAGAGTGTTTCCAAACTGCTCTATGAACAGAAAAGTTAAACTCTGTGAGCTGAACGCACACATCACAAAGTTGTTTCTGAGAATGATTCTGTCTAGTTTTTATACCAAGATATTTCGTTTTCTAACATTGGCCTAAAATCGCTTGAAATCTCCAATTGCAATTTCCACAAAAAGAGAGTTTCAAATCTGCTCTGTCCAAAGAAAAGTTCAACTCTGTGAGCTGAATACACACAACACAAAGAAGTTACTGAAAATTCTTCTGTCTAGCATTATATGAAGAAATCCCGTTTCCAACGAAGGCCTTAAAGAGTTCCAAATATCCACTTGCAGACTTTACAAACAGAGTGTTTCCAAACTGCTGTATGAACAGAAAGGTCAAACTCTGTGAGCTGAATGCACACATCACATAGTAGTTTCTGAGAATGATTCTGTCTAGTTTTTATACCAAGATATTTCCTTTTCTCACATTGGCCTCAAATCGCTTGAAATCTCCAATTGCAATTTCCACAAAAAGAGAGTTTCAAATCTGCTCTGTCCAAAGAAAGGTTCAACTCTGTGAGCTGAATACACACAACACAAAGAAGTTACTCAAAATTCTTCTGTCTAGCATTATATAAAGAAATCCCGTTTCCAACGAAATCCTCAAAGAGGTCCAAATATCCCCTTGCAGACTTTACAGAGTGTTTCCAAACTGCTCTATGAACAGAAAGGTTAAACTCTGTGAGCTGAATGCACACATCACAAAGTAGTTTCTGAGAATGATTCTGTCTAGTTTTTATACCAAGATATTTCCTTTTCTAACATTGGCCTCAAATCTCTTGAAATCTCCAATTTCAAGTTCCAGAAAAAGAGAGTTTCAAATCTGCTCTGTCCAAAGAAAGGTTCAACTCTGTGAGCTGAATACACACAACACAAAGAAGTTACTGAAAATTCTTCTGTCTAGCATTATAGGAGGAAATACCGTTTCCAACGAAGGCCTCAAAGAGTTCCAAATATCCACTTGCAGACTTTACAATCAGAGTGTTTCCAAACTGCTGTATGAACAGAAAGGTTAAACTCTGTGAGCTGAATGCACACATCACATAGTAGTTTATGAGAATGATTCTGTCTAGTTTTTATACGAAGATATTTCCTTTTCCAACATTGGCCTAAAATCGCTTGAAATCTCCAATTGCAATTTCCACAAAAAGAGAGTTTCAAATCTGCTCTGTCCAAGGAAAGATTCAACTCTGTGAGCTGACTACACACAACCCAAAGAAGTTACTGAAAATTCTTCTGTCTAGCATTATATGAAGAAATCCCGTTTCCAACGAAGTCCTCAAACAGGTCCAAATATCCACTTGCAGACTTTACAAACAGAGTGTTTCCAAACTGCTCTATGAACAGAAAGGTTAAACTCTGTGAGCTGAATCACACATCACATAGTAGTTTCTGAGAATCATTCTGTCTAGTTTTTATACCAAGATATTTCCTTTTCTCACATTGGCCTCAAATCGCTTGAAATCTCAAATTCCAAATTCCAGAAAAAGACAGTTTCAAACCTGCAGTGTGTAAGGAAAGGTTCAAATCTGTGAGTTGAATACACACAACACAAAGAAGTTACTGAGAATTCTTCTGTCTAGTATTATATGAAGAAATCCCGTTTCCCACGAAGGCCTCAAAGTGGTGCAAATATCCACTTGTAGACTTTAGAAACAGAGTGTTTCCAAACTGCTCTATGAACAGAAAAGTTAAACTGTGTGAGCTGAACGCACACATCACAAAGTTGTATCTGAGAATGATTCTGTCTAGTTTTTATACGAAGATATTTCGTTTTCTAACATTGGCCTAAAATCGCTTGAAATCTCCAATTGCAATTTCCACAAAAAGAGAGTTTCAAATCTGCTCTGTCCAAAGAAAGGTTCAACTCTGTGAGCTGAATACACACAACACAAAGAAGTTACTCAAAATTCTTCTGTCTAGCATTATATGAAGAAATCCCGTTTCCGACGAAGTCCTCAAATAGGTCCAAATATCCACTTGCAGACTTTACAAACAGTGTGTTTCCAAACTGCTGTATGAACAGAAAGGTTAAACTCTGTGAGCTGAAAGCACACATCACATAGTAGTTTCTGAGAATGATTCTGTCTAGTTTGTATACGAAGATATTTCCTTTTCTAACATTGGCCTCAAATCGCTTGAAATCTCAAATTCCAAATTCCAGAAAAAGACAGTTTCAAACCTGCAGTGTGTAAGGAAATGTTCAAATCTGTGAGTTGAATACACACAACACAAAGAAGTTACTGAGAATTCTTCTGTCTAGCATTGTATGAAGAAATCCCGTTTCCAACGAAGGCCTCAAAGTGGTGCAAATATCCACTTGTAGACTTTAGAAACAGAATGTTTCCAAACTGCTCTATGAACAGAATAGTTAAACTCTGTGAGTTGAACGCACACATCACAAAGTTGTTTCTGAGAATGATTCTGTCTAGTTTTTATACCAAGATATTTCGTTTTCTAACATTGGCCTAAAATCGCTTGAAATCTCCAATTGCAATTTCCACAAAAAGAGAGTTTCAAATCTGCTCTGTCCAAAGAAAGGTTCAACTCTGTGAGCTGAATACACACAACACAAAGAAGTTACTGAAAATTCTTCTGTCTAGCATTATATGAAGAAATCCCGTTTCCAACGAAGGCCTCAAAGAGTTCCAAATATCCACTTGCAGACTTTACAAAGAGAGTGTTTCCAAACTGCTGTATGAACAGAAAGGTTAAACTCTGTGAGCTGAATGCACACATCGCATAGTAGTTTCTGAGAATGATTCTGTCTAGTTTTTATACGAAGATATTTCCTTTTCTAACATTGGCCTAAAATCGCTTGAAATCTCCAATTGCAATTTCCACAAAAAGACAGTTTCAAATCTGCTCTGTCCAAAGAAAGGTTCAACTCTGTGAGCTGAATACACACAACACAAAGAAGTTACTGAAAATTGTTCTGTCTAGCATTATATGAAGAAATCCGGTTTCCAACGAAGTCCTCAAAGAGGTCCAAATATCCACTTGCAGACTTTACAAACAGAGTGTTTCCAAACTGCTGTATGAAAAGAAAGGTTAAACTCTGTGAGCTGAATGCACACATCACATAGTAGTTTCTGAGAATGATTCTGTCTAGTTTTTATACGAAGATATTTCCTTTTCTAACATTGGCCTAAAATCGCTAGAAATCTCCAATTGCAATTTCCACAAAAAGAGAGTTTCAAATCTGCTCTGTCCAAGGAAAGATTCAACTCTCTGAGCTGACTACACACATCAAAAAGTAGTTACTGAAAATTCTTCTGTCTAGCATTATATGAAGAAATCCCGTTTCCAACGAAGTCCTCAAACAGGTCCAAATATCCACTTGCAGACTTTACAAACAGAGTGTTTCCAAACTGCTGTATGAACAGAAAGGTTAAACTCTGTGAGCTGAATGCACACATCACATAGTAGTTTCTGAGAATGATTCTGTCTAGTTTCTATACGAAGATATTTCCTTTTCTAACATTGGCCTCAAATCGTTTGAAATCTCAAATTCCAAATTCCAGAAAAAGACAGTTTCAAACCTGCAGTGTGTAAGGAAAGGTTCAAATCTGTGAGTTGAATACACACAACACAAAGAAGTTACTGAGAATTCTTCTGTCTAGCATTATATGAAGAAATCCCGTTTCCAACGAAGGCCTCAAAGTGGTGCAAATATCCACTTGTAGACTTTAGAAACAGAGTGTTTCCAAACTGCTCTATGAACAGAAAAGTTAAACTCTGTGAGCTGAACGCACACATCACAAAGTTGTTTCTGAGAATGATTCTGTCTAGTTTTTATACCAAGATATTTCCTTTTCTAACATTGGCCTAAAATCGCTTGAAATCTCCAATTGCAATTTCCACAAAAAGAGAGTTTCAAATCTGCTCTGTCCAAAGAAAGGTGCAACTCTGTGAGCTGAATACACACAACACAAAGAAGTTACTGAAAATTCTTCTGTCTTGCATTATATGAAGAAATCCCGTTTCCAACGAAGGCCTCAAAGAGTTCCAAATATCCACTTGCAGACTATACAAACAGAGTGTTTCCAAACTGCTGTATGAACAGAAAGGTTAAACTCTGTGAGCTGAATGCACACATCACATAGTAGTTTCTGAGAATGATTCTGTCTAGTTTTTATACGAAGATAATTCCTTTTCTAACATTGGCCTAAAATCGCTTGAAATCTCCAATTGCAATTTCCCCAAAAGAGAGTTTCAAATCCGCTCTGTCCAAAGAAAGGTTCAACTCTGTGAGCTGAATACACACAACACAAAGAAGTTACTGAAAATTCTTCTGTCTAGCATTATATGAAGAAATCCCGTTTCCAACGAAGTCCTCAAAGAGGTCCAAATATCCCCTTGCAGACTTTACAAACAGAGTGTTTCCAAACTGCTCTATGAACAGAAAGGTTAAACTCTGTGAGCTGAATGCACACATCACATAGTAGTTTCTGAGAATGATTCTGTCTAGTTTTTATACGAAGATATTTCCTTTTCTAACATTGGCCTAAAATCGCTTGAAATCTCCAATTGCAATTTCCACAAAAAGAGAGTTTCAAATCTGCTCTGTCCAAAGAAAGGTTCAACTCTGTGAGCTGAATACACACAACACAAAGAAGTTACTCAAAATTCTTCTGTCTAGCATTATATAAAGAAATCCCGTTTCCAACGAAGTCCTCAAAGAGGACCAAATATCCACTTGCAGACTTTACAAACAGAGTGTTTCCAAACTGCTCTATGAACAGAAAGGTTAAACTCTGTGAGCTGAATGCACACATCACATAGTAGTTTCTGAGAATGATTCTGTCTAGTTTCTCTACGAAGATATTTCCTTTTCTAACATTGGCCTCAAATCGCTTGAAATCTCAAATTCCAAATTCCAGAAAAAGACAGTTTCAAACCTGCAGTGTGTAAGGAAAGGTTCAAATCTGTGAGTTGAATACACACAACACAAAGAAGTTACTGAGAATTCTTCTGTCTAGCATTATATGAAGAAATCCCGTTTCCAACGAAGGCCTCAAAGTGGTGCAAATATCCACTTGTAGACTTTAGAAACAGAGTGTTTCCAAACTGGTCTATGAACAGAAAAGTTAAACTCTGTGAGCTGAACGCACACATCACAAAGTTGTTTCTGAGAATGATTCTGTCTAGTTTTTATACCAAGATATTTCCTTTTCTAACATTGGCCTAAAATCGCTTGAAATCTCCAATTGCAATTTCCAAAAAAAGAGAGTTTCAAATCTGCTCTGTCCAAAGAAAGGTTCAACTCTGTGAGCTGAATACACACAACACAAAGAAGTTACTGAAAATTCTTCTGTCTAGCATTATATGAAGAAATCCCGTTTCCAACGAAGGCCTCAAAGAGTTCCAAATATCCCCTTGCAGACTTTACAAACAGAGTGTTTCCAAACTGCTCTATGAACAGAAAGGTTAAACTCTGTGAGCTGAATGCACACATCACATAGTAGTTTCTGAGAATGATTCTGTCTAGTTTTTATACGAAGATATTTCCTTTTCTAACATTGGCCTAAAATCGCTTGAAATCTCCACTTGCAATTTCCACAAAAAGAGAGTTTCAAATCTGCTCTGTCCAAAGAAAGGTTCAACTCTGTGAGCTGAATACACACAACACAAAAAAGTTACTCAAAATTCTTCTGTCTAGCATTATATAAAGAAATCCCGTTTCCAACGAAGTCCTCAAAGAGGTCCAAATATCCACTTGCAGACTTTACAAACAGAGTGTTTCCAAACTGCTCTATGAACAGAAAGGTTAAACTCTGTGAGCTGAATGCACACATCACATAGTAGTTTCTGAGAATGATTCTGTCTAGTTTCTATACGAAGATATTTCCTTTTCTAACATTGGCCTCAAATCGCTTGAAATCTCAAATTCCAAATTCCAGAAAAAGACAGTTTCAAACCTGCAGTGTGTAAGGAAAGGTTCAAATCTGTGAGTTGAATACACACAACACAAAGAAGTTACTGAGAATTCTTCTGTCTAGCATTATATGAAGAAATCCCGTTTCCAACGAAGGCCTCAAAGTGGTGCAAATATCCACTTGTAGACTTTAGAAACAGAGTGTTTCCAAACTGCTCTATGAACAGAAAAGTTAAACTCTGTGAGCTGAACGCACACATCACAAAGTTGTTTCTGAGAATGATTCTGTCTAGTTTTTATACCAAGATATTTCGTTTTCTAACATTGGCCTAAAAACGCTTGAAATCTCCAATTGCAATTTCCACAAAAAGAGAGTTTCAAATCTGCTCTGTCCAAAGAAAAGTTCAACTCTGTGAGCTGAATACACACAACACAAAGAAGTTACTGAAAATTCTTCTGTCTAGCATTATATGAAGAAATCCCGTTTCCAACGAAGTCCTCAAAGAGGTCCAAATATCCCCTTGCAGACTTTACAAACAGAGTGTTTCCAAACTGCTCTATGAACAGAAAGGTTAAACTCTGTGAGCTGAATGCACACATCACATAGTAGTTTCTGAGAATGATTCTGTCTAGTTTTTATACGAAGATATTTCCTTTTCTAACATTGGCCTAAAATCGCTTGAAATCTCCAATTGCAATTTCCACAAAAAGAGAGTTTCAAATCTGCTCTGTCCAAAGAAAGGTTCAACCCTGTGAGCTGAATACACACAACACAAAGAAGTTACTCAAAATTCTTCTGTCTAGCATTATATGAAGAAATCCCGTTTCCAACGAAGTCCTCAAAGAGGTCCAAATATCCACTTGCAGACTTTACAAACAGAGTGTTTCCAAACTGCTCTATGAACAGAAAGGTTAAACTCTGTGAGCTGAATGCACACATCACATAGTAGTTTCTGAGAATGATTCTGTCTAGTTTCTATACGAAGATATTTCCTTTTCTAACATTGGCCTCAAATCGCTTGAAATCTCAAATTCCAAATTCCAGAAAAAGACAGTTTCAAACCTGCAGTGTGTAAGGAAAGGTTCAAATCTGTGAGTTGAATACACACAACACAAAGAAGTTACTGAGAATTCTTCTGTCTAGCATTATATGAAGAAATCCCGTTTCCAACGAAGGCCTCAAAGTGGTGCAAATATCCACTTGTAGACTTTAGAAACAGAGTGTTTCCAAACTGCTCTATGAACAGAAAAGTTAAACTCTGTGAGCTGAACGCACACATCACAAAGTTGTTTCTGAGAATGATTCTGTCTAGTTTTTATACCAAGATATTTCGTTTTCTAACATTGGCCTAAAATCGCTTGAAATCTCCAATTGCAATTTCCACAAAAAGAGAGTTTCAAATCTGCTCTGTCCAAAGAAAAGTTCAACTCTGTGAGCTGAATACACACAACACAAAGAAGTTACTGAAAATTCTTCTGTCTAGCATTATATGAAGAAATCCCGTTTCCAACGAAGGCCTTAAAGAGTTCCAAATATCCACTTGCAGACTTTACAAACAGAGTGTTTCCAAACTGCTGTATGAACAGAAAGGTCAAACTCTGTGAGCTGAATGCACACATCACATAGTAGTTTCTGAGAATGATTCTGTCTAGTTTTTATACCAAGATATTTCCTTTTCTCACATTGGCCTCAAATCGCTTGAAATCTCCAATTGCAATTTCCACAAAAAGAGAGTTTCAAATCTGCTCTGTCCAAAGAAAGGTTCAACTCTGTGAGCTGAATACACACAACACAAAGAAGTTACTCAAAATTCTTCTGTCTAGCATTATATAAAGAAATCCCGTTTCCAACGAAATCCTCAAAGAGGTCCAAATATCCCCTTGCAGACTTTACAGAGTGTTTCCAAACTGCTCTATGAACAGAAAGGTTAAACTCTGTGAGCTGAATGCACACATCACAAAGTAGTTTCTGAGAATGATTCTGTCTAGTTTCTATACGAAGATATTTCCTTTTCTAAAATTGTCCTCAAATCGCTTGAAATCTCAAATTCCAAATTCCAGAAAAAGACAGTTTCAAACCTGCAGTGTGTAAGGAAAGGTTCAAATCTGTGAGTTGAATACACACAACACAAAGAAGTTACTGAGAATTCTTCTGTGTACCATTATATGAAGAAATACCGTCTCCAACGAAGGCCTCAAAGTGGAGCAAATATCCACTTGTAGACTTTAGAAACAGAGTGTTTCCAAACTGCTCTATGAACAGAAAAGTTAAACTCTGTGAGCTGAACGCACACATCACAAAGTTGTTTCTGAGAATGATTCTGTCTAGTTTTTATACCAAGATATTTCGTTTTCTAACATTGGCCTAAAATCGCTTGAAATCTCCAATTGCAATTTCCACAAAAAGAGAGTTTCAAATCTGCTCTGTCCAAAGAAAGGTTCAACTCTGTGAGCTGAATACACACAACACAAAGAAGTTACTGAAAATTCTTCTGTCTAGCATTATATGAAGAAATCCCGTTTCCAACGAAGTCCTCAAAGAGTTCCAAATATCCACTTGCAGACTTTACAAACAGAGTGTTTCCAAACTGCTGTATGAACAGAAAGGTTAAACTCTGTGAGCTGAATGCACACATCACATAGTAGTTTCTGAGAATGATTCTGCCTAGTTTTTATACGAAGATACTTCCTTTTCTAACATTGGCCTAAAATCGCTTGAAATCTCCAATTGCAATTTCCACAAAAAGAGAGTTTCAAATCTGCTCTGTCCAAAGAAAGGTTCAACTCTGTGAGCTGAATACACACAACACAAAGAAGTTACTGAAAATTCTTCTGTCTAGCATTATATGAAGAAATCCCGTTTCCAACGAAGGCCTCAACGAGTTCCAAATGTCCACTTGCAGACTTTACAAACAGAGTGTTTCCAAACTGCTCTATGAACAGAAAGGTTGAACTCTGTGAGCTGAATGCACACATCACATAGTAGTTTCTGAGAATGATTCTGTCTAGTTTGTATACGAAGATATTTCCTTTTCTAACATTGGCCTCAAATCGCTTGAAATCTCAAATTCCAAATTCCAGAAAAAGACAGTTTCAAACCTGCAGTGTGTAAGGAAATGTTCAAATCTGTGAGTTGAATACACACAACACAAAGAAGTTACTGAGAATTCTTCTGTCTAGCATTGTATGAAGAAATCCCGTTTCCAATGAAGGCCTCAAAGTGGTGCAAATATCCACTTGTAGACTTTAGAAACAGAGTGTTTCCAAACTGCTCTATGAACAGAAAAGTTAAACTCTGTGAGTTGAACGCACACATCACAAAGTTGTTTCTGAGAATGATTCTGTCTAGTTTTTATACCAAGATATTTCGTTTTCTAACATTGGCCTAAAATCGCTTGAAATCTCCAATTGCAATTTCAACAAAAAGAGAGTTTCAAATCTGCTCTGTCCAAAGAAAGGTTCAACTCTGTGAGCTGAATACACACAACACAAAGAAGTTACTGAAAATTCTTCTGTCTAGCATTATGTGAAGAAATCCCGTTTCCAACGAAGGCCTCAAAGAGTTCCAAATATCCACTTGCAGACTTTACAAACAGAGTGTTTCCAAACTGCTCTATGAACAGAAAGGTTAAACTCTGTGAGCTGAATGCACACATCACATAGTAGTTTCTGAGAATGATTCTGTCTAGTTTTTATACCAAGATATTTCCTTTTCTAACATTGGCCTAAAATCGCTTGAAATCTCCAATTGCAATTTCCACAAAAAGAGAGTTTCAAATCTGCTCTGTCCAAAGAAAGGTTCAACTCTGTGAGCTGAATTCACACAACACAAAGAAGTTACTGAAAATTCTTCTGTCTAGCATTATATGAAGAAATCCCGTTTCCAACGAAGGCCTCAAAGAGTTCCAAATATCCACTTGCAGACTATACAAACAGAGTGTTCCCAAACTGCTCTATGAACAGAAAGGTTAAACTCTGTGAGCTGAACGCACACATCACATAGTAGTTTCTGAGAATGATTCTGTCTAGTTTTTATACGAAGATAATTCCTTTTCTAACATTGGCCTAAAATCGCTTGAAATCTCCAATTGCAATTTCCCCAAAAAGAGAGTTTCAAATCTGCTCTGTCCAAAGAAAGGTTCAACTCTGTGAGCTGAATACACACAACACAAAGAAGTTACTGAAAATTCTTCTGTCTACCATTATATGAAGAAATCCTGTTTCCAACGAAGTCCTCAAAGAGGTCCAAATATCCCCTTGCAGACTTTACAAACAGAGTGTTTCCAAACTGCTCTATGAACAGAAAGGTTAAACTCTGTGAGCTGAATGCACACATCACATAGTAGTTTCTGAGAATGATTCTGTCTAGTTTTTATACGAAGATATTTCCTTTTCTAACATTGGCCTAAAATCGCTTGAAATCTCCAATTGCAATTTCCACAAAAAGAGAGTTTCAAATCTGCTCTGTCCAAAGAAAGGTTCAACTCTGTGAGCTGAATACACACAACACAAAGAAGTTACTGAAAATTCTTCTGTCTAGCATTATATGAAGAAATCCCGTTTCCAACGAAGTCCTCAAAGAGGTCCAAATATCCACTTGCAGACTTTACAAACAGAGTGTTTCCAAACTGCTCTATGAACAGAAAGGTTAAACTCTGTGAGCTGAATGCACACATCACATAGTAGTTTCTGAGAATGATTCTGTCTAGTTTCTATACGAAGATATTTCCTTTTCTAACATTGGCCTCAAATCGCTTGAAATCTCAAATTCCAAATTCCAGAAAAAGACAGTTTCAAACCTGCAGTGTGTAAGGAAAGGTTCAAATCTGTGAGTTGAATACACACAACACAAAGAAGTTACTGAGAATTCTTCTGTCTAGCATTATATGAAGAAATCCCGTTTCCAACGAAGGCCTCAAAGTGGTGCAAATATCCACTTGTAGACTTTAGAAACAGAGTGTTTCCAAACTGCTCTATGAACAGAAAAGTTAAACTCTGTGAGCTGAACGCACACATCACAAAGTTGTTTTTGAGAAGGATTCTGTCTAGTTTTTATACCAAGATATTTCGTTTTCTAACATTGGCCTAAAAACGCTTGAAATCTCCAATTGCAATTTCCACAAAAAGAGAGTTTCAAATCTGCTCTGTCCAAAGAAAAGTTCAACTCTGTGAGCTGAATACACACAACACAAAGAAGTTACTGAAAATTCTTCTGTCTAGCATTATATGAAGAAATCCCGTTTCCAACGAAGGCCTCAAAGAGTTCCAAATATCCACTTGCAGACTTTACAAACAGAGTGTTTCCAAACTGCTGTATGAACACAAAGGTTAAACTCTGTGAGCTGAATGCACACATCACATAGTAGTTTCTGAGAATGATTCTGTCTAGTTTTCATACCAAGATATTTCCTTTTCTCACATTGGCCTCAAATCGCTTGAAATCTCCAATTGCAATTTCCACAAAAAGAGAGTTTCAAATCTGCTCTGTCCAAAGAAAGGTTCAACTCTGTGAGCTGAATACACACAACACAAAGAAGTTACTCAAAATTCTTCTGTCTAGCATTATATAAAGAAATCCCGTTTCCAACGAAATCCTCAAAGAGGTCCAAATATCCCCTTGCAGACTTTACAAACAGAGTGTTTCCAAACTGCTGTATGAAAAGAAAGGTTAAACTCTGTGAGCTGAACGCACACATCACATAGTAGTTTCTGAGAATGATTCTGTCTAGTTTCTATACGAAGATATTTCCTTTTCTAACATTGGCCTCAAATCGCTTGAAATCTCAAATTCCAAATTCCAGAAAAAGACAGTTTCAAACCCGCAGTGTGTAAGGAAAGGTTCAAATCTGTGAGTTGAATACACACAACACAAAGAAGTTACTGAGAATTCTTCTGTCTAGCATTATATGAAGAAATCCCGTTTCCAACGAAGGCCTCAAGGTGGAGCAAATATCCACTTGTAGACTTTAGAAACAGAGGGTTTCCAAACTGCTCTATGAACAGAAAAGTTAAACTCTGTGAGCTGAACGCACACATTACAAAGTTGTTTCTGAGAATGATTCTGTCTAGTTTTTATACCAAGATATTTCGTTTTCTAACATTGGCCTAAAATCGCTTGAAATCTCCAATTGCAATTTCCACAAAAAGAGAGTTTCAAATCTGCTCTGTCCAAAGAAAGGTTCAACTCTGTGAGCTGAATACACACAACACAAAGAAGTTACTGAAAATTCTTCTGTCTAGCATTATATGAAGAAATCCCGTTTCCAACGAAGTCCTCAAAGAGTTCCAAATATCCACTTGCAGACTTTACAAACAGAGTGTTTCCAAACTGCTGTATGAACAGAAAGGTTAAACTCTGTGAGCTGAATGCACACATCACATAGTAGTTTCTGAGAATGATTCTGTCTAGTTTCTATACGAAGATATTTCCTTTTCTAACATTGGCCTCAAATCGCTTGAAATCTCCAATTGCAATTTCCACAAAAAGAGAGTTTCAAATCTGCTCTGTCCAAAGAAAGGTTCAACTCTGTGAGCTGAATACACACAACGCAAAGAAGTTACTGAAAATTCTTCTGTCTAGCATTATATGAAGAAATCCCGTTTCCAACGAAGTCCTCAAAGAGGTCCAAATATCCACTTGCAGACTTTACAAACAGAGTGTTTCCAAACTGCTCTATGAACAGAAAGGTTAAACTCTGTGAGCTGAATGCACACATCACATAGTAGTTTCTGAGAATGATTCTATCTAGTTTCTATACGAAGATATTTCCTTTTCTAACATTGGCCTCAAATCGCTTGAAATCTCAAATTCCAAATTCCAGAAAAAGACAGTTTCAAACCTGCAGTGTGTAAGGAAAGGTTCAAATCTGTGAGTTGAATACACACAACACAAAGAAGTTACTGAGAATTCTTCTGTCTAGTATTATATGAAGAAATCCCTTTTCCAACGAAGGCCTCAAAGTGGTGCAAATATCCACTTGTAGACTTTAGAAACAGAGTGTTTCCAAACTGGTCTATGAACAGAAAAGTTAAACTCTGTGAGCTGAACGCACACATTACAAAGTTGTTTCTGAGAATGATTCTGTCTAGTTTTTATACCAAGATATTTCGTTTTCTAACATTGGCCTAAAATCGCTTGAAATCTCCAATTGCAATTTCCACAATAAGAGAGTTTCAAATCTGCTCTGTCCAAAGAAAGGTTCAACTCTGTGAGCTGAATAAACACAACACAAAGAAGTTACTGAAAATTCTTCTGTCTAGCATTATATGAAGAAACCCGTATCCAACGAAGGCCTCAAAGAGTTCCAAATATCCACTTGCAGACTATACAAACAGAGTGTTTCCAAACTGCTGTATGAACAGAAAGGTTAAACTCTGTGAGCTGAATGCACACATCACATAGTAGTTTCTGAGAATGATTCTGTCTAGTTTTTATACGAAGATAATTCCTTTTCTAACATTGGCCTAAAATCGCTTGAAATCTCCAATTGCAATTTCCCCAAAAAGAGAGTTTCAAATCTGCTCTGTCCAAAGAAAGGTTCAACTCTGTCAGCTGAATACACACAACACAAAGAAGTTACTGAAAATTCTTCTGTCTAGCATTATATGAAGAAATCCCGTTTCCAACGAAGTCCTCAAAGAGGTCCAAATATCCCCTTGCAGACTTTACAAACAGAGTGTTTCCAAACTGCTCTATGAACAGAAAGGTTAAACTCTGTGAGCTGAATGCACACATCACATAGTAGTTTCTGAGAATGATTCTGTCTAGTTTTTATACGAAGATATTTCCTTTTCTAACATTGGCCTAAAATCGCTTGAAATCTCCAATTGCAATTTCCACAAAAAGAGAGTTTCAAATCTGCTCTGTCCAAAGAAAGGTTCAACTCTGTGAGCTGAATACACACAACACAAAGAAGTTACTCAAAATTCTTCTGTCTAGCATTATATAAAGAAATCCCGTTTCCAACGAAGTCCTCAAAGAGGTCCAAATATCCACTTGCAGACTTTACAAACAGAGTGTTTCCAAACTGCTGTATGAACAGAAAGGTTAAACTCTGTGAGCTGAATGCACACATCACATAGTAGTTTCTGAGAATGATTCTGTCTAGTTTGTATACGAAGATATTTCCTTTTCTAACATTGGCCTCAAATTGTTTGAAATCTCAAATTCCAAATTCCAGAAAAAGACAGTTTCAAACCTGCAGTGTGTAAGGAAAGGTTCAAATCTGTGAGTTGAATACACACAACACAAAGAAGTTACTGAGAATTCTTCTGTCTAGCATTATATGAAGAAATCCCGTTTTCAACGAAGGCCTCAAAGTGGTGCAAACATCCACTTGTAGACTTTAGAAACAGAGTGTTTCCAAACTGCTCTATGAACAGAAAAGTTAAACTCTGTGAGCTGAACGCACACATCACAAAGTTGTTTCTGAGAATGATTCTGTCTAGTTTTTATACCAAGATATTTCCTTTTCTAACATTGGCCTAAAATCGCTTGAAATCTCCAATTGCAATTTCCACAAAAAGAGAGTTTCAAATCTGCTCTGTCCAAAGAAAGGTGCAACTCTGTGAGCTGAATACACACAACACAAAGAAGTTACTGAAAATTCTTCTGTCTTGCATTATATGAAGAAATCCCGTTTCCAACGAAGGCCTCAAAGAGTTCCAAATATCCACTTGCAGACTATACAAACAGAGTGTTTCCAAACTGCTGTATGAACAGAAAGGTTAAACTCTGTGAGCTGAATGCACACATCACATAGTAGTTTCTGAGAATGATTCTGTCTAGTTTTTATACGAAGATAATTCCTTTTCTAACATTGGCCTAAAATCGCTTGAAATCTCCAATTGCAATTTCCCCAAAAAGAGAGTTTCAAATCCGCTCTGTCCAAAGAAAGGTTCAACTCTGTGAGCTGAATACACACAACACAAAGAAGTTACTGAAAATTCTTCTGTCTAGCATTATATGAAGAAATCCCGTTTCCAACGAAGTCCTCAAAGAGGTCCAAATATCCCCTTGCAGACTTTACAAACAGAGTGTTTCCAAACTGCTCTATGAACAGAAAGGTTAAACTCTGTGAGCTGAATGCACACATCACATAGTAGTTTCTGAGAATGATTCTGTCTAGTTTTTATACGAAGATATTTCCTTTTCTAACATTGGCCTAAAATCGCTTGAAATCTCCAATTGCAATTTCCACAAAAAGAGAGTTTCAAATCTGCTCTGTCCAAAGAAAGGTTCAACTCTGTGAGCTGAATACACACAACACAAAGAAGTTACTCAAAATTCTTCTGTCTAGCATTATATAAAGAAATCCCGTTTCCAACGAAGTCCTCAAAGAGGTCCAAATATCCACTTGCAGACTTTACAAACAGAGTGTTTCCAAACTGCTGTATGAACAGAAAGGTTAAACTCTGTGAGCTGAATGCACACATCACATAGTAGTTTCTGAGAATGATTCTGTCTAGTTTCTATACGAAGATATTTCCTTTTCTAACATTGGCCTCAAATTGTTTGAAATCTCAAATTCCAAATTCCAGAAAAAGACAGTTTCAAACCTGCAGTGTGTAAGGAAAGGTTCAAATCTGTGAGTTGAATACACACAACACAAAGAAGTTACTGAGAATTCTTCTGTCTAGCATTATATGAAGAAATCCCGTTTCCAACGAAGGCCTCAAAGTGGTGCAAATATCCACTTGTAGACTTTAGAAACAGAGTGTTTCCAAACTGCTCTATGAACAGAAAAGTTAAACTCTGTGAGCTGAACGCACACATCACAAAGTTGTTTCTGAGAATGATTCTGTCTAGTTTTTATACCAAGATATTTCCTTTTCTAACATTGGCCTAAAATCGCTTGAAATCTCCAATTGCAATTTCCACAAAAAGAGAGTTTCAAATCTGCTCTGTCCAAAGAAAGGTGCAACTCTGTGAGCTGAATACACACAACACAAAGAAGTTACTGAAAATTCTTCTGTCTTGCATTATATGAAGAAATCCCGTTTCCAACGAAGGCCTCAAAGAGTTCCAAATATCCACTTGCAGACTATACAAACAGAGTGTTTACAAACTGCTGTATGAACAGAAAGGTTAAACTCTGTGAGCTGAATGCACACATCACATAGTAGTTTCTGAGAATGATTCTGTCTAGTTTTTATACGAAGATAATTCCTTTTCTAACATTGGCCTAAAATCGCTTGAAATCTCCAATTGCAATTTCCCCAAAAAGAGAGTTTCAAATCCGCTCTGTCCAAAGAAAGGTTCAACTCTGTGAGCTGAATACACACAACACAAAGAAGTTACTGAAAATTCTTCTGTCTAGCATTATATGAAGAAATCCCGTTTCCAACGAAGTCCTCAAAGAGGTCCAAATATCCCCTTGCAGACTTTACAAACAGAGTGTTTCCAAACTGCTCTATGAACAGAAAGGTTAAACTCTGTGAGCTGAATGCAAACATCACATAGTAGTTTCTGAGAATGATTCTGTCTAGTTTTTATACGAAGATATTTCCTTTTCTAACATTGGCCTAAAATCGCTTGAAATCTCCAATTGCAATTTCCACAAAAAGAGAGTTTCAAATCTGCTCTGTCCAAAGAAAGGTTCAACTCTGTGAGCTGAATACACACAACACAAAGAAGTTACTCAAAATTCTTCTGTCTAGCATTATATAAAGAAATCCCGTTTCCAACGAAGTCCTCAAAGAGGTCCAAATATCCACTTGCAGACTTTACAAACAGAGTGTTTCCAAACTGCTCTATGAACAGAAAGGTTAAACTCTGTGAGCTGAATGCACACATCACATAGTAGTTTCTGAGAATGATTCTGTCTAGTTTCTCTACGAAGATATTTCCTTTTCTAACATTGGCCTCAAATCTCTTGAAATCTCAAATTCCAAATTCCAGAAAAAGACAGTTTCAAACCTGCAGTGTGTAAGGAAAGGTTCAAATCTGTGAGTTGAATACACACAACACAAAGAAGTTACTGAGAATTCTTCTGTCTAGCATTATATGAAGAAATCCCGTTTCCAACGAAGGCCTCAAAGTGGTGCAAATATCCACTTGTAGACTTTAGAAACAGAGTGTTTCCAAGCTGCTCTATGAACAGAAAAGTTAAACTCTGTGAGCTGAACGCACACATCACAAAGTTGTTTCTGAGAATGATTCTGTCTAGTTTTTATACCAAGATATTTCGTTTTCTAACATTGGCCTAAAATCGCTTGAAATCTCCAATTGCAATTTCCACAAAAAGAGAGTTTCAAATCTGCTCTGTCCAAAGAAAAGTTCAACTCTGTGAGCTGAATACACACAACACAAAGAAGTTACTGAAAATTCTTCTGTCTAGCATTTTATGAAGAAATCCCGTTTCCAACGAAGGCCTCAAAGAGTTCCAAATATCCACTTGCAGACTTTACAAACAGAGTGTTTCCAAACTGCTGTATGAACACAAAGGTTAAACTCTGTGAGCTGAATGCACACATCACATAGTAGTTTCTGAGAATGATTCTGTCTAGTTTTCATACCAAGATATTTCCTTTTCTCACATTGGCCTCAAATCGCTTGAAATCTCCAATTGCAATTTCCACAAAAGGAGAGTTTCAAATCTGCTCTGTCCAAAGAAAGGTTCAACTCTGTGAGCTGAATACACACAACACAAAGAAGTTACTGAAAATTCTTCTGTCTAGCATTATATAAAGAAATCCCGTTTCCAACGAAATCCTCAAAGAGGTCCAAATATCCCCTGGCAGACTTTACAAACAGAGTGTTTCCAAACTGCTCTATGAACAGAAAGGTTAAACTCTGTGAGCTGAATGCACACATCACATAGTAGTTTCTGAGAATGATTCTGTCTAGTTTCTATACGAAGATATTTCCTTTTCTAACATTGGCCTCAAATCGCTTGAAATCTCAAATTCCAAATTCCAGAAAAAGACAGTTTCAAACCTGCAGTGTGTAAGGAAAGGTTCAAATCTGTGAGTTGAATACACACAACACAAAGAAGTTACTGAGAATTCTTCTGTCTAGTATTATATGAAGAAATCCCTTTTCCAACGAAGGCCTCAAAGTGGTACAAATATCCACTTGTAGACTTTAGAAACAGAGTGTTTCCAAACTGGTCTATGAACAGAAAAGTTAAACTCTGTGAGCTGAACGCACACATCACAAAGTTGTTTCTGAGAATGATTCTGTCTAGTTTTTATACCAAGATATTTCCTTTTCTAACATTGGCCTAAAATCGCTTGAAATCTCCAATTGCAATTTCCAAAAAAAGAGAGTTTCAAATCTGCTCTGTCCAAAGAAAGGTTCAACTCTGTGAGCTGAATACACACAACACAAAGAAGTTACTGAAAATTCTTCTGTCTAGCATTATATGAAGAAATCCGGTTTCCAACGAAGGCCTCAAAGAGTTACAAATATCCACTTGCAGACTATACAAACAGAGTGTTTCCAAACTGCTGTATGAACAGAAAGGTTAAACTCTGTGAGCTGAATGCACACATCACATAGTAATTTCTGAGAATGATTCTGTCTAGTTTTTATACGAAGATAATTCCTTTTCTAATATTGTCCTAAAATCGCTTGAAATCTCCAATTGCAATTTCCCCAAAAAGAGAGTTTCAAATCTGCTCTGTCCAAAGAAAGGTTCAACTCTGTGAGCTGAATACACACAACACAAAGAAGTTACTGAAAATTCTTGTGTCTAGCATTATATGAAGAAATCCCGTTTCCAACGAAGTCCTCAAAGAGGTCCAAATATCCCCTTGCAGACTTTACAAACAGAGTGTTTCCAAACTGCTCTATGAACAGAAAGGTTAAACTCTGTGAGCTGAATGCACACATCACATAGTAGTTTCTGAGAATGATTCTGTCTAGTTTTTATACGAAGATATTTCCTTTTCTAACATTGGCCTAAAATCGCTTGAAATCTCCACTTGCAATTTCCACAAAAAGAGAGTTTCAAATCTGCTCTGTCCAAAGAAAGGTTCAACTCTGTGAGCTGAATACACACAACACAAAAAAGTTACTCAAAATTCTTCTGTCTAGCATTATATAAAGAAATCCCGTTTCCAACGAAGTCCTCAAAGAGGTCCAAATATCCACTTGCAGACTTTACAAACAGAGTGTTTCCAAACTGCTCTATGAACAGAAAGGTTAAACTCTGTGAGCTGAATGCACACATCACATAGTAGTTTCTGAGAATGATTCTGTCTAGTTTCTATACGAAGATATTTCCTTTTCTAACATTGGCCTCAAATCGCTTGAAATCTCAAATTCCAAATTCCAGAAAAAGACAGTTTCAAACCTGCAGTGTGTAAGGAAAGGTTCAAATCTGTGAGTTGAATACACACAACACAAAGAAGTTACTGAGAATTCTTCTGTCTAGCATTATATGAAGAAATCCCGTTTCCAACGAAGGCCTCAAAGTGGTGCAAATATCCACTTGTAGACTTTAGAAACAGAGTGTTTCCAAACTGCTCTATGAACAGAAAAGTTAAACTCTGTGAGCTGAACGCACACATCACAAAGTTGTTTCTGAGAATGATTCTGTCTAGTTTTTATACCAAGATATTTCGTTTTCTAACATTGGCCTAAAAACGCTTGAAATCTCCAATTGCAATTTCCACAAAAAGAGAGTTTCAAATCTGCTCTGTCCAAAGAAAAGTTCAACTCTGTGAGCTGAATACACACAACACAAAGAAGTTACTGAAAATTCTTCTGTCTAGCATTATATGAAGAAATCCGGTTTCCAACGAAGTCCTCAAAGAGGTCCAAATATCCCCTTGCAGACTTTACAAACAGAGTGTTTCCAAACTGCTCTATGAACAGAAAGGTTAAACTCTGTGAGGTGAATGCACACATCACATAGTAGTTTCTGAGAATGATTCTGTCTAGTTTTTATACGAAGATATTTCCTTTTCTAACATTGGCCTAAAATCGCTTGAAATCTCCAATTGCAATTTCCACAAAAAGAGAGTTTCAAATCTGCTCTGTCCAAAGAAAGGTTCAACCCTGTGAGCTGAATACACACAACACAAAGAAGTTACTAAAAATTCTTCTGTCTAGCATTATATAAAGAAATCCCGTTTCCAACGAAGTCCTCAAAGAGGTCCAAATATCCACTTGCAGACTTTACAAACAGAGTGTTTCCAAACTGCTCTATGAACAGAAAGGTTAAACTCTGTGAGCTGAATGCACACATCACATAGTAGTTTCTGAGAATGATTCTGTCTAGTTTCTATACGAAGATATTTCCTTTTCTAACATTGGCCTCAAATCGCTTGAAATCTCAAATTCCAAATTCCAGAAAAAGACAGTTTCAAACCTGCAGTGTGTAAGGAAAGGTTCAAATCTGTGAGTTGAATACACACAACACAAAGAAGTTACTGAGAATTCTTCTGTCTAGTATTATATGAAGAAATCCCTTTTCCAACGAAGGCCTCAAAGTGGTGCAAATATCCACTTGTAGACTTTAGAAACAGAGTGTTTCCAAACTGGTCTATGAACAGAAAAGTTAAACTCTGTGAGCTGAACGCACACATCACAAAGTTGTTTCTGAGAATGATTCTGTCTAGTTTTTATACCAAGATATTTCCTTTTCTAACATTGGCCTAAAATCGCTTGAAATCTCCAATTGCAATTTCCAAAAAAAGAGAGTTTCAAATCTGCTCTGTCCAAAGAAAGGTTCAACTCTGTGAGCTGAATACACACAACACAAAGAAGTTACTGAAAATTCTTCTGTCTAGCATTATATGAAGAAATCCCGTTTCCAACGAAGGCCTCAAAGAGTTCCAAATATCCACTTGCAGACTATACAAACAGAGTGTTTCCAAACTGCTCTATGAACAGAAAGGTTAAACTCTGTGAGCTGAATGCACACATCACATAGTAATTTCTGAGAATGATTCTGTCTAGTTTTTATACGAAGATAATTCCTTTTCTAATATTGGCCTAAAATCGCTTGAAATCTCCAATTGCAATTTCCCCAAAAAGAGAGTTTCAAATCTGCTCTGTCCAAAGAAAGGTTCAACTCTGTGAGCTGAATACACACAACACAAAGAAGTTACTGAAAATTCTTCTGTCTAGCATTATATGAAGAAATCCCGTTTCCTACGAAGTCCTCAAAGAGGTCCAAATATCCCCTTGCAGACTTTACAAACAGAGTGTTTCCAAACTGCTCTATGAACAGAAAGGTTAAACTCTGTGAGCTGAATGCACACATCACATAGTAGTTTCTGAGAATGATTCTGTCTAGTTTTTATACGAAGATATTTCCTTTTCTAACATTGGCCTAAAATCGCTTGAAATCTCCACTTGCAATTTCCACAAAAAGAGAGTTTCAAATCTGCTCTGTCCAAAGAAAGGTTCAACTCTGTGAGCTGAATACACACAACACAAAAAAGTTACTCAAAATTCTTCTGTCTAGCATTATATAAAGAAATCCCTTTTCCAACGAAGTCCTCAAAGAGGTCCAAATATCCACTTGCAGACTTTACAAACAGAGTGTTTCCAAACTGCTCTATGAACAGAAAGGTTAAACTCTGTGAGCTGAATGCACACATCACATAGTAGTTTCTGAGAATGATTCTGTCTAGTTTCTATACGAAGATATTTCCTTTTCTAACATTGGCCTCAAATCGCTTGAAATCTCAAATTCCAAATTCCAGAAAAAGACAGTTTCAAACCTGCAGTGTGTAAGGAAAGGTTCAAATCTGTGAGTTGAATACACACAACACAAAGAAGTTACTGAGAATTCTTCTGTCTAGCATTATATGAAGAAATCCCGTTTCCAACGAAGGCCTCAAAGTGGTGCAAATATCCACTTGTAGACTTTAGAAACAGAGTGTTTCCAAACTGCTCTATGAACAGAAAAGTTAAACTCTGTGAGCTGAACGCACACATCACAAAGTTGTTTCTGAGAATGATTCTGTCTAGTTTTTATACCAAGATATTTCGTTTTCTAACATTGGCCTAAAAACGCTTGAAATCTCCAATTGCAATTTCCACAAAAAGAGAGTTTCAAATCTGCTCTGTCCAAAGAAAAGTTCAACTCTGTGAGCTGAATACACACAACACAAAGAAGTTACTCAAAATTCTTCTGTCTAGCATTATATGAAGAAATCCCGTTTCCAACGAAGTCCTCAAAGAGGTCCAAATATCCCCTTGCAGACTTTACAAACAGAGTGTTTCCAAACTGCTCTATGAACAGAAAGGTTAAACTCTGTGAGCTGAATGCACACATCACATAGTAGTTTCTGAGAATGATTCTGTCTAGTTTTTATACGAAGATATTTCCTTTTCTAACATTGGCCTAAAATCGCTTGAAATCTCCAATTGCAATTTCCACAAAAAGAGAGTTTCAAATCTGCTCTGTCCAAAGAAAGGTTCAACCCTGTGAGCTGAATACACACAACACAAAGAAGCTACTAAAAATTCTTCTGTCTTGCATTATATAAAGAAATCCCGTTTCCAACGAAGTCCTCAAAGAGGTCCAAATATCCACTTGCAGACTTTACAAACAGAGTGTTTCCAAACTGCTCTATGAACAGAAAGGTTAAACTCTGTGAGCTGAATGCACACATCACATAGTAGTTTCTGAGAATGATTCTGTCTAGTTTCTATACGAAGATATTTCCTTTTCTAACATTGGCCTCAAATCGCTTGAAATCTCAAATTCCAAATTCCAGAAAAAGACAGTTTCAAACCTGCAGTGTGTAAGGAAAGGTTCAAATCTGTGAGTTGAATACACACAACACAAAGGAGTTACTGAGAATTCTTCTGTCTAGCATTATATGAAGAAATCCCGTTTCCAACGAAGGCCTCAAAGTGGTGCAAATATCCACTTGTAGACTTTAGAAACAGAGTGTTTCCAAACTGCTCTATGAACAGAAAAGTTAAACTCTGTGAGCTGAACGCACACATCACAAAGTTGTTTCTGAGAATGATTCTGTCTAGTTTTTATACCAAGATATTTCGTTTTCTAACATTGGCCTAAAATCGCTTGAAATCTCCAATTGCAATTTCCACAAAAAGAGAGTTTCAAATCTGCTCTGTCCAAAGAAAAGTTCAACTCTGTGAGCTGAATACACACAACACAAAGAAGTTACTGAAAATTCTTCTGTCTAGCATTATATGAAGAAATCCCGTTTCCAACGAAGGCCTCAAAGAGTTCCAAATATCCACTTGCAGACTTTACAAACAGAGTGTTTCCAAACTGCTGTATGAACAGAAAGGTCAAACTCTGTGAGCTGAATGCACACATCACATAGTAGTTTCTGAGAATGATTCTGTCTAGTTTTTATACCAAGATATTTCCTTTTCTCACATTGGCCTCAAATCGCTTGAAATCTCCAATTGCAATTTCCACAAAAAGAGAGTTTCAAATCTGCTCTGTCCAAAGAAAGGTTCAACTCTGTGAGCTGAATACACACAACACAAAGAAGTTACTGAAAATTCTTCTGTCTAGCATTATATAAAGAAATCCCGTTTCCAACGAAATCCTCAAAGAGGTCCAAATATCCCCTTGCAGACTTTACAAACAGAGTGTTTCCAAACTGCTCTATGAACAGAAAGGTTAAACTCTGTGAGCTGAATGCACACATCACAAAGTAGTTTCTGAGAATGATTCTGTCTAGTTTCTATACGAAGATATTTCCTTTTCTAAAATTGTCCTCAAATCGCTTGAAATCTCAAATTCCAAATTCCAGAAAAAGACAGTTTCAAACCTGCAGTGTGTAAGGAAAGGTTCAAATCTGTGAGTTGAATACACACAACACAAAGAAGTTACTGAGAATTCTTCTGTGTACCATTATATGAAGAAATACCGTCTCCAACGAAGGCCTCAAAGTGGAGCAAATATCCACTTGTAGACTTTAGAAACAGAGTGTTTCCAAACTGCTCTATGAACAGAAAAGTTAAACTCTGTGAGCTGAACGCACACATCACAAAGTTGTTTCTGAGAATGATTCTGTCTAGTTTTTATACCAAGATATTTCGTTTTCTAACATTGGCCTAAAATCGCTTGAAATCTCCAATTGCAATTTCCACAAAAAGAGAGTTTCAAATCTGCTCTGTCCAAAGAAAGGTTCAACTCTGTGAGCTGAATACACACAACACAAAGAAGTTACTGAAAATTCTTCTGTCTAGCATTATATGAAGAAATCCCGTTTCCAACGAAGTCCTCAAAGAGTTCCAAATATCCACTTGCAGACTTTACAAACAGAGTGTTTCCAAACTGCTGTATGAACAGAAAGGTTAAACTCTGTGAGCTGAATGCACACATCACATAGTAGTTTCTGAGAATGATTCTGCCTAGTTTTTATACGAAGATACTTCCTTTTCTAACATTGGCCTAAAATCGCTTGAAATCTCCAATTGCAATTTCCACAAAAAGAGAGTTTCAAATCTGCTCTGTCCAAAGAAAGGTTCAACTCTGTGAGCTGAATACACACAACACAAAGAAGTTACTGAAAATTCTTCTGTCTAGCATTATATGAAGAAATCCCGTTTCCAACGAAGTCCTCAAAGAGGTCCAAATATCCACTTGCAGACTTTACAAACAGAGTGTTTCCAAACTGCTCTATGAACAGAAAGGTTAAACTCTGTGAGCTGAATGCACACATCACATAGTGGTTTCTGAGAATGATTCTGTCTAGGTTTTATACCAAGAGATTTCCTTTTCTAACATTGTCCTGAAATCGCTTGAAATCTCCAATTTCAAATTCCAGAAAAAGAGAGTTTCAAATCTGCTCTGTCCAAAGAAAGGTTCAACTCTGTGAGCTGAATACACACAACACAAAGAAGTTACTGAAAATTCTTCTGTCTAGCATTATATGAAGAAATCCCGTTTCCAACGAAGGCCTCAAAGAGTTCCAAATATCCACTTGCAGTCTTTACAAACAGTGTTTCCAAACTGCTGTACGAACAGAAAGGTTAAACTCTGTGAGCTGAATGCACACATCACATAGTAGTTTCTGAGAATCATTCTGTCTAGTTTTTATAGCAAGATATTTCCTTTTCTAACATTGGCCTCAAATCGCTTGAAATCACCAATTGCAATTTCCACAAAAAGAGAGTTTCAAATCTGCTCTGTCCAAAGAAAGGTTCAACTCTGTGAGCTGAATACACACAACACAAAGAAGTTACTCAAAATTCTTCTGTCTAGCATTATATAAAGAAATCCCGTTTCCAACGAAGTCCTCAAAGAGGTCCAAATATCCACTTGCAGACTTTACAAACAGAGTGTTTCCAAACTGCTCTATGAACAGAAAGGTTAAACCCTGTGAGCTGAATGCACACATCACAAAGTAGTTTCTGAGAAAGATTCTGTCTAGTTTCTATACGAAGATATTTCCTTTTCTAACATTGGCCTCAAATCGCTTGAAATCTCAAATTCCAAATTCCAGAAAAAGACAGTTTCAAACCTGCAGTGTGTAAGGAAAGGTTCAAATCTGTGAGTTGAATACACACAACACAAAGAAGTTACTGAGAATTCTTCTGTCTAGCATTATATGAAGAAATCCCGTTTCCAACGAAGGCCTCAAGGTGGAGCAAATATCCACTTGTAGACTTTAGAAACAGAGTGTTTCCAAACTGCTCTATGAACAGAAAAGTTAAACTCTGTGAGCTGAACGCACACATTACAAAGTTGTTTCTGAGAATGATTCTGTCTAGTTTTTATACCAAGATATTTCGTTTTCTAACATTGGCCTAAAATCGCTTGAAATCTCCAATTGCAATTTCGACAAAAAGAGAGTTTCAAATCTGCTCTGTCCAAAGAAAGGTTCAACTCTGTGAGCTGAATACACACAACACAAAGAAGTTACTGAAAATTCTTCTGTCTAGCATTATATGAAGAAATACCGTTTCCAACGAAGTCCTCAAAGAGTTCCAAATATCCACTTGCAGACTTTACAAACAGAGTGTTTCCAAACTGCTCTATGAACAGAAAGGTTAAACTCTGTGAGCTGAATGCACACATCACATAGTAGTTTCTGAGAATGATTCTGTCTAGTTTTTATAGGAAGATACTTCCTTTTCTAACATTGGCCTAAAATCGCTTGAAATCTCCAATTGCAATTTCCACAAAAAGAGAGTTTCAAATCTGATCTGTCCAAAGAAAGGTTCAACTCTGTGAGCTGAATACACACAACACAAAGAAGTTACTGAGAATTCTTCTGTCTAGCATTATATGAAGAAATCCCGTTTCCAACGAAGTCCTCAAACAGGTCCAAATATCCACTTGCAGACTTTACAAACAGAGTGTTTCCAAACTGCTCTATGAACAGAAAGGTTAAACTCTGTGAGCTGAATGCACACATCACATAGTAGTTTCTGAGAATGATTCTATCTAGTTTCTATACGAAGATATTTCCTTTTCTAACATTGGCCTCAAATCGCTTGAAATCTCAAATTCCAAATTCCAGAAAAAGACAGTTTCAAACCTGCAGTGTGTAAGGAAAGGTTCAAATCTGTGAGTTGAATACACACAACACAAAGAAGTTACTGAGAATTCTTCTGTCTAGTATTATATGAAGAAATCCCTTTTCCAACGAAGGCCTCAAAGTGGTGCAAATATCCACTTGTAGACTTTAGAAACAGAGTGTTTCCAAACTGGTCTATGAACAGAAAAGTTAAACTCTGTGAGCTGAACGCACACATCACAAAGTTGTTTCTGAGAATGATTCTGTCTAGTTTTTATACCAAGATATTTCCTTTTCTAACATTGGCCTAAAATCGCTTGAAATCTCCAATTGCAATTTCCACAAAAAGAGAGTTTCAAATCTGCTCTGTCCAAAGAAAGGTTCAACTCTGTGAGCTGAATACACACAACACAAAGAAGTTACTGAAAATTCTTCTGTCTAGCATTATATGAAGAAATCCCGTTTCCAACGAAGGCCTCAAAGAGTTCCAAATATCCACTTGCAGACTATACAAACAGAGTGTTTCCAAACTGCTGTATGAACAGAAAGGTTAAACTCTGTGAGCTGAATGCACACATCACATAGTAATTTCTGAGAATGATTCTGTCTAGTTTTTATACGAAGATATTTCCTTTTCTAACATTGGCCTCAAATCGCTTGAAATCTCCAATTGCAATTTCCACAAAAACAGAGTTTCAAATCTGCTCTGTCCAAAGAAAGGTTCAACTCTGTGAGCTGAATACACACAACACAAAGAAGTTACTCAAAATTCTTCTGTCTAGCATTATATAAAGAAATCCCTTTTCCAACGAAGTCCTCAAAGAGGTCCAAATATCCACTTGCAGACTTTACGAACAGAGTGTTTCCAAACTGCTCTATGAACAGAAAGGTTAAACTCTGTGAGCTCAATGCACACATCACAAAGTAGTTTCTGAGAATGATTCTGTCTAGTTTCTATACGAAGATATTTCCTTTTCTAACATTGGCCTGAAATCGCTTGAAATCTCAAATTCCAAATTCCAGAAAAAGACAGTTTCAAACCTGCACTGTGTAAGGAAAGATTCAAATCTGTGAGTTGAATACACACAACACAAAGAAGTTACTGAGAATTCTTCTGTCTATCATTATATGAAGAAATCCCTTTTCCAACGAAGGCCTCAAAGTGGTGCAAATTTCGACTTGTAGACTTTAGAAACAGAGTGTTTCCAAACTACTCTATGAACAGAAAAGTTAAACTCTGTGAGCTGAACGCACACATCACAAAGTTGTTTCTGAGAATGATTCTGTCTAGTTTTTATACCAAGATATTTCCTTTTCTAACACTGGCCTAAAATCGCTTGAAATCTCCAATTGCAATTTCCACAAAAAGAGAGTTTCAAATCTGCTCTGTCCAAAGAAAAGTTCAGCTCTGTGAGCTGAATACACACAACACAAAGAAGTTACTGAAAATTCTTCTGTCTAGCATTATATGAAGAAATCCCGTTTCCAACGAAGGCCTCAAAGAGTTCCAAATATCCACTTGCAGACTTTACAAACAGAGTGTTTCCAAACTGCTGTATGAACAGAAAGGTCAAACTCTGTGAGCTGAATGCACACATCACATAGTAGTTTCTGAGAATGATTCTGTCTAGTTTTTATACCAAGATATTTCCTTTTCTCACATTGGCCTCAAATCGCTTGAAATCTCCAATTGCAATTTCCACAAAAAGAGAGTTTCAAATCTGCTCTGTCCAAAGAAAGGTTCAACTCTGTGAGCTGAATACACACAACACAAAGAAGTTACTCAAAATTCTTCTGTCTAGCATTATATCAAGAAATCCCGTTTCCAACGAAATCCTCAAAGAGGTCCAAATATCCCCTTGCAGACTTTACAAACAGAGTGTTTCCAAACTGCTCTATGAACAGAAAGGTTAAACTCTGTGAGCTGAATGCACACATCACAAAGTAGTTTCTGAGAATGATTCTGTCTAGTTTCTATACGAAGATATTTCCTTTTCTAAAATTGTCCTCAAATCGCTTGAAATCTCAAATTCCAAATTCCAGAAAAAGACAGTTTCAAACCCGCAGTGTGTAAGGAAAGGTTCAAATCTGTGAGTTGAATACACACAACACAAAGAAGTTACTGAGAATTCTTCTGTGTACCATTATATGAAGAAATACCGTCTCCAACGAAGGCCTCAAAGTGGAGCAAATATCCACTTGTATACTTTAGAAACAGAGTGTTTCCAAACTGCTCTATGAACAGAAAAGTTAAACTCTGTGAGCTGAACGCACACATCACAAAGTTGTTTCTGAGAATGATTCTGTCTAGTTTTTATACCAAGATATTTCGTTTTCTAACATTGGCCTAAAATCGCTTGAAATCTCCAATTGCAATTTCCACAAAAAGAGAGTTTCAAATCTGCTCTGTCCAAAGAAAGGGTCAACTCTGTGAGCTGAATACACACAACACAAAGAAGTTACTGAAAATTCTTCTGTCTAGCATTATATGAAGAAATACCGTTTCCAACGAAGTCCTCAAAGAGTTCCAAATATCCACTTGCAGACTTTACAAACAGAGTGTTTCCAAACTGCTGTATGAACAGAAAGGTTAAACTCTGTGAGCTGAATGCACACATCACATAGTAGTTTCTGAGAATGATTCTGCCTAGTTTTTATACGAAGATACTTCCTTTTCTAACATTGGCCTAAAATCGCTTGAAATCTCCAATTGCAATTTCCACAAAAGAGAGTTTCAAATCTGCTCTGTCCAAAGAAAGGTTCAACTCTGTGAGCTGAATACACACAACACAAAGAAGTTACTGAAAATTCTTCTGTCTAGCATTATATGAAGAAATCCCGTTTCCAACGAAGTCCTCAAAGAGGTCCAAATATCCACTTGCAGACTTTACAAACAGAGTGTTTCCAAACTGCTCTATGAACAGAAAGGTTAAACTCTGTGAGCTGAATGCACACATCACATAGTGGTTTCTGAGAATGATTCTGTCTAGTTTTTATACCAAGATGTTTCCTTTTCTAACATTGTCCTGAAATCGCTTGAAATCTCCAATTTCAAATTCCAGAAAAAGAGAGTTTCAAATCTGCTCTGTGCAAAGAAAGGTTCAACTCTGTGAGCTGAATACACACAACACAAAGAAGTTACTGAAAATTCTTCTGTCTAGCATTATATGAAGAAATCCCGTTTCCAACGAAGGCCTCAAAGAGTTCCAAATATCCACTTGCAGACTTTACAAACAGTGTTTCCAAACTGCTGTACGAACAGAAAGGTTAAACTCTGTGAGCTGAATGCACACATCACATAGTAGTTTCTGAGAATCATTCTGTCTAGTTTTTATAGCAAGATATTTCCTTTTCTAACATTGGCCTCAAATCGCTTGAAATCACCAATTGCAATTTCCACAAAAAGAGAGTTTCAAATCTGCTCTGTCCAAAGAAAGGTTCAACTCTGTGAGCTGAATACACACAACACAAAGAAGTTACTCAAAATTCTTCTGTCTAGCATTATATAAAGAAATCCCGTTTCCAACGAAGTCCTCAAAGAGGTCCAAATATCCACTTGCAGACTTTACAAACAGAGTGTTTCCAAACTGCTCTATGAACAGAAAGGTTAAACCCTGTGAGCTGAATGCACACATCACAAAGTAGTTTCTGAGAAAGATTCTGTCTAGTTTCTATACGAAGATATTTCCTTTTCTAACATTGGCCTCAAATCGCTTGAAATCTCAAATTCCAAATTCCAGAAAAAGACAGTTTCAAACCTGCAGTGTGTAAGGAAAGGTTCAAATCTGTGAGTTGAATACACACAACACAAAGAAGTTACTGAGAATTCTTCTGTGTACCATTATATGAAGAAATACCGTCTCCAACGAAGGCCTCAAAGTGGAGCAAATATCCACTTGTAGACTTTAGAAACAGAGTGTTTCCAAACTGCTCTATGAACAGAAAAGTTAAACTCTGTGAGCTGAACGCACACATCACAAAGTTGTTTCTGAGAATGATTCTGTCTAGTTTTTATACCAAGATATTTCGTTTTCTAACATTGGCCTAAAATCGCTTGAAATCTCCAATTGCAATTTCCACAAAAAGAGAGTTTCAAATCTGCTCTGTCCAAAGAAAGGTTCAACTCTGTGAGCTGAATACACACAACACAAAGAAGTTACTGAAAATTCTTCTGTCTAGCATTATATGAAGAAATACCGTTTCCAACGAAGTCCTCAAAGAGTTCCAAATATCCACTTGCAGACTTTACAAACAGAGTGTTTCCAAACTGCTGTATGAACAGAAAGGTTAACCTCTGTGAGCTGAATGCACACATCACATAGTAGTTTCTGAGAATGATTCTGCCTAGTTTTTATACGAAGATACTTCCTTTTCTAACATTGGCCTAAAATCGCTTGAAATCTCCAATTGCAATTTCCACAAAAAGAGAGTTTCAAATCTGCTCTGTCCAAAGACAGGTTCAACTCTGTGAGCTGAATACACACAACACAAAGAAGTTACTGAAAATTCTTCTGTCTAGCATTATATGAAGAAATCCCGTTTCCAACGAAGTCCTCAAAGAGTTCCAAATATCCACTTGCAGACTTTACAAACAGAGTGTTTCCAAACTGCTCTATGAACAGAAAGGTTAAACTCTGTGAGCTGAATGCACACATCACATAGTGGTTTCTGAGAATGATTCTGTCTAGTTTTTATACCAAGATATTTCCTTTTCTAACATTGTCCTGAAATCGCTTGAAATCTCCAATTTCAAATTCCAGAAAAAGAGAGTTTCAAATCTGCTCTGTGCAAAGAAAGGTTCAACTCTGTGAGCTGAATACACACAACACAAAGAAGTTACTGAAAATTCTTCTGTCTTCCATTATATGAAGAAATCCCGTTTCCAACGAAGGCCTCAAAGAGTTCCAAATATCCACTTGCAGACTTTACAAACAGTGTTTCCAAACTGCTGTATGAACAGAAAGGTTAAACTCTGTGAGCTGAATGCACACATCACATAGTAGTTTCTGAGAATCATTCTGTCTAGTTTTTATACCAAGATATTTCCTTTTCTAACATTGGCCTCAAATCGCTTGAAATCTCCAATTGCAATTTCCACAAAAACAGAGTTTCAAATCTGCTCTGTCCAAAGAAAGGTTCAACTCTGTGAGCTGAATACACACAACACAAAGAAGTTACTCAAAATTCTTCTGTCTAGCATTATATAAAGAAATCCCGTTTCCAACGAAGTCCTCAAAGAGGTCCAAATATCCACTTGCAGACTTTACAAACAGAGTGTTTCCAAACTGCTCTATGAACAGAAAGGTTAAACTCTGTGAGCTGAATGCACACATCACATAGTAGTTTCTGAGAATGATTCTATCTAGTTTCTATACGAAGATATTTCCTTTTCTAACATTGGCCTCAAATCGCTTGAAATCTCAAATTCCAAATTCCAGAAAAAGACAGTTTCAAACCTGCAGTGTGTAAGGAAAGGTTCAAATCTGTGAGTTGAATACACACAACACAAAGAAGTTACTGAGAATTCTTCTGTCTAGTATTATATGAAGAAATCCCTTTTCCAACGAAGGCCTCAAAGTGGTGCAAATATCCACTTGTAGACTTTAGAAACAGAGTGTTTCCAAACTGGTCTATGAACAGAAAAGTTAAACTCTGTGAGCTGAACGCACACATCACAAAGTTGTTTCTGAGAATGATTCTGTCTAGTTTTTATACCAAGATATTTCCTTTTCTAACATTGGCCTAAAATCGCTTGAAATCTCCAATTGCAATTTCCACAAAAAGAGAGTTTCAAATCTGCTCTGTCCAAAGAAAGGTTCAACTCTGTGAGCTGAATACACACAACACAAAGAAGTTACTGAAAATTCTTCTGTCTAGCATTATATGAAGAAATCCCGTTTCCAACGAAGGCCTCAAAGAGTTCCAAATATCCACTTGCAGACTATACAAACAGAGTGTTTCCAAACTGCTGTATGAACAGAAAGGTTAAACTCTGTGAGCTGAATGCACACATCACATAGTAATTTCTGAGAATGATTCTGTCTAGTTTTTATACGAAGATAATTCCTTTTCTAACATTGGCCTAAAATCGCTTGAAATCTCCAATTGCAATTTCCACAAAAAGAGAGTTTCAAATCTGCTCTGTCCAAAGAAAGGTTCAACTCTGTGAGCTGAATACACACAACACAAAGAAGTTACTGAAAATTCTTCTGTCTAGCATTATATGAAGAAATCCCGTTTCCAACGAAGTCCTCAAAGAGGTCCAAATATCCCCTTGCAGACTTTACAAACAGAGTGTTTCCAAACTGCTCTATGAACAGAAAGGTTAAACTCTGTGAGCTGAATGCACACATCACATAGTAGTCTGAGAATGATTCTGTCTAGTTTTTATACGAAGATATTTCCTTTTCTAACATTGGCCTAAAATCGCTTGAAATCTCCACTTGCAATTTCCACAAAAAGAGAGTTTCAAATCTGCTCTGTCCAAAGAAAGGTTCAACTCTGTGAGCTGAATACACACAACACAAAGAAGTTACTCAAAATTCTTCTGTCTAGCATTATATAAAGAAATCCCGTTTCCAACGATGTCCTCAAAGAGGTCCAAATATCCACTTGCAGACTTTACAAACAGAGTGTTTCCAAACTGCTCTATGAACAGAAAGGTTAAACTCTGTGAGCTGAATGCACACATCACATAGTAGTTTCTGAGAATGATTCTGTCTAGTTTCTATACGAAGATATTTCCTTTTCTAACATTGGCCTCAAATCGCTTGAAATCTCAAATTCCAAATTCCAGAAAAAGACAGTTTCAAACCTGCAGTGTGTAAGGAAAGGTTCAAATCTGTGAGTTGAATACACACAACACAAAGAAGTTACTGAGAATTCTTCTGTCTAGCATTATATGAAGAAATCCCGTTTCCAACGAAGGCCTCAAAGTGGTGCAAATATCCACTTGTAGACTTTAGAAACAGAGTGTTTCCAAACTGCTCTATGAACAGAAAAGTTAAACTCTGTGAGCTGAACGCACACATCACAAAGTTGTTTCTGAGAATGATTCTGTCTAGTTTTTATACCAAGATATTTCGTTTTCTAACATTGGCCTAAAAACGCTTGAAATCTCCAATTGCAATTTCCCCAAAAAGAGAGTTTCAAATCTGCTCTGTCCAAAGAAAAGTTCAACTCTGTGAGCTGAATACACACAACACAAAGAAGTTACTGAAAATTCTTCTGTCTAGCATTATATGAAGAAATCCTGTTTCCAACGAAGTCCTCAAAGAGGTCCAAATATCCCCTTGCAGACTTTACAAACAGAGTGTTTCCAAACTGCTCTATGAACAGAAAGGTTAAACTCTGTGAGCTGAATGCACACATCACATAGTAGTTTCTGAGAATGATTCTGTCTAGTTTTTATACAAAGATATTTCCTTTTCTAACATTGGCCTAAAATCGCTTGAAATCTCCAATTGCAATTTCCACAAAAAGAGAGTTTCAAATCTGCTCTGTCCAAAGAAAGGTTCAACTCTGTGAGCTGAATACACACAACACAAAGAAGTTACTCAAAATTCTTCTGTCTAACATTATATAAAGAAATCCTGTTTCCAACGAAGTCCTCAAAGAGGTCCAAATATCCACTTGCAGACTTTACAAACAGAGTGTTTCCAAACTGCTCTATGAACAGAAAGGTTAAACTCTGTGAGCTGAATGCACACATCACATAGTAGTTTCTGAGAATGATTCTGTCTAGTTTCTATACGAAGATATTTCCTTTTCTAACATTGGCCTCAAATCGCTTGAAATCTCAAATTCCAAATTCCAGAAAAAGACAGTTTCAAACCTGCAGTGTGTAAGGAAAGGTTCAAATCTGTGAGTTGAATACACACAACACAAAGAAGTTACTGAGAATTCTTCTGTCTAGCATTATATGAAGAAATCCCGTTTCCAACGAAGGCCTCAAAGTGGTGCAAATATCCACTTGTAGACTTTAGAAACAGAGTGTTTCCAAACTGCTCTATGAACAGAAAAGTTAAACTCTGTGAGCTGAACGCACACATCACAAAGTTGTTTCTGAGAATGATTCTGTCTAGTTTTTATACCAAGATATTTCGTTTTCTAACATTGGCCTAAAAACGCTTGAAATCTCCAATTGCAATTTCCACAAAAAGAGAGTTTCAAATCTGCTCTGTCCAAAGAAAAGTTCAACTCTGTGAGCTGAATACACACAACACAAAGAAGTTACTGAAAATTCTTCTGTCTAGCATTATATGAAGAAATCCCGTTTCCAACGAAGTCCTCAAAGAGGTCCAAATATCCCCTTGCAGACTTTACAAACAGAGTGTTTCCAAACTGCTCTATGAACAGAAAGGTTAAACTCTGTGAGCTGAATGCACACATCACATAGTAGTTTCTGAGAATGATTCTGTCTAGTTTTTATACGAAGATATTTCCTTTTCTAACATTGGCCTAAAATCGCTTGAAATCTCCAATTGCAATTTCCACAAAAAGAGAGTTTCAAATCTGCTCTGTCCAAAGAAAGGTTCAACTCTGTGAGCTGAATACACACAACACAAAGAAGTTACTCAAAATTCTTCTGTCTAACATTATATAAAGAAATCCTGTTTCCAACGAAGTCCTCAAAGAGGTCCAAATATCCACTTGCAGACTTTACAAACAGAGTGTTTCCAAACTGCTCTATGAACAGAAAGGTTAAACTCTGTGAGCTGAATGCACACATCACATAGTAGTTTCTGAGAATGATTCTGTCTAGTTTCTATACGAAGATATTTCCTTTTCTAACATTGGCCTCAAATCGCTTGAAATCTCAAATTCCAAATTCCAGAAAAAGACAGTTTCAAACCTGCAGTGTGTAAGGAAAGGTTCAAATCTGTGAGTTGAATACACACAACACAAAGAAGTTACTGAGAATTCTTCTGTCTAGCATTATATGAAGAAATCCCGTTTCCAACGAAGGCCTCAAAGTGGTGCAAATATCCACTTGTAGACTTTAGAAACAGAGTGTTTCCAAACTGCTCTATGAACAGAAAAGTTAAACTCTGTGAGCTGAACGCGCACATCACAAAGTTGTTTCTGAGAATGATTCTGTCTAGTTTTTATACCAAGATATTTCGTTTTCTAACATTGGCCTAAAAACGCTTGAAATCTCCAATTGCAATTTCCACAAAAAGAGAGTTTCAAATCTGCTCTGTCCAAAGAAAAGTTCAACTCTGTGAGCTGAATACACACAACACAAAGAAGTTACTGAAAATTCTTCTGTCTAGCATTATATGAAGAAATCCCGTTTCCAACGAAGTCCTCAAAGAGGTCCAAATATCCCCTTGCAGACTTTACAAACAGAGTGTTTCCAAACTGCTCTATGAACAGAAAGGTTAAACTCTGTGAGCTGAATGCACACATCACATAGTAGTTTCTGAGAATGATTCTGTCTAGTTTTTATACGAAGATATTTCCTTTTCTAACATTGGCCTAAAATCGCTTGAAATCTCCAATTGCAATTTCCACAAAAAGAGAGTTTCAAATCTGCTCTGTCCAAAGAAAGGTTCAACTCTGTGAGCTGAATACACACAACACAAAGAAGTTACTCAAAATTCTTCTGTCTAACATTATATAAAGAAATCCCGTTTCCAACGAAGTCCTCAAAGAGGTCCAAATATCCACTTGCAGACTTTACAAACAGAGTGTTTCCAAACTGCTCTATGAACAGAAAGGTTAAACTCTGTGAGCTGAATGCACACATCACATAGTAGTTTCTCAGAATGATTCTGTCTAGTTTCTATACGAAGATATTTCCTTTTCTAACATTGGCCTCAAATCGCTTGAAATCTCAAATTCCAAATTCCAGAAAAAGACAGTTTCAAACCTGCAGTGTGTAAGGAAAGGTTCAAATCTGTGAGTTGAATACACACAACACAAAGAAGTTACTGAGAATTCTTCTGTCTAGCATTATATGAAGAAATCCCTTTTCCAACGAAGGCCTCAAAGTGGTGCAAATTTCCACTTGTAGACTTTAGAAACAGAGTGTTTCCAAACTGCTCTATGAACAGAAAAGTTAAACTCTGTGAGCTGAACGCACACATCACAAAGTTGTTTCTGAGAATGATTCTGTCTAGTTTTTATACCAAGATATTTCCTTTTCTAACATTGGCCTAAAATCGCTTGAAATCTCCAATTGCAATTTCCACAAAAAGAGAGTTTCAAATCTGCTCTGTCCAAAGAAAAGTTGAGCTCTGTGAGCTGAATACACACAACACAAAGAAGTTACTGAAAATTCTTCTGTCTAGCATTATATGAAGAAATCCCGTTTCCAACGAAGGCCTCAAAGAGTTCCAAATATCCACTTGCAGACTTTACAAACAGAGTGTTTCCAAACTGCTGTATGAACAGAAAGGTCAAACTCTGTGAGCTGAATGCACACATCACATAGTAGTTTCTGAGAATGATTCTGTCTAGTTTTTATACCAAGATATTTCCTTTTCTCACATTGGCCTCAAATCGCTTGAAATCTCCAATTGCAATTTCCACAAAAAGAGAGTTTCAAATCTGCTCTGTCCAAAGAAAGGTTCAACTCTGTGAGCTGAATACACACAACACAAAGAAGTTACTCAAAATTCTTCTGTCTAGCATTATATCAAGAAATCCCGTTTCCAACGAAATCCTCAAAGAGGTCCAAATATCCCCTTGCAGACTTTACAAACAGAGTGTTTCCAAACTGCTCTATGAACAGAAAGGTTAAACTCTGTGAGCTGAATGCACACATCACAAAGTAGTTTCTGAGAATGATTCTGTCTAGTTTCTATACGAAGATATTTCCTTTTCTAAAATTGTCCTCAAATCGCTTGAAATCTCAAATTCCAAATTCCAGAAAAAGACAGTTTCAAACCCGCAGTGTGTAAGGAAAGGTTCAAATCTGTGAGTTGAATACACACAACACAAAGAAGTTACTGAGAATTCTTCTGTGTACCATTATATGAAGAAATACCGTCTCCAACGAAGGCCTCAAAGTGGAGCAAATATCCACTTGTAGACTTTAGAAACAGAGTGTTTCCAAACTGCTCTATGAACAGAAAAGTTAAACTCTGTGAGCTGAACGCACACATCACAAAGTTGTTTCTGAGAATGATTCTGTCTAGTTTTTATACCAAGATATTTCGTTTTCTAACATTGGCCTAAAATCGCTTGAAATCTCCAATTGCAATTTCCACAAAAAGAGAGTTTCAAATCTGCTCTGTCCAAAGAAAGGTTCAACTCTGTGAGCTGAATACACACAACACAAAGAAGTTACTGAAAATTCTTCTGTCTAGCATTATATGAAGAAATACCGTTTCCAACGAAGTCCTCAAAGAGTTCCAAATATCCACTTGCAGACTTTACAAACAGAGTGTTTCCAAACTGCTGTATGAACAGAAAGGTTAAACTCTGTGAGCTGAATGCACACATCACATAGTAGTTTCTGAGAATGATTCTGCCTAGTTTTTATACGAAGATACTTCCTTTTCTAACATTGGCCTAAAATCGCTTGAAATCTCCAATTGCAATTTCCACAAAAGAGAGTTTCAAATCTGCTCTGTCCAAAGAAAGGTTCAACTCTGTGAGCTGAATACACACAACACAAAGAAGTTACTGAAAATTCTTCTGTCTAGCATTATATGAAGAAATCCCGTTTCCAACGAAGTCCTCAAAGAGGTCCAAATATCCACTTGCAGACTTTACAAACAGAGTGTTTCCAAACTGCTCTATGAACAGAAAGGTTAAACTCTGTGAGCTGAATGCACACATCACATAGTGGTTTCTGAGAATGATTCTGTCTAGTTTTTATACCAAGATGTTTCCTTTTCTAACATTGTCCTGAAATCGCTTGAAATCTCCAATTTCAAATTCCAGAAAAAGAGAGTTTCAAATCTGCTCTGTGCAAAGAAAGGTTCAACTCTGTGAGCTGAATACACACAACACAAAGAAGTTACTGAAAATTCTTCTGTCTAGCATTATATGAAGAAATCCCGTTTCCAACGAAGGCCTCAAAGAGTTCCAAATATCCACTTGCAGACTTTACAAACAGTGTTTCCAAACTGCTGTACGAACAGAAAGGTTAAACTCTGTGAGCTGAATGCACACATCACATAGTAGTTTCTGAGAATCATTCTGTCTAGTTTTTATAGCAAGATATTTCCTTTTCTAACATTGGCCTCAAATCGCTTGAAATCACCAATTGCAATTTCCACAAAAAGAGAGTTTCAAATCTGCTCTGTCCAAAGAAAGGTTCAACTCTGTGAGCTGAATACACACAACACAAAGAAGTTACTCAAAATTCTTCTGTCTAGCATTATATAAAGAAATCCCGTTTCCAACGAAGTCCTCAAAGAGGTCCAAATATCCACTTGCAGACTTTACAAACAGAGTGTTTCCAAACTGCTCTATGAACAGAAAGGTTAAACCCTGTGAGCTGAATGCACACATCACAAAGTAGTTTCTGAGAAAGATTCTGTCTAGTTTCTATACGAAGATATTTCCTTTTCTAACATTGGCCTCAAATCGCTTGAAATCTCAAATTCCAAATTCCAGAAAAAGACAGTTTCAAACCTGCAGTGTGTAAGGAAAGGTTCAAATCTGTGAGTTGAATACACACAACACAAAGAAGTTACTGAGAATTCTTCTGTGTACCATTATATGAAGAAATACCGTCTCCAACGAAGGCCTCAAAGTGGAGCAAATATCCACTTGTAGACTTTAGAAACAGAGTGTTTCCAAACTGCTCTATGAACAGAAAAGTTAAACTCTGTGAGCTGAACGCACACATCACAAAGTTGTTTCTGAGAATGATTCTGTCTAGTTTTTATACCAAGATATTTCGTTTTCTAACATTGGCCTAAAATCGCTTGAAATCTCCAATTGCAATTTCCACAAAAAGAGAGTTTCAAATCTGCTCTGTCCAAAGAAAGGTTCAACTCTGTGAGCTGAATACACACAACACAAAGAAGTTACTGAAAATTCTTCTGTCTAGCATTATATGAAGAAATACCGTTTCCAACGAAGTCCTCAAAGAGTTCCAAATATCCACTTGCAGACTTTACAAACAGAGTGTTTCCAAACTGCTGTATGAACAGAAAGGTTAACCTCTGTGAGCTGAATGCACACATCACATAGTAGTTTCTGAGAATGATTCTGCCTAGTTTTTATACGAAGATACTTCCTTTTCTAACATTGGCCTAAAATCGCTTGAAATCTCCAATTGCAATTTCCACAAAAAGAGAGTTTCAAATCTGCTCTGTCCAAAGAAAGGTTCAACTCTGTGAGCTGAATACACACAACACAAAGAAGTTACTGAAAATTCTTCTGTCTAGCATTATATGAAGAAATCCCGTTTCCAACGAAGTCCTCAAAGAGTTCCAAATATCCACTTGCAGACTTTACAAACAGAGTGTTTCCAAACTGCTCTATGAACAGAAAGGTTAAACTCTGTGAGCTGAATGCACACATCACATAGTGGTTTCTGAGAATGATTCTGTCTAGTTTTTATACCAAGATATTTCCTTTTCTAACATTGTCCTGAAATCGCTTGAAATCTCCAATTTCAAATTCCAGAAAAAGAGAGTTTCAAATCTGCTCTGTGCAAAGAAAGGTTCAACTCTGTGAGCTGAATACACACAACACAAAGAAGTTACTGAAAATTCTTCTGTCTTCCATTATATGAAGAAATCCCGTTTCCAACGAAGGCCTCAAAGAGTTCCAAATATCCACTTGCAGACTTTACAAACAGTGTTTCCAAACTGCTGTATGAACAGAAAGGTTAAACTCTGTGAGCTGAATGCACACATCACATAGTAGTTTCTGAGAATCATTCTGTCTAGTTTTTATACCAAGATATTTCCTTTTCTAACATTGGCCTCAAATCGCTTGAAATCTCCAATTGCAATTTCCACAAAAACAGAGTTTCAAATCTGCTCTGTCCAAAGAAAGGTTCAACTCTGTGAGCTGAATACACACAACACAAAGAAGTTACTCAAAATTCTTCTGTCTAGCATTATATAAAGAAATCCCGTTTCCAACGAAGTCCTCAAAGAGGTCCAAATATCCACTTGCAGACTTTACGAACAGAGTGTTTCCAAACTGCTCTATGAACAGAAAGGTTAAACTCTGTGAGCTCAATGCACACATCACAAAGTAGTTTCTGAGAATGATTCTGTCTAGTTTCTATACGAAGATATTTCCTTTTCTAACATTGGCCTGAAATCGCTTGAAATCTCAAATTCCAAATTCCAGAAAAAGACAGTTTCAAACCTGCACTGTGTAAGGAAAGATTCAAATCTGTGAGTTGAATACACACAACACAAAGAAGTTACTGAGAATTCTTCTGTCTATCATTATATGAAGAAATCCCTTTTCCAACGAAGGCCTCAAAGTGGTGCAAATTTCCACTTGTAGACTTTAGAAACAGAGTGTTTCCAAACTGCACTATGAACAGAAAAGTTAAACTCTGTGAGCTGAACGCACACATCACAAAGTTGTTTCTGAGAATGATTCTGTCTAGTTTTTATACCAAGATATTTCCTTTTCTAACATTGGCCTAAAATCGCTTGAAATCTCCAATTGCAATTTCCACAAAAAGAGAGTTTCAAATCTGCTCTGTCCAAAGAAAAGTTCAGCTCTGTGAGCTGAATACACACAACACAAAGAAGTTACTGAAAATTCTTCTGTCTAGCATTATATGAAGAAATCCCGTTTCCAACGAAGGCCTCAAAGAGTTCCAAATATCCACTTGCAGACTTTACAAACAGAGTTTTTCCAAACTGCTGTATGAACAGAAAGGTTAAACCCTGTGAGCTGAATGCACACATCACAAAGTACTTTCTGAGAATGATTCTGTCTAGTTTTTATACCAAGATATTTCGTTTTCTAACATTGGCCTAAAATCGCTTGAAATCTCCAATTTCAATTTCCACAAAAAGAGAGTTTCAAATCTGCTCTGTCCAAAGAAAAGTTCAACTCTGTGAGCTGAATACACACAACACAAAGAAGTTACTGAAAATTCTTCTGTCTAGCATTATATGAAGAAATCCCGTTTCCAACGAAGGCCTCAAAGAGTTCCAAATATCCACTTGCAGACATTACAAACAGAGTGTTTCCAAACTGCTGTATGAACAGAAAGGTTAAACTCTGTGAGCTGAATGGACACATCACATAGTAGTTTCTGAGAATGATTCTGTCTAGTTTCTATACGAAGATATTTCCTTTTCTAACATTGGCCTCAAATCGCTTGAAATCTCCAATTGCAATTTCCACAAAAAGAGAGTTTCAAATCTGCTCTGTCCAAAGAAAGGTTCAACTCTGTGAGCTGAATACACACAACACAAAGAAGTTACTCAAAATTCTTCTGTCTAGCATTATATAAAGAAATACCATTTCCAACGAAGTCCTCAAAGAGGTCCAAATATCCACTTGCAGACTTTACAAACAGAGTGTTTCCAAACTGCTCTATGAACAGAAAGGTTAAACTCTGTGAGCTGAATGCACACATCACATAGTAGTTTCTGAGAATGATTCTGTCTAGTTTCTATACGAAGATATTTCCTTTTCTCACATTGGCCTCAAATCGCTTGAAATCTCAAATTCCAAATTCCAGAAAAAGACAGTTTCAAACCTGCAGTGTGTAAGGAAAGGTTCAAATCTGTGAGTTGAATACACACAACACAAAGAAGTTACTGAGAATTCTTCTGTCTAGCATTATATGAAGAAATCCCTTTTCCAACGAAGGCCTCAAAGTGGTGCAAATATCCACTTGTAGACTTTAGAAACAGAGTGTTTCCAAACTGCTCTATGAACAGAAAAGTTAAACTCTGTGAGTTGAACGCACACATCACAAAGTACTTTCTGAGAATGATTCTGTCTAGTTTTTATACCAAGATATTTCGTTTTCTAACATTGGCCTAAAATCGCTTGAAATCTCCAATTTCAATTTCCACAAAAAGAGAGTTTCAAATCTGCTCTGTCCAAAGAAAAGTTCAACTCTGTGAGCTGAATACACACAACACAAAGAAGTTACTGAAAATTCTTCTGTCTAGCATTATATGAAGAAATCCCGTTTCCAACGAAGGCCTCAAAGAGTTCCAAATATCCACTTGCAGACTTTACAAACAGAGTGTTTCCAAACTGCTGTATGAACAGAAAGGTTAAACTCTGTGAGCTGAATGCACACATCACATAGTAGTTTCTGAGAATGATTCTGTCTAGTTTTTATACCAAGATATTTCCTTTTCTCACATTGGCCTCAAATCGCTTGAAATCTCCATTTGCAATTTCCACAAAAAGAGAGTTTCAAATCTGCTATGTCCAAAGAAAGGTTCAACTCTGTGAGCTGAATACACACAACACAAAGAAGTTACTCAAAATTCTTCTGTCTGGCATTATATAAAGAAATCTCGTTTCCAACGAAATCCTCAAAGAGGTCCAAATATCCCCTTGCAGACTTTACAAACAGAGTGTTTCCAAACTGCTCTATGAACAGAAAGGTTAAACTCTGTGAGCTCAATGCACACATCACATAGTAGTTTCTGAGAATGATTCTGTCTAGTTTCTATACGAAGATATTTCCTTTTCTAACATTGTCCTCAAATCCCTTGAAATCTCAAATTCCAAACTCCAGAAAAAGACAGTTTCAAACCTGCAGTGTGTAAGGAAAGGTTCAAATCTGTGAGTTGAATACACACAACACAAAGAAGTTACTGAGAATTCTTCTGTCTAGCATTATATGAAGAAAACCCGTTTCCAACGAAGGCCTCAAAGTGGAGCAAATATCCACTTGTAGACTTTAGAAACAGAGTGTTTCCAAACTGCTCTATGAACAGAAAAGTTAAACTCTGTGAGCTGAACTCACACATCACAAAGTTGTTTCTGAGAATGATTCTGTCTAGTTTTTATACCAAGATATTTCGTTTTCTAACATTGGCCTAAAATCGCTTGAAATCTCCAATTGCAATTTCAACAAAAAGAGAGTTTCAAATCTGCTCTGTCCAAAGAAAGGTTCAACTCTGTGTGCTGAATACACACAACACAAAGAAGTTACTGAAAATTCTTCTGTCTAGCATTATATGAAGAAATCCCGTTTCCAACGAAGTCCTCAAAGAGGTCCAAATATCCACTTGCAGACTTTACAAACAGAGTGTTTCCAAACTGCTCTATGAACAGAAAGGTTAAACTCTGTGAGCTGAATGCACACATCACATAGTGGTTTCTGAGAATGATTCTGTCTAGTTTTTATACCAAGATATTTCCTTTTCTAACATTGTCCTGAAATCGCTTGAAATCTCCAATTTCAAATTCCAGAAAAAGAGAGTTTCAAATCTGCTCTGTGCAAAGAAAGGTTCAACTCTGTGAGCTGAATACACACAACACAAAGAAGTTACTGAAAATTCTTCTGTCTAGCATTATATGAAGAAATCCCGTTTCCAACGAAGGCCTCAAAGAGTTCCAAATATCCATTTGCAGACTATACAAACAGAGTGTTTCCAAACTGCTGTATGAACAGAAAGTTTAAACTCTGTGAGCTGAATGCACACATCACATAGTAATTTCTGAGAATGATTCTGTCTAGTTTTTATACGAAGATAATTCCTTTTCTAACATTGGCCTAAAATTGCTTGAAATCTCCAATTGCAATTTCCCCAAAAAGAGAGTTTCAAATCTGCTCTGTCCAAAGAAAGGTTCAACTCTGTGAGCTGAATACACACAACACAAAGAAGTTACTGAAAATTCTTCTGTCTAGCATTATATGAAGAAATCCCGTTTCCAACGAAGTCCTCAAAGAGGTCCAAATATCCCCTTGCAGACTTTACAAACAGAGTGTTTCCAAACTGCTCTATGAACAGAAAGGTTAAACTCTGTGAGCTGAATGCACACATCACATAGTAGTTTCTGAGAATGATTCTGTCTAGTTTTTATACGAAGATATTTCCTTTTCTAACATTGGCCTAAAATCGCTTGAAATCTCCAATTGCAATTTCCACAAAAAGAGAGTTTCAAATCTGCTCTGTCCAAAGAAAGGTTCAACTCTGTGAGCTGAATACACACAACACAAAGAAGTTACTCAAAATTCTTCTGTCTAGCATTATATAAAGAAATCCCGTTTCCAACGAAGTCCTCAAAGAGGTCCAAATATCCACTTGCAGACTTTACAAACAGAGTGTTTCCAAACTGCTCTATGAACAGAAAGGTTAAACTCTGTGAGCTGAATGCACACATCACATAGTAGTTTCTGAGAATGATTCTGTCTAGTTTCTATACGAAGATATTTCCTTTTCTAACATTGGCCTCAAATCGCTTGAAATCTCAAATTCCAAATTCCAGAAAAAGACAGTTTCAAACCTGCAGTGTGTAAGGAAAGGTTCAAATCTGTGAGTTGAATACACACAACACAAAGAAGTTACTGAGAATTCTTCTGTCTAGCATTATATGAAGAAATCCCGTTTCCAACGAAGGCCTCAAAGTGGTGCAAATATCCACTTGTAGACTTTAGAAACAGAGTGTTTCCAAACTGTTCTATGAACAGAAAAGTTAAACTATGTGAGCTGAACGCACACATCACAAAGTTGTTTCTGAGAATGATTCTGTCTAGTTTTTATACCAAGATATTTCGTTTTCTAACATTGGCCTAAAATCGCTTGAAATCTCCAATTGCAATTTCCACAAAAAGAGAGTTTCAAATCTGCTCTGTCCAAAGAAAAGTTCAACTCTGTGAGCTGAATACACACAACACAAAGAAGTTACTGAAAATTCTTCTGTCTAGCATTATATGAAGAAATCCCGTTTCCAACGAAGTCCTCAAAGAGGTCCAAATATCCCCTTGCAGACTTTACAAACAGAGTGTTTCCAAACTGCTCTATGAACAGAAAGGTTAAACTCTGTGAGCTGAATGCACACATCACATAGTAGTTTCTGAGAATGATTCTGTCTAGTTTTTATACGAAGATATTTCCTTTTCTAACATTGGCCTAAAATCGCTTGAAATCTCCAATTGCAATTTCCACAAAAAGAGAGTTTCAAATCTGCTCTGTCCAAAGAAAGGTTAAACTCTGTGAGCTGAATACACACAACACAAAGAAGTTACTCAAAATTCTTCTGTCTAGCATTATATAAAGAAATCCCGTTTCCAACGAAGTCCTCAAAGAGGTCCAAATATCCACTTGCAGACTTTACAAACAGAGTGTTTCCAAACTGCTCTATGAACAGAAAGGTTAAACTCTGTGAGCTGAATGCACACATCACATAGTGGTTTCTGAGAATGATTCTGTCTAGTTTTTATACCAAGATATTTCCTTTTCTAACATTGTCCTGAAATCGCTTGAAATCTCCAATTTCAAATTCCAGAAAAAGAGAGTTTCAAATCTGCTCTGTGCAAAGAAAGGTTCAACTCTGTGAGCTGAATACACACAACACAAAGAAGTTACTGAAAATTCTTCTGTCTAGCATTATATGAAGAAATCCCGTTTCCAACGAAGGCCTCAAAGAGTTCCAAATATCCATTTGCAGACTATACAAACAGAGTGTTTCCAAACTGTTCTATGAACAGAAAAGTTAAACTCTGTGAGCTGAACGCACACATCACAAAGTTGTTTCTGAGAATGATTCTGTCTAGTTTTTATACCAAGATATTTCGTTTTCTAACATTGGCCTAAAATCGCTTGAAATCTCCAATTGCAATTTCCACAAAAAGAGAGTTTCAAATCTGCTCTGTCCAAAGAAAAGTTCAACTCTGTGAGCTGAATACACACAACACAAAGAAGTTACTGAAAATTCATCTGTCTAGCATTATATGAAGAAATCCCGTTTCCAACGAAGGCCTCAAAGAGGTCCAAATATCCACTTGCAGACTTTACAAACAGAGTGTTTCCAAACTGCTGTATGAACACAAAGGTTAAACTCTGTGAGCTGAATGCACACATCACATAGTAGTTTCTGAGAATGATTCTGTCTAGTTTTTATACCAAGATATTTCCATTTCTCACATTGGCCTCAAATCGCTTGGAATGTCAAATTCCAAATTCCAGAAAAAGACAGTTTCAAACCTGCAGTGTGTAAGGAAAGGTTCAAATCTGTGAGTTGAATACACACAACACAAAGAAGTTACTGAGAATTCTTCTGTCTAGCACTATATGAAGAAATCCCGTTTCCAACGAAGTCCTCAAAGAGTTCAAAATATCCACTCGCAGACTTTACAAACAGAGTGTTTCCAAACTGATGTATGAACAGAAAGGTTAAACTCTGTGAGCTGAATGCACACATCACATAGTAGTTTCTGAGAATGATTCTGTCTAGTTTTTATACGAAGATATTTCCTTTTCTAACATTGGCCTAAAGTCGCTTGAAATCTCCAATTGCAATTTCCCCAAAAAGAGAGTTTCAAATCTGCGCTGTCCAAAGAAAGGTTCAACTCTGTGAGCTGAATACACACAACACAAAGAAGTTACTGAAAATTATTTTGTCTAGCATTATATAAAGAAATCCCGTTTCCAACGAAGTCCTCAAAGAGGTCCAAATATCCACTTGCAGACTTTACAAAGAGAGTGTTTCCAAACTGCTCTATGAATTGCAAGGTTAAACTCTGTGAGCTGAATGCACACATCACATAGTAGTTTCTGAGAATGATTCTGTCTAGTTTTTATACCAAGATATTTCCTTTTCTCACATTGGCCTCAAATCGCTTGAAATCTCCAATTGCAATTTCCACAAAAAGAGAGTTTCAAATCTGCTCTGTCCTAAGAAAGGTTCAACTCTGTGAGCTGAATACACACAACACAAAGTAGTTACTGAAAATTCTTCTGTCTAGAATTATATGAAGAAATCCCGTTTCCAACGAAGTCCTCAAAGAGGTCCAAATATCCACTTGCAGACTTTACAAACAGAGTGTTTCCAAACTGCTCTATGAACAGAAAGGTTAAACTCTGTGAGCTGAATGCACACATCACATAGTAGTTTCTGAGAATGATTCTGTCTAGTTTCCATACGAAGATATTTCCTTTTCTAATATTGGCCTCAAATCGTTTGAAATCTCAAATTCCAAATTCCAGAAAAAGACAGTTTCAAACCTGCAGTGTGTAAGCAAAGTTCAAATCTGTGAGTTGAATACACACAACACAAAGAAGTTACTGAGAATTCTTCTGTCTAGCATTATATGAAGAAATCCCGTTTCCAACGAAGGCCTCAAAGTGGTGCAAATATCCACTTGTAGACTTTAGAAACAGAGTGTTTCCAAACTGCTCTATGAACAGAAAAGTTAAACTCTGTGAGCTGAACGCACACATCACAAAGTTGTTTCTGAGAATGATTCTGTCTAGTTTTTATACCAAGATATTTCGTTTTCTAACATTGGCCTAAAATCGCTTGAAATCTCCAATTGCAATTTCCACAAAAAGAGAGTTTCAAATCTGCTCTGTCCAAAGAAAGGTTCATCTCTGTGAGCTGAATTCACACAACACAAAGAAGTTACTGAAAATTCTTCTGTCTAGCATTATATGAAGAAATCCCGTTTCCAACGAAGGCCTCAAAGAGTTCCAAATATCCACTTGCAGACTATACAAACAGAGTGTTCCCAAACTGCTCTATGAACAGAAAGGTTAAACTCTGTGAGCTGAATGCACACATCACATAGTAGTTTCTGAGAATGATTCTGCCTAGTTTTTATACGAAGATACTTCCTTTTCTAACATTGGCCTAAAATCGCTTGAAATCTCCAATTGCAATTTCCACAAAAAGAGAGTTTCAAATCTGCTCTGTCCAAAGAAAGGTTCAACTCTGTGAGCTGAATACGCACAACACAAAGAAGTTACTGAAAATTCTTCTGTCTAGCATTATATGAAGAAATCCCGTTTCCAACGAAGTCCTCAAAGAGTTCCAAATATCCACTTGCAGACTTTACAAACAGAGTGTTTCCAAACTGCTCTATGAACAGAAAGGTTAAACTCTGTGAGCTGAATGCACACATCACATAGTGGTTTCTGAGAATGATTCTGTCTAGTTTTTATACCAAGATATTTCCTTTTCTAACATTGTCCTGAAATCGCTTGAAATCTCCAATTTCAAATTCCAGAAAAAGAGAGTTTCAAATCTGCTCTGTGCAAAGAAAGGTTCAACTCTGTGAGCTGAATACACACAACACAAAGAAGTTACTGAAAATTCTTCTGTCTTCCATTATATGAAGAAATCCCGTTTCCAACGAAGGCCTCAAAGAGTTCCAAATATCCACTTGCAGACTTTACAAACAGTGTTTCCAAACTGCTGTATGAACAGAAAGGTTAAACTCTGTGAGCTGAATGCACACATCACATAGTAGTTTCTGAGAATCATTCTGTCTAGTTTTTATACCAAGATATTTCCTTTTCTAACATTGGCCTCAAATCGCTTGAAATCTCCAATTGCAATTTCCACAAAAACAGAGTTTCAAATCTGCTCTGTCCAAAGAAAGGTTCAACTCTGTGAGCTGAATACACACAACACAAAGAAGTTACTCAAAATTCTTCTGTCTAGCATTATATAAAGAAATCCCGTTTCCAACGAAGTCCTCAAAGAGGTCCAAATATCCACTTGCAGACTTTACGAACAGAGTGTTTCCAAACTGCTCTATGAACAGAAAGGTTAAACTCTGTGAGCTCAATGCACACATCACAAAGTAGTTTCTGAGAATGATTCTGTCTAGTTTCTATACGAAGATATTTCCTTTTCTAACATTGGCCTGAAATCGCTTGAAATCTCAAATTCCAAATTCCAGAAAAAGACAGTTTCAAACCTGCACTGTGTAAGGAAAGATTCAAATCTGTGAGTTGAATACACACAACACAAAGAAGTTACTGAGAATTCTTCTGTCTATCATTATATGAAGAAATCCCTTTTCCAACGAAGGCCTCAAAGTGGTGCAAATTTCCACTTGTAGACTTTAGAAACAGAGTGTTTCCAAACTGCACTATGAACAGAAAAGTTAAACTCTGTGAGCTGAACGCACACATCACAAAGTTGTTTCTGAGAATGATTCTGTCTAGTTTTTATACCAAGATATTTCCTTTTCTAACATTGGCCTAAAATCGCTTGAAATCTCCAATTGCAATTTCCACAAAAAGAGAGTTTCAAATCTGCTCTGTCCAAAGAAAAGTTCAGCTCTGTGAGCTGAATACACACAACACAAAGAAGTTACTGAAAATTCTTCTGTCTAGCATTATATGAAGAAATCCCGTTTCCAACGAAGGCCTCAAAGAGTTCCAAATATCCACTTGCAGACTTTACAAACAGAGTGTTTCCAAACTGCTGTATGAACAGAAAGGTTAAACCCTGTGAGCTGAATGCACACATCACAAAGTACTTTCTGAGAATGATTCTGTCTAGTTTTTATACCAAGATATTTCGTTTTCTAACATTGGCCTAAAATCGCTTGAAATCTCCAATTTCAATTTCCACAAAAAGAGAGTTTCAAATCTGCTCTGTCCAAAGAAAAGTTCAACTCTGTGAGCTGAATACACACAACACAAAGAAGTTACTGAAAATTCTTCTGTCTAGCATTATATGAAGAAATCCCGTTTCCAACGAAGGCCTCAAAGAGTTCCAAATATCCACTTGCAGACATTACAAACAGAGTGTTTCCAAACTGCTGTATGAACAGAAAGGTTAAACTCTGTGAGCTGAATGGACACATCACATAGTAGTTTCTGAGAATGATTCTGTCTAGTTTCTATACGAAGATATTTCCTTTTCTAACATTGGCCTCAAATCGCTTGAAATCTCCAATTGCAATTTCCACAAAAAGAGAGTTTCAAATCTGCTCTGTCCAAAGAAAGGTTCAACTCTGTGTGCTGAATACACACAACACAAAGAAGTTACTGAAAATTCTTCTGTCTAGCACTATATGAAGAAATCCCGTTTCCAACGAAGTCCTCAAAGAGTTCAAAATATCCACTCGCAGACTTTACAAACAGAGTGTTTCCAAACTGATGTATGAACAGAAAGGTTAAACTCTGTGAGCTGAATGCACACATCACATAGTAGTTTCTGAGAATGATTCTGTCTAGTTTTTATACGAAGATATTTCCTTTTCTAACATTGGCCTAAAGTCGCTTGAAATCTCCAATTGCAATTTCCCCAAAAAGAGAGTTTCAAATCTGCGCTGTCCAAAGAAAGGTTCAACTCTGTGAGCTGAATACACACAACACAAAGAAGTTACTGAAAATTATTTTGTCTAGCATTATATAAAGAAATCCCGTTTCCAACGAAGTCCTCAAAGAGGTCCAAATATCCACTTGCAGACTTTACAAAGAGAGTGTTTCCAAACTGCTCTATGAATTGCAAGGTTAAACTCTGTGAGCTGAATGCACACATCACATAGTAGTTTCTGAGAATGATTCTGTCTAGTTTTTATACCAAGATATTTCCTTTTCTCACATTGGCCTCAAATCGCTTGAAATCTCCAATTGCAATTTCCACAAAAAGAGAGTTTCAAATCTGCTCTGTCCTAAGAAAGGTTCAACTCTGTGAGCTGAATACACACAACACAAAGTAGTTACTGAAAATTCTTCTGTCTAGAATTATATGAAGAAATCCCGTTTCCAACGAAGTCCTCAAAGAGGTCCAAATATCCACTTGCAGACTTTACAAACAGAGTGTTTCCAAACTGCTCTATGAACAGAAAGGTTAAACTCTGTGAGCTGAATGCACACATCACATAGTAGTTTCTGAGAATGATTCTGTCTAGTTTCCATACGAAGATATTTCCTTTTCTAATATTGGCCTCAAATCGTTTGAAATCTCAAATTCCAAATTCCAGAAAAAGACAGTTTCAAACCTGCAGTGTGTAAGGAAAGGTTCAAATCTGTGAGTTGAATACACACAACACAAAGAAGTTACTGAGAATTCTTCTGTCTAGCATTATATGAAGAAATCCCGTTTCCAACGAAGGCCTCAAAGTGGTGCAAATATCCACTTGTAGACTTTAGAAACAGAGTGTTTCCAAACTGCTCTATGAACAGAAAAGTTAAACTCTGTGAGCTGAACGTACACATCACAAAGTTGTTTCTGAGAATGATTCTGTCTAGTTTTTATACCAAGATATTTCGTTTTCTAACATTGGCCTAAAATCGCTTGAAATCTCCAATTGCAATTTCCACAAAAAGAGAGTTTCAAATCTGCTCTGTCCAAAGAAAGGTTCATCTCTGTGAGCTGAATTCACACAACACAAAGAAGTTACTGAAAATTCTTCTGTCTAGCATTATATGAAGAAATCCCGTTTCCAACGAAGGCCTCAAAGAGTTCCAAATATCCACTTGCAGACTATACAAACAGAGTGTTCCCAAACTGCTCTATGAACAGAAAGGTTAAACTCTGTGAGCTGAATGCACACATCACATAGTAGTTTCTGAGAATGATTCTGCCTAGTTTTTATACGAAGATACTTCCTTTTCTAACATTGGCCTAAAATCGCTTGAAATCTCCAATTGCAATTTCCACAAAAAGAGAGTTTCAAATCTGCTCTGTCCAAAGAAAGGTTCAACTCTGTGAGCTGAATACGCACAACACAAAGAAGTTACTGAAAATTCTTCTGTCTAGCATTATATGAAGAAATCCCGTTTCCAACGAAGTCCTCAAAGAGTTCCAAATATCCACTTGCAGACTTTACAAACAGAGTGTTTCCAAACTGCTCTATGAACAGAAAGGTTAAACTCTGTGAGCTGAATGCACACATCACATAGTGGTTTCTGAGAATGATTCTGTCTAGTTTTTATACCAAGATATTTCCTTTTCTAACATTGTCCTGAAATCGCTTGAAATCTCCAATTTCAAATTCCAGAAAAAGAGAGTTTCAAATCTGCTCTGTGCAAAGAAAGGTTCAACTCTGTGAGCTGAATACACACAACACAAAGAAGTTACTGAAAATTCTTCTGTCTTCCATTATATGAAGAAATCCCGTTTCCAACGAAGGCCTCAAAGAGTTCCAAATATCCACTTGCAGACTTTACAAACAGTGTTTCCAAACTGCTGTATGAACAGAAAGGTTAAACTCTGTGAGCTGAATGCACACATCACATAGTAGTTTCTGAGAATCATTCTGTCTAGTTTTTATACCAAGATATTTCCTTTTCTAACATTGGCCTCAAATCGCTTGAAATCTCCAATTGCAATTTCCACAAAAACAGAGTTTCAAATCTGCTCTGTCCAAAGAAAGGTTCAACTCTGTGAGCTGAATACACACAACACAAAGAAGTTACTCAAAATTCTTCTGTCTAGCATTATATAAAGAAATCCCGTTTCCAACGATGTCCTCAAAGAGGTCCAAATATCCACTTGCAGACTTTACGAACAGAGTGTTTCCAAACTGCTCTATGAACAGAAAGGTTAAACTCTGTGAGCTCAATGCACACATCACAAAGTAGTTTCTGAGAATGATTCTGTCTAGTTTCTATACGAAGATATTTCCTTTTCTAACATTGGCCTGAAATCGCTTGAAATCTCAAATTCCAAATTCCAGAAAAAGACAGTTTCAAACCTGCACTGTGTAAGGAAAGATTCAAATCTGTGAGTTGAATACACACAACACAAAGAAGTTACTGAGAATTCTTCTGTCTATCATTATATGAAGAAATCCCTTTTCCAACGAAGGCCTCAAAGTGGTGCAAATTTCCACTTGTAGACTTTAGAAACAGAGTGTTTCCAAACTGCACTATGAACAGAAAAGTTAAACTCTGTGAGCTGAACGCACACATCACAAAGTTGTTTCTGAGAATGATTCTGTCTAGTTTTTATACCAAGATATTTCCTTTTCTAACATTGGCCTAAAATCGCTTGAAATCTCCAATTGCAATTTCCACAAAAAGAGAGTTTCAAATCTGCTCTGTCCAAAGAAAAGTTCAGCTCTGTGAGCTGAATACACACAACACAAAGAAGTTACTGAAAATTCTTCTGTCTAGCATTATATGAAGAAATCCCGTTTCCAACGAAGGCCTCAAAGAGTTCCAAATATCCACTTGCAGACTTTACAAACAGAGTGTTTCCAAACTGCTGTATGAACAGAAAGGTTAAACCCTGTGAGCTGAATGCACACATCACAAAGTACTTTCTGAGAATGATTCTGTCTAGTTTTTATACCAAGATATTTCGTTTTCTAACATTGGCCTAAAATCGCTTGAAATCTCCAATTTCAATTTCCACAAAAAGAGAGTTTCAAATCTGCTCTGTCCAAAGAAAAGTTCAACTCTGTGAGCTGAATACACACAACACAAAGAAGTTACTGAAAATTCTTCTGTCTAGCATTATATGAAGAAATCCCGTTTCCAACGAAGGCCTCAAAGAGTTCCAAATATCCACTTGCAGACATTACAAACAGAGTGTTTCCAAACTGCTGTATGAACAGAAAGGTTAAACTCTGTGAGCTGAATGGACACATCACATAGTAGTTTCTGAGAATGATTCTGTCTAGTTTCTATACGAAGATATTTCCTTTTCTAACATTGGCCTCAAATCGCTTGAAATCTCCAATTGCAATTTCCACAAAAAGAGAGTTTCAAATCTGCTCTGTCCAAAGAAAGGTTCAACTCTGTGAGCTGAATACACACAACACAAAGAAGTTACTCAAAATTCTTCTGTCTAGCATTATATAAAGAAATCCCATTTCCAACGAAGTCCTCAAAGAGGTCCAAATATCCACTTGCAGACTTTACAAACAGAGTGTTTCCAAACTGCTCTATGAACAGAAAGGTTAAACTCTGTGAGCTGAATGCACACATCACATAGTAGTTTCTGAGAATGATTCTGTCTAGTTTCTATACGAAGATATTTCCTTTTCTCACATTGGCCTCAAATCGCTTGAAATCTCAAATTCCAAATTCCAGAAAAAGACAGTTTCAAACCTGCAGTGTGTAAGGAAAGGTTCAAATCTGTGAGTTGAATACACACAACACAAAGAAGTTACTGAGAATTCTTCTGTCTAGCATTATATGAAGAAATCCCTTTTCCAACGAAGGCCTCAAAGTGGTGCAAATATCCACTTGTAGACTTTAGAAACAGAGTGTTTCCAAACTGCTCTATGAACAGAAAAGTTAAACTCTGTGAGTTGAACGCACACATCACAAAGTACTTTCTGAGAATGATTCTGTCTAGTTTTTATACCAAGATATTTCGTTTTCTAACATTGGCCTAAAATCGCTTGAAATCTCCAATTTCAATTTCCACAAAAAGAGAGTTTCAAATCTGCTCTGTCCAAAGAAAAGTTCAACTCTGTGAGCTGAATACACACAACACAAAGAAGTTACTGAAAATTCTTCTGTCTAGCATTATATGAAGAAATCCCGTTTCCAACGAAGGCCTCAAAGAGTTCCAAATATCCACTTGCAGACATTACAAACAGAGTGTTTCCAAACTGCTGTATGAACAGAAAGGTTAAACTCTGTGAGCTGAATGGACACATCACATAGTAGTTTCTGAGAATGATTCTGTCTAGTTTCTATACGAAGATATTTCCTTTTCTAACATTGGCCTCAAATCGCTTGAAATCTCCAATTGCAATTTCCACAAAAAGAGAGTTTCAAATCTGCTCTGTCCAAAGAAAGGTTCAACTCTGTGTGCTGAATACACACAACACAAAGAAGTTACTGAAAATTCTTCTGTCTAGCACTATATGAAGAAATCCCGTTTCCAACGAAGTCCTCAAAGAGTTCAAAATATCCACTCGCAGACTTTACAAACAGAGTGTTTCCAAACTGATGTATGAACAGAAAGGTTAAACTCTGTGAGCTGAATGCACACATCACATAGTAGTTTCTGAGAATGATTCTGTCTAGTTTTTATACGAAGATATTTCCTTTTCTAACATTGGCCTAAAGTCGCTTGAAATCTCCAATTGCAATTTCCCCAAAAAGAGAGTTTCAAATCTGCGCTGTCCAAAGAAAGGTTCAACTCTGTGAGCTGAATACACACAACACAAAGAAGTTACTGAAAATTATTTTGTCTAGCATTATATAAAGAAATCCCGTTTCCAACGAAGTCCTCAAAGAGGTCCAAATATCCACTTGCAGACTTTACAAAGAGAGTGTTTCCAAACTGCTCTATGAATTGCAAGGTTAAACTCTGTGAGCTGAATGCACACATCACATAGTAGTTTCTGAGAATGATTCTGTCTAGTTTTTATACCAAGATATTTCCTTTTCTCACATTGGCCTCAAATCGCTTGAAATCTCCAATTGCAATTTCCACAAAAAGAGAGTTTCAAATCTGCTCTGTCCTAAGAAAGGTTCAACTCTGTGAGCTGAATACACACAACACAAAGTAGTTACTGAAAATTCTTCTGTCTAGAATTATATGAAGAAATCCCGTTTCCAACGAAGTCCTCAAAGAGGTCCAAATATCCACTTGCAGACTTTACAAACAGAGTGTTTCCAAACTGCTCTATGAACAGAAAGGTTAAACTCTGTGAGCTGAATGCACACATCACATAGTAGTTTCTGAGAATGATTCTGTCTAGTTTCCATACGAAGATATTTCCTTTTCTAATATTGGCCTCAAATCGTTTGAAATCTCAAATTCCAAATTCCAGAAAAAGACAGTTTCAAACCTGCAGTGTGTAAGGAAAGGTTCAAATCTGTGAGTTGAATACACACAACACAAAGAAGTTACTGAGAATTCTTCTGTCTAGCATTATATGAAGAAATCCCGTTTCCAACGAAGGCCTCAAAGTGGTGCAAATATCCACTTGTAGACTTTAGAAACAGAGTGTTTCCAAACTGCTCTATGAACAGAAAAGTTAAACTCTGTGAGCTGAACGCACACATCACAAAGTTGTTTCTGAGAATGATTCTGTCTAGTTTTTATACCAAGATATTTCGTTTTCTAACATTGGCCTAAAATCGCTTGAAATCTCCAATTGCAATTTCCACAAAAAGAGAGTTTCAAATCTGCTCTGTCCAAAGAAAGGTTCATCTCTGTGAGCTGAATTCACACAACACAAAGAAGTTACTGAAAATTCTTCTGTCTAGCATTATATGAAGAAATCCCGTTTCCAACGAAGGCCTCAAAGAGTTCCAAATATCCACTTGCAGACTATACAAACAGAGTGTTCCCAAACTGCTCTATGAACAGAAAGGTTAAACTCTGTGAGCTGAATGCACACATCACATAGTAGTTTCTGAGAATGATTCTGCCTAGTTTTTATACGAAGATACTTCCTTTTCTAACATTGGCCTAAAATCGCTTGAAATCTCCAATTGCAATTTCCACAAAAAGAGAGTTTCAAATCTGCTCTGTCCAAAGAAAGGTTCAACTCTGTGAGCTGAATACACACAACACAAAGAAGTTACTGAAAATTCTTCTGTCTAGCATTATATGAAGAAATCCCGTTTCCAACGAAGTCCTCAAAGAGTTCCAAATATCCACTTGCAGACTTTACAAACAGAGTGTTTCCAAACTGCTCTATGAACAGAAAGGTTAAACTCTGTGAGCTGAATGCACACATCACATAGTGGTTTCTGAGAATGATTCTGTCTAGTTTTTATACCAAGATATTTCCTTTTCTAACATTGTCCTGAAATCGCTTGAAATCTCCAATTTCAAATTCCAGAAAAAGAGAGTTTCAAATCTGCTCTGTGCAAAGAAAGGTTCAACTCTGTGAGCTGAATACACACAACACAAAGAAGTTACTGAAAATTCTTCTGTCTTCCATTATATGAAGAAATCCCGTTTCCAACGAAGGCCTCAAAGAGTTCCAAATATCCACTTGCAGACTTTACAAACAGTGTTTCCAAACTGCTGTATGAACAGAAAGGTTAAACTCTGTGAGCTGAATGCACACATCACATAGTAGTTTCTGAGAATCATTCTGTCTAGTTTTTATACCAAGATATTTCCTTTTCTAACATTGGCCTCAAATCGCTTGAAATCTCCAATTGCAATTTCCACAAAAACAGAGTTTCAAATCTGCTCTGTCCAAAGAAAGGTTCAACTCTGTGAGCTGAATACACACAACACAAAGAAGTTACTCAAAATTCTTCTGTCTAGCATTATATAAAGAAATCCCGTTTCCAACGAAGTCCTCAAAGAGGTCTAAATATCCACTTGCAGACTTTACGAACAGAGTGTTTCCAAACTGCTCTATGAACAGAAAGGTTAAACTCTGTGAGCTCAATGCACACATCACAAAGTAGTTTCTGAGAATGATTCTGTCTAGTTTCTATACGAAGATATTTCCTTTTCTAACATTGGCCTGAAATCGCTTGAAATCTCAAATTCCAAATTCCAGAAAAAGACAGTTTCAAACCTGCACTGTGTAAGGAAAGATTCAAATCTGTGAGTTGAATACACACAACACAAAGAAGTTACTGAGAATTCTTCTGTCTATCATTATATGAAGAAATCCCTTTTCCAACGAAGGCCTCAAAGTGGTGCAAATTTCCACTTGTAGACTTTAGAAACAGAGTGTTTCCAAACTGCACTATGAACAGAAAAGTTAAACTCTGTGAGCTGAACGCACACATCACAAAGTTGTTTCTGAGAATGATTCTGTCTAGTTTTTATACCAAGATATTTCCTTTTCTAACATTGGCCTAAAATCGCTTGAAATCTCCAATTGCAATTTCCACAAAAAGAGAGTTTCAAATCTGCTCTGTCCAAACAAAAGTTCAGCTCTGTGAGCTGAATACACACAACACAAAGAAGTTACTGAAAATTCTTCTGTCTAGCATTATATGAAGAAATCCCGTTTCCAACGAAGGCCTCAAAGAGTTCCAAATATCCACTTGCAGACTTTACAAACAGAGTGTTTCCAAACTGCTGTATGAACAGAAAGGTTAAACCCTGTGAGCTGAATGCACACATCACAAAGTACTTTCTGAGAATGATTCTGTCTAGTTTTTATACCAAGATATTTCGTTTTCTAACATTGGCCTAAAATCGCTTGAAATCTCCAATTTCAATTTCCACAAAAAGAGAGTTTCAAATCTGCTCTGTCCAAAGAAAAGTTCAACTCTGTGAGCTGAATACACACAACACAAAGAAGTTACTGAAAATTCTTCTGTCTAGCATTATATGAAGAAATCCCGTTTCCAACGAAGGCCTCAAAGAGTTCCAAATATCCACTTGCAGACATTACAAACAGAGTGTTTCCAAACTGCTGTATGAACAGAAAGGTTAAACTCTGTGAGCTGAATGGACACATCACATAGTAGTTTCTGAGAATGATTCTGTCTAGTTTCTATACGAAGATATTTCCTTTTCTAACATTGGCCTCAAATCGCTTGAAATCTCCAATTGCAATTTCCACAAAAAGAGAGTTTCAAATCTGCTCTGTCCAAAGAAAGGTTCAACTCTGTGAGCTGAATACACACAACACAAAGAAGTTACTCAAAATTCTTCTGTCTAGCATTATATAAAGAAATCCCATTTCCAACGAAGTCCTCAAAGAGGTCCAAATATCCACTTGCAGACTTTACAAACAGAGTGTTTCCAAACTGCTCTATGAACAGAAAGGTTAAACTCTGTGAGCTGAATACACACATCACATAGTAGTTTCTGAGAATGATTCTGTCTAGTTTTTATACGAAGATATTTCCTTTTCTAACATTGGCCTAAAATCGCTTGAAATCTCCAATTGCAATTTCCACAAAAAGAGAGTTTCAAATCTGCTCTGTCCAAAGAAAGGTTCAACTCTGTGAGCTGAATACACACAACACAAAGAAGTTACTCAAAATTCTTCTGTCTAGCATTATATAAAGAAATCCCGTTTCCAACGAAGTCCTCAAAGAGGTCCAAATATCCACTTGCAGACTTTACAAACAGAGTGTTTCCAAACTGCTCTATGAACAGAAAGGTTAAACTCTGTGAGCTGAATGCACACATCACATAGTAGTTTCTGAGAATGATTCTGTCTAGTTTCTATACGAAGATATTTCCTTTTCTAACATTGGCCTCAAATCGCTTGAAATCTCAAATTCCAAATTCCAGAAAAAGACAGTTTCAAACCTGCAGTGTGTAAGGAAAGGTTCAAATCTGTGAGTTGAATACACACAACACAAAGAAGTTACTGAGAATTCTTCTGTCTAGCATTATATGAAGAAATCCCGTTTCCAACGAAGGCCTCAAAGTGGTGCAAATATCCACTTGTAGACTTTAGAAACAGAGTGTTTCCAAACTGTTCTATGAACAGAAAAGTTAAACTATGTGAGCTGAACGCACACATCACAAAGTTGTTTCTGAGAATGATTCTGTCTAGTTTTTATACCAAGATATTTCGTTTTCTAACATTGGCCTAAAATCGCTTGAAATCTCCAATTGCAATTTCCACAAAAAGAGAGTTTCAAATCTGCTCTGTCCAAAGAAAAGTTCAACTCTGTGAGCTGAATACACACAACACAAAGAAGTTACTGAAAATTCTTCTGTCTAGCATTATATGAAGAAATCCCGTTTCCAACGAAGTCCTCAAAGAGGTCCAAATATCCCCTTGCAGACTTTACAAACAGAGTGTTTCCAAACTGCTCTATGAACAGAAAGGTTAAACTCTGTGAGCTGAATGCACACATCACATAGTAGTTTCTGAGAATGATTCTGTCTAGTTTTTATACGAAGATATTTCCTTTTCTAACATTGGCCTAAAATCGCTTGAAATCTCCAATTGCAATTTCCACAAAAAGAGAGTTTCAAATCTGCTCTGTCCAAAGAAAGGTTCAACTCTGTGAGCTGAATACACACAACACAAAGAAGTTACTCAAAATTCTTCTGTCTAGCATTATATAAAGAAATCCCGTTTCCAACGAAGTCCTCAAAGAGGTCCAAATATCCACTTGCAGACTTTACAAACAGAGTGTTTCCAAACTGCTCTATGAACAGAAAGGTTAAACTCTGTGAGCTGAATGCACACATCACATAGTGGTTTCTGAGAATGATTCTGTCTAGTTTTTATACCAAGATATTTCCTTTTCTAACATTGTCCTGAAATCGCTTGAAATCTCCAATTTCAAATTCCAGAAAAAGAGAGTTTCAAATCTGCTCTGTGCAAAGAAAGGTTCAACTCTGTGAGCTGAATACACACAACACAAAGAAGTTACTGAAAATTCTTCTGTCTAGCATTATATGAAGAAATCCCGTTTCCAACGAAGGCCTCAAAGAGTTCCAAATATCCATTTGCAGACTATACAAACAGAGTGTTTCCAAACTGTTCTATGAACAGAAAAGTTAAACTCTGTGAGCTGAACGCACACATCACAAAGTTGTTTCTGAGAATGATTCTGTCTAGTTTTTATACCAAGATATTTCGTTTTCTAACATTGGCCTAAAATCGCTTGAAATCTCCAATTGCAATTTCCACAAAAAGAGAGTTTCAAATCTGCTCTGTCCAAAGAAAAGTTCAACTCTGTGAGCTGAATACACACAACACAAAGAAGTTACTGAAAATTCTTCTGTCTAGCATTATATGAAGAAATCCCGTTTCCAACGAAGTCCTCAAAGAGGTCCAAATATCCCCTTGCAGACTTTACAAACAGAGTGTTTCCAAACTGCTCTATGAACAGAAAGGTTAAACTCGGTGAGCTGAATGCACACATCACATAGTAGTTTCTGAGAATGATTCTGTCTAGTTTTTATACGAAGATATTTCCTTTTCTAACATTGGCCTAAAATCGCTTGAAATCTCCAATTGCAATTTCCACAAAAAGAGAGTTTCAAATCTGCTCTGTCCAAAGAAAGGTTCAACTCTGTGAGCTGAATACACACAACACAAAGAAGTTACTCAAAATTCTTCTGTCTAGCATTATATAAAGAAATCCCGTTTCCAACGAAGTCCTCAAAGAGGTCCAAATATCCACTTGCAGACTTTACAAACAGAGTGTTTCCAAACTGCTCTATGAACAGAAAGGTTAAACTCTGTGAGCTGAATGCACACATCACATAGTAGTTTCTGAGAATGATTCTGTCTAGTTTCTATACGAAGATATTTCCTTTTCTAACATTGGCCTCAAATCGCTTGAAATCTCAAATTCCAAATTCCAGAAAAAGACAGTTTCAAACCTGCAGTGTGTAAGGAAAGGTTCAAATCTGTGAGTTGAATACACACAACACAAAGAAGTTACTGAGAATTCTTCTGTCTAGCATTATATGAAGAAATCCCGTTTCCAACGAAGGCCTCAAAGTGGTGCAAATATCCACTTGTAGACTTTAGAAACAGAGTGTTTCCAAACTGCTCTATGAACAGAAAAGTTAAACTCTGTGAGCTGAACGCACACATCACAAAGTTGTTTCTGAGAATGATTCTGTCTAGTTTTTATACCAAGATATTTCGTTTTCTAACATTGGCCTAAAATCGCTTGAAATCTCCAATTGCAATTTCCACAAAAAGAGAGTTTCAAATCTGCTCTGTCCAAAGAAAATTTCAACTCTGTGAGCTGAATACACACAACACAAAGAAGTTACTGAAAATTCATCTGTCTAGCATTATATGAAGAAATCCCGTTTCCAACGAAGGCCTCAAAGAGGTCCAAATATCCACTTGCAGACTTTACAAACAGAGTGTTTCCAAACTGCTGTATGAACACAAAGGTTAAACTCTGTGAGCTGAATGCACACATCACATAGTAGTTTCTGAGAATGATTCTGTCTAGTTTTTATACCAAGATATTTCCTTTTCTCACATTGGCCTCAAATCGCTTGGAATGTCAAATTCCAAATTCCAGAAAAAGACAGTTTCAAACCTGCAGTGTGTAAGGAAAGGTTCAAATCTGTGAGTTGAATACACACAACACAAAGAAGTTACTGAGAATTCTTCTGTCTAGCATTATATGAAGAAATCCCGTTTCCAACGAAGGCCTCAAAGTGGTGCAAATATCCACTTGTAGACTTTAGAAACAGAGTGTTTCCAAACTGTTCTATGAACAGAAAAGTTAAACTCTGTGAGCTGAACGCACACATCCAAAGTTGTTTCTGAGAATGATTGTGTCTAGTTTTTATACCAAGATATTTCGTTTTCTAACATTGGCCTAAAATCGCTTGAAATCTCCAATTGCAATTTCCACAATAAGAGAGTTTCAAAACTGCTCTGTCCAAAGAAAGGTTCAACTCTGTGTGCTGAATACACACAACACAAAGAAGTTACTGAAAATTCTTCTGTCTAGCACTATATGAAGAAATCCCGTTTCCAACGAAGTCCTCAAAGAGTTCAAAATATCCACTCGCAGACTTTACAAACAGAGTGTTTCCAAACTGATGTATGAACAGAAAGGTTAAACTCTGTGAGCTGAATGCACACATCACATAGTAGTTTCTGAGAATGATTCTGTCTAGTTTTTATACGAAGATATTTCCTTTTCTAACATTGGCCTAAAGTCGCTTGAAATCTCCAATTGCAATTTCCCCAAAAAGAGAGTTTCAAATCTGCGCTGTCCAAAGAAAGGTTCAACTCTGTGAGCTGAATACACACAACACAAAGAAGTTACTGAAAATTATTTTGTCTAGCATTATATAAAGAAATCCCGTTTCCAACGAAGTCCTCAAAGAGGTCCAAATATCCACTTGCAGACTTTACAAAGAGAGTGTTTCCAAACTGCTCTATGAATTGCAAGGTTAAACTCTGTGAGCTGAATGCACACATCACATAGTAGTTTCTGAGAATGATTCTGTCTAGTTTTTATACCAAGATATTTCCTTTTCTCACATTGGCCTCAAATCGCTTGAAATCTCCAATTGCAATTTCCACAAAAAGAGAGTTTCAAATCTGCTCTGTCCTAAGAAAGGTTCAACTCTGTGAGCTGAATACACACAACACAAAGTAGTTACTGAAAATTCTTCTGTCTAGAATTATATGAAGAAATCCCGTTTCCAACGAAGTCCTCAAAGAGGTCCAAATATCCACTTGCAGACTTTACAAACAGAGTGTTTCCAAACTGCTCTATGAACAGAAAGGTTAAACTCTGTGAGCTGAATGCACACATCACATAGTAGTTTCTGAGAATGATTCTGTCTAGTTTCCATACGAAGATATTTCCTTTTCTAATATTGGCCTCAAATCGTTTGAAATCTCAAATTCCAAATTCCAGAAAAAGACAGTTTCAAACCTGCAGTGTGTAAGGAAAGGTTCAAATCTGTGAGTTGAATACACACAACACAAAGAAGTTACTGAGAATTCTTCTGTCTAGCATTATATGAAGAAATCCCGTTTCCAACGAAGGCCTCAAAGTGGTGCAAATATCCACTTGTAGACTTTAGAAACAGAGTGTTTCCAAACTGCTCTATGAACAGAAAAGTTAAACTCTGTGAGCTGAACGCACACATCACAAAGTTGTTTCTGAGAATGATTCTGTCTAGTTTTTATACCAAGATATTTCGTTTTCTAACATTGGCCTAAAATCGCTTGAAATCTCCAATTGCAATTTCCACAAAAAGAGAGTTTCAAATCTGCTCTGTCCAAAGAAAGGTTCATCTCTGTGAGCTGAATTCACACAACACAAAGAAGTTACTGAAAATTCTTCTGTCTAGCATTATATGAAGAAATCCCGTTTCCAACGAAGGCCTCAAAGAGTTCCAAATATCCACTTGCAGACTATACAAACAGAGTGTTCCCAAACTGCTCTATGAACAGAAAGGTTAAACTCTGTGAGCTGAATGCACACATCACATAGTAGTTTCTGAGAATGATTCTGTCTAGTTTTTATACGAAGATAATTCCTTTTCTAACATTGGCCTAAAATCGCTTGAAATCTCCAATTGCAATTTCCCCAAAAAGAGAGTTTCAAATCTGCTCTGTCCAAAGAAAGGTTCAACTCTGTGAGCTGAATACACACAACACAAAGAAGTTACTGAAAATTCTTCTGTCTAGCATTATATGAAGAAATCCCGTTTCCAACGAAGTCCTCAAACAGGTCCAAATATCCCCTTGCAGACTTTACAAACAGAGTGTTTCCAAACTGCTCTATGAACAGAAAGGTTAAACTCTGTGAGCTGAATGCACACATCACATAGTAGTTTCTGAGAATGATTCTGTCTAGTTTTTATACGAAGATATTTCCTTTTCTAACATTGGCCTAAAATCGCTTGAAATCTCCAATTGCAATTTCCACAAAAAGAGAGTTTCAAATCTGCTCTGTCCAAAGAAAGGTTCAACTCTGTGAGCTGAATACACACAACACAAAGAAGTTACTGAAAATTCTTCTGTCTAGCATTATATAAAGAAATCCCGTTTCCAACGAAGTCCTCAAAGAGGTCCAAATATCCACTTGCAGACTTTACAAACAGAGTGTTTCCAAACTGCTCTATGAACAGAAAGGTTAAACTCTGTGAGCTGAATGTACACATCACATAGTAGTTTCTGAGAATGATTCTGTCTAGTTTCTATACGAAGATATTTCCTTTTCTAACATTGGCCTCAAATCGCTTGAAATCTCAAATTCCAAATTCCAGAAAAAGACAGTTTCAAACCTGCAGTGTGTAAGGAAAGGTTCAAATCTGTGAGTTGAATACACACAACACAAAGAAGTTACTGAGAATTCTTCTGTCTAGCATTATATGAAGAAATCCCGTTTCCAACGAAGGCCTCAAAGTGGTGCAAATATCCACTTGTAGACTTTAGAAACAGAGTGTTTCCAAACTGCTCTATGAAAAGAAAAGTTAAACTCTGTGAGCTGAACGCACACATCACAAAGTTGTTTCTGAGAATGATTCTGTCTAGTTTTTATACCAAGATATTTCGTTTTCTAACATTGGCCTAAAATCGCTTGAAATCTCCAATTGCAATTTCCACAAAAAGAGAGTTTCAAATCTGCTCTGTCCAAAGAAAAGTTCAACTCTGTGAGCTGAATACACACAACACAAAGAAGTTACTGAAAATTCTTCTGTCTAGCATTATATGAAGAAATCCCGTTTCCAACGAAGGCCTCAAAGAGTTCCAAATATCCACTTGCAGACTTTACAAACAGAGTGTTTCCAAACTGCTGTATGAACACAAAGGTTAAACTCTGTGAGCTGAATGCACACATCACATAGTAGTTTCTGAGAATGATTCTGTCTAGTTTTCATACCAAGATATTTCCTTTTCTCACATTGGCCTCAAATCGCTTGAAATCTCCAATTGCAATTTCCACAAAAAGAGAGTTTCAAATCTGCTCTGTCCAAAGAAAGGTTCAACTCTGTGAGCTGAATACACACAACACAAAGAAGTTACTCAAAATTCTTCTGTCTAGCATTATATGAAGAAATACCGTTTCCAACGAAGTCCTCAAAGAGTTCCAAATATCCACTTGCAGACTTTACAAACAGAGTGTTTCCAAACTGCTCTATGAACAGAAAGGTTAAACTCTGTCAGCTGAATGCACACATCACATAGTAGTTTCTGAGAATGATTCTGTCTAGTTTTTATAGGAAGATACTTCCTTTTCTAACATTGGCCTAAAATCGCTTGAAATCTCCAATTGCAATTTCCACAAAAAGAGAGTTTCAAATCTGCTCTGTCCAAAGAAAGGTTCAACTCTGTGAGCTGAATACACACAACACAAAGAAGTTACTGAAAATTCTTCTGTCTAGCATTATATGAAGAAATCCCGTTTCCAACGAAGGCCTCAAAGAGTTCCAAATATCCACTTGCAGACTATACAAACAGAGTGTTTCCAAACTGCTGTATGAACAGAAAGGTTAAACTCTGTGAGCTGAATGCACACATCACATAGTAATTTCTGAGAATGATTCTGTCTAGTTTTTATACGAAGATAATTCCTTTTCTAACATTGGCCTAAAATCGCTTGAAATCTCCAATTGCAATTTCCCCAAAAAGAGAGTTTCAAATCTGCTCTGTCCAAAGAAAGTTTCAACTCTGTGAGCTGAATACACACAACACAAAGAAGTTACTGAAAATTCTTCTGTCTAGCATTATATGAAGAAATCCCGTTTCCAACGAAGTCCTCAAAGAGGTCCAAATATCCCCTTGCAGACTTTACAAACAGAGTGTTTCCAAACTGCTCTATGAACAGAAAGGTTAAACTCTGTGAGCTGAATGCACACATCACATAGTAGTTTCTGAGAATGATTCTGTCTAGTTTCTATACGAAGATATTTCCTTTTCTAACATTGGCCTCAAATCGCTTGAAATCTCAAATTCCAAATTCCAGAAAAAGACAGTTTCAAACCTGCAGTGTGTAAGGAAAGGTTCAAATCTGTGAGTTGAATACACACAACACAAAGAAGTTACTGAGAATTCTTCTGTCTAGCATTATATGAAGAAATCCCGTTTCCAACGAAGGCCTCAAAGTGGTGCAAATATCCACTTGTAGACTTTAGAAACAGAGTGTTTCCAAACTGCTCTATGAACAGAAAAGTTAAACTCTGTGAGCTGAACGCACACATCACAAAGTTGTTTCTGAGAATGATTCTGTCTAGTTTTTATACCAAGATATTTCGTTTTCTAACATTGGCCTAAAATCGCTTGAAATCTCCAATTGCAATTTCCACAAAAAGAGAGTTTCAAATCTGCTCTGTCCAAAGTAAGGTTCAACTCTGTGAGCTGAATACACACAACACAAAGAAGTTACTGAAAATTCTTCTGTCTAGCATTATATGAAGAAATCCCGTTTCCAACGAAGGCCTCAAAGAGTTCCAAATATCCACTTGCAGACTATACAAACAGAGTGTTTCCAAACTGCTGTATGAACAGAAAGGTTAAACTCTGTGAGCTGAATGCACACATCACATAGTAATTTCTGAGAATGATTCTGTCTAGTTTTTATACGAAGATAATTCCTTTTCTAATATTGGCCTAAAATCGCTTGAAATCTCCAATTGCAATTTCCCCAAAAAGAGAGTTTCAAATCTGCTCTGTCCAAAGAAAGGTTCAACTCTGTGAGCTGAATACACACAACACAAAGAAGTTACTGAAAATTCTTCTGTCTAGCATTATATGAAGAAATCCCGTTTCCAACGAAGTCCTCAAAGAGGTCCAAATATCCCCTTGCAGACTTTACAAACAGAGTGTTTCCAAACTGCTCTATGAACAGAAAGGTTAAACTCTGTGAGCTGAATGCACACATCACATAGTAGTTTCTGAGAATGATTCTGTCTAGTTTTTATACGAAGATATTTCCTTTTCTAACATTGGCCTAAAATCGCTTGAAATCTCCACTTGCAATTTCCACAAAGGAGAGTTTCAAATCTGCTCTGTCCAAAGAAAGGTTCAACTCTGTGAGCTGAATACACACAACACAAAGAAGTTACTCAAAATTCTTCTGTCTAGCATTATATAAAGAAATCCCGTTTCCAACGAAGTCCTCAAAGAGGTCCAAATATCCACTTGCAGACTTTACAAACAGAGTGTTTCCAAACTGCTCTATGAACAGAAAGGTTAAACTCTGTGAGCTGAATGCACACATCACATAGTAGTTTCTGAGAATGATTCTGTCTAGTTTCTATACGAAGATATTTCCTTTTCTAACATTGGCCTCAAATCGCTGGAAATCTCAAATTCCAAATTCCAGAAAAAGACAGTTTCAAACCTGCAGTGTGTAAGGAAAGGTTCAAATCTGTGAGTTGAATACACACAACACAAAGAAGTTACTGAGAATTCTTCTGTCTAGCATTATATGAAGAAATCCCGTTTCCAACGAAGGCCTCAAAGTGGTGCAAATATCCACTTGTAGACTTTAGAAACAGAGTGTTTCCAAACTGCTCTATGAACAGAAAAGTTAAACTCTGTGAGCTGAACGCACACATCACAAAGTTGTTTCTGAGAACGATTCTGTCTAGTTTTTATACCAAGATATTTCGTTTTCTAACATTGGCCTAAAAACGCTTGAAATCTCCAATTGCAATTTCCACAAAAAGAGAGTTTCAAATCTGCTCTGTCCAAAGAAAAGTTCAACTCTGTGAGCTGAATACACACAACACAAAGAAGTTACTGAAAATTCTTCTGTCTAGCATTATATGAAGAAATCCCGTTTCCAACGAAGTCCTCAAAGAGGTCCAAATATCCCCTTGCAGACTTTACAAACAGAGTGTTTCCAAACTGCTCTATGAACAGAAAGGTTAAACTCTGTGAGCTGAATGCACACATCACATAGTAGTTTCTGAGAATGATTCTGTCTAGTTTTTATACGAAGATATTTCCTTTTCTAACATTGGCCTAAAATCGCTTGAAATCTCCAATTGCAATTTCCACAAAAAGAGAGTTTCAAATCTGCTCTGTCCAAAGAAAGGTTCAACCCTGTGAGCTGAATACACACAACACAAAGAAGTTACTCAAAATTCTTCTGTCTAGCATTATATAAAGAAATCCCTTTTTCCAACGAAGTCCTCAAAGAGGTCCAAATATCCACTTGCAGACTTTACAAACAGAGTGTTTCCAAACTGCTCTATGAACAGAAAGGTTAAACTCTGTGAGCTGAATGCACACATCACATAGTAGTTTCTGAGAATGATTCTGTCTAGTTTCTATACGAAGATATTTCCTTTTCTAACATTGGCCTCAAATCGCTTGAAATCTCAAATTCCAAATTCCAGAAAAAGACAGTTTCAAACCTGCAGTGTGTAAGGAAAGGTTCAAATCTGTGAGTTGAATACACACAACACAAAGAAGTTACTGAGAATTCTTCTGTCTAGCATTATATGAAGAAATCCCGTTTCCAACGAAGGCCTCAAAGCGGTGCAAATATCCACTTGTAGACTTTAGAAACAGAGTGTTTCCAAACTGCTCTATGAACAGAAAAGTTAAACTCTGTGAGCTGAACGCACACATCACAAAGTTGTTTCTGAGAATGATTCTGTCTAGTTTTTATACCAAGATATTTCCTTTTCTAACATTGGCCTAAAATCGCTTGAAATCTCCAATTGCAATTTCCACAAAAAGAGAGTTTCAAATCTGCTCTGTCCAAAGAAAAGTTCAACTCTGTGAGCTGAATACACACAACACAAAGAAGTTACTGAAAATTCTTCTGTCTAGCATTATATGAAGAAATCCCGTTTCCAACGAAGGCCTCAAAGAGTTCCAAATATCCACTTGCAGACTTTACAAACAGAGTGTTTCCAAACTGCTGTATGAACAGAAAGGTCAAACTCTGTGAGCTGAATGCACACATCACATAGTAGTTTCTGAGAATGATTCTGTCTAGTTTTTATACCAAGATATTTCCTTTTCTCACATTGGCCTCAAATCGCTTGAAATCTCCAATTGCAATTTCCACAAAAAGAGAGTTTCAAATCTGCTCTGTCCAAAGAAAGGTTCAACTCTGTGAGCTGAATACACACAACACAAAGAAGTTACTCAAAATTCTTCTGTCTAGCATTATATAAAGAAATCCCGTTTCCAACGAAATCCTCAAAGAGGTCCAAATATCCCCTTGCAGACTTTACAAACAGAGTGTTTCCAAACTGCTCTATGAACAGAAAGGTTAAACTCTGTGAGCTGAATGCACACATCACAAAGTAGTTTCTGAGAATGATTCTGTCTAGTTTCTATACGAAGATATTTCCTTTTCTAAAATTGTCCTCAAATCGCTTGAAATCTCAAATTCCAAATTCCAGAAAAAGACAGTTTCAAACCCGCAGTGTGTAAGGAAAGGTTCAAATCTGTGAGTTGAATACACACAACACAAAGAAGTTACTGAGAATTCTTCTGTGTACCATTATATGAAGAAATACCGTCTCCAACGAAGGCCTCAAAGTGGAGCAAATATCCACTTGTAGACTTTAGAAACAGAGTGTTTCCAAACTGCTCTATGAACAGAAAAGTTAAACTCTGTGAGCTGAACGCACACATCACAAAGTTGTTTCTGAGAATGATTCTGTCTAGTTTTTATACCAAGATATTTCGTTTTCTAACATTGGCCTAAAATCGCTTGAAATCTCCAATTGCAATTTCCACAAAAAGAGAGTTTCAAATCTGCTCTGTCCAAAGAAAGGTTCAACTCTGTGAGCTGAATACACACAACACAAAGAAGTTACTGAAAATTCTTCTGTCTAGCATTATATGAAGAAATACCGTTTCCAACGAAGTCCTCAAAGAGTTCCAAATATCCACTTGCAGACTTTACAAACAGAGTGTTTCCAAACTGCTGTATGAACAGAAAGGTTAAACTCTGTGAGCTGAATGCACACATCACATAGTAGTTTCTGAGAATGATTCTGCCTAGTTTTTATACGAAGATACTTCCTTTTCTAACATTGGCCTCAAATCGCTTGAAATCTCCAATTGCAATTTCCACAAAAAGAGAGTTTCAAATCTGCTCTGTCCAAAGAAAGGTTCAACTCTGTGAGCTGAATACACACAACACAAAGAAGTTACTGAAAATTCTTCTGTCTAGCATTATATGAAGAAATCCCGTTTCCAACGAAGTCCTCAAAGAGGTCCAAATATCCACTTGCAGACTTTACAAACAGAGTGTTTCCAAACTGCTCTATGAACAGAAAGGTTAAACTCCGTGAGCTGAATGCACACATCACATAGTGGTTTCTGAGAATGATTCTGTCTAGTTTTTATACCAAGATATTTCCTTTTCTAACATTGTCCTGAAATCGCTTGAAATCTCCAATTTCAAATTCCAGAAAAAGAGAGTTTCAAATCTGCTCTGTGCAAAGAAAGGTTCAACTCTGTGAGCTGAATACACACAACACAAAGAAGTTACTGAAAATTCTTCTGTCTAGCATTATATGAAGAAATCCCGTTTCCAACGAAGGCCTCAAAGAGTTCCAAATATCCACTTGCAGACTTTACAAACAGTGTTTCCAAACTGCTGTACGAACAGAAAGGTTAAACTCTGTGAGCTGAATGCACACATCACATAGTAGTTTCTGAGAATCATTCTGTCTAGTTTTTATAGCAAGATATTTCCTTTTCTAACATTGGCCTCAAATCGCTTGAAATCACCAATTGCAATTTCCACAAAAAGAGAGTGTCAAATCTGCTCTGTCCAAAGAAAGGTTCAACTCTGTGAGCTGAATACACACAACACAAAGAAGTTACTGAAAATTCTTCTGTCTAGCATTATATAAAGAAATCCCGTTTCCAACGAAGTCCTCAAAGAGGTTCAAATATCCACTTGCAGACTTTACAAACAGAGTGTTTCCAAACTGCTCTATGAACAGAAAGGTTAAACCCTGTGAGCTGAATGCACACATCACAAAGTAGTTTCTGAGAAAGATTCTGTCTAGTTTCTATACGAAGATATTTCCTTTTCTAACATTGGCCTCAAATCGCTTGAAATCTCAAATTCCAAATTCCAGAAAAAGACAGTTTCAAACCTGCAGTGTGTAAGGAAAGGTTCAAATCTGTGAGTTGAATACACACAACACAAAGAAGTTACTGAGAATTCTTCTGTCTAGCATTATATGAAGAAATCCCGTTTCCAACGAAGGCCTCAAGGAGGAGCAAATATCCACTTGTAGACTTTAGAAACAGAGTGTTTCCAAACTGCTCTATGAACAGAAAAGTTAAACTCTGTGAGCTGAACGCACACATTACAAAGTTGTTTCTGAGAATGATTCTGTCTAGTTTTTATACCAAGATATTTCGTTTTCTAACATTGGCCTAAAATCGCTTGAAATCTCCAATTGCAATTTCCACAAAAAGAGAGTTTCAAATCTGCTCTGTCCAAAGAAAGGTTCAACTCTGTGAGCTGAATACACACAACACAAAGAAGTTACTGAAAATTCTTCTGTCTAGCATTATATGAAGAAATACCGTTTCCAACGAAGTCCTCAAAGAGTTCCAAATATCCACTTGCAGACTTTACAAACAGAGTGTTTCCAAACTGCTCTATGAACAGAAAGGTTAAACTCTGTGAGCTGAATGCACACATCACATAGTAGTTTCTGAGAATGATTCTGTCTAGTTTTTATAGGAAGATACTTCCTTTTCTAACATTGGCCTAAAATCGCTTGAAATCTCCAATTGCAATTTCCACAAAAAGAGAGTTTCAAATCTGATCTGTCCAAAGAAAGGTTCAACTCTGTGAGCTGAATACACACAACACAAAGAAGTTACTGAAAATTCTTCTGTCTAGCATTATATGAAGAAATCCCGTTTCCAACGAAGTCCTCAAAGAGGTCCAAATATCCACTTGCAGACTTTACAAACAGAGTGTTTCCAAACTGCTCTATGAACAGAAAGGTTAAACTCCGTGAGCTGAATGCACACATCACATAGTGGTTTCTGAGAATGATTCTGTCTAGTTTTTATACCAAGATATTTCCTTTTCTAACATTGTCCTGAAATCGCTTGAAATCTCCAATTTCAAATTCCAGAAAAAGAGAGTTTCAAATCTGCTCTGTGCAAAGAAAGGTTCAACTCTGTGAGCTGAATACACACAACACAAAGAAGTTACTGAAAATTCTTCTGTCTAGCATTATATGAAGAAATCCCGTTTCCAACGAAGGCCTCAAAGAGTTCCAAATATCCACTTGCAGACTTTACAAACAGTGTTTCCAAACTGCTGTACGAACAGAAAGGTTAAACTCTGTGAGCTGAATGCACACATCACATAGTAGTTTCTGAGAATCATTCTGTCTAGTTTTTATAGCAAGATATTTCCTTTTCTAACATTGGCCTCAAATCGCTTGAAATCACCAATTGCAATTTCCACAAAAAGAGAGTGTCAAATCTGCTCTGTCCAAAGAAAGGTTCAACTCTGTGAGCTGAATACACACAACACAAAGAAGTTACTGAAAATTCTTCTGTCTAGCATTATATGAAGAAATCCCGTTTCCAACGAAGTCCTCAAAGAGGTCCAAATATCCACTTGCAGACTTTACAAACAGAGTGTTTCCAAACTGGTCTATGAACAGAAAGGTTAAACCCTGTGAGCTGAATGCACACATCACAAAGTAGTTTCTGAGAAAGATTCTGTCTAGTTTCTATACGAAGATATTTCCTTTTCTAACATTGGCCTCAAATCGCTTGAAATCTCAAATTCCAAATTCCAGAAAAAGACAGTTTCAAACCTGCAGTGTGTAAGGAAAGGTTCAAATCTGTGAGTTGAATACACACAACACAAAGAAGTTACTGAGAATTCTTCTGTCTAGCATTATATGAAGAAATCCCGTTTCCAACGAAGGCCTCAAGGTGGAGCAAATATCCACTTGTAGACTTTAGAAACAGAGTGTTTCCAAACTGCTCTATGAACAGAAAAGTTAAACTCTGTGAGCTGAACGCACACATTACAAAGTTGTTTCTGAGAATGATTCTGTCTAGTTTTTATACCAAGATATTTCGTTTTCTAACATTGGCCTAAAATCGCTTGAAATCTCCAATTGCAATTTCCACAAAAAGAGAGTTTCAAATCTGCTCTGTCCAAAGAAAGGTTCAACTCTGTGAGCTGAATACACACATCACAAAGAAGTTACTGAAAATTCTTCTGTCTAGCATTATATGAAGAAATACCGTTTCCAACGAAGTCCTCAAAGAGTTCCAAATATCCACTTGCAGACTTTACAAACAGAGTGTTTCCAAACTGCTCTATGAACAGAAAGGTTAAACTCTGTGAGCTGAATGCACACATCACATAGTAGTTTCTGAGAATGATTCTGTCTAGTTTTTATAGGAAGATACTTCCTTTTCTAACATTGGCCTAAAATCGCTTGAAATCTCCAATGGCAATTTCCACAAAAAGAGAGTTTCAAATCTGCTCTGTCCAAAGAAAGGTTCAACTCTGTGAGCTGAATACACACAACACAAAGAAGTTACTGAAAATTCTTCTGTCTAGCATTATATGAAGAAATCCCGTTTCCAACGAAGTCCTCAAAGAGGTCCAAATATCCACTTGCAGACTTTACAAACAGAGTGTTTCCAAACTGCTCTATGAACAGAAAGGTTAAACTCTGTGAGCTGAATGCACACATCACATAGTAGTTTCTGAGAATGATTCTATCTAGTTTCTATACGAAGATATTTCCTTTTCTAACATTGGCCTCAAATCGCTTGAAATCTCAAATTCCAAATTCCAGAAAAAGACAGTTTCAAACCTGCAGTGTGTAAGGAAAGGTTCAAATCTGTGAGTTGAATACACACAACACAAAGAAGTTACTGAGAATTCTTCTGTCTAGTATTATATGAAGAAATCCCTTTTCCAACGAAGGCCTCAAAGTGGTGCAAATATCCACTTGTAGACTTTAGAAACAGAGTGTTTCCAAACTGGTCTATGAACAGAAAAGTTAAACTCTGTGAGCTGAACGCACACATCACAAAGTTGTTTCTGAGAATGATTCTGTCTAGTTTTTATACCAAGATATTTCCTTTTCTAACATTGGCCTAAAATCGCTTGAAATCTCCAATTGCAATTTCCACAAAAAGAGAGTTTCAAATCTGCTCTGTCCAAAGAAAGGTTCAACTCTGTGAGCTGAATACACACAACACAAAGAAGTTACTGAAAATTCTTCTGTCTAGCATTATATGAAGAAATCCCGTTTCCAACGAAGGCCTCAAAGAGTTCCAAATATCCACTTGCAGACTATACAAACAGAGTGTTTCCAAACTGCTGTATGAACAGAAAGGTTAAACTCTGTGAGCTGAATGCACACATCACATAGTAATTTCTGAGAATGATTCTGTCTAGTTTTTATACGAAGATAATTCCTTTTCTAACATTGGCCTAAAATCGCTTGAAATCTCCAATTGCAATTTCCCCAAAAAGAGAGTTTCAAATCTGCTCTGTCCAAAGAAAGGTTCAACTCTGTGAGCTGAATACACACAACACAAAGAAGTTACTGAAAATTCTTCTGTCTAGCATTATATGAAGAAATCCCGTTTCCAACGAAGTCCTCAAAGAGGTCCAAATATCCCCTTGCAGACTTTACAAACAGAGTGTTTCCAAACTGCTCTATGAACAGAAAGGTTAAACTCTGTGAGCTGAATGCACACATCACATAGTAGTTTCTGAGAATGATTCTGTCTAGTTTCTATACGAAGATATTTCCTTTTCTAACATTGGCCTCAAATCGCTTGAAATCTCAAATTCCAAATTCCAGAAAAAGACAGTTTCAAACCTGCAGTGTGTAAGGAAAGGTTCAAATCTGTGAGTTGAATACACACAACACAAAGAAGTTACTGAGAATTCTTCTGTCTAGCATTATATGAAGAAATCCCGTTTCCAACGAAGGCCTCAAAGTGGTGCAAATATCCACTTGTAGACTTTAGAAACAGAGTGTTTCCAAACTGCTCTATGAACAGAAAAGTTAAACTCTGTGAGCTGAACGCACACATCACAAAGTTGTTTCTGAGAATGATTCTGTCTAGTTTTTATACCAAGATATTTCGTTTTCTAACATTGGCCTAAAATCGCTTGAAATCTCCAATTGGAATTTCCACAAAAAGAGAGTTTCAAATCTGCTCTGTCCAAAGAAAAGTTCAACTCTGTGAGCTGAATACACACAACACAAAGAAGTTACTGAAAATTCTTCTGTCTAGCATTATATGAAGAAATCCCGTTTCCAACGAAGGCCTCAAAGAGTTCCAAATATCCACTTGCAGACTTTACAAACAGAGTGTTTCCAAACTGCTGTATGAACAGAAAGGTCAAACTCTGTGAGCTGAATGCACACATCACATAGTAGTTTCTGAGAATGATTCTGTCTAGTTTTTATACCAAGATATTTCCTTTTCTCACATTGGCCTCAAATCGCTTGAAATCTCCAATTGCAATTTCCACAAAAAGAGAGTTTCAAATCTGCTCTGTCCAAAGAAAGGTTCAACTCTGTGAGCTGAATACACACAACACAAAGAAGTTACTCAAAATTCTTCTGTCTAGCATTATATGAAGAAATCCCGTTTCCAACGAAATCCTCAAAGAGGTCCAAATATCCCCTTGCAGACTTTACAAACAGAGTGTTTCCAAACTGCTCTATGAACAGAAAGGTTAAACTCTGTGAGCTGAATGCACACATCACAAAGTAGTTTCTGAGAATGATTCTGTCTAGTTTCTATACGAAGATATTTCCTTTTCTAAAATTGTCCTCAAATCGCTTGAAATCTCAAATTCCAAATTCCAGAAAAAGACAGTTTCAAACCCGCAGTGTGTAAGGAAAGGTTCAAATCTGTGAGTTGAATACACACAACACAAAGAAGTTACTGAGAATTCTTCTGTGTACCATTATATGAAGAAATACCGTCTCCAACGAAGGCCTCAAAGTGGAGCAAATATCCACTTGTAGACTTTAGAAACAGAGTGTTTCCAAACTGCTCTATGAACAGAAAAGTTAAACTCTGTGAGCTGAACGCACACATCACAAAGTTGTTTCTGAGAATGATTCTGTCTAGTTTTTATACCAAGATATTTCGTTTTCTAACATTGGCCTAAAATCGCTTGAAATCTCCAATTGCAATTTCCACAAAAAGAGAGTTTCAAATCTGCTCTGTCCAAAGAAAGGTTCAACTCTGTGAGCTGAATACACACAACACAAAGAAGTTACTGAAAATTCTTCTGTCTAGCATTATATGAAGAAATACCGTTTCCAACGAAGTCCTCAAAGAGTTCCAAATATCCACTTGCAGACTTTACAAACAGAGTGTTTCCAAACTGCTGTATGAACAGAAAGGTTAACCTCTGTGAGCTGAATGCACACATCACATAGTAGTTTCTGAGAATGATTCTGCCTAGTTTTTATACGAAGATACTTCCTTTTCTAACATTGGCCTAAAATCGCTTGAAATCTCCAATTGCAATTTCCACAAAAAGAGAGTTTCAAATCTGCTCTGTCCAAAGAAAGGTTCAACTCTGTGAGCTGAATACACAAAACACAAAGAAGTTACTGAAAATTCTTCTGTCTAGCATTATATGAAGAAATCCCGTTTCCAACGAAGTCCTCAAAGAGTTCCAAATATCCACTTGCAGACTTTACAAACAGAGTGTTTCCAAACTGCTCTATGAACAGAAAGGTTAAACTCTGTGAGCTCAATGCACACATCACATAGTGGTTTCTGAGAATGATTCTGTCTAGTTTTTATACCAAGATATTTCCTTTTCTAACATTGTCCTGAAATCGCTTGAAATCTCCAATTTCAAATTCCAGAAAAAGAGAGTTTCAAATCTGCTCTGTGCAAAGAAAGGTTCAACTCTGTGAGCTGAATACACACAACACAAAGAAGTTACTGAAAATTCTTCTGTCTTCCATTATATGAAGGAATCCCGTTTCCAACGAAGGCCTCAAAGAGTTCCAAATATCCACTTGCAGACTTTACAAACAGTGTTTCCAAACTGCTGTAGGAACAGAAAGGTTAAACTCTGTGAGCTGAATGCACAGATCACATAGTAGTTTCTGAGAATCATTCTGTCTAGTTTTTATACCAAGATATTTCCTTTTCTAACATTGGCCTCAAATCGCTTGAAATCTCCAATTGCAATTTCCACAAAAACAGAGTTTCAAATCTGCTCTGTCCAAAGAAAGGTTCAACTCTGTGAGCTGAATACACACAACACAAAGAAGTTACTCAAAATTCTTCTGTCTAGCATTATATAAAGAAATCCCGTTTCCAACGAAGTCCTCAAAGAGGTCCAAATATCCACTTGCAGACTTTACGAACAGAGTGTTTCCAAACTGCTCTATGAACAGAAAAGTTAAACTCTGTGAGCTGAACGCACACATCACAAAGTTGTTTCTGAGAATGATTCTGTCTAGTTTTTATACCAAGATATTTCCTTTTCTAACATTGGCCTAAAATCGCTTGAAATCTCCAATTGCAATTTCCACAAAAAGAGAGTTTCAAATCTGCTCTGTCCAAAGAAAAGTTCAACTCTGTGAGCTGAATACACACAACACAAAGAAGTTACTGAAAATTCTTCTGTCTAGCATTATATGAAGAATCCCGTTTCCAACGAAGTCCTCAAAGAGTTCCAAATATCCACTTGCAGACTTTACAAACAGAGTGTTTCCAAACTGCTGTATGAACAGAAAGGTCAAACTCTGTGAGCTGAATGCACACATCACATAGTAGTTTCTGAGAATGATTCTGTCTAGTTTTTATACCAAGATATTTCCTTTTCTCACATTGGCCTCAAATCGCTTGAAATCTCCAATTGCAATTTCCACAAAAAGAGAGTTTCAAATCTGCTCTGTCCAAAGAAAGGTTCAACTCTGTGAGCTGAATACACACAACACAAAGAAGTTACTCAAAATTCTTCTGTCTAGCATTATATAAAGAAATCCCGTTTCCAACGAAATCCTCAAAGAGGTCCAAATATCCCCTTGCAGACTTTACAAACAGAGTGTTTCCAAACTGCTCTATGAACAGAAAGGTTAAACTCTGTGAGCTGAATGCACACATCACAAAGTAGTTTCTGAGAATGATTCTGTCTAGTTTCTATACGAAGATATTTCCTTTTCTAAAATTGTCCTCAAATCGCTTGAAATCTCAAATTCCAAATTCCAGAAAAAGACAGTTTCAAACCCGCAGTGTGTAAGGAAAGGTTCAAATCTGTGAGTTGAATACACACAACACAAAGAAGTTACTGAGAATTCTTCTGTGTACCATTATATGAAGAAATACCGTCTCCAACGAAGGCCTCAAAGTGGAGCAAATATCCACTTGTAGACTTTAGAAACAGAGTGTTTCCAAACTGCTCTATGAACAGAAAAGTTAAACTCTGTGAGCTGAACGCACACATCACAAAGTTGTTTCTGAGAATGATTCTGTCTAGTTTTTATACCAAGATATTTCGTTTTCTAACATTGGCCTAAAATCGCTTGAAATCTCCAATTGCAATTTCCACAAAAAGAGAGTTTCAAATCTGCTCTGTCCAAAGAAAGGTTCAACTCTGTGAGCTGAATACACACAACACAAAGAAGTTACTGAAAATTCTTCTGTCTAGCATTATATGAAGAAATACCGTTTCCAACGAAGTCCTCAAAGAGTTCCAAATATCCACTTGCAGACTTTACAAACAGAGTGTTTCCAAACTGCTGTATGAACAGAAAGGTTAAACTCTGTGAGCTGAATGCACACATCACATAGTAGTTTCTGAGAATGATTCTGCCTAGTTTTTATACGAAGATACTTCCTTTTCTAACATTGGCCTCAAATCGCTTGAAATCTCCAATTGCAATTTCCACAAAAAGAGAGTTTCAAATCTGCTCTGTCCAAAGAAAGGTTCAACTCTGTGAGCTGAATACACACAACACAAAGAAGTTACTGAAAATTCTTCTGTCTAGCATTATATGAAGAAATCCCGTTTCCAACGAAGTCCTCAAAGAGGTCCAAATATCCACTTGCAGACTTTACAAACAGAGTGTTTCCAAACTGCTCTATGAACAGAAAGGTTAAACTCCGTGAGCTGAATGCACACATCACATAGTGGTTTCTGAGAATGATTCTGTCTAGTTTTTATACCAAGATATTTCCTTTTCTAACATTGTCCTGAAATCGCTTGAAATCTCCAATTTCAAATTCCAGAAAAAGAGAGTTTCAAATCTGCTCTGTGCAAAGAAAGGTTCAACTCTGTGAGCTGAATACACACAACACAAAGAAGTTACTGAAAATTCTTCTGTCTAGCTTTATATGAAGAAATCCCGTTTCCAACGAAGGCCTCAAAGAGTTCCAAATATCCACTTGCAGACTTTACAAACAGTGTTTCCAAACTGCTGTACGAACAGAAAGGTTAAACTCTGTGAGCTGAATGCACACATCACATAGTAGTTTCTGAGAATCATTCTGTCTAGTTTTTATAGCAAGATATTTCCTTTTCTAACATTGGCCTCAAATCGCTTGAAATCACCAATTGCAATTTCCACAAAAAGAGAGTGTCAAATCTGCTCTGTCCAAAGAAAGGTTCAACTCTGTGAGCTGAATACACACAACACAAAGAAGTTACTGAAAATTCTTCTGTCTAGCATTATATAAAGAAATCCCGATTCCAACGAAGTCCTCAAAGAGGTCCAAATATCCACTTGCAGACTTTACAAACAGAGTGTTTCCAAACTGCTCTATGAACAGAAAGGTTAAACCCTGTGAGCTGAATGCACACATCACAAAGTAGTTTCTGAGAAAGATTCTGTCTAGTTTCTATACGAAGATATTTCCTTTTCTAACATTGGCCTCAAATCGCTTGAAATCTCAAATTCCAAATTCCAGAAAAAGACAGTTTCAAACCTGCAGTGTGTAAGGAAAGGTTCAAATCTGTGAGTTGAATACACACAACACAAAGAAGTTACTGAGAATTCTTCTGTCTAGCATTATATGAAGAAATCCCGTTTCCAACGAAGGCCTCAAGGTGGAGCAAATATCCACTTGTAGACTTTAGAAACAGAGTGTTTCCAAACTGCTCTATGAACAGAAAAGTTAAACTCTGTGAGCTGAACGCACACATTACAAAGTTGTTTCTGAGAATGATTCTGTCTAGTTTTTATACCAAGATATTTCGTTTTCTAACATTGGCCTAAAATCGCTTGAAATCTCCAATTGCAATTTCCACAAAAAGAGAGTTTCAAATCTGCTCTGTCCAAAGAAAGGTTCAACTCTGTGAGCTGAATACACACAACACAAAGAAGTTACTGAAAATTCTTCTGTCTAGCATTATATGAAGAAATACCGTTTCCAACGAAGTCCTCAAAGAGTTCCAAATATCCACTTGCAGACTTTACAAACAGAGTGTTTCCAAACTGCTCTATGAACAGAAAGGTTAAACTCTGTGAGCTGAATGCACACATCACATAGTAGTTTCTGAGAATGATTCTGTCTAGTTTTTATAGGAAGATACTTCCTTTTCTAACATTGGCCTAAAATCGCTTGAAATCTCCAATTGCAATTTCCACAAAAAGAGAGTTTCAAATCTGATCTGTCCAAAGAAAGGTTCAACTCTGTGAGCTGAATACACACAACACAAAGAAGTTACTGAAAATTCTTCTGTCTAGCATTATATGAAGAAATCCCGTTTCCAACGAAGTCCTCAAAGAGGTCCAAATATCCACTTGCAGACTTTACAAACAGAGTGTTTCCAAACTGCTCTATGAACAGAAAGGTTAAACTCCGTGAGCTGAATGCACACATCACATAGTGGTTTCTGAGAATGATTCTGTCTAGTTTTTATACCAAGATATTTCCTTTTCTAACATTGTCCTGAAATCGCTTGAAATCTCCAATTTCAAATTCCAGAAAAAGAGAGTTTCAAATCTGCTCTGTGCAAAGAAAGGTTCAACTCTGTGAGCTGAATACACACAACACAAAGAAGTTACTGAAAATTCTTCTGTCTAGCATTATATGAAGAAATCCCGTTTCCAACGAAGGCCTCAAAGAGTTCCAAATATCCACTTGCAGACTTTACAAACAGTGTTTCCAAACTGCTGTACGAACAGAAAGGTTAAACTCTGTGAGCTGAATGCACACATCACATAGTAGTTTCTGAGAATCATTCTGTCTAGTTTTTATAGCAAGATATTTCCTTTTCTAACATTGGCCTCAAATCGCTTGAAATCACCAATTGCAATTTCCACAAAAAGAGAGTTTCAAATCTGCTCTGTCCAAAGAAAGGTTCAACTCTGTGAGCTGAATACACACAACACAAAGAAGTTACTGAAAATTCTTCTGTCTAGCATTATATGAAGAAATCCCGTTTCCAACGAAGTCCTCAAAGAGGTCCAAATATCCACTTGCAGACTTTACAAACAGAGTGTTTCCAAACTGCTCTATGAACAGAAAGGTTAAACCCTGTGAGCTGAATGCACACATCACAAAGTAGTTTCTGAGAAAGATTCTGTCTAGTTTCTATACGAAGATATTTCCTTTTCTAACATTGGCCTCAAATCGCTTGAAATCTCAAATTCCAAATTCCAGAAAAAGACAGTTTCAAACCTGCAGTGTGTAAGGAAAGGTTCAAATCTGTGAGTTGAATACACACAACACAAGGAAGTTACTGAGAATTCTTCTGTCTAGCATTATATGAAGAAATCCCGTTTCCAACGAAGGCCTCAAGGTGGAGCAAATATCCACTTGTAGACTTTAGAAACAGAGTGTTTCCAAACTGCTCTATGAACAGAAAAGTTAAACTCTGTGAGCTGAACGCACACATTACAAAGTTTTTTCTGAGAATGATTCTGTCTAGTTTTTATACCAAGATATTTCGTTTTCTAACATTGGCCTAAAATCGCTTGAAATCTCCAATTGCAATTTCCACAAAAAGAGAGTTTCAAATCTGCTCTGTCCAAAGAAAGGTTCAACTCTGTGAGCTGAATACACACAACACAAAGAAGTTACTGAAAATTCTTCTGTCTAGCATTATATGAAGAAATACCGTTTCCAACGAAGTCCTCAAAGAGTTCCAAATATCCACTTGCAGACTTTACAAACAGAGTGTTTCCAAACTGCTCTATGAACAGAAAGGTTAAACTCTGTGAGCTGAATGCACACATCACATAGTAGTTTCTGAGAATGATTCTGTCTAGTTTTTATAGGAAGATACTTCCTTTTCTAACATTGGCCTAAAATCGCTTGAAATCTCCAATTGCAATTTCCACAAAAAGAGAGTTTCAAATCTGCTCTGTCCAAAGAAAGGTTCAACTCTGTGAGCTGAATACACACAACACAAAGAAGTTACTGAAAATTCTTCTGTCTAGCATTATATGAAGAAATCCCGTTTCCAACGAAGGCCTCACAGAGTTCCAAATATCCACTTGCAGACTATACAAACAGAGTGTTTCCAAACTGCTGTATGAACAGAAAGGTTAAACTCTGTGAGCTGAATGCACACATCACATAGTAATTTCTGAGAATGATTCTGTCTAGTTTTTATACGAAGATAATTCCTTTTCTAACATTGGCCTAAAATCGCTTGAAATCTCCAATTGCAATTTCCCCAAAAAGAGAGTTTCAAATCTGCTCTGTCCAAAGAAAGGTTCAACTCTGTGAGCTGAATACACACAACACAAAGAAGTTACTGAAAATTCTTCTGTCTAGCATTATATGAAGAAATCCCGTTTCCAACGAAGTCCTCAAAGAGGTCCAAATATCCCCTTGCAGACTTTACAAACAGAGTGTTTCCAAACTGCTCTATGAACAGAAAGGTTAAACTCTGTGAGCTGAATGCACACATCACATAGTAGTTTCTGAGAATGATTCTGTCTAGTTTTTATACGAAGATATTTCCTTTTCTAACATTGGCCTAAAATCGCTTGAAATCTCCACTTGCAATTTCCACAAAGGAGAGTTTCAAATCTGCTCTGTCCAAAGAAAGGTTCAACTCTGTGAGCTGAATACACACAACACAAAGAAGTTACTCAAAATTCTTCTGTCTAGCATTATATAAAGAAATCCCGTTTCCAACGAAGTCCTCAAAGAGGTCCAAATATCCACTTGCAGACTTTACAAACAGAGTGTTTCCAAACTGCTCTATGAACAGAAAGGTTAAACTCTGTGAGCTGAATGCACACATCACATAGTAGTTTCTGAGAATGATTCTGTCTAGTTTCTATACGAAGATATTTCCTTTTCTAACATTGGCCTCAAATCGCTGGAAATCTCAAATTCCAAATTCCAGAAAAAGACAGTTTCAAACCTGCAGTGTGTAAGGAAAGGTTCAAATCTGTGAGTTGAATACACACAACACAAAGAAGTTACTGAGAATTCTTCTGTCTAGCATTATATGAAGAAATCCCGTTTCCAACGAAGGCCTCAAAGTGGTGCAAATATCCACTTGTAGACTTTAGAAACAGAGTGTTTCCAAACTGCTCTATGAACAGAAAAGTTAAACTCTGTGAGCTGAACGCACACATCACAAAGTTGTTTCTGAGAATGATTCTGTCTAGTTTTTATACCAAGATATTTCGTTTTCTAACATTGGCCTAAAAACGCTTGAAATCTCCAATTGCAATTTCCACAAAAAGAGAGTTTCAAATCTGCTCTGTCCAAAGAAAAGTTCAACTCTGTGAGCTGAATACACACAACACAAAGAAGTTACTGAAAATTCTTCTGTCTAGCATTATATGAAGAAATCCCGTTTCCAACGAAGTCCTCAAAGAGGTCCAAATATCCACTTGCAGACTTTACAAACAGAGTGTTTCCAAACTGCTCTATGAACAGAAAGGTTAAACTCTGTGAGCTGAATGCACACATCACATAGTGGTTTCTGAGAATGATTCTGTCTAGTTTTTATACGAAGATATTTCCTTTTCTAACATTGGCCTAAAATCGCTTGAAATCTCCAATTGCAATTTCCACAAAAAGAGAGTTTCAAATCTGCTCTGTCCAAAGAAAGGTTCAACCCTGTGAGCTGAATACACACAACACAAAGAAGTTACTCAAAATTCTTCTGTCTAGCATTATATAAAGAAATCCCGTTTCCAACGAAGTCCTCAAAGAGGTCCAAATATCCACTTGCAGACTTTACAAACAGAGTGTTTCCAAACTGCTCTATGAACAGAAAGGTTAAACTCTGTGAGCTGAATGCACACATCACATAGTAGTTTCTGAGAATGATTCTGTCTAGTTTCTATACGAAGATATTTCCTTTTCTAACATTGGCATCAAATCGCTTGAAATCTCAAATTCCAAATTCCAGAAAAAGACAGTTTCAAACCTGCAGTGTGTAAGGAAAGGTTCAAATCTGTGAGTTGAATACACACAACACAAAGAAGTTACTGAGAATTCTTCTGTCTAGCATTATATGAAGAAATCCCGTTTCCAACGAAGGCCTCAAAGCGGTGCAAATATCCACTTGTAGACTTTAGAAACAGAGTGTTTCCAAACTGCTCTATGAACAGAAAAGTTAAACTCTGTGAGCTGAACGCACACATCACAAAGTTGTTTCTGAGAATGATTCTGTCTAGTTTTTATACCAAGATATTTCCTTTTCTAACATTGGCCTAAAATCGCTTGAAATCTCCAATTGCAATTTCCACAAAAAGAGAGTTTCAAATCTGCTCTGTCCAAAGAAAAGTTCAACTCTGTGAGCTGAATACACACAACACAAAGAAGTTACTGAAAATTCTTCTGTCTAGCATTATATGAAGAAATCCCGTTTCCAACGAAGGCCTCAAAGAGTTCCAAATATCCACTTGCAGACTTTACAAACAGAGTGTTTCCAAACTGCTGTATGAACAGAAAGGTCAAACTCTGTGAGCTGAATGCACACATCACATAGTAGTTTCTGAGAATGATTCTGTCTAGTTTTTATACCAAGATATTTCCTTTTCTCACATTGGCCTCAAATCGCTTGAAATCTCCAATTGCAATTTCCACAAAAAGAGAGTTTCAAATCTGCTCTGTCCAAAGAAAGGTTCAACTCTGTGAGCTGAATACACACAACACAAAGAAGTTACTCAAAATTCTTCTGTCTAGCATTATATAAAGAAATCCCGTTTCCAACGAAATCCTCAAAGAGGTCCAAATATCCCCTTGCAGACTTTACAAACAGAGTGTTTCCAAACTGCTCTATGAACAGAAAGGTTAAACTCTGTGAGCTGAATGCACACATCACAAAGTAGTTTCTGAGAATGATTCTGTCTAGTTTCTATACGAAGATATTTCCTTTTCTAAAATTGTCCTCAAATCGCTTGAAATCTCAAATTCCAAATTCCAGAAAAAGACAGTTTCAAACCCGCAGTGTGTAAGGAAAGGTTCAAATCTGTGAGTTGAATACACACAACACAAAGAAGTTACTGAGAATTCTTCTGTGTACCATTATATGAAGAAATACCGTCTCCAACGAAGGCCTCAAAGTGGAGCAAATATCCACTTGTAGACTTTAGAAACAGAGTGTTTCCAAACTGCTCTATGAACAGAAAAGTTAAACTCTGTGAGCTGAACGCACACATCACAAAGTTGTTTCTGAGAATGATTCTGTCTAGTTTTTATACCAAGATATTTCGTTTTCTAACATTGGCCTAAAATCGCTTGAAATCTCCAATTGCAATTTCCACAAAAAGAGAGTTTCAAATCTGCTCTGTCCAAAGAAAGGTTCAACTCTGTGAGCTGAATACACACAACACAAAGAAGTTACTGAAAATTCTTCTGTCTAGCATTATATGAAGAAATACCGTTTCCAACGAAGTCCTCAAAGAGTTCCAAATATCCACTTGCAGACTTTACAAACAGAGTGTTTCCAAACTGCTGTATGAACAGAAAGGTTAAACTCTGTGAGCTGAATGCACACATCACATAGTAGTTTCTGAGAATGATTCTGCCTAGTTTTTATACGAAGATACTTCCTTTTCTAACATTGGCGTCAAATCGCTTGAAATCTCCAATTGCAATTTCCACAAAAAGAGAGTTTCAAATCTGCTCTGTCCAAAGAAAGGTTCAACTCTGTGAGCTGAATACACACAACACAAAGAAGTTACTGAAAATTCTTCTGTCTAGCATTATATGAAGAAATCCCGTTTCCAACGAAGTCCTCAAAGAGGTCCAAATATCCACTTGCAGACTTTACAAACAGAGTGTTTCCAAACTGCTCTATGAACAGAAAGGTTAAACTCCGTGAGCTGAATGCACACATCACATAGTGGTTTCTGAGAATGATTCTGTCTAGTTTTTATACCAAGATATTTCCTTTTCTAACATTGTCCTGAAATCGCTTGAAATCTCCAATTTCAAATTCCAGAAAAAGAGAGTTTCAAATCTGCTCTGTGCAAAGAAAGGTTCAACTCTGTGAGCTGAATACACACAACACAAAGAAGTTACTGAAAATTCTTCTGTCTAGCATTATATGAAGAAATCCCGTTTCCAACGAAGGCCTCAAAGAGTTCCAAATATCCACTTGCAGACTTTACAAACAGTGTTTCCAAACTGCTGTACGAACAGAAAGGTTAAATTCTGTGAGCTGAATGCACACATCACATAGTAGTTTCTGAGAATCATTCTGTCTAGTTTTTATAGCAAGATATTTCCTTTTCTAACATTGGCCTCAAATCGCTTGAAATCACCAATTGCAATTTCCACAAAAAGAGAGTGTCAAATCTGCTCTGTCCAAAGAAAGGTTCAACTCTGTGAGCTGAATACACACAACACAAAGAAGTTACTGAAAATTCTTCTGTCTAGCATTATATAAAGAAATCCCGTTTCCAACGAAGTCCTCAAAGAGGTCCAAATATCCACTTGCAGACTTTACAAACAGAGTGTTTCCAAACTGCTCTATGAACAGAAAGGTTAAACCCTGTGAGCTGAATGCACACATCACAAAGTAGTTTCTGAGAAAGATTCTGTCTAGTTTCTATACGAAGATATTTCCTTTTCTAACATTGGCCTCAAATCGCTTGAAATCTCAAATTCCAAATTCCAGAAAAAGACAGTTTCAAACCTGCAGTGTGTAAGGAAAGGTTCAAATCTGTGAGTTGAATACACACAACACAAAGAAGTTACTGAGAATTCTTCTGTCTAGCATTATATGAAGAAATCCCGTTTCCAACGAAGGCCTCAAGGTGGAGCAAATATCCACTTGTAGACTTTAGAAACAGAGTGTTTCCAAACTGCTCTATGAACAGAAAAGTAAAACTCTGTGAGCTGAACGCACACATTACAAAGTTGTTTCTGAGAATGATTCTGTCTAGTTTTTATACCAAGATATTTCGTTTTCTAACATTGGCCTAAAATCGCTTGAAATCTCCAATTGCAATTTCCACAAAAAGAGAGTTTCAAATCTGCTCTGTCCAAAGAAAGGTTCAACTCTGTGAGCTGAATACACACAACACAAAGAAGTTACTGAAAATTCTTCTGTCTAGCATTATATGAAGAAATACCGTTTCCAACGAAGTCCTCAAAGAGTTCCAAATATCCACTTGCAGACTTTACAAACAGAGTGTTTCCAAACTGCTCTATGAACAGAAAGGTTAAACTCTGTGAGCTGAATGCACACATCACATAGTAGTTTCTGAGAATGATTCTGTCTAGTTTTTATAGGAAGATACTTCCTTTTCTAACATTGGCCTAAAATCGCTTGAAATCTCCAATTGCAATTTCCACAAAAAGAGAGTTTCAAATCTGATCTGTCCAAAGAAAGGTTCAACTCTGTGAGCTGAATACACACAACACAAAGAAGTTACTGAAAATTCTTCTGTCTAGCATTATATGAAGAAATCCCGTTTCCAACGAAGTCCTCAAAGAGGTCCAAATATCCACTTGCAGACTTTACAAACAGAGTGTTTCCAAACTGCTCTATGAACAGAAAGGTTAAACTCTGTGAGCTGAATGCACACATCACATAGTAGTTTCTGAGAATGATTCTATCTAGTTTCTATACGAAGATATTTCCTTTTCTAACATTGGCCTCAAATCGCTTGAAATCTCAAATTCCAAATTCCAGAAAAAGACAGTTGCAAACCTGCAGTGTGTAAGGAAAGGTTCAAATCTGTGAGTTGAATACACACAACACAAAGAAGTTACTGAGAATTCTTCTGTCTAGTATTATATGAAGAAATCCCTTTTCCAACGAAGGCCTCAAAGTGGTGCAAATATCCACTTGTAGACTTTAGAAACAGAGTGTTTCCAAACTGGTCTATGAACAGAAAAGTTAAACTCTGTGAGCTGAACGCACACATCACAAAGTTGTTTCTGAGAATGATTCTGTCTAGTTTTTATACCAAGATATTTCCTTTTCTAACATTGGCCTAAAATCGCTTGAAATCTCCAATTGCAATTTCCACAAAAAGAGAGTTTCAAATCTGCTCTGTCCAAAGAAAGGTTCAACTCTGTGAGCTGAATACACACAACACAAAGAAGTTACTGAAAATTCTTCTGTCTAGCATTATATGAAGAAATCCCGTTTCCAACGAAGGCCTCAAAGAGTTCCAAATATCCACTTGCAGACTATACAAACAGAGTGTTTCCAAACTGCTGTATGAACAGAAAGGTTAAACTCTGTGAGCTGAATGCACACATCACATAGTAATTTCTGAGAATGATTCTGTCTAGTTTTTATACGAAGATAATTCCTTTTCTAACATTGGCCTAAAATCGCTTGAAATCTCCAATTGCAATTTCCCCAAAAAGAGAGTTTCAAATCTGCTCTGTCCAAAGAAAGGTTCAACTCTGTGAGCTGAATACACACAACACAAAGAAGTTACTGAAAATTCTTCTGTCTAGCATTATATGAAGAAATCCCGTTTCCAACGAAGTCCTCAAAGAGGTCCAAATATCCCCTTGCAGACTTTACAAACAGAGTGTTTCCAAACTGCTCTATGAACAGAAAGGTTAAACTCTGTGAGCTGAATGCACACATCACATAGTAGTTTCTGAGAATGATTCTGTCTAGTTTCTATACGAAGATATTTCCTTTTCTAACATTGGCCTCAAATCGCTTGAAATCTCAAATTCCAAATTCCAGAAAAAGACAGTTTCAAACCTGCAGTGTGTAAGGAAAGGTTCAAATCTGTGAGTTGAATACACACAACACAAAGAAGTTACTGAGAATTCTTCTGTCTAGCATTATATGAAGAAATCCCGTTTCCAACGAAGGCCTCAAAGTGGTGCAAATATCCACTTGTAGACTTTAGAAACAGAGTGTTTCCAAACTGCTCTATGAACAGAAAAGTTAAACTCTGTGAGCTGAACGCACACATCACAAAGTTGTTTCTGAGAATGATTCTGTCTAGTTTTTATACCAAGATATTTCGTTTTCTAACATTGGCCTAAAATCGCTTGAAATCTCCAATTGGAATTTCCACAAAAAGAGAGTTTCAAATCTGCTCTGTCCAAAGAAAAGTTCAACTCTGTGAGCTGAATACACACAACACAAAGAAGTTACTGAAAATTCTTCTGTCTAGCATTATATGAAGAAATCCCGTTTCCAACGAAGGCCTCAAAGAGTTCCAAATATCCACTTGCAGACTTTACAAACAGAGTGTTTCCAAACTGCTGTATGAACAGAAAGGTCAAACTCTGTGAGCTGAATGCACACATCACATAGTAGTTTCTGAAAATGATTCTGTCTAGTTTTTATACCAAGATATTTCCTTTTCTCACATTGGCCTCAAATCGCTTGAAATCTCCAATTGCAATTTCCACAAAAAGAGAGTTTCAAATCTGCTCTGTCCAAAGAAAGGTTCAACTCTGTGAGCTGAATACACACAACACAAAGAAGTTACTCAAAATTCTTCTGTCTAGCATTATATAAAGAAATCCCGTTTCCAACGAAATCCTCAAAGAGGTCCAAATATCCCCTTGCAGACTTTACAAACAGAGTGTTTCCAAACTGCTCTATGAACAGAAAGGTTAAACTCTGTGAGCTGAATGCACACATCACAAAGTAGTTTCTGAGAATGATTCTGTCTAGTTTCTATACGAAGATATTTCCTTTTCTAAAATTGTCCTCAAATCGCTTGAAATCTCAAATTCCAAATTCCAGAAAAAGACAGTTTCAAACCCGCAGTGTGTAAGGAAAGGTTCAAATCTGTGAGTTGAATACACACAACACAAAGAAGTTACTGAGAATTCTTCTGTGTACCATTATATGAAGAAATACCGTCTCCAACGAAGGCCTCAAAGTGGAGCAAATATCCACTTGTAGACTTTAGAAACAGAGTGTTTCCAAACTGCTCTATGAACAGAAAAGTTAAACTCTGTGAGCTGAACGCACACATCACAAAGTTGTTTCTGAGAATGATTCTGTCTAGTTTTTATACCAAGATATTTCGTTTTCTAACATTGGCCTAAAATCGCTTGAAATCTCCAATTGCAATTTCCACAAAAAGAGAGTTTCAAATCTGCTCTGTCCAAAGAAAGGTTCAACTCTGTGAGCTGAATACACACAACACAAAGAAGTTACTGAAAATTCTTCTGTCTAGCATTATATGAAGAAATACCGTTTCCAACGAAGTCCTCAAAGAGTTCCAAATATCCACTTGCAGACTTTACAAACAGAGTGTTTCCAAACTGCTGTATGAACAGAAAGGTTAACCTCTGTGAGCTGAATGCACACATCACATAGTAGTTTCTGAGAATGATTCTGCCTAGTTTTTATACGAAGATACTTCCTTTTCTAACATTGGCCTAAAATCGCTTGAAATCTCCAATTGCAATTTCCACAAAAAGAGAGTTTCAAATCTGCTCTGTCCAAAGAAAGGTTCAACTCTGTGAGCTGAATACACAAAACACAAAGAAGTTACTGAAAATTCTTCTGTCTAGCATTATATGAAGAAATCCCGTTTCCAACGAAGTCCTCAAAGAGTTCCAAATATCCACTTGCAGACTTTACAAACAGAGTGTTTCCAAACTGCTCTATGAACAGAAAGGTTAAACTCTGTGAGCTCAATGCACACATCACATAGTGGTTTCTGAGAATGATTCTGTCTAGTTTTTATACCAAGATATTTCCTTTTCTAACATTGTCCTGAAATCGCTTGAAATCTCCAATTTCAAATTCCAGAAAAAGAGAGTTTCAAATCTGCTCTGTGCAAAGAAAGGTTCAACTCTGTGAGCTGAATACACACAACACAAAGAAGTTACTGAAAATTCTTCTGTCTTCCATTATATGAAGGAATCCCGTTTCCAACGAAGGCCTCAAAGAGTTCCAAATATCCACTTGCAGACTTTACAAACAGTGTTTCCAAACTGCTGTAGGAACAGAAAGGTTAAACTCTGTGAGCTGAATGCACACATCACATAGTAGTTTCTGAGAATCATTCTGTCTAGTTTTTATACCAAGATATTTCCTTTTCTAACATTGGCCTCAAATCGCTTGAAATCTCCAATTGCAATTTCCACAAAAACAGAGTTTCAAATCTGCTCTGTCCAAAGAAAGGTTCAACTCTGTGAGCTGAATACACACAACACAAAGAAGTTACTCAAAATTCTTCTGTCTAGCATTATATAAAGAAATCCCGTTTCCAACGAAGTCCTCAAAGAGGTCCAAATATCCACTTGCAGACTTTACGAACAGAGTGTTTCCAAACTGCTCTATGAACAGAAAGGTTAAACTCTGTGAGCTCAATGCACACATCACAAAGTAGTTTCTGAGAATGATTCTGTCTAGTTTCTATACGAAGATATTTCCTTTTCTAACATTGGCCTCAAATCGCTTGAAATCTCAAATTCCAAATTCCAGAAAAAGACAGTTTCAAACCTGCACTGTGTAAGGAAAGATTCAAATCTGTGAGTTGAATACACACAACACAAAGAAGTTACTGAGAATTCTTCTGTCTATCATTATATGAAGAAATCCCTTTTCCAACGAAGGCCTCAAAGTGGTGCAAATTTCCACTTGTAGACTTTAGAAACAGAGTGTTTCCAAACTGCTCTATGAACAGAAAAGTTAAACTCTGTGAGCTGAACGCACACATCACAAAGTTGTTTCTGAGAATGATTCTGTCTAGTTTTTATACCAAGATATTTCGTTTTCTAACATTGGCCTAAAATCGCTTGAAATCTCCAATTGCAATTTCCACAAAAAGAGAGTTTCAAATCTGCTCTGTCCAAAGAAAAGTTCAGCTCTGTGAGCTGAATACACACAACACAAAGAAGTTACTCAAAATTCTTCTGTCTAGCATTATATGAAGAAATCCCGTTTCCAACGAAGGCCTCAAAGAGTTCCAAATATCCACTTGCAGACTTTACAAACAGAGTGTTTCCAAACTGCTGTATGAACAGAAAGGTTAAACCCTGTGAGCTGAATGCACACATCACATAGTAGTTTCTGAGAATGATTCTGCCTAGTTTTTATACCAAGATATTTCCTTTTCTCACATTGGCCTCAAATCGCTTGAAATCTCCAATTGCAATTTCCACAAAAAGAGAGTTTCAAATCTGCTCTGTCCAAAGAAAGGTTCAACTCCGTGAGCTGAATACACACAACACAAAGAAGTTACTGAAAATTCTTCTGTCTAGCATTATATAAAGAAATCCCGTTTCCAACGAAGTCCTCAAAGAGGTCCAAATATCCACTTGCAGACTTTACAAACAGAGTGTTTCCAAACTGCTCTATGAACAGAAAGGTTAAACTCTGTGAGCTGAATGCACACATCACATAGTAGTTTCTGAGAATGATTCTGTCTAGTTTCTATACGAAGATATTTCCTTTTCTAACATTGGCCTCAAATCGCTTGAAATCTCCAATTGCAATTTCCACAAAAAGAGAGTTTCAAATCTGCTCTGTCCAAAGAAAGGTTGAACTCTGTGAGCTGAATACACACAACACAAAGAAGTTACTCAAAATTCTTCTGTCTAGCATTATATAAAGAAATCCCGTTTCCAACGAAGTCCTCAAAGAGGTCCAAATATCCACTTGCAGACTTTACAAAAAGAGTGTTTCCAAACTGCTCTATGAACAGAAAGGTTAAACTCTGTGAGCTGAATGCACACATCACATAGTAGTTTCTGAGAATGATTCTGTCTAGTTTCTATACGAAGATATTTCCTTTTCTAACATTGGCCTCAAATCGCTTGAAATCTCAAATTCCAAATTCCAGAAAAAGACAGTTTCAAACCTGCAGTGTGTAAGGAAAGGTTCAAATCTGTGAGTTGAATACACACAACACAAAGAAGTTACTGAGAATTCTTCTGTCTAGCATTATATGAAGAAATCCCGTTTCCCACGAAGGCCTCAAAGTGGTGCAAATATCCACTTGTAGACTTTAGAAACAGAGTGTTTCCAAACTGCTCTATGAACAGAAAAGTTAAACTCTGTGAGTTGAACGCACACATCACAAAGTACTTTCTGAGAATGATTCTGTCTAGTTTTTATACCAAGATATTTCGTTTTCTAACATTGGCCTAAAATCGCTTGAAATCTCCAATTTCAATTTCCACAAAAAGAGAGTTTCAAATCTGCTCTGTCCAAAGAAAAGTTCAACTCTGTGAGCTGAATACACACAACACAAAGAAGTTACTGAAAATTCTTCTGTCTAGCATTATATGAAGAAATACCGTTTCCAACGAAGTCCTCAAAGAGTTCCAAATATCCACTTGCAGACTTTACAAACAGAGTGTTTCCAAACTGCTGTATGAACAGAAAGGTCAAACTCTGTGAGCTGAATGCACACATCACATAGTAGTTTCTGAGAATGATTCTGTCTAGTTTTTATACCAAGATATTTCCTTTTCTCACATTGGCCTCAAATCGCTTGAAATCTCCAATTGCAATTTCCACAAAAAGAGAGTTTCAAATCTGCTCTGTCCAAAGAAAGGTTCAACTCTGTGAGCTGAATACACACAACACAAAGAAGTTACTCAAAATTCTTCTGTCTAGCATTATATAAAGAAATCCCGTTTCCAACGAAATCCTCAAAGAGGTCCAAATATCCCCTTGCAGACTTTACAAACAGAGTGTTTCCAAACTGCTCTATGAACAGAAAGGTTAAACTCTGTGAGCTGAATGCACACATCACAAAGTAGTTTCTGAGAATGATTCTGTCTAGTTTCTATACGAAGATATTTCCTTTTCTAAAATTGTCCTCAAATCGCTTGAAATCTCAAATTCCAAATTCCAGAAAAAGACAGTTTCAAACCCGCAGTGTGTAAGGAAAGGTTCAAATCTGTGAGTTGAATACACACAACACAAAGAAGTTACTGAGAATTCTTCTGTGTACCATTATATGAAGAAATACCGTCTCCAACGAAGGCCTCAAAGTGGAGCAAATATCCACTTGTAGACTTTAGAAACAGAGTGTTTCCAAACTGCTCTATGAACAGAAAAGTTAAACTCTGTGAGCTGAACGCACACATCACAAAGTTGTTTCTGAGAATGATTCTGTCTAGTTTTTATACCAAGATATTTCGTTTTCTAACATTGGCCTAAAATCGCTTGAAATCTCCAATTGCAATTTCCACAAAAAGAGAGTTTCAAATCTGCTCTGTCCAAAGAAAGGTTCAACTCTGTGAGCTGAATACACACAACACAAAGAAGTTACTGAAAATTCTTCTGTCTAGCATTATATGAAGAAATACCGTTTCCAACGAAGTCCTCAAAGAGTTCCAAATATCCACTTGCAGACTTTACAAACAGAGTGTTTCCAAACTGCTGTATGAACAGAAAGGTTAACCTCTGTGAGCTGAATGCACACATCACATAGTAGTTTCTGAGAATGATTCTGCCTAGTTTTTATACGAAGATACTTCCTTTTCTAACATTGGCCTAAAATCGCTTGAAATCTCCAATTGCAATTTCCACAAAAAGAGAGTTTCAAATCTGCTCTGTCCAAAGAAAGGTTCAACTCTGTGAGCTGAATACACAAAACACAAAGAAGTTACTGAAAATTCTTCTGTCTAGCATTATATGAAGAAATCCCGTTTCCAACGAAGTCCTCAAAGAGTTCCAAATATCCACTTGCAGACTTTACAAACAGAGTGTTTCCAAACTGCTCTATGAACAGAAAGGTTAAACTCTGTGAGCTGAATGCACACATCACATAGTGGTTTCTGAGAATGATTCTGTCTAGTTTTTATACGAAGATATTTCCTTTTCTAACATTGTCCTGAAATCGCTTGAAATCTCCAATTTCAAATTCCAGAAAAAGAGAGTTTCAAATCTGTTCTGTGCAAAGAAAGGTTCAACTCTGTGAGCTGAATACACACAACACAAAGAAGTTACTGAAAATTCTTCTGTCTTCCATTATATGAAGGAATCCCGTTTCCAACGAAGGCCTCAAAGAGTTCCAAATATCCACTTGCAGACTTTACAAACAGTGTTTCCAAACTGCTGTAGGAACAGAAAGGTTAAACACTGTGAGCTGAATGCACACATCACATAGTAGTTTCTGAGAATCATTCTGTCTAGTTTTTATACCAAGATATTTCCTTTTCTAACATTGGCCTCAAATCGCTTGAAATCTCCAATTGCAATTTCCACAAAAACAGAGTTTCAAATCTGCTCTGTCCAAAGAAAGGTTCAACTCTGTGAGCTGAATACACACAACACAAAGAAGTTACTCAAAATTCTTCTGTCTAGCATTATATAAAGAAATCCCGTTTCCAACGAAGTCCTCAAAGAGGTCCAAATATCCACTTGCAGACTTTACGAACAGAGTGTTTCCAAACTGCTCTATGAACAGAAAGGTTAAACTCTGTGAGCTCAATGCACACATCACAAAGTAGTTTCTGAGAATGATTCTGTCTAGTTTCTATACGAAGATATTTCCTTTTCTAACATTGGCCTGAAATCGCTTGAAATCTCAAATTCCAAATTCCAGAAAAAGACAGTTTCAAACCTGCACTGTGTAAGGAAAGATTCAAATCTGTGAGTTGAATACACACAACACAAAGAAGTTACTGAGAATTCTTCTGTCTATCATTATATGAAGAAATCCCTTTTCCAACGAAGGCCTCAAAGTGGTGCAAATTTCCACTTGTAGACTTTAGAAACAGAGTGTTTCCAAACTGCTCTATGAACAGAAAAGTTAAACTCTGTGAGCTGAACGCACACATCACAAAGTTGTTTCTGAGAATGATTCTGTCTAGTTTTTATACCAAGATATTTCGTTTTCTAACATTGGCCTAAAATCGCTTGAAATCTCCAATTGCAATTTCCACAAAAAGAGAGTTTCAAATCTGCTCTGTCCAAAGAAAAGTTCAGCTCTGTGAGCTGAATACACACAACACAAAGAAGTTACTGAAAATTCTTCTGTCTAGCATTATATGAAGAAATCCCGTTTCCAACGAAGGCCTCAAAGAGTTCCAAATATCCACTTGCAGACTTTACAAACAGAGTGTTTCCAAACTGCTGTATGAACAGAAAGGTTAAACCCTGTGAGCTGAATGCACACATCACATAGTAGTTTCTGAGAATGATTCTGTCTAGTTTTTATACCAAGATATTTCCTTTTCTCACATTGGCCTCAAATCGCTTGAAATCTCCAATTGCAATTTCCACAAAAAGAGAGTTTCAAATCTGCTCTGTCCAAAGAAAGGTTCAACTCCGTGAGCTGAATACACACAACACAAAGAAGTTACTGAAAATTCTTCTGTCTAGCATTATATAAAGAAATCCCGTTTCCAACGAAGTCCTCAAAGAGGTCCAAATATCCACTTGCAGACTTTACAAACAGAGTGTTTCCAAACTGCTCTATGAACAGAAAGGTTAAACTCTGTGAGCTGAATGCACACATCACATAGTAGTTTCTGAGAATGATTCTGTCTAGTTTCTATACGAAGATATTTCCTTTTCTAACATTGGCCTCAAATCGCTTGAAATCTCCAATTGCAATTTCCACAAAAAGAGAGTTTCAAATCTGCTCTGTCCAAAGAAAGGTTGAACTCTGTGAGCTGAATACACACAACACAAAGAAGTTACTCAAAATTCTTCTGTCTAGCATTATATAAAGAAATCCCGTTTCCAACGAAGTCCTCAAAGAGGTCCAAATATCCACTTGCAGACTTTACAAACAGAGTGTTTCCAAACTGCTCTATGAACAGAAAGGTTAAACTCTGTGAGCTGAATGCACACATCACATAGTAGTTTCTGAGAATGATTCTGTCTAGTTTCTATACGAAGATATTTCCTTTTCTAACATTGGCCTCAAATCGCTTGAAATCTCAAATTCCAAATTCCAGAAAAAGACAGTTTCAAACCTGCAGTGTGTAAGGAAAGGTTCAAATCTGTGAGTTGAATACACACAACACAAAGAAGTTACTGAGAATTCTTCTGTCTAGCATTATATGAAGAAATCCCGTTTCCCACGAAGGCCTCAAAGTGGTGCAAATATCCACTTGTAGACTTTAGAAACAGAGTGTTTCCAAACTGCTCTATGAACAGAAAAGTTAAACTCTGTGAGTTGAACGCACACATCACAAAGTACTTTCTGAGAATGATTCTGTCTAGTTTTTATACCAAGATATTTCGTTTTCTAACATTGGCCTAAAATCGCTTGAAATCTCCAATTTCAATTTCCACAAAAAGAGAGTTTCAAATCTGCTCTGTCCAAAGAAAAGTTCAACTCTGTGAGCTGAATACACACAACACAAAGAAGTTACTGAAAATTCTTCTGTCTAGCATTATATGAAGAAATACCGTTTCCAACGAAGTCCTCAAAGAGTTCCAAATATCCACTTGCAGACTTTACAAACAGAGTGTTTCCAAACTGCTGTATGAACAGAAAGGTCAAACTCTGTGAGCTGAATGCACACATCACATAGTAGTTTCTGAGAATGATTCTGTCTAGTTTTTATACCAAGATATTTCCTTTTCTCACATTGGCCTCAAATCGCTTGAAATCTCCAATTGCAATTTCCACAAAAAGAGAGTTTCAAATCTGCTCTGTCCAAAGAAAGGTTCAACTCTGTGAGCTGAATACACACAACACAAAGAAGTTACTCAAAATTCTTCTGTCTAGCATTATATAAAGAAATCCCGTTTCCAACGAAATCCTCAAAGAGGTCCAAATATCCCCTTGCAGACTTTACAAACAGAGTGTTTCCAAACTGCTCTATGAACAGAAAGGTTAAACTCTGTGAGCTGAATGCACACATCACAAAGTAGTTTCTGAGAATGATTCTGTCTAGTTTCTATACGAAGATATTTCCTTTTCTAAAATTGTCCTCAAATCGCTTGAAATCTCAAATTCCAAATTCCAGAAAAAGACAGTTTCAAACCCGCAGTGTGTAAGGAAAGGTTCAAATCTGTGAGTTGAATACACACAACACAAAGAAGTTACTGAGAATTCTTCTGTGTACCATTATATGAAGAAATACCGTCTCCAACGAAGGCCTCAAAGTGGAGCAAATATCCACTTGTAGACTTTAGAAACAGAGTGTTTCCAAACTGCTCTATGAACAGAAAAGTTAAACTCTGTGAGCTGAACGCACACATCACAAAGTTGTTTCTGAGAATGATTCTGTCTAGTTTTTATACCAAGATATTTCGTTTTCTAACATTGGCCTAAAATCGCTTGAAATCTCCAATTGCAATTTCCACAAAAAGAGAGTTTCAAATCTGCTCTGTCCAAAGAAAGGTTCAACTCTGTGAGCTGAATACACACAACACAAAGAAGTTACTGAAAATTCTTCTGTCTAGCATTATATGAAGAAATACCGTTTCCAACGAAGTCCTCAAAGAGTTCCAAATATCCTCTTGCAGAGTTTACAAACAGAGTGTTTCCAAACTGCTGTATGAACAGAAAGGTTAAACTCTGTGAGCTGAATGCACACATCACATAGTAGTTTCTGAGAATGATTCTGCCTAGTTTTTATACGAAGATACTTCCTTTTCTAACATTGGCCTCAAATCGCTTGAAATCTCCAATTGCAATTTCCACAAAAAGAGAGTTTCAAATCTGCTCTGTCCAAAGAAAGGTTCAACTCTGTGAGCTGAATACACACAACACAAAGAAGTTACTGAAAATTCTTCTGTCTAGCATTATATGAAGAAATCCCGTTTCCAACGAAGGCCTCAAAGAGGTCCAAATATCCACTTGCAGACTTTACAAACAGAGTGTTTCCAAACTGCTCTATGAACAGAAAGGTTAAACTCCGTGAGCTGAATGCACACATCACATAGTGGTTTCTGAGAATGATTCTGTCTAGTTTTTATACCAAGATATTTCCTTTTCTAACATTGTCCTGAAATCGCTTGAAATCTCCAATTTCAAATTCCAGAAAAAGAGAGTTTCAAATCTGCTCTGTGCAAAGAAAGGTTCAACTCTGTGAGCTGAATACACACAACACAAAGAAGTTACTCAAAATTCTTCTGTCTAGCATTATATAAAGAAATCCCGTTTCCAACGAAGTCCTCAAAGAGGTCCAAATATCCACTTGCAGACTTTACAAACAGAGTGTTTCCAAACTGCTCTATGAACAGAAAGGTTAAACCCTGTGAGCTGAATGCACACATCACAAAGTAGTTTCTGAGAAAGATTCTGTCTAGTTTCTATACGAAGATATTTCCTTTTCTAACATTGGCCTCAAATCGCTTGAAATCTCAAATTCCAAATTCCAGAAAAAGACAGTTTCAAACCTGCAGTGTGTAAGGAAAGGTTCAAATCTGTGAGTTGAATACACACAACACAAAGAAGTTACTGAGAATTCTTCTGTCTAGCATTATATGAAGAAATCCCGTTTCCAACGAAGGCCTCAAGGTGGAGCAAATATCCACTTGTAGACTTTAGAAACAGAGTGTTTCCAAACTGCTCTATGAACAGAAAAGTTAAACTCTGTGAGCTGAACGCACACATTACAAAGTTGTTTCTGAGAATGATTCTGTCTAGTTTTTATACCAAGATATTTCGTTTTCTAACATTGGCCTAAAATCGCTTGAAATCTCCAATTGCAATTTCCACAAAAAGAGAGTTTCAAATCTGCTCTGTCCAAAGAAAGGTTCAACTCTGTGAGCTGAATACACACAACACAAAGAAGTTACTGAAAATTCTTCTGTCTAGCATTATATGAAGAAATACCGTTTCCAACGAAGTCCTCAAAGAGTTCCAAATATCCACTTGCAGACTTTACAAACAGAGTGTTTCCAAACTGCTCTATGAACAGAAAGGTTAAACTCTGTGAGCTGAATGCACACATCACATAGTAGTTTCTGAGAATGATTCTGTCTAGTTTTTATAGGAAGATACTTCCTTTTCTAACATTGGCCTAAAATCGCTTGAAATCTCCAATTGCAATTTCCACAAAAAGAGAGTTTCAAATCTGATCTGTCCAAAGAAAGGTTCAACTCTGTGAGCTGAATACACACAACACAAAGAAGTTACTGAAAATTCTTCTGTCTAGCATTATATGAAGAAATCCCGTTTCCAACGAAGTCCTCAAAGAGGTCCAAATATCCACTTGCAGACTTTACAAACAGAGTGTTTCCAAACTGCTCTATGAACAGAAAGGTTAAACTCTGTGAGCTGAATGCACACATCACATAGTAGTTTCTGAGAATGATTCTATCTAGTTTCTATACGAAGATATTTCCTTTTCTAACATTGGCCTCAAATCGCTTGAAATCTCAAATTCCAAATTCCAGAAAAAGACAGTTTCAAACCTGCAGTGTGTAAGGAAAGGTTCAAATCTGTGAGTTGAATACACACAACACAAAGAAGTTACTGAGAATTCTTCTGTCTAGTATTATATGAAGAAATCCCTTTTCCAACGAAGGCCTCAACGTGGTGCAAATATCCACTTGTAGACTTTAGAAACAGAGTGTTTCCAAACTGGTCTATGAACAGAAAAGTTAAACTCTGTGAGCTGAACGCACACATCACAAAGTTGTTTCTGAGAATGATTCTGTCTAGTTTTTATACCAAGATATTTCCTTTTCTAACATTGGCCTAAAATCGCTTGAAATCTCCAATTGCAATTTCCACAAAAAGAGAGTTTCAAATCTGCTCTGTCCAAAGAAAGGTTCAACTCTGTGAGCTGAATACACACAACACAAAGAAGTTACTGAAAATTCTTCTGTCTAGCATTATATGAAGAAATCCCGTTTCCAACGAAGGCCTCAAAGAGTTCCAAATATCCACTTGCAGACTATACAAACAGAGTGTTTCCAAACTGCTGTATGAACAGAAAGGTTAAACTCTGTGAGCTGAATGCACACATCACATAGTAATTTCTGAGAATGATTCTGTCTAGTTTTTATACGAAGATAATTCCTTTTCTAACATTGGCCTAAAATCGCTTGAAATCTCCAATTGCAATTTCCCCAAAAAGAGAGTTTCAAATCTGCTCTGTCCAAAGAAAGGTTCAACTCTGTGAGCTGAATACACACAACACAAAGAAGTTACTGAAAATTCTTCTGTCTAGCATTATATGAAGAAATCCCGTTTCCAACGAAGTCCTCAAAGAGGTCCAAATATCCCCTTGCAGACTTTACAAACAGAGTGTTTCCAAACTGCTCTATGAACAGAAAGGTTAAACTCTGTGAGCTGAATGCACACATCACATAGTAGTTTCTGAGAATGATTCTGTCTAGTTTCTATACGAAGATATTTCCTTTTCTAACATTGGCCTCAAATCGCTTGAAATCTCAAATTCCAAATTCCAGAAAAAGACAGTTACAAACCTGCAGTGTGTAAGGAAAGGTTCAAATCTGTGAGTTGAATACACACAACACAAAGAAGTTACTGAGAATTCTTCTGTCTAGCATTATATGAAGAAATCCCGTTTCCAACGAAGGCCTCAAAGTGGTGCAAATATCCACTTGTAGACTTTAGAAACAGAGTGTTTCCAAACTGCTCTATGAACAGAAAAGTTAAACTCTGTGAGCTGAACGCACACATCACAAAGTTGTTTCTGAGAATGATTCTGTCTAGTTTTTATACCAAGATATTTCTTTTTCTAACATTGGCCTAAAATCGCTTGAAATCTCCAATTGCAATTTCCACAAAAAGAGAGTTTCAAATCTGCTCTGTCCAAAGAAAAGTTCAACTCTGTGAGCTGAATACACACAACACAAAGAAGTTACTGAAAATTCTTCTGTCTAGCATTATATGAAGAAATCCCGTTTCCAACGAAGGCCTCAAAGAGTTCCAAATATCCACTTGCAGACTTTACAAACAGAGTGTTTCCAAACTGCTGTATGAACAGAAAGGTCAAACTCTGTGAGCTGAATGCACACATCACATAGTAGTTTCTGAGAATGATTCTGTCTAGTTTTTATACCAAGATATTTCCTTTTCTCACATTGGCCTCAAATCGCTTGAAATCTCCAATTGCAATTTCCACAAAAAGAGAGTTTCAAATCTGCTCTGTCCAAAGAAAGGTTCAACTCTGTGAGCTGAATACACACAACACAAAGAAGTTACTCAAAATTCTTCTGTCTAGCATTATATAAAGAAATCCCGTTTCCAACGAAATCCTCAAAGAGGTCCAAATATCCCCTTGCAGACTTTACAAACAGAGTGTTTCCAAACTGCTCTATGAACAGAAAGGTTAAACTCTGTGAGCTGAATGCACACATCACAAAGTAGTTTCTGAGAATGATTCTGTCTAGTTTCTATACGAAGATATTTCCTTTTCTAAAATTGTCCTCAAATCGCTTGAAATCTCAAATTCCAAATTCCAGAAAAAGACAGTTTCAAACCCGCAGTGTGTAAGGAAAGGTTCAAATCTGTGAGTTGAATACACACAACACAAAGAAGTTACTGAGAATTCTTCTGTGTACCATTATATGAAGAAATACCGTCTCCAACGAAGGCCTCAAAGTGGAGCAAATATCCACTTGTAGACTTTAGAAACAGAGTGTTTCCAAACTGCTCTATGAACAGAAAAGTTAAACTCTGTGAGCTGAACGCACACATCACAAAGTTGTTTCTGAGAATGATTCTGTCTAGTTTTTATACCAAGATATTTCGTTTTCTAACATTGGCCTAAAATCGCTTGAAATCTCCAATTGCAATTTCCACAAAAAGAGAGTTTCAAATCTGCTCTGTCCAAAGAAAGGTTCAACTCTGTGAGCTAAATACACACAACACAAAAAGTTACTGAAAATTCTTCTGTCTAGCATTATATGAAGAAATACCGTTTCCAACGAAGTCCTCAAAGAGTTCCAAATATCCACTTGCAGACTTTACAAACAGAGTGTTTCCAAACTGCTGTATGAACAGAAAGGTTAAACTCTGTGAGCTGAATGCACACATCACATAGTAGTTTCTGAGAATGATTCTGCCTAGTTTTTATACGAAGATACTTCCTTTTCTAACATTGGCCTAAAATCGCTTGAAATCTCCAATTGCAATTTCCACAAAAGAGAGTTTCAAATCTGCTCTGTCCAAAGAAAGGTTCAACTCTGTGAGCTGAATACACACAACACAAAGAAGTTACTGAAAATTCTTCTGTCTAGCATTATATGAAGAAATCCCGTTTCCAACGAAGTCCTCAAAGAGGTCCTAATATCCACTTGCAGACTTTACAAACAGAGTGTTTCCAAACTGCTCTATGAACAGAAAGGTTAAACTCTGTGAGCTGAATGCACACATCACATAGTGGTTTCTGAGAATGATTCTGTCTAGTTTTTATACCAAGATATTTCCTTTTCTAACATTGTCCTGAAATCGCTTGAAATCTCCAATTTCAAATTCCAGAAAAAGAGAGTTTCAAATCTGCTCTGTGCAAAGAAAGGTTCAACTCTGTGAGCTGAATACACACAACACAAAGAAGTTACTGAAAATTCTTCTGTCTAGCATTATATGAAGAAATCCCGTTTCCAACGAAGGCCTCAAAGAGTTCCAAATATCCACTTGCAGACTTTACAAACAGTGTTTCCAAACTGCTGTACGAAGAGAAAGGTTAAACTCTGTGAGCTGAATGCACACATCACATAGTAGTTTCTGAGAATCATTCTGTCTAGTTTTTATAGCAAGATATTTCCTTTTCTAACATTGGCCTCAAATCGCTTGAAATCACCAATTGTAATTTCCACAAAAAGAGAGTTTCAAATCTGCTCTGTCGAAAGAAAGGTTCAACTTTGTGAGCTGAATACACACAACACAAAGAAGTTACTCAAAATTCTTCTGTCTAGCATTATATAAAGAAATCCCGTTTCCAACGAAGTCCTCAAAGAGGTCCAAATATCCACTTGCAGACGTTACAAACAGAGTGTTTCCAAACTGCTCTATGAACAGAAAGGTTAAACCCTGTGAGCTGAATGCACACATCACAAAGTAGTTTCTGAGAAAGATTCTGTCTAGTTTCTATACGAAGATATTTCCTTTTCTAACATTGGCCTCAAATCGCTTGAAATCTCAAATTCCAAATTCCAGAAAAAGACAGTTTCAAACCTGCAGTGTGTAAGGAAAGGTTCAAATCTGTGAGTTGAATACACACAACACAAAGAAGTTACTGAGAATTCTTCTGTGTACCATTATATGAAGAAATACCGTCTCCAACGAAGGCCTCAAAGTGGAGCAAATATCCACTTGTAGACTTTAGAAACAGAGTGTTTCCAAACTGCTCTATGAACAGAAAAGTTAAACTCTGTGAGCTGAACGCACACATCACAAAGTTGTTTCTGAGAATGATTCTGTCTAGTTTTTATACCAAGATATTTCGTTTTCTAACATTGGCCTAAAATCGCTTGAAATCTCCAATTGCAATTTCCACAAAAAGAGAGTTTCAAATCTGCTCTGTCCAAAGAAAGGTTCAACTCTGTGAGCTGAATACACACAACACAAAGAAGTTACTGAAAATTCTTCTGTCTAGCATTATATGAAGAAATACCGTTTCCAACGAAGTCCTCAAAGAGTTCCAAATATCCACTTGCAGACTTTACAAACAGAGTGTTTCCAAACTGCTGTATGAACAGAAAGGTTAACCTCTGTGAGCTGAATGCACACATCACATAGTAGTTTCTGAGAATGATTCTGCCTAGTTTTTATACGAAGATACTTCCTTTTCTAACATTGGCCTAAAATCGCTTGAAATCTCCAATTGCAATTTCCACAAAAAGAGAGTTTCAAATCTGCTCTGTCCAAAGAAAGGTTCAACTCTGTGAGCTGAATACACAAAACACAAAGAAGTTACTGAAAATTCTTCTGTCTAGCATTATATGAAGAAATCCCGTTTCCAACGAAGTCCTCAAAGAGTTCCAAATATCCACTTGCAGACTTTACAAACAGAGTGTTTCCAAACTGCTCTATGAACAGAAAGGTTAAACTCTGTGAGCTGAATGCACACATCACATAGTGGTTTCTGAGAATGATTCTGTCTAGTTTTTATACGAAGATATTTCCTTTTCTAACATTGTCCTGAAATCGCTTGAAATCTCCAATTTCAAATTCCAGAAAAAGAGAGTTTCAAATCTGCTCTGTGCAAAGAAAGGTTCAACTCTGTGAGCTGAATACACACAACACAAAGAAGTTACTGAAAATTCTTCTGTCTTCCATTATATGAAGGAATCCCGTTTCCAACGAAGGCCTCAAAGAGTTCCAAATATCCACTTGCAGACTTTACAAACAGTGTTTCCAAACTGCTGTATGAACAGAAAGGTTAAACTCTGTGAGCTGAATGCACACATCACATAGTAGTTTCTGAGAATCATTCTGTCTAGTTTTTATACCAAGATATTTCCTTTTCTAACATTGGCCTCAAATCGCTTGAAATCTCCAATTGCAATTTCCACAAAAACAGAGTTTCAAATCTGCTCTGTCCAAAGAAAGGTTCAACTCTGTGAGCTGAATACACACAACACAAAGAAGTTACTCAAAATTCTTCTGTCTAGCATTATATAAAGAAATCCCGTTTCCAACGAAGTCCTCAAAGAGGTCCAAATATCCACTTGCAGACTTTACGAACAGAGTGTTTCCAAACTGCTCTATGAACAGAAAGGTTAAACTCTGTGAGCTCAATGCACACATCACAAAGTAGTTTCTGAGAGTGATTCTGTCTAGTTTCTATACGAAGATATTTCCTTTTCTAACATTGGCCTGAAATCGCTTGAAATCTCAAATTCCAAATTCCAGAAAAAGACAGTTTCAAACCTGCACTGTGTAAGGAAAGATTCAAATCTGTGAGTTGAATACACACAACACAAAGAAGTTACTGAGAATTCTTCTGTCTATCATTATATGAAGAAATCCCTTTTCCAACGAAGGCCTCAAAGTGGTGCAAATTTCCACTTGTAGACTTTAGAAACAGAGTGTTTCCAAACTGCTCTATGAACAGAAAAGTTAAACTCTGTGAGCTGAACGCACACATCACAAAGTTGTTTCTGAGAATGATTCTGTCTAGTTTTTATACCAAGATATTTCGTTTTCTAACATTGGCCTAAAATCGCTTGAAATCTCCAATTGCAATTTCCACAAAAAGAGAGTTTCAAATCTGCTCTGTCCAAAGAAAAGTTCAGCTCTGTGAGCTGAATACACACAACACAAAGAAGTTACTGAAAATTCTTCTGTCTAGCATTATATGAAGAAATCCCGTTTCCAACGAAGGCCTCAAAGAGTTCCAAATATCCACTTGCAGACTTTACAAACAGAGTGTTTCCAAACTGCTGTATGAACAGAAAGGTTAAACCCTGTGAGCTGAATGCACACATCACATAGTAGTTTCTGAGAATGATTCTGTCTAGTTTTTATACCAAGATATTTCCTTTTCTCACATTGGCCTCAAATCGCTTGAAATCTCCAATTGCAATTTCCACAAAAAGAGAGTTTCAAATCTGCTCTGTCCAAAGAAAGGTTCAACTCCGTGAGCTGAATACACACAACACAAAGAAGTTACTGAAAATTCTTCTGTCTAGCATTATATAAAGAAATCCCGTTTCCAACGAAGTCCTCAAAGAGGTCCAAATATCCACTTGCAGACTTTACAAACAGAGTGTTTCCAAACTGCTCTATGAACAGAAAGGTTAAACTCTGTGAGCTGAATGCACACATCACATAGTAGTTTCTGAGAATGATTCTGTCTAGTTTCTATACGAAGATATTTCCTTTTCTAACATTGGCCTCAAATCGCTTGAAATCTCCAATTGCAATTTCCACAAAAAGAGAGTTTCAAATCTGCTCTGTCCAAAGAAAGGTTGAACTCTGTGAGCTGAATACACACAACACAAAGAAGTTACTCAAAATTCTTCTGTCTAGCATTATATAAAGAAATCCCGTTTCCAACGAAGTCCTCAAAGAGGTCCAAATATCCACTTGCAGACTTTACAAACAGAGTGTTTCCAAACTGCTCTATGAACAGAAAGGTTAAACTCTGTGAGCTGAATGCACACATCACATAGTAGTTTCTGAGAATGATTCTGTCTAGTTTCTATACGAAGATATTTCCTTTTCTAACATTGGCCTCAAATCGCTTGAAATCTCAAATTCCAAATTCCAGAAAAAGACAGTTTCAAACCTGCAGTGTGTAAGGAAAGGTTCAAATCTGTGAGTTGAATACACACAACACAAAGAAGTTACTGAGAATTCTTCTGTCTAGCATTATATGAAGAAATACCGTCTCCAACGAAGGCCTCAAAGTGGTGCAAATATCCACTTGTAGACTTTAGAAACAGAGTGTTTCCAAACTGCTCTATGAACAGAAAAGTTAAACTCTGTGAGTTGAACGCACACATCACAAAGTACTTTCTGAGAATGATTCTGTCTAGTTTTTATACCAAGATATTTCGTTTTCTAACATTGGCCTAAAATCGCTTGAAATCTCCAATTTCAATTTCCACAAAAAGAGAGTTTCAAATCTGCTCTGTCCAAAGAAAAGTTCAACTCTGTGAGCTGAATACACACAACACAAAGAAGTTACTGAAAATTCTTCTTTCTAGCATTATATGAAGAAATCCCGTTTCCAACGAAGGCCTCAAAGAGGTCCAAATATCCACTTGCAGACTTTACAAACAGAGTGTTTCCAAACTGCTGTATGAACAGAAAGGTTAAACTCTGTGAGCTGAATGCACACATCACATAGTAGTTTCTGAGAATGATTCTGTCTAGTTTCTATACGAAGATATTTCCTTTTCTAACATTGGCCTCAAATCGCTTGAAATCTCCAATTGCAATTTCCACAAAAAGAGAGTTTCAAATCTGCTCTGTCCAAAGAAAGGTTCAACTCTGTGAGCTGAATACACACAACACAAAGAAGTTACTGAAAATTCTTCTGTCTAGCATTATATGAAGAAATCCCGTTTCCAACGAAGTCCTCAAAGAGGTCCAAATATCCACTTGCAGACTTTACAAACAGAGTGTTTCCAAACTGCTCTATGAACAGAAAGGTTAAACTCTGTGAGCTGAATGCACACATCACATAGTGGTTTCTGAGAATGATTCTGTCTAGTTTTTATACCAAGATATTTCCTTTTCTAACATTGTCCTGAAATCGCTTGAAATCTCCAATTTCAAATTCCAGAAAAAGAGAGTTTCAAATCTGCTCTGTGCAAAGAAAGGTTCAACTCTGTGAGCTGAATACACACAACACAAAGAAGTTACTGAAAATTCTTCTGTCTAGCATTATATGAAGAAATCCCGTTTCCAACGAAGGCCTCAAAGAGTTCCAAATATCCACTTGCAGACTTTACAAACAGTGTTTCCAAACTGCTGTACGAACAGAAAGGTTAAACTCTGTGAGCTGAATGCACACATCACATAGTAGTTTCTGAGAATCATTCTGTCTAGTTTTTATAGCAAGATATTTCCTTTTCTAACATTGGCCTCAAATCGCTTGAAATCACCAATTGTAATTTCCACAAAAAGAGAGTTTCAAATCTGCTCTGTCGAAAGAAAGGTTCAACTCTGTGAGCTGAATACACACAACACAAAGAAGTTACTCAAAATTCTTCTGTCTAGCATTATATAAAGAAATCCCGTTTCCAACGAAGTCCTCAAAGAGGTCCAAATATCCACTTGCAGACGTTACAAACAGAGTGTTTCCAAACTGCTCTATGAACAGAAAGGTTAAACCCTGTGAGCTGAATGCACACATCACAAAGTAGTTTCTGAGAAAGATTCTGTCTAGTTTCTATACGAAGATATTTCCTTTTCTAACATTGGCCTCAAATCGCTTGAAATCTCAAATTCCAAATTCCAGAAAAAGACAGTTTCAAACCTGCAGTGTGTAAGGAAAGGTTCAAATCTGTGAGTTGAATACACACAACACAAAGAAGTTACTGAGAATTCTTCTGTGTACCATTATATGAAGAAATACCGTCTCCAACGAAGGCCTCAAAGTGGAGCAAATATCCACTTGTAGACTTTAGAAACAGAGTGTTTCCAAACTGCTCTATGAACAGAAAAGTTAAACTCTGTGAGCTGAACGCACACATCACAAAGTTGTTTCTGAGAATGATTCTGTCTAGTTTTTATACCAAGATATTTCGTTTTCTAACATTGGCCTAAAATCGCTTGAAATCTCCAATTGCAATTTCCACAAAAAGAGAGTTTCAAATCTGCTCTGTCCAAAGAAAGGTTCAACTCTGTGAGCTGAATACACACAACACAAAGAAGTTACTGAAAATTCTTCTGTCTAGCATTATATGAAGAAATACCGTTTCCAACGAAGTCCTCAAAGAGTTCCAAATATCCACTTGCAGACTTTACAAACAGAGTGTTTCCAAACTGCTGTATGAACAGAAAGGTTAACCTCTGTGAGCTGAATGCACACATCACATAGTAGTTTCTGAGAATGATTCTGCCTAGTTTTTATACGAAGATACTTCCTTTTCTAACATTGGCCTAAAATCGCTTGAAATCTCCAATTGCAATTTCCACAAAAAGAGAGTTTCAAATCTGCTCTGTCCAAAGAAAGGTTCAACTCTGTGAGCTGAATACACAAAACACAAAGAAGTTACTGAAAATTCTTCTGTCTAGCATTATATGAAGAAATCCCGTTTCCAACGAAGTCCTCAAAGAGTTCCAAATATCCACTTGCAGACTTTACAAACAGAGTGTTTCCAAACTGCTCTATGAACAGAAAGGTTAAACTCTGTGAGCTGAATGCACACATCACATAGTGGTTTCTGAGAATGATTCTGTCTAGTTTTTATACGAAGATATTTCCTTTTCTAACATTGTCCTGAAATCGCTTGAAATCTCCAATTTCAAATTCCAGAAAAAGAGAGTTTCAAATCTGCTCTGTCCAAAGAAAGGTTCAACTCTGTGAGCTGAATACACACAACACAAAGAAGTTACTGAAAATTCTTCTGTCTTCCATTATATGAAGGAATCCCGTTTCCAACGAAGGCCTCAAAGAGTTCCAAATATCCACTTGCAGACTTTACAAACAGTGTTTCCAAACTGCTGTATGAACAGAAAGGTTAAACTCTGTGAGCTGAATGCACACATCACATAGTAGTTTCTGAGAATCATTCTTTCTAGTTTTTATACCAAGATATTTCCTTTTCTAACATTGGCCTCAAATCGCTTGAAATCTCCAATTGCAATTTCCACAAAAACAGAGTTTCAAATCTGCTCTGTCCAAAGAAAGGTTCAACTCTGTGAGCTGAATACACACAACACAAAGAAGTTACTCAAAATTCTTCTGTCTAGCATTATATAAAGAAATCCCGTTTCCAACGAAGTCCTCAAAGAGGTCCAAATATCCACTTGCAGACTTTACGAACAGAGTGTTTCCAAACTGCTCTATGAACAGAAAGGTTAAACTCTGTGAGCTCAATGCACACATCACAAAGTAGTTTCTGAGAGTGATTCTGTCTAGTTTCTATACGAAGATATTTCCTTTTCTAACATTGGCCTGAAATCGCTTGAAATCTCAAATTCCAAATTCCAGAAAAAGACAGTTTCAAACCTGCACTGTGTAAGGAAAGATTCAAATCTGTGAGTTGAATACACACAACACAAAGAAGTTACTGAGAATTCTTCTGTCTATCATTATATGAAGAAATCCCTTTTCCAACGAAGGCCTCAAAGTGGTGCAAATTTCCACTTGTAGACTTTAGAAACAGAGTGTTTCCAAACTGCTCTATGAACAGAAAAGTTAAACTCTGTGAGCTGAACGCACACATCACAAAGTTGTTTCTGAGAATGATTCTGTCTAGTTTTTATACCAAGATATTTCGTTTTCTAACATTGGCCTAAAATCGCTTGAAATCTCCAATTGCAATTTCCACAATAAGAGAGTTTCAAATCTGCTCTGTCCAAAGAAAAGTTCAGCTCTGTGAGCTGAATACACACAACACAAAGAAGTTACTGAAAATTCTTCTGTCTAGCATTATATGAAGAAATCCCGTTTCCAACGAAGGCCTCAAAGAGTTCCAAATATCCACTTGCAGACTTTACAAACAGAGTGTTTCCAAACTGCTGTATGAACAGAAAGGTTAAACCCTGTGAGCTGAATGCACACATCACATAGTAGTTTCTGAGAATGATTCTGTCTAGTTTTTATACCAAGATATTTCCTTTTCTCACATTGGCCTCAAATCGCTTGAAATCTCCAATTGCAATTTCCACAAAAAGAGAGTTTCAAATCTGCTCTGTCCAAAGAAAGGTTCAACTCCGTGAGCTGAATACACACAACACAAAGAAGTTACTGAAAATTCTTCTGTCTAGCATTATATAAAGAAATCCCGTTTCCAACGAAGTCCTCAAAGAGGTCCAAATATCCACTTGCAGACTTTACAAACAGAGTGTTTCCAAACTGCTCTATGAACAGAAAGGTTAAACTCTGTGAGCTGAATGCACACATCACATAGTAGTTTCTGAGAATGATTCTGTCTAGTTTCTATACGAAGATATTTCCTTTTCTAACATTGGCCTCAAATCGCTTGAAATCTCCAATTGCAATTTCCACAAAAAGAGAGTTTCAAATCTGCTCTGTCCAAAGAAAGGTTGAACTCTGTGAGCTGAATACACACAACACAAAGAAGTTACTCAAAATTCTTCTGTCTAGCATTATATAAAGAAATCCCGTTTCCAACGAAGTCCTCAAAGAGGTCCAAATATCCACTTGCAGACTTTACAAACAGAGTGTTTCCAAACTGCTCTATGAACAGAAAGGTTAAACTCTGTGAGCTGAATGCACACATCACATAGTAGTTTCTGAGAATGATTCTGTCTAGTTTCTATACGAAGATATTTCCTTTTCTAACATTGGCCTCAAATCGCTTGAAATCTCAAATTCCAAATTCCAGAAAAAGACAGTTTCAAACCTGCAGTGTGTAAGGAAAGGTTCAAATCTGTGAGTTGAATACACACAACACAAAGAAGTTACTGAGAATTCTTCTGTCTAGCATTATATGAAGAAATCCCTTTTCCAACGAAGGCCTCAAAGTGGTGCAAATATCCACTTGTAGACTTTAGAAACAGAGTGTTTCCAAACTGCTCTATGAACAGAAAAGTTAAACTCTGTGAGTTGAACGCACACATCACAAAGTACTTTCTGAGAATGATTCTGTCTAGTTTTTATACCAAGATATTTCGTTTTCTAACATTGGCCTAAAATCGCTTGAAATCTCCAATTTCAATTTCCACAAAAAGAGAGTTTCAAATCTGCTCTGTCCAAAGAAAAGTTCAACTCTGTGAGCTGAATACACACAACACAAAGAAGTTACTGAAAATTCTTCTTTCTAGCATTATATGAAGAAATCCCGTTTCCAACGAAGGCCTCAAAGAGGTCCAAATATCCACTTGCAGACTTTACAAACAGAGTGTTTCCAAACTGCTGTATGAACAGAAAGGTTAAACTCTGTGAGCTGAATGCACACATCACATAGTAGTTTCTGAGAATGATTCTGTCTAGTTTCTATACGAAGATATTTCCTTTTCTAACATTGGCCTCAAATCGCTTGAAATCTCCAATTGCAATTTCCACAAAAAGAGAGTTTCAAATCTGCTCTGTCCAAAGAAAGGTTCAACTCTGTGAGCTGAATACACACAACACAAAGAAGTTACTCAAAATTCTTCTGTCTAGCATTATATAAAGAAATCCCATTTCCAACGAAGTCCTCAAAGAGGTCCAAATATCCACTTGCAGACTTTACAAACAGAGTGTTTCCAAACTGCTCTATGAACAGAAAGGTTAAACTCTGTGAGCTGAATGCACACATCACATAGTAGTTTCTGAGAATGATTCTGTCTAGTTTCTATACGAAGATATTTCCTTTTCTAACATTGGCCTCAAATCGCTTGAAATCTCAAATTCCAAATTCCAGAAAAAGACAGTTTCAAACCTGCAGTGTGTAAGGAAAGGTTCAAATCTGTGAGTTGAATACACACAACACAAAGAAGTTACTGAGAATTCTTCTGTCTAGCATTATATGAAGAAATCCCTTTTCCAACGAAGGCCTCAAAGTGGTGCAAATATCCACTTGTAGACTTTAGAAACAGAGTGTTTCCAAACTGCTCTATGAACAGAAAAGTTAAACTCTGTGAGTTGAACGCACACATCACAAAGTACTTTCTGAGAATGATTCTGTCTAGTTTCTATACGAAGATATTTCGTTTTCTAACATTGGCCTAAAATCGCTTGAAATCTCCAATTTCAATTTCCACAAAAAGAGAGTTTCAAATCTGCTCTGTCCAAAGAAAAGTTCAACTCTGTGAGCTGAATACACACAACACAAAGAAGTTACTGAAAATTCTTCTGTCTAGCATTATATGAAGAAATCCCGTTTCCAACGAAGGCCTCAAAGAGTTCCAAATATCCACTTGCAGACTTTACAAACAGAGTGTTTCCAAACTGCTGTATGAAAAGAAAGGTTAAACTCTGTGAGCTGAATGCACACATCACATAGTAGTTTCTGAGAATGATTCTGTCTAGTTTTTATACCAAGATATTTCCTTTTCTCACATTGGCCTCAAATCGCTTGAAATCTCCATTTGCAATTTCCACAAAAAGAGAGTTCCAAATCTGCTATGTCCAAAGAAAGGTTCAACTCTGTGAGCTGAATACACACAACACAAAGAAGTTACTCAAAATTCTTCTGTCTGGCATTATATAAAGAAATCCCGTTTCCAACGAAATCCTCAAAGAGGTCCAAATATCCCCTTGCAGACTTTACAAACAGAGTGTTTCCAAACTGCTCTATGAACAGAAAGGTTAAACTCTGTGAGCTCAATGCACACATCACATAGTAGTTTCTGAGAATGATTTTGTCTAGTTTCTATACGAAGATATTTCCTTTTCTAACATTGTCCTCAAATCCCTTGAAATCTCAAATTCCAAACTCCAGAAAAAGACAGTTTCAAACCCGCAGTGTGTAAGGAAAGGTTCAAATCTGTGAGTTGAATACACACAACACAAAGAAGTTACTGAGAATTCTTCTGTCTAGCATTATATGAAGAAATCCCGTTTCCAACGAAGGCCTCAAAGTGGTGCAAATATCCACTTGTAGACTTTAGAAACAGAGTGTTTCCAAACTGCTCTATGAACAGAAAAGTTAAACTCTGTGAGCTGAACTCACACATCACAAAGTTGTTTCTGAGAATGATTCTGTCTAGTTTTTATACCAAGAGATTTCGTTTTCTAACATTGGCCTAAAATCGCTTGAAATCTCCAATTGCAATTTCAACAAAAAGAGAGTTTCAAATCTGCTCTGTCCAAAGAAAGGTTCAACTCTGTGAGCTGAATACACACAACACAAAGAAGTTACTGAAAATTCTTCTGTCTAGCATTATATGAAGAAATCCCGTTTCCAACGAAGTCCTCAAAGAGGTCCAAATATCCACTTGCAGACTTTACAAACAGAGTGTTTCCAAACTGCTCTATGAACAGAAAGGTTAAACTCTGTGAGCTGAATGCACACATCACATAGTGGTTTCTGAGAATGATTCTGTCTAGTTTTTATACCAAGATATTTCCTTTTCTAACATTGTCCTGAAATCGCTTGAAATCTCCAATTTCAAATTCCAGAAAAAGAGAGTTTCAAATCTGCTCTGTGCAAAGAAAGGTTCAACTCTGTGAGCTGAATACACACAACACAAAGAAGTTACTGAAAATTCTTCTGTCTAGCATTATATGAAGAAATCCCGTTTCCAACGAAGGCCTCAAAGAGTTCCAAATATCCATTTGCAGACTATACAAACAGAGTGTTTCCAAACTGCTGTATGAACAGAAAGTTTAAACTCTGTGAGCTGAATGCACACATCACATAGTAATTTCTGAGAATGATTCTGTCTAGTTTTTATACGAAGATAATTCCTTTTCTAACATTGGCCTAAAATCGCTTGAAATCTCCAATTGCAATTTCCACAAAAAGAGAGTTTCAAATCTGCTCTGTCCAAAGAAAGGTTCAACTCTGTGAGCTGAATACACACAACACAAAGAAGTTACTGAAAATTCTTCTGTCTAGCATTATATGAAGAAATCCCGTTTCCAACGAAGTCCTCAAAGAGGTCCAAATATCCCCTTGCAGACTTTACAAACAGAGTGTTTCCAAACTGCTCTATGAACAGAAATTTTAAACTCTGTGAGCTGAATGCACACATCACATAGTAGTTTCTGAGAATGATTCTGTCTAGTTTTTATACGAAGATATTTCCTTTTCTAACGTTGGCCTAAAATCGCTTGAAATCTCCAATTGCAATTTCCACAAAAACAGAGTTTCAAATCTGCTCTGTCCAAAGAAAGGTTCAACTCTGTGAGCTGAATACACACAACACAAAGAAGTTACTCAAAATTCTTCTGTCTAGCATTATATAAAGAAATCCCGTTTCCAACGAAGTCCTCAAAGAGGTCCAAATATCCACTTGCAGACTTTACAAACAGAGTGTTTCCAAACTGCTCTATGAACAGAAAGGTTAAACTCTGTGAGCTGAATGCACACATCACATAGTAGTTTCTGAGAATGATTCTGTCTAGTTTCTATACGAAGATATTTCCTTTTCTAACATTGGCCTCAAATCGCTTGAAATCTCAAATTCCAAATTCCAGAAAAAGACAGTTTCAAACCTGCAGTGTGTAAGGAAAGGTTCAAATCTGTGAGTTGAATACACACAACACAAAGAAGTTACTGAGAATTCTTCTGTCTAGCATTATATGAAGAAATCCCGTTTCCAACGAAGGCCTCAAAGTGGTGCAAATATCCACTTGTAGACTTTAGAAACAGAGTGTTTCCAAACTGTTCTATGAACAGAAAAGTTAAATTCTGTGAGCTGAACGCACACATCACAAAGTTGTTTCTGAGAATGATTCTGTCTAGTTTTTATACCAAGATATTTCGTTTTCTAACATTGGCCTAAAATCGCTTGAAATCTCCAATTGCAATTTCCACAAAAAGAGAGTTTCAAATCTGCTCTGTCCAAAGAAAAGTTCAACTCTGTGAGCTGAATACACACAACACAAAGAAGTTACTGAAAATTCTTCTGTCTAGCATTATATGAAGAAATCCCGTTTCCAACGAAGTCCTCAAAGAGGTCCAAATATCCACTTGCAGACTTTACAAACAGAGTGTTTCCAAACTGCTCTATGAACAGAAAGGTTAAACTCTGTGAGCTGAATGCACACATCACATAGTAGTTTCTGAGAATGATTCTGTCTAGTTTTTATACGAAGATATTTCCTTTTCTAACATTGGCCTAAAATCGCTTGAAATCTCCAATTGCAATTTCCACAAAAAGAGAGTTTCAAATCTGCTCTGTCCAAAGAAAGGTTCAACTCTGTGAGCTGAATACACAAAACACAAAGAAGTTACTGAAAATTCTTCTGTCTAGCATTATATGAAGAAATCCCGTTTCCAACGAAGTCCTCAAAGAGTTCCAAATATCCACTTGCAGACTTTACAAACAGAGTGTTTCCAAACTGCTCTATGAACAGAAAGGTTAAACTCTGTGAGCTGAATGCACACATCACATAGTGGTTTCTGAGAATGATTCTGTCTAGTTTTTATACGAAGATATTTCCTTTTCTAACATTGTCCTGAAATCGCTTGAAATCTCCAATTTCAAATTCCAGAAAAAGAGAGTTTCAAATCTGCTCTGTGCAAAGAAAGGTTCAACTCTGTGAGCTGAATACACACAACACAAAGAAGTTACTGAAAATTCTTCTGTCTTCCATTATATGAAGGAATCCCGTTTCCAACGAAGGCCTCAAAGAGTTCCAAATATCCACTTGCAGACTTTACAAACAGTGTTTCCAAACTGCTGTATGAACAGAAAGGTTAAACTCTGTGAGCTGAATGCACACATCACATAGTAGTTTCTGAGAATCATTCTGTCTAGTTTTTATACCAAGATATTTCCTTTTCTAACATTGGCCTCAAATCGCTTGAAATCTCCAATTGCAATTTCCACAAAAACAGAGTTTCAAATCTGCTCTGTCCAAAGAAAGGTTCAACTCTGTGAGCTGAATACACACAACACAAAGAAGTTACTCAAAATTCTTCTGTCTAGCATTATATAAAGAAATCCCGTTTCCAACGAAGTCCTCAAAGAGGTCCAAATATCCACTTGCAGACTTTACGAACAGAGTGTTTCCAAACTGCTCTATGAACAGAAAGGTTAAACTCTGTGAGCTCAATGCACACATCACAAAGTAGTTTCTGAGAGTGATTCTGTCTAGTTTCTATACGAAGATATTTCCTTTTCTAACATTGGCCTGAAATCGCTTGAAATCTCAAATTCCAAATTCCAGAAAAAGACAGTTTCAAACCTGCACTGTGTAAGGAAAGATTCAAATCTGTGAGTTGAATACACACAACACAAAGAAGTTACTGAGAATTCTTCTGTCTATCATTATATGAAGAAATCCCTTTTCCAACGAAGGCCTCAAAGTGGTGCAAATTTCCACTTGTAGACTTTAGAAACAGAGTGTTTCCAAACTGCTCTATGAACAGAAAAGTTAAACTCTGTGAGCTGAACGCACACATCACAAAGTTGTTTCTGAGAATGATTCTGTCTAGTTTTTATACCAAGATATTTCGTTTTCTAACATTGGCCTAAAATCGCTTGAAATCTCCAATTGCAATTTCCACAATAAGAGAGTTTCAAATCTGCTCTGTCCAAAGAAAAGTTCAGCTCTGTGAGCTGAATACACACAACACAAAGAAGTTACTGAAAATTCTTCTGTCTAGCATTATATGAAGAAATCCCGTTTCCAACGAAGGCCTCAAAGAGTTCCAAATATCCACTTGCAGACTTTACAAACAGAGTGTTTCCAAACTGCTGTATGAACAGAAAGGTTAAACCCTGTGAGCTGAATGCACACATCACATAGTAGTTTCTGAGAATGATTCTGTCTAGTTTTTATACCAAGATATTTCCTTTTCTCACATTGGCCTCAAATCGCTTGAAATCTCCAATTGCAATTTCCACAAAAAGAGAGTTTCAAATCTGCTCTGTCCAAAGAAAGGTTCAACTCCGTGAGCTGAATACACACAACACAAAGAAGTTACTGAAAATTCTTCTGTCTAGCATTATATAAAGAAATCCCGTTTCCAACGAAGTCCTCAAAGAGGTCCAAATATCCACTTGCAGACTTTACAAACAGAGTGTTTCCAAACTGCTCTATGAACAGAAAGGTTAAACTCTGTGAGCTGAATGCACACATCACATAGTAGTTTCTGAGAATGATTCTGTCTAGTTTCTATACGAAGATATTTCCTTTTCTAACATTGGCCTCAAATCGCTTGAAATCTCCAATTGCAATTTCCACAAAAAGAGAGTTTCAAATCTGCTCTGTCCAAAGAAAGGTTGAACTCTGTGAGCTGAATACACACAACACAAAGAAGTTACTCAAAATTCTTCTGTCTAGCATTATATAAAGAAATCCCGTTTCCAACGAAGTCCTCAAAGAGGTCCAAATATCCACTTGCAGACTTTACAAACAGAGTGTTTCCAAACTGCTCTATGAACAGAAAGGTTAAACTCTGTGAGCTGAATGCACACATCACATAGTAGTTTCTGAGAATGATTCTGTCTAGTTTCTATACGAAGATATTTCCTTTTCTAACATTGGCCTCAAATCGCTTGAAATCTCAAATTCCAAATTCCAGAAAAAGACAGTTTCAAACCTGCAGTGTGTAAGGAAAGGTTCAAATCTGTGAGTTGAATACACACAACACAAAGAAGTTACTGAGAATTCTTCTGTCTAGCATTATATGAAGAAATCCCTTTTCCAACGAAGGCCTCAAAGTGGTGCAAATATCCACTTGTAGACTTTAGAAACAGAGTGTTTCCAAACTGCTCTATGAACAGAAAAGTTAAACTCTGTGAGTTGAACGCACACATCACAAAGTACTTTCTGAGAATGATTCTGTCTAGTTTTTATACCAAGATATTTCGTTTTCTAACATTGGCCTAAAATCGCTTGAAATCTCCAATTTCAATTTCCACAAAAAGAGAGTTTCAAATCTGCTCTGTCCAAAGAAAAGTTCAACTCTGTGAGCTGAATACACACAACACAAAGAAGTTACTGAAAATTCTTCTTTCTAGCATTATATGAAGAAATCCCGTTTCCAACGAAGGCCTCAAAGAGGTCCAAATATCCACTTGCAGACTTTACAAACAGAGTGTTTCCAAACTGCTGTATGAACAGAAAGGTTAAACTCTGTGAGCTGAATGCACACATCACATAGTAGTTTCTGAGAATGATTCTGTCTAGTTTCTATACGAAGATATTTCCTTTTCTAACATTGGCCTCAAATCGCTTGAAATCTCCAATTGCAATTTCCACAAAAAGAGAGTTTCAAATCTGCTCTGTCCAAAGAAAGGTTCAACTCTGTGAGCTGAATACACACAACACAAAGAAGTTACTCAAAATTCTTCTGTCTAGCATTATATAAAGAAATCCCATTTCCAACGAAGTCCTCAAAGAGGTCCAAATATCCACTTGCAGACTTTACAAACAGAGTGTTTCCAAACTGCTCTATGAACAGAAAGGTTAAACTCTGTGAGCTGAATGCACACATCACATAGTAGTTTCTGAGAATGATTCTGTCTAGTTTCTATACGAAGATATTTCCTTTTCTAACATTGGCCTCAAATCGCTTGAAATCTCAAATTCCAAATTCCAGAAAAAGACAGTTTCAAACCTGCAGTGTGTAAGGAAAGGTTCAAATCTGTGAGTTGAATACACACAACACAAAGAAGTTACTGAGAATTCTTCTGTCTAGCATTATATGAAGAAATCCCTTTTCCAACGAAGGCCTCAAAGTGGTGCAAATATCCACTTGTAGACTTTAGAAACAGAGTGTTTCCAAACTGCTCTATGAACAGAAAAGTTAAACTCTGTGAGTTGAACGCACACATCACAAAGTACTTTCTGAGAATGATTCTGTCTAGTTTCTATACGAAGATATTTCGTTTTCTAACATTGGCCTAAAATCGCTTGAAATCTCCAATTTCAATTTCCACAAAAAGAGAGTTTCAAATCTGCTCTGTCCAAAGAAAAGTTCAACTCTGTGAGCTGAATACACACAACACAAAGAAGTTACTGAAAATTCTTCTGTCTAGCATTATATGAAGAAATCCCGTTTCCAACGAAGGCCTCAAAGAGTTCCAAATATCCACTTGCAGACTTTACAAACAGAGTGTTTCCAAACTGCTGTATGAAAAGAAAGGTTAAACTCTGTGAGCTGAATGCACACATCACATAGTAGTTTCTGAGAATGATTCTGTCTAGTTTTTATACCAAGATATTTCCTTTTCTCACATTGGCCTCAAATCGCTTGAAATCTCCATTTGCAATTTCCACAAAAAGAGAGTTCCAAATCTGCTATGTCCAAAGAAAGGTTCAACTCTGTGAGCTGAATACACACAACACAAAGAAGTTACTCAAAATTCTTCTGTCTGGCATTATATAAAGAAATCCCGTTTCCAACGAAATCCTCAAAGAGGTCCAAATATCCCCTTGCAGACTTTACAAACAGAGTGTTTCCAAACTGCTCTATGAACAGAAAGGTTAAACTCTGTGAGCTCAATGCACACATCACATAGTAGTTTCTGAGAATGATTTTGTCTAGTTTCTATACGAAGATATTTCCTTTTCTAACATTGTCCTCAAATCCCTTGAAATCTCAAATTCCAAACTCCAGAGAAAGACAGTTTCAAACCCGCAGTGTGTAAGGAAAGGTTCAAATCTGTGAGTTGAATACACACAACACAAAGAAGTTACTGAGAATTCTTCTGTCTAGCATTATATGAAGAAATCCCGTTTCCAACGAAGGCCTCAAAGTGGTGCAAATATCCACTTGTAGACTTTAGAAACAGAGTGTTTCCAAACTGCTCTATGAACAGAAAAGTTAAACTCTGTGAGCTGAACTCACACATCACAAAGTTGTTTCTGAGAATGATTCTGTCTAGTTTTTATACCAAGAGATTTCGTTTTCTAACATTGGCCTAAAATCGCTTGAAATCTCCAATTGCAATTTCAACAAAAAGAGAGTTTCAAATCTGCTCTGTCCAAAGAAAGGTTCAACTCTGTGAGCTGAATACACACAACACAAAGAAGTTACTGAAAATTCTTCTGTCTAGCATTATATGAAGAAATCCCGTTTCCAACGAAGTCCTCAAAGAGGTCCAAATATCCACTTGCAGACTTTACAAACAGAGTGTTTCCAAACTGCTCTATGAACAGAAAGGTTAAACTCTGTGAGCTGAATGCACACATCACATAGTGGTTTCTGAGAATGATTCTGTCTAGTTTTTATACCAAGATATTTCCTTTTCTAACATTGTCCTGAAATCGCTTGAAATCTCCAATTTCAAATTCCAGAAAAAGAGAGTTTCAAATCTGCTCTGTGCAAAGAAAGGTTCAACTCTGTGAGCTGAATACACACAACACAAAGAAGTTACTGAAAATTCTTCTGTCTAGCATTATATGAAGAAATCCCGTTTCCAACGAAGGCCTCAAAGAGTTCCAAATATCCATTTGCAGACTATACAAACAGAGTGTTTCCAAACTGCTGTATGAACAGAAAGTTTAAACTCTGTGAGCTGAATGCACACATCACATAGTAATTTCTGAGAATGATTCTGTCTAGTTTTTATACGAAGATAATTCCTTTTCTAACATTGGCCTAAAATCGCTTGAAATCTCCAATTGCAATTTCCCCAAAAAGAGAGTTTCAAATCTGCTCTGTCCAAAGAAAGGTTCAACTCTGTGAGCTGAATACACACAACACAAAGAAGTTACTGAAAATTCTTCTGTCTAGCATTATATGAAGAAATCCCGTTTCCAACGAAGTCCTCAAAGAGGTCCAAATATCCCCTTGCAGACTTTACAAACAGAGTGTTTCCAAACTGCTCTATGAACAGAAATTTTAAACTCTGTGAGCTGAATGCACACATCACATAGTAGTTTCTGAGAATGATTCTGTCTAGTTTTTATACGAAGATATTTCCTTTTCTAACGTTGGCCTAAAATCGCTTGAAATCTCCAATTGCAATTTCCACAAAAACAGAGTTTCAAATCTGCTCTGTCCAAAGAAAGGTTCAACTCTGTGAGCTGAATACACACAACACAAAGAAGTTACTCAAAATTCTTCTGTCTAGCATTATATAAAGAAATCCCGTTTCCAACGAAGTCCTCAAAGAGGTCCAAATATCCACTTGCAGACTTTACAAACAGAGTGTTTCCAAACTGCTCTATGAACAGAAAGGTTAAACTCTGTGAGCTGAATGCACACATCACATAGTAGTTTCTGAGAATGATTCTGTCTAGTTTCTATACGAAGATATTTCCTTTTCTAACATTGGCCTCAAATCGCTTGAAATCTCAAATTCCAAATTCCAGAAAAAGACAGTTTCAAACCTGCAGTGTGTAAGGAAAGGTTCAAATCTGTGAGTTGAATACACACAACACAAAGAAGTTACTGAGAATTCTTCTGTCTAGCATTATATGAAGAAATCCCGTTTCCAACGAAGGCCTCAAAGTGGTGCAAATATCCACTTGTAGACTTTAGAAACAGAGTGTTTCCAAACTGTTCTATGAACAGAAAAGTTAAATTCTGTGAGCTGAACGCACACATCACAAAGTTGTTTCTGAGAATGATTCTGTCTAGTTTTTATACCAAGATATTTCGTTTTCTAACATTGGCCTAAAATCGCTTGAAATCTCCAATTGCAATTTCCACAAAAAGAGAGTTTCAAATCTGCTCTGTCCAAAGAAAAGTTCAACTCTGTGAGCTGAATACACACAACACAAAGAAGTTACTGAAAATTCTTCTGTCTAGCATTATATGAAGAAATCCCGTTTCCAACGAAGTCCTCAAAGAGGTCCAAATATCCCCTTGCAGACTTTACAAACAGAGTGTTTCCAAACTGCTCTATGAACAGAAAGGTTAAACTCTGTGAGCTGAATGCACACATCACATAGTAGTTTCTGAGAATGATTCTGTCTAGTTTTTATACGAAGATATTTCCTTTTCTAACATTGGCCTAAAATCGCTTGAAATCTCCAATTGCAATTTCCACAAAAAGAGAGTTTCAAATCTGCTCTGTCCAAAGAAAGGTTCAACTCTGTGAGCTGAATACACAAAACACAAAGAAGTTACTGAAAATTCTTCTGTCTAGCATTATATGAAGAAATCCCGTTTCCAACGAAGTCCTCAAAGAGTTCCAAATATCCACTTGCAGACTTTACAAACAGAGTGTTTCCAAACTGCTCTATGAACAGAAAGGTTAAACTCTGTGAGCTGAATGCACACATCACATAGTGGTTTCTGAGAATGATTCTGTCTAGTTTTTATACGAAGATATTTCCTTTTCTAACATTGTCCTGAAATCGCTTGAAATCTCCAATTTCAAATTCCAGAAAAAGAGAGTTTCAAATCTGCTCTGTGCAAAGAAAGGTTCAACTCTGTGAGCTGAATACACACAACACAAAGAAGTTACTGAAAATTCTTCTGTCTTCCATTATATGAAGGAATCCCGTTTCCAACGAAGGCCTCAAAGAGTTCCAAATATCCACTTGCAGACTTTACAAACAGTGTTTCCAAACTGCTGTATGAACAGAAAGGTTAAACTCTGTGAGCTGAATGCACACATCACATAGTAGTTTCTGAGAATCATTCTGTCTAGTTTTTATACCAAGATATTTCCTTTTCTAACATTGGCCTCAAATCGCTTGAAATCTCCAATTGCAATTTCCACAAAAACAGAGTTTCAAATCTGCTCTGTCCAAAGAAAGGTTCAACTCTGTGAGCTGAATACACACAACACAAAGAAGTTACTCAAAATTCTTCTGTCTAGCATTATATAAAGAAATCCCGTTTCCAACGAAGTCCTCAAAGAGGTCCAAATATCCACTTGCAGACTTTACGAACAGAGTGTTTCCAAACTGCTCTATGAACAGAAAGGTTAAACTCTGTGAGCTCAATGCACACATCACAAAGTAGTTTCTGAGAGTGATTCTGTCTAGTTTCTATACGAAGATATTTCCTTTTCTAACATTGGCCTGAAATCGCTTGAAATCTCAAATTCCAAATTCCAGAAAAAGACAGTTTCAAACCTGCACTGTGTAAGGAAAGATTCAAATCTGTGAGTTGAATACACACAACACAAAGAAGTTACTGAGAATTCTTCTGTCTATCATTATATGAAGAAATCCCTTTTCCAACGAAGGCCTCAAAGTGGTGCAAATTTCCACTTGTAGACTTTAGAAACAGAGTGTTTCCAAACTGCTCTATGAACAGAAAAGTTAAACTCTGTGAGCTGAACGCACACATCACAAAGTTGTTTCTGAGAATGATTCTGTCTAGTTTTTATACCAAGATATTTCGTTTTCTAACATTGGCCTAAAATCGCTTGAAATCTCCAATTGCAATTTCCACAATAAGAGAGTTTCAAATCTGCTCTGTCCAAAGAAAAGTTCAGCTCTGTGAGCTGAATACACACAACACAAAGAAGTTACTGAAAATTCTTCTGTCTAGCATTATATGAAGAAATCCCGTTTCCAACGAAGGCCTCAAAGAGTTCCAAATATCCACTTGCAGACTTTACAAACAGAGTGTTTCCAAACTGCTGTATGAACAGAAAGGTTAAACCCTGTGAGCTGAATGCACACATCACATAGTAGTTTCTGAGAATGATTCTGTCTAGTTTTTATACCAAGATATTTCCTTTTCTCACATTGGCCTCAAATCGCTTGAAATCTCCAATTGCAATTTCCACAAAAAGAGAGTTTCAAATCTGCTCTGTCCAAAGAAAGGTTCAACTCCGTGAGCTGAATACACACAACACAAAGAAGTTACTGAAAATTCTTCTGTCTAGCATTATATAAAGAAATCCCGTTTCCAACGAAGTCCTCAAAGAGGTCCAAATATCCACTTGCAGACTTTACAAACAGAGTGTTTCCAAACTGCTCTATGAACAGAAAGGTTAAACTCTGTGAGCTGAATGCACACATCACATAGTAGTTTCTGAGAATGATTCTGTCTAGTTTCTATACGAAGATATTTCCTTTTCTAACATTGGCCTCAAATCGCTTGAAATCTCCAATTGCAATTTCCACAAAAAGAGAGTTTCAAATCTGCTCTGTCCAAAGAAAGGTTGAACTCTGTGAGCTGAATACACACAACACAAAGAAGTTACTCAAAATTCTTCTGTCTAGCATTATATAAAGAAATCCCGTTTCCAACGAAGTCCTCAAAGAGGTCCAAATATCCACTTGCAGACTTTACAAACAGAGTGTTTCCAAACTGCTCTATGAACAGAAAGGTTAAACTCTGTGAGCTGAATGCACACATCACATAGTAGTTTCTGAGAATGATTCTGTCTAGTTTCTATACGAAGATATTTCCTTTTCTAACATTGGCCTCAAATCGCTTGAAATCTCAAATTCCAAATTCCAGAAAAAGACAGTTTCAAACCTGCAGTGTGTAAGGAAAGGTTCAAATCTGTGAGTTGAATACACACAACACAAAGAAGTTACTGAGAATTCTTCTGTCTAGCATTATATGAAGAAATCCCTTTTCCAACGAAGGCCTCAAAGTGGTGCAAATATCCACTTGTAGACTTTAGAAACAGAGTGTTTCCAAACTGCTCTATGAACAGAAAAGTTAAACTCTGTGAGTTGAACGCACACATCACAAAGTACTTTCTGAGAATGATTCTGTCTAGTTTTTATACCAAGATATTTCGTTTTCTAACATTGGCCTAAAATCGCTTGAAATCTCCAATTTCAATTTCCACAAAAAGAGAGTTTCAAATCTGCTCTGTCCAAAGAAAAGTTCAACTCTGTGAGCTGAATACACACAACACAAAGAAGTTACTGAAAATTCTTCTTTCTAGCATTATATGAAGAAATCCCGTTTCCAACGAAGGCCTCAAAGAGGTCCAAATATCCACTTGCAGACTTTACAAACAGAGTGTTTCCAAACTGCTGTATGAACAGAAAGGTTAAACTCTGTGAGCTGAATGCACACATCACATAGTAGTTTCTGAGAATGATTCTGTCTAGTTTCTATACGAAGATATTTCCTTTTCTAACATTGGCCTCAAATCGCTTGAAATCTCCAATTGCAATTTCCACAAAAAGAGAGTTTCAAATCTGCTCTGTCCAAAGAAAGGTTCAACTCTGTGAGCTGAATACACACAACACAAAGAAGTTACTCAAAATTCTTCTGTCTAGCATTATATAAAGAAATCCCATTTCCAACGAAGTCCTCAAAGAGGTCCAAATATCCACTTGCAGACTTTACAAACAGAGTGTTTCCAAACTGCTCTATGAACAGAAAGGTTAAACTCTGTGAGCTGAATGCACACATCACATAGTAGTTTCTGAGAATGATTCTGTCTAGTTTCTATACGAAGATATTTCCTTTTCTAACATTGGCCTCAAATCGCTTGAAATCTCAAATTCCAAATTCCAGAAAAAGACAGTTTCAAACCTGCAGTGTGTAAGGAAAGGTTCAAATCTGTGAGTTGAATACACACAACACAAAGAAGTTACTGAGAATTCTTCTGTCTAGCATTATATGAAGAAATCCCTTTTCCAACGAAGGCCTCAAAGTGGTGCAAATATCCACTTGTAGACTTTAGAAACAGAGTGTTTCCAAACTGCTCTATGAACAGAAAAGTTAAACTCTGTGAGTTGAACGCACACATCCCAAAGTACTTTCTGAGAATGATTCTGTCTAGTTTCTATACGAAGATATTTCGTTTTCTAACATTGGCCTAAAATCGCTTGAAATCTCCAATTTCAATTTCCACAAAAAGAGAGTTTCAAATCTGCTCTGTCCAAAGAAAAGTTCAACTCTGTGAGCTGAATACACACAACACAAAGAAGTTACTGAAAATTCTTCTGTCTAGCATTATATGAAGAAATCCCGTTTCCAACGAAGGCCTCAAAGAGTTCCAAATATCCACTTGCAGACTTTACAAACAGAGTGTTTCCAAACTGCTGTATGAAAAGAAAGGTTAAACTCTGTGAGCTGAATGCACACATCACATAGTAGTTTCTGAGAATGATTCTGTCTAGTTTTTATACCAAGATATTTCCTTTTCTCACATTGGCCTCAAATCGCTTGAAATCTCCATTTGCAATTTCCACAAAAAGAGAGTTCCAAATCTGCTATGTCCAAAGAAAGGTTCAACTCTGTGAGCTGAATACACACAACACAAAGAAGTTACTCAAAATTCTTCTGTCTGGCATTATATAAAGAAATCCCGTTTCCAACGAAATCCTCAAAGAGGTCCAAATATCCCCTTGCAGACTTTACAAACAGAGTGTTTCCAAACTGCTCTATGAACAGAAAGGTTAAACTCTGTGAGCTCAATGCACACATCACATAGTAGTTTCTGAGAATGATTTTGTCTAGTTTCTATACGAAGATATTTCCTTTTCTAACATTGTCCTCAAATCCCTTGAAATCTCAAATTCCAAACTCCAGAAAAAGACAGTTTCAAACCCGCAGTGTGTAAGGAAAGGTTCAAATCTGTGAGTTGAATACACACAACACAAAGAAGTTACTGAGAATTCTTCTGTCTAGCATTATATGAAGAAATCCCGTTTCCAACGAAGGCCTCAAAGTGGTGCAAATATCCACTTGTAGACTTTAGAAACAGAGTGTTTCCAAACTGCTCTATGAACAGAAAAGTTAAACTCTGTGAGCTGAACTCACACATCACAAAGTTGTTTCTGAGAATGATTCTGTCTAGTTTTTATACCAAGAGATTTCGTTTTCTAACATTGGCCTAAAATCGCTTGAAATCTCCAATTGCAATTTCAACAAAAAGAGAGTTTCAAATCTGCTCTGTCCAAAGAAAGGTTCAACTCTGTGAGCTGAATACACACAACACAAAGAAGTTACTGAAAATTCTTCTGTCTAGCATTATATGAAGAAATCCCGTTTCCAACGAAGTCCTCAAAGAGGTCCAAATATCCACTTGCAGACTTTACAAACAGAGTGTTTCCAAACTGCTCTATGAACAGAAAGGTTAAACTCTGTGAGCTGAATGCACACATCACATAGTGGTTTCTGAGAATGATTCTGTCTAGTTTTTATACCAAGATATTTCCTTTTCTAACATTGTCCTGAAATCGCTTGAAATCTCCAATTTCAAATTCCAGAAAAAGAGAGTTTCAAATCTGCTCTGTGCAAAGAAAGGTTCAACTCTGTGAGCTGAATACACACAACACAAAGAAGTTACTGAAAATTCTTCTGTCTAGCATTATATGAAGAAATCCCGTTTCCAACGAAGGCCTCAAAGAGTTCCAAATATCCATTTGCAGACTATACAAACAGAGTGTTTCCAAACTGCTGTATGAACAGAAAGTTTAAACTCTGTGAGCTGAATGCACACATCACATAGTAATTTCTGAGAATGATTCTGTCTAGTTTTTATACGAAGATAATTCCTTTTCTAACATTGGCCTAAAATCGCTTGAAATCTCCAATTGCAATTTCCCCAAAAAGAGAGTTTCAAATCTGCTCTGTCCAAAGAAAGGTTCAACTCTGTGAGCTGAATACACACAACACAAAGAAGTTACTGAAAATTCTTCTGTCTAGCATTATATGAAGAAATCCCGTTTCCAACGAAGTCCTCAAAGAGGTCCAAATATCCCCTTGCAGACTTTACAAACAGAGTGTTTCCAAACTGCTCTATGAACAGAAATTTTAAACTCTGTGAGCTGAATGCACACATCACATAGTAGTTTCTGAGAATGATTCTGTCTAGTTTTTATACGAAGATATTTCCTTTTCTAACGTTGGCCTAAAATCGCTTGAAATCTCCAATTGCAATTTCCACAAAAACAGAGTTTCAAATCTGCTCTGTCCAAAGAAAGGTTCAACTCTGTGAGCTGAATACACACAACACAAAGAAGTTACTCAAAATTCTTCTGTCTAGCATTATATAAAGAAATCCCGTTTCCAACGAAGTCCTCAAAGAGGTCCAAATATCCACTTGCAGACTTTACAAACAGAGTGTTTCCAAACTGCTCTATGAACAGAAAGGTTAAACTCTGTGAGCTGAATGCACACATCACATAGTAGTTTCTGAGAATGATTCTGTCTAGTTTCTATACGAAGATATTTCCTTTTCTAACATTGGCCTCAAATCGCTTGAAATCTCAAATTCCAAATTCCAGAAAAAGACAGTTTCAAACCTGCAGTGTGTAAGGAAAGGTTCAAATCTGTGAGTTGAATACACACAACACAAAGAAGTTACTGAGAATTCTTCTGTCTAGCATTATATGAAGAAATCCCGTTTCCAACGAAGGCCTCAAAGTGGTGCAAATATCCACTTGTAGACTTTAGAAACAGAGTGTTTCCAAACTGTTCTATGAACAGAAAAGTTAAATTCTGTGAGCTGAACGCACACATCACAAAGTTGTTTCTGAGAATGATTCTGTCTAGTTTTTATACCAAGATATTTCGTTTTCTAACATTGGCCTAAAATCGCTTGAAATCTCCAATTGCAATTTCCACAAAAAGAGAGTTTCAAATCTGCTCTGTCCAAAGAAAAGTTCAACTCTGTGAGCTGAATACACACAACACAAAGAAGTTACTGAAAATTCTTCTGTCTAGCATTATATGAAGAAATCCCGTTTCCAACGAAGTCCTCAAAGAGGTCCAAATATCCCCTTGCAGACTTTACAAACAGAGTGTTTCCAAACTGCTCTATGAACAGAAAGGTTAAACTCTGTGAGCTGAATGCACACATCACATAGTAGTTTCTGAGAATGATTCTGTCTAGTTTTTATACGAAGATATTTCCTTTTCTAACATTGGCCTAAAATCGCTTGAAATCTCCAATTGCAATTTCCACAAAAAGAGAGTTTCAAATCTGCTCTGTCCAAAGAAAAGTTCAACTCTGTGAGCTGAATACACACAACACAAAGAAGTTACTGAAAATTCTTCCTTCTAGCAGTATATGAAGAAATCCCGTTTCCAACGAAGGCCTCAAAGAGTTCCAAATATCCACTTGCAGACTTTACAAACAGAGTGTTTCCAAACTGCTGTATGAACAGAAAGGTCAAACTCTGTGAGCTGAATGCACACATCACATAGTAGTTTCTGAGAATGATTCTGTCTAGTTTTTATACCAAGATATTTCCTTTTCTCACATTGGCCTCCAATCGCTTGAAATCTCCAATTGCAATTTCCACAAAAAGAGAGTTTCAAATCTGCTCTGTGCAAGGAAAGGTTCAACTCTCTGAGCTGAATACACACAACACAAAGAAGTTACTGAAAATTCTTCTGTCTAGCATTATATGAAGAAATCCCGTTTCCAACGAAGTCCTCAAAGAGGTCCAAATATCCACTTGCAGACTTTACAAACAGAGTGTTTCCAAACTGCTCTATGAACAGAAAGGTTAAACTCTGTGAGCTGAATGCACACATCACATAGTAGTTTCTGAGAATGATTCTATCTAGTTTCTATACGAAGATATTTCCTTTTCTAACATTGGCCTCAAATCGCTTGAAATCTCAAATTCCAAATTCCAGAAAAAGACAGTTTCAAACCTGCAGTGTGTAAGGAAAGGTTCAAATCTGTGAGTTGAATACACACAACACAAAGAAGTTACTGAGAATTCTTCTGTCTAGCATTATATGACGAAATCCCGTTTCCAACGAAGGCCTCAAAGTGGTGCAAATATCCACTTGTAGACTTTAGAAACAGAGTGTTTCCAAACTGTTCTATGAACAGAAAAGTTAAACTCTGTGAGCTGAACGCACACATCACAAAGTTGTTTCTGAGAATGATTCTGTCTAGTTTTTATACCAAGATATTTCGTTTTCTAACATTGGCCTAAAATCGCTTGAAATCTCCAATTGCAATTTCCACAAAAAGAGAGTTTCAAATCTGCTCTGTCCAAAGAAAAGTTCAACTCTGTGAGCTGAATACACACAACACAAAGAAGTTACTGAAAATTCTTCTGTCTAGCATTATATGAAGAAATCCCGTTTCCAACGAAGTCCTCAAAGAGGTCCAAATATCCCCTTGCAGACTTTACAAACAGAGTGTTTCCAAACTGCTCTATGAACAGAAAGGTTAAACTCTGTGAGCTGAATGCACACATCACATAGTAGTTTCTGAGAATGATTCTGTCTAGTTTTTATACGAAGATATTTCCTTTTCTAACATTGGCCTAAAATCGCTTGAAATCTCCAATTGCAATTTCCACAAAAAGAGAGTTTCAAATATGCTCTGTCCAAAGAAAAGTTCAACTCTGTGAGCTGAATACACACAACACAAAGAAGTTACTGAAAATTCTTCTGTCTAGCAGTATATGAAGAAATCCCGTTTCCAACGAAGGCCTCAAAGAGTTCCAAATATCCACTTGCAGACTTTACAAACAGAGTGTTTCCAAACTGCTGTATGAACAGAAAGGTCAAACTCTGTGAGCTGAATGCACACATCACATAGTAGTTTCTGAGAATGATTCTGTCTAGTTTTTATACCAAGATATTTCCTTTTCTCACATTGGCCTCCAATCGCTTGAAATCTCCAATTGCAATTTCCCCAAAAAGAGAGTTTCAAATCTGCTCTGTGCAAAGAAAGGTTCAACTCTGTGAGCTGAATACACACAACACAAAGAAGTTACTGAAAATTCTTCTGTCTAGCATTATATGAAGAAATCCCGTTTCGAACGAAGTCCTCAAAGAGGTCCAAATATCCACTTGCAGACTTTACAAACAGAGTGTTTCCAAACTGCTCTATGAACAGAAAGGTTAAACTCTGTGAGCTGAATGCACACATCACATAGTAGTTTCTGAGAATGATTCTATCTAGTTTCTATACGAAGATATTTCCTTTTCTAACATTGGCCTCAAATCGCTTGAAATCTCAAATTCCAAATTCCAGAAAAAGACAGTTTCAAACCTGCAGTGTGTAAGGAAAGGTTCAAATCTGTGAGTTGAATACACACAACACAAAGAAGTTACTGAGAATTCTTCTGTCTAGTATTATATGAAGAAATCCCTTTTCCAACGAAGGCCTCAAAGTGGTGCAAATATCCACTTGTAGACTTTAGAAACAGAGTGTTTCCAAACTGGTCTATGAACAGAAAAGTTAAACTCTGTGAGCTGAACGCACACATCACAAAGTTGTTTCTGAGAATGATTCTGTCTAGTTTTTATACCAAGATATTTCCTTTTCTAACATTGGCCTAAAATCGCTTGAAATCTCCAATTGCAATTTCCACAAAAAGAGAGTTTCAAATCTGCTCTGTCCAAAGAAAGGTTCAACTCTGTGAGCTGAATACACACAACACAAAGAAGTTACTGAAAATTCTTCTGTCTAGCATTATATGAAGAAATCCCGTTTCCAACGAAGGCCTCAAAGAGTTCCAAATATCCACTTGCAGACTATACAAACAGAGTGTTTCCAAACTGCTGTATGAACAGAAAGGTTAAACTCTGTGAGCTGAATGCACACATCACATAGTAATTTCTGAGAATGATTCTGTCTAGTTTTTATACGAAGATAATTCCTTTTCTAACATTGGCCTAAAATCGCTTGAAATCTCCAATTGCAATTTCCCCAAAAAGAGAGTTTCAAATCTGCTCTGTCCAAAGAAAGGTTCAACTCTGTGAGCTGAATACACACAACACAAAGAAGTTACTGAAAATTCTTCTGTCTAGCATTATATGAAGAAATCCCGTTTCCAACGAAGTCCTCAAAGAGGTCCAAATATCCCCTTGCAGACTTTACAAACAGAGTGTTTCCAAACTGCTCTATGAACAGAAAGGTTAAACTCTGTGAGCTGAATGCACACATCACATAGTAGTTTCTGAGAATGATTCTGTCTAGTTTTTATACGAAGATATTTCCTTTTCTAACATTGGCCTAAAATCGCTTGAAATCTCCACTTGCAATTTCCACAAAAAGAGAGTTTCAAATCTGCTCTGTCCAAAGAAAGGTTCAACTCTGTGAGCTGAATACACACAACACAAAGAAGTTACTCAAAATTCTTCTGTCTAGCATTATATAAAGAAATCCCATTTCCAACGAAGTCCTCAAAGAGGTCCAAATATCCACTTGCAGACTTTACAAACAGAGTGTTTCCAAACTGCTCTATGAACAGAAAGGTTAAACTCTGTGAGCTGAATGCACACATCACATAGTAGTTTCTGAGAATGATTCTGTCTAGTTTCTATACGAAGATATTTCCCTTTCTAACATTGGCCTCAAATCGCTTGAAATCTCAAATTCCAAATTCCAGAAAAAGACAGTTTCAAACCTGCAGTGTGTAAGGAAAGGTTCAAATCTGTGAGTTGAATACACACAACACAAAGAAGTTACTGAGAATTCTTCTGTCTAGCATTATATGAAGAAATCCCGTTTCCAACGAAGGCCTCAAAGTGGTGCAAATATCCACTTGTAGACTTTAGAAACAGAGTGTTTCCAAACTGCTCTATGAACAGAAAAGTTAAACTCTGTGAGCTGAACGCACACATCACAAAGTTGTTTCTGAGAATGATTCTGTCTAGTTTTTATACCAAGATATTTCGTTTTCTAACATTGGCCTAAAAACGCTTGAAATCTCCAATTGCAATTTCCACAAAAAGAGAGTTTCAAATCTGCTCTGTCCAAAGAAAAGTTCAACTCTGTGAGCTGAATACACACAACACAAAGAAGTTACTGAAAATTCTTCTGTCTAGCATTATATGAAGAAATCCCGTTTCCAACGAAGTCCTCAAAGAGGTCCAAATATCCCCTTGCAGACTTTACAAACAGAGTGTTTCCAAACTGCTCTATGAACAGAAAGGTTAAACTCTGTGAGCTGAATGCACACATTACATAGTAGTTTCTGAGAATGATTCTGTCTAGTTTTTATACGAAGATATTTCCTTTTCTAACATTGGCCTAAAATCGCTTGAAATCTCCAATTGCAATTTCCACAAAAAGAGAGTTTCAAATCTGCTCTGTCCAAAGAAAGGTTCAACTCTGTGAGCTGAATACACACAACACAAAGAAGTTACTCAAAATTCTTCTGTCTAACATTATATAAAGAAATCCCGTTTCCAACGAAGTCCTCAAAGAGGTCCAAATATCCACTTGCAGACTTTACAAACAGAGTGTTTCCAAACTGCTCTATGAACAGAAAGGTTAAACTCTGTGAGCTGAATGCACACATCACATAGTAGTTTCTGAGAATGATTCTGTCTAGTTTCTATACGAAGATATTTCCTTTTCTAACATTGGCCTCAAATCGCTTGAAATCTCAAATTCCAAATTCCAGAAAAAGACAGTTTCAAACCTGCAGTGTGTAAGGAAAGGTTCAAATCTGTGAGTTGAATACACACAACACAAAGAAGTTACTGAGAATTCTTCTGTCTAGCATTATATGAAGAAATCCCGTTTCCAACGAAGGCCTCAAAGTGGTGCAAATATCCACTTGTAGACTTTAGAAACAGAGTGTTTCCAAACTGCTCTATGAACAGAAAAGTTAAACTCTGTGAGCTGAACGCACACATCACAAAGTTGTTTCTGAGAATGATTCTGTCTAGTTTTTATACCAAGATATTTCGTTTTCTAACATTGGCCTAAAATCGCTTGAAATCTCCAATTGCAATTTCCACAAAAAGAGAGTTTCAAATCTGCTCTGTCCAAAGAAAGGTTCAACTCTGTGAGCTGAATACACACAACACAAAGAAGTTACTGAAAATTCTTCTGTCTAGCATTATATGAAGAAATACCGTTTCCAACGAAGTCCTCAAAGAGTTCCAAATATCCACTTGCAGACTTTACAAACAGAGTGTTTCCAAACTGCTGTATGAACAGAAAGGTTAAACTCTGTGAGCTGAATGCACACATCACATAGTAGTTTCTGAGAATGATTCTGCCTAGTTTTTATACGAAGATACTTCCTTTTCTAACATTGGCCTAAAATCGCTTGAAATCTCCAATTGCAATTTCCACAAAAGAGAGTTTCAAATCTGCTCTGTCCAAAGAAAGGTTCAACTCTTTGAGCTGAATACACACAACACAAAGAAGTTACTGAAAATTCTTCTGTCTAGCATTATATGAAGAAATCCCGTTTCCAACGAAGTCCTCAAAGAGGTCCAAATATCCACTTGCAGACTTTACAAACAGAGTGTTTCCAAACTGCTCTATGAACAGAAAGGTTAAACTCTGTGAGCTGAATGCACACATCACATAGTGGTTTCTGAGAATGATTCTGTCTAGTTTTTATACCAAGATATTTCCTTTTCTAACATTGTCCTGAAATCGCTTGAAATCTCCAATTTCAAATTCCAGAAAAAGAGAGTTTCAAATCTGCTCTGTGCAAAGAAAGGTTCAACTCTGTGAGCTGAATACACACAACACAAAGAAGTTACTGAAAATTCTTCTGTCTAGCATTATATGAAGAAATCCCGTTTCCAACGAAGGCCTCAAAGAGTTCAAAATATCCACTTGCAGACTTTACAAACAGTGTTTCCAAACTGCTGTACGAACAGAAAGGTTAAACTCTGTGAGCTGAATGCACACATCACATAGTAGTTTCTGAGAATCATTCTGTCTAGTTTTTATAGCAAGATATTTCCTTTTCTAACATTGGCCTGAAATCGCTTGAAATCACCAATTGCAATTTCCACAAAAAGAGAGTTTCAAATCTGCTCTGTCCAAAGAAAGGTTCAACTCTGTGAGCTGAATACACACAACACAAAGAAGTTACTCAAAATTCTTCTGTCTAGCATTATATAAAGAAATCCCGTTTCCAACGAAGTCCTCAAAGAGGTCCAAATATCCACTTGCAGACGTTACAAACAGAGTGTTTCCAAACTGCTCTATGAACAGAAAGGTTAAACCCTGTGAGCTGAATGCACACATCACAAAGTAGTTTCTGAGAAAGATTCTGTCTAGTTTCTATACGAAGATATTTCCTTTTCTAACATTGGCCTCAAATCGCTTGAAATCTCAAATTCCAAATTCCAGAAAAAGACAGTTTCAAACCTGCAGTGTGTAAGGAAAGGTTCAAATCTGTGAGTTGAATACACACAACACAAAGAAGTTACTGAGAATTCTTCTGTGTACCATTATATGAAGAAATACCGTCTCCAACGAAGGCCTCAAAGTGGAGCAAATATCCACTTGTAGACTTTAGAAACAGAGTGTTTCCAAACTGCTCTATGAACAGAAAAGTTAAACTCTGTGAGCTGAACGCACACATCACAAAGTTGTTTCTGAGAATGATTCTGTCTAGTTTTTATACCAAGATATTTCGTTTTCTAACATTGGCCTAAAATCGCTTGAAATCTCCAATTGCAATTTCCACAAAAAGAGAGTTTCAAATCTGCTCTGTCCAAAGAAAGGTTCAACTCTGTGAGCTGAATACACACAACACAAAGAAGTTACTGAAAATTCTTCTGTCTAGCATTATATGAAGAAATACCGTTTCCAACGAAGTCCTCAAAGAGTTCCAAATATCCACTTGCAGACTTTACAAACAGAGTGTTTCCAAACTGCTGTATGAACAGAAAGGTTAAACTCTGTGAGCTGAATGCACACATCACATAGTAGTTTCTGAGAATGATTCTGCCTAGTTTTTATACGAAGATACTTCCTTTTCTAACATTGGCCTAAAATCGCTTGAAATCTCCAATTGCAATTTCCACAAAAGAGAGTTTCAAATCTGCTCTGTCCAAAGAAAGGTTCAACTCTGTGAGCTGAATACACACAACACAAAGAAGTTACTGAAAATTCTTCTGTCTAGCATTATATGAAGAAATCCCGTTTCCAACGAAGTCCTCAAAGAGGTCCAAATATCCACTTGCAGACTTTACAAACAGAGTGTTTCCAAACTGCTCTATGAACAGAAAGGTTAAACTCTGTGAGCTGAATGCACACATCACATAGTGGTTTCTGAGAATGATTCTGTCTAGTTTTTATACCAAGATATTTCCTTTTCTAACATTGTCCTGAAATCGCTTGAAATCTCCAATTTCAAATTCCAGAAAAAGAGAGTTTCAAATCTGCTCTGTGCAAAGAAAGGTTCAACTCTGTGAGCTGAATACACACAACACAAAGAAGTTACTGAAAATTCTTCTGTCTAGCATTATATGAAGAAATCCCGTTTCGAACGAAGTCCTCAAAGAGGTCCAAATATCCACTTGCAGACTTTACAAACAGAGTGTTTCCAAACTGCTCTATGAACAGAAAGGTTAAACTCTGTGAGCTGAATGCACACATCACATAGTAGTTTCTGAGAATGATTCTATCTAGTTTCTATACGAAGATATTTCCTTTTCTAACATTGGCCTCAAATCGCTTGAAATCTCAAATTCCAAATTCCAGAAAAAGACAGTTTCAAACCTGCAGTGTGTAAGGAAAGGTTCAAATCTGTGAGTTGAATACACACAACACAAAGAAGTTACTGAGAATTCTTCTGTCTAGTATTATATGAAGAAATCCCTTTTCCAACGAAGGCCTCAAAGTGGTGCAAATATCCACTTGTAGACTTTAGAAACAGAGTGTTTCCAAACTGGTCTATGAACAGAAAAGTTAAACTCTGTGAGCTGAACGCACACATCACAAAGTTGTTTCTGAGAATGATTCTGTCTAGTTTTTATACCAAGATATTTCCTTTTCTAACATTGGCCTAAAATCGCTTGAAATCTCCAATTGCAATTTCCACAAAAAGAGAGTTTCAAATCTGCTCTGTCCAACGAAAGGTTCAACTCTGTGAGCTGAATACACACAACACAAAGAAGTTACTGAAAATTCTTCTGTCTAGCATTATATGAAGAAATCCCGTTTCCAACGAAGGCCTCAAAGAGTTCCAAATATCCACTTGCAGACTATACAAACAGAGTGTTTCCAAACTGCTGTATGAACAGAAAGGTTAAACTCTGTGAGCTGAATGCACACATCACATAGTAATTTCTGAGAATGATTCTGTCTAGTTTTTATACGAAGATAATTCCTTTTCTAACATTGGCCTAAAATCGCTTGAAATCTCCAATTGCAATTTCCCCAAAAAGAGAGTTTCAAATCTGCTCTGTCCAAAGAAAGGTTCAACTCTGTGAGCTGAATACACACAACACAAAGAAGTTACTGAAAATTCTTCTGTCTAGCATTATATGAAGAAATCCCGTTTCCAACGAAGTCCTCAAAGAGGTCCAAATATCCCCTTGCAGACTTTACAAACAGAGTGTTTCCAAACTGCTCTATGAACAGAAAGGTTAAACTCTGTGAGCTGAATGCACACATCACATAGTAGTTTCTGAGAATGATTCTGTCTAGTTTTTATACGAAGATATTTCCTTTTCTAACATTCGCCTAAAATCGCTTGAAATCTCCACTTGCAATTTCCACAAAAAGAGAGTTTCAAATCTGCTCTGTCCAAAGAAAGGTTCAACTCTGTGAGCTGAATACACACAACACAAAGAAGTTACTCAAAATTCTTCTGTCTAGCATTATATAAAGAAATCCCATTTCCAACGAAGTCCTCAAAGAGGTCCAAATATCCACTTGCAGACTTTACAAACAGAGTGTTTCCAAACTGCTCTATGAACAGAAAGGTTAAACTCTGTGAGCTGAATGCACACATCACATAGTAGTTTCTGAGAATGATTCTGTCTAGTTTCTATACGAAGATATTTCCCTTTCTAACATTGGCCTCAAATCGCTTGAAATCTCAAATTCCAAATTCCAGAAAAAGACAGTTTCAAACCTGCAGTGTGTAAGGAAAGGTTCAAATCTGTGAGTTGAATACACACAACACAAAGAAGTTACTGAGAATTCTTCTGTCTAGCATTATATGAAGAAATCCCGTTTCCAACGAAGGCCTCAAAGTGGTGCAAATATCCACTTGTAGACTTTAGAAACAGAGTGTTTCCAAACTGCTCTATGAACAGAAAAGTTAAACTCTGTGAGCTGAACGCACACATCACAAAGTTGTTTCTGAGAATGATTCTGTCTAGTTTTTATACCAAGATATTTCGTTTTCTAACATTGGCCTAAAAACGCTTGAAATCTCCAATTGCAATTTCCACAAAAAGAGAGTTTCAAATCTGCTCTGTCCAAAGAAAAGTTCAACTCTGTGAGCTGAATACACACAACACAAAGAAGTTACTGAAAATTCTTCTGTCTAGCATTATATGAAGAAATCCCGTTTCCAACGAAGTCCTCAAAGAGGTCCAAATATCCCCTTGCAGACTTTACAAACAGAGTGTTTCCAAACTGCTCTATGAACAGAAAGGTTAAACTCTGTGAGCTGAATGCACACATCACATAGTAGTTTCTGAGAATGATTCTGTCTAGTTTTTATACGAAGATATTTCCTTTTCTAACATTGGCCTAAAATCGCTTGAAATCTCCAATTGCAATTTCCACAAAAAGAGAGTTTCAAATCTGCTCTGTCCAAAGAAAGGTTCAACTCTGTGAGCTGAATACACACAACACAAAGAAGTTACTCAAAATTCTTCTGTCTAACATTATATAAAGAAATCCCGTTTCCAACGAAGTCCTCAAAGAGGTCCAAATATCCACTTGCAGACTTTACAAACAGAGTGTTTCCAAACTGCTCTATGAACAGAAAGGTTAAACTCTGTGAGCTGAATGCACACATCACATAGTAGTTTCTGAGAATGATTCTGTCTAGTTTCTATACGAAGATATTTCCTTTTCTAACATTGGCCTCAAATCGCTTGAAATCTCAAATTCCAAATTCCAGAAAAAGACAGTTTCAAACCTGCAGTGTGTAAGGAAAGGTTCAAATCTGTGAGTTGAATACACACAACACAAAGAAGTTACTGAGAATTCTTCTGTCTAGCATTATATGAAGAAATCCCGTTTCCAACGAAGGCCTCAAAGTGGTGCAAATATCCACTTGTAGACTTTAGAAACAGAGTGTTTCCAAACTGCTCTATGAACAGAAAAGTTAAACTCTGTGAGCTGAACGCACACATCACAAAGTTGTTTCTGAGAATGATTCTGTCTAGTTTTTATACCAAGATATTTCGTTTTCTAACATTGGCCTAAAATCGCTTGAAATCTCCAATTGCAATTTCCACAAAAAGAGAGTTTCAAATCTGCTCTGTCCAAAGAAAGGTTCAACTCTGTGAGCTGAATACACACAACACAAAGAAGTTACTGAAAATTCTTCTGTCTAGCATTATATGAAGAAATACCGTTTCCAACGAAGTCCTCAAAGAGTTCCAAATATCCACTTGCAGACTTTACAAACAGAGTGTTTCCAAACTGCTGTATGAACAGAAAGGTTAACCTCTGTGAGCTGAATGCACACATCACATAGTAGTTTCTGAGAATGATTCTGCCTAGTTTTTATACGAAGATACTTCCTTTTCTAACATTGGCCTAAAATCGCTTGAAATCTCCAATTGCAATTTCCACAAAAAGAGAGTTTCAAATCTGCTCTGTCCAAAGAAAGGTTCAACTCTGTGAGCTGAATACACAAAACACAAAGAAGTTACTGAAAATTCTTCTGTCTAGCATTATATGAAGAAATCCCGTTTCCAACGAAGTCCTCAAAGAGTTCCAAATATCCACTTGCAGACTTTACAAACAGAGTGTTTCCAAACTGCTCTATGAACAGAAAGGTTAAACTCTGTGAGCTGAATGCACACATCACATAGTGGTTTCTGAGAATGATTCTGTCTAGTTTTTATACGAAGATATTTCCTTTTCTAACATTGTCCTGAAATCGCTTGAAATCTCCAATTTCAAATTCCAGAAAAAGAGAGTTTCAAATCTGCTCTGTGCAAAGAAAGGTTCAACTCTGTGAGCTGAATACACACAACACAAAGAAGTTACTGAAAATTCTTCTGTCTTCCATTATATGAAGGAATCCCGTTTCCAACGAAGGCCTCAAAGAGTTCCAAATATCCACTTGCAGACTTTACAAACAGTGTTTCCAAACTGCTGTATGAACAGAAAGGTTAAACTCTGTGAGCTGAATGCACACATCACATAGTAGTTTCTGAGAATCATTCTGTCTAGTTTTTATACCAAGATATTTCCTTTTCTAACATTGGCCTCAAATCGCTTGAAATCTCCAATTGCAATTTCCACAAAAACAGAGTTTCAAATCTGCTCTGTCCAAAGAAAGGTTCAACTCTGTGAGCTGAATACACACAACACAAAGAAGTTACTCAAAATTCTTCTGTCTAGCATTATATAAAGAAATCCCGTTTCCAACGAAGTCCTCAAAGAGGTCCAAATATCCACTTGCAGACTTTACGAACAGAGTGTTTCCAAACTGCTCTATGAACAGAAAGGTTAAACTCTGTGAGCTCAATGCACACATCACAAAGTAGTTTCTGAGAGTGATTCTGTCTAGTTTCTATACGAAGATATTTCCTTTTCTAACATTGGCCTGAAATCGCTTGAAATCTCAAATTCCAAATTCCAGAAAAAGACAGTTTCAAACCTGCACTGTGTAAGGAAAGATTCAAATCTGTGAGTTGAATACACACAACACAAAGAAGTTACTGAGAATTCTTCTGTCTATCATTATATGAAGAAATCCCTTTTCCAACGAAGGCCTCAAAGTGGTGCAAATTTCCACTTGTAGACTTTAGAAACAGAGTGTTTCCAAACTGCTCTATGAACAGAAAAGTTAAACTCTGTGAGCTGAACGCACACATCACAAAGTTGTTTCTGAGAATGATTCTGTCTAGTTTTTATACCAAGATATTTCGTTTTCTAACATTGGCCTAAAATCGCTTGAAATCTCCAATTGCAATTTCCACAAAAAGAGAGTTTCAAATCTGCTCTGTCCAAAGAAAAGTTCAGCTCTGTGAGCTGAATACACACAACACAAAGAAGTTACTGAAAATTCTTCTGTCTAGCATTATATGAAGAAATCCCTTTTCCAACGAAGGCCTCAAAGAGTTCCAAATATCCACTTGCAGACTTTACAAACAGAGTGTTTCCAAACTGCTGTATGAACAGAAAGGTTAAACCCTGTGAGCTGAATGCACACATCACATAGTAGTTTCTGAGAATGATTCTGTCTAGTTTTTATACCAAGATATTTCCTTTTCTCACATTGGCCTCAAATCGCTTGAAATCTCCAATTGCAATTTCCACAAAAAGAGAGTTTCAAATCTGCTCTGTCCAAAGAAAGGTTCAACTCCGTGAGCTGAATACACACAACACAAAGAAGTTACTGAAAATTCTTCTGTCTAGCATTATATAAAGAAATCCCGTTTCCAACGAAGTCCTCAAAGAGGTCCAAATATCCACTTGCAGACTTTACAAACAGAGTGTTTCCAAACTGCTCTATGAACAGAAAGGTTAAACTCTGTGAGCTGAATGCACACATCACATAGTAGTTTCTGAGAATGATTCTGTCTAGTTTCTATACGAAGATATTTCCTTTTCTAACATTGGCCTCAAATCGCTTGAAATCTCCAATTGCAATTTCCACAAAAAGAGAGTTTCAAATCTGCTCTGTCCAAAGAAAGGTTGAACTCTGTGAGCTGAATACACACAACACAAAGAAGTTACTCAAAATTCTTCTGTCTAGCATTATATAAAGAAATCCCGTTTCCAACGAAGTCCTCAAAGAGGTCCAAATATCCACTTGCAGACTTTACAAACAGAGTGTTTCCAAACTGCTCTATGAACAGAAAGGTTAAACTCTGTGAGCTGAATGCACACATCACATAGTAGTTTCTGAGAATGATTCTGTCTAGTTTCTATACGAAGATATTTCCTTTTCTAACATTGGCCTCAAATCGCTTGAAATCTCAAATTCCAAATTCCAGAAAAAGACAGTTTCAAACCTGCAGTGTGTAAGGAAAGGTTCAAATCTGTGAGTTGAATACACACAACACAAAGAAGTTACTGAGAATTCTTCTGTCTAGCATTATATGAAGAAATCCCTTTTCCAACGAAGGCCTCAAAGTGGTGCAAATATCCACTTGTAGACTTTAGAAACAGAGTGTTTCCAAACTGCTCTATGAACAGAAAAGTTAAACTCTGTGAGTTGAACGCACACATCACAAAGTACTTTCTGAGAATGATTCTGTCTAGTTTTTATACCAAGATATTTCGTTTTCTAACATTGGCCTAAAATCGCTTGAAATCTCCAATTTCAATTTCCACAAAAAGAGAGTTTCAAATCTGCTCTGTCCAAAGAAAAGTTCAACTCTGTGAGCTGAATACACACAACACAAAGAAGTTACTGAAAATTCTTCTTTCTAGCATTATATGAAGAAATCCCGTTTCCAACGAAGGCCTCAAAGAGGTCCAAATATCCACTTGCAGACTTTACAAACAGAGTGTTTCCAAACTGCTGTATGAACAGAAAGGTTAAACTCTGTGAGCTGAATGCACACATCACATAGTAGTTTCTGAGAATGATTCTGTCTAGTTTCTATACGAAGATATTTCCTTTTCTAACATTGGCCTCAAATCGCTTGAAATCTCCAATTGCAATTTCCACAAAAAGAGAGTTTCAAATCTGCTCTGTCCAAAGAAAGGTTCAACTCTGTGAGCTGAATACACACAACACAAAGAAGTTACTCAAAATTCTTCTGTCTAGCATTATATAAAGAAATCCCATTTCCAACGAAGTCCTCAAAGAGGTCCAAATATCCACTTGCAGACTTTACAAACAGAGTGTTTCCAAACTGCTCTATGAACAGAAAGGTTAAACTCTGTGAGCTGAATGCACACATCACATAGTAGTTTCTGAGAATGATTCTGTCTAGTTTCTATACGAAGATATTTCCTTTTCTAACATTGGCCTCAAATCGCTTGAAATCTCAAATTCCAAATTCCAGAAAAAGACAGTTTCAAACCTGCAGTGTGTAAGGAAAGGTTCAAATCTGTGAGTTGAATACACACAACACAAAGAAGTTACTGAGAATTCTTCTGTCTAGCATTATATGAAGAAATCCCTTTTCCAACGAAGGCCTCAAAGTGGTGCAAATATCCACTTGTAGACTTTAGAAACAGAGTGTTTCCAAACTGCTCTATGAACAGAAAAGTTAAACTCTGTGAGTTGAACGCACACATCACAAAGTACTTTCTGAGAATGATTCTGTCTAGTTTCTATACCAAGATATTTCGTTTTCTAACATTGGCCTAAAATCGCTTGAAATCTCCAATTTCAATTTCCACAAAAAGAGAGTTTCAAATCTGCTCTGTCCAAAGAAAAGTTCAACTCTGTGAGCTGAATACACACAACACAAAGAAGTTACTGAAAATTCTTCTGTCTACCATTATATGAAGAAATCCCGTTTCCAACGAAGGCCTCAAAGAGTTCCAAATATCCACTTGCAGACTTTACAAACAGAGTGTTTCCAAACTGCTGTATGAAAAGAAAGGTTAAACTCTGTGAGCTGAATGCACACATCACATAGTAGTTTCTGAGAATGATTCTGTCTAGTTTTTATACCAAGATATTTCCTTTTCTCACATTGGCCTCAAATCGCTTGAAATCTCCATTTGCAATTTCCACAAAAAGAGAGTTCCAAATCTGCTATGTCCAAAGAAAGGTTCAACTCTGTGAGCTGAATACACACAACACAAAGAAGTTACTCAAAATTCTTCTGTCTGGCATTATATAAAGAAATCCCGTTTCCAACGAAATCCTCAAAGAGGTCCAAATATCCCCTTGCAGACTTTACAAACAGAGTGTTTCCAAACTGCTCTATGAACAGAAAGGTTAAACTCTGTGAGCTGAATGCACACATCACATAGTGGTTTCTGAGAATGATTCTGTCTAGTTTTTATACCAAGATATTTCCTTTTCTAACATTGTCCTGAAATCGCTTGAAATCTCCAATTTCAAATTCCAGAAAAAGAGAGTTTCAAATCTGCTCTGTGCAAAGAAAGGTTCAACTCTGTGAGCTGAATACACACAACACAAAGAAGTTACTGAAAATTCTTCTGTCTAGCATTATATGAAGAAATCCCGTTTCCAACGAAGGCCTCAAAGAGTTCCAAATATCCATTTGCAGACTATACAAACAGAGTGTTTCCAAACTGCTGTATGAACAGAAAGTTTAAACTCTGTGAGCTGAATGCACACATCACATAGTAATTTCTGAGAATGATTCTGTCTAGTTTTTATACGAAGATAATTCCTTTTCTAACATTGGCCTAAAATCGCTTGAAATCTCCAATTGCAATTTCCCCAAAAAGAGAGTTTCAAATCTGCTCTGTCCAAAGAAAGGTTCAACTCTGTGAGCTGAATACACACAACACAAAGAAGTTACTGAAAATTCTTCTGTCTAGCATTATATGAAGAAATCCCGTTTCCAACGAAGTCCTCAAAGAGGTCCAAATATCCCCTTGCAGACTTTACAAACAGAGTGTTTCCAAACTGCTCTATGAACAGAAATTTTAAACTCTGTGAGCTGAATGCACACATCACATAGTAGTTTCTGAGAATGATTCTGTCTAGTTTTTATACGAAGATATTTCCTTTTCTAACGTTGGCCTAAAATCGCTTGAAATCTCCAATTGCAATTTCCACAAAAAGAGAGTTTCAAATCTGCTCTGTCCAAAAAAGGTTCAACTCTGTGAGCTGAATACACACAACACAAAGAAGTTACTCAAAATTCTTCTGTCTAGCATTATATAAAGAAATCCCGTTTCCAACGAAGTCCTCAAAGAGGTCCAAATATCCACTTGCAGACTTTACAAACAGAGTGTTTCCAAACTGCTCTATGAACAGAAAGGTTAAACTCTGTGAGCTGAATGCACACATCACATAGTAGTTTCTGAGAATGATTCTGTCTAGTTTCTATACGAAGATATTTCCTTTTCTAACATTGGCCTCAAATCGCTTGAAATCTCAAATTCCAAATTCCAGAAAAAGACAGTTTCAAACCTGCAGTGTGTAAGGAAAGGTTCAAATCTGTGAGTTGAATACACACAACACAAAGAAGTTACTGAGAATTCTTCTGTCTAGCATTATATGAAGAAATCCCGTTTCCAACGAAGGCCTCAAAGTGGTGCAAATATCCACTTGTAGACTTTAGAAACAGAGTGTTTCCAAACTGTTCTATGAACAGAAAAGTTAAATTCTGTGAGCTGAACGCACACATCACAAAGTTGTTTCTGAGAATGATTCTGTCTAGTTTTTATACCAAGATATTTCGTTTTCTAACATTGGCCTAAAATCGCTTGAAATCTCCAATTGCAATTTCCACAAAAAGAGAGTTTCAAATCTGCTCTGTCCAAAGAAAAGTTCAACTCTGTGAGCTGAATACACACAACACAAAGAAGTTACTGAAAATTCTTCTGTCTAGCATTATATGAAGAAATCCCGTTTCCAACGAAGTCCTCAAAGAGGTCCAAATATCCCCTTGCAGACTTTACAAACAGAGTGTTTCCAAACTGCTCTATGAACAGAAAGGTTAAACTCTGTGAGCTGAATGCACACATCACATAGTAGTTTCTGAGAATGATTCTGTCTAGTTTTTATACGAAGATATTTCCTTTTCTAACATTGGCCTAAAATCGCTTGAAATCTCCAATTGCAATTTCCACAAAAAGAGAGTTTCAAATCTGCTCTGTCCAAAGAAAAGTTCAACTCTGTGAGCTGAATACACACAACACAAAGAAGTTACTGAAAATTCTTCCTTCTAGCAGTATATGAAGAAATCCCGTTTCCAACGAAGGCCTCAAAGAGTTCCAAATATCCACTTGCAGACTTTACAAACAGAGTGTTTCCAAACTGCTGTATGAACAGAAAGGTCAAACTCTGTGAGCTGAATGCACACATCACATAGTAGTTTCTGAGAATGATTCTGTCTAGTTTTTATACCAAGATATTTCCTTTTCTCACATTGGCCTCCAATCGCTTGAAATCTCCAATTGCAATTTCCACAAAAAGAGAGTTTCAAATCTGCTCTGTGCAAGGAAAGGTTCAACTCTCTGAGCTGAATACACACAACACAAAGAAGTTACTGAAAATTCTTCTGTCTAGCATTATATGAAGAAATCCCGTTTCCAACGAAGTCCTCAAAGAGGTCCAAATATCCACTTGCAGACTTTACAAACAGAGTGTTTCCAAACTGCTCTATGAACAGAAAGGTTAAACTCTGTGAGCTGAATGCACACATCACATAGTAGTTTCTGAGAATGATTCTATCTAGTTTCTATACGAAGATATTTCCTTTTCTAACATTGGCCTCAAATTGCTTGAAATCTCAAATTCCAAATTCCAGAAAAAGACAGTTTCAAACCTGCAGTGTGTAAGGAAAGGTTCAAATCTGTGAGTTGAATACACACAACACAAAGAAGTTACTGAGAATTCTTCTGTCTAGCATTATATGACGAAATCCCGTTTCCAACGAAGGCCTCAAAGTGGTGCAAATATCCACTTGTAGACTTTAGAAACAGAGTGTTTCCAAACTGTTCTATGAACAGAAAAGTTAAACTCTGTGAGCTGAACGCACACATCACAAAGTTGTTTCTGAGAATGATTCTGTCTAGTTTTTATACCAAGATATTTCGTTTTCTAACATTGGCCTAAAATCGCTTGAAATCTCCAATTGCAATTTCCACAAAAAGAGAGTTTCAAATCTGCTCTGTCCAAAGAAAAGTTCAACTCTGTGAGCTGAATACACACAACACAAAGAAGTTACTGAAAATTCTTCTGTCTAGCATTATATGAAGAAATCCCGTTTCCAACGAAGTCCTCAAAGAGGTCCAAATATCCCCTTGCAGACTTTACAAACAGAGTGTTTCCAAACTGCTCTATGAACAGAAAGGTTAAACTCTGTGAGCTGAATGCACACATCACATAGTAGTTTCTGAGAATGATTCTGTCTAGTTTTTATACGAAGATATTTCCTTTTCTAACATTGGCCTAAAATCGCTTGAAATCTCCAATTGCAATTTCCACAAAAAGAGAGTTTCAAATATGCTCTGTCCAAAGAAAAGTTCAACTCTGTGAGCTGAATACACACAACACAAAGAAGTTACTGAAAATTCTTCTGTCTAGCAGTATATGAAGAAATCCCGTTTCCAACGAAGGCCTCAAAGAGTTCCAAATATCCACTTGCAGACTTTACAAACAGAGTGTTTCCAAACTGCTGTATGAACAGAAAGGTCAAACTCTGTGAGCTGAATGCACACATCACATAGTAGTTTCTGAGAATGATTCTGTCTAGTTTTTATACCAAGATATTTCCTTTTCTCACATTGGCCTCCAATCGCTTGAAATCTCCAATTGCAATTTCCCCAAAAAGAGAGTTTCAAATCTGCTCTGTGCAAAGAAAGGTTCAACTCTGTGAGCTGAATACACACAACACAAAGAAGTTACTGAAAATTCTTCTGTCTAGCATTATATGAAGAAATCCCGTTTCGAACGAAGTCCTCAAAGAGTTCCAAATATCCACTTGCAGACTTTACAAACAGAGTGTTTCCAAACTGCTCTATGAACAGAAAGGTTAAACTCTGTGAGCTGAATGCACACATCACATAGTAGTTTCTGAGAATGATTCTATCTAGTTTCTATACGAAGATATTTCCTTTTCTAACATTGGCCTCAAATCGCTTGAAATCTCAAATTCCAAATTCCAGAAAAAGACAGTTTCAAACCTGCAGTGTGTAAGGAAAGGTTCAAATCTGTGAGTTGAATACACACAACACAAAGAAGTTACTGAGAATTCTTCTGTCTAGTATTATATGAAGAAATCCCTTTTCCAACGAAGTCCTCAAAGAGGTCCAAATATCCACTTGCAGACTTTACAAACAGAGTGTTTCCAAACTGCTCTATGAACAGAAAGGTTAAACTCTGTGAGCTGAATGCACACATCACATAGTAGTTTCTGAGAATGATTCTGTCTAGTTTCTATACGAAGATATTTCCCTTTCTAACATTGGCCTCAAATCGCTTGAAATCTCAAATTCCAAATTCCAGAAAAAGACAGTTTCAAACCTGCAGTGTGTAAGGAAAGGTTCAAATCTGTGAGTTGAATACACACAACACAAAGAAGTTACTGAGAATTCTTCTGTCTAGCATTATATGAAGAAATCCCGTTTCCAACGAAGGCCTCAAAGTGGTGCAAATATCCACTTGTAGACTTTAGAAACAGAGTGTTTCCAAACTGCTCTATGAACAGAAAAGTTAAACTCTGTGAGCTGAACGCACACATCACAAAGTTGTTTCTGAGAATGATTCTGTCTAGTTTTTATACCAAGATATTTCGTTTTCTAACATTGGCCTAAAAACGCTTGAAATCTCCAATTGCAATTTCCACAAAAAGAGAGTTTCAAATCTGCTCTGTCCAAAGAAAAGTTCAACTCTGTGAGCTGAATACACACAACACAAAGAAGTTACTGAAAATTCTTCTGTCTAGCATTATATGAAGAAATCCCGTTTCCAACGAAGTCCTCAAAGAGGTCCAAATATCCCCTTGCAGACTTTACAAACAGAGTGTTTCCAAACTGCTCTATGAACAGAAAGGTTAAACTCTGTGAGCTGAATGCACACATCACATAGTAGTTTCTGAGAATGATTCTGTCTAGTTTTTATACGAAGATATTTCCTTTTCTAACATTGGCCTAAAATCGCTTGAAATCTCCAATTGCAATTTCCACAAAAAGAGAGTTTCAAATCTGCTCTGTCCAAAGAAAGGTTCAACTCTGTGAGCTGAATACACACAACACAAAGAAGTTACTCAAAATTCTTCTGTCTAACATTATATAAAGAAATCCCGTTTCCAACGAAGTCCTCAAAGAGGTCCAAATATCCACTTGCAGACTTTACAAACAGAGTGTTTCCAAACTGCTCTATGAACAGAAAGGTTAAACTCTGTGAGCTGAATGCACACATCACATAGTAGTTTCTGAGAATGATTCTGTCTAGTTTCTATACGAAGATATTTCCTTTTCTAACATTGGCCTCAAATCGCTTGAAATCTCAAATTCCAAATTCCAGAAAAAGACAGTTTCAAACCTGCAGTGTGTAAGGAAAGGTTCAAATCTGTGAGTTGAATACACACAACACAAAGAAGTTACTGAGAATTCTTCTGTCTAGCATTATATGAAGAAATCCCGTTTCCAACGAAGGCCTCAAAGTGGTGCAAATATCCACTTGTAGACTTTAGAAACAGAGTGTTTCCAAACTGCTCTATGAACAGAAAAGTTAAACTCTGTGAGCTGAACGCACACATCACAAAGTTGTTTCTGAGAATGATTCTGTCTAGTTTTTATACCAAGATATTTCGTTTTCTAACATTGGCCTAAAATCGCTTGAAATCTCCAATTGCAATTTCCACAAAAAGAGAGTTTCAAATCTGCTCTGTCCAAAGAAAGGTTCAACTCTGTGAGCTGAATACACACAACACAAAGAAGTTACTGAAAATTCTTCTGTCTAGCATTATATGAAGAAATACCGTTTCCAACGAAGTCCTCAAAGAGTTCCAAATATCCACTTGCAGACTTTACAAACAGAGTGTTTCCAAACTGCTGTATGAACAGAAAGGTTAAACTCTGTGAGCTGAATGCACACATCACATAGTAGTTTCTGAGAATGATTCTGCCTAGTTTTTATACGAAGATACTTCCTTTTCTAACATTGGCCTAAAATCGCTTGAAATCTCCAATTGCAATTTCCACAAAAGAGAGTTTCAAATCTGCTCTGTCCAAAGAAAGGTTCAACTCTGTGAGCTGAATACACACAACACAAAGAAGTTACTGAAAATTCTTCTGTCTAGCATTATATGAAGAAATCCCGTTTCCAACGAAGTCCTCAAAGAGGTCCAAATATCCACTTGCAGACTTTACAAACAGAGTGTTTCCAAACTGCTCTATGAACAGAAAGGTTAAACTCTGTGAGCTGAATGCACACATCACATAGTGGTTTCTGAGAATGATTCTGTCTAGTTTTTATACCAAGATATTTCCTTTTCTAACATTGTCCTGAAATCGCTTGAAATCTCCAATTTCAAATTCCAGAAAAAGAGAGTTTCAAATCTGCTCTGTGCAAAGAAAGGTTCAACTCTGTGAGCTGAATACACACAACACAAAGAAGTTACTGAAAATTCTTCTGTCTAGCATTATATGAAGAAATCCCGTTTCCAACGAAGGCCTCAAAGAGTTCAAAATATCCACTTGCAGACTTTACAAACAGTGTTTCCAAACTGCTGTACGAACAGAAAGGTTAAACTCTGTGAGCTGAATGCACACATCACATAGTAGTTTCTGAGAATCATTCTGTCTAGTTTTTATAGCAAGATATTTCCTTTTCTAACATTGGCCTGAAATCGCTTGAAATCACCAATTGCAATTTCCACAAAAAGAGAGTTTCAAATCTGCTCTGTCCAAAGAAAGGTTCAACTCTGTGAGCTGAATACACACAACACAAAGAAGTTACTCAAAATTCTTCTGTCTAGCATTATATAAAGAAATCCCGTTTCCAACGAAGTCCTCAAAGAGGTCCAAATATCCACTTGCAGACGTTACAAACAGAGTGTTTCCAAACTGCTCTATGAACAGAAAGGTTAAACCCTGTGAGCTGAATGCACACATCACAAAGTAGTTTCTGAGAAAGATTCTGTCTAGTTTCTATACGAAGATATTTCCTTTTCTAACATTGGCCTCAAATCGCTTGAAATCTCAAATTCCAAATTCCAGAAAAAGACAGTTTCAAACCTGCAGTGTGTAAGGAAAGGTTCAAATCTGTGAGTTGAATACACACAACACAAAGAAGTTACTGAGAATTCTTCTGTGTACCATTATATGAAGAAATACCGTCTCCAACGAAGGCCTCAAAGTGGAGCAAATATCCACTTGTAGACTTTAGAAACAGAGTGTTTCCAAACTGCTCTATGAACAGAAAAGTTAAACTCTGTGAGCTGAACGCACACATCACAAAGTTGTTTCTGAGAATGATTCTGTCTAGTTTTTACACCAAGATATTTCGTTTTCTAACATTGGCCTAAAATCGCTTGAAATCTCCAATTGCAATTTCCACAAAAAGAGAGTTTCAAATCTGCTCTGTCCAAAGAAAGGTTCAACTCTGTGAGCTGAATACACACAACACAAAGAAGTTACTGAAAATTCTTCTGTCTAGCATTATATGAAGAAATACCGTTTCCAACGAAGTCCTCAAAGAGTTCCAAATATCCACTTGCAGACTTTACAAACAGAGTGTTTCCAAACTGCTGTATGAACAGAAAGGTTAAACTCTGTGAGCTGAATGCACACATCACATAGTAGTTTCTGAGAATGATTCTGCCTAGTTTTTATACGAAGATACTTCCTTTTCTAACATTGGCCTAAAATCGCTTGAAATCTCCAATTGCAATTTCCACAAAAGAGAGTTTCAAATCTGCTCTGTCCAAAGAAAGGTTCAACTCTGTGAGCTGAATACACACAACACAAAGAAGTTACTGAAAATTCTTCTGTCTAGCATTATATGAAGAAATCCCGTTTCCAACGAAGTCCTCAAAGAGGTCCAAATATCCACTTGCAGACTTTACAAACAGAGTGTTTCCAAACTGCTCTATGAACAGAAAGGTTAAACTCTGTGAGCTGAATGCACACATCACATAGTGGTTTCTGAGAATGATTCTGTCTAGTTTTTATACCAAGATATTTCCTTTTCTAACATTGTCCTGAAATCGCTTGAAATCTCCAATTTCAAATTCCAGAAAAAGAGAGTTTCAAATCTGCTCTGTGCAAAGAAAGGTTCAACTCTGTGAGCTGAATACACACAACACAAAGAAGTTACTGAAAATTCTTCTGTCTAGCATTATATGAAGAAATCCCGTTTCGAACGAAGTCCTCAAAGAGGTCCAAATATCCACTTGCAGACTTTACAAACAGAGTGTTTCCAAACTGCTCTATGAACAGAAAGGTTAAACTCTGTGAGCTGAATGCACACATCACATAGTAGTTTCTGAGAATGATTCTATCTAGTTTCTATACGAAGATATTTCCTTTTCTAACATTGGCCTCAAATCGCTTGAAATCTCAAATTCCAAATTCCAGAAAAAGACAGTTTCAAACCTGCAGTGTGTAAGGAAAGGTTCAAATCTGTGAGTTGAATACACACAACACAAAGAAGTTACTGAGAATTCTTCTGTCTAGTATTATATGAAGAAATCCCTTTTCCAACGAAGGCCTCAAAGTGGTGCAAATATACACTTGTAGACTTTAGAAACAGAGTGTTTCCAAACTGGTCTATGAACAGAAAAGTTAAACTCTGTGAGCTGAACGCACACATCACAAAGTTGTTTCTGAGAATGATTCTGTCTAGTTTTTATACCAAGATATTTCCTTTTCTAACATTGGCCTAAAATCGCTTGAAATCTCCAATTGCAATTTCCACAAAAAGAGAGTTTCAAATCTGCTCTGTCCAAAGAAAGGTTCAACTCTGTGAGCTGAATACACACAACACAAAGAAGTTACTGAAAATTCTTCTGTCTAGCATTATATGAAGAAATCCCGTTTCCAACGAAGGCCTCAAAGAGTTCCAAATATCCACTTGCAGACTATACAAACACAGTGTTTCCAAACTGCTGTATGAACAGAAAGGTTAAACTCTGTGAGCTGAATGCACACATCACATAGTAATTTCTGAGAATGATTCTGTCTAGTTTTTATACGAAGATAATTCCTTTTCTAACATTGGCCTAAAATCGCTTGAAATCTCCAATTGCAATTTCCCCAAAAAGAGAGTTTCAAATCTGCTCTGTCCAAAGAAAGGTTCAACTCTGTGAGCTGAATACACACAACACAAAGAAGTTACTGAAAATTCTTCTGTCTAGCATTATATGAAGAAATCCCGTTTCCAACGAAGTCCTCAAAGAGGTCCAAATATCCCCTTGCAGACTTTACAAACAGAGTGTTTCCAAACTGCTCTATGAACAGAAAGGTTAAACTCTGTGAGCTGAATGCACACATCACATAGTAGTTTCTGAGAATGATTCTGTCTAGTTTTTATACGAAGATATTTCCTTTTCTAACATTGGCCTAAAATCGCTTGAAATCTCCACTTGCAATTTCCACAAAAAGAGAGTTTCAAATCTGCTCTGTCCAAAGAAAGGTTCAACTCTGTGAGCTGAATACACACAACACAAAGAAGTTACTGAAAATTCTTCTGTCTAGCATTATATGAAGAAATCCCGTTTCGAACGAAGTCCTCAAAGAGGTCCAAATATCCACTTGCAGACTTTACAAACAGAGTGTTTCCAAACTGCTCTATGAACAGAAAGGTTAAACTCTGTGAGCTGAATGCACACATCACATAGTAGTTTCTGAGAATGATTCTATCTAGTTTCTATACGAAGATATTTCCTTTTCTAACATTGGCCTCAAATCGCTTGAAATCTCAAATTCCAAATTCCAGAAAAAGACAGTTTCAAACCTGCAGTGTGTAAGGAAAGGTTCAAATCTGTGAGTTGAATACACACAACACAAAGAAGTTACTGAGAATTCTTCTGTCTAGTATTATATGAAGAAATCCCTTTTCCAACGAAGGCCTCAAAGTGGTGCAAATATACACTTGTAGACTTTAGAAACAGAGTGTTTCCAAACTGGTCTATGAACAGAAAAGTTAAACTCTGTGAGCTGAACGCACACATCACAAAGTTGTTTCTGAGAATGATTCTGTCTAGTTTTTATACCAAGATATTTCGTTTTCTAACATTGGCCTAAAATCGCTTGAAATCTCCAATTGCAATTTCCACAAAAAGAGAGTTTCAAATCTGCTCTGTCCAAAGAAAGGTTCAACTCTGTGAGCTGAATACACACAACACAAAGAAGTTACTGAAAATTCTTCTGTCTAGCATTATATGAAGAAATCCCGTTTCCAACGAAGGCCTCAAAGAGTTCCAAATATCCACTTGCAGACTATACAAACAGAGTGTTTCCAAACTGCTGTATGAACAGAAAGGTTAAACTCTGTGAGCTGAATGCACACATCACATAGTAATTTCTGAGAATGATTCTGTCTAGTTTTTATACGAAGATAATTCCTTTTCTAACATTGGCCTAAAATCGCTTGAAATCTCCAATTGCAATTTCCCCAAAAAGAGAGTTTCAAATCTGCTCTGTCCAAAGAAAGGTTCAACTCTGTGAGCTGAATACACACAACACAAAGAAGTTACTGAAAATTCTTCTGTCTAGCATTATATGAAGAAATCCCGTTTCCAACGAAGTCCTCAAAGAGGTCCAAATATCCCCTTGCAGACTTTACAAACAGAGTGTTTCCAAACTGCTCTATGAACAGAAAGGTTAAACTCTGTGAGCTGAATGCACACATCACATAGTAGTTTCTGAGAATGATTCTGTCTAGTTTTTATACGAAGATATTTCCTTTTCTAACATTGGCCTAAAATCGCTTGAAATCTCCACTTGCAATTTCCACAAAAAGAGAGTTTCAAATCTGCTCTGTCCAAAGAAAGGTTCAACTCTGTGAGCTGAATACACACAACACAAAGAAGTTACTCAAAATTCTTCTGTCTAGCATTATATAAAGAAATCCCATTTCCAACGAAGTCCTCAAAGAGGTCCAAATATCCACTTGCAGACTTTACAAACAGAGTGTTTCCAAACTGCTCTATGAACAGAAAGGTTAAACTCTGTGAGCTGAATGCACACATCACATAGTAGTTTCTGAGAATGATTCTGTCTAGTTTCTATACGAAGATATTTCCCTTTCTAACATTGGCCTCAAATCGCTTGAAATCTCAAATTCCAAATTCCAGAAAAAGACAGTTTCAAACCTGCAGTGTGTAAGGAAAGGTTCAAATCTGTGAGTTGAATACACACAACACAAAGAAGTTACTGAGAATTCTTCTGTCTAGCATTATATGAAGAAATCCCGTTTCCAACGAAGGCCTCAAAGTGGTGCAAATATCCACTTGTAGACTTTAGAAACAGAGTGTTTCCAAACTGCTCTATGAACAGAAAAGTTAAACTCTGTGAGCTGAACGCACACATCACAAAGTTGTTTCTGAGAATGATTCTGTCTAGTTTTTATACCAAGATATTTCGTTTTCTAACATTGGCCTAAAAACGCTTGAAATCTCCAATTGCAATTTCCACAAAAAGAGAGTTTCAAATCTGCTCTGTCCAAAGAAAAGTTCAACTCTGTGAGCTGAATACACACAACACAAAGAAGTTACTGAAAATTCTTCTGTCTAGCATTATATGAAGAAATCCCGTTTCCAACGAAGTCCTCAAAGAGGTCCAAATATCCCCTTGCAGACTTTACAAACAGAGTGTTTCCAAACTGCTCTATGAACAGAAAGGTTAAACTCTGTGAGCTGAATGCACACATCACATAGTAGTTTCTGAGAATGATTCTGTCTAGTTTTTATACGAAGATATTTCCTTTTCTAACATTGGCCTAAAATCGCTTGAAATCTCCAATTGCAATTTCCACAAAAAGAGAGTTTCAAATCTGCTCTGTCCAAAGAAAGGTTCAACTCTGTGAGCTGAATACACACAACACAAAGAAGTTACTCAAAATTCTTCTGTCTAACATTATATAAAGAAATCCCGTTTCCAACGAAGTCCTCAAAGAGGTCCAAATATCCACTTGCAGACTTTACAAACAGAGTGTTTCCAAACTGCTCTATGAACAGAAAGGTTAAACTCTGTGAGCTGAATGCACACATCACATAGTAGTTTCTGAGAATGATTCTGTCTAGTTTCTATACGAAGATATTTCCTTTTCTAACATTGGCCTCAAATCGCTTGAAATCTCAAATTCCAAATTCCAGAAAAAGACAGTTTCAAACCTGCAGTGTGTAAGGAAAGGTTCAAATCTGTGAGTTGAATACACACAACACAAAGAAGTTACTGAGAATTCTTCTGTCTAGCATTATATGAAGAAATCCCGTTTCCAACGAAGGCCTCAAAGTGGTGCAAATATCCACTTGTAGACTTTAGAAACAGAGTGTTTCCAAACTGCTCTATGAACAGAAAAGTTAAACTCTGTGAGCTGAACGCACACATCACAAAGTTGTTTCTGAGAATGATTCTGTCTAGTTTTTATACCAAGATATTTCGTTTTCTAACATTGGCCTAAAATCGCTTGAAATCTCCAATTGCAATTTCCACAAAAAGAGAGTTTCAAATCTGCTCTGTCCAAAGAAAGGTTCAACTCTGTGAGCTGAATACACACAACACAAAGAAGTTACTGAAAATTCTTCTGTCTAGCATTATATGAAGAAATACCGTTTCCAACGAAGTCCTCAAAGAGTTCCAAATATCCACTTGCAGACTTTACAAACAGAGTGTTTCCAAACTGCTGTATGAACAGAAAGGTTAAACTCTGTGAGCTGAATGCACACATCACATAGTAGTTTCTGAGAATGATTCTGCCTAGTTTTTATACGAAGATACTTCCTTTTCTAACATTGGCCTAAAATCGCTTGAAATCTCCAATTGCAATTTCCACAAAAGAGAGTTTCAAATCTGCTCTGTCCAAAGAAAGGTTCAACTCTGTGAGCTGAATACACACAACACAAAGAAGTTACTGAAAATTCTTCTGTCTAGCATTATATGAAGAAATCCCGTTTCCAACGAAGTCCTCAAAGAGGTCCAAATATCCACTTGCAGACTTTACAAACAGAGTGTTTCCAAACTGCTCTATGAACAGAAAGGTTAAACTCTGTGAGCTGAATGCACACATCACATAGTGGTTTCTGAGAATGATTCTGTCTAGTTTTTATACCAAGATATTTCCTTTTCTAACATTGTCCTGAAATCGCTTGAAATCTCCAATTTCAAATTCCAGAAAAAGAGAGTTTCAAATCTGCTCTGTGCAAAGAAAGGTTCAACTCTGTGAGCTGAATACACACAACACAAAGAAGTTACTGAAAATTCTTCTGTCTAGCATTATATGAAGAAATCCCGTTTCCAACGAAGGCCTCAAAGAGTTCAAAATATCCACTTGCAGACTTTACAAACAGTGTTTCCAAACTGCTGTACGAACAGAAAGGTTAAACTCTGTGAGCTGAATGCACACATCACATAGTAGTTTCTGAGAATCATTCTGTCTAGTTTTTATAGCAAGATATTTCCTTTTCTAACATTGGCCTGAAATCGCTTGAAATCACCAATTGCAATTTCCACAAAAAGAGAGTTTCAAATCTGCTCTGTCCAAAGAAAGGTTCAACTCTGTGAGCTGAATACACACAACACAAAGAAGTTACTCAAAATTCTTCTGTCTAGCATTATATAAAGAAATCCCGTTTCCAACGAAGTCCTCAAAGAGGTCCAAATATCCACTTGCAGACGTTACAAACAGAGTGTTTCCAAACTGCTCTATGAACAGAAAGGTTAAACCCTGTGAGCTGAATGCACACATCACAAAGTAGTTTCTGAGAAAGATTCTGTCTAGTTTCTATACGAAGATATTTCCTTTTCTAACATTGGCCTCAAATCGCTTGAAATCTCAAATTCCAAATTCCAGAAAAAGACAGTTTCAAACCTGCAGTGTGTAAGGAAAGGTTCAAATCTGTGAGTTGAATACACACAACACAAAGAAGTTACTGAGAATTCTTCTGTGTACCATTATATGAAGAAATACCGTCTCCAACGAAGGCCTCAAAGTGGAGCAAATATCCACTTGTAGACTTTAGAAACAGAGTGTTTCCAAACTGCTCTATGAACAGAAAAGTTAAACTCTGTGAGCTGAACGCACACATCACAAAGTTGTTTCTGAGAATGATTCTGTCTAGTTTTTATACCAAGATATTTCGTTTTCTAACATTGGCCTAAAATCGTTTGAAATCTCCAATTGCAATTTCCACAAAAAGAGAGTTTCAAATCTGCTCTGTCCAAAGAAAGGTTCAACTCTGTGAGCTGAATACACACAACACAAAGAAGTTACTGAAAATTCTTCTGTCTAGCATTATATGAAGAAATACCGTTTCCAACGAAGTCCTCAAAGAGTTCCAAATATCCACTTGCAGACTTTACAAACAGAGTGTTTCCAAACTGCTGTATGAACAGAAAGGTTAAACTCTGTGAGCTGAATGCACACATCACATAGTAGTTTCTGAGAATGATTCTGCCTAGTTTTTATACGAAGATACTTCCTTTTCTAACATTGGCCTAAAATCGCTTGAAATCTCCAATTGCAATTTCCACAAAAGAGAGTTTCAAATCTGCTCTGTCCAAAGAAAGGTTCAACTCTGTGAGCTGAATACACACAACACAAAGAAGTTACTGAAAATTCTTCTGTCTAGCATTATATGAAGAAATCCCGTTTCCAACGAAGTCCTCAAAGAGGTCCAAATATCCACTTGCAGACTTTACAAACAGAGTGTTTCCAAACTGCTCTATGAACAGAAAGGTTAAACTCTGTGAGCTGAATGCACACATCACATAGTGGTTTCTGAGAATGATTCTGTCTAGTTTTTATACCAAGATATTTCCTTTTCTAACATTGTCCTGAAATCGCTTGAAATCTCCAATTTCATATTCCAGAAAAAGAGAGTTTCAAATCTGCTCTGTGCAAAGAAAGGTTCAACTCTGTGAGCTGAATACACACAACACAAAGAAGTTACTGAAAATTCTTCTGTCTAGCATTATATGAAGAAATCCCGTTTCCAACGAAGTCCTCAAAGAGGTCCAAATATCCCCTTGCAGACTTTACAAACAGAGTGTTTCCAAACTGCTCTATGAACAGAAAGGTTAAACTCTGTGAGCTGAATGCACACATCACATAGTAGTTTCTGAGAATGATTCTGTCTAGTTTTTATACGAAGATATTTCCTTTTCTAACATTGGCCTAAAATCGCTTGAAATCTCCAATTGCAATTTCCACAAAAAGAGAGTTTCAAATCTGCTCTGTCCAAAGAAAGGTTCAACTCTGTGAGCTGAATACACACAACACAAAGAAGTTACTCAAAATTCTTCTGTCTAACATTATATAAAGAAATCCCGTTTCCAACGAAGTCCTCAAAGAGGTCCAAATATCCACTTGCAGACTTTACAAACAGAGTGTTTCCAAACTGCTCTATGAACAGAAAGGTTAAACTCTGTGAGCTGAATGCACACATCACATAGTAGTTTCTGAGAATGATTCTGTCTAGTTTCTATACGAAGATATTTCCTTTTCTAACATTGGCCTCAAATCGCTTGAAATCTCAAATTCCAAATTCCAGAAAAAGACAGTTTCAAACCTGCAGTGTGTAAGGAAAGGTTCAAATCTGTGAGTTGAATACACACAACACAAAGAAGTTACTGAGAATTCTTCTGTCTAGCATTATATGAAGAAATCCCGTTTCCAAAGAAGGCCTCAAAGTGGTGCAAATATCCACTTGTAGACTTTAGAAAGAGAGTGTTTCCAAACTGCTCTATGAACAGAAAAGTTAAACTCTGTGAGCTGAACGCACACATCACAAAGTTGTTTCTGAGAATGATTCTGTCTAGTTTTTATACCAAGATATTTCGTTTTCTAACATTGGCCTAAAATCGCTTGAAATCTCCAATTGCAATTTCCACAAAAAGAGAGTTTCAAATCTGCTCTGTCCAAAGAAAGGTTCAACTCTGTGAGCTGAATACACACAACACAAAGAAGTTACTGAAAATTCTTCTGTCTAGCATTATATGAAGAAACACCGTTTCCAACGAAGTCTTCAAAGAGTTCCAAATATCCACTTGCAGACTTTACAAACAGAGTGTTTCCAAACTGCTGTATGAACAGAAAGGTTAAACTCTGTGAGCTGAATGCACACATCACATAGTAGTTTCTGAGAATGATTCTGCCTAGTTTTTATACGAAGATACTTCCTTTTCTAACATTGGCCTAAAATCGGTTGAAATCTCCAATTGCAATTTCCACAAAAGAGAGTTTCAAATCTGCTCTGTCCAAAGAAAGGTTCAACTCTGTGAGCTGAATACACACAACACAAAGAAGTTACTGAAAATTCTTCTGTCTAGCATTATATGAAGAAATCCCGTTTCCAACGAAGTCCTCAAAGAGGTCCAAATATCCACTTGCAGACTTTACAAACAGAGTGTTTCCAAACTGCTCTATGAACAGAAAGGTTAAACTCTGTGAGCTGAATGCACACATCACATAGTGGTTTCTGAGAATGATTCTGTCTAGTTTTTATACCAAGATATTTCCTTTTCTAACATTGTCCTGAAATCGCTTGAAATCTCCAATTTCAAATTCCAGAAAAAGAGAGTTTCAAATCTGCTCTGTGCAAAGAAAGGTTCAACTCTGTGAGCTGAATACACACAACACAAAGAAGTTACTGAAAATTCTTCTGTCTAGCATTATATGAAGAAATCCCTTTTCCAACGAAGGCCTCAAAGAGTTCAAAATATCCACTTGCAGACTTTACAAACAGTGTTTCCAAACTGCTGTATGAACAGAAAGGTTAAACTCTGTGAGCTGAATGCACACATCACATAGTAGTTTCTGAGAATCATTCTGTCTAGTTTTTATAGCAAGATATTTCCTTTTCTAACATTGGCCTGAAATCGCTTGAAATCACCAATTGCAATTTCCACAAAAAGAGAGTTTCAAATCTGCTCTGTCCAAAGAAAGGTTCAACTCTGTGAGCTGAATACACACAACACAAAGAAGTTACTCAAAATTCTTCTGTCTAGCATTATATAAAGAAATCCCGTTTCCAACGAAGTCCTCAAAGAGGTCCAAATATCCACTTGCAGACGTTACAAACAGAGTGTTTCCAAACTGCTCTATGAACAGAAAGGTTAAACCCTGTGAGCTGAATGCACACATCACAAAGTAGTTTCTGAGAAAGATTCTGTCTAGTTTCTATACGAAGATATTTCCTTTTCTAACATTGGCCTCAAATCGCTTGAAATCTCAAATTCCAAATTCCAGAAAAAGACAGTTTCAAACCTGCAGTGTGTAAGGAAAGGTTCAAATCTGTGAGTTGAATACACACAACACAAAGAAGTTACTGAGAATTCTTCTGTGTACCATTATATGAAGAAATACCGTCTCCAACGAAGGCCTCAAAGTGGAGCAAATATCCACTTGTAGACTTTAGAAACAGAGTGTTTCCAAACTGCTCTATGAACAGAAAAGTTAAACTCTGTGAGCTGAACGCACACATCACAAAGTTGTTTCTGAGAATGATTCTGTCTAGTTTTTATACCAAGATATTTCGTTTTCTAACATTGGCCTAAAATCGCTTGAAATCTCCAATTGCAATTTCCACAAAAAGAGAGTTTCAAATCTGCTCTGTCCAAAGAAAGGTTCAACTCTGTGAGCTGAATACACACAACACAAAGAAGTTACTGAAAATTCTTCTGTCTAGCATTATATGAAGAAATACCGTTTCCAACGAAGTCCTCAAAGAGTTCCAAATATCCACTTGCAGACTTTACAAACAGAGTGTTTCCAAACTGCTGTATGAACAGAAAGGTTAACCTCTGTGAGCTGAATGCACACATCACATAGTAGTTTCTGAGAATGATTCTGCCTAGTTTTTATACGAAGATACTTCCTTTTCTAACATTGGCCTAAAATCGCTTGAAATCTCCAATTGCAATTTCCACAAAAAGAGAGTTTCAAATCTGCTCTGTCCAAAGAAAGATTCAACTCTGTGAGCTGAATACACACAACACAAAGAATTTACTGAAAATTCTTCTGTCTAGCATTATATGAAGAAATCCCGTTTCCAACGAAGTCCTCAAAGAGTTCCAAATATCCACTTGCAGACTTTACAAACAGAGTGTTTCCAAACTGCTCTATGAACAGAAAGGTTAAACTCTGTGAGCTGAATGCACACATCACATAGTGGTTTCTGAGAATGATTCTGTCTAGTTTTTATACCAAGATATTTCCTTTTCTAACATTGTCCTGAAATCGCTTGAAATCTCCAATTTCAAATTCCAGAAAAAGAGAGTTTCAAATCTGCTCTGTGCAAAGAAAGGTTCAACTCTGTGAGCTGAATACACACAACACAAAGAAGTTACTGAAAATTCTTCTGTCTTCCATTATATGAAGAAATCCCGTTTCCAACGAAGTCCTCAATGAGTTCCAAATATCCACTTGCAGACTTTACAAACAGTGTTTCCAAACTGCTGTATGAACAGAAAGGTTAAACTCTGTGAGCTGAATGCACACATCACATAGTAGTTTCTGAGAATCATTCTGTCTAGTTTTTATACCAAGATATTTCCTTTTCTAACATTGGCCTCAAATCGCTTGAAATCTCCAATTGCAATTTCCACAAAAACAGAGTTTCAAATCTGCTCTGTCCAAAGAAAGGTTCAACTCTGTGAGCTGAATACACACAACACAAAGAAGTTACTCAAAATTCTTCTGTCTAGCATTATATAAAGAAATCCCGTTTCCAACGAAGTCCTCAAAGAGGTCCAAATATCCACTTGCAGACTTTACGAACAGAGTGTTTCCAAACTGCTCTATGAACAGAAAGGTTAAACTCTGTGAGCTCAATGCACACATCACAAAGTAGTTTCTGAGAATCATTCTGTCTAGTTTCTATACGAAGATATTTCCTTTTCTAACATTGGCCTGAAATCGCTTGAAATCTCAAATTCCAAATTCCAGAAAAAGACAGTTTCAAACCTGCACTGTGTAAGGAAAGATTCAAATCTGTGAGTTGAATACACACAACACAAAGAAGTTACTGAGAATTCTTCTGTCTATCATTATATGAAGAAATCCCTTTTCCAACGAAGGCCTCAAAGTGGTGCAAATTTCCACTTGTAGACTTTAGAAACAGAGTGTTTCCAAACTGCTCTATAAACAGAAAAGTTAAACTCTGTGAGCTGAACGCACACATCACAAAGTTGTTTCTGAGAATGATTCTGTCTAGTTTTTATACCAAGATATTTCGTTTTCTAACATTGGCCTAAAATCGCTTGAAATCTCCAATTGCAATTTCCACAAAAAGAGAGTTTCAAATCTGCTCTGTCCAAAGAAAAGTTCAGCTCTGTGAGCTGAATACACACAACACAAAGAAGTTACTGAGAATTCTTCTGTCTAGCATTATATGAAGAAATCCCGTTTCCAACGAAGGCCTCAAAGAGATCCAAATATCCACTTGCAGACTTTACAAACAGAGTGTTTCCAAACTGCTGTATGAACAGAAAGGTTAATCCCTGTGAGCTGAATGCACACATCACATAGTAGTTTCTGAGAATGATTCTGTCTAGTTTTTATACCAAGATATTTCCTTTTCTCACATTGGCCTCAAATCGCTTGAAATCTCCAATTGCAATTTCCCCAAAAAGAGAGTTTCAAATCTGCTCTGTCCAAAGAAAGGTTCAACTCCTTGAGCTGAATACACACAACACAAAGAAGTTACTGAAAATTCTTCTGTCTAGCATTATATAAAGAAATCCCGTTTCCAACGAAGTCCTCAAAGAGGTCCAAATATCCACTTGCAGACTTTACAAACAGAGTGTTTCCAAACTGCTCTATGAACAGAAAGGTTAAACTCTGTGAGCTGAATGCACACATCACATAGTAGTTTCTGAGAATGATTCTGTCTAGTTTCTATACGAAGATATTTCCTTTTCTAACATTGGCCTCAAATCGCTTGAAATCTCAAATTCCAAATTCCAGAAAAAGACAGTTTCAAACCTGCAGTGTGTAAGGAAAGGTTCAAATCTGTGAGTTGAATACACACAACACAAAGAAGTTACTGAGAATTCTTCTGTCTAGCATTATATGAAGAAATCCCTTTTCCAACGAAGGCCTCAAAGTGGTGCAAATATCCACTTGTAGACTTTAGAAACAGAGTGTTTCCAAACTGCTCTATGAACAGAAAAGTTAAACTCTGTGAGTTGAACGCACACATCACAAAGTACTTTCTGAGAATGATTCTGTCTAGTTTTTATACCAAGATATTTCGTTTTCTAACATTAGCCTAAAATCGCTTGAAATCTCCAATTTCAATTTCCACAAAAAGAGAGTTTCAAATCTGCTCTGTCCAAAGAAAAGTTCAACTCTGTGAGCTGAATACACACAACACAAAGAAGTTACTGAAAATTCTTCTGTCTAGCATTATATGAAGAAATCCCGTTTCCAACGAAGGCCTCAAAGAGTTCCAAATATCCACTTGCAGACTTTACAAACAGAGTGTTTCCAAACTGCTGTATGAACAGAAAGGTTAAACTCTGTGAGCTGAATGCACACATCACATAGTAGTTTCTGAGAATGATTCTGTCTAGTTTTTATACCAAGATATTTCCTTTTCTCACATTGGCCTCAAATCGCTTGAAATCTCCATTTGCAATTTCCACAAAAAGAGAGTTTCAAATCTGCTATGTCCAAAGAAAGGTTCAACTCTGTGAGCTGAATACACACAACACAAAGAAGTTACTCAAAATTCTTCTGTCTGGCATTATATAAAGAAATCCCGTTTCCAACGAAATCCTCAAAGAGGTCCAAATATCCCCTTGCAGACTTTACAAACAGAGTGTTTCCAAACTGCTCTATGAACAGAAAGGTTAAACTCTGTGAGCTGAATGCACACATCACATAGTAGTTTCTGAGAATGATTCTGTCTAGTTTTTATACCAAGATATTTCCTTTCCTAACATTGTCCTGAAATCGCTTGAAATCTCCAATTTCAAATTCCAGAAAAAGAGAGTTTCAAATCTGCTCTGTGCAAAGAAAGGTTCAACTCTGTGAGCTGAATACACACAACACAAAGAAGTTACTGAAAATTCTTCTGTCTAGCATTATATGAAGAAATCCCGTTTCCAACGAAGGCCTCAAAGAGTTCCAAATATCCACTTGCAGACTTTACAAACAGTGTTTCCAAACTGCTGTACGAACAGAAAGGTTAAACTCTGTGAGCTGAATGCACACATCACATAGCAGTTTCTGAGAATCATTCTGTCTAGTTTCTATACGAAGATATTTCCTTTTCTAACATTGGCCTCAAATCGCTTGAAATCTCCAATTGCAATTTCCCCAAAAAGAGAGTTTCAAATCTGCTCTGTCCAAAGAAAGGTTCAACTCTGTGAGCTGAATACACACAACACAAAGAAGTTACTCAAAATTCTTCTGTCTAGCATTATATAAAGAAATCCCGTTTCCAACGAAGTCCTCAAAGAGGTCCAAATATCCACTTGCAGACTTTACAAACAGAGTGTTTCCAAACTGCTCTGTGAACAGAAAGGTTAAACTCTGTGAGCTGAATGCACACATCACATAGTAGTTTCTGAGAATGATTCTGTCTAGTTTCTATACGAAGATATTTCCTTTTCTAACATTGGCCTCAAATCGCTTGAAATCTCAAATTCCAAATTCCAGAAAAAGACAGTTTCAAACCTGCAGTGTGTAAGGAAAGGTTCAAATCTGTGAGTTGAATACACACAACACAAAGAAGTTACTGAGAATTCTTCTGTCTAGCATTATATGAAGAAATCCCTTTTCCAACGAAGGCCTCAAAGTGGTGCAAATATCCACTTGTAGACTTTAGAAACAGAGTGTTTCCAAACTGCTCTATGAACAGAAAAGTTAAACTCTGTGAGTTGAACGCACACATCACAAAGTACTTTCTGAGAATGATTCTGTCTAGTTTTTATACCAAGATATTTCGTTTTCTACCATTAGCCTAAAATCGCTTGAAATCTCCAATTTCAATTTCCACAAAAAGAGAGTTTCAAATCTGCTGTGTCCAAAGAAAAGTTCAACTCTGTGAGCTGAATACACACAACACAAAGAAGTTACTGAAAATTCTTCTGTCTAGCATTATATGAAGAAATCCCGTTTCCAACGAAGGCCTCAAAGAGTTCCAAATATCCACTTGCAGACTTTACAAACAGAGTGTTTCCAAACTGCTGTATGAACAGAAAGGTTAAACTCTGTGAGCTGAATGCACACATCACATAGTAGTTTCTGAGAATGATTCTGTCTAGTTTTTATACCAAGATATTTCCTTTTCTCACATTGGCCTCAAATCGCTTGAAATCTCCATTTGCAATTTCCACAAAAAGAGAGTTTCAAATCTGCTATGTCCAAAGAAAGGTTCAACTCTGTGAGCTGAATACACACAACACAAAGAAGTTACTCAAAATTCTTCTGTCTGGCATTATATAAAGAAATCCCGTTTCCAACGAAATCCTCAAAGAGGTCCAAATATCCCCTTGCAGACTTTACAAACAGAGTGTTTCCAAACTGCTCTATGAACAGAAAAGTTAAACTCTGTGAGCTCAATGCACACATCACATAGTAGTTTCTGAGAATGATTCTGTCTAGTTTCTATACGAAGATATTTCCTTTTCTAACATTGTCCTCAAATCCCTTGAAATCTCAAATTCCAAACTCCAGAAAAAGACAGTTTCAAACCTGCAGTGTGGAAGGAAAGGTTCAAATCTGTGAGTTGAATACACACAACACAAAGAAGTTACTGAGAATTCTTCTGTCTAGCATTATATGAAGAAATCCCGTTTCCAACGAAGGCCTCAAAGTGGAGCAAATATCCACTTGTAGACTTTAGAAACAGAGTGTTTCCAAACTGCTCTATGAACAGAAAAGTTAAACTCTGTGAGCTGAACTCACACATCACAAAGTTGTTTCTGAGAATGATTCTGTCTAGTTTTTATACCAAGATATTTCGTTTTCTAACATTGGCCTAAAATCGCTTGAAATCTCCAATTGCAATTTCCACAAAAAGAGAGTTTCAAATCTGCTCTGTCCAAAGAAAGGTTCAACTCTGTGAGCTGAATACACACAACACAAAGAAGTTACTGAAAATTCTTCTGTCTAGCATTATATGAAGAAATCCCGTTTCCAACGAAGTCCTCAAAGAGGTCCAAATATCCACTTGCAGACTTTACAAACAGAGTGTTTCCAAACTGCTCTATGAACAGAAAGGTTAAACTCTGTGAGCTGAATGCACACATCACATAGTGGTTTCTGAGAATGATTCTGTCTAGTTTTTATACCAAGATATTTCCTTTTCTAACATTGTCCAGAAATCGCTTGAAATCTCCAATTTCAAATTCCAGAAAAAGAGAGTTTCAAATCTGCTCTGTGCAAAGAAAGGTTCCACTCTGTGAGCTGAATACACACAACACAAAGAAGTTACTGAAAATTCTTCTGTCTAGCATTATATGAAGAAATCCCGTTTCCAACGAAGGCCTCAAAGAGTTCCAAATATCCACTTGCAGACTTTACAAACAGTTTTTCCAAACTGCTGTATGAACAGAAAGGTTAAACTCTGTGAGCTGAATGCACACATCACATAGTAGTTTCTGAGAATCATTCTGTCTAGTTTTTATAGCAAGATATTTCCTTTTCTAACATTGGCCTCAAATCGCTTGAAATCACCAATTGCAATTTCCACAAAAAGAGAGTTTCAAATCTGCTCTGTCCAAAGAAAACTTCAACTCTGTGAGCTGAATACACACAACACAAAGAAGTTACTGAAAATTCTTCTGTCTAGCATTATATAAAGAAATCCCTTTTCCAACGAAGTCCTCAAAGAGGTCCAAATATCCACTTGCAGACTTTACAAACAGAGTGTTTCCAAACTGCTCTATGAACAGAAAGGTTAAACTCTGTGAGCTGAATGCACACATCACATAGTAGTTTCTGAGAATGATTCTGTCTAGTTTCTATACGAAGATAATTCCTTTTCTAACATTGGCCTCAAATCGCTTGAAATCTCCAATTGCAATTTCCCCAAAAAGAGAGTTTCAAATCTGCTCTGTCAAAAGAAAGGTTCAACTCTGTGAGCTGAATACACACAACACAAAGAAGTTACTGAGAATTCTTCTGTCTAGCATTATATGAAGAAATCCCTTTTCCAACGAAGGCCTCAAAGTGGTGCAAATATCCACTTGTAGACTTTGGAAACAGAGTGTTTCCAAACTGCTCTATGAACAGAAAAGTTAAACTCTGTGAGCTGAACGCACACATCACAAAGTAGTTTCTGAGAATGATTCTGTCTAGTTTTTATACCAACATATTTCGTTTTCTAACATTGGCCTAAAATCGCTTGAAATCTCCAATTTCAATTTCCACAGAAAGAGAGTTTCAAATCTGCTCTGTCCAAAGAAAAGTTCAACTCTGTGAGCTGAATACACACAACACAAAGAAGTTACTGAAAATTCTTCTGTCTAGCATTATATGAAGAAATCCCGTTTCCAACGAAGGCCTCAAAGAGTTCCAAATATCCACTTGCAGACTTTACAAACAGAGTGTTTCCAAACTGCTGTATGAACAGAAAGGTTAAACTCTGTGAGCTGAATGCACACATCACATAGTAGTTTCTGAGAATGATTCTGTCTAGTTTTTATACCAAGATATTTCCTTTTCTCACATTGGCCTCAAATCGCTTGAAATCTCCAATTGCAATTTCCACAAAAAGAGAGTTTCAAATCTGCTCTGTCCAAAGAAAGGTTCAACTCTGTGAGCTGAATACACACAACACAAAGAAGTTACTCAAAATTCTTCTGTCTAGCATTATATAAAGAAATCCCATTTCCAACGAAGTCCTCAAAGAGGTCCAAATATCCACTTGCAGACTTTACAAACAGAGTGTTTCCAAACTGCTCTATGAACAGAAAGGTTAAACTCTGTGAGCTGAATGCACACATCACATAGTAGTTTCTGAGAATGATTCTGTCTAGTTTCTATACGAAGATATTTCCCTTTCTAACATTGGCCTCAAATCGCTTGAAATCTCAAATTCCAAATTCCAGAAAAAGACAGTTTCAAACCTGCAGTGTGTAAGGAAAGGTTCAAATCTGTGAGTTGAATACACACAACACAAAGAAGTTACTGAGAATTCTTCTGTCTAGCATTATATGAAGAAATCCCGTTTCCAACGAAGGCCTCAAAGTGGTGCAAATATCCACTTGTAGACTTTAGAAACAGAGTGTTTCCAAACTGCTCTATGAACAGAAAAGTTAAACTCTGTGAGCTGAACGCACACATCACAAAGTTGTTTCTGAGAATGATTCTGTCTAGTTTTTATACCAAGATATTTCGTTTTCTAACATTGGCCTAAAAACGCTTGAAATCTCCAATTGCAATTTCCACAAAAAGAGAGTTTCAAATCTGCTCTGTCCAAAGAAAAGTTCAACTCTGTGAGCTGAATACACACAACACAAAGAAGTTACTGAAAATTCTTCTGTCTAGCATTATATGAAGAAATCCCGTTTCCAACGAAGTCCTCAAAGAGGTCCAAATATCCCCTTGCAGACTTTACAAACAGAGTGTTTCCAAACTGCTCTATGAACAGAAAGGTTAAACTCTGTGAGCTGAATGCACACATCACATAGTAGTTTCTGAGAATGATTCTGTCTAGTTTTTATACGAAGATATTTCCTTTTCTAACATTGGCCTAAAATCGCTTGAAATCTCCAATTGCAATTTCCACAAAAAGAGAGTTTCAAATCTGCTCTGTCCAAAGAAAGGTTCAACTCTGTGAGCTGAATACACACAACACAAAGAAGTTACTCAAAATTCTTCTGTCTAACATTATATAAAGAAATCCCGTTTCCAACGAAGTCCTCAAAGAGGTCCAAATATCCACTTGCAGACTTTACAAACAGAGTGTTTCCAAACTGCTCTATGAACAGAAAGGTTAAACTCTGTGAGCTGAATGCACACATCACATAGTAGTTTCTGAGAATGATTCTGTCTAGTTTCTATACGAAGATATTTCCTTTTCTAACATTGGCCTCAAATCGCTTGAAATCTCAAATTCCAAATTCCAGAAAAAGACAGTTTCAAACCTGCAGTGTGTAAGGAAAGGTTCAAATCTGTGAGTTGAATACACACAACACAAAGAAGTTACTGAGAATTCTTCTGTCTAGCATTATATGAAGAAATCCCGTTTCCAACGAAGGCCTCAAAGTGGTGCAAATATCCACTTGTAGACTTTAGAAACAGAGTGTTTCCAAACTGCTGTATGAACAGAAAGGTTAAACTCTGTGAGCTGAATGCACACATCACATAGTAGTTTCTGAGAATGATTCTGCCTAGTTTTTATACGAAGATACTTCCTTTTCTAACATTGGCCTAAAATCGCTTGAAATCTCCAATTGCAATTTCCACAAAAGAGAGTTTCAAATCTGCTCTGTCCAAAGAAAGGTTCAACTCTGTGAGCTGAATACACACAACACAAAGAAGTTACTGAAAATTCTTCTGTCTAGCATTATATGAAGAAATCCCGTTTCCAACGAAGTCCTCAAAGAGGTCCAAATATCCACTTGCAGACTTTACAAACAGAGTGTTTCCAAACTGCTCTATGAACAGAAAGGTTAAACTCTGTGAGCTGAATGCACACATCACATAGTGGTTTCTGAGAATGATTCTGTCTAGTTTTTATACCAAGATATTTCCTTTTCTAACATTGTCCTGAAATCGCTTGAAATCTCCAATTTCAAATTCCAGAAAAAGAGAGTTTCAAATCTGCTCTGTGCAAAGAAAGGTTCAACTCTGTGAGCTGAATACACACAACACAAAGAAGTTACTGAAAATTCTTCTGTCTAGCATTATATGAAGAAATCCCGTTTCCAACGAAGGCCTCAAAGAGTTCAAAATATCCACTTGCAGAATTTACAAACAGTGTTTCCAAACTGCTGTACGAACAGAAAGGTTAAACTCTGTGAGCTGAATGCACACATCACATAGTAGTTTCTGAGAATCATTCTGTCTAGTTTTTATAGCAAGATATTTCCTTTTCTAACATTGGCCTGAAATCGCTTGAAATCACCAATTGCAATTTCCACAAAAAGAGAGTTTCAAATCTGCTCTGTCCAAAGAAAGGTTCAACTCTGTGAGCTGAATACACACAACACAAAGAAGTTACTCAAAATTCTTCTGTCTAGCATTATATAAAGAAATCCCGTTTCCAACGAAGTCCTCAAAGAGGTCCAAATATCCACTTGCAGACGTTACAAACAGAGTGTTTCCAAACTGCTCTATGAACAGAAAGGTTAAACCCTGTGAGCTGAATGCACACATCACAAAGTAGTTTCTGAGAAAGATTCTGTCTAGTTTCTATACGAAGATATTTCCTTTTCTAACATTGGCCTCAAATCGCTTGAAATCTCAAATTCCAAATTCCAGAAAAAGACAGTTTCAAACCTGCAGTGTGTAAGGAAAGGTTCAAATCTGTGAGTTGAATACACACAACACAAAGAAGTTACTGAGAATTCTTCTGTGTACCATTATATGAAGAAATACCGTCTCCAACGAAGGCCTCAAAGTGGAGCAAATATCCACTTGTAGACTTTAGAAACAGAGTGTTTCCAAACTGCTCTATGAACAGAAAAGTTAAACTCTGTGAGCTGAACGCACACATCACAAAGTTGTTTCTGAGAATGATTCTGTCTAGTTTTTATACCAAGATATTTCGTTTTCTAACATTGGCCTAAAATCGCTTGAAATCTCCAATTGCAATTTCCACAAAAAGAGAGTTTCAAATCTGCTCTGTCCAAAGAAAGGTTCAACTCTGTGAGCTGAATACACACAACACAAAGAAGTTACTGAAAATTCTTCTGTCTAGCATTATATGAAGAAATACCGTTTCCAACGAAGTCCTCAAAGAGTTCCAAATATCCACTTGCAGACTTTACAAACAGAGTGTTTCCAAACTGCTGTATGAACAGAAAGGTTAAACTCTGTGAGCTGAATGCACACATCACATAGTAGTTTCTGAGAATGATTCTGCCTAGTTTTTATACGAAGATACTTCCTTTTCTAACATTGGCCTAAAATCGCTTGAAATCTCCAATTGCAATTTCCACAAAAGAGAGTTTCAAATCTGCTCTGTCCAAAGAAAGGTTCAACTCTGTGAGCTGAATACACACAACACAAAGAAGTTACTGAAAATTCTTCTGTCTAGCATTATATGAAGAAATCCCGTTTCCAACGAAGTCCTCAAAGAGGTCCAAATATCCACTTGCAGACTTTACAAACAGAGTGTTTCCAAACTGCTCTATGAACAGAAAGGTTAAACTCTGTGAGCTGAATGCACACATCACATAGTGGTTTCTGAGAATGATTCTGTCTAGTTTCTATACGAAGATATTTCCTTTTCTAACATTGGCCTCAAATCGCTTGAAATCTCAAATTCCAAATTCCAGAAAAAGACAGTTTCAACCCTGCAGTGTGTAAGTAAAGGATCAAATCTGTGAGTTGAATACACACAACACAAAGAAGTTACTGAAAATTCTTCTGTCTAGCATTATATGAAGAAATCCCGTTTCCAACGAAGTCCTCAAAGAGGTCCAAATATCCACTTGCAGACTTTACAAACAGAGTGTTTCAAAACTGCTGTATGAACACAAAGGTTAAACTCTGTGAGCTGAATGCACACATCACATAGTAGTTTCTGAGAATCATTCTGTCTAGTTTCTATACGAAGATATTTCCTTTTCTAACATTGGCCTCAAATCCCTTGAAATCTCAAATTCCAAACTCCAGAAAAAGACAGTTTCAAACCTGCAGTGTGTAAGGAAAGGTTCAAATCTGTGAGTTGAATACACACAACACAAAGAAGTTACTGAGAATTCTTCTGTCTAGCATTATATGAAGAAATCCCGTTTCCAACGAAGGCCTCAAAGTGGAGCAAATATCCACTTGTAGACTTTAGAAACAGAGTGTTTCCAAACTGCTCTATGAACAGAAAAGTTAAACTCTGTGAGCTGAACGCACACATCACAAAGTTGTTTCTGAGAATGATTCTATCTAGTTTTTATACCAAGATATTTCGTTTTCTAACATTGGCCTAAAATCGCTTGAAATCTCCAATTGCAATTTCCACAAAAAGAGAGTTTCAAATCTGCTCTGTCCAAAGAAAGTTTCAACTCTGTGAGCTGAATACGCACAACACAAAGAAGTTACTCAAAATTCTTCTGTCTAGCATTATATGAAGAAATCCCGTTTCCAACGAAGTCCTCAAAGAGGTCCAAATATCCACTTGCAGACTTTACAAACAGAGTGTTTCGAAACTGCTGTATGAACAGAAAGGTTAAACTCTGTGAGCTGAACGCACACATCACATAGTAGTTTCTGAGAATGATTCTGTCTAGTTTTTATACGAAGATACTTCCTTTTCTAACATTGGCCTAAAATCGCTTGAAATCTCCAATTGCAATTTCCACAAAAAGAGAGTTTCAAATCTGCTCTGTCCAAAGAAAGGTTCAACTCTGTGAGCTGAATACACACAACACAAAGAAGTTACTCAAAATTCTTCTGTCTAGCCTTATATGAAGAAAACCCGTTTCCAACGAAGGCCTCAAAGAGTTCCAAATATCCACTTGCAGACTTTACAAACAGAGTGTTTCCAAACTGCTCTATGAACAGAAAGGTTAAACTCTGTGAGCTGAATGCACACATCACATAGTAGTTTCTGAGAATGATTCTGTCTAGTTTCTATACGAAGATATTTCCTTTTCTAAAATTGTCCTCAAATCGCTTGAAATCTCAAATTCCAAATTCCAGAAAAAGACAGTTTCAAACCTGCAGTGTGTAAGGAAAGGTTCAAATCTGTGAGTTGAATATACACAACACAAAGAAGTTTCTGAGAATTCTTCTGTGTACCATTATATGAAGAAATACCGTCTCCAACGAAGGCCTCAAAGAGTTCCAAATATCCACTTGCAGACTTTACAAACAGTGTTTCCAAACTGCTGTACGAACAGAAAGGTTAAACTCTGTGAGCTGAATGCACACATCACATAGTAGTTTCTGAGAATGATTCTGTCTAGTTTTTATACGAAGATATTTCCTTTTCTAACATTGGCCTAAAATCGCTTGAAATCTCCAATTGCAATTTCCCCAAAAAGAGAGTTTCAAATCTGCTCTGTCCAAAGAAAGGTTCAACTCTGTGAGCTGAATACACACAACACAAAGAAGTTACTCAAAATTCTTCTGTCTAGCATTATATGAAGAAATCCCGTTTCCAACGAAGTCCTCAAACAGGTCCAAATATCCCCTTGCAGACTTTACAAACAGAGTGTTTCCAAACTGCTGTATGAACAGAAAGGTTAAACTCTGTGAGCTGAATGCACACATCACAAAGTAGTTTCTGAGAATGATTCTGTCTAGTTTCTATACGAAGATATTTCCTTTTCTAACATTGGCCTCAAATCGCTTGAAATCTCAAATTCCAAATTCCAGAAAAAGACAGTTTCAACCCTGCAGTGTGTAAGTAAAGGTTCAAATCTGTGAGTTGAATACACACAACACAAAGAAGTTACTGAGAATTCTTCTGTCTAGCATTATATGAAGAAATCCAGTTTCCAACGAAGGCCTCAAAGTGGTGCAAATATCCACTTGTAGACTTTAGAAACAGAGTGTTTCCAAACTGCTCTATGAACAGAAAAGTTAAACTCTGTGAGTTGAACGCACACATCACAAAGTTGTTTCTGAGAATGATTCTGTCTAGTTTTTATACCAAGATATTTCGTTTTCTAACATTGGCCTAAAATCGCTTGAAATCTCCAATTGCAATTTCCACAAAAAGAGAGTTTCAAATCTGCTCTGTCCAAAGAAAGATTCAACTCTGTGAGCTGAATACACACAACACAAAGAAGTTACTGAAAATTCTTCTGTCAAGCATTATATGAAGATATCCCGTTTCCAAAGAAGTCCTCAAAGAGATCCAACTATCCACTTGCAGACTTTACAAACAGAGTGTTTCCAAACTGCTCTATGAACAGAAAGGTTAAACTCTGTGAGCTGAATGCACACATCACATAGTAGTTTCTGAGAATGATTCTGTCTAGTTTCTATACGAAGATATTTCCTTTTCTAACATTGGCCTCAAATCGCTTGAAATCTCAAATTCCAAATTCCAGAAAAAGACAGTTTCAAACCTGCAGTGTGTAAGGAAAGGTTCAAATCTGTGAGTTGAATACACACAACACAAAGAAGTTACTGAGAATTCTTCTGTCTAGCATTATATGAAGAAATCCCTTTTCCAACGAAGGCCTCAAAGTGGTGCAAATATCCACTTGTAGACTTTAGAAACAGAGTGTTTCCAAACTGCTCTATGAACAGAAAAGTTAAACTCTGTGAGCTGAACGCACACATCACAAAGTAGTTTCTGAGAATGATTCTGTCTAGTTTTTATACCAAGATATTTCGTTTTCTAACATTGGCCTAAAATCGCTTGAAATCTCCAATTTCAATTTCCACAAAAAGAGAGTTTCAAATCTGCTCTGTCCAAAGAAAAGTTCAACTCAGTGAGCTGAATACACACAACACAAAGAAGTTACTGAAAATTCTTCTGTCTAGCATTATATGAAGAAATCCCGTTTCCAACGAAGGCCTCAAAGAGTTCCAAATATCCACTTGCAGACTTTACAAACAGAGTGTTTCCAAACTGCTGTATGAACAGAAAGGTTAAACTCTGTGAGCTGAATGCACACATCACATAGTAGTTTCTGAGAATGATTCTGTCTAGTTTTTATACCAAGATATTTCCTTTTCTCACATTGGCCTCAAATCGCTTGAAATCTCCAATTGCAATTTCCAGAAAAAGAGAGTTTCAAATCTGCTATGTCCAAAGAAAGGTTCAACTCTGTGAGCTGAATACACACAACACAAAGAAGTTACTCAAAATTCTTCTGTCTGGCATTATATAAAGAAATCCCGTTTCCAACGAAGGCCTCAAAGAGTTCCAAATATCCCCTTGCAGACTTTACAAACAGAGTGTTTCCAAACTGCTCTATGAACAGAAAGGTTAAACTCTGTGAGCTGAATGCACACATCACATAGTAGTTTCTGAGAATGATTCTGTCTAGTTTCTATACGAAGATATTTCCTTTTCTAAAATTGTCCTCAAATCGCTTGAAATCTCAAATTCCAAATTCCAGAAAAAGACAGTTTCAAACCTGCAGTGTGTAAGGAAAGGTTCAAATCTGTGAGTTGAATACACACAACACAAAGAAGTTTCTGAGAATTCTTCTGTGTACCATTATATGAAGAAATACCGTCTCCAACGAAGGCCTCAAAGAGTTCCAAATATCCACTTGCAGACTTTACAAACAGTGTTTCCAAACTGCTGTACGAACAGAAAGGTTAAACTCTGTGAGCTGAATGCACACATCACATAGTAGTTTCTGAGAATCATTCTGTCTAGTTTTTATAGCAAGATATTTCCTTTTCTAACATTGGCCTCAAATCGCTTGAAATCACCAATTGCAATTTCCACAAAAAGAGAGTTTCAAATCTGCTCTGTCCAAAGAAAGGTTCAACTCTGTGAGCTGAATACACACAACACAAAGAAGTTACTCAAAATTCTTCTGTCTAGCATTATATAAAGAAATCCCGTTTCCAACGAAGTCCTCAAAGAGGTCCAAATATCCACTTGCAGACTTTACAAACAGAGTGTTTCCAAACTGCTCTATGAACAGAAAGGTTAAACTCTGTGAGCTGAATGCACACATCACAAAGTAGTTTCTGAGAATGATTCTGTCTAGTTTCTATACGAAGATATTTCCTTTTCTAACATTGGCCTCAAATCGCTTGAAATCTCAAATTCCAAATTCCAGAAAAAGACAGTTTCAACCCTGCAGTGTGTAAGGAAAGGTTCAAATCTGTGAGTTGAATACACACAACACAAAGAAGTTACTGAGAATTCTTCTGTCTAGCATTATATGAAGAAATCCAGTTTCCAACGAAGGCCTCAAAGTGGTGCAAATATCCACTTGTAGACTTTAGAAACAGAGTGTTTCCAAACTGCTCTATGAACAGAAAAGTTAAACTCTGTGAGTTGAACGCACACATCACAAAGTTGTTTCTGAGAATGATTCTGTCTAGTTTTTATACCAAGATATTTCGTTTTCTAACATTGGCCTAAAATCGCTTGAAATCTCCAATTGCAATTTCCACAAAAAGAGAGTTTCAAATCTGCTCTGTCCAAAGAAAGATTCAACTCTGTGAGCTGAATACACACAACACAAAGAAGTTACTGAAAATTCTTCTGTCTAGCATTATATGAAGATATCCCGTTTCCAACGAAGTCCTCAAAGAGGTCCAAATATCCACTTGCAGACTTTACAAACAGAGTGTTTCCAAACTGCTCTATGAACAGAAAGGTTAAACTCTGTGAGCTGAATGCACACATCACATAGTGGTTTCTGAGAATGATTCTGTCTAGTTTTTATACCAAGATATTTCCTTTTCTAACATTGTCCTGAAATCGCTTGAAATCTCCAATTTCAAATTCCAGAAAAAGAGAGTTTCAAATCTGCTCTGTGCAAAAAAGGTTCAACTCTGTGAGCTGAATACACACAACACAAAGAAGTTACTGAAAATTCTTCTGTCTAGCAGTATATGAAGAAATCCCGTTTCCAACGAAGGCCTCAAAGAGTTCCAAATATCCACTTGCAGACTTTACAAACAGTGTTTCCAAACTGCTGTACGAACAGAAAGGTTAAACTCTGTGAGGTGAATGCACACATCACATAGTAGTTTCTGAGAATGATTCTATCTAGTTTCTATACGAAGATATTTCCTTTTCTAACATTGGCCTCAAATCGCTTGAAATCTCAAATTCCAAATTCCAGAAAAAGACAGTTTCAAACCTGCAGTGTGTAAGGAAAGGTTCAAATCTGTGAGTTGAATACACACAACACAAAGAAGTTACTGAGAATTCTTCTGTCTAGCATTATATGAAGAAATGCCTTTTCCAACGAAGGCCTCAAAGTGGTGCAAATATCCACTTGTAGACTTTAGAAACAGAGTGTTTCCAAACTGCTCTATGAACAGAAAAGTTATACTCTGTGAGCTGAACGCACACATCACAAAGTTGTTTCTGAGAATGATTCTGTCTAGTTTTTATACCAAGATATTTCGTTTTCTAACATTGGCCTAAAATCGCTTGAAATCTCCAATTTCAATTTCCACAAAAAGAGAGTTTCAAATCTGCTCTGTCCAAAGAAAAGTTCAACTCTGTGAGCTGAATACACACAACACAAAGAAGTTACTGAAAATTCTTCTGTCTAGCATTATATGAAGAAATCCCGTTTCCAACGAAGGCCTCAAAGAGTTCCAAATATCCACTTGCAGACTTTACAAACAGAGTGTTTCCAAACTGCTGTATGAACAGAAAGGTTAAACTCTGTGAGCTGAATGCACACATCACATAGTAGTTTCTGAGAATGATTCTGTCTAGTTTTTATACCAAGATATTTCCTTTTCTCACATTGGCCTCAAATCGCTTGAAATCTCCAATTGCAATTTCCACAAAAAGAGAGTTTCAAATCTGCTCTGTCCAAAGAAAGGTTCAACTCTGTGAGCTGAATACACACAACACAAAGAAGTTACTCAAAATTCTTCTGTCTAGCATTATATAAAGAAATCCCATTTCCAACGAAGTCCTCAAAGAGGTCCAAATATCCACTTGCAGACTTTACAAACAGAGTGTTTCCAAACTGCTCTATGAACAGAAAGGTTAAACTCTGTGAGCTGAATGCACACATCACATAGTAGTTTCTGAGAATGATTCTGTCTAGTTTCTATACGAAGATATTTCCCTTTCTAACATTGGCCTCAAATCGCTTGAAATCTCAAATTCCAAATTCCAGAAAAAGACAGTTTCAAACCTGCAGTGTGTAAGGAAAGGTTCAAATCTGTGAGTTGAATACACACAACACAAAGAAGTTACTGAGAATTCTTCTGTCTAGCATTATATGAAGAAATCCCGTTTCCAACGAAGGCCTCAAAGTGGTGCAAATATCCACTTGTAGACTTTAGAAACAGAGTGTTTCCAAACTGCTCTATGAACAGAAAAGTTAAACTCTGTGAGCTGAACGCACACATCACAAAGTTGTTTCTGAGAATGATTCTGTCTAGTTTTTATACCAAGATATTTCGTTTTCTAACATTGGCCTAAAAACGCTTGAAATCTCCAATTGCAATTTCCACAAAAAGAGAGTTTCAAATCTGCTCTGTCCAAAGAAAAGTTCAACTCTGTGAGCTGAATACACACAACACAAAGAAGTTACTGAAAATTCTTCTGTCTAGCATTATATGAAGAAATCCCGTTTCCAACGAAGTCCTCAAAGAGGTCCAAATATCCCCTTGCAGACTTTACAAACAGAGTGTTTCCAAACTGCTCTATGAACAGAAAGGTTAAACTCTGTGAGCTGAATGCACACATCACATAGTAGTTTCTGAGAATGATTCTGTCTAGTTTTTATACGAAGATATTTCCTTTTCTAACATTGGCCTAAAATCGCTTGAAATCTCCAATTGCAATTTCCACAAAAAGAGAGTTTCAAATCTGCTCTGTCCAAAGAAAGGTTCAACTCTGTGAGCTGAATACACACAACACAAAGAAGTTACTCAAAATTCTTCTGTCTAACATTATATAAAGAAATCCCGTTTCCAACGAAGTCCTCAAAGAGGTCCAAATATCCACTTGCAGACTTTACAAACAGAGTGTTTCCAAACTGCTCTATGAACAGAAAGGTTAAACTCTGTGAGCTGAATGCACACATCACATAGTAGTTTCTGAGAATGATTCTGTCTAGTTTCTATACGAAGATATTTCCTTTTCTAACATTGGCCTCAAATCGCTTGAAATCTCAAATTCCAAATTCCAGAAAAAGACAGTTTCAAACCTGCAGTGTGTAAGGAAAGGTTCAAATCTGTGAGTTGAATACACACAACACAAAGAAGTTACTGAGAATTCTTCTGTCTAGCATTATATGAAGAAATCCCGTTTCCAACGAAGGCCTCAAAGTGGTGCAAATATCCACTTGTAGACTTTAGAAACAGAGTGTTTCCAAACTGCTCTATGAACAGAAAAGTTAAACTCTGTGAGCTGAACGCACACATCACAAAGTTGTTTCTGAGAATGATTCTGTCTAGTTTTTATACCAAGATATTTCGTTTTCTAACATTGGCCTAAAATCGCTTGAAATCTCCAATTGCAATTTCCACAAAAAGAGAGTTTCAAATCTGCTCTGTCCAAAGAAAGGTTCAACTCTGTGAGCTGAATACACACAACACAAAGAAGTTACTGAAAATTCTTCTGTCTAGCAGTATATGAAGAAATACCGTTTCCAACGAAGTCCTCAAAGAGTTCCAAATATCCACTTGCAGACTTTACAAACAGAGTGTTTCCAAACTGCTGTATGAACAGAAAGGTTAAACTCTGTGAGCTGAATGCACACATCACATAGTAGTTTCTGAGAATGATTCTGCCTAGTTTTTATACGAAGATACTTCCTTTTCTAACATTGGCCTAAAATCGCTTGAAATCTCCAATTGCAATTTCCACAAAAGAGAGTTTCAAATCTGCTCTGTCCAAAGAAAGGTTCAACTCTGTGAGCTGAATACACACAACACAAAGAAGTTACTGAAAATTCTTCTGTCTAGCATTATATGAAGAAATCCCGTTTCCAACGAAGTCCTCAAAGAGGTCCAAATATCCACTTGCAGACTTTACAAACAGAGTGTTTCCAAACTGCTCTATGAACAGAAAGGTTAAACTCTGTGAGCTGAATGCACACATCACATAGTGGTTTCTGAGAATGATTCTGTCTAGTTTTTATACCAAGATATTTCCTTTTCTAACATTGTCCTGAAATCGCTTGAAATCTCCAATTTCAAATTCCAGAAAAAGAGAGTTTCAAATCTGCTCTGTGCAAAGAAAGGTTCAACTCTGTGAGCTGAATACACACAACACAAAGAAGTTACTGAAAATTCTTCTGTCTAGCATTATATGAAGAAATCCCGTTTCCAACGAAGTCCTCAAAGAGGTCCAAATATCCCCTTGCAGACTTTACAAACAGAGTGTTTCCAAACTGCTCTATGAACAGAAAGGTTAAACTCTGTGAGCTGAATGCACACATCACATAGTAGTTTCTGAGAATGATTCTGTCTAGTTTTTATACGAAGATATTTCCTTTTCTAACATTGGCCTAAAATCGCTTGAAATCTCCAATTGCAATTTCCACAAAAAGAGAGTTTCAAATCTGCTCTGTCCAAAGAAAGGTTCAACTCTGTGAGCTGAATACACACAACACAAAGAAGTTACTCAAAATTCTTCTGTCTAACATTATATAAAGAAATCCCGTTTCCAACGAAGTCCTCAAAGAGGTCCAAATATCCACTTGCAGACTTTACAAACAGAGTGTTTCCAAACTGCTCTATGAACAGAAAGGTTAAACTCTGTGAGCTGAATGCACACATCACATAGTAGTTTCTGAGAATGATTCTGTCTAGTTTCTATACGAAGATATTTCCTTTTCTAACATTGGCCTCAAATCGCTTGAAATCTCAAATTCCAAATTCCAGAAAAAGACAGTTTCAAACCTGCAGTGTGTAAGGAAAGGTTCAAATCTGTGAGTTGAATACACACAACACAAAGAAGTTACTGAGAATTCTTCTGTCTAGCATTATATGAAGAAATCCCGTTTCCAACGAAGGCCTCAAAGTGGTGCAAATATCCACTTGTAGACTTTAGAAAGAGAGTGTTTCCAAACTGCTCTATGAACAGAAAAGTTAAACTCTGTGAGCTGAACGCACACATCACAAAGTTGTTTCTGAGAATGATTCTGTCTAGTTTTTATACCAAGATATTTCGTTTTCTAACATTGGCCTAAAATCGCTTGAAATCTCCAATTGCAATTTCCACAAAAAGAGAGTTTCAAATCTGCTCTGTCCAAAGAAAGGTTCAACTCTGTGAGCTGAATACACACAACACAAAGAAGTTACTGAAAATTCTTCTGTCTAGCATTATATGAAGAAACACCGTTTCCAACGAAGTCTTCAAAGAGGTCCAAATATCCACTTGCAGACTTTACAAACAGAGTGTTTCCAAACTGCTGTATGAACAGAAAGGTTAAACTCTGTGAGCTGAATGCACACATCACATAGTAGTTTCTGAGAATGATTCTGCCTAGTTTTTATACGAAGATACTTCCTTTTCTAACATTGGCCTAAAATCGGTTGAAATCTCCAATTGCAATTTCCACAAAAGAGAGTTTCAAATCTGCTCTGTCCAAAGAAAGGTTCAACTCTGTGAGCTGAATACACACAACACAAAGAAGTTACTGAAAATTCTTCTGTCTAGCATTATATGAAGAAATCCCGTTTCCAACGAAGTCCTCAAAGAGGTCCAAATATCCACTTGCAGACTTTACAAACAGAGTGTTTCCAAACTGCTCTATGAACAGAAAGGTTAAACTCTGTGAGCTGAATGCACACATCACATAGTGGTTTCTGAGAATGATTCTGTCTAGTTTTTATACCAAGATATTTCCTTTTCTAACATTGTCCTGAAATCGCTTGAAATCTCCAATTTCAAATTCCAGAAAAAGAGAGTTTCAAATCTGCTCTGTGCAAAGAAAGGTTCAACTCTGTGAGCTGAATACACACAACACAAAGAAGTTACTGAAAATTCTTCTGTCTAGCATTATATGAAGAAATCCCTTTTCCAACGAAGGCCTCAAAGAGTTCAAAATATCCACTTGCAGACTTTACAAACAGTGTTTCCAAACTGCTGTACGAACAGAAAGGTTAAACTCTGTGAGCTGAATGCACACATCACATAGTAGTTTCTGAGAATCATTCTGTCTAGTTTTTATAGCAAGATATTTCCTTTTCTAACATTGGCCTGAAATCGCTTGAAATCACCAATTGCAATTTCCACAAAAAGAGAGTTTCAAATCTGCTCTGTCCAAAGAAAGGTTCAACTCTGTGAGCTGAATACACACAACACAAAGAAGTTACTCAAAATTCTTCTGTCTAGCATTATATAAAGAAATCCCGTTTCCAACGAAGTCCTCAAAGAGGTCCAAATATCCACTTGCAGACGTTACAAACAGAGTGTTTCCAAACTGCTCTATGAACAGAAAGGTTAAACCCTGTGAGCTGAATGCACACATCACAAAGTAGTTTCTGAGAAAGATTCTGTCTAGTTTCTATACGAAGATATTTCCTTTTCTAACATTGGCCTCAAATCGCTTGAAATCTCAAATTCCAAATTCCAGAAAAAGACAGTTTCAAACCTGCAGTGTGTAAGGAAAGGTTCAAATCTGTGAGTTGAATACACACAACACAAAGAAGTTACTGAGAATTCTTCTGTGTACCATTATATGAAGAAATACCGTCTCCAACGAAGGCCTCAAAGTGGAGCAAATATCCACTTGTAGACTTTAGAAACAGAGTGTTTCCAAACTGCTCTATGAAGAGAAAAGTTAAACTCTGTGAGCTGAACGCACACATCACAAAGTTGTTTCTGAGAATGATTCTGTCTAGTTTTTATACCAAGATATTTCGTTTTCTAACATTGGCCTAAAATCGCTTGAAATCTCCAATTGCAATTTCCACAAAAAGAGAGTTTCAAATCTGCTCTGTCCAAAGAAAGGTTCAACTCTGTGAGCTGAATACACACAACACAAAGAAGTTACTGAAAATTCTTCTGTCTAGCATTATATGAAGAAATACCGTTTCCAACGAAGTCCTCAAAGAGTTCCAAATATCCACTTGCAGACTTTACAAACAGAGTGTTTCCAAACTGCTGTATGAACAGAAAGGTTAACCTCTGTGAGCTGAATGCACACATCACATAGTAGTTTCTGAGAATGATTCTGCCTAGTTTTTATACGAAGATACTTCCTTTTCTAACATTGGCCTAAAATCGCTTGAAATCTCCAATTGCAATTTCCACAAAAAGAGAGTTTCAAATCTGCTCTGTCCAAAGAAAGATTCAACTCTGTGAGCTGAATACACACAACACAAAGAATTTACTGAAAATTCTTCTGTCTAGCATTATATGAAGAAATCCCGTTTCCAACGAAGTCCTCAAAGAGTTCCAAATATCCACTTGCAGACTTTACAAACAGAGTGTTTCCAAACTGCTCTATGAACAGAAAGGTTAAACTCTGTGAGCTGAATGCACACATCACATAGTGGTTTCTGAGAATGATTCTGTCTAGTTTTTATACCAAGATATTTCCTTTTCTAACATTGTCCTGAAATCGCTTGAAATCTCCAATTTCAAATTCCAGAAAAAGAGAGTTTCAAATCTGCTCTGTGCAAAGAAAGGTTCAACTCTGTGAGCTGAATACACACAACACAAAGAAGTTACTGAAAATTCTTCTGTCTTCCATTATATGAAGAAATCCCGTTTCCAACGAAGTCCTCAATGAGTTCCAAATATCCACTTGCAGACTTTACAAACAGTGTTTCCAAACTGCTGTATGAACAGAAAGGTTAAACTCTGTGAGCTGAATGCACACATCACATAGTAGTTTCTGAGAATCATTCTGTCTAGTTTTTATACCAAGATATTTCCTTTTCTAACATTGGCCTCAAATCGCTTGAAATCTCCAATTGCAATTTCCACAAAAACAGAGTTTCAAATCTGCTCTGTCCAAAGAAAGGTTCAACTCTGTGAGCTGAATACACACAACACAAAGAAGTTACTCAAAATTCTTCTGTCTAGCATTATATAAAGAAATCCCGTTTCCAACGAAGTCCTCAAAGAGGTCCAAATATCCACTTGCAGACTTTACGAACAGAGTGTTTCCAAACTGCTCTATGAACAGAAAGGTTAAACTCTGTGAGCTCAATGCACACATCACAAAGTAGTTTCTGAGAATCATTCTGTCTAGTTTCTATACGAAGATATTTCCTTTTCTAACATTGGCCTGAAATCGCTTGAAATCTCAAATTCCAAATTCCAGAAAAAGACAGTTTCAAACCTGCACTGTGTAAGGAAAGATTCAAATCTGTGAGTTGAATACACACAACACAAAGAAGTTACTGAGAATTCTTCTGTGTATCATTATATGAAGAAATCCCTTTTCCAACGAAGGCCTCAAAGTGGTGCAAATTTCCACTTGTAGACTTTAGAAACAGAGTGTTTCCAAACTGCTCTATAAACAGAAAAGTTAAACTCTGTGAGCTGAACGCACACATCACAAAGTTGTTTCTGAGAATGATTCTGTCTAGTTTTTATACCAAGATATTTCGTTTTCTAACATTGGCCTAAAATCGCTTGAAATCTCCAATTGCAATTTCCACAAAAAGAGAGTTTCAAATCTGCTCTGTCCAAAGAAAAGTTCAGCTCTGTGAGCTGAATACACACAACACAAAGAAGTTACTGAGAATTCTTCTGTCTAGCATTATATGAAGAAATCCCGTTTCCAACGAAGGCCTCAAAGAGATCCAAATATCCACTTGCAGACTTTACAAACAGAGTGTTTCCAAACTGCTGTATGAACAGAAAGGTTAAACCCTGTGAGCTGAATGCACACATCACATAGTAGTTTCTGAGAATGATTCTGTCTAGTTTTTATACCAAGATATTTCCTTTTCTCACATTGGCCTCAAATCGCTTGAAATCTCCAATTGCAATTTCCACAAAAAGAGAGTTTCAAATCTGCTCTGTCCAAAGAAAGGTTCAACTCCGTGAGCTGAATACACACAACACAAAGAAGTTACTGAAAATTCTTCTGTCTAGCATTATATAAAGAAATCCCGTTTCCAACGAAGTCCTCAAAGAGGTCCAAATATCCACTTGCAGACTTTACAAACAGAGTGTTTCCAAACTGCTCTATGAACAGAAAGGTTAAACTATGTGAGCTGAATGCACACATCACATAGTAGTTTCTGAGAATGATTCTGTCTAGTTTCTATACGAAGATATTTCCTTTTCTAACATTGGCCTCAAATCGCTTGAAATCTCCAATTGCAATTTCCACAAAAAGAGAGTTTCAAATCTGCTCTGTCCAAAGAAAGGTTGAACTCTGAGAGCTGAATACACACAACACAAAGAAGTTACTCAAAATTCTTCTGTCTAGCATTATATAAAGAAATCCCGTTTCCAACGAAGTCCTCAAAGAGGTCCAAATATCCACTTGCAGACTTTACAAACAGAGTGTTTCCAAACTGCTCTATGAACAGAAAGGTTAAACTCTGTGAGCTGAATGCACACATCACATAGTAGTTTCTGAGAATGATTCTGTCTAGTTTCTATATGAAGATATTTCCTTTTCTAACATTGGCCTCAAATCGCTTGAAATCTCAAATTCCAAATTCCAGAAAAAGACAGTTTCAAACCTGCAGTGTGTAAGGAAAGGTTCAAATCTGTGAGTTGAAAACACACAACACAAAGAAGTTACTGAGAATTCTTCTGTCTAGCATTATATGAAGAAATCCCTTTTCCAACGAAGGCCTCAAAGTGGTGCAAATATCCACTTGTAGACTTTAGAAACAGAGTGTTTCCAAACTGCTCTATGAACAGAAAAGTTAAACTCTGTGAGTTGAACGCACACATCACAAAGTACTTTCTGAGAATGATTCTGTCTAGTTTTTATACCAAGATATTTCGTTTTCTAACATTGGCCTAAAATCGCTTGAAATCTCCAATTTCAATTTCCACAAAAAGAGAGTTTCAAATCTGCTCTGTCCAAAGAAAAGTTCAACTCTGTGAGCTGAATACACACAACACAAAGAAGTTACTGAAAATTCTTCTGTCTAGCATTATATGAAGAAATCCCGTTTCCAACGAAGGCCTCAAAGAGTTCCAAATATCCACTTGCAGACTTTACAAACAGAGTGTTTCCAAACTGCTGTATGAACAGAAAGGTTAAACTCTGTGAGCTGAATGCACACATCACATAGTAGTTTCTGAGAATGATTCTGTCTAGTTTCTATACGAAGATATTTCCTTTTCTAACATTGGCCTCAAATCGCTTGAAATCTCCAATTGCAATTTCCACAAAAAGAGAGTTTCAAATCTGCTCTGTCCAAAGAAAGGTTCAACTCTGTGAGCTGAATACACACAACACAAAGAAGTTACTCAAAATTCTTCTGTCTAGCATTATATAAAGAAATCCCATTTCCAACGAAGTCCTCAAAGAGGTCCAAATATCCACTTGCAGACTTTACAAACACAGTGTTTCCAAACTGCTCTATGAACAGAAAGGTTAAACTCTGTGAGCTGAATGCACACATCACATAGTAGTTTCTGAGAATGATTCTGTCTAGTTTCTATACGAAGATATTTCCTTTTCTAACATTGTCCTCAAATCCCTTGAAATCTCAAATTCCAAACTCCAGAAAAAGACAGTTTCAAACCTGCAGTGTGTAAGGAAAGGTTCAAATCTGTGAGTTGAATACACACAACACAAAGAAGTTACTGAGAATTCTTCTGTCTAGCATTATATGAAGAAATCCCGTTTCCAACGAAGGCCTCAAAGTGGAGCAAATATCCACTTGTAGACTTTAGAAACAGAGTGTTTCCAAACTGCTCTATGAACAGAAAAGTTAAACTCTGTGAGCTGAACTCACACATCACAAAGTTGTTTCTGAGAATGATTCTGTCTAGTTTTTATACCAAGATATTTCGTTTTCTAACATTGGCCTAAAATCGCTTGAAATCTCCAATTGCAATTTCAACAAAAAGAGAGTTTCAAATCTGCTCTGTCCAAAGAAAGGTTCAACTCTGTGAGCTGAATACACACAACACAAAGAAGTTACTGAAAATTCTTCTGTCTAGCATTATATGAAGAAATCCCGTTTCCAACGAAGTCCTCAAAGAGGTCCAAATATCCACTTGCAGACTTTACAAACAGAGTGTTTCCAAACTGCTCTATGAACAGAAAGGTGAAACTCTGTGAGCTGAATGCACACATCACATAGTGGTTTCTGAGAATGATTCTGTCTAGTTTTTATACCAAGATATTTCCTTTTCTAACATTGTCCTGAAATCGCTTGAAATCTCCAATTTCAAATTCCAGAAAAAGAGAGTTTCAAATCTGCTCTGTGCAAAGAAAGGTTCAACTCTGTGAGCTGAATACACACAACACAAAGAAGTTACTGAAAATTCTTCTGTCTAGCATTATATGAAGAAATCCCGTTTCCAACGAAGGCCTCAAAGAGTTCCAAATATCCATTTGCAGACTATACAAACAGAGTGTTTCCAAACTGCTCTATGAACAGAAAGGTTAAACTCTGTGAGCTGAATGCACACATCACATAGTAGTTTCTGAGAATGATTCTGTCTAGTTTTTATACGAAGATATTTCCTTTTCTAACATTGGCCTAAAATCGCTTGAAATCTCCAATTGCAATTTCCACAAAAAGAGAGTTTCAAATCTGCTCTGTCCAAAGAAAGGTTCAACTCTGTGAGCTGAATACACACAACACAAAGAAGTTACTCAAAATTCTTCTGTCTAGCATTATATAAAGAAATCCCGTTTCCAACGAAGTCCTCAAAGAGGTCCAAATATCCACTTGCAGACTTTACAAACAGAGTGTTTCCAAACTGCTCTATGAACAGAAAGGTTAAACTCTGTGAGCTGAATGCACACATCACATAGTAGTTTCTGAGAATGATTCTGTCCAGTTTCTATACGAAGATATTTCCTTTTCTAACATTGGCCTCAAATCGCTTGAAATCTCAAATTCCAAATTCCAGAAAAAGACAGTTTCAAACCTGCAGTGTGTAAGGAAAGGTTCAAATCTGTGAGTTGAATACACACAACACAAAGAAGTTACTGAGAATTCTTCTGTCTAGCATTATATGAAGAAATCCCGTTTCCAACGAAGGCCTCAAAGTGGTGCAAATATCCACTTGTAGACTTTAGAAACAGAGTGTTTCCAAACTGCTCTATGAACAGAAAAGTTAAACTCTGTGAGCTGAATGCACACATCACAAAGTTGTTTCTGAGAATGATTCTGTCTAGTTTTTATACCAAGATATTTCGTTTTCTAACATTGGCCTAAAATCGCTTGAAATCTCCAATTGCAATTTTCACAAAAAGAGAGTTTCAAATCTGCTCTGTCCAAAGAAAAGTTCAACTCTGTGAGCTGAATACACACAACACAAAGAAGTTACTGAAAATTCTTCTGTCTAGCAGTATATGAAGAAATCCCGTTTCCAACGAAGGCCTCAAAGAGTTCCAAATATCCACTTGCAGACTTTACAAACAGAGTGTTTCCAAACTGCTGTATGAACAGAAAGGTCAAACTCTGTGAGCTGAATGCACACATCACATAGTAGTTTCTGAGAATGATTCTGTCTAGTTTTTATACCAAGATATTTCCTTTTCTGACATTGGCCTCCAATCGCTTGAAATCTCCAATTGCAATTTCCACAAAAAGAGAGTTTCAAATCTGCTCTGTCCAAAGAAAGGTTCAACTCTGTGAGCTGAATACACACAACACAAAGAAGTTACTCAAAATTCTTCTGTCTAGCATTATATAAAGAAATCCCGTTTCCAACGAAATCCTCAAAGAGGTCCAAATATCCCCTTGCAGACTTTACAAACAGAGTGTTTCCAAACTGCTCTATGAACAGAAAGGTTAAACTCTGTGAGCTGAATGCACACATCACAAAGTAGTTTCTGAGAATGATTCTGTCTAGTTTCTATACGAAGATATTTCCTTTTCTAAAATTGTCCTCAAATCGCTTGAAATCTCAAATTCCAAATTCCAGAAAAAGACAGTTTCAAACCTGCAGTGTGTAAGGAAAGGTTCAAATCTGTGAGTTGAATACACACAACACAAAGAAGTTACTGAGAATTCTTCTGTGTACCATTATATGAAGAAATACCGTCTCCAACGAAGGCCTCAAAGTCGAGCAAATATCCACTTGTAGACTTTAGAAACAGAGTGTTTCCAAACTGCTCTATGAACAGAAAAGTTAAACTCTGTGAGCTGAACGCACACATCACAAAGTTGTTTCTGAGAATGATTCTGTCTAGTTTTTATACCAAGATATTTCGTTTTCTAACATTGGCCTAAAATCGCTTGAAATCTCCAATTGCAATTTCCACAAAAAGAGAGTTTCAAATCTGCTCTGTCCAAAGAAAGGTTCAACTCTGTGAGCTGAATACACACAACACAAAGAAGTTACTGAAAATTCTTCTGTCTAGCATTATATGAAGAAATACCGTTTCCAACGAAGTCCTCAAAGAGTTCCAAATATCCACTTGCAGACTTTACAAACAGAGTGTTTCCAAACTGCTGTATGAACAGAAAGGTTAAACTCTGTGAGCTGAATGCACACATCACATAGTAGTTTCTGAGAATGATTCTGCCTAGATTTTATACGAAGATACTTCCTTTTCTAACATTGGCCTAAAATCGCTTGAAATCTCCAATTGCAATTTCCACAAAAAGAGAGTTTCAAATCTGCTCTGTCCAAAGAAAGGTTCAACTCTGTGAGCTGAATACACACAACACAAAGAAGTTACTGAAAATTCTTCTGTCTAGCATTATATGAAGAAATCCCGTTTCCAACGAAGGCCTCAAAGAGGTCCAAATATCCACTTGCAGACTTTACAAACAGAGTGTTTCCAAACTGCTCTATGAACAGAAAGGTTAAACTCTGTGAGCTGAATGCACACATCACATAGTAGTTTCTGAGAATGATTCTGTCTAGTTTTTATACCAAGATATTTCCTTTCCTAACATTGTCCTGAAATCGCTTGAAATCTCCAATTTCAAATTCCAGAAAAAGAGAGTTTCAAATCTGCTCTGTGCAAAGAAAGGTTCAACTCTGTGAGCTGAATACACACAACACAAAGTAGTTACTGAAAATTCTTCTGTCTAGCATTATATGAAGAAATCCCGTTTCCAACGAAGGCCTCAAAGAGTTCCAAATATCCACTTGCAGACTTTACAAACAGTGTTTCCAAACTGCGGTACGAACAGAAAGGTTAAACTCTGTGAGCTGAATGCACACATCACATAGTAGTTTCTGAGAATCATTCTGTCTACTTTCTATACGAAGATATTTCCTTTTCTAACATTGGCCTCAAATCGCTTGAAATCTCCAATTGCAATTTCCCCAAAAAGAGAGTTTCAAATCTGCTCTGTCAAAAGAAAGGTTCAACTCTGTGAGCTGAATACACACAACACAAAGAAGTTACTCAAAATTCTTCTGTCTAGCATTATATAAAGAAATCCCGTTTCCAACGAAGTCCTCAAAGAGGTCCAAATATCCACTTGCAGACTTTACAAACAGAGTGTTTCCAAACTGCTCTGTGAACAGAAAGGTTAAACTCTGTGAGCTGAATGCACACATCACATAGTAGTTTCTGAGAATGATTCTGTCTAGTTTCTATACGAAGATATTTCCTTTTCTAACATTGGCCTCAAATCGCTTGAAATCTCAAATTCCAAATTCCAGAAAAAGACAGTTTCAAACCTGCAGTGTGTAAGGAAAGGTTCAAATCTGTGAGTTGAATACACACAACACAAAGAAGTTACTGAGAATTCTTCTGTCTAGCATTATATGAAGAAATCCCTTTTCCAACGAAGGCCTCAAAGTGGTGCAAATATCCACTTGTAGACTTTAGAAACAGAGTGTTTCCAAACTGCTCTATGAACAGAAAAGTTAAACTCTGTGAGTTGAACGCACACATCACAAAGTACTTTCTGAGAATGATTCTGTCTAGTTTTTATACCAAGATATTTCGTTTTCTAACATTAGCCTAAAATCGCTTGAAATCTCCAATTTCAATTTCCACAAAAAGAGAGTTTCAAATCTGCTCTGTCCAAAGAAAAGTTCAACTCTGTGAGCTGAATACACACAACACAAAGAAGTTACTGAAAATTCTTCTGTCTAGCATTATATGAAGAAATCCCGTTTCCAACGAAGGCCTCAAAGAGTTCCAAATATCCACTTGCAGACTTTACAAACAGAGTGTTTCCAAACTGCTGTATGAACAGAAAGGTTAAACTCTGTGAGCTGAATGCACACATCACATAGTAGTTTCTGAGAATGATTCTGTCTAGTTTTTATACCAAGATATTTCCTTTTCTCACATTGGCCTCAAATCGCTTGAAATCTCCATTTGCAATTTCCACAAAAAGAGAGTTTCAAATCTGCTATGTCCAAAGAAAGGTTCAACTCTGTGAGCTGAATACACACAACACAAAGAAGTTACTCAAAATTCTTCTGTCTGGCATTATATAAAGAAATCCCGTTTCCAACGAAATCCTCAAAGAGGTCCAAATATCCCCTTGCAGACTTTACAAACAGAGTGTTTCCAAACTGCTCTATGAACAGAAAGGTTAAACTCTGTGAGCTGAATGCACACATCACATAGTAGTTTCTGAGAATGATTCTGTCTAGTTTTTATACCAAGATATTTCCTTTCCTAACATTGTCCTGAAATCGCTTGAAATCTCCAATTTCAAATTCCAGAAAAAGAGAGTTTCAAATCTGCTCTGTGCAAAGAAAGGTTCAACTCTGTGAGCTGAATACACACAACACAAAGAAGTTACTGAAAATTCTTCTGTCTAGCATTATATGAAGAAATCCCGTTTCCAACGAAGGCCTCAAAGAGTTCCAAATATCCACTTGCAGACTTTACAAACAGTGTTTCCAAACTGCTGTACGAACAGAAAGGTTAAACTCTGTGAGCTGAATGCACACATCACATAGCAGTTTCTGAGAATCATTCTGTCTAGTTTCTATACGAAGATATTTCCTTTTCTAACATTGGCCTCAAATCGCTTGAAATCTCCAATTGCAATTTCCCCAAAAAGAGAGTTTCAAATCTGCTCTGTCCAAAGAAAGGTTCAACTCTGTGAGCTGAATACACACAACACAAAGAAGTTACTCAAAATTCTTCTGTCTAGCATTATATAAAGAAATCCCGTTTCCAACGAAGTCCTCAAAGAGGTCCAAATATCCACTTGCAGACTTTACAAACAGAGTGTTTCCAAACTGCTCTGTGAACAGAAAGGTTAAACTCTGTGAGCTGAATGCACACATCACATAGTAGTTTCTGAGAATGATTCTGTCTAGTTTCTATACGAAGATATTTCCTTTTCTAACATTGGCCTCAAATCGCTTGAAATCTCAAATTCCAAATTCCAGAAAAAGACAGTTTCAAACCTGCAGTGTGTAAGGAAAGGTTCAAATCTGTGAGTTGAATACACACAACACAAAGAAGTTACTGAGAATTCTTCTGTCTAGCATTATATGAAGAAATCCCTTTTCCAACGAAGGCCTCAAAGTGGTGCAAATATCCACTTGTAGACTTTAGAAACAGAGTGTTTCCAAACTGCTCTATGAACAGAAAAGTTAAACTCTGTGAGTTGAACGCACACATCACAAAGTACTTTCTGAGAATGATTCTGTCTAGTTTTTATACCAAGATATTTCGTTTTCTAACATTAGCCTAAAATCGCTTGAAATCTCCAATTTCAATTTCCACAAAAAGAGAGTTTCAAATCTGCTGTGTCCAAAGAAAAGTTCAACTCAGTGAGCTGAATACACACAACACAAAGAAGTTACTGAAAATTCTTCTGTCTAGCATTATATGAAGAAATCCCGTTTCCAACGAAGGCCTCAAAGAGTTCCAAATATCCACTTGCAGACTTTACAAACAGAGTGTTTCCAAACTGCTGTATGAACAGAAAGGTTAAACTCTGTGAGCTGAATGCACACATCACATAGTAGTTTCTGAGAATGATTCTGTCTAGTTTTTATACCAAGATATTTCCTTTTCTCACATTGGCCTCAAATCGCTTGAAATCTCCATTTGCAATTTCCACAAAAAGAGAGTTTCAAATCTGCTATGTCCAAAGAAAGGTTCAACTCTGTGAGCTGAATACACACAACACAAAGAAGTTACTCAAAATTCTTCTGTCTGGCATTATATAAAGAAATCCCGTTTCCAACGAAATCCTCAAAGAGGTCCAAATATCCCCTTGCAGACTTTACAAACAGAGTGTTTCCAAACTGCTCTATGAACAGAAAAGTTAAACTCTGTGAGCTCAATGCACACATCACATAGTAGTTTCTGAGAATGATTCTGTCTAGTTTCTATACGAAGATATTTCCTTTTCTAACATTGTCCTCAAATCCCTTGAAATCTCAAATTCCAAACTCCAGAAAAAGACAGTTTCAAACCTGCAGTGTGGAAGGAAAGGTTCAAATCTGTGAGTTGAATACACACAACACAAAGAAGTTACTGAGAATTCTTCTGTCTAGCATTATATGAAGAAATCCCGTTTCCAACGAAGGCCTCAAAGTGGAGCAAATATCCACTTGTAGACTTTAGAAACAGAGTGTTTCCAAACTGCTCTATGAACAGAAAAGTTAAACTCTGTGAGCTGAACTCACACATCACAAAGTTGTTTCTGAGAATGATTCTGTCTAGTTTTTATACCAAGATATTTCGTTTTCTAACATTGGCCTAAAATCGCTTGAAATCTCCAATTGCAATTTCCACAAAAAGAGAGTTTCAAATCTGCTCTGTCCAAAGAAAGGTTCAACTCTGTGAGCTGAATACACACAACACAAAGAAGTTACTGAAAATTCTTCTGTCTAGCATTATATGAAGAAATCCCGTTTCCAACGAAGTCCTCAAAGAGGTCCAAATATCCACTTGCAGACTTTACAAACAGAGTGTTTCCAAACTGCTCTATGAACAGAAAGGTTAAACTCTGTGAGCTGAATGCACACATCACATAGTGGTTTCTGAGAATGATTCTGTCTAGTTTTTATACCAAGATATTTCCTTTTCTAACATTGTCCAGAAATCGCTTGAAATCTCCAATTTCAAATTCCAGAAAAAGAGAGTTTCAAATCTGCTCTGTGCAAAGAAAGGTTCCACTCTGTTAGCTGAATACACACAACACAAAGAAGTTACTGAAAATTCTTCTGTCTAGCATTATATGAAGAAATCCCGTTTCCAACGAAGGCCTCAAAGAGTTCCAAATATCCACTTGCAGACTTTACAAACAGTGTTTCCAAACTGCTGTATGAACAGAAAGGTTAAACTCTGTGAGCTGAATGCACACATCACATAGTAGTTTCTGAGAATCATTCTGTCTAGTTTTTATAGCAAGATATTTCCTTTTCTAACATTGGCCTCAAATCGCTTGAAATCACCAATTGCAATTTCCACAAAAAGAGAGTTTCAAATCTGCTCTGTCCAAAGAAAACTTCAACTCTGTGAGCTGAATACACACAACACAAAGAAGTTACTGAAAATTCTTCTGTCTAGCATTATATAAAGAAATCCCTTTTCCAACGAAGTCCTCAAAGAGGTCCAAATATCCACTTGCAGACTTTACAAACAGAGTGTTTCCAAACTGCTCTATGAACAGAAAGGTTAAACTCTGTGAGCTGAATGCACACATCACATAGTAGTTTCTGAGAATGATTCTGTCTAGTTTCTATACGAAGATAATTCCTTTTCTAACATTGGCCTCAAATCGCTTGAAATCTCCAATTGCAATTTCCCCAAAAAGAGAGTTTCAAATCTGCTCTGTCAAAAGAAAGGTTCAACTCTGTGAGCTGAATACACACAACACAAAGAAGTTACTGAGAATTCTTCTGTCTAGCATTATATGAAGAAATCCCTTTTCCAACGAAGGCCTCAAAGTGGTGCAAATATCCACTTGTAGACTTTAGAAACAGAGTGTTTCCAAACTGCTCTATGAACAGAAAAGTTAAACTCTGTGAGCTGAACGCACACATCACAAAGTAGTTTCTGAGAATGATTCTGTCTAGTTTTTATACCAACATATTTCGTTTTCTAACATTGGCCTAAAATCGCTTGAAATCTCCAATTTCAATTTCCACAGAAAGAGAGTTTCAAATCTGCTCTGTCCAAAGAAAAGTTCAACTCTGTGAGCTGAATACACACAACACAAAGAAGTTACTGAAAATTCTTCTGTCTAGCATTATATGAAGAAATCCCGTTTCCAACGAAGGCCTCAAAGAGTTCCAAATATCCACTTGCAGACTTTACAAACAGAGTGTTTCCAAACTGCTGTATGAACAGAAAGGTTAAACTCTGTGAGCTGAATGCACACATCACATAGTAGTTTCTGAGAATGATTCTGTCTAGTTTTTATACCAAGATATTTCCTTTTCTCACATTGGCCTCAAATCGCTTGAAATCTCCAATTGCAATTTCCACAAAAAGAGAGTTTCAAATCTGCTATGTCCAAAGAAAGGTTCAACTCTGTGAGCTGAATACACACAACACAAAGAAGTTACTCAAAATTCTTCTGTCTGGCATTATATAAAGAAATCACGTTTCCAACGAAATCCTCAAAGAGGTCCAAATATCCCCTTGCAGACTTTACAAACAGAGTGTTTCCAAACTGCTCTATGAACAGAAAGGTTAAACTCTGTCAGCTCAATGCACACATCACATAGTAGTTTCTGAGAATGATTCTGTCTAGTTTCTATACGAAGATATTTCCTTTTCTAAAATTGTCCTCAAATCGCTTGAAATCTCAAATTCCAAACTCCAGAAAAAGACAGTTTCAAACCTGCAGTGTGTAAGGAAAGGTTCAAATCTGTGAGTTGAATACACACAACACAAAGAAGTTACTGAGAATTCTTCTGTGTACCATTATATGAAGAAATACCGTCTCCAACGAAGGCCTCAAAGAGTTCCAAATATCCACTTGCAGACTTTACAAACAGTGTTTCCAAACTGCTGTACGAACAGAAAGGTTAAACTCTGTGAGCTGAATGCACACATCACATAGTAGTTTCTGAGAATCATTCTGTCTAGTTTTTATAGCAAGATATTTCCTTTTCTAACATTGGCCTCAAATCGCTTGAAATCACCAATTGCAATTTCCACAAAAAGAGAGTTTCAAATCTGCTCTGTCCAAAGAAAGGTTCAACTCTGTGAGCTGAATACACACAACACAAAGAAGTTACTCAAAATTCTTCTGTCTAGCATTATATAAAGAAATCCCGTTTCCAACGAAGTCCTCAAAGAGGTCCAAATATCCACTTGCAGACTTTACAAACAGAGTGTTTCCAAACTGCTCTATGAACAGAAAGGTTAAACTCTGTGAGCTGAATGCACACATCACAAAGTAGTTTCTGAGAATGATTCTGTCTAGTTTCTATACGAAGATATTTCCTTTTCTAACATTGGCCTCAAATCGCTTGAAATCTCAAAGGCCAAATTCCAGAAAAAGACAGTTTCAAACCTGCAGTGTGTAAGGAAAGGTTCAAATCTGTGAGTTGAATACACACAACACAAAGAAGTTACTGAGAATTCTTCTGTCTAGCATTATATGAAGAAATCCAGTTTCCAACGAAGGCCTCAAAGTGGTGCAAATATCCACTTGTAGACTTTAGAAACAGAGTGTTTCCAAACTGCTCTATGAACAGAAAAGTTAAACTCTGTGAGTTGAACGCACACATCACAAAGTTGTTTCTGAGAATGATTCTGTCTAGTTTTTATACCAAGATATTTCGTTTTCTAACATTGGCCTAAAATCGCTTGAAATCTAAAATTGCAATTTCCACAAAAAGAGAGTTTCAAATCTGCTCTGTCCAAAGAAAGATTCAACTCTGTGAGCTGAATACACACAACACAAAGAAGTTACTGAAAATTCTTCTGTCTAGCATTATATGAAGATATCCCGTTTCCAAAGAAGTCCTCAAAGAGATCCAACTATCCACTTGCAGACTTTACAAACAGAGTGTTTCCAAACTGCTGTATGAACAGAAAGGTTAAACTCTGTGAGCTGAATGCACACATCACATAGTAGTTTCTGAGAATGATTCTGTCTAGTTTTTATACGAAGATATTTCTTTTTCTAACATTGGCCTAAAATCGCTTGAAATCTCCAATTGCAATTTCCCCAAAAAGAGAGTTTCAAATCTGCTCTGTCCAAAGAAAGGTTCAACTCTGTGAGCTGAATACACACAACACAAAGAAGTTACTCAAAATTCTTCTGTCTAGCATTATATGAAGAAATCCCGTTTCCAACGAAGTCCTCAAACAGGTCCAAATATCCCCTTGCAGACTTTACAAACAGAGTGTTTCCAAACTGCTGTATGAACAGAAAGGTTAAACTCTGTGAGCTGAATGCACACATCACATAGTAGTTTCTGAGAATCATTCTGTCTAGTTTTTATACCAAGATATTTCCTTTTCCAACATTGGCCTCAAATCGCTTGAAATCTCCAATTGCAATTTCCACAAAAACAGAGTTTCAAATCTGCTCTGTCCAAAGAAAAGTTCAACTCTGTGAGCTGAATACACACAACACAAAGAAGTTACTCAAAATTCTTCTGTCTAGCATTATATAAAGAAATCCCGTTTCCAACGAAGGCCTCAAAGAGTTCCAAATATCCACTTGCAGACTTTACAAACAGAGTGTTTCCAAACTGCTCTATGAACAGAAAGGTTAAACTCTGTGAGCTGAATGCACACATCACAAAGTAGTTTCTGAGAATGATTCTGTCTAGTTTCTATACGAAGATATTTCCTTTTCTAACATTGGCCTGAAATCGCTTGAAATCTCAAATTCCAAATTCCAGAAAAAGACAGTTTCAAACCTGCACTGTGTAAGGAAAGGTTCAAATCTGTGAGTTGAATACACACAACACAAAGAAGTTACTGAGAATTCTTCTGTCCATCATTATATGAAGAAATCCCGTTTACAACGAAGGCCTCAAAGTGGTGCAAATATCCACTTGTAGACTTTAGAAACGGAGTGTTTCCAAACTGCTCTATGAACAGAAAAGTTAAACTCTGTGAGCTGAACGCACACATCACAAAGTTGTTTCTGAGAATGATTCTGTCTAGTTTTTATACCAAGATATTTCGTTTTCTAACATTGGCCTAAAATCGCTTGAAATCTCCAATTGCAATTTCCACAAAAAGAGAGTTTCAAATCTGCTCTGTCCAAAGAAAAGTTCAACTCTGTGAGCTGAATACACACAACACAAAGAAGTTACTGAAAATTCTTCTGTCTAGCATTATATGAAGAAATCCCGTTTCCAACGAAGGCCTCAAAGAGTCCCAAATATCCACTTGCAGACTTTACAAACAGAGTGTTTCCAAACTGCTGTATGAACAGAAAGTTTGAACCCTGTGAGCTGAATGCACACATCACATAGTAGTTTCTGAGAATGATTCTGTCTAGTTTTTATACCAAGTTATTTCCTTTTCTCACATTGGCCTCAAATCGCTTGAAATCTCCAATTGCAATTTCCACAAAAAGAGAGTTTCAAATCTGCTCTGTCCAAAGAAAGGTTCAACTCTGTGAGCTGAATACACACAACACAAAGAAGTTACTGAAAATTCTTCTGTCTAGCATTATATAAAGAAATCCCGTATCCAACGAAATCCTCAAAGAGGTCCAAATATCCACTTGCAGACTTTACAAACAGAGTGTTTCCAAACTGCTCTATGAACAGAAAGGTTAAACTCTGTGAGCTGAATGCACACATCACATAGTAGTTTCTGAGAATGATTCTGTCTAGTTTCTATACGAAGATATTTCCTTTTCTAACATTGGCCTCAAATCGCTTGTAATCTCCAATTGCAATTTCCCCAAAAAGAGAGTTTCAAATCTGCTCTGTCCAAAGAAAGGTTCACCTCTGTGAGCTGAATACACACAACACAAAGAAGTTACTCAAAATTCTTCTGTCTAGCATTATATAAAGAAATCCCGTTTCCAACGAAGTCCTCAAAGAGGTCCAAATATCCACTTGCAGACTTTACAAACAGAGTGTTTCCAAACTGCTCTGTGAACAGAAAGGTTAAACTCTGTGTGCTGAATGCACACATCACATAGTAGTTTCTGAGAATGATTCTGTCTAGTTTCTATACGAAGATATTTCCTTTTCTAACATTGGCCTCAAATCGCTTGAAATCTCAAATTCCAAATTCCAGAAAAAGACAGTTTCAAACCTGCAGTGTGTAAGGAAAGGTTCAAATCTGTGAGTTGAATACACACAACACAAAGAAGTTACTGAGAATTCTTCTGTCTAGCATTATATGAAGAAATCCCTTTTCCAACGAAGGCCTCAAAGTGGTGCAAATATCCACTTGTAGACTTTAGAAACAGAGTGTTTCCAAACTGCTCTATGAACAGAAAAGTTAAACTCTGTGAGTTGAACGCACACATCACAAAGTACTTTCTGAGAATGATTCTGTCTAGTTTTTATACCAAGATATTTCGTTTTCTAACATTAGCCTAAAATCGCTTGAAATCTCCAATTTCAATTTCCACAAAAAGAGAGTTTCAAATCTGCTCTGTCCAAAGAAAAGTTCAACTCTGTGAGCTGAATACACACAACACAAAGAAGTTACTGAAAATTCTTCTGTCTAGCATTATATGAAGAAATCCCGTTTCCAACGAAGGCCTCAAAGAGTTCCAAATATCCACTTGCAGACTTTACAAACAGAGTGTTTCCAAACTGCTGTATGAACAGAAAGGTTAAACTCTGTGAGCTGAATGCACACATCACATAGTAGTTTCTGAGAATGATTCTGTCTAGTTTTTATACCAAGATATTTCCTTTTCTCACATTGGCCTCAAATCGCTTGAAATCTCCATTTGCAATTTCCACAAAAAGAGAGTTTCAAATCTGCTATGTCCAAAGAAAGGTTCAACTCTGTGAGCTGAATACACACAACACAAAGAAGTTACTCAAAATTCTTCTGTCTGGCATTATATAAAGAAATCCCGTTTCCAACGAAATCCTCAAAGAGGTCCAAATATCCCCTTGCAGACTTTACAAACAGAGTGTTTCCAAACTGCTCTATGAACAGAAAAGTTAAACTCTGTGAGCTCAATGCACACATCACATAGTAGTTTCTGAGAATGATTCTGTCTAGTTTCTATACGAAGATATTTCCTTTTCTAACATTGTCTTCAAATCCCTTGAAATCTCAAATTCCAAACTCCAGAAAAAGACAGTTTCAAACCTGCAGTGTGGAAGGAAAGGTTCAAATCTGTGAGTTGAATACACACAACACAAAGAAGTTACTGAGAATTCTTCTGTCTAGCATTATATGAAGAAATCCCGTTTCCAACGAAGGCCTCAAAGTGGAGCAAATATCCACTTGTAGACTTTAGAAACAGAGTGTTTCCAAACTGCTCTATGAACAGAAAAGTTAAACTCTGTGAGCTGAACTCACACATCACAAAGTTGTTTCTGAGAATGATTCTGTCTAGTTTTTATACCAAGATATTTCGTTTTCTAACATTGGCCTAAAATCGCTTGAAATCTCCAATTGCAATTTCCACAAAAAGAGAGTTTCAAATCTGCTCTGTCCAAAGAAAGGTTCAACTCTGTGAGCTGAATACACACAACACAAAGAAGTTACTGAAAATTCTTCTGTCTAGCATTATATGAAGAAATCCCGTTTCCAACGAAGTCCTCAAAGAGGTCCAAATATCCACTTGCAGACTTTACAAACAGAGTGTTTCCAAACTGCTCTATGAACAGAAAGGTTAAACTCTGTGAGCTGAATGCACACATCACATAGTGGTTTCTGAGAATGATTCTGTCTAGTTTTTATACCAAGATATTTCCTTTTCTAACATTGTCCAGAAATCGCTTGAAATCTCCAATTTCAAATTCCAGAAAAAGAGAGTTTCAAATCTGCTCTGTGCAAAGAAAGGTTCCACTCTGTGAGCTGAATACACACAACACAAAGAAGTTACTGAAAATTCTTCTGTCTAGCATTATATGAAGAAATCCCGTTTCCAACGAAGGCCTCAAAGAGTTCCAAATATCCACTTGCAGACTTTACAAACAGTGTTTCCAAACTGCTGTATGAACAGAAAGGTTAAACTCTGTGAGCTGAATGCACACATCACATAGTAGTTTCTGAGAATCATTCTGTCTAGTTTTTATAGCAAGATATTTCCTTTTCTAACATTGGCCTCAAATCGCTTGAAATCACCAATTGCAATTTCCACAAAAAGAGAGTTTCAAATCTGCTCTGTCCAAAGAAAACTTCAACTCTGTGAGCTGAATACACACAACACAAAGAAGTTACTGAAAATTCTTCTGTCTAGCATTATATGAAGAAATCCCGTTTCCAACGAAGGCCTCAAAGAGTTCCAAATATCCACTTGCAGACTTTACAAACAGAGTGTTTCCAAACTGCTGTATGAACAGAAAGGTTAAACCCTGTGAGCTGAATGCACACATCACATAGTAGTTTCTGAGAATGATTCTGTCTAGTTTTTATACGAAGATATTGCCTTTTCTCACATTGGCCTCAAATCGCTTGAAATCTCCAATTGCAATTTCCACAAAAAGAGAGTTTCAAATCTGCTCTGTCCAAAGAAAGGTTCAACTCTGTGAGCTGAATACACACAACACAAAGAAGTTACTGAAAATTCTTCTGTCTAGCATTATATAAAGAAATCCCTTTTCCAACGAAGTCCTCAAAGAGGTCCAAATATCCACTTGCAGACTTTACAAACAGAGTGTTTCCAAACTGCTCTATGAACAGAAAGGTTAAACTCTGTGAGCTGAATGCACACATCACATAGTAGTTTCTGAGAATGATTCTGTCTAGTTTCTATACGAAGATAATTCCTTTTCTAACATTGGCCTCAAATCGCTTGAAATCTCCAATTGCAATTTCCCCAAAAAGAGAGTTTCAAATCTGCTCTGTCAAAAGAAAGGTTCAACTCTGTGAGCTGAATACACACAACACAAAGAAGTTACTCAAAATTCTTCTGTCTAGCATTATATAAAGAAATCCCGTTTCCAACGAAGTCCTCAAAGAGGTCCAAATATCCACTTGCAGACTTTACAAACAGAGTGTTTCCAAACTGCTCTATGAACAGAAAGGTTAAACTCTGTGAGCTGAATGCACACATCACATAGTAGTTTCTGAGAATGATTCTGTCTAGTTTCTATACGAAGATATTTCCTTTTCTAACATTGTCCTGAAATCGCATGAAATCTCAAATTCCAAATTCCAGAAAAAGACAGTTTCAAACCTGCAGTGTGTAAGGAAAGGTTCAAATCTGTGAGTTGAATACACACAACACAAAGAAGTTACTGAGAATTCTTCTGTCTAGCATTATATGAAGAAATCCCTTTTCCAACGAAGGCCTCAAAGTGGTGCAAATATCCACTTGTAGACTTTAGAAACAGAGTGTTTCCAAACTGCTCTATGAACAGAAAAGTTAAACTCTGTGAGCTGAACGCACACATCACAAAGTAGTTTCTGAGAATGATTCTGTCTAGTTTTTATACCAACATATTTCGTTTTCTAACATTGGCCTAAAATCGCTTGAAATCTCCAATTTCAATTTCCACAGAAAGAGAGTTTCAAATCTGCTGTGTCCAAAGAAAAGTTCAACTCTGTGAGCTGAATACACACAACACAAAGAAGTTACTGAAAATTCTTCTGTCTAGCATTATATGAAGAAATCCCGTTTCCAACGAAGGCCTCAAAGAGTTCCAAATATCCACTTGCAGACTTTACAAACAGAGTGTTTCCAAACTGCTGTATGAACAGAAAGGTTAAACTCTGTGAGCTGAATGCACACATCACATAGTAGTTTCTGAGAATGATTCTGTCTAGTTTTTATACCAAGATATTTCCTTTTCTCACATTGGCCTCAAATCGCTTGAAATCTCCAATTGCAATTTCCACAAAAAGAGAGTTTCAAATCTGCTATGTCCAAAGAAAGGTTCAACTCTGTGAGCTGAATACACACAACACAAAGAAGTTACTCAAAATTCTTCTGTCTGGCATTATATAAAGAAATCACGTTTCCAACGAAATCCTCAAAGAGGTCCAAATATCCCCTTGCAGACTTTACAAACAGAGTGTTTCCAAACTGCTCTATGAACAGAAAGGTTAAACTCTGTCAGCTCAATGCACACATCACATAGTAGTTTCTGAGAATGATTCTGTCTAGTTTCTATACGAAGATATTTCCTTTTCTAAAATTGTCCTCAAATCGCTTGAAATCTCAAATTCCAAACTCCAGAAAAAGACAGTTTCAAACCTGCAGTGTGTAAGGAAAGGTTCAAATCTGTGAGTTGAATACACACAACACAAAGAAGTTACTGAGAATTCTTCTGTGTACCATCATATGAAGAAATACCGTCTCCAACGAAGGCCTCAAAGAGTTCCAAATATCCACTTGCAGACTTTACAAACAGTGTTTCCAAACTGCTGTACGAACAGAAAGGATAAACTCTGTGAGCTGAATGCACACATCACATAGTAGTTTCTGAGAATCATTCTGTCTAGTTTTTATAGCAAGATATTTCCTTTTCTAACATTGGCCTCAAATCGCTTGAAATCACCAATTGCAATTTCCACAAAAAGAGAGTTTCAAATCTGCTCTGTCCAAAGAAAGGTTCAACTCTGTGAGCTGAATACACACAACACAAAGAAGTTACTCAAAATTCTTCTGTCTAGCATTATATAAAGAAATCCCGTTTCCAACGAAGTCCTCAAAGAGGTCCAAATATCCACTTGCAGACTTTACAAACAGAGTGTTTCCAAACTGCTCTATGAACAGAAAGGTTAAACTCTGTGAGCTGAATGCACACATCACAAAGTAGTTTCTGAGAATGATTCTGTCTAGTTTCTATACGAAGATATTTCCTTTTCTAACATTGGCCTCAAATCGCTTGAAATCTCAAATGCCAAATTCCAGAAAAAGACAGTTTCAAACCTGCAGTGTGTAAGGAAAGGTTCAAATCTGTGAGTTGAATACACACAACACAAAGAAGTTACTGAGAATTCTTCTGTCTAGCATTATATGAAGAAATCCAGTTTCCAACGAAGGCCTCAAAGTGGTGCAAATATCCACTTGTAGACTTTAGAAACAGAGTGTTTCCAAACTGCTCTATGAACAGAAAAGTTAAACTCTGTGAGTTGAACGCACACATCACAAAGTTGTTTCTGAGAATGATTCTGTCTAGTTTTTATACCAAGATATTTCGTTTTCTAACATTGGCCTAAAATCGCTTGAAATCTAAAATTGCAATTTCCACAAAAAGAGAGTTTCAAATCTGCTCTGTCCAAAGAAAGATTCAACTCTGTGAGCTGAATACACACAACACAAAGAAGTTACTGAAAATTCTTCTGTCTAGCATTATATGAAGATATCCCGTTTCCAAAGAAGTCCTCAAAGAGATCCAACTATCCACTTGCAGACTTTACAAACAGAGTGTTTCCAAACTGCTGTATGAACAGAAAGGTTAAACTCTGTGAGCTGAATGCACACATCACATAGTAGTTTCTGAGAATGATTCTGTCTAGTTTTTATACGAAGATATTTCTTTTTCTAACATTGGCCTAAAATCGCTTGAAATCTCCAATTGCAATTTCCCCAAAAAGAGAGTTTCAAATCTGCTCTGTCCAAAGAAAGGTTCAACTCTGTGAGCTGAATACACACAACACAAAGAAGTTACTGAAAATTCTTCTGTCTAGCATTATATGAAGAAATCCCGTTTCCAACGAAGTCCTCAAAGAGTTCCAAATATCCACTTGCAGACTTTACAAACAGAGTGTTTCCAAACTGCTCTATGAACAGAAAGGTTAAACTCTGTGAGCTGAATGCACACATCACATAGTGGTTTCTGAGAATGATTCTGTCTAGTTTTTATACCAAGATATTTCCTTTTCTAACATTGTCCTGAAATCGCTTGAAATCTCCAATTTCAAATTCCAGAAAAAGAGAGTTTCAAATCTGCTCTGTGCAAAGAAAGGTTCAACTCTGTGAGCTGAATACACACAACACAAAGAAGTTACTGAAAATTCTTCTGTCTTCCATTATATGAAGAAATCCCGTTTCCAACGAAGGCCTCAATGAGTTCCAAATATCCACTTGCAGACTTTACAAACAGTGTTTCCAAACTGCTGTATGAACAGAAAGGTTAAACTCTGTGAGCTGAATGCACACATCACATAGTAGTTTCTGAGAATCATTCTGTCTAGTTTTTATACCAAGATATTTCCTTTTCTAACATTGGCCTCAAATCGCTTGAAATCTCCAATTGCAATTTCCACAAAAACAGAGTTTCAAATCTGCTCTGTCCAAAGAAAGGTTCAACTCTGTGAGCTGAATACACACAACACAAAGAAGTTACTCAAAATTCTTCTGTCTAGCATTATATAAAGAAATCCCGTTTCCAACGAAGTCCTCAAAGAGGTCCAAATATCCACTTGCAGACTTTACGAACAGAGTGTTTCCAAACTGCTCTATGAACAGAAAGGTTAAACTCTGTGAGCTCAATGCACACATCACAAAGTAGTTTCTGAGAATCATTCTGTCTAGTTTCTATACGAAGATATTTCCTTTTCTAACATTGGCCTGAAATCGCTTGAAATCTCAAATTCCAAATTCCAGAAAAAGACAGTTTCAAACCTGCACTGTGTAAGGAAAGATTCAAATCTGTGAGTTGAATACACACAACACAAAGAAGTTACTGAGAATTCTTCTGTCTATCATTATATGAAGAAATCCCTTTTCCAACGAAGGCCTCAAAGTGGTGCAAATTTCCACTTGTAGACTTTAGAAACAGAGTGTTTCCAAACTGCTCTATAAACAGAAAAGTTAAACTCTGTGAGCTGAACGCACACATCACAAAGTTGTTTCTGAGAATGATTCTGTCTAGTTTTTATACCAAGATATTTCGTTTTCTAACATTGGCCTAAAATCGCTTGAAATCTCCAATTGCAATTTCCACAAAAAGAGAGTTTCAAATCTGCTCTGTCCAAAGAAAAGTTCAGCTCTGTGAGCTGAATACACACAACACAAAGAAGTTACTGAGAATTCTTCTGTCTAGCATTATATGAAGAAATCCCGTTTCCAACGAAGGCCTCAAAGAGATCCAAATATCCACTTGCAGACTTTACAAACAGAGTGTTTCCAAACTGCTGTATGAACAGAAAGGTTAAACCCTGTGAGCTGAATGCACACATCACATAGTAGTTTCTGAGAATGACTCTGTCTAGTTTTTATACCAAGATATTTCCTTTTCTCACATTGGCCTCAAATCGCTTGAAATCTCCAATTGCAATTTCCACAAAAAGAGAGTTTCAAATCTGCTCTGTCCAAAGAAAGGTTCAACTCCGTGAGCTGAATACACACAACACAAAGAAGTTACTGAAAATTCTTCTGTCTAGCATTATATAAAGAAATCCCGTTTCCAACGAAGTCCTCAAAGAGGTCCAAATATCCACTTGCAGACTTTACAAACAGAGTGTTTCCAAACTGCTCTATGAACAGAAAGGTTAAACTATGTGAGCTGAATGCACACATCACATAGTAGTTTCTGAGAATGATTCTGTCTAGTTTCTATACGAAGATATTTCCTTTTCTAACATTGGCCTCAAATCGCTTGAAATCTCCAATTGCAATTTCCACAAAAAGAGAGTTTCAAATCTGCTCTGTCCAAAGAAAGGTTGAACTCTGTGAGCTGAATACACACAACACAAAGAAGTTACTCAAAATTCTTCTGTCTAGCATTATATAAAGAAATCCCGTTTCCAACGAAGTCCTCAAAGAGGTCCAAATATCCACTTGCAGACTTTACAAACAGAGTGTTTCCAAACTGCTCTATGAACAGAAAGGTTAAACTCTGTGAGCTGAATGCACACATCACATAGTAGTTTCTGAGAATGATTCTGTCTAGTTTCTATATGAAGATATTTCCTTTTCTAACATTGGCCTCAAATCGCTTGAAATCTCAAATTCCAAATTCCAGAAAAAGACAGTTTCAAACCTGCAGTGTGTAAGGAAAGGTTCAAATCTGTGAGTTGAATACACACAACACAAAGAAGTTACTGAGAATTCTTCTGTCTAGCATTATATGAAGAAATCCCTTTTCCAACGAAGGCCTCAAAGTGGTGCAAATATCCACTTGTAGACTTTAGAAACAGAGTGTTTCCAAACTGCTCTATGAACAGAAAAGTTAAACTCTGTGAGTTGAACGCACACATCACAAAGTACTTTCTGAGAATGATTCTGTCTAGTTTTTATACCAAGATATTTCGTTTTCTAACATTGGCCTAAAATCGCTTGAAATCTCCAATTTCAATTTCCACAAAAAGAGAGTTTCAAATCTGCTCTGTCCAAAGAAAAGTTCAACTCTGTGAGCTGAATACACACAACACAAAGAAGTTACTGAAAATTCTTCTGTCTAGCATTATATGAAGAAATCCCGTTTCCAACGAAGGCCTCAAAGAGTTCCAAATATCCACTTGCAGACTTTACAAACAGAGTGTTTCCAAACTGCTGTATGAACAGAAAGGTTAAACTCTGTGAGCTGAATGCACACATCACATAGTAGTTTCTGAGAATGATTCTGTCTAGTTTCTATACGAAGATATTTCCTTTTCTAACATTGGCCTCAAATCGCTTGAAATCTCCAATTGCAATTTCCACAAAAAGAGAGTTTCAAATCTGCTCTGTCCAAAGAAAGGTTCAACTCTGTGAGCTGAATACACACAACACAAAGAAGTTACTCAAAATTCTTCTGTCTAGCATTATATAAAGAAATCCCATTTCCAACGAAGTCCTCAAAGAGGTCCAAATATCCACTTGCAGACTTTACAAACAGAGTGTTTCCAAACTGCTCTATGAACAGAAAGGTTAAACTCTGTGAGCTGAATGCACACATCACATAGTAGTTTCTGAGAATGATTCTGTCTAGTTTCTATACGAAGATATTTCCTTTTCTAACATTGTCCTCAAATCCCTTGAAATCTCAAATTCCAAACTCCAGAAAAAGACAGTTTCAAACCTGCAGTGTGTAAGGAAAGGTTCAAATCTGTGAGTTGAATACACACAACACAAAGAAGTTACTGAGAATTCTTCTGTCTAGCATTATATGAAGAAATCCCGTTTCCAACGAAGGCCTCAAAGTGGAGCAAATATCCACTTGTAGACTTTAGAAACAGAGTGTTTCCAAACTGCTCTATGAACAGAAAAGTTAAACTCTGTGAGCTGAACTCACACATCACAAAGTTGTTTCTGAGAATGATTCTGTCTAGTTTTTATACCAAGATATTTCGTTTTCTAACATTGGCCTAAAATCGCTTGAAATCTCCAATTGCAATTTCAACAAAAAGAGAGTTTCAAATCTGCTCTGTCCAAAGAAAGGTTCAACTCTGTGAGCTGAATACACACAACACAAAGAAGTTACTGAAAATTCTTCTGTCTAGCATTATATGAAGAAATCCCGTTTCCAACGAAGTCCTCAAAGAGGTCCAAATATCCACTTGCAGACTTTACAAACAGAGTGTTTCCAAACTGCTCTATGAACAGAAAGGTTAAACTCTGTGAGCTGAATGCACACATCACATAGTGGTTTCTGAGAATGATTCTGTCTAGTTTTTATACCAAGATATTTCCTTTTCTAACATTGTCCTGAAATCGCTTGAAATCTCCAATTTCAAATTCCAGAAAAAGAGAGTTTCAAATCTGCTCTGTGCAAAGAAAGGTTCAACTCTGTGAGCTGAATACACACAACACAAAGAAGTTACTGAAAATTCTTCTGTCTAGCATTATATGAAGAAATCCTGTTTCCAACGAAGGCCTCAAAGAGTTCCAAATATCCATTTGCAGACTATACAAACAGAGTGTTTCCAAACTGCTGTATGAACAGAAAGTTTAAACTCTGTGAGCTGAATGCACACATCACATAGTAATTTCTGAGAATGATTCTGTCTAGTTTTTATACGAAGATAATTCCTTTTCTAACATTGGCCTAAAATCGCTTGAAATCTCCAATTGCAATTTCCCCAAAAAGAGAGTTTCAAATCTGCTCTGTCCAAAGAAAGGTTCAACTCTGTGAGCTGAATACACACAACACAAAGAAGTTACTGAAAATTCTTCTGTCTAGCATTATATGAAGAAATCCCGTTTCCAACGAAGTCCTCAAAGAGGTCCAAATATCCCCTTGCAGACTTTACAAACAGAGTGTTTCCAAACTGCTGTATGAACAGAAAGGTTAAACTCTGTGAGCTGAATGCACACATCACATAGTAGTTTCTGAGAATCATTCTGTCTAGTTTTCATAGCAAGATATTTCCTTTTCTAACATTGGCCTCAAATCGCTTGAAATCTCCAATTGCAATTTCCACAAAAAGAGAGTTTCAAATCTGCTCTGTCCAAAGAAAGGTTCAACTCTGTGAGCTGAATACACACAACACAAAGAAGTTACTCAAAATTCTTCTGTCTAGCATTATATAAAGAAATCCCGTTTCCAACGAAGTCCTCAAAGAGGTCCAAATATCCACTTGCAGACTTTACAAACAGAGTGTTTCCAAACTGCTCTATGAACAGAAAGGTTAAACTCTGTGAGCTGAATGCACACATCACATAGTAGTTTCTGAGAATGATTCTGTCCAGTTTCTATACGAAGATATTTCCTTTTCTAACATTGGCCTCAAATCGCTTGAAATCTCAAATTCCAAATTCCAGAAAAAGACAGTTTCAAACCTGCAGTGTGTAAGGAAAGGTTCAAATCTGTGAGTTGAATACACACAACACAAAGAAGTTACTGAGAATTCTTCTGTCTAGCATTATATGAAGAAATCCCGTTTCCAACGAAGGCCTCAAAGTGGTGCAAATATCCACTTGTAGACTTTAGAAACAGAGTGTTTCCAAACTGCTCTATGAACAGAAAAGTTAAACTCTGTGAGCTGAATGCACACATCACAAAGTTGTTTCTGAGAATGATTCTGTCTAGTTTTTATACCAAGATATTTCGTTTTCTAACATTGGCCTAAAATCGCTTGAAATCTCCAATTGCAATTTCCACAAAAAGAGAGTTTCAAATCTGCTCTGTCCAAAGAAAAGTTCAACTCTGTGAGCTGAATACACACAACACAAAGAAGTTACTGAAAATTCTTCTGTCTAGCAGTATATGAAGAAATCCCGTTTCCAACGAAGGCCTCAAAGAGTTCCAAATATCCACTTGCAGACTTTACAAACAGAGTGTTTCCAAACTGCTGTATGAACAGAAAGGTCAAACTCTGTGAGCTGAATGCACACATCACATAGTAGTTTCTGAGAATGATTCTGTCTAGTTTTTATACCAAGATATTTCCTTTTCTGACATTGGCCTCCAATCGCTTGAAATCTCCAATTGCAATTTCCACAAAAAGAGAGTTTCAAATCTGCTCTGTCCAAAGAAAGGTTCAACTCTGTGAGCTGAATACACACAACACAAAGAAGTTACTCAAAATTCTTCTGTCTAGCATTATATAAAGAAATCCCGTTTCCAACGAAATCCTCAAAGAGGTCCAAATATCCCCTTGCAGACTTTACAAACAGAGTGTTTCCAAACTGCTCTATGAACAGAAAGGTTAAACTCTGTGAGCTGAATGCACACATCACAAAGTAGTTTCTGAGAATGATTCTGTCTAGTTTCTATACGAAGATATTTCCTTTTCTAAAATTGTCCTCAAATCGCTTGAAATCTCAAATTCCAAATTCCAGAAAAAGACAGTTTCAAACCTGCAGTGTGTAAGGAAAGGTTCAAATCTGTGAGTTGAATACACACAACACAAAGAAGTTACTGAGAATTCTTCTGTGTACCATTATATGAAGAAATACCGTCTCCAACGAAGGCCTCAAAGTCGAGCAAATATCCACTTGTAGACTTTAGAAACAGAGTGTTTCCAAACTGCTCTATGAACAGAAAAGTTAAACTCTGTGAGCTGAACGCACACATCACAAAGTTGTTTCTGAGAATGATTCTGTCTAGTTTTTATACCAAGATATTTCGTTTTCTAACATTGGCCTAAAATCGCTTGAAATCTCCAATTGCAATTTCCACAAAAAGAGAGTTTCAAATCTGCTCTGTCCAAAGAAAGGTTCAACTCTGTGAGCTGAATACACACAACACAAAGAAGTTACTGAAAATTCTTCTGTCTAGCATTATATGAAGAAATACCGTTTCCAACGAAGTCCTCAAAGAGTTCCAAATATCCACTTGCAGACTTTACAAACAGAGTGTTTCCGAACTGCTGTATGAACAGAAAGGTTAAACTCTGTGAGCTGAATGCACACATCACATAGTAGTTTCTGAGAATGATTCTGCCTAGTTTTTATACGAAGATACTTCCTTTTCTAACATTGGCCTAAAATCGCTTGAAATCTCCAATTGCAATTTCCACAAAAAGAGAGTTTCAAATCTGCTCTGTCCAAAGAAAGGTTCAACTCTGTGAGCTGAATACACACAACACAAAGAAGTTACTGAAAATTCTTCTGTCTAGCATTATATGAAGAAATCCCGTTTCCAACGAAGGCCTCAAAGAGGTCCAAATATCCACTTGCAGACTTTACAAACAGAGTGTTTCCAAACTGCTCTATGAACAGAAAGGTTAAACTCTGTGAGCTGAATGCACACATCACATAGTAGTTTCTGAGAATGATTCTGTCTAGTTTTTATACCAAGATATTTCCTTTCCTAACATTGTCCTGAAATCGCTTGAAATCTCCAATTTCAAATTCCAGAAAAAGAGAGTTTCAAATCTGCTCTGTGCAAAGAAAGGTTCAACTCTGTGAGCTGAATACACACAACACAAAGAAGTTACTGAAAATTCTTCTGTCTAGCATTATATGAAGAAATCCCGTTTCCAACGAAGGCCTCAAAGAGTTCCAAATATCCACTTGCAGACTTTACAAACAGTGTTTCCAAACTGCTGTACGAACAGAAAGGTTAAACTCTGTGAGCTGAATGCACACATCACATAGTAGTTTCTGAGAATCATTCTGTCTACTTTCTATACGAAGATATTTCCTTTTCTAACATTGGCCTCAAATCGCTTGAAATCTCCAATTGCAATTTCCCCAAAAAGAGAGTTTCAAATCTGTTCTGTCAAAAGAAAGGTTCAACTCTGTGAGCTGAATACACACAACACAAAGAAGTTACTCAAAATTCTTCTGTCTAGCATTATATAAAGAAATCCCGTTTCCAACGAAGTCCTCAAAGTGGTCCAAATATCCACTTGCAGACTTTACAAACAGAGTGTTTCCAAACTGCTCTGTGAACAGAAAGGTTAAACTCTGTGAGCTGAATGCACACATCACATAGTAGTTTCTGAGAATGATTCTGTCTAGTTTCTATACGAAGATATTTCCTTTTCTAACATTGGCCTCAAATCGCTTGAAATCTCAAATTCCACATTCCAGAAAAAGACAGTTTCAAACCTGCAGTGTGTAAGGAAAGGTTCAAATCTGTGAGTTGAATACACACAACACAAAGAAGTTACTGAGAATTCTTCTGTCTAGCATTATATGAAGAAATCCCTTTTCCAACGAAGGCCTCAAAGTGGTGCAAATATCCACTTGTAGACTTTAGAAACAGAGTGTTTCCAAACTGCTCTATGAACAGAAAAGTTAAACTCTGTGAGTTGAACGCACACATCACAAAGTACTTTCTGAGAATGATTCTGTCTAGTTTTTATACCAAGATATTTCGTTTTCTAACATTAGCCTAAAATCGCTTGAAATCTCCAATTTCAATTTCCACAAAAAGAGAGTTTCAAATCTGCTCTGTCCAAAGAAAAGTTCAACTCTGTGAGCTGAATACACACAACACAAAGAAGTTACTGAAAATTCTTCTGTCTAGCATTATATGAAGAAATCCCGTTTCCAACGAAGGCCTCAAAGAGTTCCAAATATCCACTTGCAGACTTTACAAACAGAGTGTTTCCAAACTGCTGTATGAACAGAAAGGTTAAACTCTGTGAGCTGAATGCACACATCACATAGTAGTTTCTGAGAATGATTCTGTCTAGTTTTTATACCAAGATATTTCCTTTTCTCACATTGGCCTCAAATCGCTTGAAATCTCCATTTGCAATTTCCACAAAAAGAGAGTTTCAAATCTGCTATGTCCAAAGAAAGGTTCAACTCTGTGAGCTGAATACACACAACACAAAGAAGTTACTCAAAATTCTTCTGTCTGGCATTATATAAAGAAATCCCGTTTCCAACGAAATCCTCAAAGAGGTCCAAATATCCCCTTGCAGACTTTACAAACAGAGTGTTTCCAAACTGCTCTATGAACAGAAAGGTTAAACTCTGTGAGCTGAATGCACACATCACATAGTAGTTTCTGAGAATGATTCTGTCTAGTTTTTATACCAAGATATTTCCTTTCCTAACATTGTCCTGAAATCGCTTGAAATCTCCAATTTCAAATTCCAGAAAAAGAGAGTTTCAAATCTGCTCTGTGCAAAGAAAGGTTCAACTCTGTGAGCTGAATACACACAACACAAAGAAGTTACTGAAAATTCTTCTGTCTAGCATTATATGAAGAAATCCCGTTTCCAACGAAGGCCTCAAAGAGTTCCAAATATCCACTTGCAGACTTTACAAACAGTGTTTCCAAACTGCTGTACGAACAGAAAGGTTAAACTCTGTGAGCTGAATGCACACATCACATAGCAGTTTCTGAGAATCATTCTGTCTAGTTTCTATACGAAGATATTTCCTTTTCTAACATTGGCCTCAAATCGCTTGAAATCTCCAATTGCAATTTCCCCAAAAAGAGAGTTTCAAATCTGCTCTGTCCAAAGAAAGGTTCAACTCTGTGAGCTGAATACACACAACACAAAGAAGTTACTCAAAATTCTTCTGTCTAGCATTATATAAAGAATTCCCGTTTCCAACGAAGTCCTCAAAGAGGTCCAAATATCCACTTGCAGACTTTACAAACAGAGTGTTTCCAAACTGCTCTGTGAACAGAAAGGTTAAACTCTGTGAGCTGAATGCACACATCACATAGTAGTTTCTGAGAATGATTCTGTCTAGTTTCTATACGAAGATATTTCCTTTTCTAACATTGGCCTCAAATCGCTTGAAATCTCAAATTCCAAATTCCAGAAAAAGACAGTTTCAAACCTGCAGTGTGTAAGGAAAGGTTCAAATCTGTGAGTTGAATACACACAACACAAAGAAGTTACTGAGAATTCTTCTGTCTAGCATTATATGAAGAAATCCCTTTTCCAACGAAGGCCTCAAAGTGGTGCAAATATCCACTTGTAGACTTTAGAAACAGAGTGTTTCCAAACTGCTCTATGAACAGAAAAGTTAAACTCTGTGAGTTGAACGCACACATCACAAAGTTGTTTCTGAGAATGATTCTGTCTAGTTTTTATACCAAGATATTTCGTTTTCTAACATTAGCCTAAAATCGCTTGAAATCTCCAATTTCAATTTCCACAAAAAGAGAGTTTCAAATCTGCTGTGTCCAAAGAAAAGTTCAACTCTGTGAGCTGAATACACACAACACAAAGAAGTTACTGAAAATTCTTCTGTCTAGCATTATATGAAGAAATCCCGTTTCCAACGAAGGCCTCAAAGAGTTCCAAATATCCACTTGCAGACTTTACAAACAGAGTGTTTCCAAACTGCTGTATGAACAGAAAGGTTAAACTCTGTGAGCTGAATGCACACATCACATAGTAGTTTCTGAGAATGATTCTGTCTAGTTTCTATACGAAGATATTTCCTTTTCTAACATTGGCCTCAAATCGCTTGAAATCTCAAATGCCAAATTCCAGAAAAAGACAGTTTCAAACCTGCAGTGTGTAAGGAAAGGTTCAAATCTGTGAGTTGAATACACACAACACAAAGAAGTTACTGAGAATTCTTCTGTCTAGCATTATATGAAGAAATCCAGTTTCCAACGAAGGCCTCAAAGTGGTGCAAATATCCACTTGTAGACTTTAGAAACAGAGTGTTTCCAAACTGCTCTATGAACAGAAAAGTTAAACTCTGTGAGTTGAACGCACACATCACAAAGTTGTTTCTGAGAATGATTCTGTCTAGTTTTTATACCAAGATATTTCGTTTTCTAACATTGGCCTAAAATCGCTTGAAATCTAAAATTGCAATTTCCACAAAAAGAGAGTTTCAAATCTGCTCTGTCCAAAGAAAGATTCAACTCTGTGAGCTGAATACACACAACACAAAGAAGTTACTGAAAATTCTTCTGTCTAGCATTATATGAAGATATCCCGTTTCCAAAGAAGTCCTCAAAGAGATCCAACTATCCACTTGCAGACTTTACAAACAGAGTGTTTCCAAACTGCTGTATGAACAGAAAGGTTAAACTCTGTGAGCTGAATGCACACATCACATAGTAGTTTCTGAGAATGATTCTGTCTAGTTTTTATACGAAGATATTTCTTTTTCTAACATTGGCCTAAAATCGCTTGAAATCTCCAATTGCAATTTCCCCAAAAAGAGAGTTTCAAATCTGCTCTGTCCAAAGAAAGGTTCAACTCTGTGAGCTGAATACACACAACACAAAGAAGTTACTGAAAATTCTTCTGTCTAGCATTATATGAAGAAATCCCGTTTCCAACGAAGTCCTCAAAGAGTTCCAAATATCCACTTGCAGACTTTACAAACAGAGTGTTTCCAAACTGCTCTATGAACAGAAAGGTTAAACTCTGTGAGCTGAATGCACACATCACATAGTGGTTTCTGAGAATGATTCTGTCTAGTTTTTATACCAAGATATTTCCTTTTCTAACATTGTCCTGAAATCGCTTGAAATCTCCAATTTCAAATTCCAGAAAAAGAGAGTTTCAAATCTGCTCTGTGCAAAGAAAGGTTCAACTCTGTGAGCTGAATACACACAACACAAAGAAGTTACTGAAAATTCTTCTGTCTTCCATTATATGAAGAAATCCCGTTTCCAACGAAGGCCTCAATGAGTTCCAAATATCCACTTGCAGACTTTACAAACAGTGTTTCCAAACTGCTGTATGAACAGAAAGGTTAAACTCTGTGAGCTGAATGCACACATCACATAGTAGTTTCTGAGAATCATTCTGTCTAGTTTTTATACCAAGATATTTCCTTTTCTAACATTGGCCTCAAATCGCTTGAAATCTCCAATTGCAATTTCCACAAAAACAGAGTTTCAAATCTGCTCTGTCCAAAGAAAGGTTCAACTCTGTGAGCTGAATACACACAACACAAAGAAGTTACTGAAAATTCTTCTGTCTAGCATTATATAAAGAAATCCCGTTTCCAACGAAGTCCTCAAAGAGGTCCAAATATCCACTTGCAGACTTTACGAACAGAGTGTTTCCAAACTGCTCTATGAACAGAAAGGTTAAACTCTGTGAGCTCAATGCACACATCACAAAGTAGTTTCTGAGAATCATTCTGTCTAGTTTCTATACGAAGATATTTCCTTTTCTAACATTGGCCTGAAATCGCTTGAAATCTCAAATTCCAAATTCCAGAAAAAGACAGTTTCAAACCTGCACTGTGTAAGGAAAGATTCAAATCTGTGAGTTGAATACACACAACACAAAGAAGTTACTGAGAATTCTTCTGTCTATCATTATATGAAGAAATCCCTTTTCCAACGAAGGCCTCAAAGTGGTGCAAATTTCCACTTGTAGACTTTAGAAACAGAGTGTTTCCAAACTGCTCTATAAACAGAAAAGTTAAACTCTGTGAGCTGAACGCACACATCACAAAGTTGTTTCTGAGAATGATTCTGTCTAGTTTTTATACCAAGATATTTCGTTTTCTAACATTGGCCTAAAATCGCTTGAAATCTCCAATTGCAATTTCCACAAAAAGAGAGTTTCAAATCTGCTCTGTCCAAAGAAAAGTTCAGCTCTGTGAGCTGAATACACACAACACAAAGAAGTTACTGAGAATTCTTCTGTCTAGCATTATATGAAGAAATCCCGTTTCCAACGAAGGCCTCAAAGAGATCCAAATATCCACTTGCAGACTTTACAAACAGAGTGTTTCCAAACTGCTGTATGAACAGAAAGGTTAAACCCTGTGAGCTGAATGCACACATCACATAGTAGTTTCTGAGAATGACTCTGTCTAGTTTTTATACCAAGATATTTCCTTTTCTCACATTGGCCTCAAATCGCTTGAAATCTCCAATTGCAATTTCCACAAAAAGAGAGTTTCAAATCTGCTCTGTCCAAAGAAAGGTTCAACTCCGTGAGCTGAATACACACAACACAAAGAAGTTACTGAAAATTCTTCTGTCTAGCATTATATAAAGAAATCCCGTTTCCAACGAAGTCCTCAAAGAGGTCCAAATATCCACTTGCAGACTTTACAAACAGAGTGTTTCCAAACTGCTCTATGAACAGAAAGGTTAAACTATGTGAGCTGAATGCACACATCACATAGTAGTTTCTGAGAATGATTCTGTCTAGTTTCTATACGAAGATATTTCCTTTTCTAACATTGGCCTCAAATCGCTTGAAATCTCCAATTGCAATTTCCACAAAAAGAGAGTTTCAAATCTGCTCTGTCCAAAGAAAGGTTGAACTCTGTGAGCTGAATACACACAACACAAAGAAGTTACTCAAAATTCTTCTGTCTAGCATTATATAAAGAAATCCCGTTTCCAACGAAGTCCTCAAAGAGGTCCAAATATCCACTTGCAGACTTTACAAACAGAGTGTTTCCAAACTGCTCTATGAACAGAAAGGTTAAACTCTGTGAGCTGAATGCACACATCACATAGTAGTTTCTGAGAATGATTCTGTCTAGTTTCTATATGAAGATATTTCCTTTTCTAACATTGGCCTCAAATCGCTTGAAATCTCAAATTCCAAATTCCAGAAAAAGACAGTTTCAAACCTGCAGTGTGTAAGGAAAGGTTCAAATCTGTGAGTTGAATACACACAACACAAAGAAGTTACTGAGAATTCTTCTGTCTAGCATTATATGAAGAAATCCCTTTTCCAACGAAGGCCTCAAAGTGGTGCAAATATCCACTTGTAGACTTTAGAAACAGAGTGTTTCCAAACTGCTCTATGAACAGAAAAGTTAAACTCTGTGAGTTGAACGCACACATCACAAAGTACTTTCTGAGAATGATTCTGTCTAGTTTTTATACCAAGATATTTCGTTTTCTAACATTGGCCTAAAATCGCTTGAAATCTCCAATTTCAATTTCCACAAAAAGAGAGTTTCAAATCTGCTCTGTCCAAAGAAAAGTTCAACTCTGTGAGCTGAATACACACAACACAAAGAAGTTACTGAAAATTCTTCTGTCTAGCATTATATGAAGAAATCCCGTTTCCAACGAAGGCCTCAAAGAGTTCCAAATATCCACTTGCAGACTTTACAAACAGAGTGTTTCCAAACTGCTGTATGAACAGAAAGGTTAAACTCTGTGAGCTGAATGCACACATCACATAGTAGTTTCTGAGAATGATTCTGTCTAGTTTCTATACGAAGATATTTCCTTTTCTAACATTGGCCTCAAATCGCTTGAAATCTCCAATTGCAATTTCCACAAAAAGAGAGTTTCAAATCTGCTCTGTCCAAAGAAAGGTTCAACTCTGTGAGCTGAATACACACAACACAAAGAAGTTACTCAAAATTCTTCTGTCTAGCATTATATAAAGAAATCCCATTTCCAACGAAGTCCTCAAAGAGGTCCAAATATCCACTTGCAGACTTTACAAACAGAGTGTTTCCAAACTGCTCTATGAACAGAAAGGTTAAACTCTGTGAGCTGAATGCACACATCACATAGTAGTTTCTGAGAATGATTCTGTCTAGTTTCTATACGAAGATATTTCCTTTTCTAACATTGTCCTCAAATCCCTTGAAATCTCAAATTCCAAACTCCAGAAAAAGACAGTTTCAAACCTGCAGTGTGTAAGGAAAGGTTCAAATCTGTGAGTTGAATACACACAACACAAAGAAGTTACTGAGAATTCTTCTGTCTAGCATTATATGAAGAAATCCCGTTTCCAACGAAGGCCTCAAAGTGGAGCAAATATCCACTTGTAGACTTTAGAAACAGAGTGTTTCCAAACTGCTCTATGAACAGAAAAGTTAAACTCTGTGAGCTGAACTCACACATCACAAAGTTGTTTCTGAGAATGATTCTGTCTAGTTTTTATACCAAGATATTTCGTTTTCTAACATTGGCCTAAAATCGCTTGAAATCTCCAATTGCAATTTCAACAAAAAGAGAGTTTCAAATCTGCTCTGTCCAAAGAAAGGTTCAACTCTGTGAGCTGAATACACACAACACAAAGAAGTTACTGAAAATTCTTCTGTCTAGCATTATATGAAGAAATCCCGTTTCCAACGAAGTCCTCAAAGAGGTCCAAATATCCACTTGCAGACTTTACAAACAGAGTGTTTCCAAACTGCTCTATGAACAGAAAGGTTAAACTCTGTGAGCTGAATGCACACATCACATAGTGGTTTCTGAGAATGATTCTGTCTAGTTTTTATACCAAGATATTTCCTTTTCTAACATTGTCCTGAAATCGCTTGAAATCTCCAATTTCAAATTCCAGAAAAAGAGAGTTTCAAATCTGCTCTGTGCAAAGAAAGGTTCAACTCTGTGAGCTGAATACACACAACACAAAGAAGTTACTGAAAATTCTTCTGTCTAGCATTATATGAAGAAATCCTGTTTCCAACGAAGGCCTCAAAGAGTTCCAAATATCCATTTGCAGACTATACAAACAGAGTGTTTCCAAACTGCTGTATGAACAGAAAGTTTAAACTCTGTGAGCTGAATGCACACATCACATAGTAATTTCTGAGAATGATTCTGTCTAGTTTTTATACGAAGATAATTCCTTTTCTAACATTGGCCTAAAATCGCTTGAAATCTCCAATTGCAATTTCCCCAAAAAGAGAGTTTCAAATCTGCTCTGTCCAAAGAAAGGTTCAACTCTGTGAGCTGAATACACACAACACAAAGAAGTTACTGAAAATTCTTCTGTCTAGCATTATATGAAGAAATCCCGTTTCCAACGAAGTCCTCAAAGAGGTCCAAATATCCCCTTGCAGACTTTACAAACAGAGTGTTTCCAAACTGCTGTATGAACAGAAAGGTTAAACTCTGTGAGCTGAATGCACACATCACATAGTAGTTTCTGAGAATCATTCTGTCTAGTTTTCATAGCAAGATATTTCCTTTTCTAACATTGGCCTCAAATCGCTTGAAATCTCCAATTGCAATTTCCACAAAAAGAGAGTTTCAAATCTGCTCTGTCCAAAGAAAGGTTCAACTCTGTGAGCTGAATACACACAACACAAAGAAGTTACTCAAAATTCTTCTGTCTAGCATTATATAAAGAAATCCCGTTTCCAACGAAGTCCTCAAAGAGGTCCAAATATCCACTTGCAGACTTTACAAACAGAGTGTTTCCAAACTGCTCTATGAACAGAAAGGTTAAACTCTGTGAGCTGAATGCACACATCACATAGTAGTTTCTGAGAATGATTCTGTCCAGTTTCTATACGAAGATATTTCCTTTTCTAACATTGGCCTCAAATCGCTTGAAATCTCAAATTCCAAATTCCAGAAAAAGACAGTTTCAAACCTGCAGTGTGTAAGGAAAGGTTCAAATCTGTGAGTTGAATACACACAACACAAAGAAGTTACTGAGAATTCTTCTGTCTAGCATTATATGAAGAAATCCCGTTTCCAACGAAGGCCTCAAAGTGGTGCAAATATCCACTTGTAGACTTTAGAAACAGAGTGTTTCCAAACTGCTCTATGAACAGAAAAGTTAAACTCTGTGAGCTGAATGCACACATCACAAAGTTGTTTCTGAGAATGATTCTGTCTAGTTTTTATACCAAGATATTTCGTTTTCTAACATTGGCCTAAAATCGCTTGAAATCTCCAATTGCAATTTCCACAAAAAGAGAGTTTCAAATCTGCTCTGTCCAAAGAAAAGTTCAACTCTGTGAGCTGAATACACACAACACAAAGAAGTTACTGAAAATTCTTCTGTCTAGCAGTATATGAAGAAATCCCGTTTCCAACGAAGGCCTCAAAGAGTTCCAAATATCCACTTGCAGACTTTACAAACAGAGTGTTTCCAAACTGCTGTATGAACAGAAAGGTCAAACTCTGTGAGCTGAATGCACACATCACATAGTAGTTTCTGAGAATGATTCTGTCTAGTTTTTATACCAAGATATTTCCTTTTCTGACATTGGCCTCCAATCGCTTGAAATCTCCAATTGCAATTTCCACAAAAAGAGAGTTTCAAATCTGCTCTGTCCAAAGAAAGGTTCAACTCTGTGAGCTGAATACACACAACACAAAGAAGTTACTCAAAATTCTTCTGTCTAGCATTATATAAAGAAATCCCGTTTCCAACGAAATCCTCAAAGAGGTCCAAATATCCCCTTGCAGACTTTACAAACAGAGTGTTTCCAAACTGCTCTATGAACAGAAAGGTTAAACTCTGTGAGCTGAATGCACACATCACAAAGTAGTTTCTGAGAATGATTCTGTCTAGTTTCTATACGAAGATATTTCCTTTTCTAAAATTGTCCTCAAATCGCTTGAAATCTCAAATTCCAAATTCCAGAAAAAGACAGTTTCAAACCTGCAGTGTGTAAGGAAAGGTTCAAATCTGTGAGTTGAATACACACAACACAAAGAAGTTACTGAGAATTCTTCTGTGTACCATTATATGAAGAAATACCGTCTCCAACGAAGGCCTCAAAGTCGAGCAAATATCCACTTGTAGACTTTAGAAACAGAGTGTTTCCAAACTGCTCTATGAACAGAAAAGTTAAACTCTGTGAGCTGAACGCACACATCACAAAGTTGTTTCTGAGAATGATTCTGTCTAGTTTTTATACCAAGATATTTCGTTTTCTAACATTGGCCTAAAATCGCTTGAAATCTCCAATTGCAATTTCCACAAAAAGAGAGTTTCAAATCTGCTCTGTCCAAAGAAAGGTTCAACTCTGTGAGCTGAATACACACAACACAAAGAAGTTACTGAAAATTCTTCTGTCTAGCATTATATGAAGAAATACCGTTTCCAACGAAGTCCTCAAAGAGTTCCAAATATCCACTTGCAGACTTTACAAACAGAGTGTTTCCGAACTGCTGTATGAACAGAAAGGTTAAACTCTGTGAGCTGAATGCACACATCACATAGTAGTTTCTGAGAATGATTCTGCCTAGTTTTTATACGAAGATACTTCCTTTTCTAACATTGGCCTAAAATCGCTTGAAATCTCCAATTGCAATTTCCACAAAAAGAGAGTTTCAAATCTGCTCTGTCCAAAGAAAGGTTCAACTCTGTGAGCTGAATACACACAACACAAAGAAGTTACTGAAAATTCTTCTGTCTAGCATTATATGAAGAAATCCCGTTTCCAACGAAGGCCTCAAAGAGGTCCAAATATCCACTTGCAGACTTTACAAACAGAGTGTTTCCAAACTGCTCTATGAACAGAAAGGTTAAACTCTGTGAGCTGAATGCACACATCACATAGTAGTTTCTGAGAATGATTCTGTCTAGTTTTTATACCAAGATATTTCCTTTCCTAACATTGTCCTGAAATCGCTTGAAATCTCCAATTTCAAATTCCAGAAAAAGAGAGTTTCAAATCTGCTCTGTGCAAAGAAAGGTTCAACTCTGTGAGCTGAATACACACAACACAAAGAAGTTACTGAAAATTCTTCTGTCTAGCATTATATGAAGAAATCCCGTTTCCAACGAAGGCCTCAAAGAGTTCCAAATATCCACTTGCAGACTTTACAAACAGTGTTTCCAAACTGCTGTACGAACAGAAAGGTTAAACTCTGTGAGCTGAATGCACACATCACATAGTAGTTTCTGAGAATCATTCTGTCTACTTTCTATACGAAGATATTTCCTTTTCTAACATTGGCCTCAAATCGCTTGAAATCTCCAATTGCAATTTCCCCAAAAAGAGAGTTTCAAATCTGTTCTGTCAAAAGAAAGGTTCAACTCTGTGAGCTGAATACACACAACACAAAGAAGTTACTCAAAATTCTTCTGTCTAGCATTATATAAAGAAATCCCGTTTCCAACGAAGTCCTCAAAGTGGTCCAAATATCCACTTGCAGACTTTACAAACAGAGTGTTTCCAAACTGCTCTGTGAACAGAAAGGTTAAACTCTGTGAGCTGAATGCACACATCACATAGTAGTTTCTGAGAATGATTCTGTCTAGTTTCTATACGAAGATATTTCCTTTTCTAACATTGGCCTCAAATCGCTTGAAATCTCAAATTCCACATTCCAGAAAAAGACAGTTTCAAACCTGCAGTGTGTAAGGAAAGGTTCAAATCTGTGAGTTGAATACACACAACACAAAGAAGTTACTGAGAATTCTTCTGTCTAGCATTATATGAAGAAATCCCTTTTCCAACGAAGGCCTCAAAGTGGTGCAAATATCCACTTGTAGACTTTAGAAACAGAGTGTTTCCAAACTGCTCTATGAACAGAAAAGTTAAACTCTGTGAGTTGAACGCACACATCACAAAGTACTTTCTGAGAATGATTCTGTCTAGTTTTTATACCAAGATATTTCGTTTTCTAACATTAGCCTAAAATCGCTTGAAATCTCCAATTTCAATTTCCACAAAAAGAGAGTTTCAAATCTGCTCTGTCCAAAGAAAAGTTCAACTCTGTGAGCTGAATACACACAACACAAAGAAGTTACTGAAAATTCTTCTGTCTAGCATTATATGAAGAAATCCCGTTTCCAACGAAGGCCTCAAAGAGTTCCAAATATCCACTTGCAGACTTTACAAACAGAGTGTTTCCAAACTGCTGTATGAACAGAAAGGTTAAACTCTGTGAGCTGAATGCACACATCACATAGTAGTTTCTGAGAATGATTCTGTCTAGTTTTTATACCAAGATATTTCCTTTTCTCACATTGGCCTCAAATCGCTTGAAATCTCCATTTGCAATTTCCACAAAAAGAGAGTTTCAAATCTGCTATGTCCAAAGAAAGGTTCAACTCTGTGAGCTGAATACACACAACACAAAGAAGTTACTCAAAATTCTTCTGTCTGGCATTATATAAAGAAATCCCGTTTCCAACGAAATCCTCAAAGAGGTCCAAATATCCCCTTGCAGACTTTACAAACAGAGTGTTTCCAAACTGCTCTATGAACAGAAAGGTTAAACTCTGTGAGCTGAATGCACACATCACATAGTAGTTTCTGAGAATGATTCTGTCTAGTTTTTATACCAAGATATTTCCTTTCCTAACATTGTCCTGAAATCGCTTGAAATCTCCAATTTCAAATTCCAGAAAAAGAGAGTTTCAAATCTGCTCTGTGCAAAGAAAGGTTCAACTCTGTGAGCTGAATACACACAACACAAAGAAGTTACTGAAAATTCTTCTGTCTAGCATTATATGAAGAAATCCCGTTTCCAACGAAGGCCTCAAAGAGTTCCAAATATCCACTTGCAGACTTTACAAACAGTGTTTCCAAACTGCTGTACGAACAGAAAGGTTAAACTCTGTGAGCTGAATGCACACATCACATAGCAGTTTCTGAGAATCATTCTGTCTAGTTTCTATACGAAGATATTTCCTTTTCTAACATTGGCCTCAAATCGCTTGAAATCTCCAATTGCAATTTCCCCAAAAAGAGAGTTTCAAATCTGCTCTGTCCAAAGAAAGGTTCAACTCTGTGAGCTGAATACACACAACACAAAGAAGTTACTCAAAATTCTTCTGTCTAGCATTATATAAAGAATTCCCGTTTCCAACGAAGTCCTCAAAGAGGTCCAAATATCCACTTGCAGACTTTACAAACAGAGTGTTTCCAAACTGCTCTGTGAACAGAAAGGTTAAACTCTGTGAGCTGAATGCACACATCACATAGTAGTTTCTGAGAATGATTCTGTCTAGTTTCTATACGAAGATATTTCCTTTTCTAACATTGGCCTCAAATCGCTTGAAATCTCAAATTCCAAATTCCAGAAAAAGACAGTTTCAAACCTGCAGTGTGTAAGGAAAGGTTCAAATCTGTGAGTTGAATACACACAACACAAAGAAGTTACTGAGAATTCTTCTGTCTAGCATTATATGAAGAAATCCCTTTTCCAACGAAGGCCTCAAAGTGGTGCAAATATCCACTTGTAGACTTTAGAAACAGAGTGTTTCCAAACTGCTCTATGAACAGAAAAGTTAAACTCTGTGAGTTGAACGCACACATCACAAAGTTGTTTCTGAGAATGATTCTGTCTAGTTTTTATACCAAGATATTTCGTTTTCTAACATTAGCCTAAAATCGCTTGAAATCTCCAATTTCAATTTCCACAAAAAGAGAGTTTCAAATCTGCTGTGTCCAAAGAAAAGTTCAACTCTGTGAGCTGAATACACACAACACAAAGAAGTTACTGAAAATTCTTCTGTCTAGCATTATATGAAGAAATCCCATTTCCAACGAAGGCCTCAAAGAGTTCCAAATATCCACTTGCAGACTTTACAAACAGAGTGTTTCCAAACTGCTGTATGAACAGAAAGGTTAAACTCTGTGAGCTGAATGCACACATCACATAGTAGTTTCTGAGAATGATTCTGTCTAGTTTTTATACCAAGATATTTCCTTTTCTCACATTGGCCTCAAATCGCTTGAAATCTCCATTTGCAATTTCCACAAAAAGAGAGTTTCAAATCTGCTATGTCCAAAGAAAGGTTCAACTCTGTGAGCTGAATACACACAACACAAAGAAGTTACTCAAAATTCTTCTGTCTGGCATTATATAAAGAAATCCCGTTTCCAACGAAATCCTCAAAGAGGTCCAAATATCCCCTTGCAGACTTTACAAACAGAGTGTTTCCAAACTGCTCTATGAACAGAAAAGTTAAACTCTGTGAGCTCAATGCACACATCACATAGTAGTTTCTGAGAATGATTCTGTCTAGTTTCTATACGAAGATATTTCCTTTTCTAACATTGTCCTCAAATCCCTTGAAATCTCAAATTCCAAACTCCAGAAAAAGACAGTTTCAAACCTGCAGTGTGGAAGGAAAGGTTCAAATCTGTGAGTTGAATACACACAACACAAAGAAGTTACTGAGAATTCTTCTGTCTAGCATTATATGAAGAAATCCCGTTTCCAACGAAGGCCTCAAAGTGGAGCAAATATCCACTTGTAGACTTTAGAAACAGAGTGTTTCCAAACTGCTCTATGAACAGAAAAGTTAAACTCTGTGAGCTGAACTCACACATCACAAAGTTGTTTCTGAGAATGATTCTGTCTAGTTTTTATACCAAGATATTTCGTTTTCTAACATTGGCCTAAAATCGCTTGAAATCTCCAATTGCAATTTCCACAAAAAGAGAGTTTCAAATCTGCTCTGTCCAAAGAAAGGTTCAACTCTGTGAGCTGAATACACACAACACAAAGAAGTTACTGAAAATTCTTCTGTCTAGCATTATATGAAGAAATCCCGTTTCCAACGAAGTCCTCAAAGAGGTCCAAATATCCACTTGCAGACTTTACAAACAGAGTGTTTCCAAACTGCTCTATGAACAGAAAGGTTAAACTCTGTGAGCTGAATGCACACATCACATAGTGGTTTCTGAGAATGATTCTGTCTAGTTTTTATACCAAGATATTTCCTTTTCTAACATTGTCCAGAAATCGCTTGAAATCTCCAATTTCAAATTCCAGAAAAAGAGAGTTTCAAATCTGCTCTGTGCAAAGAAAGGTTCCACTCTGTGAGCTGAATACACACAACACAAAGAAGTTACTGAAAATTCTTCTGTCTAGCATTATATGAAGAAATCCCGTTTCCAACGAAGGCCTCAAAGAGTTCCAAATATCCACTTGCAGACTTTACAAACAGTGTTTCCAAACTGCTGTATGAACAGAAAGGTTAAACTCTGTGAGCTGAATGCACACATCACATAGTAGTTTCTGAGAATCATTCTGTCTAGTTTTTATAGCAAGATATTTCCTTTTCTAACATTGGCCTCAAATCGCTTGAAATCACCAATTGCAATTTCCACAAAAAGAGAGTTTCAAATCTGCTCTGTCCAAAGAAAACTTCAACTCTGTGAGCTGAATACACACAACACAAAGAAGTTACTGAAAATTCTTCTGTCTAGCATTATATAAAGAAATCCCTTTTCCAACGAAGTCCTCAAAGAGGTCCAAATATCCACTTGCAGACTTTACAAACAGAGTGTTTCCAAACTGCTCTATGAACAGAAAGGTTAAACTCTGTGAGCTGAATGCACACATCACATAGTAGTTTCTGAGAATGATTCTGTCTAGTTTCTATACGAAGATAATTCCTTTTCTAACATTGGCCTCAAATCGCTTGAAATCTCCAATTGCAATTTCCCCAAAAAGAGAGTTTCAAATCTGCTCTGTCAAAAGAAAGGTTCAACTCTGTGAGCTGAATACACACAACACAAAGAAGTTACTGAGAATTCTTCTGTCTAGCATTATATGAAGAAATCCCTTTTCCAACGAAGGCCTCAAAGTGGTGCAAATATCCACTTGTAGACTTTAGAAACAGAGTGTTTCCAAACTGCTCTATGAACAGAAAAGTTAAACTCTGTGAGCTGAACGCACACATCACAAAGTAGTTTCTGAGAATGATTCTGTCTAGTTTTTATACCAACATATTTCGTTTTCTAACATTGGCCTAAAATCGCTTGAAATCTCCAATTTCAATTTCCACAGAAAGAGAGTTTCAAATCTGCTCTGTCCAAAGAAAAGTTCAACTCTGTGAGCTGAATACACACAACACAAAGAAGTTACTCAAAATTCTTCTGTCTGGCATTATATAAAGAAATCACGTTTCCAACGAAATCCTCAAAGAGGTCCAAATATCCCCTTGCAGACTTTACAAACAGAGTGTTTCCAAACTGCTCTATGAACAGAAAGGTTAAACTCTGTCAGCTCAATGCACACATCACATAGTAGTTTCTGAGAATGATTCTGTCTAGTTTCTATACGAAGATATTTCCTTTTCTAAAATTGTCCTCAAATCGCTTGAAATCTCAAATTCCAAATTCCAGAAAAAGACAGTTTCAAACCTGCAGTGTGTAAGGAAAGGTTCAAATCTGTGAGTTGAATACACACAACACAAAGAAGTTTCTGAGAATTCTTCTGTGTACCATTATATGAAGAAATACCGTCTCCAACGAAGGCCTCAAAGAGTTCCAAATATCCACTTGCAGACTTTACAAACAGTGTTTCCAAACTGCTGTACGAACAGAAAGGTTAAACTCTGTGAGCTGAATGCACACATCACATAGTAGTTTCTGAGAATCATTCTGTCTAGTTTTTATAGCAAGATATTTCCTTTTCTAACATTGGCCTCAAATCGCTTGAAATCACCAATTGCAATTTCCACAAAAAGAGAGTTTCAAATCTGCTCTGTCCAAAGAAAGGTTCAACTCTGTGAGCTGAATACACACAACACAAAGAAGTTACTCAAAATTCTTCTGTCTAGCATTATATAAAGAAATCCCGTTTCCAACGAAGTCCTCAAAGAGGTCCAAATATCCACTTGCAGACTTTACAAACAGAGTGTTTCCAAACTGCTCTATGAACAGAAAGGTTAAACTCTGTGAGCTGAATGCACACATCACAAAGTAGTTTCTGAGAATGATTCTGTCTAGTTTCTATACGAAGATATTTCCTTTTCTAACATTGGCCTCAAATCGCTTGAAATCTCAAATGCCAAATTCCAGAAAAAGACAGTTTCAAACCTGCAGTGTGTAAGGAAAGGTTCAAATCTGTGAGTTGAATACACACAACACAAAGAAGTTACTGAGAATTCTTCTGTCTAGCATTATATGAAGAAATCCAGTTTCCAACGAAGGCCTCAAAGTGGTGCAAATATCCACTTGTAGACTTTAGAAACAGAGTGTTTCCAAACTGCTCTATGAACAGAAAAGTTAAACTCTGTGAGTTGAACGCACACATCACAAAGTTGTTTCTGAGAATGATTCTGTCTAGTTTTTATACCAAGATATTTCGTTTTCTAACATTGGCCTAAAATCGCTTGAAATCTAAAATTGCAATTTCCACAAAAAGAGAGTTTCAAATCTGCTCTGTCCAAAGAAAGATTCAACTCTGTGAGCTGAATACACACAACACAAAGAAGTTACTGAAAATTCTTCTGTCTAGCATTATATGAAGATATCCCGTTTCCAAAGAAGTCCTCAAAGAGATCCAACTATCCACTTGCAGACTTTACAAACAGAGTGTTTCCAAACTGCTGTATGAACAGAAAGGTTAAACTCTGTGAGCTGAATGCACACATCACATAGTAGTTTCTGAGAATGATTCTGTCTAGTTTTTATACGAAGATATTTCTTTTTCTAACATTGGCCTAAAATCGCTTGAAATCTCCAATTGCAATTTCCCCAAAAAGAGAGTTTCAAATCTGCTCTGTCCAAAGAAAGGTTCAACTCTGTGAGCTGAATACACACAACACAAAGAAGTTACTCAAAATTCTTCTGTCTAGCATTATATGAAGAAATCCCGTTTCCAACGAAGTCCTCAAACAGGTCCAAATATCCCCTTGCAGACTTTACAAACAGAGTGTTTCCAAACTGCTGTATGAACAGAAAGGTTAAACTCTGTGAGCTGAATGCACACATCACATAGTAGTTTCTGAGAATCATTCTGTCTAGTTTTTATACCAAGATATTTCCTTTTCCAACATTGGCCTCAAATCGCTTGAAATCTCCAATTGCAATTTCCACAAAAACAGAGTTTCAAATCTGCTCTGTCCAAAGAAAAGTTCAACTCTGTGAGCTGAATACACACAACACAAAGAAGTTACTCAAAATTCTTCTGTCTAGCATTATATAAAGAAATCCCGTTTCCAACGAAGGCCTCAAAGAGTTCCAAATATCCACTTGCAGACTTTACAAACAGAGTGTTTCCAAACTGCTCTATGAACAGAAAGGTTAAACTCTGTGAGCTGAATGCACACATCACAAAGTAGTTTCTGAGAATGATTCTGTCTAGTTTCTATACGAAGATATTTCCTTTTCTAACATTGGCCTGAAATCGCTTGAAATCTCAAATTCCAAATTCCAGAAAAAGACAGTTTCAAACCTGCACTGTGTAAGGAAAGGTTCAAATCTGTGAGTTGAATACACACAACACAAAGAAGTTACTGAGAATTCTTCTGTCCATCATTATATGAAGAAATCCCGTTTACAACGAAGGCCTCAAAGTGGTGCAAATATCCACTTGTAGACTTTAGAAACGGAGTGTTTCCAAACTGCTCTATGAACAGAAAAGTTAAACTCTGTGAGCTGAACGCACACATCACAAAGTTGTTTCTGAGAATGATTCTGTCTAGTTTTTATACCAAGATATTTCGTTTTCTAACATTGGCCTAAAATCGCTTGAAATCTCCAATTGCAATTTCCACAAAAAGAGAGTTTCAAATCTGCTCTGTCCAAAGAAAAGTTCAACTCTGTGAGCTGAATACACACAACACAAAGAAGTTACTGAAAATTCTTCTGTCTAGCATTATATGAAGAAATCCCGTTTCCAACGAAGGCCTCAAAGAGTCCCAAATATCCACTTGCAGACTTTACAAACAGAGTGTTTCCAAACTGCTGTATGAACAGAAAGTTTGAACCCTGTGAGCTGAATGCACACATCACATAGTAGTTTCTGAGAATGATTCTGTCTAGTTTTTATACCAAGTTATTTCCTTTTCTCACATTGGCCTCAAATCGCTTGAAATCTCCAATTGCAATTTCCACAAAAAGAGAGTTTCAAATCTGCTCTGTCCAAAGAAAGGTTCAACTCTGTGAGCTGAATACACACAACACAAAGAAGTTACTGAAAATTCTTCTGTCTAGCATTATATAAAGAAATCCCGTATCCAACGAAATCCTCAAAGAGGTCCAAATATCCACTTGCAGACTTTACAAACAGAGTGTTTCCAAACTGCTCTATGAACAGAAAGGTTAAACTCTGTGAGCTGAATGCACACATCACATAGTAGTTTCTGAGAATGATTCTGTCTAGTTTCTATACGAAGATATTTCCTTTTCTAACATTGGCCTCAAATCGCTTGTAATCTCCAATTGCAATTTCCCCAAAAAGAGAGTTTCAAATCTGCTCTGTCCAAAGAAAGGTTCAACTCTGTGAGCTGAATACACACAACACAAAGAAGTTACTCAAAATTCTTCTGTCTAGCATTATATAAAGAAATCCCGTTTCCAACGAAGTCCTCAAAGAGGTCCAAATATCCACTTGCAGACTTTACAAACAGAGTGTTTCCAAACTGCTCTGTGAACAGAAAGGTTAAACTCTGTGTGCTGAATGCACACATCACATAGTAGTTTCTGAGAATGATTCTGTCTAGTTTCTATACGAAGATATTTCCTTTTCTAACATTGGCCTCAAATCGCTTGAAATCTCAAATTCCAAATTCCAGAAAAAGACAGTTTCAAACCTGCAGTGTGTAAGGAAAGGTTCAAATCTGTGAGTTGAATACACACAACACAAAGAAGTTACTGAGAATTCTTCTGTCTAGCATTATATGAAGAAATCCCTTTTCCAACGAAGGCCTCAAAGTGGTGCAAATATCCACTTGTAGACTTTAGAAACAGAGTGTTTCCAAACTGCTCTATGAACAGAAAAGTTAAACTCTGTGAGTTGAACGCACACATCACAAAGTACTTTCTGAGAATGATTCTGTCTAGTTTTTATACCAAGATATTTCGTTTTCTAACATTAGCCTAAAATCGCTTGAAATCTCCAATTTCAATTTCCACAAAAAGAGAGTTTCAAATCTGCTCTGTCCAAAGAAAAGTTCAACTCTGTGAGCTGAATACACACAACACAAAGAAGTTACTGAAAATTCTTCTGTCTAGCATTATATGAAGAAATCCCGTTTCCAACGAAGGCCTCAAAGAGTTCCAAATATCCACTTGCAGACTTTACAAACAGAGTGTTTCCAAACTGCTGTATGAACAGAAAGGTTAAACTCTGTGAGCTGAATGCACACATCACATAGTAGTTTCTGAGAATGATTCTGTCTAGTTTTTATACCAAGATATTTCCTTTTCTCACATTGGCCTCAAATCGCTTGAAATCTCCATTTGCAATTTCCACAAAAAGAGAGTTTCAAATCTGCTATGTCCAAAGAAAGGTTCAACTCTGTGAGCTGAATACACACAACACAAAGAAGTTACTCAAAATTCTTCTTTCTGGCATTATATAAAGAAATCCCGTTTCCAACGAAATCCTCAAAGAGGTCCAAATATCCCCTTGCAGACTTTACAAACAGAGTGTTTCCAAACTGCTCTATGAACAGAAAAGTTAAACTCTGTGAGCTCAATGCACACATCACATAGTAGTTTCTGAGAATGATTCTGTCTAGTTTCTATACGAAGATATTTCCTTTTCTAACATTGTCTTCAAATCCCTTGAAATCTCAAATTCCAAACTCCAGAAAAAGACAGTTTCAAACCTGCAGTGTGGAAGGAAAGGTTCAAATCTGTGAGTTGAATACACACAACACAAAGAAGTTACTGAGAATTCTTCTGTCTAGCATTATATGAAGAAATCCCGTTTCCAACGAAGGCCTCAAAGTGGAGCAAATATCCACTTGTAGACTTTAGAAACAGAGTGTTTCCAAACTGCTCTATGAACAGAAAAGTTAAACTCTGTGAGCTGAACTCACACATCACAAAGTTGTTTCTGAGAATGATTCTGTCTAGTTTTTATACCAAGATATTTCGTTTTCTAACATTGGCCTAAAATCGCTTGAAATCTCCAATTGCAATTTCCACAAAAAGAGAGTTTCAAATCTGCTCTGTCCAAAGAAAGGTTCAACTCTGTGAGCTGAATACACACAACACAAAGAAGTTACTGAAAATTCTTCTGTCTAGCATTATATGAAGAAATCCCGTTTCCAACGAAGTCCTCAAAGAGGTCCAAATATCCACTTGCAGACTTTACAAACAGAGTGTTTCCAAACTGCTCTATGAACAGAAAGGTTAAACTCTGTGAGCTGAATGCACACATCACATAGTGGTTTCTGAGAATGATTCTGTCTAGTTTTTATACCAAGATATTTCCTTTTCTAACATTGTCCAGAAATCGCTTGAAATCTCCAATTTCAAATTCCAGAAAAAGAGAGTTTCAAATCTGCTCTGTGCAAAGAAAGGTTCCACTCTGTGAGCTGAATACACACAACACAAAGAAGTTACTGAAAATTCTTCTGTCTAGCATTATATGAAGAAATCCCGTTTCCAACGAAGGCCTCAAAGAGTTCCAAATATCCACTTGCAGACTTTACAAACAGTGTTTCCAAACTGCTGTATGAACAGAAAGGTTAAACTCTGTGAGCTGAATGCACACATCACATAGTAGTTTCTGAGAATCATTCTGTCTAGTTTTTATAGCAAGATATTTCCTTTTCTAACATTGGCCTCAAATCGCTTGAAATCACCAATTGCAATTTCCACAAAAAGAGAGTTTCAAATCTGCTCTGTCCAAAGAAAACTTCAACTCTGTGAGCTGAATACACACAACACAAAGAAGTTACTGAAAATTCTTCTGTCTAGCATTATATGAAGAAATCCCGTTTCCAACGAAGGCCTCAAAGAGTTCCAAATATCCACTTGCAGACTTTACAAACAGAGTGTTTCCAAACTGCTGTATGAACAGAAAGGTTAAACCCTGTGAGCTGAATGCACACATCACATAGTAGTTTCTGAGAATGATTCTGTCTAGTTTTTATACGAAGATATTGCCTTTTCTCACATTGGCCTCAAATCGCTTGAAATCTCCAATTGCAATTTCCACAAAAAGAGAGTTTCAAATCTGCTCTGTCCAAAGAAAGGTTCAACTCTGTGAGCTGAATACACACAACACAAAGAAGTTACTGAAAATTCTTCTGTCTAGCATTATATAAAGAAATCCCTTTTCCAACGAAGTCCTCAAAGAGGTCCAAATATCCACTTGCAGACTTTACAAACAGAGTGTTTCCAAACTGCTCTATGAACAGAAAGGTTAAACTCTGTGAGCTGAATGCACACATCACATAGTAGTTTCTGAGAATGATTCTGTCTAGTTTCTATACGAAGATAATTCCTTTTCTAACATTGGCCTCAAATCGCTTGAAATCTCCAATTGCAATTTCCCCAAAAAGAGAGTTTCAAATCTGCTCTGTCAAAAGAAAGGTTCAACTCTGTGAGCTGAATACACACAACACAAAGAAGTTACTCAAAATTCTTCTGTCTAGCATTATATAAAGAAATCCCGTTTCCAACGAAGTCCTCAAAGAGGTCCAAATATCCACTTGCAGACTTTACAAACAGAGTGTTTCCAAACTGCTCTATGAACAGAAAGGTTAAACTCTGTGAGCTGAATGCACACATCACATAGTAGTTTCTGAGAATGATTCTGTCTAGTTTCTATACGAAGATATTTCCTTTTCTAACATTGTCCTGAAATCGCTTGAAATCTCAAATTCCAAATTCCAGAAAAAGACAGTTTCAAACCTGCAGTGTGTAAGGAAAGGTTCAAATCTGTGAGTTGAATACACACAACACAAAGAAGTTACTGAGAATTCTTCTGTCTAGCATTATATGAAGAAATCCCTTTTCCAACGAAGGCCTCAAAGTGGTGCAAATATCCACTTGTAGACTTTAGAAACAGAGTGTTTCCAAACTGCTCTATGAACAGAAAAGTTAAACTCCGTGAGCTGAACGCACACATCACAAAGTAGTTTCTGAGAATGATTCTGTCTAGTTTTTATACCAACATATTTCGTTTTCTAACATTGGCCTAAAATCGCTTGAAATCTCCAATTTCAATTTCCACAGAAAGAGAGTTTCAAATCTGCTCTGTCCAAAGAAAAGTTCAACTCTGTGAGCTGAATACACACAACACAAAGAAGTTACTGAAAATTCTTCTGTCTAGCATTATATGAAGAAATCCCGTTTCCAACGAAGGCCTCAAAGAGTTCCAAATATCCACTTGCAGACTTTACAAACAGAGTGTTTCCAAACTGCTGTATGAACAGAAAGGTTAAACTCTGTGAGCTGAATGCACACATCACATAGTAGTTTCTGAGAATGATTCTGTCTAGTTTTTATACCAAGATATTTCCTTTTCTCACATTGGCCTCAAATCGCTTGAAATCTCCAATTGCAATTTCCACAAAAAGAGAGTTTCAAATCTGCTATGTCCAAAGAAAGGTTCAACTCTGTGAGCTGAATACACACAACACAAAGAAGTTACTCAAAATTCTTCTGTCTGGCATTATATAAAGAAATCACGTTTCCAACGAAATCCTCAAAGAGGTCCAAATATCCCCTTGCAGACTTTACAAACAGAGTGTTTCCAAACTGCTCTATGAACAGAAAGGTTAAACTCTGTCAGCTCAATGCACACATCACATAGTAGTTTCTGAGAATGATTCTGTCTAGTTTCTATACGAAGATATTTCCTTTTCTAAAATTGTCCTCAAATCGCTTGAAATCTCAAATTCCAAACTCCAGAAAAAGACAGTTTCAAACCTGCAGTGTGTAAGGAAAGGTTCAAATCTGTGAGTTGAATACACACAACACAAAGAAGTTACTGAGAATTCTTCTGTGTACCATCATATGAAGAAATACCGTCTCCAACGAAGGCCTCAAAGAGTTCCAAATATCCACTTGCAGACTTTACAAACAGTGTTTCCAAACTGCTGTACGAACAGAAAGGATAAACTCTGTGAGCTGAATGCACACATCACATAGTAGTTTCTGAGAATCATTCTGTCTAGTTTTTATAGCAAGATATTTCCTTTTCTAACATTGGCCTCAAATCGCTTGAAATCACCAATTGCAATTTCCACAAAAAGAGAGTTTCAAATCTGCTCTGTCCAAAGAAAGGTTCAACTCTGTGAGCTGAATACACACAACACAAAGAAGTTACTCAAAATTCTTCTGTCTAGCATTATATAAAGAAATCCCGTTTCCAACGAAGTCCTCAAAGAGGTCCAAATATCCACTTGCAGACTTTACAAACAGAGTGTTTCCAAACTGCTCTATGAACAGAAAGGTTAAACTCTGTGAGCTGAATGCACACATCACAAAGTAGTTTCTGAGAATGATTCTGTCTAGTTTCTATACGAAGATATTTCCTTTTCTAACATTGGCCTCAAATCGCTTGAAATCTCAAATGCCAAATTCCAGAAAAAGACAGTTTCAAACCTGCAGTGTGTAAGGAAAGGTTCAAATCTGTGAGTTGAATACACACAACACAAAGAAGTTACTGAGAATTCTTCTGTCTAGCATTATATGAAGAAATCCAGTTTCCAACGAAGGCCTCAAAGTGGTGCAAATATCCACTTGTAGACTTTAGAAACAGAGTGTTTCCAAACTGCTCTATGAACAGAAAAGTTAAACTCTGTGAGTTGAACGCACACATCACAAAGTTGTTTCTGAGAATGATTCTGTCTAGTTTTTATACCAAGATATTTCGTTTTCTAACATTGGCCTAAAATCGCTTGAAATCTAAAATTGCAATTTCCACAAAAAGAGAGTTTCAAATCTGCTCTGTCCAAAGAAAGATTCAACTCTGTGAGCTGAATACACACAACACAAAGAAGTTACTGAAAATTCTTCTGTCTAGCATTATATGAAGATATCCCGTTTCCAAAGAAGTCCTCAAAGAGATCCAACTATCCACTTGCAGACTTTACAAACAGAGTGTTTCCAAACTGCTGTATGAACAGAAAGGTTAAACTCTGTGAGCTGAATGCACACATCACATAGTAGTTTCTGAGAATGATTCTGTCTAGTTTTTATACGAAGATATTTCTTTTTCTAACATTGGCCTAAAATCGCTTGAAATCTCCAATTGCAATTTCCCCAAAAAGAGAGTTTCAAATCTGCTCTGTCCAAAGAAAGGTTCAACTCTGTGAGCTGAATACACACAACACAAAGAAGTTACTGAAAATTCTTCTGTCTTGCATTATATGAAGAAATCCCGTTTCCAACGAAGTCCTCAAAGAGTTCCAAATATCCACTTGCAGACTTTACAAACAGAGTGTTTCCAAACTGCTCTATGAACAGAAAGGTTAAACTCTGTGAGCTGAATGCACACATCACATAGTGGTTTCTGAGAATGATTCTGTCTAGTTTTTATACCAAGATATTTCCTTTTCTAACATTGTCCTGAAATCGCTTGAAATCTCCAATTTCAAATTCCAGAAAAAGAGAGTTTCAAATCTGCTCTGTGCAAAGAAAGGTTCAACTCTGTGAGCTGAATACACACAACACAAAGAAGTTACTGAAAATTCTTCTGTCTTCCATTATATGAAGAAATCCCGTTTCCAACGAAGGCCTCAATGAGTTCCAAATATCCACTTGCAGACTTTACAAACAGTGTTTCCAAACTGCTGTATGAACAGAAAGGTTAAACTCTGTGAGCTGAATGCACACATCACATAGTAGTTTCTGAGAATCATTCTGTCTAGTTTTTATACCAAGATATTTCCTTTTCTAACATTGGCCTCAAATCGCTTGAAATCTCCAATTGCAATTTCCACAAAAACAGAGTTTCAAATCTGCTCTGTCCAAAGAAAGGTTCAACTCTGTGAGCTGAATACACACAACACAAAGAAGTTACTCAAAATTCTTCTGTCTAGCATTATATAAAGAAATCCCGTTTCCAACGAAGTCCTCAAAGAGGTCCAAATATCCACTTGCAGACTTTACGAACAGAGTGTTTCCAAACTGCTCTATGAACAGAAAGGTTAAACTCTGTGAGCTCAATGCACACATCACAAAGTAGTTTCTGAGAAACATTCTGTCTAGTTTCTATACGAAGATATTTCCTTTTCTAACATTGGCCTGAAATCGCTTGAAATCTCAAATTCCAAATTCCAGAAAAAGACAGTTTCAAACCTGCACTGTGTAAGGAAAGATTCAAATCTGTGAGTTGAATACACACAACACAAAGAAGTTACTGAGAATTCTTCTGTCTATCATTATATGAAGAAATCCCTTTTCCAACGAAGGCCTCAAAGTGGTGCAAATTTCCACTTGTAGACTTTAGAAACAGAGTGTTTCCAAACTGCTCTATGAACAGAAAAGTTAAACTCTGTGAGCTGAACTCACACATCACAAAGTTGTTTCTGAGAATGATTCTGTCTAGTTTTTATACCAAGATATTTCGTTTTCTAACATTGGCCTAAAATCGCTTGAAATCTCCAATTGCAATTTCAACAAAAAGAGAGTTTCAAATCTGCTCTGTCCAAAGAAAGGTTCAACTCTGTGAGCTGAATACACACAACACAAAGAAGTTACTGAAAATTCTTCTGTCTAGCATTATATGAAGAAATCCCGTTTCCAACGAAGTCCTCAAAGAGGTCCAAATATCCACTTGCAGACTTTACAAACAGAGTGTTTCCAAACTGCTCTATGAACAGAAAGGTTAAACTCTGTGAGCTGAATGCACACATCACATAGTGGTTTCTGAGAATGATTCTGTCTAGTTTTTATACCAAGATATTTCCTTTTCTAACATTGTCCTGAAATCGCTTGAAATCTCCAATTTCAAATTCCAGAAAAAGAGAGTTTCAAATCTGCTCTGTGCAAAGAAAGGTTCAACTCTGTGAGCTGAATACACACAACACAAAGAAGTTACTGAAAATTCTTCTGTCTAGCATTATATGAAGAAATCCTGTTTCCAACGAAGGCCTCAAAGAGTTCCAAATATCCATTTGCAGACTATACAAACAGAGTGTTTCCAAACTGCTGTATGAACAGAAAGTTTAAACTCTGTGAGCTGAATGCACACATCACATAGTAATTTCTGAGAATGATTCTGTCTAGTTTTTATACGAAGATAATTCCTTTTCTAACATTGGCCTAAAATCGCTTGAAATCTCCAATTGCAATTTCCCCAAAAAGAGAGTTTCAAATCTGCTCTGTCCAAAGAAAGGTTCAACTCTGTGAGCTGAATACACACAACACAAAGAAGTTACTGAAAATTCTTCTGTCTAGCATTATATGAAGAAATCCCGTTTCCAACGAAGTCCTCAAAGAGGTCCAAATATCCCCTTGCAGACTTTACAAACAGAGTGTTTCCAAACTGCTGTATGAACAGAAAGGTTAAACTCTGTGAGCTGAATGCACACATCACATAGTAGTTTCTGAGAATCATTCTGTCTAGTTTTCATAGCAAGATATATCCTTTTCTAACATTGGCCTCAAATCGCTTGAAATCTCCAATTGCAATTTCCACAAAAAGAGAGTTTCAAATCTGCTCTGTCCAAAGAAAGGTTCAACTCTGTGAGCTGAATACACACAACACAAAGAAGTTACTCAAAATTCTTCTGTCTAGCATTATATAAAGAAATCCCGTTTCCAACGAAGTCCTCAAAGAGGTCCAAATATCCACTTGCAGACTTTACAAACAGAGTGTTTCCAAACTGCTCTATGAACAGAAAGGTTAAACTCTGTGAGCTGAATGCACACATCACATAGTAGTTTCTGAGAATGATTCTGTCCAGTTTCTATACGAAGATATTTCCTTTTCTAACATTGGCCTCAAATCGCTTGAAATCTCAAATTCCAAATTCCAGAAAAAGACAGTTTCAAACCTGCAGTGTGTAAGGAAAGGTTCAAATCTGTGAGTTGAATACACACAACACAAAGAAGTTACTGAGAATTCTTCTGTCTAGCATTATATGAAGAAATCCCGTTTCCAACGAAGGCCTCAAAGTGGTGCAAATATCCACTTGTAGACTTTAGAAACAGAGTGTTTCCAAACTGCTCTATGAACAGAAAAGTTAAACTCTGTGAGCTGAATGCACACATCACAAAGTTGTTTCTGAGAATGATTCTGTCTAGTTTTTATACCAAGATATTTCGTTTTCTAACATTGGCCTAAAATCGCTTGAAATCTCCAATTGCAATTTCCACAAAAAGAGAGTTTCAAATCTGCTCTGTCCAAAGAAAAGTTCAACTCTGTGAGCTGAATACACACAACACAAAGAAGTTACTGAAAATTCTTCTGTCTAGCAGTATATGAAGAAATCCCGTTTCCAACGAAGGCCTCAAAGAGTTCCAAATATCCACTTGCAGACTTTACAAACAGAGTGTTTCCAAACTGCTGTATGAACAGAAAGGTCAAACTCTGTGAGCTGAATGCACACATCACATAGTAGTTTCTGAGAATGATTCTGTCTAGTTTTTATACCAAGATATTTCCTTTTCTGACATTGGCCTCCAATCGCTTGAAATCTCCAATTGCAATTTCCACAAAAAGAGAGTTTCAAATCTGCTCTGTCCAAAGAAAGGTTCAACTCTGTGAGCTGAATACACACAACACAAAGAAGTTACTCAAAATTCTTCTGTCTAGCATTATATAAAGAAATCCCGTTTCCAACGAAATCCTCAAAGAGGTCCAAATATCCCCTTGCAGACTTTACAAACAGAGTGTTTCCAAACTGCTCTATGAACAGAAAGGTTAAACTCTGTGAGCTGAATGCACACATCACAAAGTAGTTTCTGAGAATGATTCTGTCTAGTTTCTATACGAAGATATTTCCTTTTCTAAAATTGTCCTCAAATCGCTTGAAATCTCAAATTCCAAATTCCAGAAAAAGACAGTTTCAAACCTGCAGTGTGTAAGGAAAGGTTCAAATCTGTGAGTTGAATACACACAACACAAAGAAGTTACTGAGAATTCTTCTGTGTACCATTATATGAAGAAATACCGTCTCCAACGAAGGCCTCAAAGTCGAGCAAATATCCACTTGTAGACTTTAGAAACAGAGTGTTTCCAAACTGCTCTATGAACAGAAAAGTTAAACTCTGTGAGCTGAACGCACACATCACAAAGTTGTTTCTGAGAATGATTCTGTCTAGTTTTTATACCAAGATATTTCGTTTTCTAACATTGGCCTAAAATCGCTTGAAATCTCCAATTGCAATTTCCACAAAAAGAGAGTTTCAAATCTGCTCTGTCCAAAGAAAGGTTCAACTCTGTGAGCTGAATACACACAACACAAAGAAGTTACTGAAAATTCTTCTGTCTAGCATTATATGAAGAAATACCGTTTCCAACGAAGTCCTCAAAGAGTTCCAAATATCCACTTGCAGACTTTACAAACAGAGTGTTTCCGAACTGCTGTATGAACAGAAAGGTTAAACTCTGTGAGCTGAATGCACACATCACATAGTAGTTTCTGAGAATGATTCTGCCTAGTTTTTATACGAAGATACTTCCTTTTCTAACATTGGCCTAAAATCGCTTGAAATCTCCAATTGCAATTTCCACAAAAAGAGAGTTTCAAATCTGCTCTGTCCAAAGAAAGGTTCAACTCTGTGAGCTGAATACACACAACACAAAGAAGTTACTGAAAATTCTTCTGTCTAGCATTATATGAAGAAATCCCGTTTCCAACGAAGGCCTCAAAGAGGTCCAAATATCCACTTGCAGACTTTACAAACAGAGTGTTTCCAAACTGCTCTATGAACAGAAAGGTTAAACTCTGTGAGCTGAATGCACACATCACATAGTACTTTCTGAGAATGATTCTGTCTAGTTTTTATACCAAGATATTTCCTTTCCTAACATTGTCCTGAAATCGCTTGAAATCTCCAATTTCAAATTCCAGAAAAAGAGAGTTTCAAATCTGCTCTGTGCAAAGAAAGGTTCAACTCTGTGAGCTGAATACACACAACACAAAGAAGTTACTGAAAATTCTTCTGTCTAGCATTATATGAAGAAATCCCGTTTCCAACGAAGGCCTCAAAGAGTTCCAAATATCCACTTGCAGACTTTACAAACAGTGTTTCCAAACTGCTGTACGAACAGAAAGGTTAAACTCTGTGAGCTGAATGCACACATCACATAGTAGTTTCTGAGAATCATTCTGTCTACTTTCTATACGAAGATATTTCCTTTTCTAACATTGGCCTCAAATCGCTTGAAATCTCCAATTGCAATTTCCCCAAAAAGAGAGTTTCAAATCTGTTCTGTCAAAAGAAAGGTTCAACTCTGTGAGCTGAATACACACAACACAAAGAAGTTACTCAAAATTCTTCTGTCTAGCATTATATAAAGAAATCCCGTTTCCAACGAAGTCCTCAAAGTGGTCCAAATATCCACTTGCAGACTTTACAAACAGAGTGTTTCCAAACTGCTCTGTGAACAGAAAGGTTAAACTCTGTGAGCTGAATGCACACATCACATAGTAGTTTCTGAGAATGATTCTGTCTAGTTTCTATACGAAGATATTTCCTTTTCTAACATTGGCCTCAAATCGCTTGAAATCTCAAATTCCACATTCCAGAAAAAGACAGTTTCAAACCTGCAGTGTGTAAGGAAAGGTTCAAATCTGTGAGTTGAATACACACAACACAAAGAAGTTACTGAGAATTCTTCTGTCTAGCATTATATGAAGAAATCCCTTTTCCAACGAAGGCCTCAAAGTGGTGCAAATATCCACTTGTAGACTTTAGAAACAGAGTGTTTCCAAACTGCTCTATGAACAGAAAAGTTAAACTCTGTGAGTTGAACGCACACATCACAAAGTACTTTCTGAGAATGATTCTGTCTAGTTTTTATACCAAGATATTTCGTTTTCTAACATTAGCCTAAAATCGCTTGAAATCTCCAATTTCAATTTCCACAAAAAGAGAGTTTCAAATCTGCTCTGTCCAAAGAAAAGTTCAACTCTGTGAGCTGAATACACACAACACAAAGAAGTTACTGAAAATTCTTCTGTCTAGCATTATATGAAGAAATCCCGTTTCCAACGAAGGCCTCAAAGAGTTCCAAATATCCACTTGCAGACTTTACAAACAGAGTGTTTCCAAACTGCTGTATGAACAGAAAGGTTAAACTCTGTGAGCTGAATGCACACATCACATAGTAGTTTCTGAGAATGATTCTGTCTAGTTTTTATACCAAGATATTTCCTTTTCTCACATTGGCCTCAAATCGCTTGAAATCTCCATTTGCAATTTCCACAAAAAGAGAGTTTCAAATCTGCTATGTCCAAAGAAAGGTTCAACTCTGTGAGCTGAATACACACAACACAAAGAAGTTACTCAAAATTCTTCTGTCTGGCATTATATAAAGAAATCCCGTTTCCAACGAAATCCTCAAAGAGGTCCAAATATCCCCTTGCAGACTTTACAAACAGAGTGTTTCCAAACTGCTCTATGAACAGAAAGGTTAAACTCTGTGAGCTGAATGCACACATCACATAGTAGTTTCTGAGAATGATTCTGTCTAGTTTTTATACCAAGATATTTCCTTTCCTAACATTGTCCTGAAATCGCTTGAAATCTCCAATTTCAAATTCCAGAAAAAGAGAGTTTCAAATCTGCTCTGTGCAAAGAAAGGTTCAACTCTGTGAGCTGAATACACACAACACAAAGAAGTTACTGAAAATTCTTCTGTCTAGCATTATATGAAGAAATCCCGTTTCCAACGAAGGCCTCAAAGAGTTCCAAATATCCACTTGCAGACTTTACAAACAGTGTTTCCAAACTGCTGTACGAACAGAAAGGTTAAACTCTGTGAGCTGAATGCACACATCACATAGCAGTTTCTGAGAATCATTCTGTCTAGTTTCTATACGAAGATATTTCCTTTTCTAACATTGGCCTCAAATCGCTTGAAATCTCCAATTGCAATTTCCCCAAAAAGAGAGTTTCAAATCTGCTCTGTCCAAAGAAAGGTTCAACTCTGTGAGCTGAATACACACAACACAAAGAAGTTACTCAAAATTCTTCTGTCTAGCATTATATAAAGAAATCCCGTTTCCAACGAAGTCCTCAAAGAGGTCCAAATATCCACTTGCAGACTTTACAAACAGAGTGTTTCCAAACTGCTCTGTGAACAGAAAGGTTAAACTCTGTGAGCTGAATGCACACATCACATAGTAGTTTCTGAGAATGATTCTGTCTAGTTTCTATACGAAGATATTTCCTTTTCTAACATTGGCCTCAAATCGCTTGAAATCTCAAATTCCAAATTCCAGAAAAAGACAGTTTCAAACCTGCAGTGTGTAAGGAAAGGTTCAAATCTGTGAGTTGAATACACACAACACAAAGAAGTTACTGAGAATTCTTCTGTCTAGCATTATATGAAGAAATCCCTTTTCCAACGAAGGCCTCAAAGTGGTGCAAATATCCACTTGTAGACTTTAGAAACAGAGTGTTTCCAAACTGCTCTATGAACAGAAAAGTTAAACTCTGTGAGTTGAACGCACACATCACAAAGTACTTTCTGAGAATGATTCTGTCTAGTTTTTATACCAAGATATTTCGTTTTCTAACATTAGCCTAAAATCGCTTGAAATCTCCAATTTCAATTTCCACAAAAAGAGAGTTTCAAATCTGCTGTGTCCAAAGAAAAGTTCAACTCTGTGAGCTGAATACACACAACACAAAGAAGTTACTGAAAATTCTTCTGTCTAGCATTATATGAAGAAATCCCGTTTCCAACGAAGGCCTCAAAGAGTTCCAAATATCCACTTGCAGACTTTACAAACAGAGTGTTTCCAAACTGCTGTATGAACAGAAAGGTTAAACTCTGTGAGCTGAATGCACACATCACATAGTAGTTTCTGAGAATGATTCTGTCTAGTTTTTATACCAAGATATTTCCTTTTCTCACATTGGCCTCAAATCGCTTGAAATCTCCATTTGCAATTTCCACAAAAAGAGAGTTTCAAATCTGCTATGTCCAAAGAAAGGTTCAACTCTGTGAGCTGAATACACACAACACAAAGAAGTTACTCAAAATTCTTCTGTCTGGCATTATATAAAGAAATCCCGTTTCCAACGAAATCCTCAAAGAGGTCCAAATATCCCCTTGCAGACTTTACAAACAGAGTGTTTCCAAACTGCTCTATGAACAGAAAAGTTAAACTCTGTGAGCTCAATGCACACATCACATAGTAGTTTCTGAGAATGATTCTGTCTAGTTTCTATACGAAGATATTTCCTTTTCTAACATTGTCCTCAAATCCCTTGAAATCTCAAATTCCAAACTCCAGAAAAAGACAGTTTCAAACCTGCAGTGTGGAAGGAAAGGTTCAAATCTGTGAGTTGAATACACACAACACAAAGAAGTTACTGAGAATTCTTCTGTCTAGCATTATATGAAGAAATCCCGTTTCCAACGAAGGCCTCAAAGTGGAGCAAATATCCACTTGTAGACTTTAGAAACAGAGTGTTTCCAAACTGCTCTATGAACAGAAAAGTTAAACTCTGTGAGCTGAACTCACACATCACAAAGTTGTTTCTGAGAATGATTCTGTCTAGTTTTTATACCAAGATATTTCGTTTTCTAACATTGGCCTAAAATCGCTTGAAATCTCCAATTGCAATTTCCACAAAAAGAGAGTTTCAAATCTGCTCTGTCCAAAGAAAGGTTCAACTCTGTGAGCTGAATACACACAACACAAAGAAGTTACTGAAAATTCTTCTGTCTAGCATTATATGAAGAAATCCCGTTTCCAACGAAGTCCTCAAAGAGGTCCAAATATCCACTTGCAGACTTTACAAACAGAGTGTTTCCAAACTGCTCTATGAACAGAAAGGTTAAACTCTGTGAGCTGAATGCACACATCACATAGTGGTTTCTGAGAATGATTCTGTCTAGTTTTTATACCAAGATATTTCCTTTTCTAACATTGTCCAGAAATCGCTTGAAATCTCCAATTTCAAATTCCAGAAAAAGAGAGTTTCAAATCTGCTCTGTGCAAAGAAAGGTTCCACTCTGTGAGCTGAATACACACAACACAAAGAAGTTACTGAAAATTCTTCTGTCTAGCATTATATGAAGAAATCCCGTTTCCAACGAAGGCCTCAAAGAGTTCCAAATATCCACTTGCAGACTTTACAAACAGTGTTTCCAAACTGCTGTATGAACAGAAAGGTTAAACTCTGTGAGCTGAATGCACACATCACATAGTAGTTTCTGAGAATCATTCTGTCTAGTTTTTATAGCAAGATATTTCCTTTTCTAACATTGGCCTCAAATCGCTTGAAATCACCAATTGCAATTTCCACAAAAAGAGAGTTTCAAATCTGCTCTGTCCAAAGAAAACTTCAACTCTGTGAGCTGAATACACACAACACAAAGAAGTTACTGAAAATTCTTCTGTCTAGCATTATATGAAGAAATCCCGTTTCCAACGAAGGCCTCAAAGAGTTCCAAATATCCACTTGCAGACTTTACAAACAGAGTGTTTCCAAACTGCTGTATGAACAGAAAGGTTAAACCCTGTGAGCTGAATGCACACATCACATAGTAGTTTCTGAGAATGATTCTGTCTAGTTTTTATACGAAGATATTGCCTTTTCTCACATTGGCCTCAAATCGCTTGAAATCTCCAATTGCAATTTCCACAAAAAGAGAGTTTCAAATCTGCTCTGTCCAAAGAAAGGTTCAACTCTGTGAGCTGAATACACACAACACAAAGAAGTTACTGAAAATTCTTCTGTCTAGCATTATATAAAGAAATCCCTTTTCCAACGAAGTCCTCAAAGAGGTCCAAATATCCACTTGCAGACTTTACAAACAGAGTGTTTCCAAACTGCTCTATGAACAGAAAGGTTAAACTCTGTGAGCTGAATGCACACATCACATAGTAGTTTCTGAGAATGATTCTGTCTAGTTTCTATACGAAGATAATTCCTTTTCTAACATTGGCCTCAAATCGCTTGAAATCTCCAATTGCAATTTCCCCAAAAAGAGAGTTTCAAATCTGCTCTGTCAAAAGAAAGGTTCAACTCTGTGAGCTGAATACACACAACACAAAGAAGTTACTCAAAATTCTTCTGTCTAGCATTATATAAAGAAATCCCGTTTCCAACGAAGTCCTCAAAGAGGTCCAAATATCCACTTGCAGACTTTACAAACAGAGTGTTTCCAAACTGCTCTATGAACAGAAAGGTTAAACTCTGTGAGCTGAATGCACACATCACATAGTAGTTTCTGAGAATGATTCTGTCTAGTTTCTATACGAAGATATTTCCTTTTCTAACATTGTCCTGAAATCGCTTGAAATCTCAAATTCCAAATTCCAGAAAAAGACAGTTGCAAACCTGCAGTGTGTAAGGAAAGGTTCAAATCTGTGAGTTGAATACACACAACACAAAGAAGTTACTGAGAATTCTTCTGTCTAGCATTATATGAAGAAATCCCTTTTCCAACGAAGGCCTCAAAGTGGTGCAAATATCCACTTGTAGACTTTAGAAACAGAGTGTTTCCAAACTGCTCTATGAACAGAAAAGTTAAACTCTGTGAGCTGAACGCACACATCACAAAGTAGTTTCTGAGAATGATTCTGTCTAGTTTTTATACCAACATATTTCGTTTTCTAACATTGGCCTAAAATCGCTTGAAATCTCCAATTTCAATTTCCACAGAAAGAGAGTTTCAAATCTGCTCTGTCCAAAGAAAAGTTCAACTCTGTGAGCTGAATACACACAACACAAAGAAGTTACTGAAAATTCTTCTGTCTAGCATTATATGAAGAAATCCCGTTTCCAACGAAGGCCTCAAAGAGTTCCAAATATCCACTTGCAGACTTTACAAACAGAGTGTTTCCAAACTGCTGTATGAACAGAAAGGTTAAACTCTGTGAGCTGAATGCACACATCACATAGTAGTTTCTGAGAATGATTCTGTCTAGTTTTTATACCAAGATATTTCCTTTTCTCACATTGGCCTCAAATCGCTTGAAATCTCCAATTGCAATTTCCACAAAAAGAGAGTTTCAAATCTGCTATGTCCAAAGAAAGGTTCAACTCTGTGAGCTGAATACACACAACACAAAGAAGTTACTCAAAATTCTTCTGTCTGGCATTATATAAAGAAATCACGTTTCCAACGAAATCCTCAAAGAGGTCCAAATATCCCCTTGCAGACTTTACAAACAGAGTGTTTCCAAACTGCTCTATGAACAGAAAGGTTAAACTCTGTCAGCTCAATGCACACATCACATAGTAGTTTCTGAGAATGATTCTGTCTAGTTTCTATACGAAGATATTTCCTTTTCTAAAATTGTCCTCAAATCGCTTGAAATCTCAAATTCCAAACTCCAGAAAAAGACAGTTTCAAACCTGCAGTGTGTAAGGAAAGGTTCAAATCTGTGAGTTGAATACACACAACACAAAGAAGTTACTGAGAATTCTTCTGTGTACCATCATATGAAGAAATACCGTCTCCAACGAAGGCCTCAAAGAGTTCCAAATATCCACTTGCAGACTTTACAAACAGTGTTTCCAAACTGCTGTACGAACAGAAAGGATAAACTCTGTGAGCTGAATGCACACATCACATAGTAGTTTCTGAGAATCATTCTGTCTAGTTTTTATAGCAAGATATTTCCTTTTCTAACATTGGCCTCAAATCGCTTGAAATCACCAATTGCAATTTCCACAAAAAGAGAGTTTCAAATCTGCTCTGTCCAAAGAAAGGTTCAACTCTGTGAGCTGAATACACACAACACAAAGAAGTTACTCAAAATTCTTCTGTCTAGCATTATATAAAGAAATCCCGTTTCCAACGAAGTCCTCAAAGAGGTCCAAATATCCACTTGCAGACTTTACAAACAGAGTGTTTCCAAACTGCTCTATGAACAGAAAGGTTAAACTCTGTGAGCTGAATGCACACATCACAAAGTAGTTTCTGAGAATGATTCTGTCTAGTTTCTATACGAAGATATTTCCTTTTCTAACATTGGCCTCAAATCGCTTGAAATCTCAAATGCCAAATTCCAGAAAAAGACAGTTTCAAACCTGCAGTGTGTAAGGAAAGGTTCAAATCTGTGAGTTGAATACACACAACACAAAGAAGTTACTGAGAATTCTTCTGTCTAGCATTATATGAAGAAATCCAGTTTCCAACGAAGGCCTCAAAGTGGTGCAAATATCCACTTGTAGACTTTAGAAACAGAGTGTTTCCAAACTGCTCTATGAACAGAAAAGTTAAACTCTGTGAGTTGAACGCACACATCACAAAGTTGTTTCTGAGAATGATTCTGTCTAGTTTTTATACCAAGATATTTCGTTTTCTAACATTGGCCTAAAATCGCTTGAAATCTAAAATTGCAATTTCCACAAAAAGAGAGTTTCAAATCTGCTCTGTCCAAAGAAAGATTCAACTCTGTGAGCTGAATACACACAACACAAAGAAGTTACTGAAAATTCTTCTGTCTAGCATTATATGAAGATATCCCGTTTCCAAAGAAGTCCTCAAAGAGATCCAACTATCCACTTGCAGACTTTACAAACAGAGTGTTTCCAAACTGCTGTATGAACAGAAAGGTTAAACTCTGTGAGCTGAATGCACACATCACATAGTAGTTTCTGAGAATGATTCTGTCTAGTTTTTATACGAAGATATTTCTTTTTCTAACATTGGCCTAAAATCGCTTGAAATCTCCAATTGCAATTTCCCCAAAAAGAGAGTTTCAAATCTGCTCTGTCCAAAGAAAGGTTCAACTCTGTGAGCTGAATACACACAACACAAAGAAGTTACTGAAAATTCTTCTGTCTAGCATTATATGAAGAAATCCCGTTTCCAACGAAGTCCTCAAAGAGTTCCAAATATCCACTTGCAGACTTTACAAACAGAGTGTTTCCAAACTGCTCTATGAACAGAAAGGTTAAACTCTGTGAGCTGAATGCACACATCACATAGTGGTTTCTGAGAATGATTCTGTCTAGTTTTTATACCAAGATATTTCCTTTTCTAACATTGTCCTGAAATCGCTTGAAATCTCCAATTTCAAATTCCAGAAAAAGAGAGTTTCAAATCTGCTCTGTGCAAAGAAAGGTTCAACTCTGTGAGCTGAATACACACAACACAAAGAAGTTACTGAAAATTCTTCTGTCTTCCATTATATGAAGAAATCCCGTTTCCAACGAAGGCCTCAATGAGTTCCAAATATCCACTTGCAGACTTTACAAACAGTGTTTCCAAACTGCTGTATGAACAGAAAGGTTAAACTCTGTGAGCTGAATGCACACATCACATAGTAGTTTCTGAGAATCATTCTGTCTAGTTTTTATACCAAGATATTTCCTTTTCTAACATTGGCCTCAAATCGCTTGAAATCTCCAATTGCAATTTCCACAAAAACAGAGTTTCAAATCTGCTCTGTCCAAAGAAAGGTTCAACTCTGTGAGCTGAATACACACAACACAAAGAAGTTACTCAAAATTCTTCTGTCTAGCATTATATAAAGAAATCCCGTTTCCAACGAAGTCCTCAAAGAGGTCCAAATATCCACTTGCAGACTTTACGAACAGAGTGTTTCCAAACTGCTCTATGAACAGAAAGGTTAAACTCTGTGAGCTCAATGCACACATCACAAAGTAGTTTCTGAGAATCATTCTGTCTAGTTTCTATACGAAGATATTTCCTTTTCTAACATTGGCCTGAAATCGCTTGAAATCTCAAATTCCAAATTCCAGAAAAAGACAGTTTCAAACCTGCACTGTGTAAGGAAAGATTCAAATCTGTGAGTTGAATACACACAACACAAAGAAGTTACTGAGAATTCTTCTGTCTATCATTATATGAAGAAATCCCTTTTCCAACGAAGGCCTCAAAGTGGTGCAAATTTCCACTTGTAGACTTTAGAAACAGAGTGTTTCCAAACTGCTCTATAAACAGAAAAGTTAAACTCTGTGAGCTGAACGCACACATCACAAAGTTGTTTCTGAGAATGATTCTGTCTAGTTTTTATACCAAGATATTTCGTTTTCTAACATTGGCCTAAAATCGCTTGAAATCTCCAATTGCAATTTCCACAAAAAGAGAGTTTCAAATCTGCTCTGTCCAAAGAAAAGTTCAGCTCTGTGAGCTGAATACACACAACACAAAGAAGTTACTGAGAATTCTTCTGTCTAGCATTATATGAAGAAATCCCGTTTCCAACGAAGGCCTCAAAGAGATCCAAATATCCACTTGCAGACTTTACAAACAGAGTTTTTCCAAACTGCTGTATGAACAGAAAGGTTAAACCCTGTGAGCTGAATGCACACATCACATAGTAGTTTCTGAGAATGACTCTGTCTAGTTTTTATACCAAGATATTTCCTTTTCTCACATTGGCCTCAAATCGCTTGAAATCTCCAATTGCAATTTCCACAAAAAGAGAGTTTCAAATCTGCTCTGTCCAAAGAAAGGTTCAACTCCGTGAGCTGAATACACACAACACAAAGAAGTTACTGAAAATTCTTCTGTCTAGCATTATATAAAGAAATCCCGTTTCCAACGAAGTCCTCAAAGAGGTCCAAATATCCACTTGCAGACTTTACAAACAGAGTGTTTCCAAACTGCTCTATGAACAGAAAGGTTAAACTATGTGAGCTGAATGCACACATCACATAGTAGTTTCTGAGAATGATTCTGTCTAGTTTCTATACGAAGATATTTCCTTTTCTAACATTGGCCTCAAATCGCTTGAAATCTCCAATTGCAATTTCCACAAAAAGAGAGTTTCAAATCTGCTCTGTCCAAAGAAAGGTTGAACTCTGTGAGCTGAATACACACAACACAAAGAAGTTACTCAAAATTCTTCTGTCTAGCATTATATAAAGAAATCCCGTTTCCAACGAAGTCCTCAAAGAGGTCCAAATATCCACTTGCAGACTTTACAAACAGAGTGTTTCCAAACTGCTCTATGAACAGAAAGGTTAAACTCTGTGAGCTGAATGCACACATCACATAGTAGTTTCTGAGAATGATTCTGTCTAGTTTCTATATGAAGATATTTCCTTTTCTAACATTGGCCTCAAATCGCTTGAAATCTCAAATTCCAAATTCCAGAAAAAGACAGTTTCAAACCTGCAGTGTGTAAGGAAAGGTTCAAATCTGTGAGTTGAATACACACAACACAAAGAAGTTACTGAGAATTCTTCTGTCTAGCATTATATGAAGAAATCCCTTTTCCAACGAAGGCCTCAAAGTGGTGCAAATATCCACTTGTAGACTTTAGAAACAGAGTGTTTCCAAACTGCTCTATGAACAGAAAAGTTAAACTCTGTGAGTTGAACGCACACATCACAAAGTACTTTCTGAGAATGATTCTGTCTAGTTTTTATACCAAGATATTTCGTTTTCTAACATTGGCCTAAAATCGCTTGAAATCTCCAATTTCAATTTCCACAAAAAGAGAGTTTCAAATCTGCTCTGTCCAAAGAAAAGTTCAACTCTGTGAGCTGAATACACACAACACAAAGAAGTTACTGAAAATTCTTCTGTCTAGCATTATATGAAGAAATCCCGTTTCCAACGAAGGCCTCAAAGAGTTCCAAATATCCACTTGCAGACTTTACAAACAGAGTGTTTCCAAACTGCTGTATGAACAGAAAGGTTAAACTCTGTGAGCTGAATGCACACATCACATAGTAGTTTCTGAGAATGATTCTGTCTAGTTTCTATACGAAGATATTTCCTTTTCTAACATTGGCCTCAAATCGCTTGAAATCTCCAATTGCAATTTCCACAAAAAGAGAGTTTCAAATCTGCTCTGTCCAAAGAAAGGTTCAACTCTGTGAGCTGAATACACACAACACAAAGAAGTTACTCAAAATTCTTCTGTCTAGCATTATATAAAGAAATCCCATTTCCAACGAAGTCCTCAAAGAGGTCCAAATATCCACTTGCAGACTTTACAAACAGAGTGTTTCCAAACTGCTCTATGAACAGAAAGGTTAAACTCTGTGAGCTGAATGCACACATCACATAGTAGTTTCTGAGAATGATTCTGTCTAGTTTCTATACGAAGATATTTCCTTTTCTAACATTGTCCTCAAATCCCTTGAAATCTCAAATTCCAAACTCCAGAAAAAGACAGTTTCAAACCTGCAGTGTGTAAGGAAAGGTTCAAATCTGTGAGTTGAATACACACAACACAAAGAAGTTACTGAGAATTCTTCTGTCTAGCATTATATGAAGAAATCCCGTTTCCAACGAAGGCCTCAAAGTGGAGCAAATATCCACTTGTAGACTTTAGAAACAGAGTGTTTCCAAACTGCTCTATGAACAGAAAAGTTAAACTCTGTGAGCTGAACTCACACATCACAAAGTTGTTTCTGAGAATGATTCTGTCTAGTTTTTATACCAAGATATTTCGTTTTCTAACATTGGCCTAAAATCGCTTGAAATCTCCAATTGCAATTTCAACAAAAAGAGAGTTTCAAATCTGCTCTGTCCAAAGAAAGGTTCAACTCTGTGAGCTGAATACACACAACACAAAGAAGTTACTGAAAATTCTTCTGTCTAGCATTATATGAAGAAATCCCGTTTCCAACGAAGTCCTCAAAGAGGTCCAAATATCCACTTGCAGACTTTACAAACAGAGTGTTTCCAAACTGCTCTATGAACAGAAAGGTTAAACTCTGTGAGCTGAATGCACACATCACATAGTGGTTTCTGAGAATGATTCTGTCTAGTTTTTATACCAAGATATTTCCTTTTCTAACATTGTCCTGAAATCGCTTGAAATCTCCAATTTCAAATTCCAGAAAAAGAGAGTTTCAAATCTGCTCTGTGCAAAGAAAGGTTCAACTCTGTGAGCTGAATACACACAACACAAAGAAGTTACTGAAAATTCTTCTGTCTAGCATTATATGAAGAAATCCTGTTTCCAACGAAGGCCTCAAAGAGTTCCAAATATCCATTTGCAGACTATACAAACAGAGTGTTTCCAAACTGCTGTATGAACAGAAAGTTTAAACTCTGTGAGCTGAATGCACACATCACATAGTAATTTCTGAGAATGATTCTGTCTAGTTTTTATACGAAGATAATTCCTTTTCTAACATTGGCCTAAAATCGCTTGAAATCTCCAATTGCAATTTCCCCAAAAAGAGAGTTTCAAATCTGCTCTGTCCAAAGAAAGGTTCAACTCTGTGAGCTGAATACACACAACACAAAGAAGTTACTGAAAATTCTTCTGTCTAGCATTATATGAAGAAATCCCGTTTCCAACGAAGTCCTCAAAGAGGTCCAAATATCCCCTTGCAGACTTTACAAACAGAGTGTTTCCAAACTGCTGTATGAACAGAAAGGTTAAACTCTGTGAGCTGAATGCACACATCACATAGTAGTTTCTGAGAATCATTCTGTCTAGTTTTCATAGCAAGATATTTCCTTTTCTAACATTGGCCTCAAATCGCTTGAAATCTCCAATTGCAATTTCCACAAAAAGAGAGTTTCAAATCTGCTCTGTCCAAAGAAAGGTTCAACTCTGTGAGCTGAATACACACAACACAAAGAAGTTACTCAAAATTCTTCTGTCTAGCATTATATAAAGAAATCCCGTTTCCAACGAAGTCCTCAAAGAGGTCCAAATATCCACTTGCAGACTTTACAAACAGAGTGTTTCCAAACTGCTCTATGAACAGAAAGGTTAAACTCTGTGAGCTGAATGCACACATCACATAGTAGTTTCTGAGAATGATTCTGTCCAGTTTCTATACGAAGATATTTCCTTTTCTAACATTGGCCTCAAATCGCTTGAAATCTCAAATTCCAAATTCCAGAAAAAGACAGTTTCAAACCTGCAGTGTGTAAGGAAAGGTTCAAATCTGTGAGTTGAATACACACAACACAAAGAAGTTACTGAGAATTCTTCTGTCTAGCATTATATGAAGAAATCCCGTTTCCAACGAAGGCCTCAAAGTGGTGCAAATATCCACTTGTAGACTTTAGAAACAGAGTGTTTCCAAACTGCTCTATGAACAGAAAAGTTAAACTCTGTGAGCTGAATGCACACATCACAAAGTTGTTTCTGAGAATGATTCTCTCTAGTTTTTATACCAAGATATTTCGTTTTCTAACATTGGCCTAAAATCGCTTGAAATCTCCAATTGCAATTTCCACAAAAAGAGAGTTTCAAATCTGCTCTGTCCAAAGAAAAGTTCAACTCTGTGAGCTGAATACACACAACACAAAGAAGTTACTGAAAATTCTTCTGTCTAGCAGTATATGAAGAAATCCCGTTTCCAACGAAGGCCTCAAAGAGTTCCAAATATCCACTTGCAGACTTTACAAACAGAGTGTTTCCAAACTGCTGTATGAACAGAAAGGTCAAACTCTGTGAGCTGAATGCACACATCACATAGTAGTTTCTGAGAATGATTCTGTCTAGTTTTTATACCAAGATATTTCCTTTTCTGACATTGGCCTCCAATCGCTTGAAATCTCCAATTGCAATTTCCACAAAAAGAGAGTTTCAAATCTGCTCTGTCCAAAGAAAGGTTCAACTCTGTGAGCTGAATACACACAACACAAAGAAGTTACTCAAAATTCTTCTGTCTAGCATTATATAAAGAAATCCCGTTTCCAACGAAATCCTCAAAGAGGTCCAAATATCCCCTTGCAGACTTTACAAACAGAGTGTTTCCAAACTGCTCTATGAACAGAAAGGTTAAACTCTGTGAGCTGAATGCACACATCACAAAGTAGTTTCTGAGAATGATTCTGTCTAGTTTCTATACGAAGATATTTCCTTTTCTAAAATTGTCCTCAAATCGCTTGAAATCTCAAATTCCAAATTCCAGAAAAAGACAGTTTCAAACCTGCAGTGTGTAAGGAAAGGTTCAAATCTGTGAGTTGAATACACACAACACAAAGAAGTTACTGAGAATTCTTCTGTGTACCATTATATGAAGAAATACCGTCTCCAACGAAGGCCTCAAAGTCGAGCAAATATCCACTTGTAGACTTTAGAAACAGAGTGTTTCCAAACTGCTCTATGAACAGAAAAGTTAAACTCTGTGAGCTGAACGCACACATCACAAAGTTGTTTCTGAGAATGATTCTGTCTAGTTTTTATACCAAGATATTTCGTTTTCTAACATTGGCCTAAAATCGCTTGAAATCTCCAATTGCAATTTCCACAAAAAGAGAGTTTCAAATCTGCTCTGTCCAAAGAAAGGTTCAACTCTGTGAGCTGAATACACACAACACAAAGAAGTTACTGAAAATTCTTCTGTCTAGCATTATATGAAGAAATACCGTTTCCAACGAAGTCCTCAAAGAGTTCCAAATATCCACTTGCAGACTTTACAAACAGAGTGTTTCCGAACTGCTGTATGAACAGAAAGGTTAAACTCTGTGAGCTGAATGCACACATCACATAGTAGTTTCTGAGAATGATTCTGCCTAGTTTTTATACGAAGATACTTCCTTTTCTAACATTGGCCTAAAATCGCTTGAAATCTCCAATTGCAATTTCCACAAAAAGAGAGTTTCAAATCTGCTCTGTCCAAAGAAAGGTTCAACTCTGTGAGCTGAATACACACAACACAAAGAAGTTACTGAAAATTCTTCTGTCTAGCATTATATGAAGAAATCCCGTTTCCAACGAAGGCCTCAAAGAGGTCCAAATATCCACTTGCAGACTTTACAAACAGAGTGTTTCCAAACTGCTCTATGAACAGAAAGGTTAAACTCTGTGAGCTGCATGCACACATCACATAGTAGTTTCTGAGAATGATTCTGTCTAGTTTTTATACCAAGATATTTCCTTTCCTAACATTGTCCTGAAATCGCTTGAAATCTCCAATTTCAAATTCCAGAAAAAGAGAGTTTCAAATCTGCTCTGTGCAAAGAAAGGTTCAACTCTGTGAGCTGAATACACACAACACAAAGAAGTTACTGAAAATTCTTCTGTCTAGCATTATATGAAGAAATCCCGTTTCCAACGAAGGCCTCAAAGAGTTCCAAATATCCACTTGCAGATTTTACAAACAGTGTTTCCAAACTGCTGTACGAACAGAAAGGTTAAACTCTGTGAGCTGAATGCACACATCACATAGTAGTTTCTGAGAATCATTCTGTCTACTTTCTATACGAAGATATTTCCTTTTCTAACATTGGCCTCAAATCGCTTGAAATCTCCAATTGCAATTTCCCCAAAAAGAGAGTTTCAAATCTGTTCTGTCAAAAGAAAGGTTCAACTCTGTGAGCTGAATACACACAACACAAAGAAGTTACTCAAAATTCTTCTGTCTAGCATTATATAAAGAAATCCCGTTTCCAACGAAGTCCTCAAAGAGGTCCAAATATCCACTTGCAGACTTTACAAACAGAGTGTTTCCAAACTGCTCTGTGAACAGAAAGGTTAAACTCTGTGAGCTGAATGCACACATCACATAGTAGTTTCTGAGAATGATTCTGTCTAGTTTCTATACGAAGATATTTCCTTTTCTAACATTGGCCTCAAATCGCTTGAAATCTCAAATTCCACATTCCAGAAAAAGACAGTTTCAAACCTGCAGTGTGTAAGGAAAGGTTCAAATCTGTGAGTTGAATACACACAACACAAAGAAGTTACTGAGAATTCTTCTGTCTAGCATTATATGAAGAAATCCCTTTTCCAACGAAGGCCTCAAAGTGGTGCAAATATCCACTTGTAGACTTTAGAAACAGAGTGTTTCCAAACTGCTCTATGAACAGAAAAGTTAAACTCTGTGAGTTGAACGCACACATCACAAAGTACTTTCTGAGAATGATTCTGTCTAGTTTTTATACCAAGATATTTCGTTTTCTAACATTAGCCTAAAATCGCTTGAAATCTCCAATTTCAATTTCCACAAAAAGAGAGTTTCAAATCTGCTCTGTCCAAAGAAAAGTTCAACTCTGTGAGCTGAATACACACAACACAAAGAAGTTACTGAAAATTCTTCTGTCTAGCATTATATGAAGAAATCCCGTTTCCAACGAAGGCCTCAAAGAGTTCCAAATATCCACTTGCAGACTTTACAAACAGAGTGTTTCCAAACTGCTGTATGAACAGAAAGGTTAAACTCTGTGAGCTGAATGCACACATCACATAGTAGTTTCTGAGAATGATTCTGTCTAGTTTTTATACCAAGATATTTCCTTTTCTCACATTGGCCTCAAATCGCTTGAAATCTCCATTTGCAATTTCCACAAAAAGAGAGTTTCAAATCTGCTATGTCCAAAGAAAGGTTCAACTCTGTGAGCTGAATACACACAACACAAAGAAGTTACTCAAAATTCTTCTGTCTGGCATTATATAAAGAAATCCCGTTTCCAACGAAATCCTCAAAGAGGTCCAAATATCCCCTTGCAGACTTTACAAACAGAGTGTTTCCAAACTGCTCTATGAACAGAAAGGTTAAACTCTGTGAGCTGAATGCACACATCACATAGTAGTTTCTGAGAATGATTCTGTCTAGTTTTTATACCAAGATATTTCCTTTCCTAACATTGTCCTGAAATCGCTTGAAATCTCCAATTTCAAATTCCAGAAAAAGAGAGTTTCAAATCTGCTCTGTGCAAAGAAAGGTTCAACTCTGTGAGCTGAATACACACAACACAAAGAAGTTACTGAAAATTCTTCTGTCTAGCATTATATGAAGAAATCCCGTTTCCAACGAAGGCCTCAAAGAGTTCCAAATATCCACTTGCAGACTTTACAAACAGTGTTTCCAAACTGCTGTACGAACAGAAAGGTTAAACTCTGTGAGCTGAATGCACACATCACATAGCAGTTTCTGAGAATCATTCTGTCTAGTTTCTATACGAAGATATTTCCTTTTCTAACATTGGCCTCAAATCGCTTGAAATCTCCAATTGCAATTTCCCCAAAAAGAGAGTTTCAAATCTGCTCTGTCCAAAGAAAGGTTCAACTCTGTGAGCTGAATACACACAACACAAAGAAGTTACTCAAAATTCTTCTGTCTAGCATTATATAAAGAAATCCCGTTTCCAACGAAGTCCTCAAAGAGGTCCAAATATCCACTTGCAGACTTTACAAACAGAGTGTTTCCAAACTGCTCTGTGAACAGAAAGGTTAAACTCTGTGAGCTGAATGCACACATCACATAGTAGTTTCTGAGAATGATTCTGTCTAGTTTCTATACGAAGATATTTCCTTTTCTAACATTGGCCTCAAATCGCTTGAAATCTCAAATTCCAAATTCCAGAAAAAGACAGTTTCAAACCTGCAGTGTGTAAGGAAAGGTTCAAATCTGTGAGTTGAATACACACAACACAAAGAAGTTACTGAGAATTCTTCTGTGTACCATTATATGAAGAAATACCGTCTCCAACGAAGGCCTCAAAGTCGAGCAAATATCCACTTGTAGACTTTAGAAACAGAGTGTTTCCAAACTGCTCTATGAACAGAAAAGTTAAACTCTGTGAGCTGAACGCACACATCACAAAGTTGTTTCTGAGAATGATTCTGTCTAGTTTTTATACCAAGATATTTCGTTTTCTAACATTGGCCTAAAATCGCTTGAAATCTCCAATTGCAATTTCCACAAAAAGAGAGTTTCAAATCTGCTCTGTCCAAAGAAAGGTTCAACTCTGTGAGCTGAATACACACAACACAAAGAAGTTACTGAAAATTCTTCTGTCTAGCATTATATGAAGAAATACCGTTTCCAACGAAGTCCTCAAAGAGTTCCAAATATCCACTTGCAGACTTTACAAACAGAGTGTTTCCGAACTGCTGTATGAACAGAAAGGTTAAACTCTGTGAGCTGAATGCACACATCACATAGTAGTTTCTGAGAATGATTCTGCCTAGTTTTTATACGAAGATACTTCCTTTTCTAACATTGGCCTAAAATCGCTTGAAATCTCCAATTGCAATTTCCACAAAAAGAGAGTTTCAAATCTGCTCTGTCCAAAGAAAGGTTCAACTCTGTGAGCTGAATACACACAACACAAAGAAGTTACTGAAAATTCTTCTGTCTAGCATTATATGAAGAAATCCCGTTTCCAACGAAGGCCTCAAAGAGGTCCAAATATCCACTTGCAGACTTTACAAACAGAGTGTTTCCAAACTGCTCTATGAACAGAAAGGTTAAACTCTGTGAGCTGAATGCACACATCACATAGTAGTTTCTGAGAATGATTCTGTCTAGTTTTTATACCAAGATATTTCCTTTCCTAACATTGTCCTGAAATCGCTTGAAATCTCCAATTTCAAATTCCAGAAAAAGAGAGTTTCAAATCTGCTCTGTGCAAAGAAAGGTTCAACTCTGTGAGCTGAATACACACAACACAAAGAAGTTACTGAAAATTCTTCTGTCTAGCATTATATGAAGAAATCCCGTTTCCAACGAAGGCCTCAAAGAGTTCCAAATATCCACTTGCAGACTTTACAAACAGTGTTTCCAAACTGCTGTACGAACAGAAAGGTTAAACTCTGTGAGCTGAATGCACACATCACATAGTAGTTTCTGAGAATCATTCTGTCTACTTTCTATACGAAGATATTTCCTTTTCTAACATTGGCCTCAAATCGCTTGAAATCTCCAATTGCAATTTCCCCAAAAAGAGAGTTTCAAATCTGTTCTGTCAAAAGAAAGGTTCAACTCTGTGAGCTGAATACACACAACACAAAGAAGTTACTCAAAATTCTTCTGTCTAGCATTATATAAAGAAATCCCGTTTCCAACGAAGTCCTCAAAGAGGTCCAAATATCCACTTGCAGACTTTACAAACAGAGTGTTTCCAAACTGCTCTGTGAACAGAAAGGTTAAACTCTGTGAGCTGAATGCACACATCACATAGTAGTTTCTGAGAATGATTCTGTCTAGTTTCTATACGAAGATATTTCCTTTTCTAACATTGGCCTCAAATCGCTTGAAATCTCAAATTCCACATTCCAGAAAAAGACAGTTTCAAACCTGCAGTGTGTAAGGAAAGGTTCAAATCTGTGAGTTGAATACACACAACACAAAGAAGTTACTGAGAATTCTTCTGTCTAGCATTATATGAAGAAATCCCTTTTCCAACGAAGGCCTCAAAGTGGTGCAAATATCCACTTGTAGACTTTAGAAACAGAGTGTTTCCAAACTGCTCTATGAACAGAAAAGTTAAACTCTGTGAGTTGAACGCACACATCACAAAGTACTTTCTGAGAATGATTCTGTCTAGTTTTTATACCAAGATATTTCGTTTTCTAACATTAGCCTAAAATCGCTTGAAATCTCCAATTTCAATTTCCACAAAAAGAGAGTTTCAAATCTGCTCTGTCCAAAGAAAAGTTCAACTCTGTGAGCTGAATACACACAACACAAAGAAGTTACTGAAAATTCTTCTGTCTAGCATTATATGAAGAAATCCCGTTTCCAACGAAGGCCTCAAAGAGTTCCAAATATCCACTTGCAGACTTTACAAACAGAGTGTTTCCAAACTGCTGTATGAACAGAAAGGTTAAACTCTGTGAGCTGAATGCACACATCACATAGTAGTTTCTGAGAATGATTCTGTCTAGTTTTTATACCAAGATATTTCCTTTTCTCACATTGGCCTCAAATCGCTTGAAATCTCCATTTGCAATTTCCACAAAAAGAGAGTTTCAAATCTGCTATGTCCAAAGAAAGGTTCAACTCTGTGAGCTGAATACACACAACACAAAGAAGTTACTCAAAATTCTTCTGTCTGGCATTATATAAAGAAATCCCGTTTCCAACGAAATCCTCAAAGAGGTCCAAATATCCCCTTGCAGACTTTACAAACAGAGTGTTTCCAAACTGCTCTATGAACAGAAAGGTTAAACTCTGTGAGCTGAATGCACACATCACATAGTAGTTTCTGAGAATGATTCTGTCTAGTTTTTATACCAAGATATTTCCTTTCCTAACATTGTCCTGAAATCGCTTGAAATCTCCAATTTCAAATTCCAGAAAAAGAGAGTTTCAAATCTGCTCTGTGCAAAGAAAGGTTCAACTCTGTGAGCTGAATACACACAACACAAAGAAGTTACTGAAAATTCTTCTGTCTAGCATTATATGAAGAAATCCCGTTTCCAACGAAGGCCTCAAAGAGTTCCAAATATCCACTTGCAGACTTTACAAACAGTGTTTCCAAACTGCTGTACGAACAGAAAGGTTAAACTCTGTGAGCTGAATGCACACATCACATAGCAGTTTCTGAGAATCATTCTGTCTAGTTTCTATACGAAGATATTTCCTTTTCTAACATTGGCCTCAAATCGCTTGAAATCTCCAATTGCAATTTCCCCAAAAAGAGAGTTTCAAATCTGCTCTGTCCAAAGAAAGGTTCAACTCTGTGAGCTGAATACACACAACACAAAGAAGTTACTCAAAATTCTTCTGTCTAGCATTATATAAAGAAATCCCGTTTCCAACGAAGTCCTCAAAGAGGTCCAAATATCCACTTGCAGACTTTACAAACAGAGTGTTTCCAAACTGCTCTGTGAACAGAAAGGTTAAACTCTGTGAGCTGAATGCACACATCACATAGTAGTTTCTGAGAATGATTCTGTCTAGTTTCTATACGAAGATATTTCCTTTTCTAACATTGGCCTCAAATCGCTTGAAATCTCAAATTCCAAATTCCAGAAAAAGACAGTTTCAAACCTGCAGTGTGTAAGGAAAGGTTCAAATCTGTGAGTTGAATACACACAACACAAAGAAGTTACTGAGAATTCTTCTGTCTAGCATTATATGAAGAAATCCCTTTTCCAACGAAGGCCTCAAAGTGGTGCAAATATCCACTTGTAGACTTTAGAAACAGAGTGTTTCCAAACTGCTCTATGAACAGAAAAGTTAAACTCTGTGAGTTGAACGCACACATCACAAAGTACTTTCTGAGAATGATTCTGTCTAGTTTTTATACCAAGATATTTCGTTTTCTAACATTAGCCTAAAATCGCTTGAAATCTCCAATTTCAATTTCCACAAAAAGAGAGTTTCAAATCTGCTGTGTCCAAAGAAAAGTTCAACTCTGTGAGCTGAATACACACAACACAAAGAAGTTACTGAAAATTCTTCTGTCTAGCATTATATGAAGAAATCCCGTTTCCAACGAAGGCCTCAAAGAGTTCCAAATATCCACTTGCAGACTTTACAAACAGAGTGTTTCCAAACTGCTGTATGAACAGAAAGGTTAAACTCTGTGAGCTGAATGCACACATCACATAGTAGTTTCTGAGAATGATTCTGTCTAGTTTTTATACCAAGATATTTCCTTTTCTCACATTGGCCTCAAATCGCTTGAAATCTCCATTTGCAATTTCCACAAAAAGAGAGTTTCAAATCTGCTATGTCCAAAGAAAGGTTCAACTCTGTGAGCTGAATACACACAACACAAAGAAGTTACTCAAAATTCTTCTGTCTGGCATTATATAAAGAAATCCCGTTTCCAACGAAATCCTCAAAGAGGTCCAAATATCCCCTTGCAGACTTTACAAACAGAGTGTTTCCAAACTGCTCTATGAACAGAAAAGTTAAACTCTGTGAGCTCAATGCACACATCACATAGTAGTTTCTGAGAATGATTCTGTCTAGTTTCTATACGAAGATATTTCCTTTTCTAACATTGTCCTCAAATCCCTTGAAATCTCAAATTCCAAACTCCAGAAAAAGACAGTTTCAAACCTGCAGTGTGGAAGGAAAGGTTCAAATCTGTGAGTTGAATACACACAACACAAAGAAGTTACTGAGAATTCTTCTGTCTAGCATTATATGAAGAAATCCCGTTTCCAACGAAGGCCTCAAAGTGGAGCAAATATCCACTTGTAGACTTTAGAAACAGAGTGTTTCCAAACTGCTCTATGAACAGAAAAGTTAAACTCTGTGAGCTGAACTCACACATCACAAAGTTGTTTCTGAGAATGATTCTGTCTAGTTTTTATACCAAGATATTTCGTTTTCTAACATTGGCCTAAAATCGCTTGAAATCTCCAATTGCAATTTCCACAAAAAGAGAGTTTCAAATCTGCTCTGTCCAAAGAAAGGTTCAACTCTGTGAGCTGAATACACACAACACAAAGAAGTTACTGAAAATTCTTCTGTCTAGCATTATATGAAGAAATCCCGTTTCCAACGAAGTCCTCAAAGAGGTCCAAATATCCACTTGCAGACTTTACAAACAGAGTGTTTCCAAACTGCTCTATGAACAGAAAGGTTAAACTCTGTGAGCTGAATGCACACATCACATAGTGGTTTCTGAGAATGATTCTGTCTAGTTTTTATACCAAGATATTTCCTTTTCTAACATTGTCCAGAAATCGCTTGAAATCTCCAATTTCAAATTCCAGAAAAAGAGAGTTTCAAATCTGCTCTGTGCAAAGAAAGGTTCCACTCTGTGAGCTGAATACACACAACACAAAGAAGTTACTGAAAATTCTTCTGTCTAGCATTATATGAAGAAATCCCGTTTCCAACGAAGGCCTCAAAGAGTTCCAAATATCCACTTGCAGACTTTACAAACAGTGTTTCCAAACTGCTGTATGAACAGAAAGGTTAAACTCTGTGAGCTGAATGCACACATCACATACTAGTTTCTGAGAATCATTCTGTCTAGTTTTTATAGCAAGATATTTCCTTTTCTAACATTGGCCTCAAATCGCTTGAAATCACCAATTGCAATTTCCACAAAAAGAGAGTTTCAAATCTGCTCTGTCCAAAGAAAACTTCAACTCTGTGAGCTGAATACACACAACACAAAGAAGTTACTGAAAATTCTTCTGTCTAGCATTATATAAAGAAATCCCTTTTCCAACGAAGTCCTCAAAGAGGTCCAAATATCCACTTGCAGACTTTACAAACAGAGTGTTTCCAAACTGCTCTATGAACAGAAAGGTTAAACTCTGTGAGCTGAATGCACACATCACATAGTAGTTTCTGAGAATCATTCTGTCTAGTTTCTATACGAAGATAATTCCTTTTCTAACATTGGCCTCAAATCGCTTGAAATCTCCAATTGCAATTTCCCCAAAAAGAGAGTTTCAAATCTGCTCTGTCAAAAGAAAGGTTCAACTCTGTGAGCTGAATACACACAACACAAAGAAGTTACTGAGAATTCTTCTGTCTAGCATTATATGAAGAAATCCCTTTTCCAACGAAGGCCTCAAAGTGGTGCAAATATCCACTTGTAGACTTTAGAAACAGAGTGTTTCCAAACTGCTCTATGAACAGAAAAGTTAAACTCTGTGAGCTGAACGCACACATCACAAAGTAGTTTCTGAGAATGATTCTGTCTAGTTTTTATACCAACATATTTCGTTTTCTAACATTGGCCTAAAATCGCTTGAAATGTCCAATTTCAATTTCCACAGAAAGAGAGTTTCAAATCTGCTCTGTCCAAAGAAAAGTTCAACTCTGTGAGCTGAATACACACAACACAAAGAAGTTACTGAAAATTCTTCTGTCTAGCATTATATGAAGAAATCCCGTTTCCAACGAAGGCCTCAAAGAGTTCCAAATATCCACTTGCAGACTTTACAAACAGAGTGTTTCCAAACTGCTGTATGAACAGAAAGGTTAAACTCTGTGAGCTGAATGCACACATCACATAGTAGTTTCTGAGAATGATTCTGTCTAGTTTTTATACCAAGATATTTCCTTTTCTCACATTGGCCTCAAATCGCTTGAAATCTCCAATTGCAATTTCCACAAAAAGAGAGTTTCAAATCTGCTATGTCCAAAGAAAGGTTCAACTCTGTGAGCTGAATACACACAACACAAAGAAGTTACTCAAAATTCTTCTGTCTGGCATTATATAAAGAAATCACGTTTCCAACGAAATCCTCAAAGAGGTCCAAATATCCCCTTGCAGACTTTACAAACAGAGTGTTTCCAAACTGCTCTATGAACAGAAAGGTTAAACTCTGTCAGCTCAATGCACACATCACATAGTAGTTTCTGAGAATGATTCTGTCTAGTTTCTATACGAAGATATTTCCTTTTCTAAAATTGTCCTCAAATCGCTTGAAATCTCAAATTCCAAACTCCAGAAAAAGACAGTTTCAAACCTGCAGTGTGTAAGGAAAGGTTCAAATCTGTGAGTTGAATACACACAACACAAAGAAGTTACTGAGAATTCTTCTGTGTACCATTATATGAAGAAATACCGTCTCCAACGAAGGCCTCAAAGAGTTCCAAATATCCACTTGCAGACTTTACAAACAGTGTTTCCAAACTGCTGTACGAACAGAAAGGTTAAACTCTGTGAGCTGAATGCACATATCACATAGTAGTTTCTGAGAATCATTCTGTCTAGTTTTTATAGCAAGATATTTCCTTTTCTAACATTGGCCTCAAATCGCTTGAAATCACCAATTGCAATTTCCACAAAAAGAGAGTTTCAAATCTGCTCTGTCCAAAGAAAGGTTCAACTCTGTGAGCTGAATACACACAACACAAAGAAGTTACTCAAAATTCTTCTGTCTAGCATTATATAAAGAAATCCCGTTTCCAACGAAGTCCTCAAAGAGGTCCAAATATCCACTTGCAGACTTTACAAACAGAGTGTTTCCAAACTGCTCTATGAACAGAAAGGTTAAACTCTGTGAGCTGAATGCACACATCACAAAGTAGTTTCTGAGAATGATTCTGTCTAGTTTCTATACGAAGATATTTCCTTTTCTAACATTGGCCTCAAATCGCTTGAAATCTCAAATGCCAAATTCCAGAAAAAGACAGTTTCAAACCTGCAGTGTGTAAGGAAAGGTTCAAATCTGTGAGTTGAATACACACAACACAAAGAAGTTACTGAGAATTCTTCTGTCTAGCATTATATGAAGAAATCCAGTTTCCAACGAAGGCCTCAAAGTGGTGCAAATATCCACTTGTAGACTTTAGAAACAGAGTGTTTCCAAACTGCTCTATGAACAGAAAAGTTAAACTCTGTGAGTTGAACGCACACATCACAAAGTTGTTTCTGAGAATGATTCTGTCTAGTTTTTATACCAAGATATTTCGTTTTCTAACATTGGCCTAAAATCGCTTGAAATCTAAAATTGCAATTTCCACAAAAAGAGAGTTTCAAATCTGCTCTGTCCAAAGAAAGATTCAACTCTGTGAGCTGAATACACACAACACAAAGAAGTTACTGAAAATTCTTCTGTCTAGCATTATATGAAGATATCCCGTTTCCAAAGAAGTCCTCAAAGAGATCCAACTATCCACTTGCAGACTTTACAAACAGAGTGTTTCCAAACTGCTGTATGAACAGAAAGGTTAAACTCTGTGAGCTGAATGCACACATCACATAGTAGTTTCTGAGAATGATTCTGTCTAGTTTTTATACGAAGATATTTCTTTTTCTAACATTGGCCTAAAATCGCTTGAAATCTCCAATTGCAATTTCCCCAAAAAGAGAGTTTCAAATCTGCTCTGTCCAAAGAAAGGTTCAACTCTGTGAGCTGAATACACACAACACAAAGAAGTTACTCAAAATTCTTCTGTCTAGCATTATATGAAGAAATCCCGTTTCCAACGAAGTCCTCAAACAGGTCCAAATATCCCCTTGCAGACTTTACAAACAGAGTGTTTCCAAACTGCTGTATGAACAGAAAGGTTAAACTCTGTGAGCTGAATGCACACATCACATAGTAGTTTCTGAGAATCATTCTGTCTAGTTTTTATACCAAGATATTTCCTTTTCCAACATTGGCCTCAAATCGCTTGAAATCTCCAATTGCAATTTCCACAAAAACAGAGTTTCAAATCTGCTCTGTCCAAAGAAAAGTTCAACTCTGTGAGCTGAATACACACAACACAAAGAAGTTACTCAAAATTCTTCTGTCTAGCATTATATAAAGAAATCCCGTTTCCAACGAAGGCCTCAAAGAGTTCCAAATATCCACTTGCAGACTTTACAAACAGAGTGTTTCCAAACTGCTCTATGAACAGAAAGGTTAAACTCTGTGAGCTGAATGCACACATCACAAAGTAGTTTCTGAGAATGATTCTGTCTAGTTTCTATACGAAGATATTTCCTTTTCTAACATTGGCCTGAAATCGCTTGAAATCTCAAATTCCAAATTCCAGAAAAAGACAGTTTCAAACCTGCACTGTGTAAGGAAAGGTTCAAATCTGTGAGTTGAATACACACAACACAAAGAAGTTACTGAGAATTCTTCTGTCTAGCATTATATGAAGAAATCCCTTTTCCAACGAAGGCCTCAAAGTGGTGCAAATATCCACTTGTAGACTTTAGAAACAGAGTGTTTCCAAACTGCTCTATGAACAGAAAAGTTAAACTCTGTGAGTTGAACGCACACATCACAAAGTACTTTCTGAGAATGATTCTGTCTAGTTTTTATACCAAGATATTTCGTTTTCTAACATTAGCCTAAAATCGCTTGAAATCTCCAATTTCAATTTCCACAAAAAGAGAGTTTCAAATCTGCTGTGTCCAAAGAAAAGTTCAACTCTGTGAGCTGAATACACACAACACAAAGAAGTTACTGAAAATTCTTCTGTCTAGCATTATATGAAGAAATCCCGTTTCCAACGAAGGCCTCAAAGAGTTCCAAATATCCACTTGCAGACTTTACAAACAGAGTGTTTCCAAACTGCTGTATGAACAGAAAGGTTAAACTCTGTGAGCTGAATGCACACATCACATAGTAGTTTCTGAGAATGATTCTGTCTAGTTTTTATACCAAGATATTTCCTTTTCTCACATTGGCCTCAAATCGCTTGAAATCTCCATTTGCAATTTCCACAAAAAGAGAGTTTCAAATCTGCTATGTCCAAAGAAAGGTTCAACTCTGTGAGCTGAATACACACAACACAAAGAAGTTACTCAAAATTCTTCTGTCTGGCATTATATAAAGAAATCCCGTTTCCAACGAAATCCTCAAAGAGGTCCAAATATCCCCTTGCAGACTTTACAAACAGAGTGTTTCCAAACTGCTCTATGAACAGAAAAGTTAAACTCTGTGAGCTCAATGCACACATCACATAGTAGTTTCTGAGAATGATTCTGTCTAGTTTCTATACGAAGATATTTCCTTTTCTAACATTGTCTTCAAATCCCTTGAAATCTCAAATTCCAAACTCCAGAAAAAGACAGTTTCAAACCTGCAGTGTGGAAGGAAAGGTTCAAATCTGTGAGTTGAATACACACAACACAAAGAAGTTACTGAGAATTCTTCTGTCTAGCATTATATGAAGAAATCCCGTTTCCAACGAAGGCCTCAAAGTGGAGCAAATATCCACTTGTAGACTTTAGAAACAGAGTGTTTCCAAACTGCTCTATGAACAGAAAAGTTAAACTCTGTGAGCTGAACTCACACATCACAAAGTTGTTTCTGAGAATGATTCTGTCTAGTTTTTATACCAAGATATTTCGTTTTCTAACATTGGCCTAAAATCGCTTGAAATCTCCAATTGCAATTTCCACAAAAAGAGAGTTTCAAATCTGCTCTGTCCAAAGAAAGGTTCAACTCTGTGAGCTGAATACACACAACACAAAGAAGTTACTGAAAATTCTTCTGTCTAGCATTATATGAAGAAATCCCGTTTCCAACGAAGTCCTCAAAGAGGTCCAAATATCCACTTGCAGACTTTACAAACAGAGTGTTTCCAAACTGCTCTATGAACAGAAAGGTTAAACTCTGTGAGCTGAATGCACACATCACATAGTGGTTTCTGAGAATGATTCTGTCTAGTTTTTATACCAAGATATTTCCTTTTCTAACATTGTCCAGAAATCGCTTGAAATCTCCAATTTCAAATTCCAGAAAAAGAGAGTTTCAAATCTGCTCTGTGCAAAGAAAGGTTCCACTCTGTGAGCTGAATACACACAACACAAAGAAGTTACTGAAAATTCTTCTGTCTAGCATTATATGAAGAAATCCCGTTTCCAACGAAGGCCTCAAAGAGTTCCAAATATCCACTTGCAGACTTTACAAACAGTGTTTCCAAACTGCTGTATGAACAGAAAGGTTAAACTCTGTGAGCTGAATGCACACATCACATAGTAGTTTCTGAGAATCATTCTGTCTAGTTTTTATAGCAAGATATTTCCTTTTCTAACATTGGCCTCAAATCGCTTGAAATCACCAATTGCAATTTCCACAAAAAGAGAGTTTCAAATCTGCTCTGTCCAAAGAAAACTTCAACTCTGTGAGCTGAATACACACAACACAAAGAAGTTACTGAAAATTCTTCTGTCTAGCATTATATGAAGAAATCCCGTTTCCAACGAAGGCCTCAAAGAGTTCCAAATATCCACTTGCAGACTTTACAAACAGAGTGTTTCCAAACTGCTGTATGAACAGAAAGGTTAAACCCTGTGAGCTGAATGCACACATCACATAGTAGTTTCTGAGAATGATTCTGTCTAGTTTTTATACGAAGATATTGCCTTTTCTCACATTGGCCTCAAATCGCTTGAAATCTCCAATTGCAATTTCCACAAAAAGAGAGTTTCAAATCTGCTCTGTCCAAAGAAAGGTTCAACTCTGTGAGCTGAATACACACAACACAAAGAAGTTACTGAAAATTCTTCTGTCTAGCATTATATAAAGAAATCCCTTTTCCAACGAAGTCCTCAAAGAGGTCCAAATATCCACTTGCAGACTTTACAAACAGAGTGTTTCCAAACTGCTCTATGAACAGAAAGGTTAAACTCTGTGAGCTGAATGCACACATCACATAGTAGTTTCTGAGAATGATTCTGTCTAGTTTCTATACGAAGATAATTCCTTTTCTAACATTGGCCTCAAATCGCTTGAAATCTCCAATTGCAATTTCCCCAAAAAGAGAGTTTCAAATCTGCTCTGTCAAAAGAAAGGTTCAACTCTGTGAGCTGAATACACACAACACAAAGAAGTTACTCAAAATTCTTCTGTCTAGCATTATATAAAGAAATCCCGTTTCCAACGAAGTCCTCAAAGAGGTCCAAATATCCACTTGCAGACTTTACAAACAGAGTGTTTCCAAACTGCTCTATGAACAGAAAGGTTAAACTCTGTGAGCTGAATGCACACATCACATAGTAGTTTCTGAGAATGATTCTGTCTAGTTTTTATACCAAGATATTTCCTTTTCTCACATTGGCCTCAAATCGCTTGAAATCTCCAATTGCAATTTCCACAAAAAGAGAGTTTCAAATCTGCTATGTCCAAAGAAAGGTTCAACTCTGTGAGCTGAATACACACAACACAAAGAAGTTACTCAAAATTCTTCTGTCTGGCATTATATAAAGAAATCACGTTTCCAACGAAATCCTCAAAGAGGTCCAAATATCCCCTTGCAGACTTTACAAACAGAGTGTTTCCAAACTGCTCTATGAACAGAAAGGTTAAACTCTGTCAGCTCAATGCACACATCACATAGTAGTTTCTGAGAATGATTCTGTCTAGTTTCTATACGAAGATATTTCCTTTTCTAAAATTGTCCTCAAATCGCTTGAAATCTCAAATTCCAAACTCCAGAAAAAGACAGTTTCAAACCTGCAGTGTGTAAGGAAAGGTTCAAATCTGTGAGTTGAATACACACAACACAAAGAAGTTACTGAGAATTCTTCTGTGTACCATCATATGAAGAAATACCGTCTCCAACGAAGGCCTCAAAGAGTTCCAAATATCCACTTGCAGACTTTACAAACAGTGTTTCCAAACTGCTGTACGAACAGAAAGGATAAACTCTGTGAGCTGAATGCACACATCACATAGTAGTTTCTGAGAATCATTCTGTCTAGTTTTTATAGCAAGATATTTCCTTTTCTAACATTGGCCTCAAATCGCTTGAAATCACCAATTGCAATTTCCACAAAAAGAGAGTTTCAAATCTGCTCTGTCCAAAGAAAGGTTCAACTCTGTGAGCTGAATACACACAACACAAAGAAGTTACTCAAAATTCTTCTGTCTAGCATTATATAAAGAAATCCCGTTTCCAACGAAGTCCTCAAAGAGGTCCAAATATCCACTTGCAGACTTTACAAACAGAGTGTTTCCAAACTGCTCTATGAACAGAAAGGTTAAACTCTGTGAGCTGAATGCACACATCACAAAGTAGTTTCTGAGAATGATTCTGTCTAGTTTCTATACGAAGATATTTCCTTTTCTAACATTGGCCTCAAATCGCTTGAAATCTCAAATGCCAAATTCCAGAAAAAGACAGTTTCAAACCTGCAGTGTGTAAGGAAAGGTTCAAATCTGTGAGTTGAATACACACAACACAAAGAAGTTACTGAGAATTCTTCTGTCTAGCATTATATGAAGAAATCCAGTTTCCAACGAAGGCCTCAAAGTGGTGCAAATATCCACTTGTAGACTTTAGAAACAGAGTGTTTCCAAACTGCTCTATGAACAGAAAAGTTAAACTCTGTGAGTTGAACGCACACATCACAAAGTTGTTTCTGAGAATGATTCTGTCTAGTTTTTATACCAAGATATTTCGTTTTCTAACATTGGCCTAAAATCGCTTGAAATCTAAAATTGCAATTTCCACAAAAAGAGAGTTTCAAATCTGCTCTGTCCAAAGAAAGATTCAACTCGGTGAGCTGAATACACACAACACAAAGAAGTTACTGAAAATTCTTCTGTCTAGCATTATATGAAGATATCCCGTTTCCAAAGAAGTCCTCAAAGAGATCCAACTATCCACTTGCAGACTTTACAAACAGAGTGTTTCCAAACTGCTGTATGAACAGAAAGGTTAAACTCTGTGAGCTGAATGCACACATCACATAGTAGTTTCTGAGAATGATTCTGTCTAGTTTTTATACGAAGATATTTCTTTTTCTAACATTGGCCTAAAATCGCTTGAAATCTCCAATTGCAATTTCCCCAAAAAGAGAGTTTCAAATCTGCTCTGTCCAAAGAAAGGTTCAACTCTGTGAGCTGAATACACACAACACAAAGAAGTTACTGAAAATTCTTCTGTCTAGCATTATATGAAGAAATCCCGTTTCCAACGAAGTCCTCAAAGAGTTCCAAATATCCACTTGCAGACTTTACAAACAGAGTGTTTCCAAACTGCTCTATGAACAGAAAGGTTAAACTCTGTGAGCTGAATGCACACATCACATAGTGGTTTCTGAGAATGATTCTGTCTAGTTTTTATACCAAGATATTTCCTTTTCTAACATTGTCCTGAAATCGCTTGAAATCTCCAATTTCAAATTCCAGAAAAAGAGAGTTTCAAATCTGCTCTGTGCAAAGAAAGGTTCAACTCTGTGAGCTGAATACACACAACACAAAGAAGTTACTGAAAATTCTTCTGTCTTCCATTATATGAAGAAATCCCGTTTCCAACGAAGGCCTCAATGAGTTCCAAATATCCACTTGCAGACTTTACAAACAGTGTTTCCAAACTGCTGTATGAACAGAAAGGTTAAACTCTGTGAGCTGAATGCACATATCACATAGTAGTTTCTGAGAATCATTCTGTCTAGTTTTTATACCAAGATATTTCCTTTTCTAACATTGGCCTCAAATCGCTTGAAATCTCCAATTGCAATTTCCACAAAAACAGAGTTTCAAATCTGCTCTGTCCAAAGAAAGGTTCAACTCTGTGAGCTGAATACACACAACACAAAGAAGTTACTCAAAATTCTTCTGTCTAGCATTATATAAAGAAATCCCGTTTCCAACGAAGTCCTCAAAGAGGTCCAAATATCCACTTGCAGACTTTACGAACAGAGTGTTTCCAAACTGCTCTATGAACAGAAAGGTTAAACTCTGTGAGCTCAATGCACACATCACAAAGTAGTTTCTGAGAATCATTCTGTCTAGTTTCTATACGAAGATATTTCCTTTTCTAACATTGGCCTGAAATCGCTTGAAATCTCAAATTCCAAATTCCAGAAAAAGACAGTTTCAAACCTGCACTGTGTAAGGAAAGATTCAAATCTGTGAGTTGAATACACACAACATAAAGAAGTTACTGAGAATTCTTCTGTCTATCATTATATGAAGAAATCCCTTTTCCAACGAAGGCCTCAAAGTGGTGCAAATTTCCACTTGTAGACTTTAGAAACAGAGTGTTTCCAAACTGCTCTATAAACAGAAAAGTTAAACTCTGTGAGCTGAACGCACACATCACAAAGTTGTTTCTGAGAATGATTCTGTCTAGTTTTTATACCAAGATATTTCGTTTTCTAACATTGGCCTAAAATCGCTTGAAATCTCCAATTGCAATTTCCACAAAAAGAGAGTTTCAAATCTGCTCTGTCCAAAGAAAAGTTCAGCTCTGTGAGCTGAATACACACAACACAAAGAAGTTACTGAGAATTCTTCTGTCTAGCATTATATGAAGAAATCCCGTTTCCAACGAAGGCCTCAAAGAGATCCAAATATCCACTTGCAGACTTTACAAACAGAGTTTTTCCAAACTGCTGTATGAACAGAAAGGTTAAACCCTGTGAGCTGAATGCACACATCACATAGTAGTTTCTGAGAATGACTCTGTCTAGTTTTTATACCAAGATATTTCCTTTTCTCACATTGGCCTCAAATCGCTTGAAATCTCCAATTGCAATTTCCACAAAAAGAGAGTTTCAAATCTGCTCTGTCCAAAGAAAGGTTCAACTCCGTGAGCTGAATACACACAACACAAAGAAGTTACTGAAAATTCTTCTGTCTAGCATTATATAAAGAAATCCCGTTTCCAACGAAGTCCTCAAAGAGGTCCAAATATCCACTTGCAGACTTTACAAACAGAGTGTTTCCAAACTGCTCTATGAACAGAAAGGTTAAACTATGTGAGCTGAATGCACACATCACATAGTAGTTTCTGAGAATGATTCTGTCTAGTTTCTATACGAAGATATTTCCTTTTCTAACATTGGCCTCAAATCGCTTGAAATCTCCAATTGCAATTTCCACAAAAAGAGAGTTTCAAATCTGCTCTGTCCAAAGAAAGGTTGAACTCTGTGAGCTGAATACACACAACACAAAGAAGTTACTCAAAATTCTTCTGTCTAGCATTATATAAAGAAATCCCGTTTCCAACGAAGTCCTCAAAGAGGTCCAAATATCCACTTGCAGACTTTACAAACAGAGTGTTTCCAAACTGCTCTATGAACAGAAAGGTTAAACTCTGTGAGCTGAATGCACACATCACATAGTAGTTTCTGAGAATGATTCTGTCTAGTTTCTATATGAAGATATTTCCTTTTCTAACATTGGCCTCAAATCGCTTGAAATCTCAAATTCCAAATTCCAGAAAAAGACAGTTTCAAACCTGCAGTGTGTAAGGAAAGGTTCAAATCTGTGAGTTGAATACACACAACACAAAGAAGTTACTGAGAATTCTTCTGTCTAGCATTATATGAAGAAATCCCTTTTCCAACGAAGGCCTCAAAGTGGTGCAAATATCCACTTGTAGACTTTAGAAACAGAGTGTTTCCAAACTGCTCTATGAACAGAAAAGTTAAACTCTGTGAGTTGAACGCACACATCACAAAGTACTTTCTGAGAATGATTCTGTCTAGTTTTTATACCAAGATATTTCGTTTTCTAACATTGGCCTAAAATCGCTTGAAATCTCCAATTTCAATTTCCACAAAAAGAGAGTTTCAAATCTGCTCTGTCCAAAGAAAAGTTCAACTCTGTGAGCTGAATACACACAACACAAAGAAGTTACTGAAAATTCTTCTGTCTAGCATTATATGAAGAAATCCCGTTTCCAACGAAGGCCTCAAAGAGTTCCAAATATCCACTTGCAGACTTTACAAACAGAGTGTTTCCAAACTGCTGTATGAACAGAAAGGTTAAACTCTGTGAGCTGAATGCACACATCACATAGTAGTTTCTGAGAATGATTCTGTCTAGTTTCTATACGAAGATATTTCCTTTTCTAACATTGGCCTCAAATCGCTTGAAATCTCCAATTGCAATTTCCACAAAAAGAGAGTTTCAAATCTGCTCTGTCCAAAGAAAGGTTCAACTCTGTGAGCTGAATACACACAACACAAAGAAGTTACTCAAAATTCTTCTGTCTAGCATTATATAAAGAAATCCCATTTCCAACGAAGTCCTCAAAGAGGTCCAAATATCCACTTGCAGACTTTACAAACAGAGTGTTTCCAAACTGCTCTATGAACAGAAAGGTTAAACTCTGTGAGCTGAATGCACACATCACATAGTAGTTTCTGAGAATGATTCTGTCTAGTTTCTATACGAAGATATTTCCTTTTCTAACATTGTCCTCAAATCCCTTGAAATCTCAAATTCCAAACTCCAGAAAAAGACAGTTTCAAACCTGCAGTGTGTAAGGAAAGGTTCAAATCTGTGAGTTGAATACACACAACACAAAGAAGTTACTGAGAATTCTTCTGTCTAGCATTATATGAAGAAATCCCGTTTCCAACGAAGGCCTCAAAGTGGAGCAAATATCCACTTGTAGACTTTAGAAACAGAGTGTTTCCAAACTGCTCTATGAACAGAAAAGTTAAACTCTGTGAGCTGAACTCACACATCACAAAGTTGTTTCTGAGAATGATTCTGTCTAGTTTTTATACCAAGATATTTCGTTTTCTAACATTGGCCTAAAATCGCTTGAAATCTCCAATTGCAATTTCAACAAAAAGAGAGTTTCAAATCTGCTCTGTCCAAAGAAAGGTTCAACTCTGTGAGCTGAATACACACAACACAAAGAAGTTACTGAAAATTCTTCTGTCTAGCATTATATGAAGAAATCCCGTTTCCAACGAAGTCCTCAAAGAGGTCCAAATATCCACTTGCAGACTTTACAAACAGAGTGTTTCCAAACTGCTCTATGAACAGAAAGGTTAAACTCTGTGAGCTGAATGCACACATCACATAGTGGTTTCTGAGAATGATTCTGTCTAGTTTTTATACCAAGATATTTCCTTTTCTAACATTGTCCTGAAATCGCTTGAAATCTCCAATTTCAAATTCCAGAAAAAGAGAGTTTCAAATCTGCTCTGTGCAAAGAAAGGTTCAACTCTGTGAGCTGAATACACACAACACAAAGAAGTTACTGAAAATTCTTCTGTCTAGCATTATATGAAGAAATCCTGTTTCCAACGAAGGCCTCAAAGAGTTCCAAATATCCATTTGCAGACTATACAAACAGAGTGTTTCCAAACTGCTGTATGAACAGAAAGTTTAAACTCTGTGAGCTGAATGCACACATCACATAGTAATTTCTGAGAATGATTCTGTCTAGTTTTTATACGAAGATAATTCCTTTTCTAACATTGGCCTAAAATCGCTTGAAATCTCCAATTGCAATTTCCCCAAAAAGAGAGTTTCAAATCTGCTCTGTCCAAAGAAAGGTTCAACTCTGTGAGCTGAATACACACAACACAAAGAAGTTACTGAAAATTCTTCTGTCTAGCATTATATGAAGAAATCCCGTTTCCAACGAAGTCCTCAAAGAGGTCCAAATATCCCCTTGCAGACTTTACAAACAGAGTGTTTCCAAACTGCTGTATGAACAGAAAGGTTAAACTCTGTGAGCTGAATGCACACATCACATAGTAGTTTCTGAGAATCATTCTGTCTAGTTTTCATAGCAAGATATTTCCTTTTCTAACATTGGCCTCAAATCGCTTGAAATCTCCAATTGCAATTTCCACAAAAAGAGAGTTTCAAATCTGCTCTGTCCAAAGAAAGGTTCAACTCTGTGAGCTGAATACACACAACACAAAGAAGTTACTCAAAATTCTTCTGTCTAGCATTATATAAAGAAATCCCGTTTCCAACGAAGTCCTCAAAGAGGTCCAAATATCCACTTGCAGACTTTACAAACAGAGTGTTTCCAAACTGCTCTATGAACAGAAAGGTTAAACTCTGTGAGCTGAATGCACACATCACATAGTAGTTTCTGAGAATGATTCTGTCCAGTTTCTATACGAAGATATTTCCTTTTCTAACATTGGCCTCAAATCGCTTGAAATCTCAAATTCCAAATTCCAGAAAAAGACAGTTTCAAACCTGCAGTGTGTAAGGAAAGGTTCAAATCTGTGAGTTGAATACACACAACACAAAGAAGTTACTGAGAATTCTTCTGTCTAGCATTATATGAAGAAATCCCGTTTCCAACGAAGGCCTCAAAGTGGTGCAAATATCCACTTGTAGACTTTAGAAACAGAGTGTTTCCAAACTGCTCTATGAACAGAAAAGTTAAACTCTGTGAGCTGAATGCACACATCACAAAGTTGTTTCTGAGAATGATTCTGTCTAGTTTTTATACCAAGATATTTCGTTTTCTAACATTGGCCTAAAATCGCTTGAAATCTCCAATTGCAATTTCCACAAAAAGAGAGTTTCAAATCTGCTCTGTCCAAAGAAAAGTTCAACTCTGTGAGCTGAATACACACAACACAAAGAAGTTACTGAAAATTCTTCTGTCTAGCAGTATATGAAGAAATCCCGTTTCCAACGAAGGCCTCAAAGAGTTCCAAATATCCACTTGCAGACTTTACAAACAGAGTGTTTCCAAACTGCTGTATGAACAGAAAGGTCAAACTCTGTGAGCTGAATGCACACATCACATAGTAGTTTCTGAGAATGATTCTGTCTAGTTTTTATACCAAGATATTTCCTTTTCTGACATTGGCCTCCAATCGCTTGAAATCTCCAATTGCAATTTCCACAAAAAGAGAGTTTCAAATCTGCTCTGTCCAAAGAAAGGTTCAACTCTGTGAGCTGAATACACACAACACAAAGAAGTTACTCAAAATTCTTCTGTCTAGCATTATATAAAGAAATCCCGTTTCCAACGAAATCCTCAAAGAGGTCCAAATATCCCCTTGCAGACTTTACAAACAGAGTGTTTCCAAACTGCTCTATGAACAGAAAGGTTAAACTCTGTGAGCTGAATGCACACATCACAAAGTAGTTTCTGAGAATGATTCTGTCTAGTTTCTATACGAAGATATTTCCTTTTCTAAAATTGTCCTCAAATCGCTTGAAATCTCAAATTCCAAATTCCAGAAAAAGACAGTTTCAAACCTGCAGTGTGTAAGGAAAGGTTCAAATCTGTGAGTTGAATACACACAACACAAAGAAGTTACTGAGAATTCTTCTGTGTACCATTATATGAAGAAATACCGTCTCCAACGAAGGCCTCAAAGTCGAGCAAATATCCACTTGTAGACTTTAGAAACAGAGTGTTTCCAAACTGCTCTATGAACAGAAAAGTTAAACTCTGTGAGCTGAACGCACACATCACAAAGTTGTTTCTGAGAATGATTCTGTCTAGTTTTTATACCAAGATATTTCGTTTTCTAACATTGGCCTAAAATCGCTTGAAATCTCCAATTGCAATTTCCACAAAAAGAGAGTTTCAAATCTGCTCTGTCCAAAGAAAGGTTCAACTCTGTGAGCTGAATACACACAACACAAAGAAGTTACTGAAAATTCTTCTGTCTAGCATTATATGAAGAAATACCGTTTCCAACGAAGGCCTCAAAGAGATCCAAATATCCACTTGCAGACTTTACAAACAGAGTTTTTCCAAACTGCTGTATGAACAGAAAGGTTAAACCCTGTGAGCTGAATGCACACATCACATAGTAGTTTCTGAGAATGACTCTGTCTAGTTTTTATACCAAGATATTTCCTTTTCTCACATTGGCCTCAAATCGCTTGAAATCTCCAATTGCAATTTCCACAAAAAGAGAGTTTCAAATCTGCTCTGTCCAAAGAAAGGTTCAACTCCGTGAGCTGAATACACACAACACAAAGAAGTTACTGAAAATTCTTCTGTCTAGCATTATATAAAGAAATCCCGTTTCCAACGAAGTCCTCAAAGAGGTCCAAATATCCACTTGCAGACTTTACAAACAGAGTGTTTCCAAACTGCTCTATGAACAGAAAGGTTAAACTATGTGAGCTGAATGCACACATCACATAGTAGTTTCTGAGAATGATTCTGTCTAGTTTCTATACGAAGATATTTCCTTTTCTAACATTGGCCTCAAATCGCTTGAAATCTCCAATTGCAATTTCCACAAAAAGAGAGTTTCAAATCTGCTCTGTCCAAAGAAAGGTTGAACTCTGTGAGCTGAATACACACAACACAAAGAAGTTACTCAAAATTCTTCTGTCTAGCATTATATAAAGAAATCCCGTTTCCAACGAAGTCCTCAAAGAGGTCCAAATATCCACTTGCAGACTTTACAAACAGAGTGTTTCCAAACTGCTCTATGAACAGAAAGGTTAAACTCTGTGAGCTGAATGCACACATCACATAGTAGTTTCTGAGAATGATTCTGTCTAGTTTCTATATGAAGATATTTCCTTTTCTAACATTGGCCTCAAATCGCTTGAAATCTCAAATTCCAAATTCCAGAAAAAGACAGTTTCAAACCTGCAGTGTGTAAGGAAAGGTTCAAATCTGTGAGTTGAATACACACAACACAAAGAAGTTACTGAGAATTCTTCTGTCTAGCATTATATGAAGAAATCCCTTTTCCAACGAAGGCCTCAAAGTGGTGCAAATATCCACTTGTAGACTTTAGAAACAGAGTGTTTCCAAACTGCTCTATGAACAGAAAAGTTAAACTCTGTGAGTTGAACGCACACATCACAAAGTACTTTCTGAGAATGATTCTGTCTAGTTTTTATACCAAGATATTTCGTTTTCTAACATTGGCCTAAAATCGCTTGAAATCTCCAATTTCAATTTCCACAAAAAGAGAGTTTCAAATCTGCTCTGTCCAAAGAAAAGTTCAACTCTGTGAGCTGAATACACACAACACAAAGAAGTTACTGAAAATTCTTCTGTCTAGCATTATATGAAGAAATCCCGTTTCCAACGAAGGCCTCAAAGAGTTCCAAATATCCACTTGCAGACTTTACAAACAGAGTGTTTCCAAACTGCTGTATGAACAGAAAGGTTAAACTCTGTGAGCTGAATGCACACATCACATAGTAGTTTCTGAGAATGATTCTGTCTAGTTTCTATACGAAGATATTTCCTTTTCTAACATTGGCCTCAAATCGCTTGAAATCTCCAATTGCAATTTCCACAAAAAGAGAGTTTCAAATCTGCTCTGTCCAAAGAAAGGTTCAACTCTGTGAGCTGAATACACACAACACAAAGAAGTTACTCAAAATTCTTCTGTCTAGCATTATATAAAGAAATCCCATTTCCAACGAAGTCCTCAAAGAGGTCCAAATATCCACTTGCAGACTTTACAAACAGAGTGTTTCCAAACTGCTCTATGAACAGAAAGGTTAAACTCTGTGAGCTGAATGCACACATCACATAGTAGTTTCTGAGAATGATTCTGTCTAGTTTCTATACGAAGATATTTCCTTTTCTAACATTGTCCTCAAATCCCTTGAAATCTCAAATTCCAAACTCCAGAAAAAGACAGTTTCAAACCTGCAGTGTGTAAGGAAAGGTTCAAATCTGTGAGTTGAATACACACAACACAAAGAAGTTACTGAGAATTCTTCTGTCTAGCATTATATGAAGAAATCCCGTTTCCAACGAAGGCCTCAAAGTGGAGCAAATATCCACTTGTAGACTTTAGAAACAGAGTGTTTCCAAACTGCTCTATGAACAGAAAAGTTAAACTCTGTGAGCTGAACTCACACATCACAAAGTTGTTTCTGAGAATGATTCTGTCTAGTTTTTATACCAAGATATTTCGTTTTCTAACATTGGCCTAAAATCGCTTGAAATCTCCAATTGCAATTTCCACAAAAAGAGAGTTTCAAATCTGCTCTGTCCAAAGAAAAGTTCAACTCTGTGAGCTGAATACACACAACACAAAGAAGTTACTGAAAATTCTTCTGTCTAGCAGTATATGAAGAAATCCCGTTTCCAACGAAGGCCTCAAAGAGTTCCAAATATCCACTTGCAGACTTTACAAACAGAGTGTTTCCAAACTGCTGTATGAACAGAAAGGTCAAACTCTGTGAGCTGAATGCACACATCACATAGTAGTTTCTGAGAATGATTCTGTCTAGTTTTTATACCAAGATATTTCCTTTTCTGACATTGGCCTCCAATCGCTTGAAATCTCCAATTGCAATTTCCACAAAAAGAGAGTTTCAAATCTGCTCTGTCCAAAGAAAGGTTCAACTCTGTGAGCTGAATACACACAACACAAAGAAGTTACTCAAAATTCTTCTGTCTAGCATTATATAAAGAAATCCCGTTTCCAACGAAATCCTCAAAGAGGTCCAAATATCCCCTTGCAGACTTTACAAACAGAGTGTTTCCAAACTGCTCTATGAACAGAAAGGTTAAACTCTGTGAGCTGAATGCACACATCACAAAGTAGTTTCTGAGAATGATTCTGTCTAGTTTCTATACGAAGATATTTCCTTTTCTAAAATTGTCCTCAAATCGCTTGAAATCTCAAATTCCAAATTCCAGAAAAAGACAGTTTCAAACCTGCAGTGTGTAAGGAAAGGTTCAAATCTGTGAGTTGAATACACACAACACAAAGAAGTTACTGAGAATTCTTCTGTGTACCATTATATGAAGAAATACCGTCTCCAACGAAGGCCTCAAAGTCGAGCAAATATCCACTTGTAGACTTTAGAAACAGAGTGTTTCCAAACTGCTCTATGAACAGAAAAGTTAAACTCTGTGAGCTGAACGCACACATCACAAAGTTGTTTCTGAGAATGATTCTGTCTAGTTTTTATACCAAGATATTTCGTTTTCTAACATTGGCCTAAAATCGCTTGAAATCTCCAATTGCAATTTCCACAAAAAGAGAGTTTCAAATCTGCTCTGTCCAAAGAAAGGTTCAACTCTGTGAGCTGAATACACACAACACAAAGAAGTTACTGAAAATTCTTCTGTCTAGCATTATATGAAGAAATACCGTTTCCAACGAAGGCCTCAAAGAGATCCAAATATCCACTTGCAGACTTTACAAACAGAGTTTTTCCAAACTGCTGTATGAACAGAAAGGTTAAACCCTGTGAGCTGAATGCACACATCACATAGTAGTTTCTGAGAATGACTCTGTCTAGTTTTTATACCAAGATATTTCCTTTTCTCACATTGGCCTCAAATCGCTTGAAATCTCCAATTGCAATTTCCACAAAAAGAGAGTTTCAAATCTGCTCTGTCCAAAGAAAGGTTCAACTCCGTGAGCTGAATACACACAACACAAAGAAGTTACTGAAAATTCTTCTGTCTAGCATTATATAAAGAAATCCCGTTTCCAACGAAGTCCTCAAAGAGGTCCAAATATCCACTTGCAGACTTTACAAACAGAGTGTTTCCAAACTGCTCTATGAACAGAAAGGTTAAACTATGTGAGCTGAATGCACACATCACATAGTAGTTTCTGAGAATGATTCTGTCTAGTTTCTATACGAAGATATTTCCTTTTCTAACATTGGCCTCAAATCGCTTGAAATCTCCAATTGCAATTTCCACAAAAAGAGAGTTTCAAATCTGCTCTGTCCAAAGAAAGGTTGAACTCTGTGAGCTGAATACACACAACACAAAGAAGTTACTCAAAATTCTTCTGTCTAGCATTATATAAAGAAATCCCGTTTCCAACGAAGTCCTCAAAGAGGTCCAAATATCCACTTGCAGACTTTACAAACAGAGTGTTTCCAAACTGCTCTATGAACAGAAAGGTTAAACTCTGTGAGCTGAATGCACACATCACATAGTAGTTTCTGAGAATGATTCTGTCTAGTTTCTATATGAAGATATTTCCTTTTCTAACATTGGCCTCAAATCGCTTGAAATCTCAAATTCCAAATTCCAGAAAAAGACAGTTTCAAACCTGCAGTGTGTAAGGAAAGGTTCAAATCTGTGAGTTGAATACACACAACACAAAGAAGTTACTGAGAATTCTTCTGTCTAGCATTATATGAAGAAATCCCTTTTCCAACGAAGGCCTCAAAGTGGTGCAAATATCCACTTGTAGACTTTAGAAACAGAGTGTTTCCAAACTGCTCTATGAACAGAAAAGTTAAACTCTGTGAGTTGAACGCACACATCACAAAGTACTTTCTGAGAATGATTCTGTCTAGTTTTTATACCAAGATATTTCGTTTTCTAACATTGGCCTAAAATCGCTTGAAATCTCCAATTTCAATTTCCACAAAAAGAGAGTTTCAAATCTGCTCTGTCCAAAGAAAAGTTCAACTCTGTGAGCTGAATACACACAACACAAAGAAGTTACTGAAAATTCTTCTGTCTAGCATTATATGAAGAAATCCCGTTTCCAACGAAGGCCTCAAAGAGTTCCAAATATCCACTTGCAGACTTTACAAACAGAGTGTTTCCAAACTGCTGTATGAACAGAAAGGTTAAACTCTGTGAGCTGAATGCACACATCACATAGTAGTTTCTGAGAATGATTCTGTCTAGTTTCTATACGAAGATATTTCCTTTTCTAACATTGGCCTCAAATCGCTTGAAATCTCCAATTGCAATTTCCACAAAAAGAGAGTTTCAAATCTGCTCTGTCCAAAGAAAGGTTCAACTCTGTGAGCTGAATACACACAACACAAAGAAGTTACTCAAAATTCTTCTGTCTAGCATTATATAAAGAAATCCCATTTCCAACGAAGTCCTCAAAGAGGTCCAAATATCCACTTGCAGACTTTACAAACAGAGTGTTTCCAAACTGCTCTATGAACAGAAAGGTTAAACTCTGTGAGCTGAATGCACACATCACATAGTAGTTTCTGAGAATGATTCTGTCTAGTTTCTATACGAAGATATTTCCTTTTCTAACATTGTCCTCAAATCCCTTGAAATCTCAAATTCCAAACTCCAGAAAAAGACAGTTTCAAACCTGCAGTGTGTAAGGAAAGGTTCAAATCTGTGAGTTGAATACACACAACACAAAGAAGTTACTGAGAATTCTTCTGTCTAGCATTATATGAAGAAATCCCGTTTCCAACGAAGGCCTCAAAGTGGAGCAAATATCCACTTGTAGACTTTAGAAACAGAGTGTTTCCAAACTGCTCTATGAACAGAAAAGTTAAACTCTGTGAGCTGAACTCACACATCACAAAGTTGTTTCTGAGAATGATTCTGTCTAGTTTTTATACCAAGATATTTCGTTTTCTAACATTGGCCTAAAATCGCTTGAAATCTCCAATTGCAATTTCAACAAAAAGAGAGTTTCAAATCTGCTCTGTCCAAAGAAAGGTTCAACTCTGTGAGCTGAATACACACAACACAAAGAAGTTACTGAAAATTCTTCTGTCTAGCATTATATGAAGAAATCCCGTTTCCAACGAAGTCCTCAAAGAGGTCCAAATATCCACTTGCAGACTTTACAAACAGAGTGTTTCCAAACTGCTCTATGAACAGAAAGGTTAAACTCTGTGAGCTGAATGCACACATCACATAGTGGTTTCTGAGAATGATTCTGTCTAGTTTTTATACCAAGATATTTCCTTTTCTAACATTGTCCTGAAATCGCTTGAAATCTCCAATTTCAAATTCCAGAAAAAGAGAGTTTCAAATCTGCTCTGTGCAAAGAAAGGTTCAACTCTGTGAGCTGAATACACACAACACAAAGAAGTTACTGAAAATTCTTCTGTCTAGCATTATATGAAGAAATCCTGTTTCCAACGAAGGCCTCAAAGAGTTCCAAATATCCATTTGCAGACTATACAAACAGAGTGTTTCCAAACTGCTGTATGAACAGAAAGTTTAAACTCTGTGAGCTGAATGCACACATCACATAGTAATTTCTGAGAATGATTCTGTCTAGTTTTTATACGAAGATAATTCCTTTTCTAACATTGGCCTAAAATCGCTTGAAATCTCCAATTGCAATTTCCCCAAAAAGAGAGTTTCAAATCTGCTCTGTCCAAAGAAAGGTTCAACTCTGTGAGCTGAATACACACAACACAAAGAAGTTACTGAAAATTCTTCTGTCTAGCATTATATGAAGAAATCCCGTTTCCAACGAAGTCCTCAAAGAGGTCCAAATATCCCCTTGCAGACTTTACAAACAGAGTGTTTCCAAACTGCTGTATGAACAGAAAGGTTAAACTCTGTGAGCTGAATGCACACATCACATAGTAGTTTCTGAGAATCATTCTGTCTAGTTTTCATAGCAAGATATTTCCTTTTCTAACATTGGCCTCAAATCGCTTGAAATCTCCAATTGCAATTTCCACAAAAAGAGAGTTTCAAATCTGCTCTGTCCAAAGAAAGGTTCAACTCTGTGAGCTGAATACACACAACACAAAGAAGTTACTCAAAATTCTTCTGTCTAGCATTATATAAAGAAATCCCGTTTCCAACGAAGTCCTCAAAGAGGTCCAAATATCCACTTGCAGACTTTACAAACAGAGTGTTTCCAAACTGCTCTATGAACAGAAAGGTTAAACTCTGTGAGCTGAATGCACACATCACATAGTAGTTTCTGAGAATGATTCTGTCCAGTTTCTATACGAAGATATTTCCTTTTCTAACATTGGCCTCAAATCGCTTGAAATCTCAAATTCCAAATTCCAGAAAAAGACAGTTTCAAACCTGCAGTGTGTAAGGAAAGGTTCAAATCTGTGAGTTGAATACACACAACACAAAGAAGTTACTGAGAATTCTTCTGTCTAGCATTATATGAAGAAATCCCGTTTCCAACGAAGGCCTCAAAGTGGTGCAAATATCCACTTGTAGACTTTAGAAACAGAGTGTTTCCAAACTGCTCTATGAACAGAAAAGTTAAACTCTGTGAGCTGAATGCACACATCACAAAGTTGTTTCTGAGAATGATTCTGTCTAGTTTTTATACCAAGATATTTCGTTTTCTAACATTGGCCTAAAATCGCTTGAAATCTCCAATTGCAATTTCCACAAAAAGAGAGTTTCAAATCTGCTCTGTCCAAAGAAAAGTTCAACTCTGTGAGCTGAATACACACAACACAAAGAAGTTACTGAAAATTCTTCTGTCTAGCAGTATATGAAGAAATCCCGTTTCCAACGAAGGCCTCAAAGAGTTCCAAATATCCACTTGCAGACTTTACAAACAGAGTGTTTCCAAACTGCTGTATGAACAGAAAGGTCAAACTCTGTGAGCTGAATGCACACATCACATAGTAGTTTCTGAGAATGATTCTGTCTAGTTTTTATACCAAGATATTTCCTTTTCTGACATTGGCCTCCAATCGCTTGAAATCTCCAATTGCAATTTCCACAAAAAGAGAGTTTCAAATCTGCTCTGTCCAAAGAAAGGTTCAACTCTGTGAGCTGAATACACACAACACAAAGAAGTTACTCAAAATTCTTCTGTCTAGCATTATATAAAGAAATCCCTTTTCCAACGAAATCCTCAAAGAGGTCCAAATATCCCCTTGCAGACTTTACAAACAGAGTGTTTCCAAACTGCTCTATGAACAGAAAGGTTAAACTCTGTGAGCTGAATGCACACATCACAAAGTAGTTTCTGAGAATGATTCTGTCTAGTTTCTATACGAAGATATTTCCTTTTCTAAAATTGTCCTCAAATCGCTTGAAATCTCAAATTCCAAATTCCAGAAAAAGACAGTTTCAAACCTGCAGTGTGTAAGGAAAGGTTCAAATCTGTGAGTTGAATACACACAACACAAAGAAGTTACTGAGAATTCTTCTGTGTACCATTATATGAAGAAATACCGTCTCCAACGAAGGCCTCAAAGTCGAGCAAATATCCACTTGTAGACTTTAGAAACAGAGTGTTTCCAAACTGCTCTATGAACAGAAAAGTTAAACTCTGTGAGCTGAACGCACACATCACAAAGTTGTTTCTGAGAATGATTCTGTCTAGTTTTTATACCAAGATATTTCGTTTTCTAACATTGGCCTAAAATCGCTTGAAATCTCCAATTGCAATTTCCACAAAAAGAGAGTTTCAAATCTGCTCTGTCCAAAGAAAGGTTCAACTCTGTGAGCTGAATACACACAACACAAAGAAGTTACTGAAAATTCTTCTGTCTAGCATTATATGAAGAAATACCGTTTCCAACGAAGTCCTCAAAGAGTTCCAAATATCCACTTGCAGACTTTACAAACAGAGTGTTTCCGAACTGCTGTATGAACAGAAAGGTTAAACTCTGTGAGCTGAATGCACACATCACATAGTAGTTTCTGAGAATGATTCTGCCTAGTTTTTATACGAAGATACTTCCTTTTCTAACATTGGCCTAAAATCGCTTGAAATCTCCAATTGCAATTTCCACAAAAAGAGAGTTTCAAATCTGCTCTGTCCAAAGAAAGGTTCAACTCTGTGAGCTGAATACACACAACACAAAGAAGTTACTGAAAATTCTTCTGTCTAGCATTATATGAAGAAATCCCGTTTCCAACGAAGGCCTCAAAGAGGTCCAAATATCCACTTGCAGACTTTACAAACAGAGTGTTTCCAAACTGCTCTATGAACAGAAAGGTTAAACTCTGTGAGCTGCATGCACACATCACATAGTAGTTTCTGAGAATGATTCTGTCTAGTTTTTATACCAAGATATTTCCTTTCCTAACATTGTCCTGAAATCGCTTGAAATCTCCAATTTCAAATTCCAGAAAAAGAGAGTTTCAAATCTGCTCTGTGCAAAGAAAGGTTCAACTCTGTGAGCTGAATACACACAACACAAAGAAGTTACTGAAAATTCTTCTGTCTAGCATTATATGAAGAAATCCCGTTTCCAACGAAGGCCTCAAAGAGTTCCAAATATCCACTTGCAGACTTTACAAACAGTGTTTCCAAACTGCTGTACGAACAGAAAGGTTAAACTCTGTGAGCTGAATGCACACATCACATAGTAGTTTCTGAGAATCATTCTGTCTACTTTCTATACGAAGATATTTCCTTTTCTAACATTGGCCTCAAATCGCTTGAAATCTCCAATTGCAATTTCCCCAAAAAGAGAGTTTCAAATCTGTTCTGTCAAAAGAAAGGTTCAACTCTGTGAGCTGAATACACACAACACAAAGAAGTTACTCAAAATTCTTCTGTCTAGCATTATATAAAGAAATCCCGTTTCCAACGAAGTCCTCAAAGAGGTCCAAATATCCACTTGCAGACTTTACAAACAGAGTGTTTCCAAACTGCTCTGTGAACAGAAAGGTTAAACTCTGTGAGCTGAATGCACACATCACATAGTAGTTTCTGAGAATGATTCTGTCTAGTTTCTATACGAAGATATTTCCTTTTCTAACATTGGCCTCAAATCGCTTGAAATCTCAAATTCCACATTCCAGAAAAAGACAGTTTCAAACCTGCAGTGTGTAAGGAAAGGTTCAAATCTGTGAGTTGAATACACACAACACAAAGAAGTTACTGAGAATTCTTCTGTCTAGCATTATATGAAGAAATCCCTTTTCCAACGAAGGCCTCAAAGTGGTGCAAATATCCACTTGTAGACTTTAGAAACAGAGTGTTTCCAAACTGCTCTATGAACAGAAAAGTTAAACTCTGTGAGTTGAACGCACACATCACAAAGTACTTTCTGAGAATGATTCTGTCTAGTTTTTATACCAAGATATTTCGTTTTCTAACATTAGCCTAAAATCGCTTGAAATCTCCAATTTCAATTTCCACAAAAAGAGAGTTTCAAATCTGCTCTGTCCAAAGAAAAGTTCAACTCTGTGAGCTGAATACACACAACACAAAGAAGTTACTGAAAATTCTTCTGTCTAGCATTATATGAAGAAATCCCGTTTCCAACGAAGGCCTCAAAGAGTTCCAAATATCCACTTGCAGACTTTACAAACAGAGTGTTTCCAAACTGCTGTATGAACAGAAAGGTTAAACTCTGTGAGCTGAATGCACACATCACATAGTAGTTTCTGAGAATGATTCTGTCTAGTTTTTATACCAAGATATTTCCTTTTCTCACATTGGCCTCAAATCGCTTGAAATCTCCATTTGCAATTTCCACAAAAAGAGAGTTTCAAATCTGCTATGTCCAAAGAAAGGTTCAACTCTGTGAGCTGAATACACACAACACAAAGAAGTTACTCAAAATTCTTCTGTCTGGCATTATATAAAGAAATCCCGTTTCCAACGAAATCCTCAAAGAGGTCCAAATATCCCCTTGCAGACTTTACAAACAGAGTGTTTCCAAACTGCTCTATGAACAGAAAGGTTAAACTCTGTGAGCTGAATGCACACATCACATAGTAGTTTCTGAGAATGATTCTGTCTAGTTTTTATACCAAGATATTTCCTTTCCTAACATTGTCCTGAAATCGCTTGAAATCTCCAATTTCAAATTCCAGAAAAAGAGAGTTTCAAATCTGCTCTGTGCAAAGAAAGGTTCAACTCTGTGAGCTGAATACACACAACACAAAGAAGTTACTGAAAATTCTTCTGTCTAGCATTATATGAAGAAATCCCGTTTCCAACGAAGGCCTCAAAGAGTTCCAAATATCCACTTGCAGACTTTACAAACAGTGTTTCCAAACTGCTGTACGAACAGAAAGGTTAAACTCTGTGAGCTGAATGCACACATCACATAGCAGTTTCTGAGAATCATTCTGTCTAGTTTCTATACGAAGATATTTCCTTTTCTAACATTGGCCTCAAATCGCTTGAAATCTCCAATTGCAATTTCCCCAAAAAGAGAGTTTCAAATCTGCTCTGTCCAAAGAAAGGTTCAACTCTGTGAGCTGAATACACACAACACAAAGAAGTTACTCAAAATTCTTCTGTCTAGCATTATATAAAGAAATCCCGTTTCCAACGAAGTCCTCAAAGAGGTCCAAATATCCACTTGCAGACTTTACAAACAGAGTGTTTCCAAACTGCTCTGTGAACAGAAAGGTTAAACTCTGTGAGCTGAATGCACACATCACATAGTAGTTTCTGAGAATGATTCTGTCTAGTTTCTATACGAAGATATTTCCTTTTCTAACATTGGCCTCAAATCGCTTGAAATCTCAAATTCCAAATTCCAGAAAAAGACAGTTTCAAACCTGCAGTGTGTAAGGAAAGGTTCAAATCTGTGAGTTGAATACACACAACACAAAGAAGTTACTGAGAATTCTTCTGTGTACCATTATATGAAGAAATACCGTCTCCAATGAAGGCCTCAAAGTCGAGCAAATATCCACTTGTAGACTTTAGAAACAGAGTGTTTCCAAACTGCTCTATGAACAGAAAAGTTAAACTCTGTGAGCTGAACGCACACATCACAAAGTTGTTTCTGAGAATGATTCTGTCTAGTTTTTATACCAAGATATTTCGTTTTCTAACATTGGCCTAAAATCGCTTGAAATCTCCAATTGCAATTTCCACAAAAAGAGAGTTTCAAATCTGCTCTGTCCAAAGAAAGGTTCAACTCTGTGAGCTGAATACACACAACACAAAGAAGTTACTGAAAATTCTTCTGTCTAGCATTATATGAAGAAATACCGTTTCCAACGAAGTCCTCAAAGAGTTCCAAATATCCACTTGCAGACTTTACAAACAGAGTGTTTCCGAACTGCTGTATGAACAGAAAGGTTAAACTCTGTGAGCTGAATGCACACATCACATAGTAGTTTCTGAGAATGATTCTGCCTAGTTTTTATACGAAGATACTTCCTTTTCTAACATTGGCCTAAAATCGCTTGAAATCTCCAATTGCAATTTCCACAAAAAGAGAGTTTCAAATCTGCTCTGTCCAAAGAAAGGTTCAACTCTGTGAGCTGAATACACACAACACAAAGAAGTTACTGAAAATTCTTCTGTCTAGCATTATATGAAGAAATCCCGTTTCCAACGAAGGCCTCAAAGAGGTCCAAATATCCACTTGCAGACTTTACAAACAGAGTGTTTCCAAACTGCTCTATGAACAGAAAGGTTAAACTCTGTGAGCTGAATGCACACATCACATAGTAGTTTCTGAGAATGATTCTGTCTAGTTTTTATACCAAGATATTTCCTTTCCTAACATTGTCCTGAAATCGCTTGAAATCTCCAATTTCAAATTCCAGAAAAAGAGAGTTTCAAATCTGCTCTGTGCAAAGAAAGGTTCAACTCTGTGAGCTGAATACACACAACACAAAGAAGTTACTGAAAATTCTTCTGTCTAGCATTATATGAAGAAATCCCGTTTCCAACGAAGGCCTCAAAGAGTTCCAAATATCCACTTGCAGACTTTACAAACAGTGTTTCCAAACTGCTGTACGAACAGAAAGGTTAAACTCTGTGAGCTGAATGCACACATCACATAGTAGTTTCTGAGAATCATTCTGTCTACTTTCTATACGAAGATATTTCCTTTTCTAACATTGGCCTCAAATCGCTTGAAATCTCCAATTGCAATTTCCCCAAAAAGAGAGTTTCAAATCTGTTCTGTCAAAAGAAAGGTTCAACTCTGTGAGCTGAATACACACAACACAAAGAAGTTACTCAAAATTCTTCTGTCTAGCATTATATAAAGAAATCCCGTTTCCAACGAAGTCCTCAAAGAGGTCCAAATATCCACTTGCAGACTTTACAAACAGAGTGTTTCCAAACTGCTCTGTGAACAGAAAGGTTAAACTCTGTGAGCTGAATGCACACATCACATAGTAGTTTCTGAGAATGATTCTGTCTAGTTTCTATACGAAGATATTTCCTTTTCTAACATTGGCCTCAAATCGCTTGAAATCTCAAATTCCACATTCCAGAAAAAGACAGTTTCAAACCTGCAGTGTGTAAGGAAAGGTTCAAATCTGTGAGTTGAATACACACAACACAAAGAAGTTACTGAGAATTCTTCTGTCTAGCATTATATGAAGAAATCCCTTTTCCAACGAAGGCCTCAAAGTGGTGCAAATATCCACTTGTAGACTTTAGAAACAGAGTGTTTCCAAACTGCTCTATGAACAGAAAAGTTAAACTCTGTGAGTTGAACGCACACATCACAAAGTACTTTCTGAGAATGATTCTGTCTAGTTTTTATACCAAGATATTTCGTTTTCTAACATTAGCCTAAAATCGCTTGAAATCTCCAATTTCAATTTCCACAAAAAGAGAGTTTCAAATCTGCTCTGTCCAAAGAAAAGTTCAACTCTGTGAGCTGAATACACACAACACAAAGAAGTTACTGAAAATTCTTCTGTCTAGCATTATATGAAGAAATCCCGTTTCCAACGAAGGCCTCAAAGAGTTCCAAATATCCACTTGCAGACTTTACAAACAGAGTGTTTCCAAACTGCTGTATGAACAGAAAGGTTAAACTCTGTGAGCTGAATGCACACATCACATAGTAGTTTCTGAGAATGATTCTGTCTAGTTTTTATACCAAGATATTTCCTTTTCTCACATTGGCCTCAAATCGCTTGAAATCTCCATTTGCAATTTCCACAAAAAGAGAGTTTCAAATCTGCTATGTCCAAAGAAAGGTTCAACTCTGTGAGCTGAATACACACAACACAAAGAAGTTACTCAAAATTCTTCTGTCTGGCATTATATAAAGAAATCCCGTTTCCAACGAAATCCTCAAAGAGGTCCAAATATCCCCTTGCAGACTTTACAAACAGAGTGTTTCCAAACTGCTCTATGAACAGAAAGGTTAAACTCTGTGAGCTGAATGCACACATCACATAGTAGTTTCTGAGAATGATTCTGTCTAGTTTTTATACCAAGATATTTCCTTTCCTAACATTGTCCTGAAATCGCTTGAAATCTCCAATTTCAAATTCCAGAAAAAGAGAGTTTCAAATCTGCTCTGTGCAAAGAAAGGTTCAACTCTGTGAGCTGAATACACACAACACAAAGAAGTTACTGAAAATTCTTCTGTCTAGCATTATATGAAGAAATCCCGTTTCCAACGAAGGCCTCAAAGAGTTCCAAATATCCACTTGCAGACTTTACAAACAGTGTTTCCAAACTGCTGTACGAACAGAAAGGTTAAACTCTGTGAGCTGAATGCACACATCACATAGCAGTTTCTGAGAATCATTCTGTCTAGTTTCTATACGAAGATATTTCCTTTTCTAACATTGGCCTCAAATCGCTTGAAATCTCCAATTGCAATTTCCCCAAAAAGAGAGTTTCAAATCTGCTCTGTCCAAAGAAAGGTTCAACTCTGTGAGCTGAATACACACAACACAAAGAAGTTACTCAAAATTCTTCTGTCTAGCATTATATAAAGAAATCCCGTTTCCAACGAAGTCCTCAAAGAGGTCCAAATATCCACTTGCAGACTTTACAAACAGAGTGTTTCCAAACTGCTCTGTGAACAGAAAGGTTAAACTCTGTGAGCTGAATGCACACATCACATAGTAGTTTCTGAGAATGATTCTGTCTAGTTTCTATACGAAGATATTTCCTTTTCTAACATTGGCCTCAAATCGCTTGAAATCTCAAATTCCAAATTCCAGAAAAAGACAGTTTCAAACCTGCAGTGTGTAAGGAAAGGTTCAAATCTGTGAGTTGAATACACACAACACAAAGAAGTTACTGAGAATTCTTCTGTCTAGCATTATATGAAGAAATCCCTTTTCCAACGAAGGCCTCAAAGTGGTGCAAATATCCACTTGTAGACTTTAGAAACAGAGTGTTTCCAAACTGCTCTATGAACAGAAAAGTTAAACTCTGTGAGTTGAACGCACACATCACAAAGTACTTTCTGAGAATGATTCTGTCTAGTTTTTATACCAAGATATTTCGTTTTCTAACATTAGCCTAAAATCGCTTGAAATCTCCAATTTCAATTTCCACAAAAAGAGAGTTTCAAATCTGCTGTGTCCAAAGAAAAGTTCAACTCTGTGAGCTGAATACACACAACACAAAGAAGTTACTGAAAATTCTTCTGTCTAGCATTATATGAAGAAATCCCGTTTCCAACGAAGGCCTCAAAGAGTTCCAAATATCCACTTGCAGACTTTACAAACAGAGTGTTTCCAAACTGCTGTATGAACAGAAAGGTTAAACTCTGTGAGCTGAATGCACACATCACATAGTAGTTTCTGAGAATGATTCTGTCTAGTTTTTATACCAAGATATTTCCTTTTCTCACATTGGCCTCAAATCGCTTGAAATCTCCATTTGCAATTTCCACAAAAAGAGAGTTTCAAATCTGCTATGTCCAAAGAAAGGTTCAACTCTGTGAGCTGAATACACACAACACAAAGAAGTTACTCAAAATTCTTCTGTCTGGCATTATATAAAGAAATCCCGTTTCCAACGAAATCCTCAAAGAGGTCCAAATATCCCCTTGCAGACTTTACAAACAGAGTGTTTCCAAACTGCTCTATGAACAGAAAAGTTAAACTCTGTGAGCTCAATGCACACATCACATAGTAGTTTCTGAGAATGATTCTGTCTAGTTTCTATACGAAGATATTTCCTTTTCTAACATTGTCCTCAAATCCCTTGAAATCTCAAATTCCAAACTCCAGAAAAAGACAGTTTCAAACCTGCAGTGTGGAAGGAAAGGTTCAAATCTGTGAGTTGAATACACACAACACAAAGAAGTTACTGAGAATTCTTCTGTCTAGCATTATATGAAGAAATCCCGTTTCCAACGAAGGCCTCAAAGTGGAGCAAATATCCACTTGTAGACTTTAGAAACAGAGTGTTTCCAAACTGCTCTATGAACAGAAAAGTTAAACTCTGTGAGCTGAACTCACACATCACAAAGTTGTTTCTGAGAATGATTCTGTCTAGTTTTTATACCAAGATATTTCGTTTTCTAACATTGGCCTAAAATCGCTTGAAATCTCCAATTGCAATTTCCACAAAAAGAGAGTTTCAAATCTGCTCTGTCCAAAGAAAGGTTCAACTCTGTGAGCTGAATACACACAACACAAAGAAGTTACTGAAAATTCTTCTGTCTAGCATTATATGAAGAAATCCCGTTTCCAACGAAGTCCTCAAAGAGGTCCAAATATCCACTTGCAGACTTTACAAACAGAGTGTTTCCAAACTGCTCTATGAACAGAAAGGTTAAACTCTGTGAGCTGAATGCACACATCACATAGTGGTTTCTGAGAATGATTCTGTCTAGTTTTTATACCAAGATATTTCCTTTTCTAACATTGTCCAGAAATCGCTTGAAATCTCCAATTTCAAATTCCAGAAAAAGAGAGTTTCAAATCTGCTCTGTGCAAAGAAAGGTTCCACTCTGTGAGCTGAATACACACAACACAAAGAAGTTACTGAAAATTCTTCTGTCTAGCATTATATGAAGAAATCCCGTTTCCAACGAAGGCCTCAAAGAGTTCCAAATATCCACTTGCAGACTTTACAAACAGTGTTTCCAAACTGCTGTATGAACAGAAAGGTTAAACTCTGTGAGCTGAATGCACACATCACATACTAGTTTCTGAGAATCATTCTGTCTAGTTTTTATAGCAAGATATTTCCTTTTCTAACATTGGCCTCAAATCGCTTGAAATCACCAATTGCAATTTCCACAAAAAGAGAGTTTCAAATCTGCTCTGTCCAAAGAAAACTTCAACTCTGTGAGCTGAATACACACAACACAAAGAAGTTACTGAAAATTCTTCTGTCTAGCATTATATAAAGAAATCCCTTTTCCAACGAAGTCCTCAAAGAGGTCCAAATATCCACTTGCAGACTTTACAAACAGAGTGTTTCCAAACTGCTCTATGAACAGAAAGGTTAAACTCTGTGAGCTGAATGCACACATCACATAGTAGTTTCTGAGAATGATTCTGTCTAGTTTCTATACGAAGATAATTCCTTTTCTAACATTGGCCTCAAATCGCTTGAAATCTCCAATTGCAATTTCCCCAAAAAGAGAGTTTCAAATCTGCTCTGTCAAAAGAAAGGTTCAACTCTGTGAGCTGAATACACACAACACAAAGAAGTTACTGAGAATTCTTCTGTCTAGCATTATATGAAGAAATCCCTTTTCCAACGAAGGCCTCAAAGTGGTGCAAATATCCACTTGTAGACTTTAGAAACAGAGTGTTTCCAAACTGCTCTATGAACAGAAAAGTTAAACTCTGTGAGCTGAACGCACACATCACAAAGTAGTTTCTGAGAATGATTCTGTCTAGTTTTTATACCAACATATTTCGTTTTCTAACATTGGCCTAAAATCGCTTGAAATCTCCAATTTCAATTTCCACAGAAAGAGAGTTTCAAATCTGCTCTGTCCAAAGAAAAGTTCAACTCTGTGAGCTGAATACACACAACACAAAGAAGTTACTGAAAATTCTTCTGTCTAGCATTATATGAAGAAATCCCGTTTCCAACGAAGGCCTCAAAGAGTTCCAAATATCCACTTGCAGACTTTACAAACAGAGTGTTTCCAAACTGCTGTATGAACAGAAAGGTTAAACTCTGTGAGCTGAATGCACACATCACATAGTAGTTTCTGAGAATGATTCTGTCTAGTTTTTATACCAAGATATTTCCTTTTCTCACATTGGCCTCAAATCGCTTGAAATCTCCAATTGCAATTTCCACAAAAAGAGAGTTTCAAATCTGCTATGTCCAAAGAAAGGTTCAACTCTGTGAGCTGAATACACACAACACAAAGAAGTTACTCAAAATTCTTCTGTCTGGCATTATATAAAGAAATCACGTTTCCAACGAAATCCTCAAAGAGGTCCAAATATCCCCTTGCAGACTTTACAAACAGAGTGTTTCCAAACTGCTCTATGAACAGAAAGGTTAAACTCTGTCAGCTCAATGCACACATCACATAGTAGTTTCTGAGAATGATTCTGTCTAGTTTCTATACGAAGATATTTCCTTTTCTAAAATTGTCCTCAAATCGCTTGAAATCTCAAATTCCAAACTCCAGAAAAAGACAGTTTCAAACCTGCAGTGTGTAAGGAAAGGTTCAAATCTGTGAGTTGAATACACACAACACAAAGAAGTTACTGAGAATTCTTCTGTGTACCATTATATGAAGAAATACCGTCTCCAACGAAGGCCTCAAAGAGTTCCAAATATCCACTTGCAGACTTTACAAACAGTGTTTCCAAACTGCTGTACGAACAGAAAGGTTAAACTCTGTGAGCTGAATGCACACATCACATAGTAGTTTCTGAGAATCATTCTGTCTAGTTTTTATAGCAAGATATTTCCTTTTCTAACATTGGCCTCAAATCGCTTGAAATCACCAATTGCAATTTCCACAAAAAGAGAGTTTCAAATCTGCTCTGTCCAAAGAAAGGTTCAACTCTGTGAGCTGAATACACACAACACAAAGAAGTTACTCAAAATTCTTCTGTCTAGCATTATATAAAGAAATCCCGTTTCCAACGAAGTCCTCAAAGAGGTCCAAATATCCACTTGCAGACTTTACAAACAGAGTGTTTCCAAACTGCTCTATGAACAGAAAGGTTAAACTCTGTGAGCTGAATGCACACATCACAAAGTAGTTTCTGAGAATGATTCTGTCTAGTTTCTATACGAAGATATTTCCTTTTCTAACATTGGCCTCAAATCGCTTGAAATCTCAAATGCCAAATTCCAGAAAAAGACAGTTTCAAACCTGCAGTGTGTAAGGAAAGGTTCAAATCTGTGAGTTGAATACACACAACACAAAGAAGTTACTGAGAATTCTTCTGTCTAGCATTATATGAAGAAATCCAGTTTCCAACGAAGGCCTCAAAGTGGTGCAAATATCCACTTGTAGACTTTAGAAACAGAGTGTTTCCAAACTGCTCTATGAACAGAAAAGTTAAACTCTGTGAGTTGAACGCACACATCACAAAGTTGTTTCTGAGAATGATTCTGTCTAGTTTTTATACCAAGATATTTCGTTTTCTAACATTGGCCTAAAATCGCTTGAAATCTAAAATTGCAATTTCCACAAAAAGAGAGTTTCAAATCTGCTGTGTCCAAAGAAAGATTCAACTCTGTGAGCTGAATACACACAACACAAAGAAGTTACTGAAAATTCTTCTGTCTAGCATTATATGAAGATATCCCGTTTCCAAAGAAGTCCTCAAAGAGATCCAACTATCCACTTGCAGACTTTACAAACAGAGTGTTTCCAAACTGCTGTATGAACAGAAAGGTTAAACTCTGTGAGCTGAATGCACACATCACATAGTAGTTTCTGAGAATGATTCTGTCTAGTTTTTATACGAAGATATTTCTTTTTCTAACATTGGCCTAAAATCGCTTGAAATCTCCAATTGCAATTTCCCCAAAAAGAGAGTTTCAAATCTGCTCTGTCCAAAGAAAGGTTCAACTCTGTGAGCTGAATACACACAACACAAAGAAGTTACTCAAAATTCTTCTGTCTAGCATTATATGAAGAAATCCCGTTTCCAACGAAGTCCTCAAACAGGTCCAAATATCCCCTTGCAGACTTTACAAACAGAGTGTTTCCAAACTGCTGTATGAACAGAAAGGTTAAACTCTGTGAGCTGAATGCACACATCACATAGTAGTTTCTGAGAATCATTCTGTCTAGTTTTTATACCAAGATATTTCCTTTTCCAACATTGGCCTCAAATCGCTTGAAATCTCCAATTGCAATTTCCACAAAAACAGAGTTTCAAATCTGCTCTGTCCAAAGAAAAGTTCAACTCTGTGAGCTGAATACACACAACACAAAGAAGTTACTCAAAATTCTTCTGTCTAGCATTATATAAAGAAATCCCGTTTCCAACGAAGGCCTCAAAGAGTTCCAAATATCCACTTGCAGACTTTACAAACAGAGTGTTTCCAAACTGCTCTATGAACAGAAAGGTTAAACTCTGTGAGCTGAATGCACACATCACAAAGTAGTTTCTGAGAATCATTCTGTCTAGTTTCTATACGAAGATATTTCCTTTTCTAACATTGGCCTGAAATCGCTTGAAATCTCAAATTCCAAATTCCAGAAAAAGACAGTTTCAAACCTGCACTGTGTAAGGAAAGGTTCAAATCTGTGAGTTGAATACACACAACACAAAGAAGTTACTGAGAATTCTTCTGTCCATCATTATATGAAGAAATCCCGTTTACAACGAAGGCCTCAAAGTGGTGCAAATATCCACTTGTAGACTTTAGAAACGGAGTGTTTCCAAACTGCTCTATGAACAGAAAAGTTAAACTCTGTGAGCTGAACGCACACATCACAAAGTTGTTTCTGAGAATGATTCTGTCTAGTTTTTATACCAAGATATTTCGTTTTCTAACATTGGCCTAAAATCGCTTGAAATCTCCAATTGCAATTTCCACAAAAAGAGAGTTTCAAATCTGCTCTGTCCAAAGAAAAGTTCAACTCTGTGAGCTGAATACACACAACACAAAGAAGTTACTGAAAATTCTTCTGTCTAGCATTATATGAAGAAATCCCGTTTCCAACGAAGGCCTCAAAGAGTCCCAAATATCCACTTGCAGACTTTACAAACAGAGTGTTTCCAAACTGCTGTATGAACAGAAAGTTTGAACCCTGTGAGCTGAATGCACACATCACATAGTAGTTTCTGAGAATGATTCTGTCTAGTTTTTATACCAAGTTATTTCCTTTTCTCACATTGGCCTCAAATCGCTTGAAATCTCCAATTGCAATTTCCACAAAAAGAGAGTTTCAAATCTGCTCTGTCCAAAGAAAGGTTCAACTCTGTGAGCTGAATACACACAACACAAAGAAGTTACTGAAAATTCTTCTGTCTAGCATTATATAAAGAAATCCCGTATCCAACGAAATCCTCAAAGAGGTCCAAATATCCACTTGCAGACTTTACAAACAGAGTGTTTCCAAACTGCTCTATGAACAGAAAGGTTAAACTCTGTGAGCTGAATGCACACATCACATAGTAGTTTCTGAGAATGATTCTGTCTAGTTTCTATACGAAGATATTTCCTTTTCTAACATTGGCCTCAAATCGCTTGTAATCTCCAATTGCAATTTCCCCAAAAAGAGAGTTTCAAATCTGCTCTGTCCAAAGAAAGGTTCAACTCTGTGAGCTGAATACACACAACACAAAGAAGTTACTCAAAATTCTTCTGTCTAGCATTATATAAAGAAATCCCGTTTCCAACGAAGTCCTCAAAGAGGTCCAAATATCCACTTGCAGACTTTACAAACAGAGTGTTTCCAAACTGCTCTGTGAACAGAAAGGTTAAACTCTGTGTGCTGAATGCACACATCACATAGTAGTTTCTGAGAATGATTCTGTCTAGTTTCTATACGAAGATATTTCCTTTTCTAACATTGGCCTCAAATCGCTTGAAATCTCAAATTCCAAATTCCAGAAAAAGACAGTTTCAAACCTGCAGTGTGTAAGGAAAGGTTCAAATCTGTGAGTTGAATACACACAACACAAAGAAGTTACTGAGAATTCTTCTGTCTAGCATTATATGAAGAAATCCCTTTTCCAACGAAGGCCTCAAAGTGGTGCAAATATCCACTTGTAGACTTTAGAAACAGAGTGTTTCCAAACTGCTCTATGAACAGAAAAGTTAAACTCTGTGAGTTGAACGCACACATCACAAAGTACTTTCTGAGAATGATTCTGTCTAGTTTTTATACCAAGATATTTCGTTTTCTAACATTAGCCTAAAATCGCTTGAAATCTCCAATTTCAATTTCCACAAAAAGAGAGTTTCAAATCTGCTCTGTCCAAAGAAAAGTTCAACTCTGTGAGCTGAATACACACAACACAAAGAAGTTACTGAAAATTCTTCTGTCTAGCATTATATGAAGAAATCCCGTTTCCAACGAAGGCCTCAAAGAGTTCCAAATATCCACTTGCAGACTTTACAAACAGAGTGTTTCCAAACTGCTGTATGAACAGAAAGGTTAAACTCTGTGAGCTGAATGCACACATCACATAGTAGTTTCTGAGAATGATTCTGTCTAGTTTTTATACCAAGATATTTCCTTTTCTCACATTGGCCTCAAATCGCTTGAAATCTCCATTTGCAATTTCCACAAAAAGAGAGTTTCAAATCTGCTATGTCCAAAGAAAGGTTCAACTCTGTGAGCTGAATACACACAACACAAAGAAGTTACTCAAAATTCTTCTGTCTGGCATTATATAAAGAAATCCCGTTTCCAACGAAATCCTCAAAGAGGTCCAAATATCCCCTTGCAGACTTTACAAACAGAGTGTTTCCAAACTGCTCTATGAACAGAAAAGTTAAACTCTGTGAGCTCAATGCACACATCACATAGTAGTTTCTGAGAATGATTCTGTCTAGTTTCTATACGAAGATATTTCCTTTTCTAACATTGTCTTCAAATCCCTTGAAATCTCAAATTCCAAACTCCAGAAAAAGACAGTTTCAAACCTGCAGTGTGGAAGGAAAGGTTCAAATCTGTGAGTTGAATACACACAACACAAAGAAGTTACTGAGAATTCTTCTGTCTAGCATTATATGAAGAAATCCCGTTTCCAACGAAGGCCTCAAAGTGGAGCAAATATCCACTTGTAGACTTTAGAAACAGAGTGTTTCCAAACTGCTCTATGAACAGAAAAGTTAAACTCTGTGAGCTGAACTCACACATCACAAAGTTGTTTCTGAGAATGATTCTGTCTAGTTTTTATACCAAGATATTTCGTTTTCTAACATTGGCCTAAAATCGCTTGAAATCTCCAATTGCAATTTCCACAAAAAGAGAGTTTCAAATCTGCTCTGTCCAAAGAAAGGTTCAACTCTGTGAGCTGAATACACACAACACAAAGAAGTTACTGAAAATTCTTCTGTCTAGCATTATATGAAGAAATCCCGTTTCCAACGAAGTCCTCAAAGAGGTCCAAATATCCACTTGCAGACTTTACAAACAGAGTGTTTCCAAACTGCTCTATGAACAGAAAGGTTAAACTCTGTGAGCTGAATGCACACATCACATAGTGGTTTCTGAGAATGATTCTGTCTAGTTTTTATACCAAGATATTTCCTTTTCTAACATTGTCCAGAAATCGCTTGAAATCTCCAATTTCAAATTCCAGAAAAAGAGAGTTTCAAATCTGCTCTGTGCAAAGAAAGGTTCCACTCTGTGAGCTGAATACACACAACACAAAGAAGTTACTGAAAATTCTTCTGTCTAGCATTATATGAAGAAATCCCGTTTCCAACGAAGGCCTCAAAGAGTTCCAAATATCCACTTGCAGACTTTACAAACAGTGTTTCCAAACTGCTGTATGAACAGAAAGGTTAAACTCTGTGAGCTGAATGCACACATCACATAGTAGTTTCTGAGAATCATTCTGTCTAGTTTTTATAGCAAGATATTTCCTTTTCTAACATTGGCCTCAAATCGCTTGAAATCACCAATTGCAATTTCCACAAAAAGAGAGTTTCAAATCTGCTCTGTCCAAAGAAAACTTCAACTCTGTGAGCTGAATACACACAACACAAAGAAGTTACTGAAAATTCTTCTGTCTAGCATTATATGAAGAAATCCCGTTTCCAACGAAGGCCTCAAAGAGTTCCAAATATCCACTTGCAGACTTTACAAACAGAGTGTTTCCAAACTGCTGTATGAACAGAAAGGTTAAACCCTGTGAGCTGAATGCACACATCACATAGTAGTTTCTGAGAATGATTCTGTCTAGTTTTTATACGAAGATATTGCCTTTTCTCACATTGGCCTCAAATCGCTTGAAATCTCCAATTGCAATTTCCACAAAAAGAGAGTTTCAAATCTGCTCTGTCCAAAGAAAGGTTCAACTCTGTGAGCTGAATACACACAACACAAAGAAGTTACTGAAAATTCTTCTGTCTAGCATTATATAAAGAAATCCCTTTTCCAACGAAGTCCTCAAAGAGGTCCAAATATCCACTTGCAGACTTTACAAACAGAGTGTTTCCAAACTGCTCTATGAACAGAAAGGTTAAACTCTGTGAGCTGAATGCACACATCACATAGTAGTTTCTGAGAATGATTCTGTCTAGTTTCTATACGAAGATAATTCCTTTTCTAACATTGGCCTCAAATCGCTTGAAATCTCCAATTGCAATTTCCCCAAAAAGAGAGTTTCAAATCTGCTCTGTCAAAAGAAAGGTTCAACTCTGTGAGCTGAATACACACAACACAAAGAAGTTACTCAAAATTCTTCTGTCTAGCATTATATAAAGAAATCCCGTTTCCAACGAAGTCCTCAAAGAGGTCCAAATATCCACTTGCAGACTTTACAAACAGAGTGTTTCCAAACTGCTCTATGAACAGAAAGGTTAAACTCTGTGAGCTGAATGCACACATCACATAGTAGTTTCTGAGAATGATTCTGTCTAGTTTTTATACCAAGATATTTCCTTTTCTCACATTGGCCTCAAATCGCTTGAAATCTCCAATTGCAATTTCCACAAAAAGAGAGTTTCAAATCTGCTATGTCCAAAGAAAGGTTCAACTCTGTGAGCTGAATACACACAACACAAAGAAGTTACTCAAAATTCTTCTGTCTGGCATTATATAAAGAAATCACGTTTCCAACGAAATCCTCAAAGAGGTCCAAATATCCCCTTGCAGACTTTACAAACAGAGTGTTTCCAAACTGCTCTATGAACAGAAAGGTTAAACTCTGTCAGCTCAATGCACACATCACATAGTAGTTTCTGAGAATGATTCTGTCTAGTTTCTATACGAAGATATTTCCTTTTCTAAAATTGTCCTCAAATCGCTTGAAATCTCAAATTCCAAACTCCAGAAAAAGACAGTTTCAAACCTGCAGTGTGTAAGGAAAGGTTCAAATCTGTGAGTTGAATACACACAACACAAAGAAGTTACTGAGAATTCTTCTGTGTACCATCATATGAAGAAATACCGTCTCCAACGAAGGCCTCAAAGAGTTCCAAATATCCACTTGCAGACTTTACAAACAGTGTTTCCAAACTGCTGTACGAACAGAAAGGATAAACTCTGTGAGCTGAATGCACACATCACATAGTAGTTTCTGAGAATCATTCTGTCTAGTTTTTATAGCAAGATATTTCCTTTTCTAACATTGGCCTCAAATCGCTTGAAATCACCAATTGCAATTTCCACAAAAAGAGAGTTTCAAATCTGCTCTGTCCAAAGAAAGGTTCAACTCTGTGAGCTGAATACACACAACACAAAGAAGTTACTCAAAATTCTTCTGTCTAGCATTATATAAAGAAATCCCGTTTCCAACGAAGTCCTCAAAGAGGTCCAAATATCCACTTGCAGACTTTACAAACAGAGTGTTTCCAAACTGCTCTATGAACAGAAAGGTTAAACTCTGTGAGCTGAATGCACACATCACAAAGTAGTTTCTGAGAATGATTCTGTCTAGTTTCTATACGAAGATATTTCCTTTTCTAACATTGGCCTCAAATCGCTTGAAATCTCAAATGCCAAATTCCAGAAAAAGACAGTTTCAAACCTGCAGTGTGTAAGGAAAGGTTCAAATCTGTGAGTTGAATACACACAACACAAAGAAGTTACTGAGAATTCTTCTGTCTAGCATTATATGAAGAAATCCAGTTTCCAACGAAGGCCTCAAAGTGGTGCAAATATCCACTTGTAGACTTTAGAAACAGAGTGTTTCCAAACTGCTCTATGAACAGAAAAGTTAAACTCTGTGAGTTGAACGCACACATCACAAAGTTGTTTCTGAGAATGATTCTGTCTAGTTTTTATACCAAGATATTTCGTTTTCTAACATTGGCCTAAAATCGCTTGAAATCTAAAATTGCAATTTCCACAAAAAGAGAGTTTCAAATCTGCTCTGTCCAAAGAAAGATTCAACTCGGTGAGCTGAATACACACAACACAAAGAAGTTACTGAAAATTCTTCTGTCTAGCATTATATGAAGATATCCCGTTTCCAAAGAAGTCCTCAAAGAGATCCAACTATCCACTTGCAGACTTTACAGAGTGTTTCCAAACTGCTGTATGAACAGAAAGGTTAAACTCTGTGAGCTGAATGCACACATCACATAGTAGTTTCTGAGAATGATTCTGTCTAGTTTTTATACGAAGATATTTCTTTTTCTAACATTGGCCTAAAATCGCTTGAAATCTCCAATTGCAATTTCCCCAAAAAGAGAGTTTCAAATCTGCTCTGTCCAAAGAAAGGTTCAACTCTGTGAGCTGAATACACACAACACAAAGAAGTTACTGAAAATTCTTCTGTCTAGCATTATATGAAGAAATCCCGTTTCCAACGAAGTCCTCAAAGAGTTCCAAATATCCACTTGCAGACTTTACAAACAGAGTGTTTCCAAACTGCTCTATGAACAGAAAGGTTAAACTCTGTGAGCTGAATGCACACATCACATAGTGGTTTCTGAGAATGATTCTGTCTAGTTTTTATACCAAGATATTTCCTTTTCTAACATTGTCCTGAAATCGCTTGAAATCTCCAATTTCAAATTCCAGAAAAAGAGAGTTTCAAATCTGCTCTGTGCAAAGAAAGGTTCAACTCTGTGAGCTGAATACACACAACACAAAGAAGTTACTGAAAATTCTTCTGTCTTCCATTATATGAAGAAATCCCGTTTCCAACGAAGGCCTCAATGAGTTCCAAATATCCACTTGCAGACTTTACAAACAGTGTTTCCAAACTGCTGTATGAACAGAAAGGTTAAACTCTGTGAGCTGAATGCACACATCACATAGTAGTTTCTGAGAATCATTCTGTCTAGTTTTTATACCAAGATATTTCCTTTTCTAACATTGGCCTCAAATCGCTTGAAATCTCCAATTGCAATTTCCACAAAAACAGAGTTTCAAATCTGCTCTGTCCAAAGAAAGGTTCAACTCTGTGAGCTGAATACACACAACACAAAGAAGTTACTCAAAATTCTTCTGTCTAGCATTATATAAAGAAATCCCGTTTCCAACGAAGTCCTCAAAGAGGTCCAAATATCCACTTGCAGACTTTACGAACAGAGTGTTTCCAAACTGCTCTATGAACAGAAAGGTTAAACTCTGTGAGCTCAATGCACACATCACAAAGTAGTTTCTGAGAATCATTCTGTCTAGTTTCTATACGAAGATATTTCCTTTTCTAACATTGGCCTGAAATCGCTTGAAATCTCAAATTCCAAATTCCAGAAAAAGACAGTTTCAAACCTGCACTGTGTAAGGAAAGATTCAAATCTGTGAGTTGAATACACACAACACAAAGAAGTTACTGAGAATTCTTCTGTCTATCATTATATGAAGAAATCCCTTTTCCAACGAAGGCCTCAAAGTGTTGCAAATTTCCACTTGTAGACTTTAGAAACAGAGTGTTTCCAAACTGCTCTATAAACAGAAAAGTTAAACTCTGTGAGCTGAACGCACACATCACAAAGTTGTTTCTGAGAATGATTCTGTCTAGTTTTTATACCAAGATATTTCGTTTTCTAACATTGGCCTAAAATCGCTTGAAATCTCCAATTGCAATTTCCACAAAAAGAGAGTTTCAAATCTGCTCTGTCCAAAGAAAAGTTCAGCTCTGTGAGCTGAATACACACAACACAAAGAAGTTACTGAGAATTCTTCTGTCTAGCATTATATGAAGAAATCCCGTTTCCAACGAAGGCCTCAAAGAGATCCAAATATCCACTTGCAGACTTTACAAACAGAGTGTTTCCAAACTGCTGTATGAACAGAAAGGTTAAACCCTGTGAGCTGAATGCACACATCACATAGTAGTTTCTGAGAATGACTCTGTCTAGTTTTTATACCAAGATATTTCCTTTTCTCACATTGGCCTCAAATCGCTTGAAATCTCCAATTGCAATTTCCACAAAAAGAGAGTTTCAAATCTGCTCTGTCCAAAGAAAGGTTCAACTCCGTGAGCTGAATACACACAACACAAAGAAGTTACTGAAAATTCTTCTGTCTAGCATTATATAAAGAAATCCCGTTTCCAACGAAGTCCTCAAAGAGGTCCAAATATCCACTTGCAGACTTTACAAACAGAGTGTTTCCAAACTGCTCTATGAACAGAAAGGTTAAACTATGTGAGCTGAATGCACACATCACATAGTAGTTTCTGAGAATGATTCTGTCTAGTTTCTATACGAAGATATTTCCTTTTCTAACATTGGCCTCAAATCGCTTGAAATCTCCAATTGCAATTTCCACAAAAAGAGAGTTTCAAATCTGCTCTGTCCAAAGAAAGGTTGAACTCTGTGAGCTGAATACACACAACACAAAGAAGTTACTCAAAATTCTTCTGTCTAGCATTATATAAAGAAATCCCGTTTCCAACGAAGTCCTCAAAGAGGTCCAAATATCCACTTGCAGACTTTACAAACAGAGTGTTTCCAAACTGCTCTATGAACAGAAAGGTTAAACTCTGTGAGCTGAACGCACACATCACATAGTGGTTTCTGAGAATGATTCTGTCTAGTTTTTATACCAAGATATTTCCTTTTCTAACATTGTCCAGAAATCGCTTGAAATCTCCAATTTCAAATTCCAGAAAAAGAGAGTTTCAAATCTGCTCTGTGCAAAGAAAGGTTCCACTCTGTGAGCTGAATACACACAACACAAAGAAGTTACTGAAAATTCTTCTGTCTAGCATTATATGAAGAAATCCCGTTTCCAACGAAGGCCTCAAAGAGTTCCAAATATCCACTTGCAGACTTTACAAACAGTGTTTCCAAACTGCTGTATGAACAGAAAGGTTAAACTCTGTGAGCTGAATGCACACATCACATAGTAGTTTCTGAGAATCATTCTGTCTAGTTTTTATAGCAAGATATTTCCTTTTCTAACATTGGCCTCAAATCGCTTGAAATCACCAATTGCAATTTCCACAAAAAGAGAGTTTCAAATCTGCTCTGTCCAAAGAAAGGTTCAACTCTGTGAGCTGAATACACACAACACAAAGAAGTTACTGAAAATTCTTCTGTCTAGCATTATATAAAGAAATCCCTTTTAAAACGAAGTCCTCAAAGAGGTCCAAATATCCACTTGCAGACTTTACAAACAGAGTGTTTCCAAACTGCTCTATGAACAGAAAGGTTAAACTCTGTGAGCTGAATGCACACATCACATAGTAGTTTCTGAGAATGATTCTGTCTAGTTTCTATACGAAGATAATTCCTTTTCTAACATTGGCCTCAAATCGCTTGAAATCTCCAATTGCAATTTCCCCAAAAAGAGAGTTTCAAATCTGCTCTGTCAAAAGAAAGGTTCAACTCTGTGAGCTGAATACACACAACACAAAGAAGTTACTCAAAATTCTTCTGTCTAGCATTATATAAAGAAATCCCGTTTCCAACGAAGTCCTCAAAGAGGTCCAAATATCCACTTGCAGACTTTACAAACAGAGTGTTTCCAAACTGCTCTATGAACAGAAAGGTTAAACTCTGTGAGCTGAATGCACACATCACATAGTAGTTTCTGAGAATGATTCTGTCTAGTTTCTATACGAAGATATTTCCTTTTCTAACATTGTCCTGAAATCGCTTGAAATCTCAAATTCCAAATTCCAGAAAAAGACAGTTTCAAACCTGCAGTGTGTAAGGAAAGGTTCAAATCTGTGAGTTGAATACACACAACACAAAGAAGTTACTGAGAATTCTTCTGTCTAGCATTATATGAAGAAATCCCTTTTCCAACGAAGGCCTCAAAGTGGTGCAAATATCCACTTGTAGACTTTAGAAACAGAGTGTTTCCAAACTGCTCTATGAACAGAAAAGTTAAACTCTGTGAGCTGAACGCACACATCACAAAGTAGTTTCTGAGAATGATTCTGTCTAGTTTTTATACCAACATATTTCGTTTTCTAACATTGGCCTAAAATCGCTTGAAATCTCCAATTTCAATTTCCACAGAAAGAGAGTTTCAAATCTGCTCTGTCCAAAGAAAAGTTCAACTCTGTGAGCTGAATACACACAACACAAAGAAGTTACTGAAAATTCTTCTGTCTAGCATTATATGAAGAAATCCCGTTTCCAACGAAGGCCTCAAAGAGTTCCAAATATCCACTTGCAGACTTTACAAACAGAGTGTTTCCAAACTGCTGTATGAACAGAAAGGTTAAACTCTGTGAGCTGAATGCACACATCACATAGTAGTTTCTGAGAATGATTCTGTCTAGTTTTTATACCAAGATATTTCCTTTTCTCACATTGGCCTCAAATCGCTTGAAATCTCCAATTGCAATTTCCACAAAAAGAGAGTTTCAAATCTGCTATGTCCAAAGAAAGGTTCAACTCTGTGAGCTGAATACACACAACACAAAGAAGTTACTCAAAATTCTTCTGTCTGGCATTATATAAAGAAATCACGTTTCCAACGAAATCCTCAAAGAGGTCCAAATATCCCCTTGCAGACTTTACAAACAGAGTGTTTCCAAACTGCTCTATGAACAGAAAGGTTAAACTCTGTCAGCTCAATGCACACATCACATAGTAGTTTCTGAGAATGATTCTGTCTAGTTTCTATACGAAGATATTTCCTTTTCTAAAATTGTCCTCAAATCGCTTGAAATCTCAAATTCCAAAATCCAGAAAAAGACAGTTTCAAACCTGCAGTGTGTAAGGAAAGGTTCAAATCTGTGAGTTGAATACACACAACACAAAGAAGTTACTGAGAATTCTTCTGTGTACCATCATATGAAGAAATACCGTCTCCAACGAAGGCCTCAAAGAGTTCCAAATATCCACTTGCAGACTTTACAAACAGTGTTTCCAAACTGCTGTACGAACAGAAAGGATAAACTCTGTGAGCTGAATGCACACATCACATAGTAGTTTCTGAGAATCATTCTGTCTAGTTTTTATAGCAAGATATTTCCTTTTCTAACATTGGCCTCAAATCGCTTGAAATCACCAATTGCAATTTCCACAAAAAGAGAGTTTCAAATCTGCTCTGTCCAAAGAAAGGTTCAACTCTGTGAGCTGAATACACACAACACAAAGAAGTTACTCAAAATTCTTCTGTCTAGCATTATATAAAGAAATCCCGTTTCCAACGAAGTCCTCAAAGAGGTCCAAATATCCACTTGCAGACTTTACAAACAGAGTGTTTCCAAACTGCTCTATGAACAGAAAGGTTAAACTCTGTGAGCTGAATGCACACATCACAAAGTAGTTTCTGAGAATGATTCTGTCTAGTTTCTATACGAAGATATTTCCTTTTCTAACATTGGCCTCAAATCGCTTGAAATCTCAAATGCCAAATTCCAGAAAAAGACAGTTTCAAACCTGCAGTGTGTAAGGAAAGGTTCAAATCTGTGAGTTGAATACACACAACACAAAGAAGTTACTGAGAATTCTTCTGTCTAGCATTATATGAAGAAATCCAGTTTCCAACGAAGGCCTCAAAGTGGTGCAAATATCCACTTGTAGACTTTAGAAACAGAGTGTTTCCAAACTGCTCTATGAACAGAAAAGTTAAACTCTGTGAGTTGAACGCACACATCACAAAGTTGTTTCTGAGAATGATTCTGTCTAGTTTTTATACCAAGATATTTCGTTTTCTAACATTGGCCTAAAATCGCTTGAAATCTAAAATTGCAATTTCCACAAAAAGAGAGTTTCAAATCTGCTCTGTCCAAAGAAAGATTCAACTCTGTGAGCTGAATACACACAACACAAAGAAGTTACTGAAAATTCTTCTGTCTAGCATTATATGAAGATATCCCGTTTCCAAAGAAGTCCTCAAAGAGATCCAACTATCCACTTGCAGACTTTACAAACAGAGTGTTTCCAAACTGCTGTATGAACAGAAAGGTTAAACTCTGTGAGCTGAATGCACACATCACATAGTAGTTTCTGAGAATGATTCTGTCTAGTTTTTATACGAAGATATTTCTTTTTCTAACATTGGCCTAAAATCGCTTGAAATCTCCAATTGCAATTTCCCCAAAAAGAGAGTTTCAAATCTGCTCTGTCCAAAGAAAGGTTCAACTCTGTGAGCTGAATACACACAACACAAAGAAGTTACTCAAAATTCTTCTGTCTAGCATTATATGAAGAAATCCCGTTTCCAACGAAGTCCTCAAACAGGTCCAAATATCCCCTTGCAGACTTTACAAACAGAGTGTTTCCAAACTGCTCTATGAACAGAAAGGTTAAACTCTGTGAGCTGAATGCACACATCACATAGTAGTTTCTGAGAATGATTCTGTCTAGTTTCTATACGAAGATATTTCCTTTTCTAACATTGTCCTGAAATCGCTTGAAATCTCAAATTCCAAATTCCAGAAAAAGACAGTTTCAAACCTGCAGTGTGTAAGGAAAGGTTCAAATCTGTGAGTTGAATACACACAACACAAAGAAGTTACTGAGAATTCTTCTGTCTAGCATTATATGAAGAAATCCCTTTTCCAACGAAGTCCTCAAAGTGGTGCAAATATCCACTTGTAGACTTTAGAAACAGAGTGTTTCCAAACTGCTCTATGAACAGAAAAGTTAAACTCTGTGAGCTGAACGCACACATCACAATGTAGTTTCTGAGAATGATTCTGTCTAGTTTTTATACCAAGATATTTCCTTTTCCAACATTGGCCTCAAATCGCTTGAAATCTCCAATTGCAATTTCCACAAAAACAGAGTTTCAAATCTGCTCTGTCCAAAGAAAAGTTCAACTCTGTGAGCTGAATACACACAACACAAAGAAGTTACTCAAAATTCTTCTGTCTAGCATTATATAAAGAAATCCCGTTTCCAACGAAATCCTCAAAGAGGTCCAAATATCCACTTGCAGACTTTACAAACAGAGTGTTTCCAAACTGCTCTATGAACAGAAAGGTTAAACTCTGTGAGCTGAATGCTCACATCACAAAGTAGTTTCTGAGAATGATTCTGTCTAGTTTCTATACGAAGATATTTCCTTTTCTAACATTGGCCTGAAATCGCTTGAAATCTCAAATTCCAAATTCCAGAAAAAGACAGTTTCAAACCTGCACTGTGTAAGGAAAGGTTCAAATCTGTGAGTTGAATACACACAACACAAAGAAGTTACTGAGAATTCTTCTGTCTATCATTATATGAAGAAATCCCGTTTACAACGAAGGCCTCAAAGTGGTGCAAATATCCACTTGTAGACTTTAGAAACGGAGTGTTTCCAAACTGCTCTATGAACAGAAAAGTTAAACTCTGTGAGCTGAACGCACACATCACAAAGTTGTTTCTGAGAATGATTCTGTCTAGTTTTTATACCAAGTTATTTCCTTTTCTCACATTGGCCTCAAATCGCTTGAAATCTCCAATTGCAATTTCCACAAAAAGAGAGTTTCAAATCTGCTCTGTCCAAAGAAAGATTCAACTCTGTGAGCTGAATACACACAACACAAAGAAGTTACTCAAAATTCTTCTGTCTAGCATTATATAAAGGAATCCCGTTTCCAACGAAGTCCTCAAAGAGGACCAAATATCCACTTGCAGACTTTACAAACAGAGTGTTTCCAAACTGCTCTATGAACAGAAAGGTTAAACTCTGTGAGCTGAATGCACACATCACATAGTAGTTTCTGAGAATGATTCTGTCTAGTTTCTATACGAAGATATTTCCTTTTCTAACATTGTCCTGAAATCGCTTGAAATCTCAAATTCCAAATTCCAGAAAAAGACAGTTTCAAAACTGCAGTGTGTAAGGAAAGGTTCAAATCTGTGAGTTGAATACACAGAACACAAAGAAGTTACTGAGAATTCTTCTGTCTAGCATTATATGAAGAAATCCCTTTTCCAACGAAGGCCTCAAAGTGGTGCAAATATCCACTTGTAGACTTTAGAAACAGAGTGTTTCCAAACTGCTCTATGAACAGAAAAGTTAAACTCTGTGAGCTGAACGCACACATCACAAAGTAGTTTCTGAGAATGATTCTGTCTAGTTTTTATACCAACATATTTCGTTTTCTAACATTGGCCTAAAATCGCTTGAAATCTCCAATTTCAATTTCCACAGAAAGAGAGTTTCAAATCTGCTCTGTCCAAAGAAAAGTTCAACTCTGTGAGCTGAATACACACAACACAAAGAAGTTACTGAAAATTCTTCTGTCTAGCATTATATGAAGAAATCCCGTTTCCAACGAAGGCCTCAAAGAGTTCCAAATATCCACTTGCAGACTTTACAAACAGAGTGTTTCCAAACTGCTGTATGAACAGAAAGGTTAAACTCTGTGAGCTGAATGCACACATCACATAGTAGTTTCTGAGAATGATTCTGTCTAGTTTTTATACCAAGATATTTCCTTTTCTCACATTGGCCTCAAATCGCTTGAAATCTCCAATTGCAATTTCCACAAAAAGAGAGTTTCAAATCTGCTATGTCCAAAGAAAGGTTCAACTCTGTGAGCTGAATACACACAACACAAAGAAGTTACTCAAAATTCTTCTGTCTGGCATTATATAAAGAAATCACGTTTCCAACGAAATCCTCAAAGAGGTCCAAATATCCCCTTGCAGACTTTACAAACAGAGTGTTTCCAAACTGCTCTATGAACAGAAAGGTTAAACTCTGTCAGCTCAATGCACACATCACATAGTAGTTTCTGAGAATGATTCTGTCTAGTTTCTATACGAAGATATTTCCTTTTCTAAAATTGTCCTCAAATCGCTTGAAATCTCAAATTCCAAAATCCAGAAAAAGACAGTTTCAAACCTGCAGTGTGTAAGGAAAGGTTCAAATCTGTGAGTTGAATACACACAACACAAAGAAGTTACTGAGAATTCTTCTGTGTACCATCATATGAAGAAATACCGTCTCCAACGAAGGCCTCAAAGAGTTCCAAATATCCACTTGCAGACTTTACAAACAGTGTTTCCAAACTGCTGTACGAACAGAAAGGATAAACTCTGTGAGCTGAATGCACACATCACATAGTAGTTTCTGAGAATCATTCTGTCTAGTTTTTATAGCAAGATATTTCCTTTTCTAACATTGGCCTCAAATCGCTTGAAATCACCAATTGCAATTTCCACAAAAAGAGAGTTTCAAATCTGCTCTGTCCAAAGAAAGGTTCAACTCTGTGAGCTGAATACACACAACACAAAGAAGTTACTCAAAATTCTTCTGTCTAGCATTATATAAAGAAATCCCGTTTCCAACGAAGTCCTCAAAGAGGTCCAAATATCCACTTGCAGACTTTACAAACAGAGTGTTTCCAAACTGCTCTATGAACAGAAAGGTTAAACTCTGTGAGCTGAATGCACACATCACAAAGTAGTTTCTGAGAATGATTCTGTCTAGTTTCTATACGAAGATATTTCCTTTTCTAACATTGGCCTCAAATCGCTTGAAATCTCAAATGCCAAATTCCAGAAAAAGACAGTTTCAAACCTGCAGTGTGTAAGGAAAGGTTCAAATCTGTGAGTTGAATACACACAACACAAAGAAGTTACTGAGAATTCTTCTGTCTAGCATTATATGAAGAAATCCAGTTTCCAACGAAGGCCTCAAAGTGGTGCAAATATCCACTTGTAGACTTTAGAAACAGAGTGTTTCCAAACTGCTCTATGAACAGAAAAGTTAAACTCTGTGAGTTGAACGCACACATCACAAAGTTGTTTCTGAGAATGATTCTGTCTAGTTTTTATACCAAGATATTTCGTTTTCTAACATTGGCCTAAAATCGCTTGAAATCTAAAATTGCAATTTCCACAAAAAGAGAGTTTCAAATCTGCTCTGTCCAAAGAAAGATTCAACTCTGTGAGCTGAATACACACAACACAAAGAAGTTACTGAAAATTCTTCTGTCTAGCATTATATGAAGATATCCCGTTTCCAAAGAAGTCCTCAAAGAGATCCAACTATCCACTTGCAGACTTTACAAACAGAGTGTTTCCAAACTGCTGTATGAACAGAAAGGTTAAACTCTGTGAGCTGAATGCACACATCACATAGTAGTTTCTGAGAATGATTCTGTCTAGTTTTTATACGAAGATATTTCTTTTTCTAACATTGGCCTAAAATCGCTTGAAATCTCCAATTGCAATTTCCCCAAAAAGAGAGTTTCAAATCTGCTCTGTCCAAAGAAAGGTTCAACTCTGTGAGCTGAATACACACAACACAAAGAAGTTACTCAAAATTCTTCTGTCTAGCATTATATGAAGAAATCCCGTTTCCAACGAAGTCCTCAAACAGGTCCAAATATCCCCTTGCAGACTTTACAAACAGAGTGTTTCCAAACTGCTCTATGAACAGAAAGGTTAAACTCTGTGAGCTGAATGCACACATCACAAAGTAGTTTCTGAGAATGATTCTGTCTAGTTTCTATACGAAGATATTTCCTTTTCTAACATTGGCCTCAAATCGCTTGAAATCTCAAATTCCAAATTCCAGAAAAAGACAGTTTCAAACCTGCAGTGTGTAAGGAAAGGTTCAAATCTGTGAGTTGAATACACACAACACAAAGAAGTTACTGAGAATTCTTCTGTCTAGCATTATATGAAGAAATCCAGTTTCCAACGAAGGCCTCAAAGTGGTGCAAATATCCACTTGTAGACTTTAGAAACAGAGTGTTTCCAAACTGCTCTATGAACAGAAAAGTTAAACTCTGTGAGTTGAACGCACACATCACAAAGTTGTTTCTGAGAATGATTCTGTCTAGTTTTTATACCAAGATATTTCGTTTTCTAACATTGGCCTAAAATCGCTTGAAATCTAAAATTGCAATTTCCACAAAAAGAGAGTTTCAAATCTGCTCTGTCCAAAGAAAGATTCAACTCTGTGAGCTGAATACACACAACACAAAGAAGTTACTGAAAATTCTTCTGTCTAGCATTATATGAAGATATCCCGTTTCCAAAGAAGTCCTCAAAGAGATCCAACTATCCACTTGCAGACTTTACAAACAGAGTGTTTCCAAACTGCTGTATGAACAGAAAGGTTAAACTCTGTGAGCTGAATGCACACATCACATAGTAGTTTCTGAGAATGATTCTGTCTAGTTTTTATACGAAGATATTTCTTTTTCTAACATTGGCCTAAAATCGCTTGAAATCTCCAATTGCAATTTCCCCAAAAAGAGAGTTTCAAATCTGCTCTGTCCAAAGAAAGGTTCAACTCTGTGAGCTGAATACACACAACACAAAGAAGTTACTGAAAATTCTTCTGTCTAGCATTATATGAAGAAATCCCGTTTCCAACGAAGTCCTCAAACAGGTCCAAATATCCCCTTGCAGACTTTACAAACAGAGTGTTTCCAAACTGCTCTATGAACAGAAAGGTTAAACTCTGTGAGCTGAATGCACACATCACATAGTAGTTTCTGAGAATGATTCTGTCTAGTTTCTATACGAAGATATTTCCTTTTCTAACATTGTCCTGAAATCGCTTGAAATCTCAAATTCCAAATTCCAGAAAAAGACAGTTTCAAACCTGCAGTGTGTAAGGAAAGGTTCAAATCTGTGAGTTGAATACACACAACACAAAGAAGTTACTGAGAATTCTTCTGTCTAGCATTATATGAAGAAATCCCTTTTCCAACGAAGTCCTCAAAGTGGTGCAAATATCCACTTGTAGACTTTAGAAACAGAGTGTTTCCAAACTGCTCTATGAACAGAAAAGTTAAACTCTGTGAGCTGAACGCACACATCACAATGTAGTTTCTGAGAATGATTCTGTCTAGTTTTTATACCAAGATATTTCCTTTTCCAACATTGGCCTCAAATCGCTTGAAATCTCCAATTGCAATTTCCACAAAAACAGAGTTTCAAATCTGCTCTGTCCAAAGAAAAGTTCAACTCTGTGAGCTGAATACACACAACACAAAGAAGTTACTCAAAATTCTTCTGTCTAGCATTATATAAAGAAATCCCGTTTCCAACGAAATCCTCAAAGAGGTCCAAATATCCACTTGCAGACTTTACAAACAGAGTGTTTCCAAACTGCTCTATGAACAGAAAGGTTAAACTCTGTGAGCTGAATGCTCACATCACAAAGTAGTTTCTGAGAATGATTCTGTCTAGTTTCTATACGAAGATATTTCCTTTTCTAACATTGGCCTGAAATCGCTTGAAATCTCAAATTCCAAATTCCAGAAAAAGACAGTTTCAAACCTGCACTGTGTAAGGAAAGGTTCAAATCTGTGAGTTGAATACACACAACACAAAGAAGTTACTGAGAATTCTTCTGTCTATCATTATATGAAGAAATCCCGTTTACAACGAAGGCCTCAAAGTGGTGCAAATATCCACTTGTAGACTTTAGAAACGGAGTGTTTCCAAACTGCTCTATGAACAGAAAAGTTAAACTCTGTGAGCTGAACGCACACATCACAAAGTTGTTTCTGAGAATGATTCTGTCTAGTTTTTATACCAAGTTATTTCCTTTTCTCACATTGGCCTCAAATCGCTTGAAATCTCCAATTGCAATTTCCACAAAAAGAGAGTTTCAAATCTGCTCTGTCCAAAGAAAGATTCAACTCTGTGAGCTGAATACACACAACACAAAGAAGTTACTCAAAATTCTTCTGTCTAGCATTATATAAAGGAATCCCGTTTCCAACGAAGTCCTCAAAGAGGACCAAATATCCACTTGCAGACTTTACAAACAGAGTGTTTCCAAACTGCTCTATGAACAGAAAGGTTAAACTCTGTGAGCTGAATGCACACATCACATAGTAGTTTCTGAGAATGATTCTGTCTAGTTTCTATACGAAGATATTTCCTTTTCTAACATTGTCCTGAAATCGCTTGAAATCTCAAATTCCAAATTCCAGAAAAAGACAGTTTCAAAACTGCAGTGTGTAAGGAAAGGTTCAAATCTGTGAGTTGAATACACACAACACAAAGAAGTTACTGAGAATTCTTCTGTCTAGCATTATATGAAGAAATCCCTTTTCCAACGAAGGCCTCAAAGTGGTGCAAATATCCACTTGTAGACTTTAGAAACAGAGTGTTTCCAAACTGCTCTATGAACAGAAAAGTTAAACTCTGTGAGCTGAACGCACACATCACAAAGTAGTTTCTGAGAATGATTCTGTCTAGTTTTTATACCAACATATTTCGTTTTCTAACATTGGCCTAAAATCGCTTGAAATCTCCAATTTCAATTTCCACAGAAAGAGAGTTTCAAATCTGCTCTGTCCAAAGAAAAGTTCAACTCTGTGAGCTGAATACACACAACACAAAGAAGTTACTGAAAATTCTTCTGTCTAGCATTATATGAAGAAATCCCGTTTCCAACGAAGGCCTCAAAGAGTTCCAAATATCCACTTGCAGACTTTACAAACAGAGTGTTTCCAAACTGCTGTATGAACAGAAAGGTTAAACTCTGTGAGCTGAATGCACACATCACATAGTAGTTTCTGAGAATGATTCTGTCTAGTTTTTATACCAAGATATTTCCTTTTCTCACATTGGCCTCAAATCGCTTGAAATCTCCAATTGCAATTTCCACAAAAAGAGAGTTTCAAATCTGCTATGTCCAAAGAAAGGTTCAACTCTGTGAGCTGAATACACACAACACAAAGAAGTTACTCAAAATTCTTCTGTCTGGCATTATATAAAGAAATCACGTTTCCAACGAAATCCTCAAAGAGGTCCAAATATCCCCTTGCAGACTTTACAAACAGAGTGTTTCCAAACTGCTCTATGAACAGAAAGGTTAAACTCTGTCAGCTCAATGCACACATCACATAGTAGTTTCTGAGAATGATTCTGTCTAGTTTCTATACGAAGATATTTCCTTTTCTAAAATTGTCCTCAAATCGCTTGAAATCTCAAATTCCAAAATCCAGAAAAAGACAGTTTCAAACCTGCAGTGTGTAAGGAAAGGTTCAAATCTGTGAGTTGAATACACACAACACAAAGAAGTTACTGAGAATTCTTCTGTGTACCATCATATGAAGAAATACCGTCTCCAACGAAGGCCTCAAAGAGTTCCAAATATCCACTTGCAGACTTTACAAACAGTGTTTCCAAACTGCTGTACGAACAGAAAGGATAAACTCTGTGAGCTGAATGCACACATCACATAGTAGTTTCTGAGAATCATTCTGTCTAGTTTTTATAGCAAGATATTTCCTTTTCTAACATTGGCCTCAAATCGCTTGAAATCACCAATTGCAATTTCCACAAAAAGAGAGTTTCAAATCTGCTCTGTCCAAAGAAAGGTTCAACTCTGTGAGCTGAATACACACAACACAAAGAAGTTACTCAAAATTCTTCTGTCTAGCATTATATAAAGAAATCCCGTTTCCAACGAAGTCCTCAAAGAGGTCCAAATATCCACTTGCAGACTTTACAAACAGAGTGTTTCCAAACTGCTCTATGAACAGAAAGGTTAAACTCTGTGAGCTGAATGCACACATCACAAAGTAGTTTCTGAGAATGATTCTGTCTAGTTTCTATACGAAGATATTTCCTTTTCTAACATTGGCCTCAAATCGCTTGAAATCTCAAATGCCAAATTCCAGAAAAAGACAGTTTCAAACCTGCAGTGTGTAAGGAAAGGTTCAAATCTGTGAGTTGAATACACACAACACAAAGAAGTTACTGAGAATTCTTCTGTCTAGCATTATATGAAGAAATCCAGTTTCCAACGAAGGCCTCAAAGTGGTGCAAATATCCACTTGTAGACTTTAGAAACAGAGTGTTTCCAAACTGCTCTATGAACAGAAAAGTTAAACTCTGTGAGTTGAACGCACACATCACAAAGTTGTTTCTGAGAATGATTCTGTCTAGTTTTTATACCAAGATATTTCGTTTTCTAACATTGGCCTAAAATCGCTTGAAATCTAAAATTGCAATTTCCACAAAAAGAGAGTTTCAAATCTGCTCTGTCCAAAGAAAGATTCAACTCTGTGAGCTGAATACACACAACACAAAGAAGTTACTGAAAATTCTTCTGTCTAGCATTATATGAAGATATCCCGTTTCCAAAGAAGTCCTCAAAGAGATCCAACTATCCACTTGCAGACTTTACAAACAGAGTGTTTCCAAACTGCTGTATGAACAGAAAGGTTAAACTCTGTGAGCTGAATGCACACATCACATAGTAGTTTCTGAGAATGATTCTGTCTAGTTTTTATACGAAGATATTTCTTTTTCTAACATTGGCCTAAAATCGCTTGAAATCTCCAATTGCAATTTCCCCAAAAAGAGAGTTTCAAATCTGCTCTGTCCAAAGAAAGGTTCAACTCTGTGAGCTGAATACACACAACACAAAGAAGTTACTCAAAATTCTTCTGTCTAGCATTATATGAAGAAATCCCGTTTCCAACGAAGTCCTCAAACAGGTCCAAATATCCCCTTGCAGACTTTACAAACAGAGTGTTTCCAAACTGCTCTATGAACAGAAAGGTTAAACTCTGTGAGCTGAATGCACACATCACATAGTAGTTTCTGAGAATGATTCTGTCTAGTTTCTATACGAAGATATTTCCTTTTCTAACATTGTCCTGAAATCGCTTGAAATCTCAAATTCCAAATTCCAGAAAAAGACAGTTTCAAACCTGCAGTGTGTAAGGAAAGGTTCAAATCTGTGAGTTGAATACACACAACACAAAGAAGTTACTGAGAATTCTTCTGTCTAGCATTATATGAAGAAATCCCTTTTCCAACGAAGTCCTCAAAGTGGTGCAAATATCCACTTGTAGACTTTAGAAACAGAGTGTTTCCAAACTGCTCTATGAACAGAAAAGTTAAACTCTGTGAGCTGAACGCACACATCACAATGTAGTTTCTGAGAATGATTCTGTCTAGTTTTTATACCAAGATATTTCCTTTTCCAACATTGGCCTCAAATCGCTTGAAATCTCCAATTGCAATTTCCACAAAAACAGAGTTTCAAATCTGCTCTGTCCAAAGAAAAGTTCAACTCTGTGAGCTGAATACACACAACACAAAGAAGTTACTCAAAATTCTTCTGTCTAGCATTATATAAAGAAATCCCGTTTCCAACGAAATCCTCAAAGAGGTCCAAATATCCACTTGCAGACTTTACAAACAGAGTGTTTCCAAACTGCTCTATGAACAGAAAGGTTAAACTCTGTGAGCTGAATGCACACATCACAAAGTAGTTTCTGAGAATGATTCTGTCTAGTTTCTATACGAAGATATTTCCTTTTCTAACATTGGCCTGAAATCGCTTGAAATCTCAAATTCCAAATTCCAGAAAAAGACAGTTTCAAACCTGCACTGTGTAAGGAAAGGTTCAAATCTGTGAGTTGAATACACACAACACAAAGAAGTTACTGAGAATTCTTCTGTCTATCATTATATGAAGAAATCCCGTTTACAACGAAGGCCTCAAAGTGGTGCAAATATCCACTTGTAGACTTTAGAAACGGAGTGTTTCCAAACTGCTCTATGAACAGAAAAGTTAAACTCTGTGAGCTGAACGCACACATCACAAAGTTGTTTCTGAGAATGATTCTGTCTAGTTTTTATACCAAGTTATTTCCTTTTCTCACATTGGCCTCAAATCGCTTGAAATCTCCAATTGCAATTTCCACAAAAAGAGAGTTTCAAATCTGCTCTGTCCAAAGAAAGATTCAACTCTGTGAGCTGAATACACACAACACAAAGAAGTTACTGAAAATTCTTCTGTCTAGCATTATATAAAGAAATCCCGTTTCCAACGAAATCCTCAAAGAGGTCCAAATATCCACTTGCAGACTTTACAAACAGAGTGTTTCCAAACTGCTCTATGAACAGAAAGGTTAAACTCTGTGAGCTGAATGCACACATCACATAGTAGTTTCTGAGAATGATTCTGTCTAGTTTCTATACGAAGATATTTCCTTTTCTAACATTGGCCTCAAATCGCTTGTAATCTCCAATTGCAATTTCCCCAAAAAGAGAGTTTCAAATCTGCTCTGTCCAAAGAAAGGTTCAACTCTGTGAGCTGAATACACACAACACAAAGAAGTTACTCAAAATTCTTCTGTCTAGCATTATATAAAGAAATCCCGTTTCCAACGAAGTCCTCAAAGAGGTCCAAATATCCACTTGCAGACTTTACAAACAGAGTGTTTCCAAACTGCTCTGTGAACAGAAAGGTTAAACTCTGTGAGCTGAATGCACACATCACATAGTAGTTTCTGAGAATGATTCTGTCTAGTTTCTATACGAAGATATTTCCTTTTCTAACATTGGCCTCAAATCGCTTGAAATCTCAAATTCCAAATTCCAGAAAAAGACAGTTTCAAACCTGCAGTGTGTAAGGAAAGGTTCAAATCTGTGAGTTGAATACACACAACACAAAGAAGTTACTGAGAATTCTTCTGTCTAGCATTATATGAAGAAATCCCTTTTCCAACGAAGGCCTCAAAGTGGTGCAAATATCCACTTGCAGACTTTAGAAACGGAGTGTTTCCAAACTGCTCTATGAACAGAAAAGTTAAACTCTGTGAGCTGAACGCACACATCACAAAGTAGATTCTGAGAATGATTCTGTCTAGTTTTTATACCAAGTTATTTCCTTTTCTCACATTGGCCTCAAATCGCTTGAAATCTCCAATTGCAATTTCCACAAAAAGAGAGTTTCAAATCTGCTCTGTCCAAAGAAAGGTTCAACTCTGTGAGCTGAATACACACAACACAAAGAAGTTACTGAAAATTCTTCTGTCTAGCATTATATAAAGAAATCCCTTTTAAAACGAAGTCCTCAAAGAGGTCCAAATATCCACTTGCAGACTTTACAAACAGAGTGTTTCCAAACTGCTCTATGAACAGAAAGGTTAAACTCTGTGAGCTGAATGCACACATCACATAGTAGTTTCTGAGAATGATTCTGTCTAGTTTCTATACGAAGATAATTCCTTTTCTAACATTGGCCTCAAATCGCTTGAAATCTCCAATTGCAATTTCCCCAAAAAGAGAGTTTCAAATCTGCTCTGTCAAAAGAAAGGTTCAACTCTGTGAGCTGAATACACACAACACAAAGAAGTTACTCAAAATTCTTCTGTCTAGCATTATATAAAGAAATCCCGTTTCCAACGAAGTCCTCAAAGAGGTCCAAATATCCACTTGCAGACTTTACAAACAGAGTGTTTCCAAACTGCTCTATGAACAGAAAGGTTAAACTCTGTGAGCTGAATGCACACATCACATAGTAGTTTCTGAGAATGATTCTGTCTAGTTTCTATACGAAGATATTTCCTTTTCTAACATTGTCCTGAAATCGCTTGAAATCTCAAATTCCAAATTCCAGAAAAAGACAGTTTCAAACCTGCAGTGTGTAAGGAAAGGTTCAAATCTGTGAGTTGAATACACACAACACAAAGAAGTTACTGAGAATTCTTCTGTCTAGCATTATATGAAGAAATCCCTTTTCCAACGAAGGCCTCAAAGTGGTGCAAATATCCACTTGTAGACTTTAGAAACAGAGTGTTTCCAAACTGCTCTATGAACAGAAAAGTTAAACTCTGTGAGCTGAACGCACACATCACAAAGTAGTTTCTGAGAATGATTCTGTCTAGTTTTTATACCAACATATTTCGTTTTCTAACATTGGCCTAAAATCGCTTGAAATCTCCAATTTCAATTTCCACAGAAAGAGAGTTTCAAATCTGCTCTGTCCAAAGAAAAGTTCAACTCTGTGAGCTGAATACACACAACACAAAGAAGTTACTGAAAATTCTTCTGTCTAGCATTATATGAAGAAATCCCGTTTCCAACGAAGGCCTCAAAGAGTTCCAAATATCCACTTGCAGACTTTACAAACAGAGTGTTTCCAAACTGCTGTATGAACAGAAAGGTTAAACTCTGTGAGCTGAATGCACACATCACATAGTAGTTTCTGAGAATGATTCTGTCTAGTTTTTATACCAAGATATTTCCTTTTCTCACATTGGCCTCAAATCGCTTGAAATCTCCAATTGCAATTTCCACAAAAAGAGAGTTTCAAATCTGCTATGTCCAAAGAAAGGTTCAACTCTGTGAGCTGAATACACACAACACAAAGAAGTTACTCAAAATTCTTCTGTCTGGCATTATATAAAGAAATCACGTTTCCAACGAAATCCTCAAAGAGGTCCAAATATCCCCTTGCAGACTTTACAAACAGAGTGTTTCCAAACTGCTCTATGAACAGAAAGGTTAAACTCTGTCAGCTCAATGCACACATCACATAGTAGTTTCTGAGAATGATTCTGTCTAGTTTCTATACGAAGATATTTCCTTTTCTAAAATTGTCCTCAAATCGCTTGAAATCTCAAATTCCAAAATCCAGAAAAAGACAGTTTCAAACCTGCAGTGTGTAAGGAAAGGTTCAAATCTGTGAGTTGAATACACACAACACAAAGAAGTTACTGAGAATTCTTCTGTGTACCATCATATGAAGAAATACCGTCTCCAACGAAGGCCTCAAAGAGTTCCAAATATCCACTTGCAGACTTTACAAACAGTGTTTCCAAACTGCTGTACGAACAGAAAGGATAAACTCTGTGAGCTGAATGCACACATCACATAGTAGTTTCTGAGAATCATTCTGTCTAGTTTTTATAGCAAGATATTTCCTTTTCTAACATTGGCCTCAAATCGCTTGAAATCACCAATTGCAATTTCCACAAAAAGAGAGTTTCAAATCTGCTCTGTCCAAAGAAAGGTTCAACTCTGTGAGCTGAATACACACAACACAAAGAAGTTACTCAAAATTCTTCTGTCTAGCATTATATAAAGAAATCCCGTTTCCAACGAAGTCCTCAAAGAGGTCCAAATATCCACTTGCAGACTTTACAAACAGAGTGTTTCCAAACTGCTCTATGAACAGAAAGGTTAAACTCTGTGAGCTGAATGCACACATCACAAAGTAGTTTCTGAGAATGATTCTGTCTAGTTTCTATACGAAGATATTTCCTTTTCTAACATTGGCCTCAAATCGCTTGAAATCTCAAATGCCAAATTCCAGAAAAAGACAGTTTCAAACCTGCAGTGTGTAAGGAAAGGTTCAAATCTGTGAGTTGAATACACACAACACAAAGAAGTTACTGAGAATTCTTCTGTCTAGCATTATATGAAGAAATCCAGTTTCCAACGAAGGCCTCAAAGTGGTGCAAATATCCACTTGTAGACTTTAGAAACAGAGTGTTTCCAAACTGCTCTATGAACAGAAAAGTTAAACTCTGTGAGTTGAACGCACACATCACAAAGTTGTTTCTGAGAATGATTCTGTCTAGTTTTTATACCAAGATATTTCGTTTTCTAACATTGGCCTAAAATCGCTTGAAATCTAAAATTGCAATTTCCACAAAAAGAGAGTTTCAAATCTGCTCTGTCCAAAGAAAGATTCAACTCTGTGAGCTGAATACACACAACACAAAGAAGTTACTGAAAATTCTTCTGTCTAGCATTATATGAAGATATCCCGTTTCCAAAGAAGTCCTCAAAGAGATCCAACTATCCACTTGCAGACTTTACAAACAGAGAGTTTCCAAACTGCTGTATGAACAGAAAGGTTAAACTCTGTGAGCTGAATGCACACATCACATAGTAGTTTCTGAGAATGATTCTGTCTAGTTTTTATACGAAGATATTTCTTTTTCTAACATTGGCCTAAAATCGCTTGAAATCTCCAATTGCAATTTCCCCAAAAAGAGAGTTTCAAATCTGCTCTGTCCAAAGAAAGGTTCAACTCTGTGAGCTGAATACACACAACACAAAGAAGTTACTCAAAATTCTTCTGTCTAGCATTATATGAAGAAATCCCGTTTCCAACGAAGTCCTCAAACAGGTCCAAATATCCCCTTGCAGACTTTACAAACAGAGTGTTTCCAAACTGCTCTATGAACAGAAAGGTTAAACTCTGTGAGCTGAATGCACACATCACATAGTAGTTTCTGAGAATGATTCTGTCTAGTTTCTATACGAAGATATTTCCTTTTCTAACATTGTCCTGAAATCGCTTGAAATCTCAAATTCCAAATTCCAGAAAAAGACAGTTTCAAACCTGCAGTGTGTAAGGAAAGGTTCAAATCTGTGAGTTGAATACACACAACACAAAGAAGTTACTGAGAATTCTTCTGTCTAGCATTATATGAAGAAATCCCTTTTCCAACGAAGTCCTCAATGTGGTGCAAATATCCACTTGTAGACTTTAGAAACAGAGTGTTTCCAAACTGCTCTATGAACAGAAAAGTTAAACTCTGTGAGCTGAACGCACACATCACAATGTAGTTTCTGAGAATGATTCTGTCTAGTTTTTATACCAAGATATTTCCTTTTCCAACATTGGCCTCAAATCGCTTGAAATCTCCAATTGCAATTTCCACAAAAACAGAGTTTCAAATCTGCTCTGTCCAAAGAAAAGTTCAACTCTGTGAGCTGAATACACACAACACAAAGAAGTTACTCAAAATTCTTCTGTCTAGCATTATATAAAGAAATCCCGTTTCCAACGAAATCCTCAAAGAGGTCCAAATATCCACTTGCAGACTTTACAAACAGAGTGTTTCCAAACTGCTCTATGAACAGAAAGGTTAAACTCTGTGAGCTGAATGCACACATCACAAAGTAGTTTCTGAGAATGATTCTGTCTACTTTCTATACGAAGATATTTCCTTTTCTAACATTGGCCTGAAATCGCTTGAAATCTCAAATTCCAAATTCCAGAAAAAGACAGTTTCAAACCTGCACTGTGTAAGGAAAGGTTCAAATCTGTGAGTTGAATACACACAACACAAAGAAGTTACTGAGAATTCTTCTGTCTATCATTATATGAAGAAATCCCGTTTACAACGAAGGCCTCAAAGTGGTGCAAATATCCACTTGTAGACTTTAGAAACGGAGTGTTTCCAAACTGCTCTATGAACAGAAAAGTTAAACTCTGTGAGCTGAACGCACACATCACAAAGTTGTTTCTGAGAATGATTCTGTCTAGTTTTTATACCAAGTTATTTCCTTTTCTCACATTGGCCTCAAATCGCTTGAAATCTCCAATTGCAATTTCCACAAAAAGAGAGTTTCAAATCTGCTCTGTCCAAAGAAAGATTCAACTCTGTGAGCTGAATACACACAACACAAAGAAGTTACTGAAAATTCTTCTGTCTAGCATTATATAAAGAAATCCCGTTTCCAACGAAATCCTCCAAGAGGTCCAAATATCCACTTGCAGACTTTACAAACAGAGTGTTTCCAAACTGCTCTATGAACAGAAAGGTTAAACTCTGTGAGCTGAATGCACACATCACATAGTAGTTTCTGAGAATGATTCTGTCTAGTTTCTATACGAAGATATTTCCTTTTCTAACATTGGCCTCAAATCGCTTGTAATCTCCAATTGCAATTTCCCCAAAAAGAGAGTTTCAAATCTGCTCTGTCCAAAGAAAGGTTCAACTCTGTGAGCTGAATACACACAACACAAAGAAGTTACTCAAAATTCTTCTGTCTAGCATTATATAAAGAAATCCCGTTTCCAACGAAGTCCTCAAAGAGGTCCAAATATCCACTTGCAGACTTTACAAACAGAGTGTTTCCAAACTGCTCTGTGAACAGAAAGGTTAAACTCTGTGAGCTGAATGCACACATCACATAGTAGTTTCTGAGAATGATTCTGTCTAGTTTCTATACGAAGATATTTCCTTTTCTAACATTGGCCTCAAATCGCTTGAAATCTCAAATTCCAAATTCCAGAAAAAGACAGTTTCAAACCTGCAGTGTGTAAGGAAAGGTTCAAATCTGTGAGTTGAATACACACAACACAAAGAAGTTACTGAGAATTCTTCTGTCTAGCATTATATGAAGAAATCCCTTTTCCAACGAAGGCCTCAAAGTGGTGCAAATATCCACTTGTAGACTTTAGAAACAGAGTGTTTCCAAACTGCTCTATGAACAGAAAAGTTAAACTCTGTGAGTTGAACGCACACATCACAAAGTACTTTCTGAGAATGATTCTGTCTAGTTTTTATACCAAGATATTTCGTTTTCTAACATTAGCCTAAAATCGCTTGAAATCTCCAATTTCAATTTCCACAAAAAGAGAGTTTCAAATCTGCTCTGTCCAAAGAAAAGTTCAACTCTGTGAGCTGAATACACACAACACAAAGAAGTTACTGAAAATTCTTCTGTCTAGCATTATATGAAGAAATCCCGTTTCCAACGAAGGCCTCAAAGAGTTCCAAATATCCACTTGCAGACTTTACAAACAGAGTGTTTCCAAACTGCTGTATGAACAGAAAGGTTAAACTCTGTGAGCTGAATGCACACATCACATAGTAGTTTCTGAGAATGATTCTGTCTAGTTTTTATACCAAGATATTTCCTTTTCTCACATTGGCCTCAAATCGCTTGAAATCTCCATTTGCAATTTCCACAAAAAGAGAGTTTCAAATCTGCTATGTCCAAAGAAAGGTTCAACTCTGTGAGCTGAATACACACAACACAAAGAAGTTACTCAAAATTCTTCTGTCTGGCATTATATAAAGAAATCCCGTTTCCAACGAAATCCTCAAAGAGGTCCAAATATCCCCTTGCAGACTTTACAAACAGAGTGTTTCCAAACTGCTCTATGAACAGAAAGGTTAAACTCTGTGAGCTCAATGCACACATCACATAGTAGTTTCTGAGAATGATTCTGTCTAGTTTCTATACGAAGATATTTCCTTTTCTAACATTGTCCTCAAATCCCTTGAAATCTCAAATTCCAAACTCCAGAAAAAGACAGTTTCAAACCTGCAGTGTGGAAGGAAAGGTTCAAATCTGTGAGTTGAATACACACAACACAAAGAAGTTACTGAGAATTCTTCTGTCTAGCATTATATGAAGAAATCCCGTTTCCAACGAAGGCCTCAAAGTGGAGCAAATATCCACTTGTAGACTTTAGAAACAGAGTGTTTCCAAACTGCTCTATGAACAGAAAAGTTAAACTCTGTGAGCTGAACTCACACATCACAAAGTTGTTTCTGAGAATGATTCTGTCTAGTTTTTATACCAAGATATTTCGTTTTCTAACATTGGCCTAAAATCGCTTGAAATCTCCAATTGCAATTTCCACAAAAAGAGAGTTTCAAATCTGCTCTGTCCAAAGAAAGGTTCAACTCTGTGAGCTGAATACACACAACACAAAGAAGTTACTGAAAATTCTTCTGTCTAGCATTATATGAAGAAATCCCGTTTCCAACGAAGTCCTCAAAGAGGTCCAAATATCCACTTGCAGACTTTACAAACAGAGTGTTTCCAAACTGCTCTATGAACAGAAAGGTTAAACTCTGTGAGCTGAATGCACACATCACATAGTGGTTTCTGAGAATGATTCTGTCTAGTTTTTATACCAAGATATTTCCTTTTCTAACATTGTCCAGAAATCGCTTGAAATCTCCAATTTCAAATTCCAGAAAAAGAGAGTTTCAAATCTGCTCTGTGCAAAGAAAGGTTCCACTCTGTGAGCTGAATACACACAACACAAAGAAGTTACTGAAAATTCTTCTGTCTAGCATTATATGAAGAAATCCCGTTTCCAACGAAGGCCTCAAAGAGTTCCAAATATCCACTTGCAGACTTTACAAACAGTGTTTCCAAACTGCTGTATGAACAGAAAGGTTAAACTCTGTGAGCTGAATGCACACATCACATAGTAGTTTCTGAGAATCATTCTGTCTAGTTTTTATAGCAAGATATTTCCTTTTCTAACATTGGCCTCAAATCGCTTGAAATCACCAATTGCAATTTCCACAAAAAGAGAGTTTCAAATCTGCTCTGTCCAAAGAAAACTTCAACTCTGTGAGCTGAATACACACAACACAAAGAAGTTACTGAAAATTCTTCTGTCTAGCATTATATGAAGAAATCCCGTTTCCAACGAAGGCCTCAAAGAGTTCCAAATATCCACTTGCAGACTTTACAAACAGAGTGTTGCCAAACTGCTGTATGAACAGAAAGGTTAAACCCTGTGAGCTGAATGCACACATCACATAGTAGTTTCTGAGAATGATTCTGTCTAGTTTTTATACGAAGATATTGCCTTTTCTCACATTGGCCTCAAATCGCTTGAAATCTCCAATTGCAATTTCCACAAAAAGAGAGTTTCAAATCTGCTCTGTCCAAAGAAAGGTTCAACTCTGTGAGCTGAATACACACAACACAAAGAAGTTACTGAAAATTCTTCTGTCTAGCATTATATAAAGAAATCCCTTTTCCAACGAAGTCCTCAAAGAGGTCCAAATATCCACTTGCAGACTTTACAAACAGAGTGTTTCCAAACTGCTCTATGAACAGAAAGGTTAAACTCTGTGAGCTGAATGCACACATCACATAGTAGTTTCTGAGAATGATTCTGTCTAGTTTCTATACGAAGATAATTCCTTTTCTAACATTGGCCTCAAATCGCTTGAAATCTCCAATTGCAATTTCCCCAAAAAGAGAGTTTCAAATCTGCTCTGTCAAAAGAAAGGTTCAACTCTGTGAGCTGAATACACACAACACAAAGAAGTTACTCAAAATTCTTCTGTCTAGCATTATATAAAGGAATCCCGTTTCCAACGAAGTCCTCAAAGAGGACCAAATATCCACTTGCAGACTTTACAAACAGAGTGTTTCCAAACTGCTCTATGAACAGAAAGGTTAAACTCTGTGAGCTGAATGCACACATCACATAGTAGTTTCTGAGAATGATTCTGTCTAGTTTCTATACGAAGATATTTCCTTTTCTAACATTGTCCTGAAATCGCTTGAAATCTCAAATTCCAAATTCCAGAAAAAGACAGTTTCAAAACTGCAGTGTGTAAGGAAAGGTTCAAATCTGTGAGTTGAATACACACAACACAAAGAAGTTACTGAGAATTCTTCTGTCTAGCATTATATGAAGAAATCCCTTTTCCAACGAAGGCCTCAAAGTGGTGCAAATATCCACTTTTAGACTTTAGAAACAGAGTGTTTCCAAACTGCTCTATGAACAGAAAAGTTAAACTCTGTGAGTTGAACGCACACATCACAAAGTACTTTCTGAGAATGATTCTGTCTAGTTTTTATACCAAGATATTTCGTTTTCTAACATTAGCCTAAAATCGCTTGAAATCTCCAATTTCAATTTCCACAAAAAGAGAGTTTCAAATCTGCTCTGCACAAAGAAAAGTTCAACTCTGTGAGCTGAATACACACAACACAAAGAAGTTACTGAAAATTCTTCTGTCTAGCATTATATGAAGAAATCCCGTTTCCAACGAAGGCCTCAAAGAGTTCCAAATATCCACTTGCAGACTTTACAAACAGAGTGTTTCCAAACTGCTGTATGAACAGAAAGGTTAAACTCTGTGAGCTGAATGCACACATCACATAGTAGTTTCTGAGAATGATTCTGTCTAGTTTTTATACCAAGATATTTCCTTTTCTCACATTGGCCTCAAATCGCTTGAAATCTCCATTTGCAATTTCCACAAAAAGAGAGTTTCAAATCTGCTATGTCCAAAGAAAGGTTCAACTCTGTGAGCTGAATACACACAACACAAAGAAGTTACTCAAAATTCTTCTGTCTGGCATTATATAAAGAAATCCCGTTTCCAACGAAATCCTCAAAGAGGTCCAAATATCCCCTTGCAGACTTTACAAACAGAGTGTTTCCAAACTGCTCTATGAACAGAAAGGTTAAACTCTGTGAGCTCAATGCACACATCACATAGTAGTTTCTGAGAATGATTCTGTCTAGTTTCTATACGAAGATATTTCCTTTTCTAACATTGTCCTCAAATCCCTTGAAATCTCAAATTCCAAACTCCAGAAAAAGACAGTTTCAAACCTGCAGTGTGGAAGGAAAGGTTCAAATCTGTGAGTTGAATACACACAACACAAAGAAGTTACTGAGAATTCTTCTGTCTAGCATTATATGAAGAAATCCCGTTTCCAACGAAGGCCTCAAAGTGGAGCAAATATCCACTTGTAGACTTTAGAAACAGAGTGTTTCCAAACTGCTCTATGAACAGAAAAGTTAAACTCTGTGAGCTGAACTCACACATCACAAAGTTGTTTCTGAGAATGATTCTGTCTAGTTTTTATACCAAGATATTTCGTTTTCTAACATTGGCCTAAAATCGCTTGAAATCTCCAATTGCAATTTCCACAAAAAGAGAGTTTCAAATCTGCTCTGTCCAAAGAAAGGTTCAACTCTGTGAGCTGAATACACACAACACAAAGAAGTTACTGAAAATTCTTCTGTCTAGCATTATATGAAGAAATCCCGTTTCCAACGAAGTCCTCAAAGAGGTCCAAATATCCACTTGCAGACTTTACAAACAGAGTGTTTCCAAACTGCTCTATGAACAGAAAGGTTAAACTCTGTGAGCTGAATGCACACATCACATAGTGGTTTCTGAGAATGATTCTGTCTAGTTTTTATACCAAGATATTTCCTTTTCTAACATTGTCCAGAAATCGCTTGAAATCTCCAATTTCAAATTCCAGAAAAAGAGAGTTTCAAATCTGCTCTGTGCAAAGAAAGGTTCCACTCTGTGAGCTGAATACACACAACACAAAGAAGTTACTCAAAATTCTTCTGTCTAGCATTATATAAAGAAATCCCGTTTCCAACGAAATCCTCAAAGAGGTCCAAATATCCACTTGCAGACTTTACAAACAGAGTGTTTCCAAACTGCTCTATGAACAGAAAGGTTAAACTCTGTGAGCTGAATGCACACATCACAAAGTAGTTTCTGAGAATGATTCTGTCTAGTTTCTATACGAAGATATTTCCTTTTCTAACATTGGCCTGAAATCGCTTGAAATCTCAAATTCCAAATTCCAGAAAAAGACAGTTTCAAACCTGCACTGTGTAAGGAAAGGTTCAAATCTGTGAGTTGAATACACACAACACAAAGAAGTTACTGAGAATTCTACTGTCTATCATTATATGAAGAAATCCCGTTTACAACGAAGGCCTCAAAGTGGTGCAAATATCCACTTGTAGACTTTAGAAACGGAGTATTTCCAAACTGCTCTATGAACAGAAAAGTTAAACTGTGTGAGCTGAACGCACACATCACAAAGTTGTTTCTGAGAATGATTCTGTCTAGTTTTTATACCAAGATATTTCGTTTTCTAACATTGGCCTAAAATCGCTTGAAATCTCCAATTGCAATTTCCACAAAAAGAGAGTTTCAAATCTGCTCTGTCCAAAGAAAAGTTCAACTCTGTGAGCTGAATACACACAACACAAAGAAGTTACTGAAAATTCTTCTGTCTAGCATTATATGAAGAAATCCCGTTTCCAACGAAGGCCTCAAAGAGTTCCAAATATCCACTTGCAGACTTTACAAACAGAGTGTTTCCAAACTGCTGTATGAACAGAAAGTTTGAACCCTGTGACCTGAATGCACACATCACATAGTAGTTTCTGAGAATGATTCTGTCTAGTTTTTATACCAAGTTATTTCCTTTTCTCACATTGGCCTCAAATCGCTTGAAATCCCCAACTGCAATTTCCACAAAAAGAGAGTTTCAAATCTGCTCTGTCCAAAGAAAGGTTCAACTCTGTGAGCTGAATACACACAACACAAAGAAGTTACTCAAAATTCTTCTGTCTAGCATTATATGAAGAAATCCCGTTACCAACGAAGTCCTCAAAGAGGTCCAAATATCCACTTGCAGACTTTACAAACAGAGTGTTTCCAAACTGCTCTATGAACAGAAAGGTTAAACTCTGTGAGCTGAATGCACACATCACATAGTGGTTTCTGAGAATGATTCTGTCTAGTTTTTATACCAAGATATTTCCTTTTCTAACATTGTCCTGAAATCGCTTGAAATCTCCAATTTCAAATTCCAGAAAAAGAGAGTTTCAAATCTGCTCTGTGCAAAGAAAGGTTCAACTCTGTGAGCTGAATACACACAACACAAAGAAGTTACTGAAAATTCTTCTGTCTAGCATTATATGAAGAAATCCCGTTTCCAAAGAAGGCCTCAAAGAGTTCCAAATATCCACTTGCAGACTTTACAAACAGTGTTTCCAAACTGCTGTACGAACAGAAAGGTTAAACTCTGTGAGCTGAATGCACACATCACATAGCAGTTTCTGAGAATCATTCTGTCTAGTTTTTATAGCAAGATATTTCCTTTTCTAACATTGGCCTCAAATCGCTTGAAATCACCAATTGCAATTTCCACAAAAAGAGAGTTTCGAATCTGCTCTGTCCAAAGAAAAGTTCAACTCTGTGAGCTGAATACACACAACACAAAGAAGTTACTGAAAATTCTTCTGTCTAGCATTATATGAAGAAATCCCGTTTCCAACGAAGGCCTCAAAGAGTTCCAAATATCCACTTGCAGACTTTACAAACAGAGTGTTTCCAAACTGCTGTATGAACAGAATGGTTAAACCCTGTGAGCTGAATGCACACATCACATTGTAGTTTCTGAGAATGATTCTGTCTAGTTTTTATACCAAGATATTTCCTTTTCTCACATTGGCCTCAAATCGCTTGAAATCTCCAATTGCAATTTCCACAAAAAGAGAGTTTCAAATCTGCTCTGTCCAAAGAAAGGTTCAACTCTGTGAGCTGAATACACACAACACAAAGAAGTTACTGAAAATTCTTCTGTCTAGCATTATATAAAGAAATCCCTTTTCCAACGAAGTCCTCAAAGAGGTCCAAATATCCACTTGCAGACTTTACAAACAGAGTGTTTCCAAACTGCTCTATGAACAGAAAGGTTAAACTCTGTGAGCTGAATGCACACATCACATAGTAGTTTCTGAGAATGATTCTGTCTAGTTTCTATACGAAGATATTTCCTTTTCTAACATTGGCCTCAAATCGCTTGAAATCTCCAATTGCAATTTCCCCAAAAAGAGAGTTTCAAATCTGCTCTGTCCAAAGAAAGGTTCAACTCTGTGAGCTGAATACACACAACACAAAGAAGTTACTCAAAATTCTTCTGTTTAGCATTATATAAAGAAATCCCGTTTCCAACGAAGTCCTCAAAGAGGTCCAAATATCCACTTGCAGACTTTACAAACAGAGTGTTTCCAAACTGCTCTATGAACAGAAAGGTTAAACTCTGTGAGCTGAATGCACACATCACATAGTAGTTTCTGAGAATGATTCTGTCTAGTTTCTATACGAAGATATTTCCTTTTCTAACATTGTCCTCAAATCCCTTGAAATCTCAAATTCCAAACTCCAGAAAAAGACAGTTTCAAACCTGCAGTGTGTAAGGAAAGGTTCAAATCTGTGAGTTGAATACACACAACACAAAGAAGTTACTGAGAATTCTTCTGTCTAGCATTATATGAAGAAATCCCGTTTCCAACGAAGGCCTCAAAGTGGAGCAAATATCCACTTGTAGACTTTAGAAACAGAGTGTTTCCAAACTGCTCTATGAACAGAAAAGTTAAACTCTGTGAGCTGAACGCACACATCACAAAGTTGTTTCTGAGAATGATTCTGTCTAGTTTTTATACCAAGATATTTCGTTTTCTAACATTGGCCTAAAATCGCTTGAAATCTCCAATTGCAATTTCCACAAAAAGAGAGTTTCAAATCTGCTCTGTCCAAAGAAAGGTTCAACTCTGTGAGCTGAATACACACAACACAAAGAAGTTACTGAAAATTCTTCTGTCTAGCATTATATGAAGAAATCCCGTTTCCAACGAAGTCCTCAAAGAGGTCCAAATATCCACTTGCAGACTTTACAAACAGAGTGTTTCGAAACTGCTGTATGAACAGAAAGGTTAAACTCTGTGAGCTGAATGCACACATCACATAGTAGTTTCTGAGAATGATTCTGTCTAGTTTTTATACGAAGATACTTCCTTTTCTAACATTGGCCTAAAATCGCTTGAAATCTCCAATTGCAATTTCCACAAAAAGAGAGTTTCAAATCTGATCTGTCCAAAGAAAGGTTCAACTCTGTGAGCTGAATACACACAACACAAAGAAGTTACTGAAAATTCTTCTGTCTAGCATTATATGAAGAAATCCCGTTTCAAACGAAGTCCTCAAAGAGGTCCAAATATCCACTTGCAGACTTTACAAACAGAGTGTTTCCAAACTGCTCTATGAACAGAAAGGTTAAACTCTGTGAGCTGAATGAACACATCACATAGTAGTTTCTGAGAATGATTCTATCTAGTTTCTATACGAAGATATTTCCTTTTCTAACATTGGCCTCAAATCGCTTGAAATCTCAAATTCAAAATTCCAGAAAAAGACAGTTTCAAACCTGCAGTGTGTAAGGAAAGGTTCAAATCTGTGAGTTGAATACACACAACACAAAGAAGTTACTGAGAATTCTTCTGTCTAGTATTATATGAAGAAATCCCTTTTCCAACGAAGGCCTCAAAGTGGTGCAAATATCCACTTGTAGACTTTAGAAACAGAGTGTTTCCAAACTGCTCTATGAACAGAAAAGTTAAACTCTGTGAGCTGAACGCAAACATCACAAAGTTGTTTCTGAGAATGATTCTGTCTAGTTTTTATACCAAGATATTTCCTTTTCTAACATTGGCCTAAAATCGCTTGAAATCTCCAATTGCAATTTCCACAAAAAGAGAGTTTCAAATCTGCTCTGTCCAAAGAAAGGTTCAACTCTGTGAGCTGAATACACACAACACAAAGAAGTTACTGAAAATTCTTCTGTCTAGCCTTATATGAAGAAATCCCGTTTCCAACGAAGGCCTCAAAGAGTTCCAAATATCCACTTGCAGACTTTACAAACAGAGTGTTTCCAAACTGCTGTATGAACAGAAAGGTCAAACTCTGTGAGCTGAATGCACACATCACATAGTAGTTTCTGAGAATGATTCTGTCTAGTTTTTATACCAAGATATTTCCTTTTCTCTCATTGGCCTCAAATCGCTTGAAATCTCCAATTGCAATTTCCACAAAAAGAGAGTTTCAAATCTGCTCTGTCCAAAGAAAGGTTCAACTCTGTGAGCTGAATACACACAACACAAAGAAGTTACTCAAAATTCTTCTGTCTAGCATTATATAAAGAAATCCCGTTTCCAACGAAATCCTCAAAGAGGTCCAAATATCCCCTTGCAGACTTTAGAAACAGAGTGTTTCCAAACTGCTCTATGAACAGAAAGGTTAAACTCTGTGAGCTGAATGCACACATCACAAAGTAGTTTCTGAGAATGATTCTGTCTACTTTCTATACGAAGATATTTCCTTTTCTAAAATTGTCCTCAAATCGCTTGAAATCTCAAATTCCAAATTCCAGAAAAAGACAGTTTCAAACCTGCAGTGTGTAAGGAAAGGTTCAAATCTGTGAGTTGAATACACACAACACAAAGAAGTTACTGAGAATTCTTCTGTGTACCATTATATGAAGAAATACCGTCTCCAACGAAGGCCTCAAAGAGTTCCAAATATCCACTTGCAGACTTTACAAACAGTGTTTCCAAACTGCTGTACGAACAGAAAGGTTAAACTCTGTGAGCTGAATGCACACATCACATAGTAGTTTCTGAGAATCATTCTGTCTAGTTTTTATAGCAAGATATTTCCTTTTCTAACATTGGCCTCAAATCGCTTGAAATCACCAATTGCAATTTCCACAAAAAGAGAGTTTCAAATCTGCTCTGTCCAAAGAAAGGTTCAACTCTGTGAGCTGAATACACACAACACAAAGAAGTTACTCAAAATTATTCTGTCTAGCATTATATAAAGAAATCCCGTTTCCAACGAAGTCCTCAAAGAGGTCCAAATATCCACTTGCAGACTTTACAAACAGAGTGTTTCCAAACTGCTCTATGAACAGAAAGGTTAAACTCTGTGAGCTGAATGCACACATCACAAAGTAGTTTCTGAGAATGATTCTGTCTAGTTTCTATACGAAGATATTTCCTTTTCTAACATTGGCCTCAAATCGCTTGAAATCTCAAATTCCAAATTCCAGAAAAAGACAGTTTCAACCCTGCAGTGTGTAAGGAAAGGTTCAAATCTGTGAGTTGAATACACACAACACAAAGAAGTTACTGAGAATTCTTCTGTCTATCATTATATGAAGAAATCCCGTTTCCAAAGAAGTCCTCAAAGAGATCCAACTATCCACTTGCAGACTTTACAAACAGAGAGTTTCCAAACTGCTGTATGAACAGAAAGGTTAAACTCTGTGAGCTGAATGCACACATCACATAGTAGTTTCTGAGAATGATTCTGTCTAGTTTTTATACGAAGATATTTCTTTTTCTAACATTGGCCTAAAATCGCTTGAAATCTCCAATTGCAATTTCCCCAAAAAGAGAGTTTCAAATCTGCTCTGTCCAAAGAAAGGTTCAACTCTGTGAGCTGAATACACACAACACAAAGAAGTTACTGAAAATTCTTCTGTCTAGCATTATATGAAGAAATCCCGTTTCCAACGAAGTCCTCAAACAGGTCCAAATATCCCCTTGCAGACTTTACAAACAGAGTGTTTCCAAACTGCTCTATGAACAGAAAGGTTAAACTCTGTGAGCTGAATGCACACATCACATAGTAGTTTCTGAGAATGATTCTGTCTAGTTTCTATACGAAGATATTTCCTTTTCTAACATTGTCCTGAAATCGCTTGAAATCTCAAATTCCAAATTCCAGAAAAAGACAGTTTCAAACCTGCAGTGTGTAAGGAAAGGTTCAAATCTGTGAGTTGAATACACACAACACAAAGAAGTTACTGAGAATTCTTCTGTCTAGCATTATATGAAGAAATCCCTTTTCCAACGAAGTCCTCAAAGTGGTGCAAATATCCACTTGTAGACTTTAGAAACAGAGTGTTTCCAAACTGCTCTATGAACAGAAAAGTTAAACTCTGTGAGCTGAACGCACACATCACAATGTAGTTTCTGAGAATGATTCTGTCTAGTTTTTATACCAAGATATTTCCTTTTCCAACATTGGCCTCAAATCGCTTGAAATCTCCAATTGCAATTTCCACAAAAACAGAGTTTCAAATCTGCTCTGTCCAAAGAAAAGTTCAACTCTGTGAGCTGAATACACACAACACAAAGAAGTTACTCAAAATTCTTCTGTCTAGCATTATATAAAGAAATCCCGTTTCCAACGAAATCCTCAAAGAGGTCCAAATATCCACTTGCAGACTTTACAAACAGAGTGTTTCCAAACTGCTCTATGAACAGAAAGGTTAAACTCTGTGAGCTGAATGCACACATCACAAAGTAGTTTCTGAGAATGATTCTGTCTAGTTTCTATACGAAGATATTTCCTTTTCTAACATTGGCCTGAAATCGCTTGAAATCTCAAATTCCAAATTCCAGAAAAAGACAGTTTCAAACCTGCACTGTGTAAGGAAAGGTTCAAATCTGTGAGTTGAATACACACAACACAAAGAAGTTACTGAGAATTCTTCTGTCTATCATTATATGAAGAAATCCCGTTTACAACGAAGGCCTCAAAGTGGTGCAAATATCCACTTGTAGACTTTAGAAACGGAGTGTTTCCAAACTGCTCTATGAACAGAAAAGTTAAACTCTGTGAGCTGAACGCACACATCACAAAGTTGTTTCTGAGAATGATTCTGTCTAGTTTTTATACCAAGTTATTTCCTTTTCTCACATTGGCCTCAAATCGCTTGAAATCTCCAATTGCAATTTCCACAAAAAGAGAGTTTCAAATCTGCTCTGTCCAAAGAAAGATTCAACTCTGTGAGCTGAATACACACAACACAAAGAAGTTACTGAAAATTCTTCTGTCTAGCATTATATAAAGAAATCCCGTTTCCAACGAAATCCTCCAAGAGGTCCAAATATCCACTTGCAGACTTTACAAACAGAGTGTTTCCAAACTGCTCTATGAACAGAAAGGTTAAACTCTGTGAGCTGAATGCACACATCACATAGTAGTTTCTGAGAATGATTCTGTCTAGTTTCTATACGAAGATATTTCCTTTTCTAACATTGGCCTCAAATCGCTTGTAATCTCCAATTGCAATTTCCCCAAAAAGAGAGTTTCAAATCTGCTCTGTCCAAAGAAAGGTTCAACTCTGTGAGCTGAATACACACAACACAAAGAAGTTACTCAAAATTCTTCTGTCTAGCATTATATAAAGAAATCCCGTTTCCAACGAAGTCCTCAAAGAGGTCCAAATATCCACTTGCAGACTTTACAAACAGAGTGTTTCCAAACTGCTCTGTGAACAGAAAGGTTAAACTCTGTGAGCTGAATGCACACATCACATAGTAGTTTCTGAGAATGATTCTGTCTAGTTTCTATACGAAGATATTTCCTTTTCTAACATTGGCCTCAAATCGCTTGAAATCTCAAATTCCAAATTCCAGAAAAAGACAGTTTCAAACCTGCAGTGTGTAAGGAAAGGTTCAAATCTGTGAGTTGAATACACACAACACAAAGAAGTTACTGAGAATTCTTCTGTCTAGCATTATATGAAGAAATCCCTTTTCCAACGAAGGCCTCAAAGTGGTGCAAATATCCACTTGTAGACTTTAGAAACAGAGTGTTTCCAAACTGCTCTATGAACAGAAAAGTTAAACTCTGTGAGTTGAACGCACACATCACAAAGTACTTTCTGAGAATGATTCTGTCTAGTTTTTATACCAAGATATTTCGTTTTCTAACATTAGCCTAAAATCGCTTGAAATCTCCAATTTCAATTTCCACAAAAAGAGAGTTTCAAATCTGCTCTGCACAAAGAAAAGTTCAACTCTGTGAGCTGAATACACACAACACAAAGAAGTTACTGAAAATTCTTCTGTCTAGCATTATATGAAGAAATCCCGTTTCCAACGAAGGCCTCAAAGAGTTCCAAATATCCACTTGCAGACTTTACAAACAGAGTGTTTCCAAACTGCTGTATGAACAGAAAGGTTAAACTCTGTGAGCTGAATGCACACATCACATAGTAGTTTCTGAGAATGATTCTGTCTAGTTTTTATACCAAGATATTTCCTTTTCTCACATTGGCCTCAAATCGCTTGAAATCTCCATTTGCAATTTCCACAAAAAGAGAGTTTCAAATCTGCTATGTCCAAAGAAAGGTTCAACTCTGTGAGCTGAATACACACAACACAAAGAAGTTACTCAAAATTCTTCTGTCTGGCATTATATAAAGAAATCCCGTTTCCAACGAAATCCTCAAAGAGGTCCAAATATCCCCTTGCAGACTTTACAAACAGAGTGTTTCCAAACTGCTCTATGAACAGAAAGGTTAAACTCTGTGAGCTCAATGCACACATCACATAGTAGTTTCTGAGAATGATTCTGTCTAGTTTCTATACGAAGATATTTCCTTTTCTAACATTGTCCTCAAATCCCTTGAAATCTCAAATTCCAAACTCCAGAAAAAGACAGTTTCAAACCTGCAGTGTGGAAGGAAAGGTTCAAATCTGTGAGTTGAATACACACAACACAAAGAAGTTACTGAGAATTCTTCTGTCTAGCATTATATGAAGAAATCCCGTTTCCAACGAAGGCCTCAAAGTGGAGCAAATATCCACTTGTAGACTTTAGAAACAGAGTGTTTCCAAACTGCTCTATGAACAGAAAAGTTAAACTCTGTGAGCTGAACTCACACATCACAAAGTTGTTTCTGAGAATGATTCTGTCTAGTTTTTATACCAAGATATTTCGTTTTCTAACATTGGCCTAAAATCGCTTGAAATCTCCAATTGCAATTTCCACAAAAAGAGAGTTTCAAATCTGCTCTGTCCAAAGAAAGGTTCAACTCTGTGAGCTGAATACACACAACACAAAGAAGTTACTGAAAATTCTTCTGTCTAGCATTATATGAAGAAATCCCGTTTCCAACGAAGTCCTCAAAGAGGTCCAAATATCCACTTGCAGACTTTACAAACAGAGTGTTTCCAAACTGCTCTATGAACAGAAAGGTTAAACTCTGTGAGCTGAATGCACACATCACATAGTGGTTTCTGAGAATGATTCTGTCTAGTTTTTATACCAAGATATTTCCTTTTCTAACATTGTCCAGAAATCGCTTGAAATCTCCAATTTCAAATTCCAGAAAAAGAGAGTTTCAAATCTGCTCTGTGCAAAGAAAGGTTCCACTCTGTGAGCTGAATACACACAACACAAAGAAGTTACTGAAAATTCTTCTGTCTAGCATTATATGAAGAAATCCCGTTTCCAACGAAGGCCTCAAAGAGTTCCAAATATCCACTTGCAGACTTTACAAACAGTGTTTCCAAACTGCTGTATGAACAGAAAGGTTAAACTCTGTGAGCTGAATGCACACATCACATAGTAGTTTCTGAGAATCATTCTGTCTAGTTTTTATAGCAAGATATTTCCTTTTCTAACATTGGCCTCAAATCGCTTGAAATCACCAATTGCAATTTCCACAAAAAGAGAGTTTCAAATCTGCTCTGTCCAAAGAAAACTTCAACTCTGTGAGCTGAATACACACAACACAAAGAAGTTACTGAAAATTCTTCTGTCTAGCATTATATGAAGAAATCCCGTTTCCAACGAAGGCCTCAAAGAGTTCCAAATATCCACTTGCAGACTTTACAAACAGAGTGTTTCCAAACTGCTGTATGAACAGAAAGGTTAAACCCTGTGAGCTGAATGCACACATCACATAGTAGTTTCTGAGAATGATTCTGTCTAGTTTTTATACGAAGATATTGCCTTTTCTCACATTGGCCTCAAATCGCTTGAAATCTCCAATTGCAATTTCCACAAAAAGAGAGTTTCAAATCTGCTCTGTCCAAAGAAAGGTTCAACTCTGTGAGCTGAATACACACAACACAAAGAAGTTACTGAAAATTCTTCTGTCTAGCATTATATAAAGAAATCCCTTTTCCAACGAAGTCCTCAAAGAGGTCCAAATATCCACTTGCAGACTTTACAAACAGAGTGTTTCCAAACTGCTCTATGAACAGAAAGGTTAAACTCTGTGAGCTGAATGCACACATCACATAGTAGTTTCTGAGAATGATTCTGTCTAGTTTCTATACGAAGATAATTCCTTTTCTAACATTGGCCTCAAATCGCTTGAAATCTCCAATTGCAATTTCCCCAAAAAGAGAGTTTCAAATCTGCTCTGTCAAAAGAAAGGTTCAACTCTGTGAGCTGAATACACACAACACAAAGAAGTTACTCAAAATTCTTCTGTCTAGCATTATATAAAGGAATCCCGTTTCCAACGAAGTCCTCAAAGAGGACCAAATATCCACTTGCAGACTTTACAAACAGAGTGTTTCCAAACTGCTCTATGAACAGAAAGGTTAAACTCTGTGAGCTGAATGCACACATCACATAGTAGTTTCTGAGAATGATTCTGTCTAGTTTCTATACGAAGATATTTCCTTTTCTAACATTGTCCTGAAATCGCTTGAAATCTCAAATTCCAAATTCCAGAAAAAGACAGTTTCAAAACTGCAGTGTGTAAGGAAAGGTTCAAATCTGTGAGTTGAATACACACAACACAAAGAAGTTACTGAGAATTCTTCTGTCTAGCATTATATGAAGAAATCCCTTTTCCAACGAAGGCCTCAAAGTGGTGCAAATATCCACTTGTAGACTTTAGAAACAGAGTGTTTCCAAACTGCTCTATGAACAGAAAAGTTAAACTCTGTGAGTTGAACGCACACATCACAAAGTACTTTCTGAGAATGATTCTGTCTAGTTTTTATACCAAGATATTTCGTTTTCTAACATTAGCCTAAAATCGCTTGAAATCTCCAATTTCAATTTCCACAAAAAGAGAGTTTCAAATCTGCTCTGCACAAAGAAAAGTTCAACTCTGTGAGCTGAATACACACAACACAAAGAAGTTACTGAAAATTCTTCTGTCTAGCATTATATGAAGAAATCCCGTTTCCAACGAAGGCCTCAAAGAGTTCCAAATATCCACTTGCAGACTTTACAAACAGAGTGTTTCCAAACTGCTTTATGAACAGAAAGGTTAAACTCTGTGAGCTGAATGCACACATCACATAGTAGTTTCTGAGAATGATTCTGTCTAGTTTTTATACCAAGATATTTCCTTTTCTCACATTGGCCTCAAATCGCTTGAAATCTCCATTTGCAATTTCCACAAAAAGAGAGTTTCAAATCTGCTATGTCCAAAGAAAGGTTCAACTCTGTGAGCTGAATACACACAACACAAAGAAGTTACTCAAAATTCTTCTGTCTGGCATTATATAAAGAAATCCCGTTTCCAACGAAATCCTCAAAGAGGTCCAAATATCCCCTTGCAGACTTTACAAACAGAGTGTTTCCAAACTGCTCTATGAACAGAAAGGTTAAACTCTGTGAGCTCAATGCACACATCACATAGTAGTTTCTGAGAATGATTCTGTCTAGTTTCTATACGAAGATATTTCCTTTTCTAACATTGTCCTCAAATCCCTTGAAATCTCAAATTCCAAACTCCAGAAAAAGACAGTTTCAAACCTGCAGTGTGGAAGGAAAGGTTCAAATCTGTGAGTTGAATACACACAACACAAAGAAGTTACTGAGAATTCTTCTGTCTAGCATTATATGAAGAAATCCCGTTTCCAACGAAGGCCTCAAAGTGGAGCAAATATCCACTTGTAGACTTTAGAAACAGAGTGTTTCCAAACTGCTCTATGAACAGAAAAGTTAAACTCTGTGAGCTGAACTCACACATCACAAAGTTGTTTCTGAGAATGATTCTGTCTAGTTTTTATACCAAGATATTTCGTTTTCTAACATTGGCCTAAAATCGCTTGAAATCTCCAATTGCAATTTCCACAAAAAGAGAGTTTCAAATCTGCTCTGTCCAAAGAAAGGTTCAACTCTGTGAGCTGAATACACACAACACAAAGAAGTTACTGAAAATTCTTCTGTCTAGCATTATATGAAGAAATCCCGTTTCCAACGAAGTCCTCAAAGAGGTCCAAATATCCACTTGCAGACTTTACAAACAGAGTGTTTCCAAACTGCTCTATGAACAGAAAGGTTAAACTCTGTGAGCTGAATGCACACATCACATAGTGGTTTCTGAGAATGATTCTGTCTAGTTTTTATACCAAGATATTTCCTTTTCTAACATTGTCCAGAAATCGCTTGAAATCTCCAATTTCAAATTCCAGAAAAAGAGAGTTTCAAATCTGCTCTGTGCAAAGAAAGGTTCCACTCTGTGAGCTGAATACACACAACACAAAGAAGTTACTGAAAATTCTTCTGTCTAGCATTATATGAAGAAATCCCGTTTCCAACGAAGGCCTCAAAGAGTTCCAAATATCCACTTGCAGACTTTACAAAGAGTGTTTCCAAACTGCTGTATGAACAGAAAGGTTAAACTCTGTGAGCTGAATGCACACATCACATAGTAGTTTCTGAGAATCATTCTGTCTAGTTTTTATAGCAAGATATTTCCTTTTCTAACATTGGCCTCAAATCGCTTGAAATCACCAATTGCAATTTCCACAAAAAGAGAGTTTCAAATCTGCTCTGTCCAAAGAAAACTTCAACTCTGTGAGCTGAATACACACAACACAAAGAAGTTACTGAAAATTCTTCTGTCTAGCATTATATGAAGAAATCCCGTTTCCAACGAAGGCCTCAAAGAGTTCCAAATATCCACTTGCAGACTTTACAAACAGAGTGTTTCCAAACTGCTGTATGAACAGAAAGGTTAAACCCTGTGAGCTGAATGCACACATCACATAGTAGTTTCTGAGAATGATTCTGTCTAGTTTTTATACGAAGATATTGCCTTTTCTCACATTGGCCTCAAATCGCTTGAAATCTCCAATTGCAATTTCCACAAAAAGAGAGTTTCAAATCTGCTCTGTCCAAAGAAAGGTTCAACTCTGTGAGCTGAATACACACAACACAAAGAAGTTACTGAAAATTCTTCTGTCTAGCATTATATAAAGAAATCCCTTTTCCAACGAAGTCCTTAAAGAGGTCCAAATATCCACTTGCAGACTTTACAAACAGAGTGTTTCCAAACTGCTCTATGAACAGAAAGGTTAAACTCTGTGAGCTGAATGCACACATCACATAGTAGTTTCTGAGAATGATTCTGTCTAGTTTCTATACGAAGATAATTCCTTTTCTAACATTGGCCTCAAATCGCTTGAAATCTCCAATTGCAATTTCCCCAAAAAGAGAGTTTCAAATCTGCTCTGTCAAAAGAAAGGTTCAACTCTGTGAGCTGAATACACACAACACAAAGAAGTTACTCAAAATTCTTCTGTCTAGCATTATATAAAGGAATCCCGTTTCCAACGAAGTCCTCAAAGAGGACCAAATATCCACTTGCAGACTTTACAAACAGAGTGTTTCCAAACTGCTCTATGAACAGAAAGGTTAAACTCTGTGAGCTGAATGCACACATCACATAGTAGTTTCTGAGAATGATTCTGTCTAGTTTCTATACGAAGATATTTCCTTTTCTAACATTGTCCTGAAATCGCTTGAAATCTCAAATTCCAAATTCCAGAAAAAGACAGTTTCAAAACTGCAGTGTGTAAGGAAAGGTTCAAATCTGTGAGTTGAATACACACAACACAAAGAAGTTACTGAGAATTCTTCTGTCTAGCATTATATGAAGAAATCCCTTTTCCAACGAAGGCCTCAAAGTGGTGCAAATATCCACTTGTAGACTTTAGAAACAGAGTGTTTCCAAACTGCTCTATGAACAGAAAAGTTAAACTCTGTGAGCTGAACGCACACATCACAAAGTAGTTTCTGAGAATGATTCTGTCTAGTTTTTATACCAACATATTTCGTTTTCTAACATTGGCCTAAAATCGCTTGAAATCTCCAATTTCAATTTCCACAGAAAGAGAGTTTCAAATCTGCTCTGTCCAAAGAAAAGTTCAACTCTGTGAGCTGAATACACACAACACAAAGAAGTTACTGAAAATTCTTCTGTCTAGCATTATATGAAGAAATCCCGTTTCCAACGAAGGCCTCAAAGAGTTCCAAATATCCACTTGCAGACTTTACAAACAGAGTGTTTCCAAACTGCTGTATGAACAGAAAGGTTAAACTCTGTGAGCTGAATGCACACATCACATAGTAGTTTCTGAGAATGATTCTGTCTAGTTTTTATACCAAGATATTTCCTTTTCTCACATTGGCCTCAAATCGCTTGAAATCTCCAATTGCAATTTCCACAAAAAGAGAGTTTCAAATCTGCTATGTCCAAAGAAAGGTTCAACTCTGTGAGCTGAATACACACAACACAAAGAAGTTACTCAAAATTCTTCTGTCTGGCATTATATAAAGAAATCACGTTTCCAACGAAATCCTCAAAGAGGTCCAAATATCCCCTTGCAGACTTTACAAACAGAGTGTTTCCAAACTGCTCTATGAACAGAAAGGTTAAACTCTGTCAGCTCAATGCACACATCACATAGTAGTTTCTGAGAATGATTCTGTCTAGTTTGTATACGAAGATATTTCCTTTTCTAAAATTGTCCTCAAATCGCTTGAAATCTCAAATTCCAAACTCCAGAAAAAGACAGTTTCAAACCTGCAGTGTGTAAGGAAAGGTTCAAATCTGTGAGTTGAATACACACAACACAAAGAAGTTACTGAGAATTCTTCTGTGTACCATCATATGAAGAAATACCGTCTCCAACGAAGGCCTCAAAGAGTTCCAAATATCCACTTGCAGACTTTACAAACAGTGTTTCCAAACTGCTGTACGAACAGAAAGGATAAACTCTGTGAGCTGAATGCACACATCACATAGTAGTTTCTGAGAATCATTCTGTCTAGTTTTTATAGCAAGATATTTCCTTTTCTAACATTGGCCTCAAATCGCTTGAAATCACCAATTGCAATTTCCACAAAAAGAGAGTTTCAAATCTGCTCTGTCCAAAGAAAGGTTCAACTCTGTGAGCTGAATACACACAACACAAAGAAGTTACTCAAAATTCTTCTGTCTAGCATTATATAAAGAAATCCCGTTTCCAACGAAGTCCTCAAAGAGGTCCAAATATCCACTTGCAGACTTTACAAACAGAGTGTTTCCAAACTGCTCTATGAACAGAAAGGTTAAACTCTGTGAGCTGAATGCACACATCACAAAGTAGTTTCTGAGAATGATTCTGTCTAGTTTCTATACGAAGATATTTCCTTTTCTAACATTGGCCTCAAATCGCTTGAAATCTCAAATGCCAAATTCCAGAAAAAGACAGTTTCAAACCTGCAGTGTGTAAGGAAAGGTTCAAATCTGTGAGTTGAATACACACAACACAAAGAAGTTACTGAGAATTCTTCTGTCTAGCATTATATGAAGAAATCCAGTTTCCAACGAAGGCCTCAAAGTGGTGCAAATATCCACTTGTAGACTTTAGAAACAGAGTGTTTCCAAACTGCTCTATGAACAGAAAAGTTAAACTCTGTGAGTTGAACGCACACATCACAAAGTTGTTTCTGAGAATGATTCTGTCTAGTTTTTATACCAAGATATTTCGTTTTCTAACATTGGCCTAAAATCGCTTGAAATCTAAAATTGCAATTTCCACAAAAAGAGAGTTTCAAATCTGCTCTGTCCAAAGAAAGATTCAACTCTGTGAGCTGAATACACACAACACAAAGAAGTTACTGAAAATTCTTCTGTCTAGCATTATATGAAGAAATCCCGTTTCCAAAGAAGTCCTCAAAGAGATCCAACTATCCACTTGCAGACTTTACAAACAGAGTGTTTCCAAACTGCTGTATGAACAGAAAGGTTAAACTCTGTGAGCTGAATGCACACATCACATAGTAGTTTCTGAGAATGATTCTGTCTAGTTTTTATACGAAGATATTTCTTTTTCTAACATTGGCCTAAAATCGCTTGAAATCTCCAATTGCAATTTCCCCAAAAAGAGAGTTTCAAATCTGCTCTGTCCAAAGAAAGGTTCAACTCTGTGAGCTGAATACACACAACACAAAGAAGTTACTCAAAATTCTTCTGTCTAGCATTATATGAAGAAATCCCGTTTCCAACAAAGTCCTCAAACAGGTCCAAATATCCCCTTGCAGACTTTACAGAGTGTTTCCAAACTGCTGTATGAACAGAAAGGTTAAACTCTGTGAGCTGAATGCACACATCACATAGTAGTTTCTGATAATCATTCTGTCTAGTTTTTATACCAAGATATTTCCTTTTCCAACATTGGCCTCAAATCGCTTGAAATCTCCAATAGCAATTTCCACAAAAACAGAGTTTCAAATCTGCTCTGTCCAAAGAAAAGTTCAACTCTGTGAGCTGAATACACACAACACAAAGAAGTTACTCAAAATTCTTCTGTCTAGCATTATATAAAGAAATCCCGTTTCCAACGAAATCCTCAAAGAGGTCCAAATATCCACTTGCAGACTTTACAAACAGAGTGTTTCCAAACTGCTCTATGAACAGAAAGGTTAAACTCTGTGAGCTGAATGCACACATCACAAAGTAGTTTCTGAGAATGATTCTGTCTAGTTTCTATACGAAGATATTTCCTTTTCTAACATTGGCCTGAAATCGCTTGAAATCTCAAATTCCAAATTCCAGAAAAAGACAGTTTCAAACCTGCACTGTGTAAGGAAAGGTTCAAATCTGTGAGTTGAATACACACAACACAAAGAAGTTACTGAGAATTCTTCTGTCTATCATTATATGAAGAAATCCCGTTTACAACGAAGGCCTCAAAGTGGTGCAAATATCCACTTGTAGACTTTAGAAACGGAGTGTTTCCAAACTGCTCTATGAACAGAAAAGTTAAACTCTGTGAGCTGAACGCACACATCACAAAGTTGATTCTGAGAATGATTCTGTCTAGTTTTTATACCAAGATATTTCGTTTTCTAACATTGGCCTAAAATCGCTTGAAATCTCCAATTGCAATTTCCACAAAAAGAGAGTTTCAAATCTGCTCTGTCCAAAGAAAAGTTCAACTCTGTGAGCTGAATACACACAACACAAAGAAGTTACTGAAAATTCTTCTGTCTAGCATTATATGAAGAAATCCCGTTTCCAACGAAGGCCTCAAAGAGTTCCAAATATCCACTTGCAGACTTTACAAACAGAGTGTTTCCAAACTGCTGTATGAACAGGAAGTTTGAACCCTGTGAGCTGAATGCACACATCACATAGTAGTTTCTGAGAATGATTCTGTCTAGTTTTTATACCAAGTTATTTCCTTTTCTCACATTGGCCTCAAATCGCTTGAAATCTCCAATTGCAATTTCCACAAAAAGAGAGTTTCAAATCTGCTCTGTCCAAAGAAAGGTTCAACTCTGTGAGCTGAATACACACAACACAAAGAAGTTACTGAAAATTCTTCTGTCTAGCATTATATAAAGAAATCCCGTTTCCAACGAAATCCTCAAAGAGGTCCAAATATCCACTTGCAGACTTTACAAACAGAGTGTTTCCAAACTGCTCTATGAACAGAAAGGTTAAACTCTGTGAGCTGAATGCACACATCACATAGTAGTTTCTGAGAATGATTCTGTCTAGTTTCTATACGAAGATATTTCCTTTTCTAACATTGGCCTCAAATCGCTTGTAATCTCCAATTGCAATTTCCCCAAAAAGAGACTTTCAAATCTGCTCTGTCCAAAGAAAGGTTCAACTCTGTGAGCTGAATACACACAACACAAAGAAGTTACTCAAAATTCTTCTGTCTAGCATTATATAAAGAAATCCCGTTTCCAACGAAGTCCTCAAAGAGGTCCAAATATCCACTTGCAGACTTTACAAACAGAGTGTTTCCAAACTGCTCTATGAACAGAAAGGTTAAACTCTGTGAGCTGAATGCACACATCACATAGTAGTTTCTGAGAATGATTCTGTCTAGTTTCTATACGAAGATATTTCCTTTTCTAACATTGGCCTCAAATCGCTTGAAATCTCAAATTCCAAATTCCAGAAAAAGACAGTTTCAAACCTGCAGTGTGTAAGGAAAGGTTCAAATCTGTGAGTTGAATACACACAACACAAAGAAGTTACTGAGAATTCTTCTGTCTAGCATTATATGAAGAAATCCCGTTTCCAACGAAGGCCTCAAAGTGGTGCAAATATCCACTTGTAGACTTTAGAAACAGAGTGTTTCCAAACTGCTCTATGAACAGAAAAGTTAAACTCTGTGAGCTGAACGCACACATCACAAAGTAGTTTCTGAGAATGATTCTGTCTGGTTTCTATACGAAGATATTTCCTTTTCTAACATTGGCCTCAAATCGCTTGAAATCTCCAATTGCAATTTCCCCAAAAAGAGAGTTTCAAATCTGCTCTGTCCAAAGAAAGGTTCAACTCTGTGAGCTGAATACACACAACACAAAGAAGTTACTCAAAATTCTTCTGTCTAGCATTATATAAAGAAATCCCGTTTCCAACGAAGTCCTCAAAGAGGTCCAAATATCCACTTGCAGACTTTACAAACAGAGTGTTTCCAAACTGCTCTATGAACAGAAAGGTTAAACTCTGTGAGCTGAATGCACACATCACATAGTAGTTTCTGAGAATGATTCTGTCTAGTTTCTATACGAAGATATTTCCTTTTCTAACATTGGCCTCAAATCTCTTGAAATCTCAAATTCCAAATTCCAGAAAAAGACAGTTTCAAACCTGCAGTGTGTAAGGAAAGGTTCAAATCTGTGAGTTGAATACACACAACAGAAAGAAGTTACTGAGAATTCTTCTGTCTAGCATTATATGAAGAAATCCCTTTTCCAACGAAGGCTTCAAAGTGGTGCAAATATCCACTTGTAGACTTTAGAAACAGAGTGTTTCCAAACTGCTCTATGAACAGAAAAGTTAAACTCTGTGAGCTGAACGCACACATCACAAAGTAGTTTCTGAGAATGATTCTGTCTAGTTTTTATACCAAGATATTTCGTTTTCTAACATTGGCCTAAAATCGCTTGAAATCTCCAATTTCTATTTCCACAAAAAGAGAGTTTCAAATCTGCTCTGTCCAAAGAAAAGTTCAACTCTGTGAGCTGAATACACACAACACAAAGAAGTTAGTGAAAATTCTTCTGTCTAGCATTATATGAAGAAATCCCGTTTCCAACGAAGGCCTCAAAGAGTTCCAAATATCCACTTGCAGACTTTACAAACAGAGTGTTTCCAAACTGCTGTATGAACAGAAAGGTTAAACTCTGTGAGCTGAATGCACACATCACATAGTAGTTTCTGAGAATGATTCTGTCTAGTTTTTATACCAAGATATTTCCTTTTCTCACATTGGCCTCAAATCGCTTGAAATCTCCAATTGCAATTTCCACAAAAAGAGAGTTTCAAATCTGCTCTGTCCAAAGAAAGGTTCAACTCTGTGAGCTGAATACACACAACACAAAGAAGTTACTCAAAATTCTTCTGTCTGGCATTATATAAAGAAATCCCGTTTCCAACGAAATCCTCAAAGAGGTCCAAATATCCCCTTGCAGACTTTACAAGCAGAGTGTTTCCAAACTGCTCTATGAACAGAAAGGTTAAACTCTGTGAGCTCAATGCACACATCACATAGTAGTTTCTGAGAATCATTCTGTCTAGTTTCTATACCAAGATATTTCCTTTTCCAACATTGGCCTCAAATCGCTTGAAATCTCCAATTGCAATTTCCACAAAAACAGAGTTTCAAATCTGCTCTGTCCAAAGAAAAGTTCAACTCTGTGAGCTGAATACACACAACACAAAGAAGTTACTCAAAATTCTTCTGTCTAGCATTATATAAAGAAATCCCGTTTCCAACGAAATCCTCAAAGAGGTCCAAATATCCACTTGCAGACTTTACAAACAGAGTGTTTCCAAACTGCTCTATGAACAGAAAGGTTAAACTCTGTGAGCTGAATGCACACATCACAAAGTAGTTTCTGAGAATGATTCTGTCTAGTTTCTATACGAAGATATTTCCTTTTCTAACATTGGCCTGAAATCGCTTGAAATCTCAAATTCCAAATTCCAGAAAAAGACAGTTTCAAACCTGCACTGTGTAAGGAAAGGTTCAAATCTGTGAGTTGAATACACACAACACAAAGAAGTTACTGAGAATTCTACTGTCTATCATTATATGAAGAAATCCCGTTTACAACGAAGGCCTCAAAGTGGTGCAAATATCCACTTGTAGACTTTAGAAACGGAGTATTTCCAAACTGCTCTATGAACAGAAAAGTTAAACTGTGTGAGCTGAACGCACACATCACAAAGTTGTTTCTGAGAATGATTCTGTCTAGTTTTTATACCAAGATATTTCGTTTTCTAACATTGGCCTAAAATCGCTTGAAATCTCCAATTGCAATTTCCACAAAAAGAGAGTTTCAAATCTGCTCTGTCCAAAGAAAAGTTCAACTCTGTGAGCTGAATACACACAACACAAAGAAGTTACTGAAAATTCTTCTGTCTAGCATTATATGAAGAAATCCCGTTTCCAACGAAGGCCTCAAAGAGTTCCAAATATCCACTTGCAGACTTTACAAACAGAGTGTTTCCAAACTGCTGTATGAACAGAAAGTTTGAACCCTGTGACCTGAATGCACACATCACATAGTAGTTTCTGAGAATGATTCTGTCTAGTTTTTATACCAAGTTATTTCCTTTTCTCACATTGGCCTCAAATCGCTTGAAATCCCCAACTGCAATTTCCACAAAAAGAGAGTTTCAAATCTGCTCTGTCCAAAGAAAGGTTCAACTCTGTGAGCTGAATACACACAACACAAAGAAGTTAATCAAAATTCTTCTGTCTAGCATTATATGAAGAAATCCCGTTACCAACGAAGTCCTCAAAGAGGTCCAAATATCCACTTGCAGACTTTACAAACAGAGTGTTTCCAAACTGCTCTATGAACAGAAAGGTTAAACTCTGTGAGCTGAATGCACACATCACATAGTGGTTTCTGAGAATGATTCTGTCTAGTTTTTATACCAAGATATTTCCTTTTCTAACATTGTCCTGAAATCGCTTGAAATCTCCAATTTCAAATTCCAGAAAAAGAGAGTTTCAAATCTGCTCTGTGCAAAGAAAGGTTCAACTCTGTGAGCTGAATACACACAACACAAAGAAGTTACTGAAAATTCTTCTGTCTAGCATTATATGAAGAAATCCCGTTTCCAAAGAAGGCCTCAAAGAGTTCCAAATATCCACTTGCAGACTTTACAAACAGTGTTTCCAAACTGCTGTACGAACAGAAAGGTTAAACTCTGTGAGCTGAATGCACACATCACATAGCAGTTTCTGAGAATCATTCTGTCTAGTTTTTATAGCAAGATATTTCCTTTTCTAACATTGGCCTCAAATCGCTTGAAATCACCAATTGCAATTTCCACAAAAAGAGAGTTTCGAATCTGCTCTGTCCAAAGAAAAGTTCAACTCTGTGAGCTGAATACACACAACACAAAGAAGTTACTGAAAATTCTTCTGTCTAGCATTATATGAAGAAATCCCGTTTCCAACGAAGGCCTCAAAGAGTTCCAAATATCCACTTGCAGACTTTACAAACAGAGTGTTTCCAAACTGCTGTATGAACAGAATGGTTAAACCCTGTGAGCTGAATGCACACATCACATTGTAGTTTCTGAGAATGATTCTGTCTAGTTTTTATACCAAGATATTTCCTTTTCTCACATTGGCCTCAAATCGCTTGAAATCTCCAATTGCAATTTCCACAAAAAGAGAGTTTCAAATCTGCTCTGTCCAAAGAAAGGTTCAACTCTGTGAGCTGAATACACACAACACAAAGAAGTTACTGAAAATTCTTCTGTCTAGCGTTATATAAAGAAATCCCTTTTCCAACGAAGTCCTCAAAGAGGTCCAAATATCCACTTGCAGACTTTACAAACAGAGTGTTTCCAAACTGCTCTATGAACAGAAAGGTTAAACTCTGTGAGCTGAATGCACACATGACATAGTAGTTTCTGAGAATGATTCTGTCTAGTTTCTATACGAAGATATTTCCTTTTCTAACATTGGCCTCAAATCGCTTGAAATCTCCAATTGCAATTTCCCCAAAAAGAGAGTTTCAAATCTGCTCTGTCCAAAGAAAGGTTCAACTCTGTGAGCTGAATACACACAACACAAAGAAGTTACTCAAAATTCTTCTGTTTAGCATTATATAAAGAAATCCCGTTTCCAACGAAGTCCTCAAAGAGATCCAAATATCCACTTGCAGACTTTACAAACAGAGTGTTTCCAAACTGCTCTATGAACAGAAAGGTTAAACTCTGTGAGCTGAATGCACACATCACATAGTAGTTTCTGAGAATGATTCTGTCTAGTTTCTATACGAAGATATTTCCTTTTCTAACATTGTCCTCAAATCCCTTGAAATCTCAAATTCCAAACTCCAGAAAAAGACAGTTTCAAACCTGCAGTGTGTAAGGAAAGGTTCAAATCTGTGAGTTGAATACACACAACACAAAGAAGTTACTGAGAATTCTTCTGTCTAGCATTATATGAAGAAATCCCGTTTCCAACGAAGGCCTCAAAGTGGAGCAAATATCCACTTGTAGACTTTAGAAACAGAGTGTTTCCAAACTGCTCTATGAACAGAAAAGTTAAACTCTGTGAGCTGAACGCACACATCACAAAGTTGTTTCTGAGAATGATTCTGTCTAGCTTTTATACCAAGATATTTCGTTTTCTAACATTGGCCTAAAATCGCTTGAAATCTCCAATTGCAATTTCCACAAAAAGAGAGTTTCAAATCTGCTCTGTCCAAAGAAAGGTTCAACTCTGTGAGCTGAATACACACAACACAAAGAAGTTACTGAAAATTCTTCTGTCTAGCATTATATGAAGAAATCCCGTTTCCAACGAAGTCCTCAAAGAGGTCCAAATATCCACTTGCAGACTTTACAAACAGAGTGTTTCGAAACGGCTGTATGAACAGAAAGGTTAAACTCTGTGAGCTGAATGCACACATCACATAGTAGTTTCTGAGAATGATTCTGTCTAGTTTTTATACGAAGATACTTCCTTTTCTAACATTGGCCTAAAATCGCTTGAAATCTCCAATTGCAATTTCCACAAAAAGAGAGTTTCAAATCTGATCTGTCCAAAGAAAGGTTCAACTCTGTGAGCTGAATACACACAACACAAAGAAGTTACTGAAAATTCTTCTGTCTAGCATTATATGAAGAAATCCCGTTTCAAACGAAGTCCTCAAAGAGGTCCAAATATCCACTTGCAGACTTTACAAACAGAGTGTTTCCAAACTGCTCTATGAACAGAAAGGTTAAACTCTGTGAGCTGAATGAACAGATCACATAGTAGTTTCTGAGAATGATTCTATCTAGTTTCTATACGAAGATATTTCCTTTTCTAACATTGGCCTCAAATCGCTTGAAATCTCAAATTCAAAATTCCAGAAAAAGACAGTTTCAAACCTGCAGTGTGTAAGGAAAGGTTCAAATCTGTGAGTTGAATACACACAACACAAAGAAGTTACTGAGAATTCTTCTGTCTAGTATTATATGAAGAAATCCCTTTTCCAACGAAGGCCTCAAAGTGGTGCAAATATCCACTTGTAGACTTTAGAAACAGAGTGTTTCCAAACTGCTCTATGAACAGAAAAGTTAAACTCTGTGAGCTGAACGCAAACATCACAAAGTTGTTTCTGAGAATGATTCTGTCTAGTTTTTATACCAAGATATTTCCTTTTCTAACATTGGCCTAAAATCGCTTGAAATCTCCAATTGCAATTTCCACAAAAAGAGAGTTTCAAATCTGCTCTGTCCAAAGAAAGGTTCAACTCTGTGAGCTGAATACACACAACACAAAGAAGTTACTGAAAATTCTTCTGTCTAGCCTTATATGAAGAAATCCCGTTTCCAACGAAGGCCTCAAAGAGTTCCAAATATCCACTTGCAGACTTTACAAACAGAGTGTTTCCAAACTGCTGTATGAACAGAAAGGTCAAACTCTGTGAGCTGAATGCACACATCACATAGTAGTTTCTGAGAATGATTCTGTCTAGTTTTTATACCAAGATATTTCCTTTTCTCTCATTGGCCTCAAATCGCTTGAAATCTCCAATTGCAATTTCCACAAAAAGAGAGTTTCAAATCTGCTCTGTCCAAAGAAAGGTTCAACTCTGTGAGCTGAATACACACAACACAAAGAAGTTACTCAAAATTCTTCTGTCTAGCATTATATAAAGAAATCCCGTTTCCAACGAAATCCTCAAAGAGGTCCAAATATCCCCTTGCAGACTTTAGAAACAGAGTGTTTCCAAACTGCTCTATGAACAGAAAGGTTAAACTCTGTGAGCTGAATGCACACATCACAAAGTAGTTTCTGAGAATGATTCTGTCTACTTTCTATACGAAGATATTTCCTTTTCTAAAATTGTCCTCAAATCGCTTGAAATCTCAAATTCCAAATTCCAGAAAAAGACAGTTTCAAACCTGCAGTGTGTAAGGAAAGGTTCAAATCTGTGAGTTGAATACACACAACACAAAGAAGTTACTGAGAATTCTTCTGTGTACCATTATATGAAGAAATACCGTCTCCAACGAAGGCCTCAAAGAGTTCCAAATATCCACTTGCAGACTTTACAAACAGTGTTTCCAAACTGCTGTACGAACAGAAAGGTTAAACTCTGTGAGCTGAATGCACACATCACATAGTAGTTTCTGAGAATCATTCTGTCTAGTTTTTATAGCAAGATATTTCCTTTTCTAACATTGGCCTCAAATCGCTTGAAATCACCAATTGCAATTTCCACAAAAAGAGAGTTTCAAATCTGCTCTGTCCAAAGAAAGGTTCAACTCTGTGAGCTGAATACACACAACACAAAGAAGTTACTCAAAATTATTCTGTCTAGCATTATATAAAGAAATCCCGTTTCCAACGAAGTCCTCAAAGAGGTCCAAATATCCCCTTGCAGACTTTACAAACAGAGTGTTTCCAAACTGCTCTATGAACAGAAAGGTTAAACTCTGTGAGCTGAATGCACACATCACAAAGTAGTTTCTGAGAATGATTCTGTCTAGTTTCTATACGAAGATATTTCCTTTTCTAACATTGGCCTCAAATCGCTTGAAATCTCAAATTCCAAATTCCAGAAAAAGACAGTTTCAACCCTGCAGTGTGTAAGGAAAGGTTCAAATCTGTGAGTTGAATACACACAACACAAAGAAGTTACTGAGAATTCTTCTGTCTATCATTATATGAAGAAATCCCGTTTCCAACGAAGGCCTCAAAGTGCTGCAAATATCCACTTGTAGACTTTAGAAAGAGAGGGTTTCCAAACTGCTCTATGAACAGAAAAGTTAAACTCTGTGAGCTGAACGCACACATCACAAAGTTGTTTCTGAGAATGATTCTGTCTAGTTTTTATACCAAGATATTTCGTTTTCTAACATTGGCCTAAAATCGCTTGAAATCTTCAATTGCAATTTCCACAAAAAGAGAGTTTCAAATCTGCTCTGTCCAAAGAAAAGTTCAACTCTGTGAGCTGAATACACACAACACAAAGAAGTTACTGAAAATTCTTCTGTCTAGCATTATATGAAGAAATCCCGTTTCCAACGAAGGCCTCAAAGAGTTCCAAATATCCACTTGCAGACTTTACAAACAGAGTGTTTCCAAACTGCTGTATGAACAGAAAGTTTGAACCCTGTGAGCTGAATGCACACATCACATAGAAGTTTCTGAGAATGATTCTGTCTAGTTTTTATACCAAGATATTTCCTTTTCTCACATTGGCCTCAAATCGCTTGAAATCTCCAATTGCAATTTCCACAAAAAGAGAGTTTCAAATCTGCTCTGTCCAAAGAAAGGTTCAACTCTGTGAGCTGAATACACACAACACAAAGAAGTTACTGAAAATTCTTCTGTCTAGCATTATATAAAGAAATCCCGTTTCCAACGAAGTCCTCAAAGAGGTCCAAATATCCACTTGCAGACTTTACAAACAGAGTGTTTCCAAACTGCTCTATGAACAGAAAGTTTAAACTCTGTGAGCTCAATGCACACATCACATAGTAGTTTCTGAGAATGATTCTGTCTAGTTTCTATACGAAGATATTTCCTTTTCTAACATTGTCCTCAAATCCCTTGAAATCTCAAATTCCAAACTCCAGAAAAAGACACTTTCAAACCTGCAGTGTGTAAGGAAAGGTTCAAATTTGTGAGTTGAATACACACAACACAAAGAAGTTACTGAGAATTCTTCTGTCTAGCATTATATGAAGAAATCCAGTTTCTAACGAAGGCCTCAAAGTGGAGCAAATATCCACTTGTAGACTTTAGAAACAGAGTGTTTCCAAACTGCTCTATGAACAGAAAAGTTAAACTCTTTGAGCTAAACGCACACATCACAAAGTTGTTTCTGAGAATGATTCTGTCTAGTTTTTATACCAAGATATTTCGTTTTCTAACATTGGCCTAAAATCGCTTGAAATCTCCAATTGCAATTTCCACAAAAAGAGAGTTTCAAATCTGCTCTGTCCAAAGAAAGGTTCAACTCTGTGAGCTGAATACACACAACACAAAGAAGTTACTGAAAATTCTTCTGTCTAGCATTATATGAAGAAATCCCGTTTCCAACGAAGGCCTCAAAGAGTTCCAAATATCCACTTGCAGACTTTACAAACAGTGTTTCCAAACTGCTGTACGAACAGAAAGGTTAAACTCTGTGAGCTGAATGCACACATCACATAGTAGTTTCTGAGAATCATTCTGTCTAGTTTTTATAGCAAGATATTTCCTTTTCTAACATTGGCCTCAAATCGCTTGAAATCACCAATTGCAATTTCCACAAAAAGAGAGTATCAAATCTGCTCTGTCCAAAGAAAAGTTCAACTCTGTGAGCTGAATACACACAACACAAAGAAGTTACTGAAAATTCTTCTGTCTAGCATTATATGAAGAAATCCCGTTTCCAACGAAGGCCTCAAAGAGTTCCAAATATCCACTTGCAGACTTTACAAACAGAGTGTTTCCAAACTGCTGTATGAACAGAAAGGTTAAACCCTGTGAGCTGAATGCACACATCACACAGTAGTTTCTGAGAATGATTCTGTCTAGTTTTTATACCAAGATATTTCCTTTTCTCACATTGGCCTCAAATCGCTTGAAATCTCCAATTGCAATTTCCACAAAAAGAGAGTTTCAAATCTGCTATGTCCAAAGAAAGGTTCAACTCTGTGAGCTGAATACACACAACACAAGAAGTTACTCAAAATTCTTCTGTCTGGCATTATATAAAGAAATCCCGTTTCCAACGAAATCCTCAAAGAGGTCCAAATATCCCCTTGCAGACTTTACAAACAGAGTGTTTCCAAACTGCTCTATGAACAGAAAGGTTAAACTCTGTGAGCTCAATGCACACATCACATAGTAGTTTCTGAGAATGATTCTGTCTAGTTTCTATACGAAGATATTTCCTTTTCTAACATTGGCCTCAAATCGCTTGAAATCTCAAATTCCAAATTCCAGAAAAAGACAGTTTCAACCCTGCAGTGTGTAAGGAAAAGTTCAAATCTGTGAGTTGAATACACACAACACAAAGAAGTTACTGAGAATTCTTCTGTCTAGCATTATATGAAGAAATCCCGTTTCCAACGAAGGCCTCAAAGTGGTGCAAATATCCACTTGTAGACGTTAGAAACAGAGTGTTTCCAAACTGCTCTATGAACAGAAAAGTTAAACTCTGTGAGTTGAACGCACACATCACAAAGTTGTTTCTGAGAATGATTCTGTCTAGTTTTTATACCAAGATATTTCGTTTTCTAACATTGGCCTAAAATCGCTTGAAATCTCCAATTGCAATTTCCAGAAAAAGAGAGTTTCAAATCTGCTCTGTCCAAAGAAAGATTCAAGTCTGTGAGCTGAATACACACAACACAAAGAAGTTACTGAAAATTCTTCTGTCTAGCATTACATGAAGAAATCCCGTTTCCAACGACGGCCTCAAAGAGTTCCAAATATCCACTTGCAGACTTTACAAACAGAGTGCTTCCAAACTGCTGTATGAACAGAAAGGTCAAACTCTGTGAGCTGAATGCACACATCACATAGTAGTTTCTGAGAATGATTCTGTCTAGTTTTTATACCAAGATATTTCCTTTTCTCACATTGGCCTAAAATCGCTTGAAATCTCCAATTGCAATTTCCACAAAAAGAGAGTTTCAAATCTGCTCTGTCCAAAGAAAGATTCAACTCTGTGAGCTGAATACACACAACACAAAGAAGTTACTGAAAATTCTTCTGTCTAGCATTATATGAAGAAATCCCGTTTCCAACGAAGTCCTCAAACAGGTCCAAATATCCCCTTGCAGACTTTACAAACAGAGTGTTTCCAAACTGCTGAACGAACAGAAAGGTTAAACTCTGTGAGCTGAATGCACACATCACATAGTAGTTTCTGAGAATCATTCTGTCTAGTTTTTATACCAAGATATTTCCTTTTCTAACATTGGCCACAAATCGCTTGAAATCTCCGATTGCAATTTCCAAAAAAACAGAGTTTCAAATCTGCTCTGTCCAAAGAAAGGTTCAACTCTGTGAGCTGAATACACACAACACAAAGAAGTTACTCAAAATTCTTCTGTCTAGCATTATATAAAGAAATCCCGTTTCCAACGAAGTCCTCAAAGAGGTCCAAATATCCACTTGCAGACTTTACAAACAGAGTGTTTCCAAACTGCTCTATGAACAGAAAGGTTAAACTCTGTGAGCTGAATGCACACATCACAAAGTAGTTTCTGAGAATGATTCTGTCTAGTTTCTATACGAAGATATTTCCTTTTCTAATATTGGCCACAAATCGCTTGAAATCTCAAATTCCAAATTCCAGAAAAAGAGAGTTTCAAACCTGCAGTGTGTAAGGAAAGGTTCAAATCTGTGAGTTGAATACACACAACACAAAGAAGTTACTGAGAATTCTTCTGTCTAGCATTATATGAAGAAATACCGTTTCCAACGAAGGCCTCAAAGTAGTGCAAATATCCACTTGTAGACTTTAGAAACAGAGTGTTTCCAAACTGCTCTATGAACAGAAAAGTTAAACTCTGTGAGCTGAACGCACACATCACAAAGTTGTTTCTGAGAATGATTCTGTCTAGTTTTTATACGAAGATACTTCCTTTTCTAACATTGGCCTAAAATCGCTTGAAATCTCCAATTGCAATTTCCCCAAAAAGAGAGTTTCAAATCTGCTCTGTCCAAAGAAAGGTTCAACTCTGTGAGCTGAATACACACAACAGAAAGAAGTTACTGAAAATTCTTCTGTCTAGCATTATATGAAGAAATCCCGTTTCCAACGAAGTCCTCAAAGAGGTCCAAATATCCACTTGCAGACTTAACAAACAGTGTGTTTCCAAACTGCTCTATGAACAGAAAGGTTAAACTCTGTGAGCTGAATGCACACATCACATAGTAGTTTCTGAGAATGATTCTGTCTAGTTTTTATACGAAGATATTTCCTTTTCTAACATTGGCCTAAAATCACTTGAAATCTCCAATTGCAATTTCCACAAAAAGAGAGTTTCAAATCTGCTCTGTCCAAAAAAGGTTCAACTCTGTGAGCTGAATACACACAACACAAAGAAGTTACTGAAAATTCTTCTGTCTAGCATTATATGAAGAAATCCCGTTTCCAACGAAGTCCTCAAAGAGGTCCAAATATCCACTTGCAGACTTTACAAACAGAGTGTTTCAAAACTGCTGTATGAACACAAAGGTTAAACTCTGTGAGCTGAATGCACACATCACATAGTAGTTTCTGAGAATCATTCTGTCTAGTTTCTATACGAAGATATTTCCTTTTCTAACATTGGCCTCAAATCCCTTGAAATCTCAAATTCCAAACTCCAGAAAAAGACAGTTTCAAACCTGCAGTGTGTAAGGAAAGGTTCAAATCTGTGAGTTGAATACACACAACACAAAGAAGTTACTGAGAATTCTTCTGTCTAGCATTATATGAAGAAATCCCGTTTCCAACGAAGGCCTCAAAGTGGAGCAAATATCCACTTGTAGACTTTAGAAACAGAGTGTTTCCAAACTGCTCTATGAACAGAAAAGTTAAACTCTGTGAGCTGAACGCACACATCACAAAGTTGTTTCTGAGAATGATTCTGTCTAGTTTTTATACCAAGATATTTCGTTTTCTAACATTGGCCTCAAATCGCTTGAAATCTCCAATTGCAATTTCCACAAAAAGAGAGTTTCAAATCTGCTCTGTCCAAAGAAAGGTTCAACTCTGTGAGCTGAATACACACAACACAAAGAAGTTACTGAAAATTCTTCTGTCTAGCATTATATGAAGAAATCCCTTTTCCAACGAAGTCCTCAAAGAGGTCAAATATCCACTTGCAGACTTTACAAACAGAGTGTTTCGAAACTGCTGTATGAACAGAAAGGTAGCTGAATGCACACATCACATAGTAGTTTCTGAGAATGATTCTGTCTAGTTTTTATACGAAGATACTTCCTTTTCTAACATTGGCCTAAAATCGCTTGAAATCTCCAATTGCAATTTCCACAAAAAGAGAGTTTCAAATCTGATCTGTCCAAAGAAAGGTTCAACTCTGTGAGCTGAATACACACAACACAAAGAAGTTACTCAAAATTCTTCTGTCTAGCATTATATGAAGAAATCCCGTTTCCAACGAAGTCCTCAAAGAGGTCCAAATATCCACTTGCAGACTTTACAAACAGAGTGTTTCCAAACTGCTGTATGAACAGAAAGGTTAAACTCTGTGAGCTGAATGCACACATCACATAGTAGTTTCTGAGAATGATTCTGTCTAGTTTCTATACGAAGATATTTCCTTTTCTAACATTGGCCTCAAATCGCTTGAAATCTCAAATTCCAAATTCCAGAAAAAGACAGTTTCAAACCTGCAGTGTGTAAGGAAAGGATCAAATCTGTGAGTTGAATACACACAACACAAAGAAGTTACTGAAAATTCTTCTGTCTAGCATTATATGAAGAAATCCCGTTTCCAACGAAGTCCTCAAAGAGGTCCAAATATCCACTTGCAGACTTTACAAACAGAGTGTTTCAAAACTGCTGTATGAACACAAAGGTTAAACTCTGTGAGCTGAATGCACACATCACATAGTAGTTTCTGAGAATCATTCTGTCTAGTTTCTATACGAAGATATTTCCTTTTCTAACATTGGCCTCAAATCCCTTGAAATCTCAAATTCCAAACTCCAGAAAAAGACAGTTTCAAACCTGCAGTGTGTAAGGAAAGGTTCAAATCTGTGAGTTGAATACACACAACACAAAGAAGTTACTGAGAATTCTTCTGTCTAGCATTATATGAAGAAATCCCGTTTCCAACGAAGGCCTCAAAGTGGAGCAAATATCCACTTGTAGACTTTAGAAACAGAGTGTTTCCAAACTGCTCTATGAACAGAAAAGTTAAACTCTGTGAGCTGAACGCACACATCACAAAGTTGTTTCTGAGAATGATTCTATCTAGTTTTTATACCAAGATATTTCGTTTTCTAACATTGGCCTAAAATCGCTTGGAATCTCCAATTGCAATTTCCACAAAAAGAGAGTTTCAAATCTGCTCTGTCCAAAGAAAGATTCAACTCTGTGAGCTGAATACACACAACACAAAGAAGTTACTGAAAATTCTTCTGTCTAGCATTATATGAAGATATCCCGTTTCCAAAGAAGTCCTCAAAGAGATCCAACTATCCACTTGCAGACTTTACAAACAGAGTGTTTCCAAACTGCTGTATGAACAGAAAGGTTAAACTCTGTGAGCTGAATGCACACATCACATAGTAGTTTCTGAGAATGATTCTGTCTAGTTTTTATACGAAGATATTTCCTTTTCTAACATTGGCCTAAAATCGCTTGAAATCTCCAATTGCAATTTCCCCAAAAAGAGAGTTTCAAATCTGCTCTGTCCAAAGAAAGGTTCAACTCTGTGAGCTGAATACACACAACACAAAGAAGTTACTCAAAATTCTTCTGTCTAGCATTATATGAAGAAATCCCGTTTCCAACGAAGTCCTCAAACAGGTCCAAATATCCCCTTGCAGACTTTACAAACAGAGTGTTTCCAAACTGCTGTATGAACAGAAAGGTTAAACTCTGTGAGCTGAATGCACACATCACAAAGTAGTTTCTGAGAATGATTCTGTCTAGTTTCTATACGAAGATATTTCCTTTTCTAACATTGGCCTCAAATCGCTTGAAATCTCAAATTCCAAATTCCAGAAAAAGACAGTTTCAACCCTGCAGTGTGTAAGTAAAGGATCAAATCTGTGAGTTGAATACACACAACACAAAGAAGTTACTGAAAATTCTTCTGTCTAGCATTATATGAAGAAATCCCGTTTCCAACGAAGTCCTCAAAGAGGTCCAAATATCCACTTGCAGACTTTACAAACAGAGTGTTTCAAAACTGCTGTATGAACACAAAGGTTAAACTCTGTGAGCTGAATGCACACATCACATAGTAGTTTCTGAGAATCATTCTGTCTAGTTTCTATACGAAGATATTTCCTTCTCTAACATTGGCCTCAAATCCCTTGAAATCTCAAATTCCAAACTCCAGAAAAAGACAGTTTCAAACCTGCAGTGTGTAAGGAAAGGTTCAAATCTGTGAGTTGAATACACACAACACAAAGAAGTTACTGAGAATTCTTCTGTCTAGCATTATATGAAGAAATCCCGTTTCCAACGAAGGCCTCAAAGTGGTGCAAATATCCACTTGTAGACTTTAGAAACAGAGTGTTTCCAAACTGCTCTATGAACAGAAAAGTTAAACTCTGTGAGCTGAACGCACACATCACAAAGTTGTTTCTGAGAATGATTCTATCTAGTTTTTATACCAAGATATTTCGTTTTCTAACATTGGCCTAAAATCGCTTGAAATCTCCAATTGCAATTTCCACAAAAAGAGAGTTTCAAATCTGCTCTGTCCAAAGAAAGTTTCAACTCTGTGAGCTGAATACGCACAACACAAAGAAGTTACTCAAAATTCTTCTGTCTAGCATTATATGAAGAAATCCCGTTTCCAACGAAGTCCTCAAAGAGGTCCAAATATCCACTTGCAGACTTTACAAACAGAGTGTTTCGAAACTGCTGTATGAACAGAAAGGTTAAACTCTGTGAGCTGAACGCACACATCACATAGTAGTTTCTGAGAATGATTCTGTCTAGTTTTTATACGAAGATACTTCCTTTTCTAACATTGGCCTAAAATCGCTTGAAATCTCCAATTGCAATTTCCACAAAAAGAGAGTTTCAAATCTGCTCTGTCCAAAGAAAGGTTCAACTCTGTGAGCTGAATACACACAACACAAAGAAGTTACTCAAAATTCTTCTGTCTAGCCTTATATGAAGAAAACCCGTTTCCAACGAAGGCCTCAAAGAGTTCCAAATATCCACTTGCAGACTTTACAAACAGAGTGTTTCCAAACTGCTCTATGAACAGAAAGGTTAAACTCTGTGAGCTGAATGCACACATCACATAGTAGTTTCTGAGAATGATTCTGTCTAGTTTCTATACGAAGATATTTCCTTTTCTAAAATTGTCCTCAAATCGCTTGAAATCTCAAATTCCAAATTCCAGAAAAAGACAGTTTCAAACCTGCAGTGTGTAAGGAAAGGTTCAAATCTGTGAGTTGAATACACACAACACAAAGAAGTTTCTGAGAATTCTTCTGTGTACCATTATATGAAGAAATACCGTCTCCAACGAAGGCCTCAAAGAGTTCCAAATATCCACTTGCAGACTTTACAAACAGTGTTTCCAAACTGCTGTACGAACAGAAAGGTTAAACTCTGTGAGCTGAATGCACACATCACATAGTAGTTTCTGAGAATGATTCTGTCTAGTTTTTATACGAAGATATTTCCTTTTCTAACATTGGCCTAAAATCGCTTGAAATCTCCAATTGCAATTTCCCCAAAAAGAGAGTTTCAAATCTGCTCTGTCCAATGAAAGGTTCAACTCTGTGAGCTGAATACACACAACACAAAGAAGTTACTCAAAATTCTTCTGTCTAGCATTATATGAAGAAATCCCGTTTCCAACGAAGTCCTCAAACAGGTCCAAATATCCCCTTGCAGACTTTACAAACAGAGTGTTTCCAAACTGCTGTATGAACAGAAAGGTTAAACTCTGTGAGCTGAATGCACACATCACAAAGTAGTTTCTGAGAATGATTCTGTCTAGTTTCTATACGAAGATATTTCCTTTTCTAACATTGGCCTCAAATCGCTTGAAATCTCAAATTCCAAATTCCAGAAAAAGACAGTTTCAACCCTGCAGTGTGTAAGTAAAGGTTCAAATCTGTGAGTTGAATACACACAACACAAAGAAGTTACTGAGAATTCTTCTGTCTAGCATTATATGAAGAAATCCAGTTTACAACGAAGGCCTCAAAGTGGTGCAAATATCCACTTGTAGACTTTAGAAACAGAGTGTTTCCAAACTGCTCTATGAACAGAAAAGTTAAACTCTGTGAGTTGAACGCACACATCACAAAGTTGTTTCTGAGAATGATTCTGTCTAGTTTTTATACCAAGATATTTCGTTTTCTAACATTGGCCTAAAATCGCTTGAAATCTCCAATTGCAATTTCCACAAAAAGAGAGTTTCAAATCTGCTCTGTCCGAAGAAAGATTCAACTCTGTGAGCTGAATACACACAACACAAAGAAGTTACTGAAAATTCTTCTGTCTAGCATTATATGAAGATATCCCGTTTCCAAAGAAGTCCTCAAAGAGATCCAACTATCCACTTGCAGACTTTACAAACAGAGTGTTTCCAAAGTGCTCTATGAACAGAAAGGTTAAACTCTGTGAGCTGAATGCACACATCACATAGTAGTTTCTGAGAATGATTCTGTCTAGTTTCTATACGAAGATATTTCCTTTTCTAACATTGGCCTCAAATCGCTTGAAATCTCAAATTCCAAATTCCAGAAAAAGACAGTTTCAAACCTGCAGTGTGTAAGGAAAGGTTCAAATCTGTGAGTTGAATACACACAACACAAAGAAGTTACTGAGAATTCTTCTGTCTAGCATTATATGAAGAAATCCCGTTTCCAACGAAGGCCTCAAAGAGTTCCAAATATCCACTTGCAGACTTTACAAACAGTGTTTCCAAACAGCTGTACGAACAGAAAGTTAAACTCTGTGAGCTGAATGCACACATCACATAGTAGTTTCTGAGAATCATTCTGTCTAGTTTTTATAGCAAGATATTTCCTTTTCTAACATTGGTCTCAAATCGCTTGAAATCTCCAATTGCAATTTCCACAAAAAGAGAGTTTCAAATCTGCTCTGTCCAAAGAAAGGTTCAACTCTGTGAGCTGAATACACACAACACAAAGAAGTTACTCAAAATTCTTCTGTCTACCATTATATAAAGAAATCCCGTTTCCAACGAAGTCCTCAAAGAGGTCCAAATATCCACTTGTAGACTTTACAAACAGAGTGTTTCCAAACTGCTCTATGAACAGAAAGGTTAAACTCTGTGAGTTGAATGCACACATCACAAAGTCGTTTCTGAGAATGATTCTGTCTAGTTTCTATACGAAGATATTTCCTTTTCTAACATTGGCCTCAAATCGCTTGAAATCTCAAATTCCAAATTCCAGAAAAAGACAGTTTCAACCCTGCAGTGTGTAAGGAAAGGTTCAAATCTGTGAGTTGAATACACACAACACAAAGAAGTTACTGAGAATTCTTCTGTCTAGCATTATATGAAGAAATCCCGTTTCCAACGAAGGCCTCAAAGTGGTGCAAATATCCACTTGTAGACGTTAGAAACAGAGTGTTTCCAAACTGCTCTATGAACAGAAAAGTTAAACTCTGTGAGTTGAACGCACACATCACAAAGTTGTTTCTGAGCATGATTCTGTCTAGTTTTTATACCAAGATATTTCGTTTTCTAACATTGGCCTAAAATCGCTTGAAATCTCCAATTGCAATTTCCACAAAAAGAGAGTTTCAAATCTGCTCTGTCCAAAGAAAGATTCAACTCTGTGAGCTGAATACACACAACACAAAGAAGTTACTGAAAATTCTTCTGTCTAGCATTATATGAAGAAATCCCGTTTCCAACGAAGTCCTCAAACAGGTCCAAATATCCCCTTGCAGACTTTACAAACAGAGTGTTTCCAAACTGCTGAACGAACAGAAAGGTTAAACTCTGTGAGCTGAATGCACACATCACATAGTAGTTTCTGAGAATCATTCTGTCTAGTTTTTATACCAAGATATTTCCTTTTCTAACATTGGCCACAAATCGCTTGAAATCTCCGATTGCAATTTCCAAAAAAACAGAGTTTCAAATCTGCTCTGTCCAAAGAAAGGTTCAACTCTGTGAGCTGAATACACACAACACAAAGAAGTTACTCAAAATTCTTCTGTCTAGCATTATATAAAGAAATCCCGTTTCCAACGAAGTCCTCAAAGAGGTCCAAATATCCACTTGCAGACTTTACAAACAGAGTGTTTCCAAACTGCTCTATGAACAGAAAGGTTAAACTCTGTGAGCTGAATGCACACATCACAAAGTAGTTTCTGAGAATGATTCTGTCTAGTTTCTATACGAAGATATTTCCTTTTCTAATATTGGCCACAAATCGCTTGAAATCTCAAATTCCAAATTCCAGAAAAAGACAGTTTCAAACCTGCAGTGTGTAAGGAAAGGTTCAAATCTGTGAGTTGAATACACACAACACAAAGAAGTTACTGAGAATTCTTCTGTCTAGCATTATATGAAGAAATACCGTTTCCAACGAAGGCCTCAAAGTAGTGCAAATATCCACTTGTAGACTTTAGAAACAGAGTGTTTCCAAACTGCTCTATGAACAGAAAAGTTAAACTCTGTGAGCTGAACGCACACATCACAAAGTTGTTTCTGAGAATGATTCTGTCTAGTTTTTATACGAAGATACTTCCTTTTCTAACATTGGCCTAAAATCGCTTGAAATCTCCAATTGCAATTTCCACAAAAAGAGAGTTTCAAATCTGCTCTGTCCAAAGAAAGGTTCAACTCTGTGAGCTGAATACACACAACACAAAGAAGTTACTGAAAATTCTTCTGTCTAGCATTATATGAAGAAATCCCGTTTCCAACGAAGTCCTCAAAGAGGTCCAAATATCCACTTGCAGACATTACAAACAGAGTGTTTCGAAACTGCTGTATGAACAGAAAGGTTAAACTCTGTGAGCTGAATGCACACATCACATAGTAGTTTCTGAGAATGATTCTGTCTAGTTTTTATACGAAGATACTTCCTTTTCTAACATTGGCCTAAAATCGCTTGAAATCTCCAATTGCAATTTCCACAAAAAGAGAGTTTCAAATCTGATCTGTCCAAAGAAAGGTTCAACTCTGTGAGCTGAATACACACAACACAAAGAAGTTACTCAAAATTCTTCTGTCTAGCATTATATGAAGAAATCCCGTTTCCAACGAAGTCCTCAAAGAGGTCCAAATATCCACTTGCAGACTTTACAAACAGAGTGTTTCCAAACTGCTGTATGAACAGAAAGGTTAAACTCTGTGAGCTGAATGCACACATCACATAGTAGTTTCTGAGAATGATTCTATCTAGTTTCTATACGAAGATATTTCCTTTTCTAACATTGGCCTCAAATCGCTTGAAATCTCAAATTCCAAATTCCAGAAAAAGACAGTTTCAACCCTGCAGTGTGTAAGGAAAGGATCAAATCTGTGAGTTGAATACACACAACACAAAGAAGTTACTGAAAATTCTTCTGTCTAGCATTATATGAAGAAATCCCGTTTCCAACGAAGTCCTCAAAGAGGTCCAAATATCCACTTGCAGACTTTACAAACAGAGTGTTTCAAAACTGCTGTATGAACACAAAGGTTAAACTCTGTGAGCTGAATGCACACATCACATAGTAGTTTCTGAGTATCATTCTGTCTAGTTTCTATACGAAGATATTTCCTTTTCTAACATTGGCCTCAAATCCCTTGAAATCTCAAATTCCAAACTCCAGAAAAAGACAGTTTCAAACCTGCAGTGTGTAAGGAAAGGTTCAAATCTGTGAGTTGAATACACACAACACAAAGAAGTTACTGAGAATTCTTCTGTCTAGCATTATATGAAGAAATCCCGTTTCCAACGAAGGCCTCAAAGTGGAGCAAATATCCACTTGTAGACTTTAGAAACAGAGTGTTTCCAAACTGCTCTATGAACAGAAAAGTTAAACTCTGTGAGCTGAACGCACACATCACAAAGTTGTTTCTGAGAATGATTCTATCTAGTTTTTATACCAAGATATTTCGTTTTCTAACATTGGCCTAAAATCGCTTGGAATCTCCAATTGCAATTTCCACAAAAAGAGAGTTTCAAATCTGCTCTGTCCAAAGAAAGATTCAACTCTGTGAGCTGAATACACACAACACAAAGAAGTTACTGAAAATTCTTCTCTCTAGCATTATATGAAGATATCCCGTTTCCAAAGAAGTCCTCAAAGAGATCCAACTATCCACTTGCAGACTTTACAAACAGAGTGTTTCCAAACTGCTGTATGAACAGAAAGGTTAAACTCTGTGAGCTGAATGCACACATCACATAGTAGTTTCTGAGAATGATTCTGTCTAGTTTTTATACGAAGATATTTCCTTTTCTAACATTGGCCTAAAATCGCTTGAAATCTCCAATTGCAATTTCCCCAAAAAGAGAGTTTCAAATCTGCTCTGTCCAAAGAAAGGTTCAACTCTGTGAGCTGAATACACACAACACAAAGAAGTTACTCAAAATTCTTCTGTCTAGCATTATATGAAGAAATCCCGTTTCCAACGAAGTCCTCAAACAGGTCCAAATATCCCCTTGCAGACTTTACAAACAGAGTGTTTCCAAACTGCTGTATGAACAGAAAGGTTAAACTCTGTGAGCTGAATGCACACATCACAAAGTAGTTTCTGAGAATGATTCTGTCTAGTTTCTATACGAAGATATTTCCTTTTCTAACATTGGCCTCAAATCGCTTGAAATCTCAAATTCCAAATTCCAGAAAAAGACAGTTTCAACCCTGCAGTGTGTAAGTAAAGGATCAAATCTGTGAGTTGAATACACACAACACAAAGAAGTTACTGAAAATTCTTCTGTCTAGCATTATATGAAGAAATCCCGTTTCCAACGAAGTCCTCAAAGAGGTCCAAATATCCACTTGCAGACTTTACAAACAGAGTGTTTCAAAACTGCTGTATGAACACAAAGGTTAAACTCTGTGAGCTGAATGCACACATCACATAGTAGTTTCTGAGAATCATTCTGTCTAGTTTCTATACGAAGATATTTCCTTTTCTAACATTGGCCTCAAATCCCTTGAAATCTCAAATTCCAAACTCCAGAAAAAGACAGTTTCAAACCTGCAGTGTGTAAGGAAAGGTTCAAATCTGTGAGTTGAATACACACAACACAAAGAAGTTACTGAGAATTCTTCTGTCTAGCATTATATGAAGAAATCCCGTTTCCAACGAAGGCCTCAAAGTGGAGCAAATATCCACTTGTAGACTTTAGAAACAGAGTGTTTCCAAACTGCTCTATGAACAGAAAAGTTAAACTCTGTGAGCTGAACGCACACATCACAAAGTTGTTTCTGAGAATGATTCTATCTAGTTTTTATACCAAGATATTTCGTTTTCTAACATTGGCCTAAAATCGCTTGAAATCTCCAATTGCAATTTCCACAAAAAGAGAGTTTCAAATCTGCTCTGTCCAAAGAAAGTTTCAACTCTGTGAGCTGAATACGCACAACACAAAGAAGTTACTCAAAATTCTTCTGTCTAGCATTATATGAAGAAATCCCGTTTCCAACGAAGTCCTCAAAGAGGTCCAAATATCCACTTGCAGACTTTACAAACAGAGTGTTTCGAAACTGCTGTATGAACAGAAAGGTTAAACTCTGTGAGCTGAACGCACACATCACATAGTAGTTTCTGAGAATGATTCTGTCTAGTTTTTATACGAAGATACTTCCTTTTCTAACATTGGCCTAAAATCGCTTGAAATCTCCAATTGCAATTTCCACAAAAAGAGAGTTTCAAATCTGCTCTGTCCAAAGAAAGGTTCAACTCTGTGAGCTGAATACACACAACACAAAGAAGTTACTCAAAATTCTTCTGTCTAGCCTTATATGAAGAAAACCCGTTTCCAACGAAGGCCTCAAAGAGTTCCAAATATCCACTTGCAGACTTTACAAACAGAGTGTTTCCAAACTGCTCTATGAACAGAAAGGTTAAACTCTGTGAGCTGAATGCACACATCACATAGTAGTTTCTGAGAATGATTCTGTCTAGTTTCTATACGAAGATATTTCCTTTTCTAAAATTGTCCTCAAATCGCTTGAAATCTCAAATTCCAAATTCCAGAAAAAGACAGTTTCAAACCTGCAGTGTGTAAGGAAAGGTTCAAATCTGTGAGTTGAATATACACAACACAAAGAAGTTTCTGAGAATTCTTCTGTGTACCATTATATGAAGAAATACCGTCTCCAACGAAGGCCTCAAAGAGTTCCAAATATCCACTTGCAGACTTTACAAACAGTGTTTCCAAACTGCTGTACGAACAGAAAGGTTAAACTCTGTGAGCTGAATGCACACATCACATAGTAGTTTCTGAGAATGATTCTGTCTAGTTTTTATACGAAGATATTTCCTTTTCTAACATTGGCCTAAAATCGCTTGAAATCTCCAATTGCAATTTCCCCAAAAAGAGAGTTTCAAATCTGCTCTGTCCAAAGAAAGGTTCAACTCTGTGAGCTGAATACACACAACACAAAGAAGTTACTCAAAATTCTTCTGTCTAGCATTATATGAAGAAATCCCGTTTCCAACGAAGTCCTCAAACAGGTCCAAATATCCCCTTGCAGACTTTACAAACAGAGTGTTTCCAAACTGCTGTATGAACAGAAAGGTTAAACTCTGTGAGCTGAATGCACACATCACAAAGTAGTTTCTGAGAATGATTCTGTCTAGTTTCTATACGAAGATATTTCCTTTTCTAACATTGGCCTCAAATCGCTTGAAATCTCAAATTCCAAATTCCAGAAAAAGACAGTTTCAACCCTGCAGTGTGTAAGTAAAGGTTCAAATCTGTGAGTTGAATACACACAACACAAAGAAGTTACTGAGAATTCTTCTGTCTAGCATTATATGAAGAAATCCAGTTTCCAACGAAGGCCTCAAAGTGGTGCAAATATCCACTTGTAGACTTTAGAAACAGAGTGTTTCCAAACTGCTCTATGAACAGAAAAGTTAAACTCTGTGAGTTGAACGCACACATCACAAAGTTGTTTCTGAGAATGATTCTGTCTAGTTTTTATACCAAGATATTTCGTTTTCTAACATTGGCCTAAAATCGCTTGAAATCTCCAATTGCAATTTCCACAAAAAGAGAGTTTCAAATCTGCTCTGTCCAAAGAAAGATTCAACTCTGTGAGCTGAATACACACAACACAAAGAAGTTACTGAAAATTCTTCTGTCTAGCATTATATGAAGATATCCCGTTTCCAAAGAAGTCCTCAAAGAGATCCAACTATCCACTTGCAGACTTTACAAACAGAGTGTTTCCAAACTGCTCTATGAACAGAAAGGTTAAACTCTGTGAGCTGAATGCACACATCACATAGTAGTTTCTGAGAATGATTCTGTCTAGTTTCTATACGAAGATATTTCCTTTTCTAACATTGGCCTCAAATCGCTTGAAATCTCAAATTCCAAATTCCAGAAAAAGACAGTTTCAAACCTGCAGTGTGTAAGGAAAGGTTCAAATCTGTGAGTTGAATACACACAACACAAAGAAGTTACTGAGAATTCTTCTGTCTAGCATTATATGAAGAAATCCCTTTTCCAACGAAGGCCTCAAAGTGGTGCAAATATCCACTTGTAGACTTTAGAAACAGAGTGTTTCCAAACTGCTCTATGAACAGAAAAGTTAAACTCTGTGAGCTGAACGCACACATCACAAAGTAGTTTCTGAGAATGATTCTGTCTAGTTTTTATACCAAGATATTTCGTTTTCTAACATTGGCCTAAAATCGCTTGAAATCTCCAATTTCAATTTCCACAAAAAGAGAGTTTCAAATCTGCTCTGTCCAAAGAAAAGTTCAACTCAGTGAGCTGAATACACACAACACAAAGAAGTTACTGAAAATTCTTCTGTCTAGCATTATATGAAGAAATCCCGTTTCCAACGAAGGCCTCAAAGAGTTCCAAATATCCACTTGCAGACTTTACAAACAGAGTGTTTCCAAACTGCTGTATGAACAGAAAGGTTAAACTCTGTGAGCTGAATGCACACATCACATAGTAGTTTCTGAGAATGATTCTGTCTAGTTTTTATACCAAGATATTTCCTTTTCTCACATTGGCCTCAAATCGCTTGAAATCTCCAATTGCAATTTCCAGAAAAAGAGAGTTTCAAATCTGCTATGTCCAAAGAAAGGTTCAACTCTGTGAGCTGAATACACACAACACAAAGAAGTTACTCAAAATTCTTCTGTCTGGCATTATATAAAGAAATCCCGTTTCCAACGAAGGCCTCAAAGAGTTCCAAATATCCCCTTGCAGACTTTACAAACAGAGTGTTTCCAAACTGCTCTATGAACAGAAAGGTTAAACTCTGTGAGCTGAATGCACACATCACATAGTAGTTTCTGAGAATGATTCTGTCTAGTTTCTATACGAAGATATTTCCTTTTCTAAAATTGTCCTCAAATCGCTTGAAATCTCAAATTCCAAATTCCAGAAAAAGACAGTTTCAAACCTGCAGTGTGTAAGGAAAGGTTCAAATCTGTGAGTTGAATACACACAACACAAAGAAGTTTCTGAGAATTCTTCTGTGTACCATTATATGAAGAAATACCGTCTCCAACGAAGGCCTCAAAGAGTTCCAAATATCCACTTGCAGACTTTACAAACAGTGTTTCCAAACTGCTGTACGAACAGAAAGGTTAAACTCTGTGAGCTGAATGCACACATCACATAGTAGTTTCTGAGAATCATTCTGTCTAGTTTTTATAGCAAGATATTTCCTTTTCTAACATTGGCCTCAAATCGCTTGAAATCACCAATTGCAATTTCCACAAAAAGAGAGTTTCAAATCTGCTCTGTCCAAAGAAAGGTTCAACTCTGTGAGCTGAATACACACAACACAAAGAAGTTACTCAAAATTCTTCTGTCTAGCATTATATAAAGAAATCCCGTTTCCAACGAAGTCCTCAAAGAGGTCCAAATATCCACTTGCAGACTTTACAAACAGAGTGTTTCCAAACTGCTCTATGAACAGAAAGGTTAAACTCTGTGAGCTGAATGCACACATCACAAAGTAGTTTCTGAGAATGATTCTGTCTAGTTTCTATACGAAGATATTTCCTTTTCTAACATTGGCCTCAAATCGCTTGAAATCTCAAATTCCAAATTCCAGAAAAAGACAGTTTCAACCCTGCAGTGTGTAAGGAAAGGTTCAAATCTGTGAGTTGAATACACACAACACAAAGAAGTTACTGAGAATTCTTCTGTCTAGCATTATATGAAGAAATCCAGTTTCCAACGAAGGCCTCAAAGTGGTGCAAATATCCACTTGTAGACTTTAGAAACAGAGTGTTTCCAAACTGCTCTATGAACAGAAAAGTTAAACTCTGTGAGTTGAACGCACACATCACAAAGTTGTTTCTGAGAATGATTCTGTCTAGTTTTTATACCAAGATATTTCGTTTTCTAACATTGGCCTAAAATCGCTTGAAATCTCCAATTGCAATTTCCACAAAAAGAGAGTTTCAAATCTGCTCTGTCCAAAGAAAGATTCAACTCTGTGAGCTGAATACACACAACACAAAGAAGTTACTGAAAATTCTTCTGTCTAGCATTATATGAAGATATCCCGTTTCCAACGAAGTCCTCAAAGAGGTCCAAATATCCACTTGCAGACTTTACAAACAGAGTGTTTCCAAACTGCTCTATGAACAGAAAGGTTAAACTCTGTGAGCTGAATGCACACATCACATAGTGGTTTCTGAGAATGATTCTGTCTAGTTTTTATACCAAGATATTTCCTTTTCTAACATTGTCCTGAAATCGCTTGAAATCTCCAATTTCAAATTCCAGAAAAAGAGAGTTTCAAATCTGCTCTGTGCAAAAAAGGTTCAACTCTGTGAGCTGAATACACACAACACAAAGAAGTTACTGAAAATTCTTCTGTCTAGCAGTATATGAAGAAATCCCGTTTCCAACGAAGGCCTCAAAGAGTTCCAAATATCCACTTGCAGACTTTACAAACAGTGTTTCCAAACTGCTGTACGAACAGAAAGGTTAAACTCTGTGAGGTGAATGCACACATCACATAGTAGTTTCTGAGAATGATTCTATCTAGTTTCTATACGAAGATATTTCCTTTTCTAACATTGGCCTCAAATCGCTTGAAATCTCAAATTCCAAATTCCAGAAAAAGACAGTTTCAAACCTGCAGTGTGTAAGGAAAGGTTCAAATCTGTGAGTTGAATACACACAACACAAAGAAGTTACTGAGAATTCTTCTGTCTAGCATTATATGAAGAAATGCCTTTTCCAACGAAGGCCTCAAAGTGGTGCAAATATCCACTTGTAGACTTTAGAAACAGAGTGTTTCCAAACTGCTCTATGAACAGAAAAGTTATACTCTGTGAGCTGAACGCACACATCACAAAGTTGTTTCTGAGAATGATTCTGTCTAGTTTTTATACCAAGATATTTCGTTTTCTAACATTGGCCTAAAATCGCTTGAAATCTCGAATTGCAATTTCCACAAAAAGAGAGTTTCAAATCTGCTCTGTCCAAAGAAAGATTCAACTCTGTGAGCTGAATACACACAACACAAAGAAGTTACTGAAAATTCTTCTGTCTAGCATTATATGAAGAAATCCCGTTTCCAACGAAGGCCTCAAAGAGTTCCAAATATCCACTTGCAGACTTTACAAACAGAGTTTTTCCAAACTGCTGTATGAACAGAAAGGTTAAACTCTGTGAGCTGAATGCACACATCACATAGTAGTTTCTGAGAATGATTCTGTCTAGTTTTTATGCCAAGATATTTCCTTTTCTCACATTGGCCTCAAATCGCTTGAAATCTCCAATTGCAATTTCCACAAAAAGAGAGTTTCAAATCTGCTCTGTCCAAAGAAAGGTTCAACTCTGTGAGCTGAATACACACAACACAAAGAAGTTACTCAAAATTATTCTGTCTAGCATTATATAAAGAAATCCCGTTTCCAACGAAGTCCTCAAAGAGGTCCAAATATCCACTTGCAGACTTTACAAACAGAGTGTTTCCAAACTGCCCTATGAACAGAAAGGTTAAACTCTGTGAGCTGAATGCACACATCACAAAGTAGTTTCTGAGAATGATTCTGTCTAGTTTCTATACGAAGATATTTCCTTTTCTAATATTGGCCTCAAATCGCTTGAAATCTCAAATTCCAAATTCCAGAAAAAGAGAGTTTCAAACCTGCAGTGTGTAAGGAAAGGTTCAAATCTGTGAGTTGAATACACACAACACAAAGAAGTTACTGAGAATTCTTCTGTCTAGCATTATATGAAGAAATCCCGTTTCCAACGAAGGCCTCAAAGTGGTGCAAATATCCACTTGTAGACTTTAGAAACAGAGTGTTTCCAAACTGCTCTATGAACAGAAAAGTTAAACTCTGTGAGCTGAACGCACACATCACAAAGTTGTTTCTGAGAATGATTCTGTCTAGTTTTTATACGAAGATACTTCCTTTTCTAACATTGGCCTAAAATCGCTTGAAATCTCCAATTGCAATTTCCCCAAAAAGAGAGTTTCAAATCTGCTCTGTCCAAAGAAAGGTTCAACTCTGTGAGCTGAATACACACAACACAAAGAAGTTACTCAAAATTCTTCTGTCTAGCATTATATAAAGAAATCCCGTTTCCAACGAAGTCCTCAAAGAGGTCCAAATATCCCCTTGCAGACTTTACAAACAGAGTGTTTCCAAACTGCTCTATGAACAGAAAGGTTAAACTCTGTGAGCTCAATGCACACATCACATAGTAGTTTCTGAGAATGATTCTGTCTAGTTTCTAAACGAAGATATTTCCTTTTCTAACATTGGCCTCAAATCGCTTGAAATCTCAAATTCCAAATTCCAGAAAAAGACAGTTTCAAACCTGCAGTGTGTAAGGAAAGGTTCAAATCTGTGAGTTGAATACACACAACACAAAGAAGTTACTGAGAATTCTTCTGTCTAGCATTATATGAAGAAATCCCGTTTCCAACGAAGGCCTCAAAGTGGTGCAAATATCCACTTGCAGACTTTAGAAACAGAGTGTTTCCAAACTGCTCTATGAACAGAAAGGTTAAACTCTGTGAGCTGAACGCACACATCACAAAGTAGTTTCTGAGAATGATTCTGTCTACTTTTTATACCAAGATATTTCGTTTTCTAACATTGGCCTAAAATCGCTTGAAATCTCCAATTGCAATTTCCACAAAAAGAGAGTTTCAAATCTGCTCTGTCCAAAGAAAAGTTCAACTCTGTGAGCTGAATACACACAACACAAAGAAGTTACTGAAAATTCTTCTGTCTAGCATTATATGAAGAAATCCCGTTTCCAACGAAGGCCTCAAAGAGTTTCAAATATCCACTTGCAGACTTTACAGAGTGTTTCCAAACTGCTGTATGAACAGAAAGGTTAAACCCTGTGAGCTGAATGCACACATCACATAGTAGTTTCTGAGAATGATTCTGTCTAGTTTTTATACCCAGATATTTCCTTTTCTCACATTGGCCTCAAATCGCTTGAAATCTCCAATTGCAATTTCCACAAAAACAGAGTTTCAAATCTGCTCTGTCCAAAGAAAGGTTCAACTCTGTGAGCTGAATACACACAACACAAAGAAGTTACTCAAAATTCTTCTGTCTAGCATTATATGAAGAAATCCCGTTTCCAACGAAGTCCTCAAACAGGTCCAAATATCCCCTTGCAGACTTTACAAACAGAGTGTTTCCAAACTGCTGTACGAACAGAAAGGTTAAACTCTGCGAGCTGAATGCACACATCACATAGTAGTTTCTGAGAATCATTCTGTCTAGTTTTTATACCAAGATATTTCCTTTTCTAACATTGGCCTGAAATCGCTTGAAATCTCCAATTGCAATTTCCACAAAAAGAGAGTTTCAAATCTGCTCTGTCCAAAGAAAGGTTCAACTCTGTGAGCTGAATACACACAACACAAAGAAGTTACTGAAAATTCTTCTGTCTAGCATTATATGAAGAAATCCCGTTTCCAACGAAAGCCTCAGAGAGTTCCAAATATCCACTTGCAGACTTTACAAACAGAGTGTTTCCAAACTGCTGTACGAACAGAAAGGTTAAACTCTGTGAGCTGAATGCACACATCACATAGTAGTTTCTGAGAATCATTCTGTCTAGTTTTTATACCAAGATATTTCCTTTTCTCACATTGGCCTCAAATCGCTTGAAATCTCCAATTGCAATTTCCACAAAAAGAGAGTTTCAAATCTGCTCTGTCCAAAGAAAGGTTCAACTCTGTGAGCTGAATACACACAACACAAAGAAGTTACTCAAAATTCTTCTGTCTAGCATTATATAAAGAAATCCCGTTTCCAACGAAATCCTCAAAGAGGTCCAAATATCCCCTTGCAGACTTTACAAACAGAGTGTTTCCAAACTGCTGTATGAACAGAAAGGTTAAACTCTGTGAGCTGAATGCACACATCACATAGTAGTTTCTGAGAATGATTCTGTCTAGTTTCTATACGAAGATATTTCCTTTTCTAACATTGGCCTAAAATCGCTTGAAATCTCCAATTGCAATTTCCACAAAAAGAGAGTTTCAAATCTGCTCTGTCCAAAGAAAGGTTCAACTCTGTGAGCTGAATACACACAACACAAAGGAGTTACTCAAAATTCTTCTGTCTAGCATTATATAAAGAAATCCTGTTTCCAACGAAGTCCTCAAAGAGGTCCAAATATCCACTTGCAGACTTTACAAACAGAGTGTTTCCAAACTGCTCTATGAACAGAAAGGTTAAACTCTGTGAGCTGAATGCACACATCACAAAGTAGTTTCTGAGAATGATTCTGTCTAGTTTCTATACGAAGATATTTCCTTTTCTAATATTGGCCTCAAATCGCTTGAAATCTCAAATTCCAAATTCCAGAAAAAGAGAGTTTCAAACCTGCAGTGTGTAAGGAACGGTTCAAATCTGTGAGTTGAATACACACAACACAAAGAAGTTACTGAGAATTCTTCTGTCTAGCATTATATGAAGAAATCCCGTTTCCAACGAAGGCCTCAAAGTGGTGCAAATATCCACTTGTAGACTTTAGAAACAGAGTGTTTCCAAACTGCTCTATGAACAGAAAAGTTAAACTCTGTGAGCTGAACGCACACATCACAAAGTTGTTTCTGAGAATGATTCTGTCTAGTTTTTATACCAAGATATTTCGTTTTTTAACATTGGCCTAAAATCGCTTGAAATCTCCAATTGCAATTTCCACAAAAAGAGAGTTTCAAATCTGCTCTGTCCAAAGAAAAGTTCAACTCTGTGAGCTGAATACACACAACACAAAGAAGTTACTGAAAATTCTTCTGTCTAGCATTATATGAAGAAATCCCGTTTCAAACGAAGGCCTCAAAGAGTTCCAAATATCCACTTGCAGACTTTACAAACAGAGTGTTTCCAAACTGCTGTATGAACAGAAAGGTTAAACCCTGTGAGCTGAATGCACACATCACATGGTAGTTTCTGAGAATGATTCTGTCTAGTTTTTATACCAAGATATTTCCTTTTCTCACATTGGCCTCAAATCGCTTGAAATCTCCAATTGCAATTTCCACAAAAAGAGAGTTTCAAATCTGCTCTGTCCAAAGAAAGGTTCAACTCTGTGAGCTGAATACACACAACACAAAGAAGTTACTCAAAATTCTTCTGTCTAGCATTATATAAAGAAATCCCGTTTCCAACGAAGTCCTCAAAGAGGTCCAAATATCCACTTGCAGACTTTACAAACAGAGTGTTTCCAAACTGCTGTATGAACAGAAAGGTTAAACTCTGTGAGCTGAATGCACACATCACATAGTAGTTTCTGAGAATGATTCTATCTAGTTTCTATACGAAGATATTTCCTTTTCTAACATTGGCCTCAAATCGCTTGAAATCTCAAATTCCAAATTCCAGAAAAAGACAGTTTCAAACCTGCAGTGTGTAAGGAAAGGTTCAAATCTGTGAGTTGAATACACACAACACAAAGAAGTTACTGAGAATTCTTCTGTCTAGCATTATATGAAGAAATCCCGTTTCCAACGAAGGCCTCAAAGTGGTGCAAATATCCACTTGCAGACTTTACAAACAGTGTGTTTCCAAACTGCTCTATGAACAGAAAGGTTAAACTCTGTGAGCTGAACGCACACATTACAAAGTAGTTTCTGAGAATGATTCTGTCTAGTTTTTATACCAAGATATTTCGTTTTCTAACATTGGCCTAAAATCGCTTGAAATCTCCAATTGCAATTTCCACAAAAAGAGAGTTTCAAATCTGCTCTGTCCAAAGAAAAGTTCAACTCTGTGAGCTGAATACACACAACACAAAGAAGTTACTGAAAATTCTTCTGTCTAGCATTATATGAAGAAATCCCGTTTCCAACGAAGGCCTCAAAGAGTTCCAAATATCCACTTGCAGACTTTACAAACAGAGTGTTTCCAAACTGCTGTATGAACAGAAAGGTTAAACCCTGTGAGCTGAATGCACACATCACATGGTAGTTTCTGAGAATGATTCTGTCTAGTTTTTATACCAAGATATTTCCTTTTCTCACATTGGCCTCAAATCGCTTGAAATCTCCAATTGCAATTTCCACAAAAACAGAGTTTCAAATCTGCTCTGTCCAAAGAAAGGTTCAACTCTGTGAGCTGAATACACACAACACAAAGAAGTTACTCAAAATTCTTCTGTCTAGCATTATATAAAGAAATCCCGTTTCCAACGAAATCCTCAAAGAGGTCCAAATATCCCCTTGCAGACTTTACAAACAGAGTGTTTCCAAACTGCTCTATGAACAGAAAGGTTAAACTCTGTGAGCTCAATGCACACATCACATAGTAGTTTCTGAGAATGATTCTGTCTAGTTTCTATACGAAGATATTTCCTTTTCTAACATTGTCCTCAAATCCCTTGAAATGTCAAATTCCAAATTCCAGAAAAAGACAGTTTCAAACCTGCAGTGTGTAAGGAAAGGTTCAAATCTGTGAGTTGAATACACACAACACAAAGAAGTTACTGAGAATTCTTCTGTCTAGCATTATATGAAGAAATCCCGTTTCCAACGAAGGCCTCAAAGTGGAGCAAATATCCACTTGTAGACTTTAGAAACAGAGTGTTTCCAAACTGCTCTATGAACAGAAAAGTTAAACTCTGTGAGCTGAACGCACACATCACAAAGTCGTTTCTGAGAATGATTCTGTCTAGTTTTTATACCAAGATATTTCGTTTTCTAACATCGGCCTAAAATCGCTTGATATCTCCAATTGCAATTTCCACAAAAAGAGAGTTTCAAATCTGCTCTGTCCAAAGAAAGATTCAACTCTGTGAGCTGAATACACACAACACAAAGAAGTTACTGAAAATTCTTCTGTCTAGCATTATATGAAGATATCCCGTTTCCAACGAAGTCCTCAAAGAGTTCCAACTATCCACTTGCAGACTTTACAAACAGAGTGTTTCCAAACTGCTGTATGAACAGAAAGGTTAAACTCTGTGAGCTGAATGCACACATCACATAGTAGTTTCTGAGAATGATTCTGTCTAGTTTCTATACGAAGATATTTCCTTTTCTAACATTGGCCTAAAATCGCTTGAAATCTCCAATTGCAATTTCCCCAAAAAGAGAGTTTCAAATCTGCTCTGTCCAAAGAAAGGTTCAACTCTGTGAGCTGAATACACACAACACAAAGAAGTTACTCAAAATTCTTCTGTCTAGCATTATATGAAGAAATCCCGTTTCCAACGAAGTCCTCAAACAGGTCCAAATATCCCCTTGCAGACTTTACAAACAGAGTGTTTCCAAACTGCTGTACGAACAGAAAGGTTAAACTCTGTGAGCTGAATGCACACATCACATAGTAGTTTCTCAGAATCATTCTGTCTAGTTTTTATACCAAGATATTTCCTTTTCTAACATTGGCCTCAAATCGCTTGAAATCTCCAATTGCAATTTCCACAAAAAGAGAGTTTCAAATCTGCTCTGTCCAAAGAAAGGTTCAACTCTGTGAGCTGAATACACACAACACAAAGAAGTTACTCAAAATTCTTCTGTCTAGCATTATATAAAGAAATCCTGTTTCCAACGAAGTCCTCAAAGAGGTCCAAATATCCACTTGCAGACTTTACAAACAGAGTGTTTCCAAACTGCTCTATGAACAGAAAGGTTAAACTCTGTGAGCTCAATGCACACATCACATAGTAGTTTCTGAGAATGATTCTGTCTAGTTTCTATACGAAGATATTTCCTTTTCTAACATTGGCCACAAATCGCTTGAAATCTCAAATTCCAAATTCCAGAAAAAGACAGTTTCAAACCTGCAGTGTGTAAGGAAAGGTTCAAATCTGTGAGTTGAATACACACAACACAAAGAAGTTACTGAGAATTCTTCTGTCTAGCATTATATGAAGAAATCCCGTTTCCAACGAGGGCCTCAAAGTGGAGCAAATATCCACTTGTAGACTTTAGAAACAGAGTGTTTCCAAACTGCTCTATGAACAGAAAAGTTAAACTCTGTGACCTGAACGCACACATCACAAAGTCGTTTCTGAGAATGATTCTGTCTAGTTTTTATACCAAGATATTTCGTTTTCTAACATCGGCCTAAAATCGCTTGAAATCTCCAATTGCAATTTCCACAAAAAGAGAGTTTCAAATCTGCTCTGTCCAAAGAAAGATTCAACTCTGTGAGCTGAATACACACAACACAAAGAAGTTACTGAAAATTCTTCTGTCTAGCATTATATGAAGATATCCCGTTTCCAACGAAGTCCTCAAAGATTTCCAACTATCCACTTGCAGACTTTACAAACAGAGTGTTTCCAAACTGCTGTATGAACAGAAAGGTTAAACTCTGTGAGCTGAATGCACACATCACATAGTAGTTTCTGAGAATGATTCTGTCTAGTTTTTATACGAAGATATTTCCTTTTCTAACATTGGCCTAAAATCGCTTGAAATCTCCAATTGCAATTTCCACAAAAAGAGAGTTTCAAATCTGCTCTGTCCAAAGAAAGGTTCAACTCTGTGAGCTGAATACACACAACACAAAGAAGTTACTCAAAATTCTTCTGTCTAGCATTATATGAAGAAATCCCGTTTCCAACGAAGTCCTCAAACAGGTCCAAATATCCCCTTGCAGACTTTACAAACAGAGTGTTTCCAAACTGCTGTACGAACAGAAAGGTTAAACTCTGTGAGCTGAATGCACACATCACATAGTAGTTTCTGAGAATCATTCTGTCTAGTTTTTATACCAAGATATTTCCTTTTCTAACATTGGCCTCAAATCGCTTGAAATCTCCAATTGCAATTTCCACAAAAAGAGAGTTTCAAATCTGCTCTGTCCAAAGAAAGGTTCAACTCTGTGAGCTGAATACACACAACACAAAGAAGTTACTCAAAATTCTTCTGTCTAGCATTATATAAAGAAATCCCGTTTCCAACGAAGTCCTCAAAAAGGTCCAAATATCCCCTTGCAGACTTTACAAACAGAGTGTTTCCAAATTGCTCTATGAACAGAAAGTTTAAACTCTGTGAGCTGAATGCACACATCACAAAGTAGTTTCTGAGAATGATTCTGTCTAGTTTCTAAACGAAGATATTTCCTTTTCCAACATTGGCCTCAAATCGCTTGAAATCTCAAATTCCAAATTCCAGAAAAAGACAGTTTCAAACCTGCAGTGTGTAAGGAAAGGTTCAAATCTGTGAGTTGAATACACACAACACAAAGAAGTTACTGAGAATTCTTCTGTCTAGCATTATATGAAGAAATCCCGTTTCAAACGAAGGCCTCAAAGTGGAGCAAATATCCACTTGTAGACTTTAGAAACCGAGTGTTTCCAAACTGCTCTATGAACAGAAAAGTTAAACTCTGTGAGCTGAACGCACACATCACAAAGTTGTTTCTGAGAATGATTCCGTCTAGTTTTTATACCAAGATATTTCGTTTTCTAACATTGGCCTAAAATCTCTTGAAATCTCCAATTGCAATTTCCACAAAAAGAGAGTTTCAAATCTGCTCTGTCCAAAGAAAAGTTCAACTCTGTGAGCTGAATACACACAACACAAAGAAGTTACTGAAAATTCTTCTGTCTAGCATTATATGAAGAAATCCCGTTTCCAACGAAGGCCTCAAAGAGTTCCAAATATCCACTTGCAGACTTTAAAAACAGAGTGTTTCCAAACTGCTGTATGAACAGAAAGGTTAAACCCTGTGAGCTGAATGCACACATCACATGGTAGTTTCTGAGAATGATTCTGTCTAGTTTTTATACCAAGATATTTCCTTTTCTCACATTGGCCTCAAATCGCTTGAAATCTCCAATTGCAATTTCCACAAAAACAGAGTTTCAAATCTGCTCTGTCGAAAGAAAGGTTCAACTCTGTGAGCTGAATACACACAACACAAAGAAGTTACTCAAAATTCTTCTGTCTAGCATTATATAAAGAAATCCCGTTTCCAACGAAGTCCTCAAAGAGGTCCAAATATCCACTTGCAGACTTGACAAACAGAGTGTTTCCAAACTGCTGTATGAACAGAAAGGTTAAACTCTGTGAGCTGAATGCACACATCACATAGTAGTTTCTGAGAATGATTCTATCTAGTTTCTATACGAAGATATTTCCTTTTCTAACATTGGCCTCAAATCGCTTGAAATCTCAAATTCCAAATTCCAGAAAAAGACAGTTTCAAACCTGCAGTGTGTAAGGAAAGGTTCAAATCTGTGAGTTGAATAGACACAACACAAAGAAGTTACTGAGAATTCTTCTGTCTAGCATTATATGAAGAAATCCCGTTTCCAACGAAGGCCTCAAAGTGGTGCAAATATCCACTTGTAGACTTTAGAAACAGAGTGTTTCCAAACTGCTCTATGAACAGAAAAGTTAAACTCTGTGAGCTGAACGCACACATCACAAAGTTGTTTCTGAGAATGATTCTGTCTAGTTTTTATACCAAGATATTTCCTTTTCTAACATTGGCCTAAAATCGCTTGAAATCTCCAATTGCAATTTCCACAAAAAGAGAGTTTCAAATCTGCTCTGTCCAAAGAAAGGTTCAACTCTGTGAGCTGAATACACACAACACAAAGAAGTTACTGAAAATTCTTCTGTCTAGCATTATATGAAGAAATCCCGTTTCCAACGAAAGCCTCAGAGAGTTCCAAATATCCACTTGCAGACTTTACAAACAGAGTGTTTCCAAACTGCTGTACGAACAGAAAGGTTAAACTCTGTGAGCTGAATGCACACATCACATAGTAGTTTCTGAGAATCATTCTGTCTAGTTTTTATACCAAGATATTTCCTTTTCTCACATTGGCCTCAAATCGCTTGAAATCTCCAATTGCAATTTCCACAAAAAGAGAGTTTCAAATCTGCTCTGTCCAAAGAAAGGTTCAACTCTGTGAGCTGAATACACACAACACAAAGAAGTTACTCAAAATTCTTCTGTCTAGCATTATATAAAGAAATCCCGTTTCCAACGAAATCCTCAAAGAGGTCCAAATATCCCCTTGCAGACTTTACAAACAGAGTGTTTCCAAACTGCTGTATGAACAGAAAGGTTAAACTCTGTGAGCTGAATGCACACATCACATAGTAGTTTCTGAGAATGATTCTGTCTAGTTTCTATACGAAGATATTTCCTTTTCTAACATTGGCCTAAAATCGCTTGAAATCTCCAATTGCAATTTCCACAAAAAGAGAGTTTCAAATCTGCTCTGTCCAAAGAAAGGTTCAACTCTGTGAGCTGAATACACACAACACAAAGGAGTTACTCAAAATTCTTCTGTCTAGCATTATATAAAGAAATCCTGTTTCCAACGAAGTCCTCAAAGAGGTCCAAATATCCACTTGCAGACTTTACAAACAGATTGTTTCCAAACTGCTCTATGAACAGAAAGGTTAAACTCTGTGAGCTGAATGCACACATCACAAAGTAGTTTCTGAGAATGATTCTGTCTAGTTTCTATACGAAGATATTTCCTTTTCTAATATTGGCCTCAAATCGCTTGAAATCTCAAATTCCAAATTCCAGAAAAAGAGAGTTTCAAACCTGCAGTGTGTAAGGAACGGTTCAAATCTGTGAGTTGAATACACACAACACAAAGAAGTTACTGAGAATTCTTCTGTCTAGCATTATATGAAGAAATCCCGTTTCCAACGAAGGCCTCAAAGTGGTGCAAATATCCACTTGTAGACTTTAGAAACAGAGTGTTTCCAAACTGCTCTATGAACATAAAAGTTAAACTCTGTGAGCTGAACGCACACATCACAAAGTTGTTTCTGAGAATGATTCTGTCTAGTTTTTATACCAAGATATTTCGTTTTTTAACATTGGCCTAAAATCGCTTGAAATCTCCAATTGCAATTTCCACAAAAAGAGAGTTTCAAATCTGCTCTGTCCAAAGAAAAGTTCAACTCTGTGAGCTGAATACACACAACACAAAGAAGTTACTGAAAATTCTTCTGTCTAGCATTATATGAAGAAATCCCGTTTCAAACGAAGGCCTCAAAGAGTTCCAAATATCCACTTGCAGACTTTACAAACAGAGTGTTTCCAAACTGCTGTATGAACAGAAAGGTTAAACCCTGTGAGCTGAATGCACACATCACATGGTAGTTTCTGAGAATGATTCTGTCTAGTTTTTATACCAAGATATTTCCTTTTCTCACATTGGCCTCAAATCGCTTGAAATCTCCAATTGCAATTTCCACAAAAAGAGAGTTTCAAATCTGCTCTGTCCAAAGAAAGGTTCAACTCTGTGAGCTGAATACACACAACACAAAGAAGTTACTCAAAATTCTTCTGTCTAGCATTATATAAAGAAATCCCGTTTCCAACGAAGTCCTCAAAGAGTTCCAAATATCCACTTGCAGACTTTACAAACAGAGTGTTTCCAAACTGCTGTATGAACAGAAAGGTTAAACCCTGTGAGCTGAATGCACACATCACATGGTAGTTTCTGAGAATGATTCTGTCTAGTTTTTATACCAAGATATTTCCTTTTCTCACATTGGCCTCAAATCGCTTGAAATCTCCAATTGCAATTTCCACAAAAACAGAGTTTCAAATCTGCTCTGTCCAAAGAAAGGTTCAACTCTGTGAGCTGAATACACACAACACAAAGAAGTTACTCAAAATTCTTCTGTCTAGCATTATATAAAGAAATCCCGTTTCCAACGAAATCCTCAAAGAGGTCCAAATATCCCCTTGCAGACTTTACAAACAGAGTGTTTCCAAACTGCTCTATGAACAGAAAGGTTAAACTCTGTGAGCTCAATGCACACATCACATAGTAGTTTCTGAGAATGATTCTGTCTAGTTTCTATACGAAGATATTTCCTTTTCTAACATTGTCCTCAAATCCCTTGAAATGTCAAATTCCAAATTCCAGAAAAAGACAGTTTCAAACCTGCAGTGTGTAAGGAAAGGTTCAAATCTGTGAGTTGAATACACACAACACAAAGAAGTTACTGAGAATTCTTCTGTCTAGCATTATATGAAGAAATCCCGTTTCCAACGAAGGCCTCAAAGTGGAGCAAATATCCACTTGTAGACTTTAGAAACAGAGTGTTTCCAAACTGCTCTATGAACAGAAAAGTTAAACTCTGTGAGCTGAACGCACACATCACAAAGTCGTTTCTGAGAATGATTCTGTCTAGTTTTTATACCAAGATATTTCGTTTTCTAACATCGGCCTAAAATCGCTTGATATCTCCAATTGCAATTTCCACAAAAAGAGAGTTTCAAATCTGCTCTGTCCAAAGAAAGATTCAACTCTGTGAGCTGAATACACACAACACAAAGAAGTTACTGAAAATTCTTCTGTCTAGCATTATATGAAGATATCCCGTTTCCAACGAAGTCCTCAAAGAGTTCCAACTATCCACTTGCAGACTTTACAAACAGAGTGTTTCCAAACTGCTGTATGAACAGAAAGGTTAAACTCTGTGAGCTGAATGCACACATCACATAGTAGTTTCTGAGAATGATTCTGTCTAGTTTCTATACGAAGATATTTCCTTTTCTAACATTGGCCTAAAATCGCTTGAAATCTCCAATTGCAATTTCCCCAAAAAGAGAGTTTCAAATCTGCTCTGTCCAAAGAAAGGTTCAACTCTGTGAGCTGAATACACACAACACAAAGAAGTTACTCAAAATTCTTCTGTCTAGCATTATATGAAGAAATCCCGTTTCCAACGAAGTCCTCAAACAGGTCCAAATATCCCCTTGCAGACTTTACAAACAGAGTGTTTCCAAACTGCTGTACGAACAGAAAGTTTAAACTCTGTGAGCTGAATGCACACATCACATAGTAGTTTCTGAGAATGATTCTGTCTAGTTTTTATACGAAGATATTTCCTTTTCTAACATTGGCCTAAAATCGCTTGAAATCTCCACTTGCAATTTCCACAAAAAGAGAGTTTCAAATCTGCTCTGTCCAAAGAAAGGTTCAACTCTGTGAGCTGAATACACACAACACAAAGAAGTTACTCAAAATTCTTCTGTCTAGCATTATATAAAGAAATCCTGTTTCCAACGAAGTCCTCAAAGAGGTCCAAATATCCACTTGCAGACTTTACAAACAGAGTGTTTCCAAACTGCTCTATGAACAGAAAGGTTAAACTCTGTGAGCTCAATGCACACATCACATAGTAGTTTCTGAGAATGATTCTGTCTAGTTTCTATACGAAGATATTTCCTTTTCTAACATTGGCCACAAATCGCTTGAAATCTCAAATTCCAAATTCCAGAAAAAGACAGTTTCAAACCTGCAGTGTGTAAGGAAAGGTTCAAATCTGTGAGTTGAATACACACAACACAAAGAAGTTACTGAGAATTCTTCTGTCTAGCATTATATGAAGAAATCCCGTTTCCAACGAGGGCCTCAAAGTGGAGCAAATATCCACTTGTAGACTTTAGAAACAGAGTGTTTCCAAACTGCTCTATGAACAGAAAAGTTAAACTCTGTGAGCTGAACGCACACATCACAAAGTCGTTTCTGAGAATGATTCTGTCTAGTTTTTATACCAAGATATTTCGTTTTCTAACATCGGCCTAAAATCGCTTGAAATCTCCAATTGCAATTTCCACAAAAAGAGAGTTTCAAATCTGCTCTGTCCAAAGAAAGATTCAACTCTGTGAGCTGAATACACACAACACAAAGAAGTTACTGAAAATTCTTCTGTCTAGCATTATATGAAGATATCCCGTTTCCAACGAAGTCCTCAAAGATTTCCAACTATCCACTTGCAGACTTTACAAACAGAGTGTTTCCAAACTGCTGTATGAACAGAAAGGTTAAACTCTGTGAGCTGAATGCACACATCACATAGTAGTTTCTGAGAATGATTCTGTCTAGTTTTTATACGAAGATATTTCCTTTTCTAACATTGGCCTAAAATCGCTTGAAATCTCCAATTGCAATTTCCACAAAAAGAGAGTTTCAAATCTGCTCTGTCCAAAGAAAGGTTCAACTCTGTGAGCTGAATACACACAACACAAAGAAGTTACTCAAAATTCTTCTGTCTAGCATTATATGAAGAAATCCCGTTTCCAACGAAGTCCTCAAACAGGTCCAAATATCCCCTTGCAGACTTTACAAACAGAGTGTTTCCAAACTGCTGTACGAACAGAAAGGTTAAACTCTGTGAGCTGAATGCACACATCACATAGTAGTTTCTGAGAATCATTCTGTCTAGTTTTTATACCAAGATATTTCCTTTTCTAACATTGGCCTCAAATCGCTTGAAATCTCCAATTGCAATTTCCACAAAAAGAGAGTTTCAAATCTGCTCTGTCCAAAGAAAGGTTCAACTCTGTGAGCTGAATACACACAACACAAAGAAGTTACTCAAAATTCTTCTGTCTAGCATTATATAAAGAAATCCCGTTTCCAACGAAGTCCTCAAAAAGGTCCAAATATCCCCTTGCAGACTTTACAAACAGAGTGTTTCCAAATTGCTCTATGAACAGAAAGTTTAAACTCTGTGAGCTGAATGCACACATCACAAAGTAGTTTCTGAGAATGATTCTGTCTAGTTTCTAAACGAAGATATTTCCTTTTCTAACATTGGCCTCAAATCGCTTGAAATCTCAAATTCCAAATTCCAGAAAAAGACAGTTTCAAACCTGCAGTGTGTAAGGAAAGGTTCAAATCTGTGAGTTGAATACACACAACACAAAGAAGTTACTGAGAATTCTTCTGTCTAGCATTATATGAAGAAATCCCGTTTCAAACGAAGGCCTCAAAGTGGAGCAAATATCCACTTGTAGACTTTAGAAACCGAGTGTTTCCAAACTGCTCTATGAACAGAAAAGTTAAACTCTGTGAGCTGAACGCACACATCACAAAGTTGTTTCTGAGAATGATTCCGTCTAGTTTTTATACCAAGATATTTCGTTTTCTAACATTGGCCTAAAATCTCTTGAAATCTCCAATTGCAATTTCCACAAAAAGAGAGTTTCAAATCTGCTCTGTCCAAAGAAAAGTTCAACTCTGTGAGCTGAATACACACAACACAAAGAAGTTACTGAAAATTCTTCTGTCTAGCATTATATGAAGAAATCCCGTTTCCAACGAAGGCCTCAAAGAGTTCCAAATATCCACTTGCAGACTTTAAAAACAGAGTGTTTCCAAACTGCTGTATGAACAGAAAGGTTAAACCCTGTGAGCTGAATGCACACATCACATGGTAGTTTCTGAGAATGATTCTGTCTAGTTTTTATACCAAGATATTTCCTTTTCTCACATTGGCCTCAAATCGCTTGAAATCTCCAATTGCAATTTCCACAAAAAGAGAGTTTCAAATCTGCTCTGTCGAAAGAAAGGTTCAACTCTGTGAGCTGAATACACACAACACAAAGAAGTTACTCAAAATTCTTCTGTCTAGCATTATATAAAGAAATCCCGTTTCCAACGAAGTCCTCAAAGAGGTCCAAATATCCACTTGCAGACTTGACAAACAGAGTGTTTCCAAACTGCTGTATGAACAGAAAGGTTAAACTCTGTGAGCTGAATGCACACATCACATAGTAGTTTCTGAGAATGATTCTATCTAGTTTCTATACGAAGATATTTCCTTTTCTAACATTGGCCTCAAATCGCTTGAAATCTCAAATTCCAAATTCCAGAAAAAGACAGTTTCAAACCTGCAGTGTGTAAGGAAAGGTTCAAATCTGTGAGTTGAATACACACAACACAAAGAAGTTACTGAGAATTCTTCTGTCTAGCATTATATGAAGAAATCCCGTTTCCAACGAAGGCCTGAAAGTGGTGCAAATATCCACTTGTAGACTTTAGAAACAGAGTGTTTCCAAACTGCTCTATGAACAGAAAAGTTAAACTCTGTGAGCTGAACGCACACATCACAAAGTTGTTTCTGAGAATGATTCTGTCTAGTTTTTATACCAAGATATTTCGTTTTCTAACATTGGCCTAAAATCGCTTGAAATCTCCAATTGCAATTTCCACAAAAAGAGAGTTTCAAATCTGCTCTGTCCAAAGAAAGGTTCAACTCTGTGAGCTGAATACACACAACACAAAGAAGTTACTGAAAATTCTTCTGTCTAGCATTATATGAAGAAATCCCGTTTCCAACGAAGTCCTCAAAGAGGTCCAAATATCCACTTGCAGACTTTACAAACAGAGTGTTTCCAAACTGCTCTATGAACAGAAAGGTTAAACTCTGTGAGCTGAATGCACACATCACATAGTAGTTTCTGAGAATGATTCTGTCTAGTTTTTATACCAAGATATTTCCTTTTCTAACATTGGTCTGAAATCGCTTGAAATCTCCAATTACAAATTCCAGAAAAAGAGAGTTTCAAATCTGCTCTGTCCAAAGAAAGGTTCAACTCTGTGAGCTGAATACACGCAACACAAAGAAGTTACTGAAAATTCTTCTGTCTAGCATTATATGAAGAAATCCCGTTTCCAACGAAAGCCTCAGAGAGTTCCAAATATCCACTTGCAGACTTTACAAACAGAGTGTTTCCAAACTGCTGTACGAACAGAAAGGTTAAACTCTGTGAGCTGAATGCACACATCACATAGTAGTTTCTGAGAATCATTCTGTCTAGTTTTTATACCAAGATATTTCCTTTTCTCACATTGGCCTCAAATCGCTTGAAATCTCCAATTGCAATTTCCACAAAAAGAGAGTTTCAAATCTGCTCTGTCCAAAGAAAGGTTCAACTCTGTGAGCTGAATACACACAACACAAAGAAGTTACTCAAAATTCTTCTGTCTAGCATTATATAAAGAAATCCCGTTTCTAACGAAATCCTCAATGATGTCCAAATATCCCCGTGCAGACTTTACAAACTGAGTGTTTCCAAACTGCTGTATGAACAGAAAGGTTAAACTCTGTGAGCTGAATGCACACATCACATAGTAGTTTCTGAGAATGATTCTGTCTAGTTTCTATACGAAGATATTTCCTTTTCTAACATTGGCCTAAAATCGCTTGAAATCTCCAATTGCAATTTCCACAAAAAGAGAGTTTCAAATCTGCTCTGTCCAAAGAAAGGTTCAACTCTGTGAGCTGAATACACACAACACAAAGAAGTTACTGAAAATTCTTCTGTCTAGCATTATATGAAGAAATCCCGTTTCCAACGAAGTCCTCAAAGAGGTCCAAATATCCACTTGCAGACTTTACAAACAGAGTGTTTCCAAACTGCTGTATGAACAGAAAGGTTAAACTCTGTGAGCCGAATGCACACATCACATAGTAGTTTCTGAGAATCATTCTGTCTAGTTTTCATAGCAAGATATTTCCTTTTCTAACATTGGCCTCAAATCGCTTGAAATCTCCAATTGCAATTTCCACAAAAACAGAGTTTCAAATCTGCTCTGTCCAAAGAAAGGTTCAACTCTGTGAGCTGAATACACACAACACAAAGAAGTTACTCAAAATTCTTCTGTCTAGCATTATATAAAGAAATCCAGTTTCCAACGAAGTCCTCAAAAAGGTCCAAATATCCCCTTGGAGACTTTACAAACAGAGTGTTTCCAAATTGCTCTATGAACAGAAAGGTTAAACTCTGTGAGCTGAATGCACACATCACAAAGTAGTTTCTGAGAATGATTCTGTCTAGTTTCTAAACGAAGATATTTCCTTTTCTAACATTGGCCTCAAATCGCTTGAAATCTCAAATTCCAAGTTCCAGAAAAAGACAGTTTCAAACCTGCAGTGTGTAAGGAAAGGTTCAAATCTGTGAGTTGAATACACGCAACACAAAGAAGTTACTGAGAATTCTTCTGTCTAGCATTATATGAAGAAATCCCGTTTCCAACGAAGGCCTCAAAGTGGTGCAAATATCCACTTGCAGACTTTACAAACAGTGTGTTTCCAAACTGCTCTATGAACAGAAAGGTTAAACTCTGTGAGCTGAACGCACACATCACAAAGTAGTTTCTGAGAATGATTCTGTCTAGTTTTTATACCAAGATATTTCGTTTTCTAACATTGGCCTAAAATCGCTTGAAATCTCCAATTTCAATTTCCACAAAAAGAGAGTTTCAAATCTGCTCTGTCCAAAGAAAAGTTCAACTCTGTGAGCTGAATACACACAACACAAAGAAGTTACTGAAAATTCTTCTGTCTAACATTATATGAAGAAATCCCGTTTCCAACGAAGGCCTCAAAGAGTTCCAAATATCCACTTGCAGACTTTACAGAGTGTTTCCAAACTGCTGTATGAACAGAAAGGTTAAACCCTGTGAGCTGAATGCACACATCACAAAGTCGTTTCTGAGAATGATTCTGTCTAGTTTTTATACCAAGATATTTCGTTTTCTAACATCGGCCTAAAATCGCTTGAAATCTCCAATTGCAATTTCCACAAAAAGAGAGTTTCAAATCTGCTCTGTCCAAAGAAAGGTTCAACTCTGTGAGCTGAATACACACAAGACAAAGAAGTTACTGAAAATTCTTCTGTCTAGCATTATATGAAGAAATACCGTTTCCAACGAAGTCCTCAAAGAGTTCCAAATATCCACTTGAAGACTTTACAAACAGAGTGTTTCCAAACTGATGTATGAACAGAAAGTTTAAACTCTGTGAGCTGAATGCACACATCACATAGTAGTTTCTGAGAATGATTCTGTCTAGTTTTTATACGAAGATATTTCGTTTTCTAACATTGGCCTAAAATCGCTTGAAATCTCCAATTGCAATTTCCACAAAAAGAGAGTTTCAAATCTGCTCTGTCCAAAGAAAGGTTCAACTCTGTGAGCTGAATACACACAACACAAAGAAGTTAATGAAAATTCTTCTGTCTAGCATTATATGAAGAAATCCCGTTTCCAACGAAGGCCTCAAAGAGGTCCAAATATCCACTTGCAGACTTTACAAACAGAGTGTTTCCAAACTGCTGTATGAACAGAAAGGTTAAACTCTGTGAGCTGAATGCACACATCACATAGTAGTTTCTGAGAATCATTCTGTCTAGTTTTTATACCAAGATATTTCCTTTTCTCACATTGGCCTCAAATCGCTTGAAATCTCCAATTGCAATTTCCACAAAAACAGAGTTTCAAATCTGCTCTGTCCAAAGAAAGGTTCAACTCTGTGAGCTGAATACACACAACACAAAGAAGTTACTCAAAATTCTTCTGTCTAGCATTATATAAAGAAATCCCGTTTCCAACGAAATCCTCAAAGAGGTCCAAATATCCCCTTGCAGACTTTACAAACAGAGTGTTTCCAAACTGCTCTATGAACAGAAAGGTTAAACTCTGTGAGCTCAATGCACACATCACATAGTAGTTTCTGAGAATGATTCTGTCTAGTTTCTATACGAAGATATTTCCTTTTCTAACATTGTCCTCAAATCCCTTGAAATGTCAAATTCCAAATTCCAGAAAAAGACAGTTTCAAACCTGCAGTGTGTAAGGAAAGGTTCAAATCTGTGAGTTGAATACACACAACACAAAGAAGTTACTGAGAATTCTTCTGTCTAGCATTATATGAAGAAATCCCGTTTCCAACGAAGGCCTCAAAGTGGAGCAAATATCCACTTGTAGACTTTAGAAACAGAGTGTTTCCAAACTGCTCTATGAACAGAAAAGTTAAACTCTGTGAGCTGAACGCACACATCACAAAGTCGTTTCTGAGAATGATTCTGTCTAGTTTTTATACCAAGATATTTCGTTTTCTAACATCGGCCTAAAATCGCTTGATATCTCCAATTGCAATTTCCACAAAAAGAGAGTTTCAAATCTGCTCTGTCCAAAGAAAGATTCAACTCTGTGAGCTGAATACACACAACACAAAGAAGTTACTGAAAATTCTTCTGTCTAGCATTATATGAAGATATCCCGTTTCCAACGAAGTCCTCAAAGAGTTCCAACTATCCACTTGCAGACTTTACAAACAGAGTGTTTCCAAACTGCTGTATGAACAGAAAGGTTAAACTCTGTGAGCTGAATGCACACATCACATAGTAGTTTCTGAGAATGATTCTGTCTAGTTTCTATACGAAGATATTTCCTTTTCTAACATTGGCCTAAAATCGCTTGAAATCTCCAATTGCAATTTCCCCAAAAAGAGAGTTTCAAATCTGCTCTGTCCAAAGAAAGGTTCAACTCTGTGAGCTGAATACACACAACACAAAGAAGTTACTCAAAATTCTTCTGTCTAGCATTATATGAAGAAATCCCGTTTCCAACGAAGTCCTCAAACAGGTCCAAATATCCCCTTGCAGACTTTACAAACAGAGTGTTTCCAAACTGCTGTACGAAAAGAAAGTTTAAACTCTGTGAGCTGAATGCACACATCACATAGTAGTTTCTGAGAATCATTCTGTCTAGTTTTTATACCAAGATATTTCCTTTTCTAACATTGGCCTCAAATCGCTTGAAATCTCCAATTGCAATTTCCACAAAAAGAGAGTTTCAAATCTGCTCTGTCCAAAGAAAGGTTCAACTCTGTGAGCTGAATACACACAACACAAAGAAGTTACTCAAAATTCTTCTGTCTAGCATTATATAAAGAAATCCTGTTTCCAACGAAGTCCTCAAAGAGGTCCAAATATCCACTTGCAGACTTTACAAACAGAGTGTTTCCAAACTGCTCTATGAACAGAAAGGTTAAACTCTGTGAGCTCAATGCACACATCACATAGTAGTTTCTGAGAATGATTCTGTCTAGTTTCTATACGAAGATATTTCCTTTTCTAACATTGGCCACAAATCGCTTGAAATCTCAAATTCCAAATTCCAGAAAAAGACAGTTTCAAACCTGCAGTGTGTAAGGAACGGTTCAAATCTGTGAGTTGAATACACACAACACAAAGAAGTTACTGAGAATTCTTCTGTCTAGCATTATATGAAGAAATCCCGTTTCCAACGAGGGCCTCAAAGTGGAGCAAATATCCACTTGTAGACTTTAGAAACAGAGTGTTTCCAAACTGCTCTATGAACAGAAAAGTTAAACTCTGTGACCTGAACGCACACATCACAAAGTCGTTTCTGAGAATGATTCTGTCTAGTTTTTATACCAAGATATTTCGTTTTCTAACATCGGCCTAAAATCGCTTGAAATCTCCAATTGCAATTTCCACAAAAAGAGAGTTTCAAATCTGCTCTGTCCAAAGAAAGATTCAACTCTGTGAGCTGAATACACACAACACAAAGAAGTTACTGAAAATTCTTCTGTCTAGCATTATATGAAGATATCCCGTTTCCAACGAAGTCCTCAAAGATTTCCAACTATCCACTTGCAGACTTTACAAACAGAGTGTTTCCAAACTGCTGTATGAACAGAAAGGTTAAACTCTGTGAGCTGAATGCACACATCACATAGTAGTTTCTGAGAATGATTCTGTCTAGTTTTTATACGAAGATATTTCCTTTTCTAACATTGGCCTAAAATCGCTTGAAATCTCCAATTGCAATTTCCACAAAAAGAGAGTTTCAAATCTGCTCTGTCCAAAGAAAGGTTCAACTCTGTGAGCTGAATACACACAACACAAAGAAGTTACTCAAAATTCTTCTGTCTAGCATTATATGAAGAAATCCCGTTTCCAACGAAGTCCTCAAACAGGTCCAAATATCCCCTTGCAGACTTTACAAACAGAGTGTTTCCAAACTGCTGTACGAACAGAAAGGTTAAACTCTGTGAGCTGAATGCACACATCACATAGTAGTTTCTGAGAATCATTCTGTCTAGTTTTTATACCAAGATATTTCCTTTTCTAACATTGGCCTCAAATCGCTTGAAATCTCCAATTGCAATTTCCACAAAAAGAGAGTTTCAAATCTGCTCTGTCCAAAGAAAGGTTCAACTCTGTGAGCTGAATACACACAACACAAAGAAGTTACTCAAAATTCTTCTGTCTAGCATTATATAAAGAAATCCCGTTTCCAACGAAGTCCTCAAAAAGGTCCAAATATCCCCTTGCAGACTTTACAAACAGAGTGTTTCCAAATTGCTCTATGAACAGAAAGTTTAAACTCTGTGAGCTGAATGCACACATCACAAAGTAGTTTCTGAGAATGATTCTGTCTAGTTTCTAAACGAAGATATTTCCTTTTCTAACATTGGCCTCAAATCGCTTGAAATCTCAAATTCCAAATTCCAGAAAAAGACAGTTTCAAACCTGCAGTGTGTAAGGAAAGGTTCAAATCTGTGAGTTGAATACACACAACACAAAGAAGTTACTGAGAATTCTTCTGTCTAGCATTATATGAAGAAATCCCGTTTCAAACGAAGGCCTCAAAGTGGAGCAAATATCCACTTGTAGACTTTAGAAACCGAGTGTTTCCAAACTGCTCTATGAACAGAAAAGTTAAACTCTGTGAGCTGAACGCACACATCACAAAGTTGTTTCTGAGAATGATTCCGTCTAGTTTTTATACCAAGATATTTCGTTTTCTAACATTGGCCTAAAATCTCTTGAAATCTCCAATTGCAATTTCCACAAAAAGAGAGTTTCAAATCTGCTCTGTCCAAAGAAAAGTTCAACTCTGTGAGCTGAATACACACAACACAAAGAAGTTACTGAAAATTCTTCTGTCTAGCATTATATGAAGAAATCCCGTTTCCAACGAAGGCCTCAAAGAGTTCCAAATATCCACTTGCAGACTTTAAAAACAGAGTGTTTCCAAACTGCTGTATGAACAGAAAGGTTAAGCCCTGTGAGCTGAATGCACACATCACATGGTAGTTTCTGAGAATGATTCTGTCTAGTTTTTATACCAAGATATTTCCTTTTCTCACATTGGCCTCAAATCGCTTGAAATCTCCAATTGCAATTTCCACAAAAACAGAGTTTCAAATCTGCTCTGTCGAAAGAAAGGTTCAACTCTGTGAGCTGAATACACACAACACAAAGAAGTTACTCAAAATTCTTCTGTCTAGCATTATATAAAGAAATCCCGTTTCCAACGAAGTCCTCAAAGAGGTCCAAATACCCACTTGCAGACTTGACAAACAGAGTGTTTCCAAACTGCTGTATGAACAGAAAGGTTAAACTCTGTGAGCTGAATGCACACATCACATAGTAGTTTCTGAGAATGATTCTATCTAGTTTCTATACGAAGATATTTCCTTTTCTAACATTGGCCTCAAATCGCTTGAAATCTCAAATTCCAAATTCCAGAAAAAGACAGTTTCAAACCTGCAGTGTGTAAGGAAAGGTTCAAATCTGTGAGTTGAATAGACACAACACAAAGAAGTTACTGAGAATTCTTCTGTCTAGCATTATATGAAGAAATCCCGTTTCCAACGAAGGCCTCAAAGTGGTGCAAATATCCACTTGTAGACTTTAGAAACAGAGTGTTTCCAAACTGCTCTATGAATAGAAAAGTTAAACTCTGTGAGCTGAACGCACACATCACAAAGTTGTTTCTGAGAATGATTCTGTCTAGTTTTTATACCAAGATATTTCCTTTTCTAACATTGGCCTAAAATCGCTTGAAATCTCCAATTGCAATTTCCACAAAAAGAGAGTTTCAAATCTGCTCTGTCCAAAGAAAGGTTCAACTCTGTGAGCTGAATACACACAACACAAAGAAGTTACTGAAAATTCTTCTGTCTAGCATTATATGAAGAAATCCCGTTTCCAACGATGTCCTCAAAGAGGTCCAAATATCCACTTGCAGACTTTACAAACAGAGTGTTTCCAAACTGCTCTATGAACAGAAAGGTTAAACTCTGTGAGCTGAATGCACACATCACATAGTAGTTTCTGAGAATGATTCTGTCTAGTTTTTATACCAAGATATTTCCTTTTCTAACATTGGTCTGAAATCGCTTGAAATCTCCAATTACAAATTCCAGAAAAAGAGAGTTTCAAATCTGCTCTGTCCAAAGAAAGGTTCAACTCTGTGAGCTGAATACACGCAACACAAAGAAGTTACTGAAAATTCTTCTGTCTAGCATTATATGAAGAAATCCCGTTTCCAACGAAAGCCTCAGAGAGTTCCAAATATCCACTTGCAGACTTTACAAACAGAGTGTTTCCAAACTGCTGTACGAACAGAAAGGTTAAACTCTGTGAGCTGAATGCACACATCACATAGTAGTTTCTGAGAATCATTCTGTCTAGTTTTTATACCAAGATATTTCCTTTTCTCACATTGGCCTCAAATCGCTTGAAATCTCCAATTGCAATTTCCACAAAAAGAGAGTTTCAAATCTGCTCTGTCCAAAGAAAGGTTCAACTCTGTGAGCTGAATACACACAACACAAAGAAGTTACTCAAAATTCTTCTGTCTAGCATTATATAAAGAAATCCCGTTTCTAACGAAATCCTCAATGATGTCCAAATATCCCCGTGCAGACTTTACAAACTGAGTGTTTCCAAACTGCTGTATGAACAGAAAGGTTAAACTCTGTGAGCTGAATGCACACATCACATAGTAGTTTCTGAGAATGATTCTGTCTAGTTTCTATACGAAGATATTTCCTTTTCTAACATTGGCCTAAAATCGCTTGAAATCTCCAATTGCAATTTCCACAAAAAGAGAGTTTCAAATCTGCTCTGTCCAAAGAAAGGTTCAACTCTGTGAGCTGAATACACACAACACAAAGAAGTTACTGAAAATTCTTCTGTCTAGCATTATATGAAGAAATCCCGTTTCCAACGAAGTCCTCAAAGAGGTCCAAATATCCACTTGCAGACTTTACAAACAGAGTGTTTCCAAACTGCTGTATGAACAGAAAGGTTAAACTCTGTGAGCCGAATGCACACATCACATAGTAGTTTCTGAGAATCATTCTGTCTAGTTTTCATAGCAAGATATTTCCTTTTCTAACATTGGCCTCAAATCGCTTGAAATCTCCAATTGCAATTTCCACAAAAACAGAGTTTCAAATCTGCTCTGTCCAAAGAAAGGTTCAACTCTGTGAGCTGAATACACACAACACAAAGAAGTTACTCAAAATTCTTCTGTCTAGCATTATATAAAGAAATCCAGTTTCCAACGAAGTCCTCAAAAAGGTCCAAATATCCCCTTGGAGACTTTACAAACAGAGTGTTTCCAAATTGCTCTATGAACAGAAAGGTTAAACTCTGTGAGCTGAATGCACACATCACAAAGTAGTTTCTGAGAATGATTCTGTCTAGTTTCTAAACGAAGATATTTCCTTTTCTAACATTGGCCTCAAATCGCTTGAAATCTCAAATTCCAAGTTCCAGAAAAAGACAGTTTCAAACCTGCAGTGTGTAAGGAAAGGTTCAAATCTGTGAGTTGAATACACGCAACACAAAGAAGTTACTGAGAATTCTTCTGTCTAGCATTATATGAAGAAATCCCGTTTCCAACGAAGGCCTCAAAGTGGTGCAAATATCCACTTGCAGACTTTACAAACAGTGTGTTTCCAAACTGCTCTATGAACAGAAAGGTTAAACTCTGTGAGCTGAACGCACACATCACAAAGTAGTTTCTGAGAATGATTCTGTCTAGTTTTTATACCAAGATATTTCGTTTTCTAACATTGGCCTAAAATCGCTTGAAATCTCCAATTTCAATTTCCACAAAAAGAGAGTTTCAAATCTGCTCTGTCCAAAGAAAAGTTCAACTCTGTGAGCTGAATACACACAACACAAAGAAGTTACTGAAAATTCTTCTGTCTAACATTATATGAAGAAATCCCGTTTCCAACGAAGGCCTCAAAGAGTTCCAAATATCCACTTGCAGACTTTACAGAGTGTTTCCAAACTGCTGTATGAACAGAAAGGTTAAACCCTGTGAGCTGAATGCACACATCACAAAGTCGTTTCTGAGAATGATTCTGTCTAGTTTTTATACCAAGATATTTCGTTTTCTAACATCGGCCTAAAATCGCTTGAAATCTCCAATTGCAATTTCCACAAAAAGAGAGTTTCAAATCTGCTCTGTCCAAAGAAAGGTTCAACTCTGTGAGCTGAATACACACAAGACAAAGAAGTTACTGAAAATTCTTCTGTCTAGCATTATATGAAGAAATACCGTTTCCAACGAAGTCCTCAAAGAGTTCCAAATATCCACTTGAAGACTTTACAAACAGAGTGTTTCCAAACTGATGTATGAACAGAAAGTTTAAACTCTGTGAGCTGAATGCACACATCACATAGTAGTTTCTGAGAATGATTCTGTCTAGTTTTTATACGAAGATATTTCGTTTTCTAACATTGGCCTAAAATCGCTTGAAATCTCCAATTGCAATTTCCACAAAAAGAGAGTTTCAAATCTGCTCTGTCCAAAGAAAGGTTCAACTCTGTGAGCTGAATACACACAACACAAAGAAGTTAATGAAAATTCTTCTGTCTAGCATTATATGAAGAAATCCCGTTTCCAACGAAGGCCTCAAAGAGGTCCAAATATCCACTTGCAGACTTTACAAACAGAGTGTTTCCAAACTGCTGTATGAACAGAAAGGTTAAACTCTGTGAGCTGAATGCACACATCACATAGTAGTTTCTGAGAATCATTCTGTCTAGTTTTTGTAGCAATATATTTCCTTTTCTAACATTGGCCTCAAATCGCTTGAAATCTCCAATTGCAATTTCCACAAAAACAGAGTTTCAAATCTGCTCTGTCGAAAGAAAGGTTCAACTCTGTGAGCTGAATACACACAACACAAAGAAGTTACTCAAAATTCTTCTGTCTAGCATTATATAAAGAAATCCCGTTTCCAACGAAGTCCTCAAAGAGGTCCAAATATCCACTTGCAGACTTTCCAAACAGAGTGTTTCCAAACTGCTCTATGAACAGAAAGGTTAAACTCTGTGAGCTGAATGCACACATCACATAGTAGTTTCTGAGAATGATTCTATCTAGTTTCTATACGAAGATATTTCCTTTTCTAACATTGGCCTCAAATCGCTTGAAATCTCAAATTCCAAATTCCAGAAAAAGACAGTTTCAAACCTGCAGTGTGTAAGGAAAGGTTCAAATCTGTGAGTTGAATACACACAACACAAAGAAGTTACTGAGAATTCTTCTGTCTAGCATTATATGAAGAAATCCCGTTTCCAACGAAGGCCTCAAAGTGGTGCAAATATCCACTTGTAGACTTTAGAAACAGAGTGTTTCCAAACTGCTCTATGAACAGAAAAGTTAAACTCTGTGAGCTGAACGCACACATCACAAAGTTGTTTCTGAGAATGATTCTGTCTAGTTTTTATACCAAGATATTTCCTTTTCTAACATTGGCCTCAAATCGCTTGAAATCTCCAATTGCAATTTCCACAAAAAGAGAGTTTCAGATCTGCTCTGTCCAAAGAAAGGTTCAACTCTGTGAGCTGAATACACACAACACAAAGAAGTTACTGAAAATTCTTCTGTCTAGCATTATATGAAGAAATCCCGTTTCCAACGAAGGCCTCAAAGAGTTCCAAATATCCACTTGCAGACTTTACAAACAGAGTGTTTCCAAACTGCTGTATGAACAGAAAGGTCAAACTCTGTGAGCTGAATGCACACATCACATAGTAGTTTCTGAGAATGATTCTGTCTAGTTTTTATACCAAGATATTTCCTTTTCTCACATTGGCCTCAAATCGCTTGAAATCTCCAATTGCAATTTCCACAAAAAGAGAGTTTCAAATCTGCTCTGTCCAAAGAAAGGTTCAACTCTGTGAGCTGAATACACACAACACAAAGAAGTTACTCAAAATTCTTCTGTCTAGCATTATATAAAGAAATCCCGTTTCCAACGAAATCCTCAAAGAGGTCCAAATATCCCCTTGCAGACTTTACAAACAGAGTGTTTCCAAACTGCTCTATGAACAGAAAGGTTAAACTCTGTGAGCTGAATGCACACATCACATAGTAGTTTCTGAGAATGATTCTGTCTAGTTTCTATACGAAGATATTTCCTTTTCTAACATTGTCCTCAAATCGCTTGAAATCTCAAATTCCAAATTCCAGAAAAAGACAGTTTCAAACCTGCAGTGTGTAAGGAAAGGTTCAAATCTGTGAGTTGAATACACACAACACAAAGAAGTTACTGAGAATTCTTCTGTGTAGCATTATATGAAGAAATACCGTTTCCAACGAAGGCCTCAAAGTGGTGCAAATATCCACTTGTAGACTTTAGAAACAGAGTGTTTCCAAACTGCTCTATGAACAGAAAAGTTAAACTCTGTGAGCTGAACGCACACATCACAAAGTTGTTTCTGAGAATGATTCTGTCTAGTTTTTATACGAAGATACTTCCTTTTCTAACATTGGCCTAAAATCGCTTGAAATCTCCAATTGCAATTTCCACAAAAAGAGAGTTTCAAATCTGCTCTGTCCAAAGAAAGGTTCAACTCTGTGAGCTGAATACACACAACACAAAGAAGTTACTGAAAATTCTTCTGTCTAGAATTATATGAAGAAATCCCGTTTCCAACGAAAGCCTCAGAGAGTTCCAAATATCCACTTGCAGACTTTACAAACAGAGTGTTTCCAAACTGCTGTACGAACAGAAAGGTTAAACTCTGTGAGCTGAATGCACACATCACATAGTAGTTTCTGAGAATCATTCTGTCTAGTTTTTATACCAAGATATTTCCTTTTCTCACATTGGCCTCAAATCGCTTGAAATCTCCAATTGCAATTTCCACAAAAAGAGAGTTTCAAATCTGCTCTGTCCAAAGAAAGGTTCAACTCTGTGAGCTGAATACACACAACACAAAGAAGTTACTCAAAATTCTTCTGTCTAGCATTATATAAAGAAATCCCGTTTCCAACGAAATCCTCAAAGAGGTCCAAATATCCCCTTGCAGACTTTACAAACAGAGTGTTTCCAAACTGCTGTATGAACAGAAAGGTTAAACTCTGTGAGCTGAATGCACACATCACATAGTAGTTTCTGAGAATGATTCTGTCTAGTTTCTATACGAAGATATTTCCTTTTCTAACATTGGCCTAAAATCGCTTGAAATCTCCAATTGCAATTTCCACAAAAAGAGAGTTTCAAATCTGCTCTGTCCAAAGAAAGGTTCAACTCTGTGAGCTCAATACACACAACACAAAGAAGTTACTGAAAATTCTTCTGTCTAGCATTATATGAAGAAATCCCGTTTCCAACGAAGTCCTCAAAGAGGTCCAAATATCCACTTGCAGACTTTACAAACAGAGTGTTTCCAAACTGCTGTATGAACAGAAAGGTTAAACTCTGTGAGCTGAATTCACACATCACATAGTAGTTTCTGAGAATCATTCTGTCTAGTTTTCATAGCAAGATATTTCCTTTTCTAACATTGGCCTCAAATCGCTTGAAATCTCCAATTGCAATTTCCACAAAAACAGAGTTTCAAATCTGCTCTGTCCAAAGAAAGGTTCAACTCTGTGAGCTGAATACACACAACACAAAGAAGTTACTCAAAATTCTTCTGTCTAGCATTATATAAAGAAATCCCGTTTCCAACGAAGTCCTCAAAGAGGTCCAAATATCCCCTTGCAGACTTTACAAACAGAGTGTTTCCAAATTGCTCTATGAACAGAAAGGTTAAACTCTGTGAGCTGAATGCACACATCACAAAGTAGTTTCTGAGAATGATTCTGTCTAGTTTCTAAACGAAGATATTTCCTTTTCTAACATTGGCCTCAAATCGCTTGAAATCTCAAATTCCAAATTCCAGAAAAACACAGTTTTAAACCTGCAGTGTGTAAGGAAAGGTTCAAATCTGTGAGTTGAATACACACAACACAAAGAAGTTACTGAGAATTCTTCTGTGTAGCATTATATGAAGAAATACCGTTTCCAACGAAGGCCTCAAAGTGGAGCAAACATCCACTTGTAGACTTTAGAAACAGAGTGTTTCCAACCTGCTCTATGAACAGATAAGTTAAACTCTGTGAGCTGAACGCACACATCACAAAGTCGTTTCTGAGAATGATTCTGTCTAGTTTTTATACCAAGATATTTCGTTTCTAACATCGGCCTAAAATCGCTTGAAATCTCCAATTGCAATTTCCAAAAAAAGAGAGTTTCAAATCTGCTCTGTCCAAAGAAAGATTCAACTCTGTGAGCTGAATACACACAACACAAAGAAGTTACTGAAAATTCTTCTGTCTAGGATTATATGAAGATATCCCGTTTCCAACGAAGTCCTCAAAGAGTTCCAACTATCCACTTGCAGACTTTACAAACAGAGTGTTTCCAAACTGCTCTATGAACAGAAAGGTTAAACTCTGTGAGCTGAATGCACACATCACATAGTAGTTTCTGAGAATGATTCTGTCTAGTTTTTATACCAAGATATTTCCTTTTCTAACATTGGCCTAAAATCGCTTGAAATCTCCAATTGCAATTTCCCCAAAAAGAGAGTTTCAAATCTGCTCTGTCCAAAGAAAGGTTCAACTCTGTGAGCTGAATACACACAACACAAAGAAGTTACTCAAAATTCTTCTGTCTAGCATTATATGAAGAAATCCCGTTTCCAACGAAGTCCTCAAACAGGTCCAAATATCCCCTTGCAGACTTTACAAACAGAGTGTTTCCAAACTGCTGTACGAACAGAAAAGTTAAACTCTGTGAGCTGAATGCACACATCACATAGTAGTTTCTGAGAATCATTCTGTCTAGTTTTTATACCAAGATATTTCCTTTTCTAACATTGGCCTCAAATCGCTTGAAATCTCCAATTGCAATTTCCACAAAAAGAGAGTTTCAAATCTGCTCTGTCCAAAGAAAGGTTCAACTCTGTGAGCTGAATACACACAACACAAAGGAGTTACTCAAAATTCTTCTGTCTAGCATTATATAAAGAAATCCTGTTTCCAACGAAGTCCTCAAAGAGGTCCAAATATCCACTTGCAGACTTTACAAACAGAGTGTTTCCAAACTGCTCTATGAACAGAAAGGTTAAACTCTGTGAGCTGAATGCACACATCACAAAGTAGTTTCTGAGAATGATTCTGTCTAGTTTCTATACGAAGATATTTTCTTTTCTAATATTGGCCTCAAATCGCTTGAAATCTCAAATTCCAAATTCCAGAAAAAGAGAGTTTCAAACCTGCAGTGTGTAAGGAAAGGTTCAAATCTGTGAGTTGAATACACACAACACAAAGAAGTTACTGAGAATTCTTCTGTCTAGCATTATATGAAGAAATCCCGTTTCCAACGAAGGCCTCAAAGTGGTGCAAATATCCACTTGTAGACTTTAGAAACAGAGTGTTTCCAAACTGCTCTATGAACAGAAAAGTTAAACTCTGTGAGCTGAACGCACACATCACAAAGTTGTTTCTGAGAATGATTCTGTCTAGTTTTTATACCAAGATATTTCGTTTTCTAACATTGGCCTAAAATCTCTTGAAATCTCCAATTGCAATTTCCACAAAAAGAGAGTTTCAAATCTGCTCTGTCCAAAGAAAAGTTCAACTCTGTGAGCTGAATACACACAGCACAAAGAAGTTACTGAAAATTCTTCTGTCTAGCATTATATGAAGAAATCCCGTTTCCAACGAAGGCCTCAAAGAGTTCCAAATATCCACTTGCAGACGTTACAAACTGAGTGTTTCCAAACTGCTGTACGAACAGAAAGGTTAAACTCTGTGAGCTGAATGCACACATCACATAGTAGTTTCTGAGAATCATTCTGTCTAGTTTTTATAGCAAGATATTTCCTTTTCTCACATTGGCCTCAAATCGCTTGAAATCTCCATTTGCAATTTCCACAAAAAGAGAGTTTCAAATCTGCTCTGTCCAAAGAAAGGTTCAACTCCGTGAGCTGAATACACACAACACAAAGAAGTTACTCAAAATTCTTCTGTCTAGCATTATATAAAGAAATCCCGTTTCCAACGGAGTCCTCAAAGAGGTCCAAATATCCACTTGCAGACTTTACAAACAGAGTGTTTCCAAACTGCTCTATGAACAGAAAGGTTAAACTCTGTGAGCTGAATGCACACATCACAAAGAAGTTTCTGAGAATGATTCTGTCTAGTTTCTATACGAAGATATTTCCTTTTCTAACATTGGCCTCAAATCGCTTGAAATCTCAAATTCCAAATTCCAGAAAAAGACAGTTTCAACCCTGGAGTGTGTAAGTAAAGGTTCAAATCTGTGAGTTGAATACACACAACACAAAGAAGTTACTGAGAATTCTTCTGTCTAGCATTATATGAAGAAATCCCGTTTCCAACGAAGGCCTCAAAGTGGTGCAAATATCCACTTGTAGACTTTAGAAACAGAGTGTTTCCAAACTGCTGTATGAACAGAAAGGTTAAACTCTGTGAGCTGAATGCACACATCACATAGTAGTTTCTGAGAATGATTCTGTCTAGTTTTTATACGAAGATATTTCCTTTTCTAACATTGGCCTAAAATCGCTTGAAATCTCCAATTGCAATTTCCACAAAAAGAGAGTTTCAAATCTGCTCTGTCCAAAGAAAGGTTCAACTCTGTCAGCTGAATACACACAACACAAAGGAGTTACTCAAAATTCTTCTGTCTAGCATTATATAAAGAAATCCTGTTTCCAACGAAGTCCTCAAAGAGGTCCAAATATCCACTTGCAGACTTACAAACAGAGTGTTTCCAAACTGCTCTATGAACAGAATGGTTAAACTCTGTGAGCTGAATGCACACATCACAAAGTAGTTTCTGAGAATGATTCTGTCTAGTTTCTATACGAAGATATTTCCTTTTCTAATATTGGCCTCAAATCGCTTGAAATCTCAAATTCCAAATTCCAGAAAAAGAGAGTTTCAAACCTGCAGTGTGTAAGGAACGGTTCAAATCTGTGAGTTGAATACACACAACAGAAAGAAGTTACTGAGAATTCTTCTGTCTAGCATTATATGAAGAAATCCCGTTTCCAACGAAGGCCTCAAAGTGGTGCAAATATCCACTTGTAGACTTTAGAAACAGAGTGTTTCCAAACTGCTCTATGAACAGAAAAGTTAAACTCTGTGAGCTGAACGCACACATCACAAAGTTGTTTCTGAGAATGATTCTGTCTAGTTTTTATACCAAGATATTTCGTTTTCTAACATTGGCCTAAAATCGCTTGAAATCTCCAATTGCAATTTCCACAAAAAGAGAGTTTCAAATCTGCTCTGTCCAAAGAAAAGTTCAACTCTGTGAGCTGAATACACACAACACAAAGAAGTTACTGAAAATTCTTCTGTCTAGCATTATATGAAGAAATCCCGTTTCCAACGAAGGCCTCAAAGAGTTCCAAATATCCACTTGCAGACTTTACAAACAGAGTGTTTCCAAACTGCTGTATGAACAGAAAGGTTAAACCCTGTGAGCTGAATGCACACATCACATGGTAGTTTCTGAGAATGATTCTGTCTAGTTTTTATACCAAGATATTTCCTTTTCTAACATTGGCCTCAAATCGCTTGAAATCTCCAATTGCAATTTCCACAAAAACAGAGTTTCAAATCTGCTCTGTCCAAAGAAAGGTTCAACTCTGTGAGCTGAATACACACAACACAAAGAAGTTACTCAAAATTCTTCTGTCTAGCATTATATAAAGAAATCCCGTTTCCAACGAAATCCTCAAAGAGGTCCAAATATCCCCTTGCAGACTTTACAAACAGAGTGTTTCCAAACTGCTCTATGAACAGAAAGGTTAAACTCTGTGAGCTCAATGCACACATCACATAGTAGTTTCTGAGAATGATTCTGTCTAGTTTCTATACGAAGATATTTCCTTTTCTAACATTGTCCTCAAATCGCTTGAAATCTCAAATTCCAAATTCCAGAAAAAGACAGTTTCAAACCTGCAGTGTGTAAGGAAAGGTTCAAATCTGTGAGTTGAATACACACAACACAAAGAAGTTACTGAGAATTCTTCTGTCTAGCATTATATGAAGAAATCCCGTTTCCAACGAAGGCCTCAAAGTGGAGCAAATATCCACTTGTAGACTTTAGAAACAGAGGGTTTCCAAACTGCTCTATGAACAGAAAAGTTAAACTCTGTGAGCTGAACGCACACATCACAAAGTCGTTTCTGAGAATGATTCTGTCTAGTTTTTATACCAAGATATTTCGTTTTCTAACATCGGCCCAAAATCGCTTGAAATCTCCAATTGCAATTTCCACAAAAAGAGAGTTTCAAATCTGCTCTGTCCAAAGAAAGATTCAACTCTGTGAGCTGAATACACACAAAACAAAGAAGTTACTGAAAATTCTTCTGTCTAGCATTATATGAAGATATCCCGTTTCCAACGAAGTCCTCAAAGAGTTCCAACTATCCACTTGCAGACTTTACAAACAGAGTGTTTCCAAACTGCTGTATGAACAGAAAGGTTAAACTCTGTGAGATGAATGCACACATCACATAGTAGTTTCTGAGAATGATTCTGTCTAGTTTTTATACGAAGATATTTCCTTTTCTAACATTGGCCTAAAATCGCTTGAAATCTCCAATTGCAATTTCCCCAAAAAGAGAGTTTCAAATCTGCTCTGTCCAAAGAAAGGTTCAACTCTGTGAGCTGAATACACACAACACAAAGAAGTTACTCAAAATTCTTCTGTCTAGCATTATATGAAGAAATCCCGTTTCCAACGAAGTCCTCAAACAGGTCCAAATATCCCCTTGCAGACTTTACAAACAGAGTGTTTCCAAACTGCTGTACGAACTGAAAGGTTAAACTCTGTGAGCTGAATGCACACATCACATAGTAGTTTCTGAGAATCATTCTGTCTAGTTTTTATACCAAGATATTTCCTTTTCTAACATTGGCCTCAAATCGCTTGAAATCTCCAATTGCAATTTCCACAAAGAGAGAGTTTCAAATCTGCTCTGTCCAAAGAAAGGTTCAACTCTGTGAGCTGAATACACACAACACAAAGAAGTTACTCAAAATTCTTCTGTCTAGCATTATATAAAGAAATCCTGTTTCCAACGAAGTCCTCAAAGAGTTCCAAATATCCACTTGCAGACTTTACAAACAGAGTGTTTCCAAACTGCTCTATGAACAGAAAGGTTAAACTCTGTGAGCTCAATGCACACATCACATAGTAGTTTCTGAGAATGATTCTGTCTAGTTTCTATACGAAGATATTTCCTTTTCTAACATTGTCCTCAATTCGCTTGAAATCTCAAATTCCAAATTCCAGAAAAAGACAGTTTCAAACCTGCAGTGTGTCAGGAAAGGTTCAAATCTGTGAGTTGAATACACACAACACAAAGAAGTTACTGAGAATTCTTCTGTCTAGCATTATATGAAGAAATCCCGTTTCCAACGAAGGCCTCAAAGTGGAGCAAATATCCACTTGTAGACTTTAGAAACAGAGTGTTTCCAAACTGCTCTATGAACAGAAAAGTTAAACTCTGTGAGCTGAACGCACACATCACAAAGTCGTTTCTGAGAATGATTCTGTCTAGTTTTTATACCAAGATATTTCGTTTTCTAACATCGGCCTAAAATCGCTTGAAATCTCCAATTGCAATTTCCACAAAAAGAGAGTTTCAAATCTGCTCTGTCCAAAGAAAGATTCAACTCTGTGAGCTGAATACACACAACACAAAGAAGTTACTGAAAATTCTTCTGTCTAGCATTATATGAAGATATCCCGTTTCCAACGAAGTCCTCAAAGAGTTCCAACTATCCACTTGCAGACTTTACAAACAGAGTGTTTCCAAACTGCTGTATGAACAGAAAGGTTAAACTCTGTGAGCTGAATGCACACATCACATAGTAGTTTCTGAGAATGATTCTGTCTAGTTTTTATACGAAGATATTTCCTTTTCTAACATTGGCCTAAAATCGCTTGAAATCTCCAATTGCAATTTCCCCAAAAAGAGAGTTTCAAATCTGCTCTGTCCAAAGAAAGGTTCAACTCTGTGAGCTGAATACACACAACACAAAGAAGTTACTCAAAATTCTTCTGTCTAGCATTATATGAAGAAATCCCGTTTCCAACGAAGTCCTCAAACAGGTCCAAATATCCCCTTGCAGACTTTACAAACAGAGTGTTTCCAAACTGCTGTACGAACAGAAAGGTTAAACTCTGTGAGCTGAATGCACACATCACATAGTAGTTTCTGAGAATCATTCTGTCTAGTTTTTATACCAAGATATTTCCTTTTCTAACATTGGCCTCAAATCGCTTGAAATCTCCAATTGCAATTTCCACAAAAAGAGAGTTTCAAATCTGCTCTGTCCAAAGAAAGGTTCAACTCTGTGAGCTGAATACACACAACACAAAGAAGTTACTCAAAATTCTTCTGTCTAGCATTATATAAAGAAATCCCGTTTCCAACGAAGTCCTCAAAGAGGTCCAAATATCCACTTGCAGACTTTACAAACAGAGTGTTTCCAAACTGCTCTATGAACAGAAAGGTTAAACTCTGTGAGCTGAATGCACACATCACAAAGTCGTTTCTGAGAATGATTCTGTCTAGTTTCTATACGAAGATATTTCCTTTTCTAACATTGGCCTCAAATCGCTTGAAATCTCAAATTCCAAATTCCAGAAAAAGACAGTTTCAACCCTGGAGTGTGTAAGGAAAGGTTCAAATCTGTGAGTTGAATACACACAACACAAAGAAGTTACTGAGAATTCTTCTGTCTAGCATTATATGAAGAAATCCCGTTTCCAACGAAGGCCTCAAAGTGGTGCAAATATCCACTTGTAGACTTTAGAAACAGAGTGTTTCCAAACTGCTCTATGAACAGAAAAGTTAAACTCTGTGAGTTGAACGCACACATCACAAAGTTGTTTCTGAGAATGATTCTGTCTAGTTTTTATACCAAGATATTTCGTTTTCTAACATTGGCCTCAAATCGCTTGAAATCTCCAATTGCAATTTCCACAAAAAGAGAGTTTCAAATCTGCTCTGTGCAAAGAAAGATTCAACTCTGTGAGCTGAATACACACAACACAAAGAAGTTACTGAAAATTCTTCTGTCTAGCATTATATGAAGATATCCCGTTTCCAACGAAGTCCTCAAAGAGTTCCAACTATCCACTTGCAGACTTTACAAACAGAGTGTTTCCAAACTGCTGTATGAACAGAAAGGTGAAACTCTGTGAGCTGAATGCACACATCACATAGTAGTTTCTGAGAATGATTCTGTCTAGTTTTTATACGAAGATATTTCCTTTTCTAACATTGGCCTAAAATCGCTTGAAATCTCCAATTGCAATTTCCACAAAAAGAGAGTTTCAAATCTGCTCTGTCCAAAGAAAGGTTCAACTCTGTGAGCTGAATACACACAACACAAAGAAGTTACTCAAAATTCTTCTGTCTAGCATTATATGAAGAAATCCCGTTTCCAACGAAGTCCTCATACAGGTCCAAATATCCCCTTGCAGACTTTACAAACAGAGTGTTTCCAAACTGCTGTACGAACAGAAAGGTTAAACTCTGTGAGCTGAATGCACACATCACATAGTAGTTTCTGAGAATCATTCTGTCTAGTTTTTATACCAAGATATTTCCTTTTCTAACATTGGCCTCAAATCGCTTGAAATCTCCAATTGCAATTTCCACAAAAAGAGAGTTTCAAATCTGCTCTGTCCAAAGAAAGGTTCAACTCTGTGAGCTGAATACACACAACACAAAGGAGTTACTCAAAATTCTTCTGTCTAGCATTATATAAAGAAATCCTGTTTCCAACGAAGTCCTCAAAGAGGTCCAAATATCCACTTGCAGACGTTACAAACAGAGTGTTTCCAAACTGCTCTATGAACAGAAAGGTTAAACTCTGTGAGCTGAATGCACACATCACAAAGTAGTTTCTGAGAATGATTCTGTCTAGTTTCTATACGAAGATATTTCCTTTTCTAATATTGGCCTCAAATCGCTTGAAATCTCAAATTCCAAATTCCAGAAAAAGAGAGTTTCAAACCTGCAGTGTGTAAGGAAAGGTTCAAATCTGTGAGTTGAATACACACAACACAAAGAAGTTACTGAGAATTCTTCTGTCTAGCATTATATGAAGAAATCCCGTTTCCAACGAAGGCCTCAAAGTGGTGCAAATATCCACTTGTAGACTTTAGAAACAGAGTGTTTCCAAACTGCTCTATGAACAGAAAAGTTAAACTCTGTGAGCTGAACGCACACATCACAAAGTTGTTTCTGAGAATGATTCTGTCTAGTTTTTATACCAAGATATTTCGTTTTCTAACATTGGCCTAAAATCTCTTGAAATCTCCAATTGCAATTTCCACAAAAAGAGAGTTTCAAATCTGCTCTGTCCAAAGAAAAGTTCAACTCTGTGAGCTGAATACACACAGCACAAAGAAGTTACTGAAAATTCTTCTGTCTAGCATTATATGAAGAAATCCCGTTTCCAACGAAGGCCTCAAAGAGTTCCAAATATCCACTTGCAGACGTTACAAACTGAGTGTTTCCAAACTGCTGTACGAACAGAAAGGTTAAACTCTGTGAGCTGAATGCACACATCACATAGTAGTTTCTGAGAATCATTCTGTCTAGTTTTTATAGCAAGATATTTCCTTTTCTCACATTGGCCTCAAATCGCTTGAAATCTCCATTTGCAATTTCCACAAAAAGAGAGTTTCAAATCTGCTCAGTCCAAAGAAAGGTTCAACTCTGTGAGCTGAATACACACAACACAAAGAAGTTACTCAAAATTCTTCTGTCTAGCATTATATAAAGAAATCCCGTTTCCAACGGAGTCCTCAAAGAGGTCCAAATATCCACTTGCAGACTTTACAAACAGAGTGTTTCCAAACTGCTCTATGAACAGAAAGGTTAAACTCTGTGAGCTGAATGCACACATCACAAAGAAGTTTCTGAGAATGATTCTGTCTAGTTTCTATACGAAGATATTTCCTTTTCTAACATTGGCCTCAAATCGCTTGAAATCTCAAATTCCAAATTCCAGAAAAAGACAGTTTCAACCCTGGAGTGTGTAAGGAAAGGTTCAAATCTGTGAGTTGAATACACACAACACAAAGAAGTTACTGAGAATTCTTCTGTCTAGCATTATATGAAGAAATCCCGTTTCCAACGAAGGCCTCAAAGTGGTGCAAATATCCACTTGTAGACTTTAGAAACAGAGTGTTTCCAAACTGCTGTATGAACAGAAAGGTTAAACTCTGTGAGCTGAATGCACACATCACATAGTAGTTTCTGAGAATGATTCTGTCTAGTTTTTATACGAAGATATTTCCTTTTCTAACATTGGCCTAAAATCGCTTCAAATCTCCAATTGCAATTTCCACAAAAAGAGAGTTTCAAATCTGCTCTGTCCAAAGAAAGGTTCAACTCTGTCAGCTGAATACACACAACACAAAGGAGTTACTCAAAATTCTTCTGTCTAGCATTATATAAAGAAATCCTGTTTCCAACGAAGTCCTCAAAGAGGTCCAAATATCCACTTGCAGACTTACAAACAGAGTGTTTCCAAACTGCTCTATGAACAGAAAGGTTAAACTCTGTGAGCTGAATGCACACATCACAAAGTAGTTTCTGAGAATGATTCTGTCTAGTTTCTATACGAAGATATTTCCTTTTCTAATATTGGCCTCAAATCGCTTGAAATCTCAAATTCCAAATTCCAGAAAAAGAGAGTTTCAAACCTGCAGTGTGTAAGGAACGGTTCAAATCTGTGAGTTGAATACACACAACACAAAGAAGTTACTGAGAATTCTTCTGTCTAGCATTATATGAAGAAATCCCGTTTCCAACGAAGGCCTCAAAGTGGTGCAAATATCCACTTGTAGACTTTAGAAACAGAGTGTTTCCAAACTGCTCTATGAACAGAAAAGTTAAACTCTGTGAGCTGAACGCACACATCACAAAGTTGTTTCTGAGAATGATTCTGTCTAGTTTTTATACCAAGATATTTCGTTTTCTAACATTGGCCTAAAATCGCTTGAAATCTCCAATTTCAATTTCCACAAAAAGAGAGTTTCAAATCTGCTCTGTCCAAAGAAAAGTTCAACTCTGTGAGCTGAATACACACAACACAAAGAAGTTACTGAAAATTCTTCTGTCTAGCATTATATGAAGAAATCCCGTTTCCAACGAAGGCCTCAAAGAGTTCCAAATATCCACTTGCAGACTTTACAAACAGAGTGTTTCCAAACTGCTGTATGAACAGAAAGGTTAAACCCTGTGAGCTGAATGCACACATCACATGGTAGTTTCTGAGAATGATTCTGTCTAGTTTTTATACCAAGATATTTCCTTTTCTAACATTGGCCTCAAATCGCTTGAAATCTCCAATTGCAATTTCCACAAAAACAGAGTTTCAAATCTGCTCTGTCCAAAGAAAGGTTCAACTCTGTGAGCTGAATACACACAACACAAAGAAGTTACTCAAAATTCTTCTGTCTAGCATTATATAAAGAAATCCCGTTTCCAACGAAATCCTCAAAGAGGTCCAAATATCCCCTTGCAGACTTTACAAACAGAGTGTTTCCAAACTGCTCTATGAACAGAAAGGTTAAACTCTGTGAGCTCAATGCACACATCACATAGTAGTTTCTGAGAATGATTCTGTCTAGTTTCTATACGAAGATATTTCCTTTTCTAACATTGTCCTCAAATCGCTTGAAATCTCAAATTCCAAATTCCAGAAAAAGACAGTTTCAAACCTGCAGTGTGTGAGGAAAGGTTCAAATCTGTGAGTTGAATACACACAACACAAAGAAGTTACTGAGAATTCTTCTGTCTAGCATTATATGAAGAAATCCCGTTTCCAACGAAGGCCTCAAAGTGGTGCAAATATCCACTTGTAGACTTTAGAATCAGAGTGTTTCCAAACTGCTCTATGAACAGAAAAGTTAAACTCTGTGAGCTGAACGCACACATCACAAAGTCGTTTCTGAGAATGATTCTGTCTAGTTTTTATACCAAGATATTTCGTTTTCTAACATCGGCCCAAAATCGCTTGAAATCTCCAATTGCAATTTCCACAAAAAGAGAGTTTCAAATCTGCTCTGTCCAAAGAAAGATTCAACTCTGTGAGCTGAATACACACAACACAAAGAAGTTACTGAAAATTCTTCTGTCTAGCATTATATGAAGATATCCCGTTTCCAACGAAGTCCTCAAAGAGTTCCAACTATCCACTTGCAGACTTTACAAACAGAGTGTTTCCAAACTGCTGTATGAACAGAAAGGTTAAACTCTGTGAGCTGAATGCACACATCACATAGTAGTTTCTGAGAATGATTCTGTCTAGTTTTTATACGAAGATATTTCCTTTTCTAACATTGGCCTAAAATCGCTTGAAATCTCCAATTGCAATTTCCCCAAAAAGAGAGTTTCAAATCTGCTCTGTCCAAAGAAAGGTTGAACTCTGTGAGCTGAATACACACAACACAAAGAAGTTACTCAAAATTCTTCTGTCTAGCATTATATGAAGAAATCCCGTTTCCAACGAAGTCCTCAAACAGGTCCAAATATCCCCTTGCAGACTTTACAAACAGAGTGTTTCCAAACTGCTGTACGAACAGAAAGGTTAAACTCTGTGAGCTGAATGCACACATCACATAGTAGTTTCTGAGAATCATTCTGTCTAGTTTTTATACCAAGATATTTCCTTTTCTAACATTGGCCTCAAATCGCTTGAAATCTCCAATTGCAATTTCCACAAAAAGAGAGTTTCAAATCTGCTCTGTCCAAAGAAAGGTTCAACTCTGTGAGCTGAATACACACAACACAAAGAAGTTACTCAAAATTCTTCTGTCTAGCATTATATAAAGAAATCCCGTTTCCAACGAAGTCCTCAAAGAGGTCCAAATATCCACTTGCAGACTTTACAAACAGAGTGTTTCCAAACTGCTCTATGAACAGAAAGGTTAAACTCTGTGAGCTGAATGCACACATCACAAAGTCGTTTCTGAGAATGATTCTGTCTAGTTTCTATACGAAGATATTTCCTTTTCTAACATTGGCCTCAAATCGCTTGAAATCTCAAATTCCAAATTCCAGAAAAAGACAGTTTCAACCCTGGAGTGTGTAAGGAAAGGTTCAAATCTGTGAGTTGAATACACACAACACAAAGAAGTTACTGAGAATTCTTCTGTCTAGCATTATATGAAGAAATCCCGTTTCCAACGAAGGCCTCAAAGTGGTGCAAATATCCACTTGTAGACTTTAGAAACAGAGTGTTTCCAAACTGCTCTATGAACAGAAAAGTTAAACTCTGTGAGTTGAACGCACACATCACAAAGTTGTTTCTGAGAATGATTCTGTCTAGTTTTTATACCAAGATATTTCGTTTTCTAACATTGGCCTAAAATCGCTTGAAATCTCCAATTGCAATTTCCACAAAAAGAGAGTTTCAAATCTGCTCTGTGCAAAGAAAGATTCAACTCTGTGAGCTGAATACACACAACACAAAGAAGTTACTGAAAATTCTTCTGTCTAGCATTATATGAAGATATCCCGTTTCCAACGAAGTCCTCAAAGAGTTCCAACTATCCACTTGCAGACTTTACAAACAGAGTGTTTCCAAACTGCTGTATGAACAGAAAGGTGAAACTCTGTGAGCTGAATGCACACATCACATAGTAGTTTCTGAGAATGATTCTGTCTAGTTTTTATACGAAGATATTTCCTTTTCTAACATTGGCCTAAAATCGCTTGAAATCTCCAATTGCAATTTCCCCAAAAAGAGAGTTTCAAATCTGCTCTGTCCAAAGAAAGGTTCAACTCTGTGAGCTGAATACACACAACACAAAGAAGTTACTCAAAATTCTTCTGTCTAGCATTATATGAAGAAATCCCGTTTCCAACGAAGTCCTCATACAGGTCCAAATATCCCCTTGCAGACTTTACAAACAGAGTGTTTCCAAACTGCTGTACGAACAGAAAGGTTAAACTCTGTGAGCTGAATGCACACATCACATAGTAGTTTCTGAGAATCATTCTGTCTAGTTTTTATACCAAGATATTTCCTTTTCTAACATTGGCCTCAAATCGCTTGAAATCTCCAATTGCAATTTCCACAAAAAGAGAGTTTCAAATCTGCTCTGTCCAAAGAAAGGTTCAACTCTGTGAGCTGAATACACACAACACAAAGGAGTTACTCAAAATTCTTCTGTCTAGCATTATATAAAGAAATCCTGTTTCCAACGAAGTCCTCAAAGAGGTCCAAATATCCACTTGCAGACGTTACAAACAGAGTGTTTCCAAACTGCTCTATGAACAGAAAGGTTAAACTCTGTGAGCTGAATGCACACATCACAAAGTAGTTTCTGAGAATGATTCTGTCTAGTTTCTATACGAAGATATTTCCTTTTCTAATATTGGCCTCAAATCGCTTGAAATCTCAAATTCCAAATTCCAGAAAAAGAGAGTTTCAAACCTGCAGTGTGTAAGGAAAGGTTCAAATCTGTGAGTTGAATACACACAACACAAAGAAGTTACTGAGAATTCTTCTGTCTAGCATTGTATGAAGAAATCCCGTTTCCAACGAAGGCCTCAAAGTGGTGCAAATATCCACTTGTAGACTTTAGAAACAGAGTGTTTCCAAACTGCTCTATGAACAGAAAAGTTAAACTCTGTGAGCTGAACGCACACATCACAAAGTTGTTTCTGAGAATGATTCTGTCTAGTTTTTATACCAAGATATTTCGTTTTCTAACATTGGCCTAAAATCGCTTGAAATCTCCAATTGCAATTTCCACAAAAAGAGAGTTTCAAATCTGCTCTGTCCAAAGAAAAGTTCAACTCTGTGAGCTGAATACACACAACACAAAGAAGTTACTGAAAATTCTTCTGTCTAGCAATATATGAAGAAATCCCGTTTCCAACGAAGGCCTCAAAGAGTTCCAAATATCCACTTGCAGACTTTACAAACAGAGTGTTTCCAAACTGCTGTATGAACAGAAAGGTTAAACCCAGTGAGCTGAATGCACACATCACATGGTAGTTTCTGAGAATGATTCTGTCTAGTTTTTATACCAAGATATTTCCTTTTCTCACATTGGCCTCAAATCGCTTGAAATCTCCAATTGCAATTTCCACAAAAAGAGAGTTTCAAATCTGCTCTGTCCAAAGAAAGGTTCAACTCTGTGAGCTGAATACACACAACACAAAGAAGTTACTCAAAATTCTTCTGTCTAGCATTATATAAAGAAATCCCTTTTCCAACGAAGTCCTCAAACAGGTCCAAATATCCCCTTGCAGACTTTACAAACAGAGTGTTTCCAAACTGCTGTACGAACAGAAAGGTTAAACTCTGTGAGCTGAATGCGCACATCACATAGTAGTTTCTGAGAATCATTCTGTCTCGTTTTTATACCAAGATATTTCCTTTTCTAACATTGGCCTCAAATCGCTTGAAATCTCCAATTGCAATTTCCACAAAAAGAGAGTTTCAAATCTGCTCTGTCCAAAGAAAGGTTCAACTCTGTGAGCTGAATACACACAACACAAAGAAGTTACTCAAAATTCTTCTGTCTAGCATTATATAAAGAAATCCCGTTTCCAACGAAGTCCTCAAAGAGGTCCAAATATCCACTTGCAGACTTTACAAACAGAGTGTTTCCAAACTGCTCTATGAACAGAAAGGTTAAACTCTGTGAGCTGAATGCACACATCACAAAGTCGTTTCTGAGAATGATTCTGTCTAGTTTCTATACGAAGATATTTCCTTTTCTAACATTGGCCTCAAATCGCTTGAAATCTCAAATTCCAAATTCCAGAAAAAGACAGTTTCAACCCTGGAGTGTGTAAGGAAAGGTTCAAATCTGTGAGTTGAATACACACAACACAAAGAAGTTACTGAGAATTCTTCTGTCTAGCATTATATGAAGAAATCCCGTTTCCAACGAAGGCCTCAAAGTGGTGCAAATATCCACTTGTAGACTTTAGAAACAGAGTGTTTCCAAACTGCTCTATGAACAGAAAAGTTAAACTCTGTGAGTTGAACGCACACATCACAAAGTTGTTTCTGAGAATGATTCTGTCTAGTTTTTATACCAAGATATTTCTTTTTCTAACATTGGCCTAAAATCGCTTGAAATCTCCAATTGCAATTTCCACAAAAAGAGAGTTTCAAATCTGCTCTGTGCAAAGAAAGATTCAACTCTGTGAGCTGAATACACACAACACAAAGAAGTTACTGAAAATTCTTCTGTCTAGCATTATATGAAGATATCCCGTTTCCAACGAAGTCCTCAAAGAGTTCCAACTATCCACTTGCAGACTTTACAAACAGAGTGTTTCCAAACTGCTGTATGAACAGAAAGGTGAAACTCTGTGAGCTGAATGCACACATCACATAGTAGTTTCTGAGAATGATTCTGTCTAGTTTTTATACGAAGATATTTCCTTTTCTAACATTGGCCTCAAATCGCTTGAAATCTCAAATTCCAAATTCCAGAAAAAGACAGTTTCAAACCTGCAGTGTGTAAGGAAAGGTTCAAATCTGTGAGTTGAATAGACACAACACAAAGAAGTTACTGAGAATTCTTCTGTCTAGCATTATATGAAGAAATCCCGTTTCCAACGAAGGCCTCAAAGTGGTGCAAATATCCACTTGTAGACTTTAGAAACAGAGTGTTTCCAAACTGCTCTATGAACAGAAAAGTTAAACTCTGTGAGCTGAACGCACACATCACAAAGTTGTTTCTGAGAATGATTCTGTCTAGTTTTTATACCAAGATATTTCGTTTTCTAACATTGGCCTAAAATCGCTTGAAATCTCCAATTGCAATTTCCACAAAAAGAGAGTTTCAAATCTGCTCTGTCCAAAGAAAGGTTCAACTCTGTGAGCTGAATACACACAACACAAAGAAGTTACTGAAAATTCTTCTGTCTAGCATTATATGAAGAAATCCCGTTTCCAACGAAGTCCTCAAAGAGGTCCAAATATCCACTTGCAGACTTTACAAACAGAGTGTTTCCAAACTGCTCTATGAACAGAAAGGTTAAACTCTGTGAGCTGAATGCACACATCACATAGTAGTTTCTGAGAATGATTCTGTCTAGTTTTTATACCAAGATATTTCCTTTTCTAACATTGGCCTGAAATCGCTTGAAATCTCCAATTTCAAATTCCAGAAAAAGAGAGTTTCAAATCTGCTCTGTCCAAAGAAAGGTTCAACTCTGTGAGCTGAATACACACAACACAAAGAAGTTACTGAAAATTCTTCTGTCTAGCATTATATGAAGAAATCCCGTTTCCAACGAAGGCCTCAAAGAGGTCCAAATATCCACTTGCAGACTTTACAAACAGAGTGTTTCCAAACTGCTGTATGAACAGAAAGGTTAAACTCTGTGAGCTGAATGCACACATCACGTAGTAGTTTCTGAGAATCATTCTGTCTCGTTTTTGTAGCAAGATATTTCCTTTTCTAACATTGGCCTCAAATCGCTTGAAATCTCCAATTGCAATTTCCACAAAAACAGAGTTTCAAATCTGCTCTGTCCAAAGAAAGGTTCAACTCTGTGAGCTGAATACACACAACACAAAGAAGTTACTCAAAATTCTTCTGTCTAGCATTATATAAAGAAATCCCGTTTCCAACGAAGTCCTCAAAGAGGTCCAAATATCCACTTGCAGACTTTACAAACAGAGTGTTTCCAAACTGCTCTATGAACAGAAAGGTTAAACTCTGTGAGCTGAATGCACACATCACATAGTAGTTTCTGAGAATGATTCTATCTAGTTTCTATACGAAGATATTTCCTTTTCTAACATTGGCCTCAAATCGCTTGAAATCTCAAATTCCAAATTCCAGAAAAAGACAGTTTCAAACCTGCAGTGTGTAAGGAAAGGTTCAAATCTGTGAGTTGAATACACACAACACAAAGAAGTTACTGAGAATTCTTCTGTCTAGCATTATATGAAGAAATCCCGTTTCCAACGAAGGCCTCAAAGTGGTGCAAATATCCACTTGTAGACTTTAGAAACAGAGTGTTTCCAAACTGCTCTATGAACAGAAAAGTTAAACTCTGTGAGCTGAACGCACACATCACAAAGTTGTTTCTGAGAATGATTCTGTCTAGTTTTTATACCAAGATATTTCGTTTTCTAACATTGGCCTAAAATCGCTTGAAATCTCCAATTGCAATTTCCACAAAAAGAGAGTTTCAAATCTGCTCTGTCCAAAGAAAGGTTCAACTCTGTGAGCTGAATACACACAACACAAAGAAGTTACTGAAAATTCTTCTGTCTAGCATTATATGAAGATATCCCATTTCCAACGAAGTCCTCAAAGAGGTCCAAATATCCACTTGCAGACTTTACAAACAGAGTGTTTCCAAACTGCTCTATGAACAGAAAGGTTAAACTCTGTGAGCTGAATGCACACATCACATAGTAGTTTCTGAGAATGATTCTGTCTAGTTTTTATACCAAGATATTTCCTTTTCTAACATTGGCCTGAAATCGCTTGAAATCTCCAATTTCAAATTCCAGAAAAAGAGAGTTTCAAATCTGCTCTGTCCAAAGAAAGGTTCAACTCTGTGAGCTGAATACACACAACACAAAGAAGTTACTGAAAATTCTTCTGTCTAGCATTATATGAAGAAATCCCGTTTCCAACGAAGGCCTCAAAGAGTTCCAAATATCCACTTGCAGACTTTACACAGTGTTTCCAAACTGCTGTATGAACAGAAAGGTTAAACCCTGTGAGCTGAATGCACACATCACATGGTAGTTTCTGAGAATGATTCTGTCTAGTTTTTATACCAAGATATTTCCTTTTCTCACATTGGCCTCAAATCGCTTGAAATCTCCAATTGCAATTTCCACAAAAACAGAGTTTCAAATCTGCTCTGTCCAAAGAAAGGTTCAACTCTGTGAGCTGAATACACACAACACAAAGAAGTTACTCAAAATTCTTCTGTCTAGCATTATATAAAGAAATCCCGTTTCCAACGAAGTCCTCAAAAAGGTCCAAATATCCACTTGCAGACTTTACAAACAGAGTGTTTCCAAACTGCTCTATGAACAGAAAGGTTAAACTCTGTGAGCTGAATGCACACATCACATAGTAGTTTCTGAGAATGATTCTATCTAGTTTCTATACGAAGATATTTCCTTTTCTAACATTGGCCTCAAATCGCTTGAAATCTCAAATTCCAAATTCCAGAAAAAGACAGTTTCAAACCTGCAGTGTGTAAGGAAAGGTTCAAATCTGTGAGTTGAATACACACAACACAAAGAAGTTACTGAGAATTCTTCTGTCTAGCATTATATGAAGAAATCCCGTTTCCAACGAAGGCCTCAAAGTGGTGCAAATATCCACTTGTAGACTTTAGAAACAGAGTGTTTCCAAACTGCTCTATGAACAGAAAAGTTAAACTCTGTGAGCTGAACGCACACATCACAAAGTTGTTTCTGAGAATGATTCTGTCTAGTTTTTATACCAAGATATTTCGTTTTCTAACATTGGCCTAAAATCGCTTGAAATCTCCAATTGCAATTTCCACAAAAAGAGAGTTTCAAATCTGCTCTGTCCAAAGAAAGGTTCAACTCTGTGAGCTGAATACACACAACACAAAGAAGTTACTGAAAATTCTTCTGTCTAGCATTATATGAAGAAATCCCGTTTCCAACGAAGTCCTCAAAGAGGTCCAAATATCCACTTGCAGACTTTACAAACAGAGTGTTTCCAAACTGCTCTATGAACAGAAAGGTTAAACTCTGTGAGCTGAATGCACACATCACATAGTAGTTTCTGAGAATGATTCTGTCTAGTTTTTATACCAAGATATTTCCTTTTCTAACATTGGCCTGAAATCGCTTGAAATCTCCAATTTCAAATTCCAGAAAAAGAGAGTTTCAAATCTGCTCTGTCCAAAGAAAGGTTCAACTCTGTGAGCTGAATACACACAACACAAAGAAGTTACTGAAAATTCTTCTGTCTAGCATTATATGAAGAAATCCCGTTTCCAACGAAGGCCTCAAAGAGTTCCAAATATCCACTTGCAGACTTTACACAGTGTTTCCAAACTGCTGTATGAACAGAAAGGTTAAACCCTGTGAGCTGAATGCACACATCACATGGTAGTTTCTGAGAATGATTCTGTCTAGTTTTTATACCAAGATATTTCCTTTTCTCACATTGGCCTCAAATCGCTTGAAATCTCCAATTGCAATTTCCACAAAAACAGAGTTTCAAATCTGCTCTGTCCAAAGAAAGGTTCAACTCTGTGAGCTGAATACACACAACACAAAGAAGTTACTCAAAATTCTTCTGTCTAGCATTATATAAAGAAATCCCGTTTCCAACGAAGTCCTCAAAAAGGTCCAAATATCCACTTGCAGACTTTACAAACAGAGTGTTTCCAAACTGCTCTATGAACAGAAAGGTTAAACTCTGTGAGCTGAATGCACACATCACATAGTAGTTTCTGAGAATGATTCTATCTAGTTTCTATACGAAGATATTTCCTTTTCTAACATTGGCCTCAAATCGCTTGAAATCTCAAATTCCAAATTCCAGAAAAAGACAGTTTCAAACCTGCAGTGTGTAAGGAAAGGTTCAAATCTGTGAGTTGAATACACACAACACAAAGAAGTTACTGAGAATTCTTCTGTCTAGCATTATATGAAGAAATCCCGTTTCCAACGAAGGCCTCAAAGTGGTGCAAATATCCACTTGTAGACTTTAGAAACAGAGTGTTTCCAAACTGCTCTATGAACAGAAAAGTTAAACTCTGTGAGCTGAACGCACACATCACAAAGTTGTTTCTGAGAATGATTCTGTCTAGTTTTTATACCAAGATATTTCGTTTTCTAACATTGGCCTAAAATCGCTTGAAATCTCCAATTGCAATTTCCACAAAAAGAGAGTTTCAAATCTGCTCTGTCCAAAGAAAGGTTCAACTCTGTGAGCTGAATACACACAACACAAAGAAGTTACTGAAAATTCTTCTGTCTAGCATTATATGAAGAAATCCCGTTTCCAACGAAGTCCTCAAAGAGGTCCAAATATCCACTTGCAGACTTTACAAACAGAGTGTTTCCAAACTGCTCTATGAACAGAAAGGTTAAACTCTGTGAGCTGAATGCACACATCACATAGTAGTTTCTGAGAATGATTCTGTCTAGTTTTTATACCAAGATATTTCCTTTTCTAACATTGGCCTGAAATCGCTTGAAATCTCCAATTTCAAATTCCAGAAAAAGAGAGTTTCAAATCTGCTCTGTCCAAAGAAAGGTTCAACTCTGTGAGCTGAATACACACAACACAAAGAAGTTACTGAAAATTCTTCTGTCTAGCATTATATGAAGAAATCCCGTTTCCAACGAAGGCCTCAAAGAGTTCCAAATATCCACTTGCAGACTTTACACAGTGTTTCCAAACTGCTGTATGAACAGAAAGGTTAAACCCTGTGAGCTGAATGCACACATCACATGGTAGTTTCTGAGAATGATTCTGTCTAGTTTTTATACCAAGATATTTCCTTTTCTCACATTGGCCTCAAATCGCTTGAAATCTCCAATTGCAATTTCCACAAAAACAGAGTTTCAAATCTGCTCTGTCCAAAGAAAGGTTCAACTCTGTGAGCTGAATACACACAACACAAAGAAGTTACTCAAAATTCTTCTGTCTAGCATTATATAAAGAAATCCCGTTTCCAACGAAATCCTCAAAGAGGTCCAAATATCCCCTTGCAGACTTTACAAACAGAGTGTTTCCAAACTGCTCTATGAACAGAAAGGTTAAACTCTGTTAGCTCAATGCACACATCACATAGTAGTTTCTGAGAATGATTCTGTCTAGTTTCTATACGAAGATATTTCCTTTTCTAACATTGTCCTCAAATCGCTTGAAATCTCAAATTCCAAATTCCAGAAAAAGACAGTTTCAAACCTGCAGTGTGTAAGGAAAGGTTCAAATCTGTGAGTTGAATACACACAACACAAAGAAGTTACTGAGAATTCTTCTGTCTAGCATTATATGAAGAAATCCCGTTTCCAACGAAGGCCTCAAAGTGGAGCAAATATCCACTTGTAGACTTTAGAAACAGAGTGTTTCCAAACTGCTCTATGAACAGAAAAGTTAAACTCTGTGAGCTGAACGCACACATCACAAAGTCGTTTCTGAGAATGATTCTGTCTAGTTTTTATACCAAGATATTTCGTTTTCTAACATCGGCCTAAATCCCTTGAAATCTCCAATTGCAATTTCCACAAAAAGAGAGTTTCAAATCTGCTCTGTCCAAAGAAAGATTCAACTCTGTGAGCTGAATACACACAACACAAAGAAGTTACTGAAAATTCTTCTGTCTAGCATTATATGAAGATATCCCGATTCCAACGAAGTCCTCAAAGAGTTCCAACTATCCACTTGCAGACTTTACAAACAGAGTGTTTCCAAACTGCTGTATGAACAGAAAGGTTAAACTCTGTGAGCTGAATGCACACATCACATAGTAGTTTCTGAGAATGATTCTGTCTAGTTTTTATACGAAGATATTTCCTTTTCTAACATTGGCCTAAAATCGCCTGAAATCTCCAATTGCAATTTCCCCAAAAAGAGAGTTTCAAATCTGCTCTGTCCAAAGAAAGTTTCAACTCTGTGAGCTGAATACACACAACACAAAGAAGTTACTCAAAATTCTTCTGTCTAGCATTATATGAAGAAATCCCGTTTCCAACGAAGTCCTCAAACAGGTCCAAATATCCCCTTGCAGACTTTACAAACAGAGTGTTTCCAAACTGCTGTACGAACAGGAAGGTTAAACTCTGTGAGCTGAATGCACACATCACATAGTAGTTTCTGAGAATCATTCTGTCTAGTTTTTATACCAAGATATTTCCTTTTCTAACATTGGCCTCAAATGGCTTGAAATCTCCAATTGCAATTTCCACAAAAAGAGAGTTTCAAATCTGCTCTGTCCAAAGAAAGGTTCAACTCTGTGAGCTGAATACACACAACACAAAGGAGTTACTCAAAATTCTTCTGTCTAGCATTATATAAAGAAATCCTGTTTCCAACGAAGTCCTCAAAGAGGTCCAAATATCCACTTGCAGACTTTACAAACAGAGTGTTTCCAAACTGCTCTATGAACAGAAAGGTTAAACTCTGTGAGCTGAATGCACACATCACAAAGTAGTTTCTGAGAATGATTCTGTCTAGTTTCTATACGAAGATATTTCCTTTTCTAATATTGGCCTCAAATCGCTTGAAATCTCAAATTCCAATTTCCAGAAAAAGAGAGTTTCAAACCTGCAGTGTGTAAGGAACGGTTCAAATCTGTGAGTTGAATACACACAACACAAAGAAGTTACTGAGAATTCTTCTGTCTAGCATTATATGAAGAAATCCCGTTTCCAACGAAGGCCTCAAAGTGGTGCAAATATCCACTTGTAGACTTTAGAAACAGAGTGTTTCCAAACTGCTCTATGAACAGAAAAGTTAAACTCTGTGAGCTGAACGCACACATCACAAAGTTGTTTCTGAGAATGATTCTGTCTAGTTTTTATACCAAGATATTTCGTTTTCTAACATTGGCCTAAAATCGCTTGAAATCTCCAATTGCAATTTCCACAAAAAGAGAGTTTCAAATCTGCTCTGTCCAAAGAAAAGTTCAACTCTGTGAGCTGAATACACACAACACAAAGAAGTTACTGAAAATTCTTCTGTCTAGCATTATATGAAGAAATCCCGTTTCCAACGAAGGCCTCAAAGAGTTCCAAATATCCACTTGCAGACTTTACAAACAGAGTGTTTCCAAACTGCTGTATGAACAGAAAGGTTAAACCCTGTGAGCTGAATGCACACATCACATGGTAGTTTCTGAGAATGATTCTGTCTAGTTTTTATACCAAGATATTTCCTTTTCTCACATTGGCCTCAAATCGCTTGAAATCTCCAATTGCAATTTCCACAAAAACAGAGTTTCAAATCTGCTCTGTCCAAAGAAAGGTTCAACTCTGTGAGCTGAATACACACAACACAAAGAAGTTACTCAAAATTCTTCTGTCTAGCATTATATAAAGAAATCCCGTTTCCAACGAAGTCCTCAAAGAGGTCCAAATATCCACTTGCAGACTTGACAAACAGAGTGTTTCCAAACTGCTGTATGAACAGAAAGGTTAAACTCTGTGAGCTGAATGCACACATCACATAGTAGTTTCTGAGAATGATTCTATCTAGTTTCTATACGAAGATATTTCCTTTTCTAACATTGGCCTCAAATCGCTTGAAATCTCAAATTCCAAATTCCAGAAAAAGACAGTTTCAAACCTGCAGTGTGTAAGGAAAGGTTCAAATCTGTGAGTTGAATAGACACAACACAAAGAAGTTACTGAGAATTCTTCTGTCTAGCATTATATGAAGAAATCCCGTTTCCAACGAAGGCCTCAAAGTGGTGCAAATATCCACTTGTAGACTTTAGAAACAGAGTGTTTCCAAACTGCTCTATGAACAGAAAAGTTAAACTCTGTGAGCTGAACGCACACATCACAAAGTTGTTTCTGAGAATGATTCTGTCTAGTTTTTATACCAAGATATTTCGTTTTCTAACATTGGCCTAAAATCGCTTGAAATCTCCAATTGCAATTTCCACAAAAAGAGAGTTTCAAATCTGCTCTATCCAAAGAAAGGTTCAACTCTGTGAGCTGAATACACACAACACAAAGAAGTTACTGAAAATTCTTCTGTCTAGCATTATATGAAGAAATCCCGTTTCCAACGAAGTCCTCAAAGAGGTCCAAATATCCACTTGCAGACTTTACAAACAGAGTGTTTCCAAACTGCTCTATGAACAGAAAGCTTAAACTCTGTGAGCTGAATGCACACATCACATAGTAGTTTCTGAGAATGATTCTGTCTAGTTTTTATACCAAGATATTTCCTTTTCTAACATTGGCCTGAAATCGCTTGAAATCTCCAATTTCAAATTCCAGAAAAAGAGAGTTTCAAATCTGCTCTGTCCAAAGAAAGGTTCAACTCTGTGAGCTGAATACACACAACACAAAGAAGTTACTGAAAATTCTTCTGTCTAGCATTATATGAAGAAATCCCGTTTCCAACGAAAGCCTCAGAGAGTTCCAAATATCCACTTGCAGACTTTACAAACAGAGTGTTTCCAAACTGCTGTACGAACAGAAAGGTTAAACTCTGTGAGCTGAATGCACACATCACATAGTAGTTTCTGAGAATCATTCTGTCTAGTTTTTATACCAAGATATTTCCTTTTCTCACATTGGCCTCAAATCGCTTGAAATCTCCAATTGCAGTTTCCACAAAAAGAGAGTTTCAAATCTGCTCTGTCCAAAGAAAGGTTCAACTCTGTGAGCTGAATACACACAACACAAAGAAGTTACTCAAAATTCTTCTGTCTAGCATTATATAAAGAAATCCCGTTTCCAACGAAATCCTCAAAGAGGTCCAAATATCCCCTTGCAGACTTTACAAACAGAGTGTTTCCAAACTGCTCTATGAACAGAAAGGTTAAACTCTGTGAGCTCAATGCACACATCACATAGTAGTTTCTGAGAATGATTCTGTCTAGTTTCTATACGAAGATATTTCCTTTTCTAACATTGTCCTCAAATCGCTTGAAATCTCAAATTCCAAATTCCAGAAAAAGACAGTTTCAAACCTGCAGTGTGTAAGCAAAGTTCAAATCTGTGAGTTGAATACACACAACACAAAGAAGTTACTGAGAATTCTTCTGTCTAGCATTATATGAAGAAATCCCGTTTCCAACGAAGGCCTCAAAGTGGAGCAAATATCCACTTGTAGACTTTAGAAACAGAGTGTTTCCAAACTGCTCTATGAACAGAAAAGTTAAACTCTGTGAGCTGAACGCACACATCACAAAGTCGTTTCTGAGAATGATTCTGTCTAGTTTTTATACCAAGATATTTCGTTTTCTAACATTGGGCTAAAATCGCTTGAAATCTCCAATTGCAATTTCCACAAAAAGAGAGTTTCAAATCTGCTCTGTCCAAAGAAAGGTTCAACTCTGTGAGCTGAATACACACAAGACAAAGAAGTTACTGAAAATTCTTCTGTCTAGCATTATATGAAGAAATACCGTTTCCAACGAAGTCCTCAAAGAGTTCCAAATATCCACTTGAAGACTTTACAAACAGAGTGTTTCCAAACTGCTGTATGAACAGAAAGTTTAAACTCTGTGAGCTGAATGCACACATCACATAGTAGTTTCTGAGAATGATTCTGTCTAGTTTTTATACGAAGATATTTCGTTTTCTAACATTGGCCTAAAATCGCTTGAAATCTCCAATTGCAATTTCCACAAAAAGAGAGTTTCAAATCTGCTCTGTCCAAAGAAAGGTTCAACTCTGTGAGCTGAATACACACAACACAAAGAAGTTACTGAAAATTCTTCTGTCTAGCATTATATGAAGAAATCCCGTTTCCAACGAAGGCCTCAAAGTGTTGCAAATATCCACTTGTAGACTTTAGAAACAGAGTGTTTCCAAACTGCTCTATGAACAGAAAAGTTAAACTCTGTGAGCTGAACGCACACATCACAAAGTTGTTTCTGAGAATGATTCTGTCTAGTTTTTATACCAAGATACTTCGTTTTCTAACATTGGCCTAAAATCGCTTGAAATCTCCAATTGCAATTTCCACAAAAAGAGAGTTTCAAATCTGCTCTGTCCAAAGAAAGGTTCAACTCTGTGAGCTGAATACACACAACACAAAGAAGTTACTGAAAATTCTTCTGTCTAGCATTATATGAAGAAATCCCGTTTCCAACGAAGTCCTCAAAGAGGTCCAAATATCCACTTGCAGACTTTACAAAGAGAGTGTTTCCAAACTGCTCTATGAACAGAAAGGTTAAACTCTGTGAGCTGAATGCACACATCACATAGTAGTTTCTGAGAATGATTCTATCTAGTTTCTATACGAAGATATTTCCTTTTCTAACATTGGCCTCAAATCGCTTGAAATCTCAAATTCCAAATTCCAGAAAAAGACAGTTTCAAACCTGCAGTGTGTAAGGAAAGGTTCAAATCTGTGAGTTGAATACACACAACACAAAGAAGTTACTGAGAATTCTTCTGTCTAGCATTATATGAAGAAATCCCGTTTCCAACGAAGGCCTCAAAGTGGTGCAAATATCCACTTGTAGACTTTAGAAACAGAGTGTTTCCGAACTGCTCTATGAACAGAAAAGTTAAACTCTGTGAGCTGAACGCACACATCACCAAGTTGTTTCTGAGAATGATTCTGTCTAGTTTTTATACCAAGATATTTCGTTTTCTAACATCGGCCTAAAATCGCTTGAAATCTCCAATTGCAATTTCCACAAAAAGAAAGTTTCAAATCTGCTCTGTCCAAAGAAAGGTTCAACTCTGTGAGCTGAATACACACAACACAAAGAAGTTACTGAAAATTCTTTTGTCTAGCATTATATGAAGAAATCCCGTTTCCAACGAAGTCCTCAAAGAGGTCCAAATATCCACTTGCAGACTTTACAAACAGAGTGTTTCCAAACTGCTCTATGAACAGAAAGGTTAAACTCTGTGAGCTGAATGCACACATCACATAGTAGTTTCTGAGAATGATTCTGTCTAGTTTTTATACGAAGATATTTCCTTTTCTAACATTGGCCTGAAATCGCTTGAAATCTCCAATTTCAAATTCCAGAAAAAGAGAGTTTCAAATCTGCTCTGTCCAAAGAAAGGTTCAACTCTGTGAGCTGAATACACACAACACAAAGAAGTTACTGAAAATTCTTCTGTCTAGCATTATATGAAGAAATCCCGTTTCCAACGAAGGCCTCAAAGAGGTCCAAATATCCACTTGAAGACTTTACAAACAGAGTGTTTCCAAACTGCTGTATGAACAGAAAGGTTAAACTCTGTGAGCTGAATGCACACATCACATAGTAGTTTCTGAGAATCATTCTGTCTCGTTTTTGTAGCAAGATATTTCCTTTTCTAACATTGGCCTCAAATCGCTTGAAATCTCCAATTGCAATTTCCACAAAAACAGAGTTTCAAATCTGCTCTGTCCAAAGAAAGGTTCAACTCTGTGAGCTGAATACACACAACACAAAGAAGTTACTCAAAATTCTTCTGTCTAGCATTATATAAAGAAATCCCGTTTCCAACGAAGTCCTCAAAGAGGTCCAAATATCCACTTGCAGACTTTACAAACAGAGTGTTTCCAAACTGCTCTATGAACAGAAAGGTTAAACTCTGTGAGCTGAATGCACACATCACATAGTAGTTTCTGCGAATGATTCTATCTAGTTTCTATACGAAGATATTTCCTTTTCTAACATTGGCCTCAAATCGCTTGAAATCTCAAATTCCAAATTCCAGAAAAAGACAGTTTCAAACCTGCAGTGTGTAAGGAAAGGTTCAAATCTGTGAGTTGAATACACACAACACAAAGAAGTTACTGAGAATTCTTCTGTCTAGCATTATATGAAGAAATCCCGTTTCCAACGAAGGCCTCAAAGTGGTGCAAATATCCACTTGTAGACTTTAGAAACAGAGTGTTTCCAAACTGCTCTATGAACAGAAAAGTTAAACTCTGTGAGCTGAACGCACACATCACAAAGTTGTTTCTGAGAATGATTCTGTCTAGTTTTTATACCAAGATATTTCGTTTTCTAACATTGGCCTAAAATCGCTTGAAATCTCCAATTGCAATTTCCACAAAAAGAGAGTTTCAAATCTGCTCTGTCCAAAGAAAGATTCAACTCTGTGAGCTGAATACACACAACACAAAGAAGTTACTGAAAATTCTTCTGTCTAGCATTATATGAAGAAATCCCGTTTCCAACGAAGGCCTCAAAGAGTTCCAAATATCCACTTGCAGACTTTACAAACAGAGTGTTTCCAAACTGCTGTATGAACAGAAAGGTCAAACTCTGTGAGCTGAATGCACACATCACATAGTAGTTTCTGAGAATGATTCTGTCTAGTTTTTATACCAAGATATTTCCTTTTCTCACATTGGCCTCAATTCGCTTGAAATCTCCAATTGCAATTTCCACAAAAAGAGAGTTTCAAATCTGCTCTGTCCAAAGAAAGGTTCAACTCTGTGAGCTGAATACACACAACACAAAGAAGTTACTCAAAATTCTTCTGTCTAGCATTATATAAAGAAATCCCGTTTCCAACGAAATCCTCAAAGAGGTCCAAATATCCCCTTGCAGACTTTACAAACAGAGTGTTTCCAAACTGCTCTATGAACAGAAAGGTTAAACTCTGTGAGCTGAATGCACATATCACATAGTAGTTTCTGAGAATGATTCTGTCTAGTTTCTATACGAAGATATTTCCTTTTCTAACATTGTCTTCAAATCGCTTGAAATCTCAAATTCCAAATTCCAGAAAAAGACAGTTTCAAACCTGCAGTGTGTAAGGAAAGGTTCAAATCTGTGAGTTGAATACACACAACACAAAGAAGTTACTGAGAATTCTTCTGTGTAGCATTATATGAAGAAATACCGTTTCCAACGAAGGCCTCAAAGTGGAGCAAATATCCACTTGTAGACTTTAGAAACAGAGTGTTTCCAAACTGCTCTATGAACAGAAAAGTTAAACTCTGTGAGCTGAACGCACACATCACAAAGTTGTTTCTGAGAATGATTCTGTCTAGTTTTTATACCAAGATATTTCGTTTTCTAACATTGGCCTAAAATCTCTTGAAATCTCCAATTGCAATTTCCACAAAAAGAGAGTTTCAAATCTGCTCTGTCCAAAGAAAAGTTCAACTCTGTGAGCTGAATACACACAACACAAAGAAGTTACTGAAAATTCTTCTGTCTAGCATTATATGAAGAAATCCCGTTTCCAACGAAGGCCTCAAAGAGTTCCAAATATCCACTTGCAGACGTTACAAACTGAGTGTTTCCAAACTGCTGTACGAACAGAAAGGTTAAACTCTGTGAGCTGAATGCACACATCACATAGTAGTTTCTGAGAATCATTCTGTCTAGTTTTTATAGCAAGATATTTCCTTTTCTCACATTGGCCTCAAATCGCTTGAAATCTCCATTTGCAATTTCCACAAAAAGAGAGTTTCAAATCTGCTCTGTCCAAAGAAAGGTTCAACTCTGTGAGCTGAATACACACAACACAAAGAAGTTACTCAAAATTCTTCAGTCTAGCATTATATAAAGAAATCCCGTTTCCAACGAAGTCCTCAAAGAGGTCCAAATATCCACTTGCAGACTTTACAAACAGAGTGTTTCCAAACTGCTCTATGAACAGAAAGGTTAAACTCTGTGAGCTGAATGCACACATCACAAAGAAGTTTCTGAGAATGATTCTGTCTAGTTTCTATACGAAGATATTTCCTTTTCTAACATTGGCCTCAAATCGCTTGAAATCTCAAATTCCAAATTCCAGAAAAAGACAGTTTCAACCCTGGAGTGTGTAAGGAAAGGTTCAAATCTGTGAGTTGAATACACACAACACAAAGAAGTTACTGAGAATTCTTCTGTCTAGCATTATATGAAGAAATCCCGTTTCCAACGAAGGCCTCAAAGTGGTGCAAATATCCACTTGTAGACTTTAGAAACAGAGTGTTTCCAAACTGCTGTATGAACAGAAAGGTTAAACTCTGTGAGCTGAATGCACACATCACATAGTAGTTTCTGAGAATGATTCTGTCTAGTTTTTATACGAAGATATTTCCTTTTCTAACATTGGCCTAAAATCGCTTGAAATCTCCAATTGCAATTTCCCCAAAAAGAGAGTTTCAAATCTGCTCTGTCCAAAGAAAGGTTCAACTCTGTCAGCTGAATACACACAACACAAAGGAGTTACTCAAAATTCTTCTGTCTAGCATTATATAAAGAAATCCTGTTTCCAACGAAGTCCTCAAAGAGGTCCAAATATCCACTTGCAGACTTACAAACAGAGTGTTTCCAAACTGCTCTATGAACAGAAAGGTTAAACTCTGTGAGCTGAATGCACACATCACAAAGTAGTTTCTGAGAATGATTCTGTCTAGTTTCTATACGAAGATATTTCCTTTTCTAATATTGGCCTCAAATCGCTTGAAATCTCAAATTCCAAATTCCAGAAAAAGAGAGTTTCAAACCTGCAGTGTGTAAGGAACGGTTCAAATCTGTGAGTTGAATACACACAACACAAAGAAGTTACTGAGAATTCTTCTGTCTAGCATTATATGAAGAAATCCCGTTTCCAACGAAGGCCTCAAAGTGGTGCAAATATCCACTTGTAGACTTTAGAAACAGAGTGTTTCCAAACTGCTCTATGAACAGAAAAGTTAAACTCTGTGAGCTGAACGCACACATCACAAAGTTGTTTCTGAGAATGATTCTGTCTAGTTTTTATACCAAGATATTTCGTTTTCTAACATTGGCCTAAAATCGCTTGAAATCTCCAATTGCAATTTCCACAAAAAGAGAGTTTCAAATCTGCTCTGTCCAAAGAAAAGTTCAACTCTGTGAGCTGAATACACACAACACAAAGAAGTTACTGAAAATTCTTCTGTCTAGCATTATATGAAGAAATCCCGTTTCCAACGAAGGCCTCAAAGAGTTCCAAATATCCACTTGCAGACTTTACAAACAGAGTGTTTCCAAACTGCTGTATGAACAGAAAGGTTAAACCCTGTGAGCTGAATGCACACATCACATGGTAGTTTCTGAGAATGATTCTGTCTAGTTTTTATACCAAGATATTTCCTTTTCTCACATTGGCCTCAAATCGCTTGAAATCTCCAATTGCAATTTCCACAAAAACAGAGTTTCAAATCTGCTCTGTCCAAAGAAAGGTTCAACTCTGTGAGCTGAATACACACAACACAAAGAAGTTACTCAAAATTCTTCTGTCTAGCATTATATAAAGAAATCCCGTTTCCAACGAAATCCTCAAAGAGGTCCAAATATCCCCTTGCAGACTTTACAAACAGAGTGTTTCCAAACTGCTCTATGAACAGAAAGGTTAAACTCTGTGAGCTCAATGCACACATCACATAGTAGTTTCTGAGAATGATTCTGTCTAGTTTCTATACGAAGATATTTCCTTTTCTAACATTGTCCTCAAATCGCTTGAAATCTCAAATTCCAAATTCCAGAAAAAGACAGTTTCAAACCTGCAGTGTGTGAGGAAAGGTTCAAATCTGTGAGTTGAATACACACAACACAAAGAAGTTACTGAGAATTCTTCTGTCTAGCATTATATGAAGAAATCCCGTTTCCAACGAAGGCCTCAAAGTGGTGCAAATATCCACTTGTAGACTTTAGAATCAGAGTGTTTCCAAACTGCTCTATGAACAGAAAAGTTAAACTCTGTGAGCTGAACGCACACATCACAAAGTCGTTTCTGAGAATGATTCTGTCTAGTTTTTATACCAAGATATTTCGTTTTCTAACATCGGCCTAAAATCGCTTGAAATCTCCAATTGCAATTTCCACAAAAAGAGAGTTTCAAATCTGCTCTGTCCAAAGAAAGATTCAACTCTGTGAGCTGAATACACACAACACAAAGAAGTTACTGAAAATTCTTCTGTCTAGCATTATATGAAGATATCCCGTTTCCAACGAAGTCCTCAAAGAGTTCCAACTATCCACTTGCAGACTTTACAAACAGAGTGTTTCCAAACTGCTGTATGAACAGAAAGGTTAAACTCTGTGAGATGAATGCACACATCACATAGTAGTTTCTGAGAATGATTCTGTCTAGTTTTTATACGAAGATATTTCCTTTTCTAACATTGGCCTAAAATCGCTTGAAATCTCCGATTGCAATTTCCCCAAAAAGAGAGTTTCAAATCTGCTCTGTCCAAAGAAAGGTTCAACTCTGTGAGCTGAATACACACAACACAAAGAAGTTACTCAAAATTCTTCTGTCTAGCATTATATGAAGAAATCCCGTTTCCAACGAAGTCCTCATACATGTCCAAATATCCCCTTGCAGACTTTACAAACAGAGTGTTTCCAAACTGCTGTACGAACAGAAAGGTTAAACTCTGTGAGCTGAATGCACACATCACATAGTAGTTTCTGAGAATCATTCTGTCTAGTTTTTATACCAAGATATTTCCTTTTCTAACATTGGCCTCAAATCGCTTGAAATCTCCAATTGCAATTTCCACAAAAAGAGAGTTTCAAATCTGCTCTGTCCAAAGAAAGGTTCAACTCTGTGAGCTGAATACACACAACACAAAGGAGTTACTCAAAATTCTTCTGTCTAGCATTATATAAAGAAATCCTGTTTCCAACGAAGTCCTCAAAGAGGTCCAAATATCCACTTGCAGACGTTACAAACAGAGTGTTTCCAAACTGCTCTATGAACAGAAAGGTTAAACTCTGTGAGCTGAATGCACACATCACAAAGTAGTTTCTGAGAATGATTCTGTCTAGTTTCTATACGAAGATATTTCCTTTTCTAATATTGGCCTCAAATCGCTTGAAATCTCAAATTCCAAATTCTTGAAAAAGAGAGTTTCAAACCTGCAGTGTGTAAGGAAAGGTTCAAATCTGTGAGTTGAATACACACAACACAAAGAAGTTACTGAGAATTCTTCTGTCTAGCATTGTATGAAGAAATCCCGTTTCCAACGAAGGCCTCAAAGTGGTGCAAATATCCACTTGTAGACTTTAGAAACAGAGTGTTTCCAAACTGCTCTATGAACAGAAAAGTTAAACTCTGTGAGCTGAACGCACACATCACAAAGTTGTTTCTGAGAATGATTCTGTCTAGTTTTTATACCAAGATATTTCGTTTTCTAACATTGGCCTAAAATCGCTTGAAATCTCCAATTGCAATTTCCACAAAAAGAGAGTTTCAAATCTGCTCTGTCCAAAGAAAAGTTCAACCCTGTGAGCTGAATACACACAACACAAAGAAGTTACTGAAAATTCTTCTGTCTAGCATTATATGAAGAAATCCCGTTTCCAACGAAGGCCTCAAAGAGTTCCAAATATCCACTTGCAGACTTTACAAACAGAGTGTTTCCAAACTGCTGTATGAACAGAAAGGTTAAACCCAGTGAGCTGAATGCACACATCACATGGTAGTTTCTGAGAATGATTCTGTCTAGTTTTTATACCAAGATATTTCCTTTTCTCACATTGGCCTCAAATCGCTTGAAATCTCCAATTGCAATTTCCACAAAAACAGAGTTTCAAATCTGCTCTGTCCAAAGAAAGGTTCAACTCTGTGAGCTGAATACACACAACACAAAGAAGTTACTCAAAATTCTTCTGTCTAGCATTATATAAAGAAATCCCGTTTCCAACGAAGTCCTCAAACAGGTCCAAATATCCCCTTGCAGACTTTACAAACAGAGTGTTTCCAAACTGCTGTACGAACAGAAAGGTTGAACTCTGTGAGCTGAATGCACACATCACATAGTAGTTTCTGAGAATCATTCCGTCTAGTTTTTATACCAAGATATTTCCTTTTCTAACATTGGCCTCAAATCGCTTGAAATCTCCAATTGCAATTTCCACAAAAAGAGAGTTTCAAATCTGCTCTGTCCAAAGAAAGGTTCAACTCTGTGAGCTGAATACACACAACACAAAGAAGTTACTCAAAATTCTTCTGTCTAGCATTATATAAAGAAATCCCGTTTCCAACGAAGTCCTCAAAGAGGTCCAAATATCCACTTGCAGACTTTACAAACAGAGTGTTTCCAAACTGCTCTATGAACAGAAAGGTTAAACTCTGTGAGCTGAATGCACACATCACAAAGTCGTTTCTGAGAATGATTCTGTCTAGTTTCTATACGAAGATATTTCCTTTTCTAACATTGGCCACAAATCGCTTGAAATCTCAAATTCCAAATTCCAGAAAAAGACAGTTTCAACCCTGGAGTGTGTAAGGAAAGGTTCAAATCTGTGAGTTGAATACACACAACACAAAGAAGTTACTGAGAATTCTTCTGTCTAGCATTATATGAAGAAATCCCGTTTCCAACGAAGGCCTCAAAGTGGTGCAAATATCCACTTGTAGACTTTAGAAACAGAGTGTTTCCAAACTGCTCTATGAACAGAAAAGTTAAACTCTGTGAGTTGAACGCACACATCACAAAGTTGTTTCTGAGAATGATTCTGTCTAGTTTTTATTCCAAGATATTTCTTTTTCTAACATTGGCCTAAAATCGCTTGAAATCTCCAATTGCAATTTCCACAAAAAGAGAGTTTCAAATCTGCTCTGTGCAAAGAAAGATTCAACTCTGTGAGCTGAATACACACAACACAAAGAAGTTACTGAAAATTCTTCTGTCTAGCATTATATGAAGATATCCCGTTTCCAACGAAGTCCTCAAAGAGTTCCAACTATCCACTTGCAGACTTTACAAACAGAGTGTTTCCAAACTGCTGTATGAACAGAAAGGTGAAACTCTGTGAGCTGAATGCACACATCACATAGTAGTTTCTGAGAATGATTCTGTCTAGTTTTTATACGAAGATATTTCCTTTTCTAACATTGGCCTCAAATCGCTTGAAATCTCAAATTCCAAATTCCAGAAAAAGACAGTTTCAAACCTGCAGTGTGTAAGGAAAGGTTCAAATCTGTGAGTTGAATAGACACAACACAAAGAAGTTACTGAGAATTCTTCTGTCTAGCATTATATGAAGAAATCCCGTTTCCAACGAAGGCCTCAAAGTGGTGCAAATATCCACTTGTAGACTTTAGAAACAGAGTGTTTCCAAACTGCTCTATGAACAGAAAAGTTAAACTCTGTGAGCTGAACGCACACATCACAAAGTTGTTTCTGAGAATGATTCTGTCTAGTTTTTATACCAAGATATTTCGTTTTCTAACATTGGCCTAAAATCGCTTGAAATCTCCAATTGCAATTTCCACAAAAAGAGAGTTTCAAATCTGCTCTGTGCAAAGAAAGATTCAACTCTGTGAGCTGAATACACACAACACAAAGAAGTTACTGAAAATTCTTCTGTCTAGCATTATATGAAGATATCCCGTTTCCAACGAAGTCCTCAAAGAGTTCCAACTATCCACTTGCAGACTTTACAAACAGAGTGTTTCCAAACTGCTGTATGAACAGAAAGGTGAAACTCTGTGAGCTGAATGCACACATCACATAGTAGTTTCTGAGAATGATTCTGTCTAGTTTTTATACGAAGATATTTCCTTTTCTAACATTGGCCTAAAATCGCTTGAAATCTCCAATTGCAATTTCCCCAAAAAGAGAGTTTCAAATCTGCTCTGTCCAAAGAAAGGTTCAACTCTGTGAGCTGAATACACACAACACAAAGAAGTTACTCAAAATTCTTCTGTCTAGCATTATATGAAGAAATCCCGTTTCCAACGAAGTCCTCATACAGGTCCAAATATCCCCTTGCAGACTTTACAAACAGAGTGTTTCCAAACTGCTGTACGAACAGAAAGGTTAAACTCTGTGAGCTGAATGCACACATCACATAGTAGTTTCTGAGAATCATTCTGTCTAGTTTTTATACCAAGATATTTCCTTTTCTAACATTGGCCTCAAATCGCTTGAAATCTCCAATTGCAATTTCCACAAAAAGAGAGTTTCAAATCTGCTCTGTCCAAAGAAAGGTTCAACTCTGTGAGCTGAATACACACAACACAAAGGAGTTACTCAAAATTCTTCTGTCTAGCATTATATAAAGAAATCCTGTTTCCAACGAAGTCCTCAAAGAGGTCCAAATATCCACTTGCAGACGTTACAAACAGAGTGTTTCCAAACTGCTCTATGAACAGAAAGGTTAAACTCTGTGAGCTGAATGCACACATCACAAAGTAGTTTCTGAGAATGATTCTGTCTAGTTTCTATACGAAGATATTTCCTTTTCTAATATTGGCCTCAAATCGCTTGAAATCTCAAATTCCAAATTCTTGAAAAAGAGAGTTTCAAACCTGCAGTGTGTAAGGAAAGGTTCAAATCTGTGAGTTGAATACACACAACACAAAGAAGTTACTGAGAATTCTTCTGTCTAGCATTGTATGAAGAAATCCCGTTTCCAACGAAGGCCTCAAAGTGGTGCAAATATCCACTTGTAGACTTTAGAAACAGAGTGTTTCCAAACTGCTCTATGAACAGAAAAGTTAAACTCTGTGAGCTGAACGCACACATCACAAAGTTGTTTCTGAGAATGATTCTGTCTAGTTTTTATACCAAGATATTTCGTTTTCTAACATTGGCCTAAAATCGCTTGAAATCTCCAATTGCAATTTCCACAAAAAGAGAGTTTCAAATCTGCTCTGTCCAAAGAAAAGTTCAACCCTGTGAGCTGAATACACACAACACAAAGAAGTTACTGAAAATTCTTCTGTCTAGCATTATATGAAGAAATCCCGTTTCCAACGAAGGCCTCAAAGAGTTCCAAATATCCACTTGCAGACTTTACAAACAGAGTGTTTCCAAACTGCTGTATGAACAGAAAGGTTAAACCCAGTGAGCTGAATGCACACATCACATGGTAGTTTCTGAGAATGATTCTGTCTAGTTTTTATACCAAGATATTTCCTTTTCTCACATTGGCCTCAAATCGCTTGAAATCTCCAATTGCAATTTCCACAAAAACAGAGTTTCAAATCTGCTCTGTCCAAAGAAAGGTTCAACTCTGTGAGCTGAATACACACAACACAAAGAAGTTACTCAAAATTCTTCTGTCTAGCATTATATAAAGAAATCCCGTTTCCAACGAAGTCCTCAAACAGGTCCAAATATCCCCTTGCAGACTTTACAAACAGAGTGTTTCCAAACTGCTGTACGAACAGAAAGGTTGAACTCTGTGAGCTGAATGCACACATCACATAGTAGTTTCTGAGAATCATTCCGTCTAGTTTTTATACCAAGATATTTCCTTTTCTAACATTGGCCTCAAATCGCTTGAAATCTCCAATTGCAATTTCCACAAAAAGAGAGTTTCAAATCTGCTCTGTCCAAAGAAAGGTTCAACTCTGTGAGCTGAATACACACAACACAAAGAAGTTACTCAAAATTCTTCTGTCTAGCATTATATAAAGAAATCCCGTTTCCAACGAAGTCCTCAAAGAGGTCCAAATATCCACTTGCAGACTTTACAAACAGAGTGTTTCCAAACTGCTCTATGAACAGAAAGGTTAAACTCTGTGAGCTGAATGCACACATCACAAAGTCGTTTCTGAGAATGATTCTGTCTAGTTTCTATACGAAGATATTTCCTTTTCTAACATTGGCCACAAATCGCTTGAAATCTCAAATTCCAAATTCCAGAAAAAGACAGTTTCAACCCTGGAGTGTGTAAGGAAAGGTTCAAATCTGTGAGTTGAATACACACAACACAAAGAAGTTACTGAGAATTCTTCTGTCTAGCATTATATGAAGAAATCCCGTTTCCAACGAAGGCCTCAAAGTGGTGCAAATATCCACTTGTAGACTTTAGAAACAGAGTGTTTCCAAACTGCTCTATGAACAGAAAAGTTAAACTCTGTGAGCTGAACGCACACATCACAAAGTCGTTTCTGAGAATGATTCTGTCTAGTTTTTATACCAAGATATTTCGTTTTCTAACATTGGCCTAAAATCGCTTGAAATCTCCAATTGCAATTTCCACAAAAAGAGAGTTTCAAATCTGCTCTGTCCAAAGAAAGGTTCAACTCTGTGAGCTGAATACACACAAGACAAAGAAGTTACTGAAAATTCTTCTGTCTAGCATTATATGAAGAAATACCGTTTCCAACGAAGTCCTCAAAGAGTTCCAAATATCCACTTGAAGACTTTACAAACAGAGTGTTTCCAAACTGCTGTATGAACAGAAAGTTTAAACTCTGTGAGCTGAATGCACACATCACATAGTAGTTTCTGAGAATGATTCTGTCTAGTTTTTATACGAAGATATTTCGTTTTCTAACATTGGCCTAAAATCGCTTGAAATCTCCAATTGCAATTTCCACAAAAAGAGAGTTTCAAATCTGCTCTGTCCAAAGAAAGGTTCAACTCTGTGAGCTGAATACACACAACACAAAGAAGTTACTGAAAATTCTTCTGTCTAGCATTATATGAAGAAATCCCGTTTCCAACGAAGGCCTCAAAGTGTTGCAAATATCCACTTGTAGACTTTAGAAACAGAGTGTTTCCAAACTGCTCTATGAACAGAAAAGTTAAACTCTGTGAGCTGAACGCACACATCACAAAGTTGTTTCTGAGAATGATTCTGTCTAGTTTTTATACCAAGATACTTCGTTTTCTAACATTGGCCTAAAATCGCTTGAAATCTCCAATTGCAATTTCCACAAAAAGAGAGTTTCAAATCTGCTCTGTCCAAAGAAAGGTTCAACTCTGTGAGCTGAATACACACAACACAAAGAAGTTACTGAAAATTCTTCTGTCTAGCATTATATGAAGAAATCCCGTTTCCAACGAAGTCCTCAAAGAGGTCCAAATATCCACTTGCAGACTTTACAAAGAGAGTGTTTCCAAACTGCTCTATGAACAGAAAGGTTAAACTCTGTGAGCTGAATGCACACATCACATAGTAGTTTCTGAGAATGATTCTATCTAGTTTCTATACGAAGATATTTCCTTTTCTAACATTGGCCTCAAATCGCTTGAAATCTCAAATTCCAAATTCCAGAAAAAGACAGTTTCAAACCTGCAGTGTGTAAGGAAAGGTTCAAATCTGTGAGTTGAATACACACAACACAAAGAAGTTACTGAGAATTCTTCTGTCTAGCATTATATGAAGAAATCCCGTTTCCAACGAAGGCCTCAAAGTGGTGCAAATATCCACTTGTAGACTTTAGAAACAGAGTGTTTCCGAACTGCTCTATGAACAGAAAAGTTAAACTCTGTGAGCTGAACGCACACATCACCAAGTTGTTTCTGAGAATGATTCTGTCTAGTTTTTATACCAAGATATTTCGTTTTCTAAAATCGGCCTAAAATCGCTTGAAATCTCCAATTGCAATTTCCACAAAAAGAAAGTTTCAAATCTGCTCTGTCCAAAGAAAGGTTCAACTCTGTGAGCTGAATACACACAACACAAAGAAGTTACTGAAAATTCTTTTGTCTAGCATTATATGAAGAAATCCCGTTTCCAACGAAGTCCTCAAAGAGGTCCAAATATCCACTTGCAGACTTTACAAACAGAGTGTTTCCAAACTGCTCTATGAACAGAAAGGTTAAACTCTGTGAGCTGAATGCACACATCACATAGTAGTTTCTGAGAATGATTCTGTCTAGTTTTTATACGAAGATATTTCCTTTTCTAACATTGGCCTGAAATCGCTTGAAATCTCCAATTTCAAATTCCAGAAAAAGAGAGTTTCAAATCTGCTCTGTCCAAAGAAAGGTTCAACTCTGTGAGCTGAATACACACAACACAAAGAAGTTACTGAAAATTCTTCTGTCTAGCATTATATGAAGAAATCCCGTTTCCAACGAAGGCCTCAAAGAGGTCCAAATATCCACTTGAAGACTTTACAAACAGAGTGTTTCCAAACTGCTGTATGAACAGAAAGGTTAAACTCTGTGAGCTGAATGCACACATCACATAGTAGTTTCTGAGAATCATTCTGTCTCGTTTTTGTAGCAAGATATTTCCTTTTCTAACATTGGCCTCAAATCGCTTGAAATCTCCAATTGCAATTTCCACAAAAACAGAGTTTCAAATCTGCTCTGTCCAAAGAAAGGTTCAACTCTGTGAGCTGAATACACACAACACAAAGAAGTTACTCAAAATTCTTCTGTCTAGCATTATATAAAGAAATCCCGTTTCCAACGAAGTCCTCAAAGAGGTCCAAATATCCACTTGCAGACTTTACAAACAGAGTGTTTCCAAACTGCTCTATGAACAGAAAGGTTAAACTCTGTGAGCTGAATGCACACATCACATAGTAGTTTCTGCGAATGATTCTATCTAGTTTCTATACGAAGATATTTCCTTTTCTAACATTGGCCTCAAATCGCTTGAAATCTCAAATTCCAAATTCCAGAAAAAGACAGTTTCAAACCTGCAGTGTGTAAGGAAAGGTTCAAATCTGTGAGTTGAATACACACAACACAAAGAAGTTACTGAGAATTCTTCTGTCTAGCATTATATGAAGAAATCCCGTTTCCAACGAAGGCCTCAAAGTGTTGCAAATATCCACTTGTAGACTTTAGAAACAGAGTGTTTCCAAACTGCTCTATGAACAGAAAAGTTAAACTCTGTGAGCTGAACGCACACATCACAAAGTTGTTTCTGAGAATGATTCTGTCTAGTTTTTATACCAAGATACTTCGTTTTCTAACATTGGCCTAAAATCGCTTGAAATCTCCAATTGCAATTTCCACAAAAAGAGAGTTTCAAATCTGCTCTGTCCAAAGAAAGGTTCAACTCTGTGAGCTGAATACACACAACACAAAGAAGTTACTGAAAATTCTTCTGTCTAGCATTATATGAAGAAATCCCGTTTCCAACGAAGTCCTCAAAGAGGTCCAAATATCCACTTGCAGACTTTACAAAGAGAGTGTTTCCAAACTGCTCTATGAACAGAAAGGTTAAACTCTGTGAGCTGAATGCACACATCACATAGTAGTTTCTGAGAATGATTCTATCTAGTTTCTATACGAAGATATTTCCTTTTCTAACATTGGCCTCAAATCGCTTGAAATCTCAAATTCCAAATTCCAGAAAAAGACAGTTTCAAACCTGCAGTGTGTAAGGAAAGGTTCAAATCTGTGAGTTGAATACACACAACACAAAGAAGTTACTGAGAATTCTTCTGTCTAGCATTATATGAAGAAATCCCGTTTCCAACGAAGGCCTCAAAGTGGTGCAAATATCCACTTGTAGACTTTAGAAACAGAGTGTTTCCGAACTGCTCTATGAACAGAAAAGTTAAACTCTGTGAGCTGAACGCACACATCACCAAGTTGTTTCTGAGAATGATTCTGTCTAGTTTTTATACCAAGATATTTCGTTTTCTAAAATCGGCCTAAAATCGCTTGAAATCTCCAATTGCAATTTCCACAAAAAGAAAGTTTCAAATCTGCTCTGTCCAAAGAAAGGTTCAACTCTGTGAGCTGAATACACACAACACAAAGAAGTTACTGAAAATTCTTTTGTCTAGCATTATATGAAGAAATCCCGTTTCCAACGAAGTCCTCAAAGAGGTCCAAATATCCACTTGCAGACTTTACAAACAGAGTGTTTCCAAACTGCTCTATGAACAGAAAGGTTAAACTCTGTGAGCTGAATGCACACATCACATAGTAGTTTCTGAGAATGATTCTGTCTAGTTTTTATACGAAGATATTTCCTTTTCTAACATTGGCCTGAAATCGCTTGAAATCTCCAATTTCAAATTCCAGAAAAAGAGAGTTTCAAATCTGCTCTGTCCAAAGAAAGGTTCAACTCTGTGAGCTGAATACACACAACACAAAGAAGTTACTGAAAATTCTTCTGTCTAGCATTATATGAAGAAATCCCGTTTCCAACGAAGGCCTCAAAGAGGTCCAAATATCCACTTGAAGACTTTACAAACAGAGTGTTTCCAAACTGCTGTATGAACAGAAAGGTTAAACTCTGTGAGCTGAATGCACACATCACATAGTAGTTTCTGAGAATCATTCTGTCTCGTTTTTGTAGCAAGATATTTCCTTTTCTAACATTGGCCTCAAATCGCTTGAAATCTCCAATTGCAATTTCCACAAAAACAGAGTTTCAAATCTGCTCTGTCCAAAGAAAGGTTCAACTCTGTGAGCTGAATACACACAACACAAAGAAGTTACTCAAAATTCTTCTGTCTAGCATTATATAAAGAAATCCCGTTTCCAACGAAGTCCTCAAAGAGGTCCAAATATCCACTTGCAGACTTTACAAACAGAGTGTTTCCAAACTGCTCTATGAACAGAAAGGTTAAACTCTGTGAGCTGAATGCACACATCACATAGTAGTTTCTGCGAATGATTCTATCTAGTTTCTATACGAAGATATTTCCTTTTCTAACATTGGCCTCAAATCGCTTGAAATCTCAAATTCCAAATTCCAGAAAAAGACAGTTTCAAACCTGCAGTGTGTAAGGAAAGGTTCAAATCTGTGAGTTGAATACACACAACACAAAGAAGTTACTGAGAATTCTTCTGTCTAGCATTATATGAAGAAATCCCGTTTCCAACGAAGGCCTCAAAGTGGTGCAAATATCCACTTGTAGACTTTAGAAACAGAGTGTTTCCAAACTGCTCTATGAACAGAAAAGTTAAACTCTGTGAGCTGAACGCACACATCACAAAGTTGTTTCTGAGAATGATTCTGTCTAGTTTTTATACCAAGATATTTCGTTTTCTAACATTGGCCTAAAATCGCTTGAAATCTCCAATTGCAATTTCCACAAAAAGAGAGTTTCAAATCTGCTCTGTCCAAAGAAAGGTTCAACTCTGTGAGCTGAATACACACAACACAAAGAAGTTACTGAAAATTCTTCTGTCTAGCATTATATGAAGAAATCCCGTTTCCAACGAAGGCCTCAAAGAGTTCCAAATATCCACTTGCAGACTTTACAAACAGAGTGTTTCCAAACTGCTGTATGAACAGAAAGGTCAAACTCTGTGAGCTGAATGCACACATCACATAGTAGTTTCTGAGAATGATTCTGTCTAGTTTTTATACCAAGATATTTCCTTTTCTCACATTGGCCTCAATTCGCTTGAAATCTCCAATTGCAATTTCCACAAAAAGAGAGTTTCAAATCTGCTCTGTCCAAAGAAAGGTTCAACTCTGTGAGCTGAATACACACAACACAAAGAAGTTACTCAAAATTCTTCTGTCTAGCATTATATAAAGAAATCCCGTTTCCAACGAAATCCTCAAAGAGGTCCAAATATCCCCTTGCAGACTTTACAAACAGAGTGTTTCCAAACTGCTCTATGAACAGAAAGGTTAAACTCTGTGAGCTGAATGCACATATCACATAGTAGTTTCTGAGAATGATTCTGTCTAGTTTCTATACGAAGATATTTCCTTTTCTAACATTGTCCTCAAATCGCTTGAAATCTCAAATTCCAAATTCCAGAAAAAGACAGTTTCAAACCTGCAGTGTGTAAGGAAAGGTTCAAATCTGTGAGTTGAATACACACAACACAAAGAAGTTACTGAGAATTCTTCTGTGTAGCATTATATGAAGAAATACCGTTTCCAACGAAGGCCTCAAAGTGGAGAAAATATCCACTTGTAGACTTTAGAAACAGAGTGTTTCCAAACTGCTCTATGAACAGAAAAGTTAAACTCTGTGAGCTGAACGCACACATCACAAAGTTGTTTCTGAGAATGATTCTGTCTAGTTTTTATACCAAGATATTTCGTTTTCTAACATTGGCCTAAAATCTCTTGAAATCTCCAATTGCAATTTCCACAAAAAGAGAGTTTCAAATCTGCTCTGTCCAAAGAAAAGTTCAACTCTGTGAGCTGAATACACACAACACAAAGAAGTTACTGAAAATTCTTCTGTCTAGCATTATATGAAGAAATCCCGTTTCCAACGAAGGCCTCAAAGAGTTCCAAATATCCACTTGCAGACGTTACAAACTGAGTGTTTCCAAACTGCTGTACGAACAGAAAGGTTAAACTCTGTGAGCTGAATGCACACATCACATAGTAGTTTCTGAGAATCATTCTGTCTAGTTTTTATAGCAAGATATTTCCTTTTCTCACATTGGCCTCAAATCGCTTGAAATCTCCATTTGCAATTTCCACAAAAAGAGAGTTTCAAATCTGCTCTGTCCAAAGAAAGGTTCAACTCTGTGAGCTGAATACACACAACACAAAGAAGTTACTCAAAATTCTTCTGTCTAGCATTATATAAAGAAATCCCGTTTCCAACGAAGTCCTCAAAGAGGTCCAAATATCCACTTGCAGACTTTACAAACAGAGTGTTTCCAAACTGCTCTATGAACAGAAAGGTTAAACTCTGTGAGCTGAATGCACACATCACAAAGAAGTTTCTGAGAATGATTCTGTCTAGTTTCTATACGAAGATATTTCCTTTTCTAACATTGGCCTCAAATCGCTTGAAATCTCAAATTCCAAATTCCAGAAAAAGACAGTTTCAACCCTGGAGTGTGTAAGGAAAGGTTCAAATCTGTGAGTTGAATACACACAACACAAAGAAGTTACTGAGAATTCTTCTGTCTAGCATTATATGAAGAAATCCCGTTTCCAACGAAGGCCTCAAAGTGGTGCAAATATCCACTTGTAGACTTTAGAAACAGAGTGTTTCCAAACTGCTGTATGAACAGAAAGGTTAAACTCTGTGAGCTGAATGCACACATCACATAGTAGTTTCTGAGAATGATTCTGTCTAGTTTTTATACGAAGATATTTCCTTTTCTAACATTGGCCTAAAATCGCTTGAAATCTCCAATTGCAATTTCCCCAAAAAGAGAGTTTCAAATCTGCTCTGTCCAAAGAAAGGTTCAACTCTGTCAGCTGAATACACACAACACAAAGGAGTTACTCAAAATTCTTCTGTCTAGCATTATATAAAGAAATCCTGTTTCCAACGAAGTCCTCAAAGAGGTCCAAATATCCACTTGCAGACTTACAAACAGAGTGTTTCCAAACTGCTCTATGAACAGAAAGGTTAAACTCTGTGAGCTGAATGCACACATCACAAAGTAGTTTCTGAGAATGATTCTGTCTAGTTTCTATACGAAGATATTTCCTTTTCTAATATTGGCCTCAAATCGCTTGAAATCTCAAATTCCAAATTCCAGAAAAAGAGAGTTTCAAACCTGCAGTGTGTAAGGAACGGTTCAAATCTGTGAGTTGAATACACACAACACAAAGAAGTTACTGAGAATTCTTCTGTCTAGCATTATATGAAGAAATCCCGTTTCCAACGAAGGCCTCAAAGTGGTGCAAATATCCACTTGTAGACTTTAGAAACAGAGTGTTTCCAAACTGCTCTATGAACAGAAAAGTTAAACTCTGTGAGCTGAACGCACACATCACAAAGTTGTTTCTGAGAATGATTCTGTCTAGTTTTTATACCAAGATATTTCGTTTTCTAACATTGGCCTAAAATCGCTTGAAATCTCCAATTGCAATTTCCACAAAAAGAGAGTTTCAAATCTGCTCTGTCCAAAGAAAAGTTCAACTCTGTGAGCTGAATACACACAACACAAAGAAGTTACTGAAAATTCTTCTGTCTAGCATTATATGAAGAAATCCCGTTTCCAACGAAGGCCTCAAAGAGTTCCAAATATCCACTTGCAGACTTTACAAACAGAGTGTTTCCAAACTGCTGTATGAACAGAAAGGTTAAACCCTGTGAGCTGAATGCACACATCACATGGTAGTTTCTGAGAATGATTCTGTCTAGTTTTTATACGAAGATATTTCCTTTTCTCACATTGGCCTCAAATCGCTTGAAATCTCCAATTGCAATTTCCCCAAAAAGAGAGTTTCAAATCTGCTCTGTCCAAAGAAAGGTTCAACTCTGTGAGCTGAATACACACAACACAAAGAAGTTACTCAAAATTCTTCTGTCTAGCATTATATGAAGAAATCCCGTTTCCAACGAAGTCCTCAAAGAGGTCCAAATATCCCCTTGCAGACTTTACAAACAGAGTGTTTCCAAACTGCTGTACGAACAGAAAGGTTAAACTCTGTGAGCTGAATGCACACATCACATAGTAGTTTCTGAGAATCATTCTGTCTAGTTTTTATACCAAGATATTTCCTTTTCTAACATTGGCCTCAAATCGCTTGAAATCTCCAATTGCAATTTCCACAAAAAGAGAGTTTCAAATCTGCTCTGTCCAAAGAAAGGTTCAACTCTGTGAGCTGAATACACACAACACAAAGAAGTTACTCAAAATTCTTCTGTCTAGCATTATATAAAGAAATCCCGTTTCCAACGAAGTCCTCAAAGAGGTCCAAATATCCACTTGCAGACTTTACAAACAGAGTGTTTCCAAACTGCTCTATGAACAGAAAGGTTAAACTCTGTGAGCTGAATGCACACATCACAAAGTCGTTTCTGAGAATGATTCTGTCTAGTTTCTATACGAAGATATTTCCTTTTCTAACATTGGCCTCAAATCGCTTGAAATCTCAAATTCCAAATTCCAGAAAAAGACAGTTTCAACCCTGGAGTGTGTAAGGAAAGGTTCAAATCTGTGAGTTGAATACACACAACACAAAGAAGTTACTGAGAATTCTTCTGTCTAGCATTATATGAAGAAATCCCGTTTCCAACGAAGGCCTCAAAGTGGTGCAAATATCCACTTGTAGACTTTAGAAACAGAGTGTTTCCAAACTGCTCTATGAACAGAAAAGTTAAACTCTGTGAGTTGAACGCACACATCACAAAGTTGTTTCTGAGAATGATTCTGTCTAGTTTTTATACCAAGATATTTCGTTTTCTAACATTGGCCTAAAATCGCTTGAAATCTCCAATTGCAATTTCCACAAAAAGAGAGTTTCAAATCTGCTCTGTGCAAAGAAAGATTCAACTCTGTGAGCTGAATACACACAACACAAAGAAGTTACTGAAAATTCTTCTGTCTAGCATTATATGAAGATATCCCGTTTCCAACGAAGTCCTCAAAGAGTTCCAACTATCCACTTGCAGACTTTACAAACAGAGTGTTTCCAAACTGCTGTATGAACAGAAAGGTGAAACTCTGTGAGCTGAATGCACACATCACATAGTAGTTTCTGAGAATGATTCTGTCTAGTTTTTATACGAAGATATTTCCTTTTCTAACATTGGCCTAAAATCGCTTGAAATCTCCAATTGCAATTTCCCCAAAAAGAGAGTTTCAAATCTGCTCTGTCCAAAGAAAGGTTCAACTCTGTGAGCTGAATACACACAACACAAAGAAGTTACTCAAAATTCTTCTGTCTAGCATTATATGAAGAAATCCCGTTTCCAACGAAGTCCTCATACAGGTCCAAATATCCCCTTGCAGACTTTACAAACAGAGTGTTTCCAAACTGCTGTACGAACAGAAAGGTTAAACTCTGTGAGCTGAATGCACACATCACATAGTAGTTTCTGAGAATCATTCTGTCTAGTTTTTATACCAAGATATTTCCTTTTCTAACATTGGCCTCAAATCGCTTGAAATCTCCAATTGCAATTTCCACAAAAAGAGAGTTTCAAATCTGCTCTGTCCAAAGAAAGGTTCAACTCTGTGAGCTGAATACACACAACACAAAGGAGTTACTCAAAATTCTTCTGTCTAGCATTATATAAAGAAATCCTGTTTCCAACGAAGTCCTCAAAGAGGTCCAAATATCCAATTGCAGACGTTACAAACAGAGTGTTTCCAAACTGCTCTATGAACAGAAAGGTTAAACTCTGTGAGCTGAATGCACACATCACAAAGTAGTTTCTGAGAATGATTCTGTCTAGTTTCTATACGAAGATATTTCCTTTTCTAATATTGGCCTCAAATCGCTTGAAATCTCAAATTCCAAATTCTTGAAAAAGAGAGTTTCAAACCTGCAGTGTGTAAGGAAAGGTTCAAATCTGTGAGTTGAATACACACAACACAAAGAAGTTACTGAGAATTCTTCTGTCTAGCATTGTATGAAGAAATCCCGTTTCCAACGAAGGCCTCAAAGTGGTGCAAATATCCACTTGTAGACTTTAGAAACAGAGTGTTTCCAAACTGCTCTATGAACAGAAAAGTTAAACTCTGTGAGCTGAACGCACACATCACAAAGTTGTTTCTGAGAATGATTCTGTCTAGTTTTTATACCAAGATATTTCGTTTTCTAACATTGGCCTAAAATCGCTTGAAATCTCCAATTGCAATTTCCACAAAAAGAGAGTTTCAAATCTGCTCTGTCCAAAGAAAAGTTCAACCCTGTGAGCTGAATACACACAACACAAAGAAGTTACTGAAAATTCTTCTGTCTAGCATTATATGAAGAAATCCCGTTTCCAACGAAGGCCTCAAAGAGTTCCAAATATCCACTTGCAGACTTTACAAACAGAGTGTTTCCAAACTGCTGTATGAACAGAAAGGTTAAACCCAGTGAGCTGAATGCACACATCACATGGTAGTTTCTGAGAATGATTCTGTCTAGTTTTTATACCAAGATATTTCCTTTTCTCACATTGGCCTCAAATCGCTTGAAATCTCCAATTGCAATTTCCACAAAAACAGAGTTTCAAATCTGCTCTGTCCAAAGAAAGGTTCAACTCTGTGAGCTGAATACACACAACACAAAGAAGTTACTCAAAATTCTTCTGTCTAGCATTATATAAAGAAATCCCGTTTCCAACGAAGTCCTCAAACAGGTCCAAATATCCCCTTGCAGACTTTACAAACAGAGTGTTTCCAAACTGCTGTACGAACAGAAAGGTTGAACTCTGTGAGCTGAATGCACACATCACATAGTAGTTTCTGAGAATCATTCCGTCTAGTTTTTATACCAAGATATTTCCTTTTCTAACATTGGCCTCAAATCGCTTGAAATCTCCAATTGCAATTTCCACAAAAAGAGAGTTTCAAATCTGCTCTGTCCAAAGAAAGGTTCAACTCTGTGAGCTGAATACACACAACACAAAGAAGTTACTCAAAATTCTTCTGTCTAGCATTATATAAAGAAATCCCGTTTCCAACGAAGTCCTCAAAGAGGTCCAAATATCCACTTGCAGACTTTACAAACAGAGTGTTTCCAAACTGCTCTATGAACAGAAAGGTTAAACTCTGTGAGCTGAATGCACACATCACAAAGTCGTTTCTGAGAATGATTCTGTCTAGTTTCTATACGAAGATATTTCCTTTTCTAACATTGGCCACAAATCGCTTGAAATCTCAAATTCCAAATTCCAGAAAAAGACAGTTTCAACCCTGGAGTGTGTAAGGAAAGGTTCAAATCTGTGAGTTGAATACACACAACACAAAGAAGTTACTGAGAATTCTTCTGTCTAGCATTATATGAAGAAATCCCGTTTCCAACGAAGGCCTCAAAGTGGTGCAAATATCCACTTGTAGACTTTAGAAACAGAGTGTTTCCAAACTGCTCTATGAACAGAAAAGTTAAACTCTGTGAGTTGAACGCACACATCACAAAGTTGTTTCTGAGAATGATTCTGTCTAGTTTTTATTCCAAGATATTTCTTTTTCTAACATTGGCCTAAAATCGCTTGAAATCTCCAATTGCAATTTCCACAAAAAGAGAGTTTCAAATCTGCTCTGTGCAAAGAAAGATTCAACTCTGTGAGCTGAATACACACAACACAAAGAAGTTACTGAAAATTCTTCTGTCTAGCATTATATGAAGATATCCCGTTTCCAACGAAGTCCTCAAAGAGTTCCAACTATCCACTTGCAGACTTTACAAACAGAGTGTTTCCAAACTGCTGTATGAACAGAAAGGTGAAACTCTGTGAGCTGAATGCACACATCACATAGTAGTTTCTGAGAATGATTCTGTCTAGTTTTTATACGAAGATATTTCCTTTTCTAACATTGGCCTCAAATCGCTTGAAATCTCAAATTCCAAATTCCAGAAAAAGACAGTTTCAAACCTGCAGTGTGTAAGGAAAGGTTCAAATCTGTGAGTTGAATAGACACAACACAAAGAAGTTACTGAGAATTCTTCTGTCTAGCATTATATGAAGAAATCCCGTTTCCAACGAAGGCCTCAAAGTGGTGCAAATATCCACTTGTAGACTTTAGAAACAGAGTGTTTCCAAACTGCTCTATGAACAGAAAAGTTAAACTCTGTGAGCTGAACGCACACATCACAAAGTTGTTTCTGAGAATGATTCTGTCTAGTTTTTATACCAAGATATTTCGTTTTCTAACATTGGCCTAAAATCGCTTGAAATCTCCAATTGCAATTTCCACAAAAAGAGAGTTTCAAATCTGCTCTATCCAAAGAAAGGTTCAACTCTGTGAGCTGAATACACACAACACAAAGAAGTTACTGAAAATTCTTCTGTCTAGCATTATATGAAGAAATCCCGTTTCCAACGAAGTCCTCAAAGAGGTCCAAATATCCACTTGCAGACTTTACAAACAGAGTGTTTCCAAACTGCTCTATGAACAGAAAGGTTAAACTCTGTGAGCTGAATGCACACATCACATAGTAGTTTCTGAGAATGATTCTGTCTAGTTTTTATACCAAGATATTTCCTTTTCTAACATTGGCCTGAAATCGCTTGAAATCTCCAATTTCAAATTCCAGAAAAAGAGAGTTTCAAATCTGCTCTGTCCAAAGAAAGGTTCAACTCTGTGAGCTGAATACACACAACACAAAGAAGTTACTGAAAATTCTTCTGTCTAGCATTATATGAAGAAATCCCGTTTCCAACGAAGGCCTCAAAGAGGTCCAAATATCCACTTGCAGACTTTACAAACAGAGTGTTTCCAAACTGCTGTATGAACAGAAAGGTTAAACTCTGTGAGCTGAATGCACACATCACATAGTAGTTTCTGAGAATCATTCTGTCTCGTTTTTGTAGCAAGATATTTCCTTTTCTAACATTGGCCTCAAATCGCTTGAAATCTCCAATTGCAATTTCCACAAAAACAGAGTTTCAAATCTGCTCTGTCCAAAGAAAGGTTCAACTCTGTGAGCTGAATACACACAACACAAAGAAGTTACTCAAAATTCTTCTGTCTAGCATTATATAAAGAAATCCCGTTTCCAACGAAGTCCTCAAAGAGGTCCAAATATCCACTTGCAGACTTTACAAACAGAGTGTTTCCAAACTGCTGTATGAACAGAAAGGTTAAACTCTGTGAGCTGAATGCACACATCACATAGTAGTTTCTGAGAATGATTCTATCTAGTTTCTATACGAAGATATTTCCTTTTCTAACATTGGCCTCAAATCGCTTGAAATCTCAAATTCCAAATTCCAGAAAAAGACAGTTTCAAACCTGCAGTGTGTAAGGAAAGGTTCAAATCTGTGAGTTGAATACACACAACACAAAGAAGTTACTGAGAATTCTTCTGTCTAGCATTATATGAAGAAATCCCGTTTCCAACGAAGGCCTCAAAGTGGTGCAAATATCCACTTGTAGACTTTAGAAACAGAGTGTTTCCAAACTGCTCTATGAACAGAAAAGTTAAACTCTGTGAGTTGAACGCACACATCACAAAGTTGTTTCTGAGAATGATTCTGTCTAGTTTTTATACCAAGATATTTCGTTTTCTAACATTGGCCTAAAATCGCTTGAAATCTCCAATTGCAATTTCCACAAAAAGAGAGTTTCAAATCTGCTCTGTGCAAAGAAAGATTCAACTCTGTGAGCTGAATACACACAACACAAAGAAGTTACTGAAAATTCTTCTGTCTAGCATTATATGAAGATATCCCGTTTCCAACGAAGTCCTCAAAGAGTTCCAACTATCCACTTGCAGACTTTACAAACAGAGTGTTTCCAAACTGCTCTATGAACAGAAAGGTTAAACTCTGTGAGCTGAATGCACACATCACAAAGTAGTTTCTGAGAATGATTCTGTCTAGTTTCTATACGAAGATATTTCCTTTTCTAATATTGGCCTCAAATCGCTTGAAATCTCAAATTCCAAATTCTTGAAAAAGAGAGTTTCAAACCTGCAGTGTGTAAGGAAAGGTTCAAATCTGTGAGTTGAATACACACAACACAAAGAAGTTACTGAGAATTCTTCTGTCTAGCATTGTATGAAGAAATCCCGTTTCCAACGAAGGCCTCAAAGTGGTGCAAATATCCACTTGTAGACTTTAGAAACAGAGTGTTTCCAAACTGCTCTATGAACAGAAAAGTTAAACTCTGTGAGCTGAACGCACACATCACAAAGTTGTTTCTGAGAATGATTCTGTCTAGTTTTTATACCAAGATATTTCGTTTTCTAACATTGGCCTAAAATCGCTTGAAATCTCCAATTGCAATTTCCACAAAAAGAGAGTTTCAAATCTGCTCTGTCCAAAGAAAAGTTCAACCCTGTGAGCTGAATACACACAACACAAAGAAGTTACTGAAAATTCTTCTGTCTAGCATTATATGAAGAAATCCCGTTTCCAACGAAGGCCTCAAAGAGTTCCAAATATCCACTTGCAGACTTTACAAACAGAGTGTTTCCAAACTGCTGTATGAACAGAAAGGTTAAACCCAGTGAGCTGAATGCACACATCACATGGTAGTTTCTGAGAATGATTCTGTCTAGTTTTTATACCAAGATATTTCCTTTTCTCACATTGGCCTCAAATCGCTTGAAATCTCCAATTGCAATTTCCACAAAAACAGAGTTTCAAATCTGCTCTGTCCAAAGAAAGGTTCAACTCTGTGAGCTGAATACACACAACACAAAGAAGTTACTCAAAATTCTTCTGTCTAGCATTATATAAAGAAATCCCGTTTCCAACGAAGTCCTCAAACAGGTCCAAATATCCCCTTGCAGACTTTACAAACAGAGTGTTTCCAAACTGCTGTACGAACAGAAAGGTTGAACTCTGTGAGCTGAATGCGCACATCACATAGTAGTTTCTGAGAATCATTCTGTCTAGTTTTTATACCAAGATATTTCCTTTTCTAACATTGGCCTCAAATCGCTTGAAATCTCCAATTGCAATTTCCACAAAAAGAGAGTTTCAAATCTGCTCTGTCCAAAGAAAGGTTCAACTCTGTGAGCTGAATACACACAACACAAAGAAGTTACTCAAAATTCTTCTGTCTAGCATTATATAAAGAAATCCCGTTTCCAACGAAGTCCTCAAAGAGGTCCAAATATCCACTTGCAGACTTTACAAACAGAGTGTTTCCAAACTGCTCTATGAACAGAAAGGTTAAACTCTGTGAGCTGAATGCACACATCACAAAGTCGTTTCTGAGAATGATTCTGTCTAGTTTCTATACGAAGATATTTCCTTTTCTAACATTGGCCACAAATCGCTTGAAATCTCAAATTCCAAATTCCAGAAAAAGACAGTTTCAACCCTGGAGTGTGTAAGGAAAGGTTCAAATCTGTGAGTTGAATACACACAACACAAAGAAGTTACTGAGAATTCTTCTGTCTAGCATTATATGAAGAAATCCCGTTTCCAACGAAGGCCTCAAAGTGGTGCAAATATCCACTTGTAGACTTTAGAAACAGAGTGTTTCCAAACTGCTCTATGAACAGAAAAGTTAAACTCTGTGAGTTGAACGCACACATCACAAAGTTGTTTCTGAGAATGATTCTGTCTAGTTTTTATTCCAAGATATTTCTTTTTCTAACATTGGCCTAAAATCGCTTGAAATCTCCAATTGCAATTTCCACAAAAAGAGAGTTTCAAATCTGCTCTGTGCAAAGAAAGATTCAACTCTGTGAGCTGAATACACACAACACAAAGAAGTTACTGAAAATTCTTCTGTCTAGCATTATATGAAGATATCCCGTTTCCAACGAAGTCCTCAAAGAGTTCCAACTATCCACTTGCAGACTTTACAAACAGAGTGTTTCCAAACTGCTGTATGAACAGAAAGGTGAAACTCTGTGAGCTGAATGCACACATCACATAGTAGTTTCTGAGAATGATTCTGTCTAGTTTTTATACGAAGATATTTCCTTTTCTAACATTGGCCTCAAATCGCTTGAAATCTCAAATTCCAAATTCCAGAAAAAGACAGTTTCAAACCTGCAGTGTGTAAGGAAAGGTTCAAATCTGTGAGTTGAATAGACACAACACAAAGAAGTTACTGAGAATTCTTCTGTCTAGCATTATATGAAGAAATCCCGTTTCCAACGAAGGCCTCAAAGTGGTGCAAATATCCACTTGTAGACTTTAGAAACAGAGTGTTTCCAAACTGCTCTATGAACAGAAAAGTTAAACTCTGTGCGCTGAACGCACACATCACAAAGTTGTTTCTGAGAATGATTCTGTCTAGTTTTTATACCAAGATATTTCGTTTTCTAACATTGGCCTAAAATCGCTTGAAATCTCCAATTGCAATTTCCACAAAAAGAGAGTTTCAAATCTGCTCTATCCAAAGAAAGGTTCAACTCTGTGAGCTGAATACACACAACACAAAGAAGTTACTGAAAATTCTTCTGTCTAGCATTATATGAAGAAATCCCGTTTCCAACGAAGTCCTCAAAGAGGTCCAAATATCCACTTGCAGACTTTACAAACAGAGTGTTTCCAAACTGCTCTATGAACAGAAAGGTTAAACTCTGTGAGCTGAATGCACACATCACATAGTAGTTTCTGAGAATGATTCTGTCTAGTTTTTATACCAAGATATTTCCTTTTCTAACATTGGCCTGAAATCGCTTGAAATCTCCAATTTCAAATTCCAGAAAAAGAGAGTTTCAAATCTGCTCTGTCCAAAGAAAGGTTCAACTCTGTGAGCTGAATACACACAACACAAAGAAGTTACTGAAAATTCTTCTGTCTAGCATTATATGAAGAAATCCCGTTTCCAACGAAGGCCTCAAAGAGGTCCAAATATCCACTTGCAGACTTTACAAACAGAGTGTTTCCAAACTGCTGTATGAACAGAAAGGTTAAACTCTGTGAGCTGAATGCACACATCACATAGTAGTTTCTGAGAATCATTCTGTCTCGTTTTTGTAGCAAGATATTTCCTTTTCTAACATTGGCCTCAAATCGCTTGAAATCTCCAATTGCAATTTCCACAAAAACAGAGTTTCAAATCTGCTCTGTCCAAAGAAAGGTTCAACTCTGTGAGCTGAATACACACAACACAAAGAAGTTACTCAAAATTCTTCTGTCTAGCATTATATAAAGAAATCCCGTTTCCAACGAAGTCCTCAAAGAGGTCCAAATATCCACTTGCAGACTTTACAAACAGAGTGTTTCCAAACTGCTGTATGAACAGAAAGGTTAAACTCTGTGAGCTGAATGCACACATCACATAGTAGTTTCTGAGAATGATTCTATCTAGTTTCTATACGAAGATATTTCCTTTTCTAACATTGGCCTCAAATCGCTTGAAATCTCAAATTCCAAATTCCAGAAAAAGACAGTTTCAAACCTGCAGTGTGTAAGGAAAGGTTCAAATCTGTGAGTTGAATACACACAACACAAAGAAGTTACTGAGAATTCTTCTGTCTAGCATTATATGAAGAAATCCCGTTTCCAACGAAGGCCTCAAAGTGGTGCAAATATCCACTTGTAGACTTTAGAAACAGAGTGTTTCCAAACTGCTCTATGAACAGAAAAGTTAAACTCTGTGAGTTGAACGCACACATCACAAAGTTGTTTCTGAGAATGATTCTGTCTAGTTTTTATACCAAGATATTTCGTTTTCTAACATTGGCCTAAAATCGCTTGAAATCTCCAATTGCAATTTCCACAAAAAGAGAGTTTCAAATCTGCTCTGTGCAAAGAAAGATTCAACTCTGTGAGCTGAATACACACAACACAAAGAAGTTACTGAAAATTCTTCTGTCTAGCATTATATGAAGATATCCCGTTTCCAACGAAGTCCTCAAAGAGTTCCAACTATCCACTTGCAGACTTTACAAACAGAGTGTTTCCAAACTGCTGTATGAACAGAAAGGTGAAACTCTGTGAGCTGAATGCACACATCACATAGTAGTTTCTGAGAATGATTCTGTCTAGTTTTTATACGAAGATATTTCCTTTTCTAACATTGGCCTAAAATCGCTTGAAATCTCCAATTGCAATTTCCCCAAAAAGAGAGTTTCAAATCTGCTCTGTCCAAAGAAAGGTTCAACTCTGTGAGCTGAATACACACAACACAAAGAAGTTACTCAAAATTCTTCTGTCTAGCATTATATGAAGAAATCCCGTTTCCAACGAAGTCCTCATACAGGTCCAAATATCCCCTTGCAGACTTTACAAACAGAGTGTTTCCAAACTGCTGTACGAACAGAAAGGTTAAACTCTGTGAGCTGAATGCACACATCACATAGTAGTTTCTGAGAATCATTCTGTCTAGTTTTTATACCAAGATATTTCCTTTTCTAACATTGGCCTCAAATCGCTTGAAATCTCCAATTGCAATTTCCACAAAAAGAGAGTTTCAAATCTGCTCTGTCCAAAGAAAGGTTCAACTCTGTGAGCTGAATACACACAACACAAAGGAGTTACTCAAAATTTTTCTGTCTAGCATTATATAAAGAAATCCTGTTTCCAACGAAGTCCTCAAAGAGGTCCAAATATCCACTTGCAGACGTTACAAACAGAGTGTTTCCAAACTGCTCTATGAACAGAAAGGTTAAACTCTGTGAGCTGAATGCACACATCACAAAGTAGTTTCTGAGAATGATTCTGTCTAGTTTCTATACGAAGATATTTCCTTTTCTAATATTGGCCTCAAATCGCTTGAAATCTCAAATTCCAAATTCTTGAAAAAGAGAGTTTCAAACCTGCAGTGTGTAAGGAAAGGTTCAAATCTGTGAGTTGAATACACACAACACAAAGAAGTTACTGAGAATTCTTCTGTCTAGCATTGTATGAAGAAATCCCGTTTCCAATGAAGGCCTCAAAGTGGTGCAAATATCCACTTGTAGACTTTAGAAACAGAGTGTTTCCAAACTGCTCTATGAACAGAAAAGTTAAACTCTGTGAGCTGAACGCACACATCACAAAGTTGTTTCTGAGAATGATTCTGTCTAGTTTTTATACCAAGATATTTCGTTTTCTAACATTGGCCTAAAATCGCTTGAAATCTCCAATTGCAATTTCCACAAAAAGAGAGTTTCAAATCTGCTCTGTCCAAAGAAAAGTTCAACCCTGTGAGCTGAATACACACAACACAAAGAAGTTACTGAAAATTCTTCTGTCTAGCATTATATGAAGAAATCCCGTTTCCAACGAAGGCCTCAAAGAGTTCCAAATATCCACTTGCAGACTTTACAAACAGAGTGTTTCCAAACTGCTGTATGAACAGAAAGGTTAAACCCAGTGAGCTGAATGCACACATCACATGGTAGTTTCTGAGAATGATTCTGTCTAGTTTTTATACCAAGATATTTCCTTTTCTCACATTGGCCTCAAATCGCTTGAAATCTCCAATTGCAATTTCCACAAAAACAGAGTTTCAAATCTGCTCTGTCCAAAGAAAGGTTCAACTCTGTGAGCTGAATACACACAACACAAAGAAGTTACTCAAAATTCTTCTGTCTAGCATTATATAAAGAAATCCCGTTTCCAACGAAGTCCTCAAACAGGTCCAAATATCCCCTTGCAGACTTTACAAACAGAGTGTTTCCAAACTGCTGTACGAACAGAAAGGTTGAACTCTGTGAGCTGAATGCACACATCACATAGTAGTTTCTGAGAATCATTCTGTCTAGTTTTTATACCAAGATATTTCCTTTTCTAACATTGGCCTCAAATCGCTTGAAATCTCCAATTGCAATTTCCACAAAAAGAGAGTTTCAAATCTGCTCTGTCCAAAGAAAGGTTCAACTCTGTGAGCTGAATACACACAACACAAAGAAGTTACTCAAAATTCTTCTGTCTAGCATTATATAAAGAAATCCCGTTTCCAACGAAGTCCTCAAAGAGGTCCAAATATCCACTTGCAGACTTTACAAACAGAGTGTTTCCAAACTGCTCTATGAACAGAAAGGTTAAACTCTGTGAGCTGAATGCACACATCACAAAGTCGTTTCTGAGAATGATTCTGTCTAGTTTCTATACGAAGATATTTCCTTTTCTAACATTGGCCACAAATCGCTTGAAATCTCAAATTCCAAATTCCAGAAAAAGACAGTTTCAACCCTGGAGTGTGTAAGGAAAGGTTCAAATCTGTGAGTTGAATACACACAACACAAAGAAGTTACTGAGAATTCTTCTGTCTAGCATTATATGAAGAAATCCCGTTTCCAACGAAGGCCTCAAAGTGGTGCAAATATCCACTTGTAGACTTTAGAAACAGAGTGTTTCCAAACTGCTCTATGAACAGAAAAGTTAAACTCTGTGAGTTGAACGCACACATCACAAAGTTGTTTCTGAGAATGATTCTGTCTAGTTTTTATTCCAAGATATTTCTTTTTCTAACATTGGCCTAAAATCGCTTGAAATCTCCAATTGCAATTTCCACAAAAAGAGAGTTTCAAATCTGCTCTGTCCAAAGAAAAGTTCAACTCTGTGAGCTGAATACACACAGCACAAAGAAGTTACTGAAAATTCTTCTGTCTAGCATTATATGAAGAAATCCCGTTTCCAACGAAGGCCTCAAAGAGTTCCAAATATCCACTTGCAGACGTTACAAACTGAGTGTTTCCAAACTGCTGTACGAACAGAAAGGTTAAACTCTGTGAGCTGAATGCACACATCACATAGTAGTTTCTGAGAATCATTCTGTCTAGTTTTTATAGCAAGATATTTCCTTTTCTCACATTGGCCTCAAATCGCTTGAAATCTCCATTTGCAATTTCCACAAAAAGAGAGTTTCAAATCTGCTCAGTCCAAAGAAAGGTTCAACTCTGTGAGCTGAATACACACAACACAAAGAAGTTACTCAAAATTCTTCTGTCTAGCATTATATAAAGAAATCCCGTTTCCAACGGAGTCCTCAAAGAGGTCCAAATATCCACTTGCAGACTTTACAAACAGAGTGTTTCCAAACTGCTCTATGAACAGAAAGGTTAAACTCTGTGAGCTGAATGCACACATCACAAAGAAGTTTCTGAGAATGATTCTGTCTAGTTTCTATACGAAGATATTTCCTTTTCTAACATTGGCCTCAAATCGCTTGAAATCTCAAATTCCAAATTCCAGAAAAAGACAGTTTCAACCCTGGAGTGTGTAAGGAAAGGTTCAAATCTGTGAGTTGAATACACACAACACAAAGAAGTTACTGAGAATTCTTCTGTCTAGCATTATATGAAGAAATCCCGTTTCCAACGAAGGCCTCAAAGTGGTGCAAATATCCACTTGTAGACTTTAGAAACAGAGTGTTTCCAAACTGCTGTATGAACAGAAAGGTTAAACTCTGTGAGCTGAATGCACACATCACATAGTAGTTTCTGAGAATGATTCTGTCTAGTTTTTATACGAAGATATTTCCTTTTCTAACATTGGCCTAAAATCGCTTGAAATCTCCAATTGCAATTTCCACAAAAAGAGAGTTTCAAATCTGCTCTGTCCAAAGAAAGGTTCAACTCTGTCAGCTGAATACACACAACACAAAGGAGTTACTCAAAATTCTTCTGTCTAGCATTATATAAAGAAATCCTGTTTCCAACGAAGTCCTCAAAGAGGTCCAAATATCCACTTGCAGACTTACAAACAGAGTGTTTCCAAACTGCTCTATGAACAGAAAGGTTAAACTCTGTGAGCTGAATGCACACATCACAAAGTAGTTTCTGAGAATGATTCTGTCTAGTTTCTATACGAAGATATTTCCTTTTCTAATATTGGCCTCAAATCGCTTGAAATCTCAAATTCCAAATTCCAGAAAAAGAGAGTTTCAAACCTGCAGTGTGTAAGGAACGGTTCAAATCTGTGAGTTGAATACACACAACACAAAGAAGTTACTGAGAATTCTTCTGTCTAGCATTATATGAAGAAATCCCGTTTCCAACGAAGGCCTCAAAGTGGTGCAAATATCCACTTGTAGACTTTAGAAACAGAGTGTTTCCAAACTGCTCTATGAACAGAAAAGTTAAACTCTGTGAGCTGAACGCACACATCACAAAGTTGTTTCTGAGAATGATTCTGTCTAGTTTTTATACCAAGATATTTCGTTTTCTAACATTGGCCTAAAATCGCTTGAAATCTCCAATTTCAATTTCCACAAAAAGAGAGTTTCAAATCTGCTCTGTCCAAAGAAAAGTTCAACTCTGTGAGCTGAATACACACAACACAAAGAAGTTACTGAAAATTCTTCTGTCTAGCATTATATGAAGAAATCCCGTTTCCAACGAAGGCCTCAAAGAGTTCCAAATATCCACTTGCAGACTTTACAAACAGAGTGTTTCCAAACTGCTGTATGAACAGAAAGGTTAAACCCTGTGAGCTGAATGCACACATCACATGGTAGTTTCTGAGAATGATTCTGTCTAGTTTTTATACCAAGATATTTCCTTTTCTAACATTGGCCTCAAATCGCTTGAAATCTCCAATTGCAATTTCCACAAAAACAGAGTTTCAAATCTGCTCTGTCCAAAGAAAGGTTCAACTCTGTGAGCTGAATACACACAACACAAAGAAGTTACTCAAAATTCTTCTGTCTAGCATTATATAAAGAAATCCCGTTTCCAACGAAATCCTCAAAGAGGTCCAAATATCCCCTTGCAGACTTTACAAACAGAGTGTTTCCAAACTGCTCTATGAACAGAAAGGTTAAACTCTGTGAGCTCAATGCACACATCACATAGTAGTTTCTGAGAATGATTCTGTCTAGTTTCTATACGAAGATATTTCCTTTTCTAACATTGTCCTCAAATCGCTTGAAATCTCAAATTCCAAATTCCAGAAAAAGACAGTTTCAAACCTGCAGTGTGTGAGGAAAGGTTCAAATCTGTGAGTTGAATACACACAACACAAAGAAGTTACTGAGAATTCTTCTGTCTAGCATTATATGAAGAAATCCCGTTTCCAACGAAGGCCTCAAAGTGGTGCAAATATCCACTTGTAGACTTTAGAATCAGAGTGTTTCCAAACTGCTCTATGAACAGAAAAGTTAAACTCTGTGAGCTGAACGCACACATCACAAAGTCGTTTCTGAGAATGATTCTGTCTAGTTTTTATACCAAGATATTTCGTTTTCTAACATCGGCCCAAAATCGCTTGAAATCTCCAATTGCAATTTCCACAAAAAGAGAGTTTCAAATCTGCTCTGTCCAAAGAAAGATTCAACTCTGTGAGCTGAATACACACAACACAAAGAAGTTACTGAAAATTCTTCTGTCTAGCATTATATGAAGATATCCCGTTTCCAACGAAGTCCTCAAAGAGTTCCAACTATCCACTTGCAGACTTTACAAACAGAGTGTTTCCAAACTGCTGTATGAACAGAAAGGTTAAACTCTGTGAGCTGAATGCACACATCACATAGTAGTTTCTGAGAATGATTCTGTCTAGTTTTTATACGAAGATATTTCCTTTTCTAACATTGGCCTAAAATCGCTTGAAATCTCCAATTGCAATTTCCCCAAAAAGAGAGTTTCAAATCTGCTCTGTCCAAAGAAAGGTTGAACTCTGTGAGCTGAATACACACAACACAAAGAAGTTACTCAAAATTCTTCTGTCTAGCATTATATGAAGAAATCCCGTTTCCAACGAAGTCCTCAAACAGGTCCAAATATCCCCTTGCAGACTTTACAAACAGAGTGTTTCCAAACTGCTGTACGAACAGAAAGGTTAAACTCTGTGAGCTGAATGCACACATCACATAGTAGTTTCTGAGAATCATTCTGTCTAGTTTTTATACCAAGATATTTCCTTTTCTAACATTGGCCTCAAATCGCTTGAAATCTCCAATTGCAATTTCCACAAAAAGAGAGTTTCAAATCTGCTCTGTCCAAAGAAAGGTTCAACTCTGTGAGCTGAATACACACAACACAAAGAAGTTACTCAAAATTCTTCTGTCTAGCATTATATAAAGAAATCCCGTTTCCAACGAAGTCCTCAAAGAGGTCCAAATATCCACTTGCAGACTTTACAAACAGAGTGTTTCCAAACTGCTCTATGAACAGAAAGGTTAAACTCTGTGAGCTGAATGCACACATCACAAAGTCGTTTCTGAGAATGATTCTGTCTAGTTTCTATACGAAGATATTTCCTTTTCTAACATTGGCCTCAAATCGCTTGAAATCTCAAATTCCAAATTCCAGAAAAAGACAGTTTCAACCCTGGAGTGTGTAAGGAAAGGTTCAAATCTGTGAGTTGAATACACACAACACAAAGAAGTTACTGAGAATTCTTCTGTCTAGCATTATATGAAGAAATCCCGTTTCCAACGAAGGCCTCAAAGTGGTGCAAATATCCACTTGTAGACTTTAGAAACAGAGTGTTTCCAAACTGCTCTATGAACAGAAAAGTTAAACTCTGTGAGTTGAACGCACACATCACAAAGTTGTTTCTGAGAATGATTCTGTCTAGTTTTTATACCAAGATATTTCGTTTTCTAACATTGGCCTAAAATCGCTTGAAATCTCCAATTGCAATTTCCACAAAAAGAGAGTTTCAAATCTGCTCTGTGCAAAGAAAGATTCAACTCTGTGAGCTGAATACACACAACACAAAGAAGTTACTGAAAATTCTTCTGTCTAGCATTATATGAAGATATCCCGTTTCCAACGAAGTCCTCAAAGAGTTCCAACTATCCACTTACAGACTTTACAAACAGAGTGTTTCCAAACTGCTGTATGAACAGAAAGGTGAAACTCTGTGAGCTGAATGCACACATCACATAGTAGTTTCTGAGAATGATTCTGTCTAGTTTTTATACGAAGATATTTCCTTTTCTAACATTGGCCTAAAATCGCTTGAAATCTCCAATTGCAATTTCCCCAAAAAGAGAGTTTCAAATCTGCTCTGTCCAAAGAAAGGTTCAACTCTGTGAGCTGAATACACACAACACAAAGAAGTTACTCAAAATTCTTCTGTCTAGCATTATATGAAGAAATCCCGTTTCCAACGAAGTCCTCATACAGGTCCAAATATCCCCTTGCAGACTTTACAAACAGAGTGTTTCCAAACTGCTGTACGAACAGAAAGGTTAAACTCTGTGAGCTGAATGCACACATCACATAGTAGTTTCTGAGAATCATTCTGTCTAGTTTTTATACCAAGATATTTCCTTTTCTAACATTGGCCTCAAATCGCTTGAAATCTCCAATTGCAATTTCCACAAAAAGAGAGTTTCAAATCTGCTCTGTCCAAAGAAAGGTTCAACTCTGTGAGCTGAATACACACAACACAAAGGAGTTACTCAAAATTCTTCTGTCTAGCATTATATAAAGAAATCCTGTTTCCAACGAAGTCCTCAAAGAGGTCCAAATATCCACTTGCAGACGTTACAAACAGAGTGTTTCCAAACTGCTCTATGAACAGAAAGGTTAAACTCTGTGAGCTGAATGCACACATCACAAAGTAGTTTCTGAGAATGATTCTGTCTAGTTTCTATACGAAGATATTTCCTTTTCTAATATTGGCCTCAAATCGCTTGAAATCTCAAATTCCAAATTCCAGAAAAAGAGAGTTTCAAACCTGCAGTGTGTAAGGAAAGGTTCAAATCTGTGAGTTGAATACACACAACACAAAGAAGTTACTGAGAATTCTTCTGTCTAGCATTGTATGAAGAAATCCCGTTTCCAACGAAGGCCTCAAAGTGGTGCAAATATCCACTTGTAGACTTTAGAAACAGAGTGTTTCCAAACTGCTCTATGAACAGAAAAGTTAAACTCTGTGAGCTGAACGCACACATCACAAAGTTGTTTCTGAGAATGATTCTGTCTAGTTTTTATACCAAGATATTTCGTTTTCTAACATTGGCCTAAAATCGCTTGAAATCTCCAATTGCAATTTCCACAAAAAGAGAGTTTCAAATCTGCTCTGTCCAAAGAAAAGTTCAACTCTGTGAGCTGAATACACACAACACAAAGAAGTTACTGAAAATTCTTCTGTCTAGCAATATATGAAGAAATCCCGTTTCCAACGAAGGCCTCAAAGAGTTCCAAATATCCACTTGCAGACTTTACAAACAGAGTGTTTCCAAACTGCTGTATGAACAGAAAGGTTAAACCCAGTGAGCTGAATGCACACATCACATGGTAGTTTCTGAGAATGATTCTGTCTAGTTTTTATACCAAGATATTTCCTTTTCTCACATTGGCCTCAAATCGCTTGAAATCTCCAATTGCAATTTCCACAAAAAGAGAGTTTCAAATCTGCTCTGTCCAAAGAAAGGTTCAACTCTGTGAGCTGAATACACACAACACAAAGAAGTTACTCAAAATTCTTCTGTCTAGCATTATATAAAGAAATCCCGTTTCCAACGAAGTCCTCAAACAGGTCCAAATATCCCCTTGCAGACTTTACAAACAGAGTGTTTCCAAACTGCTGTACGAACAGAAAGGTTAAACTCTGTGAGCTGAATGCGCACATCACATAGTAGTTTCTGAGAATCATTCTGTCTCGTTTTTATACCAAGATATTTCCTTTTCTAACATTGGCCTCAAATCGCTTGAAATCTCCAATTGCAATTTCCACAAAAAGAGAGTTTCAAATCTGCTCTGTCCAAAGAAAGGTTCAACTCTGTGAGCTGAATACACACAACACAAAGAAGTTACTCAAAATTCTTCTGTCTAGCATTATATAAAGAAATCCCGTTTCCAACGAAGTCCTCAAAGAGGTCCAAATATCCACTTGCAGACTTTACAAACAGAGTGTTTCCAAACTGCTCTATGAACAGAAAGGTTAAACTCTGTGAGCTGAATGCACACATCACAAAGTCGTTTCTGAGAATGATTCTGTCTAGTTTCTATACGAAGATATTTCCTTTTCTAACATTGGCCTCAAATCGCTTGAAATCTCAAATTCCAAATTCCAGAAAAAGACAGTTTCAACCCTGGAGTGTGTAAGGAAAGGTTCAAATCTGTGAGTTGAATACACACAACACAAAGAAGTTACTGAGAATTCTTCTGTCTAGCATTATATGAAGAAATCCCGTTTCCAACGAAGGCCTCAAAGTGGTGCAAATATCCACTTGTAGACTTTAGAAACAGAGTGTTTCCAAACTGCTCTATGAACAGAAAAGTTAAACTCTGTGAGTTGAACGCACACATCACAAAGTTGTTTCTGAGAATGATTCTGTCTAGTTTTTATACCAAGATATTTCTTTTTCTAACATTGGCCTAAAATCGCTTGAAATCTCCAATTGCAATTTCCACAAAAAGAGAGTTTCAAATCTGCTCTGTGCAAAGAAAGATTCAACTCTGTGAGCTGAATACACACAACACAAAGAAGTTACTGAAAATTCTTCTGTCTAGCATTATATGAAGATATCCCGTTTCCAACGAAGTCCTCAAAGAGTTCCAACTATCCACTTGCAGACTTTACAAACAGAGTGTTTCCAAACTGCTGTATGAACAGAAAGGTGAAACTCTGTGAGCTGAATGCACACATCACATAGTAGTTTCTGAGAATGATTCTGTCTAGTTTTTATACGAAGATATTTCCTTTTCTAACATTGGCCTCAAATCGCTTGAAATCTCAAATTCCAAATTCCAGAAAAAGACAGTTTCAAACCTGCAGTGTGTAAGGAAAGGTTCAAATCTGTGAGTTGAATAGACACAACACAAAGAAGTTACTGAGAATTCTTCTGTCTAGCATTATATGAAGAAATCCCGTTTCCAACGAAGGCCTCAAAGTGGTGCAAATATCCACTTGTAGACTTTAGAAACAGAGTGTTTCCAAACTGCTCTATGAACAGAAAAGTTAAACTCTGTGAGCTGAACGCACACATCACAAAGTTGTTTCTGAGAATGATTCTGTCTAGTTTTTATACCAAGATATTTCGTTTTCTAACATTGGCCTAAAATCGCTTGAAATCTCCAATTGCAATTTCCACAAAAAGAGAGTTTCAAATCTGCTCTGTCCAAAGAAAGGTTCAACTCTGTGAGCTGAATACACACAACACAAAGAAGTTACTGAAAATTCTTCTGTCTAGCATTATATGAAGAAATCCCGTTTCCAACGAAGTCCTCAAAGAGGTCCAAATATCCACTTGCAGACTTTACAAACAGAGTGTTTCCAAACTGCTCTATGAACAGAAAGGTTAAACTCTGTGAGCTGAATGCACACATCACATAGTAGTTTCTGAGAATGATTCTGTCTAGTTTTTATACCAAGATATTTCCTTTTCTAACATTGGCCTGAAATCGCTTGAAATCTCCAATTTCAAATTCCAGAAAAAGAGAGTTTCAAATCTGCTCTGTCCAAAGAAAGGTTCAACTCTGTGAGCTGAATACACACAACACAAAGAAGTTACTGAAAATTCTTCTGTCTAGCATTATATGAAGAAATCCCGTTTCCAACGAAGGCCTCAAAGAGGTCCAAATATCCACTTGCAGACTTTACAAACAGAGTGTTTCCAAACTGCTGTATGAACAGAAAGGTTAAACTCTGTGAGCTGAATGCACACATCACGTAGTAGTTTCTGAGAATCATTCTGTCTCGTTTTTGTAGCAAGATATTTCCTTTTCTAACATTGGCCTCAAATCGCTTGAAATCTCCAATTGCAATTTCCACAAAAACAGAGTTTCAAATCTGCTCTGTCCAAAGAAAGGTTCAACTCTGTGAGCTGAATACACACAACACAAAGAAGTTACTCAAAATTCTTCTGTCTAGCATTATATAAAGAAATCCCGTTTCCAACGAAGTCCTCAAAGAGGTCCAAATATCCACTTGCAGACTTTACAAACAGAGTGTTTCCAAACTGCTCTATGAACAGAAAGGTTAAACTCTGTGAGCTGAATGCACACATCACATAGTAGTTTCTGAGAATGATTCTATCTAGTTTCTATACGAAGATATTTCCTTTTCTAACATTGGCCTCAAATCGCTTGAAATCTCAAATTCCAAATTCCAGAAAAAGACAGTTTCAAACCTGCAGTGTGTAAGGAAAGGTTCAAATCTGTGAGTTGAATACACACAACACAAAGAAGTTACTGAGAATTCTTCTGTCTAGCATTATATGAAGAAATCCCGTTTCCAACGAAGGCCTCAAAGTGGTGCAAATATCCACTTGTAGACTTTAGAAACAGAGTGTTTCCAAACTGCTCTATGAACAGAAAAGTTAAACTCTGTGAGCTGAACGCACACATCACAAAGTTGTTTCTGAGAATGATTCTGTCTAGTTTTTATACCAAGATATTTCGTTTTCTAACATTGGCCTAAAATCGCTTGAAATCTCCAATTGCAATTTCCACAAAAAGAGAGTTTCAAATCTGCTCTGTCCAAAGAAAGGTTCAACTCTGTGAGCTGAATACACACAACACAAAGAAGTTACTGAAAATTCTTCTGTCTAGCATTATATGAAGAAATCCCGTTTCCAACGAAGGCCTCAAAGAGTTCCAAATATCCACTTGCAGACTTTACACAGTGTTTCCAAACTGCTGTATGAACAGAAAGGTTAAACCCTGTGAGCTGAATGCACACATCACATGGTAGTTTCTGAGAATGATTCTGTCTAGTTTTTATACCAAGATATTTCCTTTTCTCACATTGGCCTCAAATCGCTTGAAATCTCCAATTGCAATTTCCACAAAAACAGAGTTTCAAATCTGCTCTGTCCAAAGAAAGGTTCAACTCTGTGAGCTGAATACACACAACACAAAGAAGTTACTCAAAATTCTTCTGTCTAGCATTATATAAAGAAATCCCGTTTCCAACGAAATCCTCAAAGAGGTCCAAATATCCCCTTGCAGACTTTACAAACAGAGTGTTTCCAAACTGCTCTATGAACAGAAAGGTTAAACTCTGTGAGCTCAATGCACACATCACATAGTAGTTTCTGAGAATGATTCTGTCTAGTTTCTATACGAAGATATTTCCTTTTCTAACATTGTCCTCAAATCGCTTGAAATCTCAAATTCCAAATTCCAGAAAAAGACAGTTTCAAACCTGCAGTGTGTAAGGAAAGGTTCAAATCTGTGAGTTGAATACACACAACACAAAGAAGTTACTGAGAATTCTTCTGTCTAGCATTATATGAAGAAATCCCGTTTCCAACGAAGGCCTCAAAGTGGAGCAAATATCCACTTGTAGACTTTAGAAACAGAGTGTTTCCAAACTGCTCTATGAACAGAAAAGTTAAACTCTGTGAGCTGAACGCACACATCACAAAGTCGTTTCTGAGAATGATTCTGTCTAGTTTTTATACCAAGATATTTCGTTTTCTAACATCGGCCTAAATCCCTTGAAATCTCCAATTGCAATTTCCACAAAAAGAGAGTTTCAAATCTGCTCTGTCCAAAGAAAGATTCAACTCTGTGAGCTGAATACACACAACACAAAGAAGTTACTGAAAATTCTTCTGTCTAGCATTATATGAAGATATCCCGTTTCCAACGAAGTCCTCAAAGAGTTCCAACTATCCACTTGCAGACTTTACAAACAGAGTGTTTCCAAACTGCTGTATGAACAGAAAGGTTAAACTCTGTGAGCTGAATGCACACATCACATAGTAGTTTCTGAGAATGATTCTGTCTAGTTTTTATACGAAGATATTTCCTTTTCTAACATTGGCCTAAAATCGCTTGAAATCTCCAATTGCAATTTCCCCAAAAAGAGAGTTTCAAATCTGCTCTGTCCAAAGAAACTTTCAACTCTGTGAGCTGAATACACACAACACAAAGAAGTTACTCAAAATTCTTCTGTCTAGCATTATATGAAGAAATCCCGTTTCCAACGAAGTCCTCAAACAGGTCCAAATATCCCCTTGCAGACTTTACAAACAGAGTGTTTCCAAACTGCTGTACGAACAGGAAGGTTAAACTCTGTGAGCTGAATGCACACATCACATAGTAGTTTCTGAGAATCATTCTGTCTAGTTTTTATACCAAGATATTTCCTTTTCTAACATTGGCCTCAAATCGTTGAAATCTCCAATTGCAATTTCCACAAAAAGAGAGTTTCAAATCTGCTCTGTCCAAAGAAAGGTTCAACTCTGTGAGCTGAATACACACAACACAAAGGAGTTACTCAAAATTCTTCTGTCTAGCATTATATAAAGAAATCCTGTTTCCAACGAAGTCCTCAAAGAGGTCCAAATATCCACTTGCAGACTTTACAAACAGAGTGTTTCCAAACTGCTCTATGAACAGAAAGGTTAAACTCTGTGAGCTGAATGCACACATCACAAAGTAGTTTCTGAGAATGATTCTGTCTAGTTTCTATACGAAGATATTTCCTTTTCTAATATTGGCCTCAAATCGCTTGAAATCTCAAATTCCAAATTCCAGAAAAAGACAGTTTCAAACCTGCAGTGTGTAAGGAACGGTTCAAATCTGTGAGTTGAATACACACAACACAAAGAAGTTACTGAGAATTCTTCTGTCTAGCATTATATGAAGAAATCCCGTTTCCAACGAAGGCCTCAAAGTGGTGCAAATATCCACTTGTAGACTTTAGAAACAGAGTGTTTCCAAACTGCTCTATGAACAGAAAAGTTAAACTCTGTGAGCTGAACGCACACATCACAAAGTTGTTTCTGAGAATGATTCTGTCTAGTTTTTATACCAAGATATTTCGTTTTCTAACATTGGCCTAAAATCGCTTGAAATCTCCAATTGCAATTTCCACAAAAAGAGAGTTTCAAATCTGCTCTGTCCAAAGAAAAGTTCAACTCTGTGAGCTGAATACACACAACACAAAGAAGTTACTGAAAATTCTTCTGTCTAGCATTATATGAAGAAATCCCGTTTCCAACGAAGGCCTCAAAGAGTTCCAAATATCCACTTGCAGACTTTACAAACAGAGTGTTTCCAAACTGCTGTATGAACAGAAAGGTTAAACCCTGTGAGCTGAATGCACACATCACATGGTAGTTTCTGAGAATGATTCTGTCTAGTTTTTATACCAAGATATTTCCTTTTCTCACATTGGCCTCAAATCGCTTGAAATCTCCAATTGCAATTTCCACAAAAAGAGAGTTTCAAATCTGCTCTGTCCAAAGAAAGGTTCAACTCTGTGAGCTGAATACACACAACACAAAGAAGTTACTCAAAATTCTTCTGTCTAGCATTATATGAAGAAATCCCGTTTCCAACGAAGTCCTCAAAAAGGTCCAAATATCCACTTGCAGACTTTACAAACAGAGTGTTTCCAAACTGCTCTATGAACAGAAACGTTAAACTCTGTGAGCTGAATGCACACATCACATAGTAGTTTCTGAGAATGATTCTATCTAGTTTCTATACGAAGATATTTCCTTTTCTAACATTGGCCTCAAATCGCTTGAAATCTCAAATTCCAAATTCCAGAAAAAGACAGTTTCAAACCTGCAGTGTGTAAGGAAAGGTTCAAATCTGTGAGTTGAATACACACAACACAAAGAAGTTACTGAGAATTCTTCTGTCTAGCATTATATGAAGAAATCCCGTTTCCAACGAAGGCCTCAAAGTGGTGCAAATATCCACTTGTAGACTTTAGAAACAGAGTGTTTCCAAACTGCTCTATGAACAGAAAAGTTAAACTCTGTGAGCTGAACGCACACATCACAAAGTTGTTTCTGAGAATGATTCTGTCTAGTTTTTATACCAAGATATTTCGTTTTCTAACATTGGCCTAAAATCGCTTGAAATCTCCAATTGCAATTTCCACAAAAAGAGAGTTTCAAATCTGCTCTGTCCAAAGAAAGGTTCAACTCTGTGAGCTGAATACACACAACACAAAGAAGTTACTGAAAATTCTTCTGTCTAGCATTATATGAAGAAATCCCGTTTCCAACGAAGTCCTCAAAGAGGTCCAAATATCCACTTGCAGACTTTACAAACAGAGTGTTTCCAAACTGCTCTATGAACAGAAAGGTTAAACTCTGTGAGCTGAATGCACACATCACATAGTAGTTTCTGAGAATGATTCTGTCTAGTTTTTATACCAAGATATTTCCTTTTCTAACATTGGCCTGAAATCGCTTGAAATCTCCAATTTCAAATTCCAGAAAAAGAGAGTTTCAAATCTGCTCTGTCCAAAGAAAGGTTCAACTCTGTGAGCTGAATACACACAACACAAAGAAGTTACTGAAAATTCTTCTGTCTAGCATTATATGAAGAAATCCCGTTTCCAACGAAGGCCTCAAAGAGTTCCAAATATCCACTTGCAGACTTTACACAGTGTTTCCAAACTGCTGTATGAACAGAAAGGTTAAACCCTGTGAGCTGAATGCACACATCACATGGTAGTTTCTGAGAATGATTCTGTCTAGTTTTTATACCAAGATATTTCCTTTTCTCACATTGGCCTCAAATCGCTTGAAATCTCCAATTGCAATTTCCACAAAAACAGAGTTTCAAATCTGCTCTGTCCAAAGAAAGGTTCAACTCTGTGAGCTGAATACACACAACACAAAGAAGTTACTCAAAATTCTTCTGTCTAGCATTATATAAAGAAATCCCGTTTCCAACGAAATCCTCAAAGAGGTCCAAATATCCCCTTGCAGACTTTACAAACAGAGTGTTTCCAAACTGCTCTATGAACAGAAAGGTTAAACTCTGTGAGCTCAATGCACACATCACATAGTAGTTTCTGAGAATGATTCTGTCTAGTTTCTATACGAAGATATTTCCTTTTCTAACATTGTCCTCAAATCGCTTGAAATCTCAAATTCCAAATTCCAGAAAAAGACAGTTTCAAACCTGCAGTGTGTAAGGAAAGGTTCAAATCTGTGAGTTGAATACACACAACACAAAGAAGTTACTGAGAATTCTTCTGTCTAGCATTATATGAAGAAATCCCGTTTCCAACGAAGGCCTCAAAGTGGAGCAAATATCCACTTGTAGACTTTAGAAACAGAGTGTTTCCAAACTGCTCTATGAACAGAAAAGTTAAACTCTGTGAGCTGAACGCACACATCACAAAGTCGTTTCTGAGAATGATTCTGTCTAGTTTTTATACCAAGATATTTCGTTTTCTAACATCGGCCTAAATCCCTTGAAATCTCCAATTGCAATTTCCACAAAAAGAGAGTTTCAAATCTGCTCTGTCCAAAGAAAGATTCAACTCTGTGAGCTGAATACACACAACACAAAGAAGTTACTGAAAATTCTTCTGTCTAGCATTATATGAAGATATCCCGATTCCAACGAAGTCCTCAAAGAGTTCCAACTATCCACTTGCAGACTTTACAAACAGAGTGTTTCCAAACTGCTGTATGAACAGAAAGGTTAAACTCTGTGAGCTGAATGCACACATCACATAGTAGTTTCTGAGAATGATTCTGTCTAGTTTTTATACGAAGATATTTCCTTTTCTAACATTGGCCTAAAATCGCCTGAAATCTCCAATTGCAATTTCCCCAAAAAGAGAGTTTCAAATCTGCTCTGTCCAAAGAAAGTTTCAACTCTGTGAGCTGAATACACACAACACAAAGAAGTTACTCAAAATTCTTCTGTCTAGCATTATATGAAGAAATCCCGTTTCCAACGAAGTCCTCAAACAGGTCCAAATTTCCCCTTGCAGACTTTACAAACAGAGTGTTTCCAAACTGATGTACGAACAGGAAGGTTAAACTCTGTGAGCTGAATGCACACATCACATAGTAGTTTCTGAGAATCATTCTGTCTAGTTTTTATACCAAGATATTTCCTTTTCTAACATTGGCCTCAAATGGCTTGAAATCTCCAATTGCAATTTCCACAAAAAGAGAGTTTCAAATCTGCTCTGTCCAAAGAAAGGTTCAACTCTGTGAGCTGAATACACACAACACAAAGGAGTTACTCAAAATTCTTCTGTCTAGCATTATATAAAGAAATCCTGTTTCCAACGAAGTCCTCAAAGAGGTCCAAATATCCACTTGCAGACTTTACAAACAGAGTGTTTCCAAACTGCTCTATGAACAGAAAGGTTAAACTCTGTGAGCTGAATGCACACATCACAAAGTAGTTTCTGAGAATGATTCTGTCTAGTTTCTATACGAAGATATTTCCTTTTCTAATATTGGCCTCAAATCGCTTGAAATCTCAAATTCCAATTTCCAGAAAAAGAGAGTTTCAAACCTGCAGTGTGTAAGGAACGGTTCAAATCTGTGAGTTGAATACACACAACACAAAGAAGTTACTGAGAATTCTTCTGTCTAGCATTATATGAAGAAATCCCGTTTCCAACGAAGGCCTCAAAGTGGTGCAAATATCCACTTGTAGACTTTAGAAACAGAGTGTTTCCAAACTGCTCTATGAACAGAAAAGTTAAACTCTGTGAGCTGAACGCACACATCACAAAGTTGTTTCTGAGAATGATTCTGTCTAGTTTTTATACCAAGATATTTCGTTTTCTAACATTGGCCTAAAATCGCTTGAAATCTCCAATTGCAATTTCCACAAAAAGAGAGTTTCAAATCTGCTCTGTCCAAAGAAAAGTTCAACTCTGTGAGCTGAATACACACAACACAAAGAAGTTACTGAAAATTCTTCTGTCTAGCATTATATGAAGAAATCCCGTTTCCAACGAAGGCCTCAAAGAGTTCCAAATATCCACTTGCAGACTTTACAAACAGAGTGTTTCCAAACTGCTGTATGAACAGAAAGGTTAAACCCTGTGAGCTGAATGCACACATCACATGGTAGTTTCTGAGAATGATTCTGTCTAGTTTTTATACCAAGATATTTCCTTTTCTCACATTGGCCTCAAATCGCTTGAAATCTCCAATTGCAATTTCCACAAAAACAGAGTTTCAAATCTGCTCTGTCCAAAGAAAGGTTCAACTCTGTGAGCTGAATACACACAACACAAAGAAGTTACTCAAAATTCTTCTGTCTAGCATTATATAAAGAAATCCCGTTTCCAACGAAGTCCTCAAAGAGGTCCAAATATCCACTTGCAGACTTGACAAACAGAGTGTTTCCAAACTGCTGTATGAACAGAAAGGTTAAACTCTGTGAGCTGAATGCACACATCACATAGTAGTTTCTGAGAATGATTCTATCTAGTTTCTATACGAAGATATTTCCTTTTCTAACATTGGCCTCAAATCGCTTGAAATCTCAAATTCCAAATTCCAGAAAAAGACAGTTTCAAACCTGCAGTGTGTAAGGAAAGGTTCAAATCTGTGAGTTGAATAGACACAACACAAAGAAGTTACTGAGAATTCTTCTGTCTAGCATTATATGAAGAAATCCCGTTTCCAACGAAGGCCTCAAAGTGGTGCAAATATCCACTTGTAGACTTTAGAAACAGAGTGTTTCCAAACTGCTCTATGAACAGAAAAGTTAAACTCTGTGAGCTGAACGCACACATCACAAAGTTGTTTCTGAGAATGATTCTGTCTAGTTTTTATACCAAGATATTTCGTTTTCTAACATTGGCCTAAAATCGCTTGAAATCTCCAATTGCAATTTCCACAAAAAGAGAGTTTCAAATCTGCTCTATCCAAAGAAAGGTTCAACTCTGTGAGCTGAATACACACAACACAAAGAAGTTACTGAAAATTCTTCTGTCTAGCATTATATGAAGAAATCCCGTTTCCAACGAAGTCCTCAAAGAGGTCCAAATATCCACTTGCAGACTTTACAAACAGAGTGTTTCCAAACTGCTCTATGAACAGAAAGCTTAAACTCTGTGAGCTGAATGCACACATCACATAGTAGTTTCTGAGAATGATTCTGTCTAGTTTTTATACCAAGATATTTCCTTTTCTAACATTGGCCTGAAATCGCTTGAAATCTCCAATTTCAAATTCCAGAAAAAGAGAGTTTCAAATCTGCTCTGTCCAAAGAAAGGTTCAACTCTGTGAGCTGAATACACACAACACAAAGAAGTTACTGAAAATTCTTCTGTCTAGCATTATATGAAGAAATCCCGTTTCCAACGAAAGCCTCAGAGAGTTCCAAATATCCACTTGCAGACTTTACAAACAGAGTGTTTCCAAACTGCTGTACGAACAGAAAGGTTAAACTCTGTGAGCTGAATGCACACATCACATAGTAGTTTCTGAGAATCATTCTGTCTAGTTTTTATACCAAGATATTTCCTTTTCTCACATTGGCCTCAAATCGCTTGAAATCTCCAATTGCAGTTTCCACAAAAAGAGAGTTTCAAATCTGCTCTGTCCAAAGAAAGGTTCAACTCTGTGAGCTGAATACACACAACACAAAGAAGTTACTCAAAATTCTTCTGTCTAGCATTATATAAAGAAATCCCGTTTCCAACGAAATCCTCAAAGAGGTCCAAATATCCCCTTGCAGACTTTACAAACAGAGTGTTTCCAAACTGCTCTATGAACAGAAAGGTTAAACTCTGTGAGCTCAATGCACACATCACATAGTAGTTTCTGAGAATGATTCTGTCTAGTTTCTATACGAAGATATTTCCTTTTCTAACATTGTCCTCAAATCGCTTGAAATCTCAAATTCCAAATTCCAGAAAAAGACAGTTTCAAACCTGCAGTGTGTAAGCAAAGTTCAAATCTGTGAGTTGAATACACACAACACAAAGAAGTTACTGAGAATTCTTCTGTCTAGCATTATATGAAGAAATCCCGTTTCCAACGAAGGCCTCAAAGTGGAGCAAATATCCACTTGTAGACTTTAGAAACAGAGTGTTTCCAAACTGCTCTATGAACAGAAAAGTTAAACTCTGTGAGCTGAACGCACACATCACAAAGTCGTTTCTGAGAATGATTCTGTCTAGTTTTTATACCAAGATATTTCGTTTTCTAACATTGGCCTAAAATCGCTTGAAATCTCCAATTGCAATTTCCACAAAAAGAGAGTTTCAAATCTGCTCTGTCCAAAGAAAGGTTCAACTCTGTGAGCTGAATACACACAAGACAAAGAAGTTACTGAAAATTCTTCTGTCTAGCATTATATGAAGAAATACCGTTTCCAACGAAGTCCTCAAAGAGTTCCAAATATCCACTTGAAGACTTTACAAACAGAGTGTTTCCAAACTGCTGTATGAACAGAAAGTTTAAACTCTGTGAGCTGAATGCACACATCACATAGTAGTTTCTGAGAATGATTCTGTCTAGTTTTTATACGAAGATATTTCGTTTTCTAACATTGGCCTAAAATCGCTTGAAATCTCCAATTGCAATTTCCACAAAAAGAGAGTTTCAAATCTGCTCTGTCCAAAGAAAGGTTCAACTCTGTGAGCTGAATACACACAACACAAAGAAGTTACTGAAAATTCTTCTGTCTAGCATTATATGAAGAAATCCCGTTTCCAACGAAGGCCTCAAAGTGTTGCAAATATCCACTTGTAGACTTTAGAAACAGAGTGTTTCCAAACTGCTCTATGAACAGAAAAGTTAAACTCTGTGAGCTGAACGCACACATCACAAAGTTGTTTCTGAGAATGATTCTGTCTAGTTTTTATACCAAGATACTTCGTTTTCTAACATTGGCCTAAAATCGCTTGAAATCTCCAATTGCAATTTCCACAAAAAGAGAGTTTCAAATCTGCTCTGTCCAAAGAAAGGTTCAACTCTGTGAGCTGAATACACACAACACAAAGAAGTTACTGAAAATTCTTCTGTCTAGCATTATATGAAGAAATCCCGTTTCCAACGAAGTCCTCAAAGAGGTCCAAATATCCACTTGCAGACTTTACAAAGAGAGTGTTTCCAAACTGCTCTATGAACAGAAAGGTTAAACTCTGTGAGCTGAATGCACACATCACATAGTAGTTTCTGAGAATGATTCTATCTAGTTTCTATACGAAGATATTTCCTTTTCTAACATTGGCCTCAAATCGCTTGAAATCTCAAATTCCAAATTCCAGAAAAAGACAGTTTCAAACCTGCAGTGTGTAAGGAAAGGTTCAAATCTGTGAGTTGAATACACACAACACAAAGAAGTTACTGAGAATTCTTCTGTCTAGCATTATATGAAGAAATCCCGTTTCCAACGAAGGCCTCAAAGTGGTGCAAATATCCACTTGTAGACTTTAGAAACAGAGTGTTTCCGAACTGCTCTATGAACAGAAAAGTTAAACTCTGTGAGCTGAACGCACACATCACCAAGTTGTTTCTGAGAATGATTCTGTCTAGTTTTTATACCAAGATATTTCGTTTTCTAACATCGGCCTAAAATCGCTTGAAATCTCCAATTGCAATTTCCACAAAAAGAGAGTTTCAAATCTGCTCTGTCCAAAGAAAGGTTCAACTCTGTGAGCTGAATACACACAACACAAAGAAGTTACTGAAAATTCTTTTGTCTAGCATTATATGAAGAAATCCCGTTTCCAACGAAGTCCTCAAAGAGGTCCAAATATCCACTTGCAGACTTTACAAACAGAGTGTTTCCAAACTGCTCTATGAACAGAAAGGTTAAACTCTGTGAGCTGAATGCACACATCACATAGTAGTTTCTGAGAATGATTCTGTCTAGTTTTTATACGAAGATATTTCCTTTTCTAACATTGGCCTGAAATCGCTTGAAATCTCCAATTTCAAATTCCAGAAAAAGAGAGTTTCAAATCTGCTCTGTCCAAAGAAAGGTTCAACTCTGTGAGCTGAATACACACAACACAAAGAAGTTACTGAAAATTCTTCTGTCTAGCATTATATGAAGAAATCCCGTTTCCAACGAAGGCCTCAAAGAGGTCCAAATATCCACTTGAAGACTTTACAAACAGAGTGTTTCCAAACTGCTGTATGAACAGAAAGGTTAAACTCTGTGAGCTGAATGCACACATCACATAGTAGTTTCTGAGAATCATTCTGTCTCGTTTTTGTAGCAAGATATTTCCTTTTCTAACATTGGCCTCAAATCGCTTGAAATCTCCAATTGCAATTTCCACAAAAACAGAGTTTCAAATCTGCTCTGTCCAAAGAAAGGTTCAACTCTGTGAGCTGAATACACACAACACAAAGAAGTTACTCAAAATTCTTCTGTCTAGCATTATATAAAGAAATCCCGTTTCCAACGAAGTCCTCAAAGAGGTCCAAATATCCACTTGCAGACTTTACAAACAGAGTGTTTCCAAACTGCTCTATGAACAGAAAGGTTAAACTCTGTGAGCTGAATGCACACATCACATAGTAGTTTCTGCGAATGATTCTATCTAGTTTCTATACGAAGATATTTCCTTTTCTAACATTGGCCTCAAATCGCTTGAAATCTCAAATTCCAAATTCCAGAAAAAGACAGTTTCAAACCTGCAGTGTGTAAGGAAAGGTTCAAATCTGTGAGTTGAATACACACAACACAAAGAAGTTACTGAGAATTCTTCTGTCTAGCATTATATGAAGAAATCCCGTTTCCAACGAAGGCCTCAAAGTGGTGCAAATATCCACTTGTAGACTTTAGAAACAGAGTGTTTCCAAACTGCTCTATGAACAGAAAAGTTAAACTCTGTGAGCTGAACGCACACATCACAAAGTTGTTTCTGAGAATGATTCTGTCTAGTTTTTATACCAAGATATTTCGTTTTCTAACATTGGCCTAAAATCGCTTGAAATCTCCAATTGCAATTTCCACAAAAAGAGAGTTTCAAATCTGCTCTGTCCAAAGAAAGGTTCAACTCTGTGAGCTGAATACACACAACACAAAGAAGTTACTGAAAATTCTTCTGTCTAGCATTATATGAAGAAATCCCGTTTCCAACGAAGGCCTCAAAGAGTTCCAAATATCCACTTGCAGACTTTACAAACAGAGTGTTTCCAAACTGCTGTATGAACAGAAAGGTCAAACTCTGTGAGCTGAATGCACACATCACATAGTAGTTTCTGAGAATGATTCTGTCTAGTTTTTATACCAAGATATTTCCTTTTCTCACATTGGCCTCAATTCGCTTGAAATCTCCAATTGCAATTTCCACAAAAAGAGAGTTTCAAATCTGCTCTGTCCAAAGAAAGGTTCAACTCTGTGAGCTGAATACACACAACACAAAGAAGTTACTCAAAATTCTTCTGTCTAGCATTATATAAAGAAATCCCGTTTCCAACGAAATCCTCAAAGAGGTCCAAATATCCCCTTGCAGACTTTACAAACAGAGTGTTTCCAAACTGCTCTATGAACAGAAAGGTTAAACTCTGTGAGCTGAATGCACATATCACATAGTAGTTTCTGAGAATGATTCTGTCTAGTTTCTATACGAAGATATTTCCTTTTCTAACATTGTCCTCAAATCGCTTGAAATCTCAAATTCCAAATTCCAGAAAAAGACAGTTTCAAACCTGCAGTGTGTAAGGAAAGGTTCAAATCTGTGAGTTGAATACACACAACACAAAGAAGTTACTGAGAATTCTTCTGTGTAGCATTATATGAAGAAATACCGTTTCCAACGAAGGCCTCAAAGTGGAGCAAATATCCACTTGTAGACTTTAGAAACAGAGTGTTTCCAAACTGCTCTATGAACAGAAAAGTTAAACTCTGTGAGCTGAACGCACACATCACAAAGTTGTTTCTGAGAATGATTCTGTCTAGTTTTTATACCAAGATATTTCGTTTTCTAACATTGGCCTAAAATCTCTTGAAATCTCCAATTGCAATTTCCACAAAAAGAGAGTTTCAAATCTGCTCTGTCCAAAGAAAAGTTCAACTCTGTGAGCTGAATACACACAACACAAAGAAGTTACTGAAAATTCTTCTGTCTAGCATTATATGAAGAAATCCCGTTTCCAACGAAGGCCTCAAAGAGTTCCAAATATCCACTTGCAGACGTTACAAACTGAGTGTTTCCAAACTGCTGTACGAACAGAAAGGTTAAACTCTGTGAGCTGAATGCACACATCACATAGTAGTTTCTGAGAATCATTCTGTCTAGTTTTTATAGCAAGATATTTCCTTTTCTCACATTGGCCTCAAATCGCTTGAAATCTCCATTTGCAATTTCCACAAAAAGAGAGTTTCAAATCTGCTCTGTCCAAAGAAAGGTTCAACTCTGTGAGCTGAATACACACAACACAAAGAAGTTACTCAAAATTCTTCTGTCTAGCATTATATAAAGAAATCCCGTTTCCAACGAAGTCCTCAAAGAGGTCCAAATATCCACTTGCAGACTTTACAAACAGAGTGTTTCCAAACTGCTCTATGAACAGAAAGGTTAAACTCTGTGAGCTGAATGCACACATCACAAAGAAGTTTCTGAGAATGATTCTGTCTAGTTTCTATACGAAGATATTTCCTTTTCTAACATTGGCCTCAAATCGCTTGAAATCTCAAATTCCAAATTCCAGAAAAAGACAGTTTCAACCCTGGAGTGTGTAAGGAAAGGTTCAAATCTGTGAGTTGAATACACACAACACAAAGAAGTTACTGAGAATTCTTCTGTCTAGCATTATATGAAGAAATCCCGTTTCCAACGAAGGCCTCAAAGTGGTGCAAATATCCACTTGTAGACTTTAGAAACAGAGTGTTTCCAAACTGCTCTATGAACAGAAAAGTTAAACTCTGTGAGCTGAACGCACACATCACAAAGTTGTTTCTGAGAATGATTCTGTCTAGTTTTTATACCAAGATATTTCGTTTTCTAACATTGGCCTAAAATCGCTTGAAATCTCCAATTGCAATTTCCACAAAAAGAGAGTTTCAAATCTGCTCTGTCCAAAGAAAAGTTCAACTCTGTGAGCTGAATACACACAACACAAAGAAGTTACTGAAAATTCTTCTGTCTAGCATTATATGAAGAAATCCCGTTTCCAACGAAGGCCTCAAAGAGTTCCAAATATCCACTTGCAGACTTTACAAACAGAGTGTTTCCAAACTGCTGTATGAACAGAAAGGTTAAACCCTGTGAGCTGAATGCACACATCACATGGTAGTTTCTGAGAATGATTCTGTCTAGTTTTTATACCAAGATATTTCCTTTTCTCACATTGGCCTCAAATCGCTTGAAATCTCCAATTGCAATTTCCACAAAAACAGAGTTTCAAATCTGCTCTGTCCAAAGAAAGGTTCAACTCTGTGAGCTGAATACACACAACACAAAGAAGTTACTCAAAATTCTTCTGTCTAGCATTATATAAAGAAATCCCGTTTCCAACGAAATCCTCAAAGAGGTCCAAATATCCCCTTGCAGACTTTACAAACAGAGTGTTTCCAAACTGCTCTATGAACAGAAAGGTTAAACTCTGTGAGCTCAATGCACACATCACATAGTAGTTTCTGAGAATGATTCTGTCTAGTTTCTATACGAAGATATTTCCTTTTCTAACATTGTCCTCAAATCGCTTGAAATCTCAAATTCCAAATTCCAGAAAAAGACAGTTTCAAACCTGCAGTGTGTGAGGAAAGGTTCAAATCTGTGAGTTGAATACACACAACACAAAGAAGTTACTGAGAATTCTTCTGTCTAGCATTATATGAAGAAATCCCGTTTCCAACGAAGGCCTCAAAGTGGTGCAAATATCCACTTGTAGACTTTAGAATCAGAGTGTTTCCAAACTGCTCTATGAACAGAAAAGTTAAACTCTGTGAGCTGAACGCACACATCACAAAGTCGTTTCTGAGAATGATTCTGTCTAGTTTTTATACCAAGATATTTCGTTTTCTAACATCGGCCTAAAATCGCTTGAAATCTCCAATTGCAATTTCCACAAAAAGAGAGTTTCAAATCTGCTCTGTCCAAGGAAAGATTCAACTCTGTGAGCTGAATACACACAACACAAAGAAGTTACTGAAAATTCTTCTGTCTAGCATTATATGAAGATATCCCGTTTCCAACGAAGTCCTCAAAGAGTTCCAACTATCCACTTGCAGACTTTACAAACAGAGTGTTTCCAAACTGCTGTATGAACAGAAAGGTTAAACTCTGTGAGATGAATGCACACATCACATAGTAGTTTCTGAGAATGATTCTGTCTAGTTTTTATACGAAGATATTTCCTTTTCTAACATTGGCCTAAAATCGCTTGAAATCTCCGATTGCAATTTCCCCAAAAAGAGAGTTTCAAATCTGCTCTGTCCAAAGAAAGGTTCAACTCTGTGAGCTGAATACACACAACACAAAGAAGTTACTCAAAATTCTTCTGTCTAGCATTATATGAAGAAATCCCGTTTCCAACGAAGTCCTCAAACAGGTCCAAATATCCCCTTGCAGACTTTACAAACAGAGTGTTTCCAAACTGCTGTACGAACTGAAAGGTTAAACTCTGTGAGCTGAATGCACACATCACATAGTAGTTTCTTAGAATCATTCTGTCTAGTTTTTATACCAAGATATTTCCTTTTCTAACATTGGCCTCAAATCGCTTGAAATCTCCAATTGCAATTTCCACAAAAAGAGAGTTTCAAATCTGCTCTGTACAAAGAAAGGTTCAACTCTGTGAGCTGAATACACACAACACAAAGAAGTTACTCAAAATTCTTCTGTCTAGCATTATATAAAGAAATCCCGTTTCCAACGAAGTCCTCAAAGAGGTCCAAATATCCACTTGCAGACTTTACAAACAGAGTGTTTCCAAACTGCTCTATGAACAGAAAGGTTAAACTCTGTGAGCTGAATGCACACATCACAAAGTCGTTTCTGAGAATGATTCTGTCTAGTTTCTATACGAAGATATTTCCTTTTCTAACATTGGCCTCAAATCGCTTGAAATCTCAAATTCCAAATTCCAGAAAAAGACAGTTTCAACCCTGGAGTGTGTAAGGAAAGGTTCAAATCTGTGAGTTGAATACACACAACACAAAGAAGTTACTGAGAATTCTTCTGTCTAGCATTATATGAAGAAATCCCGTTTCCAACGAAGGCCTCAAAGTGGTGCAAATATCCACTTGTAGACTTTAGAAACAGAGTGTTTCCAAACTGCTCTATGAACAGAAAAGTTAAACTCTGTGAGTTGAACGCACACATCACAAAGTTGTTTCTGAGAATGATTCTGTCTAGTTTTTATACCAAGATATTTCTTTTTCTAACATTGGCCTAAAATCGCTTGAAATCTCCAATTGCAATTTCCACAAAAAGAGAGTTTCAAATCTGCTCTGTGCAAAGAAAGATTCAACTCTGTGAGCTGAATACACACAACACAAAGAAGTTACTGAAAATTCTTCTGTCTAGCATTATATGAAGATATCCCGTTTCCAACGAAGTCCTCAAAGAGTTCCAACTATCCACTTGCAGACTTTACAAACAGAGTGTTTCCAAACTGCTGTATGAACAGAAAGGTGAAACTCTGTGAGCTGAATGCACACATCACATAGTAGTTTCTGAGAATGATTCTGTCTAGTTTTTATACGAAGATATTTCCTTTTCTAACATTGGCCTCAAATCGCTTGAAATCTCAAATTCCAAATTCCAGAAAAAGACAGTTTCAAACCTGCAGTGTGTAAGGAAAGGTTCAAATCTGTGAGTTGAATAGACACAACACAAAGAAGTTACTGAGAATTCTTCTGTCTAGCATTATATGTAGAAATCCCGTTTCCAACGAAGGCCTCAAAGTGGTGCAAATATCCACTTGTAGACTTTAGAAACAGAGTGTTTCCAAACTGCTCTATGAACAGAAAAGTTAAACTCTGTGAGCTGAACGCACACATCACAAAGTTGTTTCTGAGAATGATTCTGTCTAGTTTTTATACCAAGATATTTCGTTTTCTAACATTGGCCTAAAATCGCTTGAAATCTCCAATTGCAATTTCCACAAAAAGAGAGTTTCAAATCTGCTCTGTCCAAAGAAAGGTTCAACTCTGTGAGCTGAATACACACAACACAAAGAAGTTACTGAAAATTCTTCTGTCTAGCATTATATGAAGAAATCCCGTTTCCAACGAAGTCCTCAAAGAGGTCCAAATATCCACTTGCAGACTTTACAAACAGAGTGTTTCCAAACTGCTCTATGAACAGAAAGGTTAAACTCTGTGAGCTGAATGCACACATCACATAGTAGTTTCTGAGAATGATTCTGTCTAGTTTTTATACCAAGATATTTCCTTTTCTAACATTGGCCTGAAATCGCTTGAAATCTCCAATTTCAAATTCCAGAAAAAGAGAGTTTCAAATCTGCTCTGTCCAAAGAAAGGTTCAACTCTGTGAGCTGAATACACACAACACAAAGAAGTTACTGAAAATTCTTCTGTCTAGCATTATATGAAGAAATCCCGTTTCCAACGAAGGCCTCAAAGAGGTCCAAATATCCACTTGCAGACTTTACAAACAGAGTGTTTCCAAACTGCTGTATGAACAGAAAGGTTAAACTCTGTGAGCTGAATGCACACATCACGTAGTAGTTTCTGAGAATCATTCTGTCTCGTTTTTGTAGCAAGATATTTCCTTTTCTAACATTGGCCTCAAATCGCTTGAAATCTCCAATTGCAATTTCCACAAAAACAGAGTTTCAAATCTGCTCTGTCCAAAGAAAGGTTCAACTCTGTGAGCTGAATACACACAACACAAAGAAGTTACTCAAAATTCTTCTGTCTAGCATTATATAAAGAAATCCCGTTTCCAACGAAGTCCTCAAAGAGGTCCAAATATCCACTTGCAGACTTTACAAACAGAGTGTTTCCAAACTGCTCTATGAACAGAAAGGTTAAACTCTGTGAGCTGAATGCACACATCACATAGTAGTTTCTGAGAATGATTCTATCTAGTTTCTATACGAAGATATTTCCTTTTCTAACATTGGCCTCAAATCGCTTGAAATCTCAAATTCCAAATTCCAGAAAAAGACAGTTTCAAACCTGCAGTGTGTAAGGAAAGGTTCAAATCTGTGAGTTGAATACACACAACACAAAGAAGTTACTGAGAATTCTTCTGTCTAGCATTATATGAAGAAATCCCGTTTCCAACGAAGGCCTCAAAGTGGTGCAAATATCCACTTGTAGACTTTAGAAACAGAGTGTTTCCAAACTGCTCTATGAACAGAAAAGTTAAACTCTGTGAGCTGAACGCACACATCACAAAGTTGTTTCTGAGAATGATTCTGTCTAGTTTTTATACCAAGATATTTCGTTTTCTAACATTGGCCTAAAATCGCTTGAAATCTCCAATTGCAATTTCCACAAAAAGAGAGTTTCAAATCTGCTCTGTCCAAAGAAAGGTTCAACTCTGTGAGCTGAATACACACAACACAAAGAAGTTACTGAAAATTCTTCTGTCTAGCATTATATGAAGATATCCCATTTCCAACGAAGTCCTCAAAGAGGTCCAAATATCCACTTGCAGACTTTACAAACAGAGTGTTTCCAAACTGCTCTATGAACAGAAAGGTTAAACTCTGTGAGCTGAATGCACACATCACATAGTAGTTTCTGAGAATGATTCTGTCTAGTTTTTATACCAAGATATTTCCTTTTCTAACATTGGCCTGAAATCGCTTGAAATCTCCAATTTCAAATTCCAGAAAAAGAGAGTTTCAAATCTGCTCTGTCCAAAGAAAGGTTCAACTCTGTGAGCTGAATACACACAACACAAAGAAGTTACTGAAAATTCTTCTGTCTAGCATTATATGAAGAAATCCCGTTTCCAACGAAGGCCTCAAAGAGTTCCAAATATCCACTTGCAGACTTTACACAGTGTTTCCAAACTGCTGTATGAACAGAAAGGTTAAACCCTGTGAGCTGAATGCACACATCACATGGTAGTTTCTGAGAATGATTCTGTCTAGTTTTTATACCAAGATATTTCCTTTTCTCACATTGGCCTCAAATCGCTTGAAATCTCCAATTGCAATTTCCACAAAAACAGAGTTTCAAATCTGCTCTGTCCAAAGAAAGGTTCAACTCTGTGAGCTGAATACACACAACACAAAGAAGTTACTCAAAATTCTTCTGTCTAGCATTATATAAAGAAATCCCGTTTCCAACGAAATCCTCAAAGAGGTCCAAATATCCCCTTGCAGACTTTACAAACAGAGTGTTTCCAAACTGCTCTATGAACAGAAAGGTTAAACTCTGTGAGCTCAATGCACACATCACATAGTAGTTTCTGAGAATGATTCTGTCTAGTTTCTATACGAAGATATTTCCTTTTCTAACATTGTCCTCAAATCGCTTGAAATCTCAAATTCCAAATTCCAGAAAAAGACAGTTTCAAACCTGCAGTGTGTAAGGAAAGGTTCAAATCTGTGAGTTGAATACACACAACACAAAGAAGTTACTGAGAATTCTTCTGTCTAGCATTATATGAAGAAATCCCGTTTCCAACGAAGGCCTCAAAGTGGAGCAAATATCCACTTGTAGACTTTAGAAACAGAGTGTTTCCAAACTGCTCTATGAACAGAAAAGTTAAACTCTGTGAGCTGAACGCACACATCACAAAGTCGTTTCTGAGAATGATTCTGTCTAGTTTTTATACCAAGATATTTCGTTTTCTAACATCGGCCTAAATCCCTTGAAATCTCCAATTGCAATTTCCACAAAAAGAGAGTTTCAAATCTGCTCTGTCCAAAGAAAGATTCAACTCTGTGAGCTGAATACACACAACACAAAGAAGTTACTGAAAATTCTTCTGTCTAGCATTATATGAAGATATCCCGTTTCCAACGAAGTCCTCAAAGAGTTCCAACTATCCACTTGCAGACTTTACAAACAGAGTGTTTCCAAACTGCTGTATGAACAGAAAGGTTAAACTCTGTGAGCTGAATGCACACATCACATAGTAGTTTCTGAGAATGATTCTGTCTAGTTTTTATACGAAGATATTTCCTTTTCTAACATTGGCCTAAAATCGCTTGAAATCTCCAATTGCAATTTCCCCAAAAAGAGAGTTTCAAATCTGCTCTGTCCAAAGAAACTTTCAACTCTGTGAGCTGAATACACACAACACAAAGAAGTTACTCAAAATTCTTCTGTCTAGCATTATATGAAGAAATCCCGTTTCCAACGAAGTCCTCAAACAGGTCCAAATATCCCCTTGCAGACTTTACAAACAGAGTGTTTCCAAACTGCTGTACGAACAGGAAGGTTAAACTCTGTGAGCTGAATGCACACATCACATAGTAGTTTCTGAGAATCATTCTGTCTAGTTTTTATACCAAGATATTTCCTTTTCTAACATTGGCCTCAAATCGTTGAAATCTCCAATTGCAATTTCCACAAAAAGAGAGTTTCAAATCTGCTCTGTCCAAAGAAAGGTTCAACTCTGTGAGCTGAATACACACAACACAAAGGAGTTACTCAAAATTCTTCTGTCTAGCATTATATAAAGAAATCCTGTTTCCAACGAAGTCCTCAAAGAGGTCCAAATATCCACTTGCAGACTTTACAAACAGAGTGTTTCCAAACTGCTCTATGAACAGAAAGGTTAAACTCTGTGAGCTGAATGCACACATCACAAAGTAGTTTCTGAGAATGATTCTGTCTAGTTTCTATACGAAGATATTTCCTTTTCTAATATTGGCCTCAAATCGCTTGAAATCTCAAATTCCAAATTCCAGAAAAAGACAGTTTCAAACCTGCAGTGTGTAAGGAACGGTTCAAATCTGTGAGTTGAATACACACAACACAAAGAAGTTACTGAGAATTCTTCTGTCTAGCATTATATGAAGAAATCCCGTTTCCAACGAAGGCCTCAAAGTGGTGCAAATATCCACTTGTAGACTTTAGAAACAGAGTGTTTCCAAACTGCTCTATGAACAGAAAAGTTAAACTCTGTGAGCTGAACGCACACATCACAAAGTTGTTTCTGAGAATGATTCTGTCTAGTTTTTATACCAAGATATTTCGTTTTCTAACATTGGCCTAAAATCGCTTGAAATCTCCAATTGCAATTTCCACAAAAAGAGAGTTTCAAATCTGCTCTGTCCAAAGAAAAGTTCAACTCTGTGAGCTGAATACACACAACACAAAGAAGTTACTGAAAATTCTTCTGTCTAGCATTATATGAAGAAATCCCGTTTCCAACGAAGGCCTCAAAGAGGTCCAAATATCCACTTGCAGACTTTACAAACAGAGTGTTTCCAAACTGCTGTATGAACAGAAAGGTTAAACCCTGTGAGCTGAATGCACACATCACATGGTAGTTTCTGAGAATGATTCTGTCTAGTTTTTATACCAAGATATTTCCTTTTCTCACATTGGCCTCAAATCGCTTGAAATCTCCAATTGCAATTTCCACAAAAAGAGAGTTTCAAATCTGCTCTGTCCAAAGAAAGGTTCAACTCTGTGAGCTGAATACACACAACACAAAGAAGTTACTCAAAATTCTTCTGTCTAGCATTATATAAAGAAATCCCGTTTCCAACGAAGTCCTCAAAAAGGTCCAAATATCCACTTGCAGACTTTACAAACAGAGTGTTTCCAAACTGCTCTATGAACAGAAAGGTTAAACTCTGTGAGCTGAATGCACACATCACATAGTAGTTTCTGAGAATGATTCTATCTAGTTTCTATACGAAGATATTTCCTTTTCTAACATTGGCCTCAAATCGCTTGAAATCTCAAATTCCAAATTCCAGAAAAAGACAGTTTCAAACCTGCAGTGTGTAAGGAACGGTTCAAATCTGTGAGTTGAATACACACAACACAAAGAAGTTACTGAGAATTCTTCTGTCTAGCATTATATGAAGAAATCCCGTTTCCAACGAAGGCCTCAAAGTGGTGCAAATATCCACTTGTAGACTTTAGAAACAGAGTGTTTCCAAACTGCTCTATGAACAGAAAAGTTAAACTCTGTGAGCTGAACGCACACATCACAAAGTTGTTTCTGAGAATGATTCTGTCTAGTTTTTATACCAAGATATTTCGTTTTCTAACATTGGCCTAAAATCGCTTGAAATCTCCAATTGCAATTTCCACAAAAAGAGAGTTTCAAATCTGCTCTGTCCAAAGAAAGGTTCAACTCTGTGAGCTGAATACACACAACACAAAGAAGTTACTGAAAATTCTTCTGTCTAGCATTATATGAAGAAATCCCGTTTCCAACGAAGTCCTCAAAGAGGTCCAAATATCCACTTGCAGACTTTACAAACAGAGTGTTTCCAAACTGCTCTATGAACAGAAAGGTTAAACTCTGTGAGCTGAATGCACACATCACATAGTAGTTTCTGAGAATGATTCTGTCTAGTTTTTATACCAAGATATTTCCTTTTCTAACATTGGCCTGAAATCGCTTGAAATCTCCAATTTCAAATTCCAGAAAAAGAGAGTTTCAAATCTGCTCTGTCCAAAGAAAGGTTCAACTCTGTGAGCTGAATACACACAACACAAAGAAGTTACTGAAAATTCTTCTGTCTAGCATTATATGAAGAAATCCCGTTTCCAACGAAGGCCTCAAAGAGTTCCAAATATCCACTTGCAGACTTTACACAGTGTTTCCAAACTGCTGTATGAACAGAAAGGTTAAACCCTGTGAGCTGAATGCACACATCACATGGTAGTTTCTGAGAATGATTCTGTCTAGTTTTTATACCAAGATATTTCCTTTTCTCACATTGGCCTCAAATCGCTTGAAATCTCCAATTGCAATTTCCACAAAAACAGAGTTTCAAATCTGCTCTGTCCAAAGAAAGGTTCAACTCTGTGAGCTGAATACACACAACACAAAGAAGTTACTCAAAATTCTTCTGTCTAGCATTATATAAAGAAATCCCGTTTCCAACGAAATCCTCAAAGAGGTCCAAATATCCCCTTGCAGACTTTACAAACAGAGTGTTTCCAAACTGCTCTATGAACAGAAAGGTTAAACTCTGTGAGCTCAATGCACACATCACATAGTAGTTTCTGAGAATGATTCTGTCTAGTTTCTATACGAAGATATTTCCTTTTCTAACATTGTCCTCAAATCGCTTGAAATCTCAAATTCCAAATTCCAGAAAAAGACAGTTTCAAACCTGCAGTGTGTAAGGAAAGGTTCAAATCTGTGAGTTGAATACACACAACACAAAGAAGTTACTGAGAATTCTTCTGTCTAGCATTATATGAAGAAATCCCGTTTCCAACGAAGGCCTCAAAGTGGAGCAAATATCCACTTGTAGACTTTAGAAACAGAGTGTTTCCAAACTGCTCTATGAACAGAAAAGTTAAACTCTGTGAGCTGAACGCACACATCACAAAGTCGTTTCTGAGAATGATTCTGTCTAGTTTTTATACCAAGATATTTCGTTTTCTAACATCGGCCTAAATTCCTTGAAATCTCCAATTGCAATTTCCACAAAAAGAGAGTTTCAAATCTGCTCTGTCCAAAGAAAGATTCAACTCTGTGAGCTGAATACACACAACACAAAGAAGTTACTGAAAATTCTTCTGTCTAGCATTATATGAAGATATCCCGATTCCAACGAAGTCCTCAAAGAGTTCCAACTATCCACTTGCAGACTTTACAAACAGAGTGTTTCCAAACTGCTGTATGAACAGAAAGGTTAAACTCTGTGAGCTGAATGCACACATCACATAGTAGTTTCTGAGAATGATTCTGTCTAGTTTTTATACGAAGATATTTCCTTTTCTAACATTGGCCTAAAATCGCCTGAAATCTCCAATTGCAATTTCCCCAAAAAGAGAGTTTCAAATCTGCTCTGTCCAAAGAAAGTTTCAACTCTGTGAGCTGAATACACACAACACAAAGAAGTTACTCAAAATTCTTCTGTCTAGCATTATATGAAGAAATCCCGTTTCCAACGAAGTCCTCAAACAGGTCCAAATATCCCCTTGCAGACTTTACAAACAGAGTGTTTCCAAACTGCTGTACGAACAGGAAGGTTAAACTCTGTGAGCTGAATGCACACATCACATAGTAGTTTCTGAGAATCATTCTGTCTAGTTTTTATACCAAGATATTTCCTTTTCTAACATTGGCCTCAAATGGCTTGAAATCTCCAATTGCAATTTCCACAAAAAGAGAGTTTCAAATCTGCTCTGTCCAAAGAAAGGTTCAACTCTGTGAGCTGAATACACACAACACAAAGGAGTTACTCAAAATTCTTCTGTCTAGCATTATATAAAGAAATCCTGTTTCCAACGAAGTCCTCAAAGAGGTCCAAATATCCACTTGCAGACTTTACAAACAGAGTGTTTCCAAACTGCTCTATGAACAGAAAGGTTAAACTCTGTGAGCTGAATGCACACATCACAAAGTAGTTTCTGAGAATGATTCTGTCTAGTTTCTATACGAAGATATTTCCTTTTCTAATATTGGCCTCAAATCGCTTGAAATCTCAAATTCCAATTTCCAGAAAAAGAGAGTTTCAAACCTGCAGTGTGTAAGGAACGGTTCAAATCTGTGAGTTGAATACACACAACACAAAGAAGTTACTGAGAATTCTTCTGTCTAGCATTATATGAAGAAATCCCGTTTCCAACGAAGGCCTCAAAGTGGTGCAAATATCCACTTGTAGACTTTAGAAACAGAGTGTTTCCAAACTGCTCTATGAACAGAAAAGTTAAACTCTGTGAGCTGAACGCACACATCACAAAGTTGTTTCTGAGAATGATTCTGTCTAGTTTTTATACCAAGATATTTCGTTTTCTAACATTGGCCTAAAATCGCTTGAAATCTCCAATTGCAATTTCCACAAAAAGAGAGTTTCAAATCTGCTCTGTCCAAAGAAAAGTTCAACTCTGTGAGCTGAATACACACAACACAAAGAAGTTACTGAAAATTCTTCTGTCTAGCATTATATGAAGAAATCCCGTTTCCAACGAAGGCCTCAAAGAGTTCCAAATATCCACTTGCAGACTTTACAAACAGAGTGTTTCCAAACTGCTGTATGAACAGAAAGGTTAAACCCTGTGAGCTGAATGCACACATCACATGGTAGTTTCTGAGAATGATTCTGTCTAGTTTTTATACCAAGATATTTCCTTTTCTCACATTGGCCTCAAATCGCTTGAAATCTCCAATTGCAATTTCCACAAAAACAGAGTTTCAAATCTGCTCTGTCCAAAGAAAGGTTCAACTCTGTGAGCTGAATACACACAACACAAAGAAGTTACTCAAAATTCTTCTGTCTAGCATTATATAAAGAAATCCCGTTTCCAACGAAGTCCTCAAAGAGGTCCAAATATCCACTTGCAGACTTGACAAACAGAGTGTTTCCAAACTGCTGTATGAACAGAAAGGTTAAACTCTGTGAGCTGAATGCACACATCACATAGTAGTTTCTGAGAATGATTCTATCTAGTTTCTATACGAAGATATTTCCTTTTCTAACATTGGCCTCAAATCGCTTGAAATCTCAAATTCCAAATTCCAGAAAAAGACAGTTTCAAACCTGCAGTGTGTAAGGAAAGGTTCAAATCTGTGAGTTGAATAGACACAACACAAAGAAGTTACTGAGAATTCTTCTGTCTAGCATTATATGAAGAAATCCCGTTTCCAACGAAGGCCTCAAAGTGGTGCAAATATCCACTTGTAGACTTTAGAAACAGAGTGTTTCCAAACTGCTCTATGAACAGAAAAGTTAAACTCTGTGAGCTGAACGCACACATCACAAAGTTGTTTCTGAGAATGATTCTGTCTAGTTTTTATACCAAGATATTTCGTTTTCTAACATTGGCCTAAAATCGCTTGAAATCTCCAATTGCAATTTCCACAAAAAGAGAGTTTCAAATCTGCTCTATCCAAAGAAAGGTTCAACTCTGTGAGCTGAATACACACAACACAAAGAAGTTACTGAAAATTCTTCTGTCAAGCATTATATGAAGAAATCCCGTTTCCAACGAAGTCCTCAAAGAGGTCCAAATATCCACTTGCAGACTTTACAAACAGAGTGTTTCCAAACTGCTCTATGAACAGAAAGCTTAAACTCTGTGAGCTGAATGCACACATCACATAGTAGTTTCTGAGAATGATTCTGTCTAGTTTTTATACCAAGATATTTCCTTTTCTAACATTGGCCTGAAATCGCTTGAAATCTCCAATTTCAAATTCCAGAAAAAGAGAGTTTCAAATCTGCTCTGTCCAAAGAAAGGTTCAACTCTGTGAGCTGAATACACACAACACAAAGAAGTTACTGAAAATTCTTCTGTCTAGCATTATATGAAGAAATCCCGTTTCCAACGAAAGCCTCAGAGAGTTCCAAATATCCACTTGCAGACTTTACAAACAGAGTGTTTCCAAACTGCTGTACGAACAGAAAGGTTAAACTCTGTGAGCTGAATGCACACATCACATAGTAGTTTCTGAGAATCATTCTGTCTAGTTTTTATACCAAGATATTTCCTTTTCTCACATTGGCCTCAAATCGCTTGAAATCTCCAATTGCAGTTTCCACAAAAAGAGAGTTTCAAATCTGCTCTGTCCAAAGAAAGGTTCAACTCTGTGAGCTGAATACACACAACACAAAGAAGTTACTCAAAATTCTTCTGTCTAGCATTATATAAAGAAATCCCGTTTCCAACGAAATCCTCAAAGAGGTCCAAATATCCCCTTGCAGACTTTACAAACAGAGTGTTTCCAAACTGCTCTATGAACAGAAAGGTTAAACTCTGTGAGCTCAATGCACACATCACATAGTAGTTTCTGAGAATGATTCTGTCTAGTTTCTATACGAAGATATTTCCTTTTCTAACATTGTCCTCAAATCGCTTGAAATCTCAAATTCCAAATTCCAGAAAAAGACAGTTTCAAACCTGCAGTGTGTAAGCAAAGTTCAAATCTGTGAGTTGAATACACACAACACAAAGAAGTTACTGAGAATTCTTCTGTCTAGCATTATATGAAGAAATCCCGTTTCCAACGAAGGCCTCAAAGTGGAGCAAATATCCACTTGTAGACTTTAGAAACAGAGTGTTTCCAAACTGCTCTATGAACAGAAAAGTTAAACTCTGTGAGCTGAACGCACACATCACAAAGTCGTTTCTGAGAATGATTCTGTCTAGTTTTTATACCAAGATATTTCGTTTTCTAACATTGGCCTAAAATCGCTTGAAATCTCCAATTGCAATTTCCACAAAAAGAGAGTTTCAAATCTGCTCTGTCCAAAGAAAGGTTCAACTCTGTGAGCTGAATACACACAAGACAAAGAAGTTACTGAAAATTCTTCTGTCTAGCATTATATGAAGAAATACCGTTTCCAACGAAGTCCTCAAAGAGTTCCAAATATCCACTTGAAGACTTTACAAACAGAGTGTTTCCAAACTGCTGTATGAACAGAAAGTTTAAACTCTGTGAGCTGAATGCACACATCACATAGTAGTTTCTGAGAATGATTCTGTCTAGTTTTTATACGAAGATATTTCGTTTTCTAACATTGGCCTAAAATCGCTTGAAATCTCCAATTGCAATTTCCACAAAAAGAGAGTTTCAAATCTGCTCTGTCCAAAGAAAGGTTCAACTCTGTGAGCTGAATACACACAACACAAAGAAGTTACTCAAAATTCTTCTGTCTAGCATTATATGAAGAAATCCCGTTTCCAACGAAGGCCTCAAAGTGTTGCAAATATCCACTTGTAGACTTTAGAAACAGAGTGTTTCCAAACTGCTCTATGAACAGAAAAGTTAAACTCTGTGAGCTGAACGCACACATCACAAAGTTGTTTCTGAGAATGATTCTGTCTAGTTTTTATACCAAGATACTTCGTTTTCTAACATTGGCCTAAAATCGCTTGAAATCTCCAATTGCAATTTCCACAAAAAGAGAGTTTCAAATCTGCTCTGTCCAAAGAAAGGTTCAACTCTGTGAGCTGAATACACACAACACAAAGAAGTTACAGAAAATTCTTCTGTCTAGCATTATATGAAGAAATCCCGTTTCCAACGAAGTCCTCAAAGAGGTCCAAATATCCACTTGCAGACTTTACAAAGAGAGTGTTTCCAAACTGCTCTATGAACAGAAAGGTTAAACTCTGTGAGCTGAATGCACACATCACATAGTAGTTTCTGAGAATGATTCTATCTAGTTTCTATACGAAGATATTTCCTTTTCTAACATTGGCCTCAAATCGCTTGAAATCTCAAATTCCAAATTCCAGAAAAAGACAGTTTCAAACCTGCAGTGTGTAAGGAAAGGTTCAAATCTGTGAGTTGAATACACACAACACAAAGAAGTTACTGAGAATTCTTCTGTCTAGCATTATATGAAGAAATCCCGTTTCCAACGAAGGCCTCAAAGTGGTGCAAATATCCACTTGTAGACTTTAGAAACAGAGTGTTTCCGAACTGCTCTATGAACAGAAAAGTTAAACTCTGTGAGCTGAACGCACACATCACCAAGTTGTTTCTGAGAATGATTCTGTCTAGTTTTTATACCAAGATATTTCGTTTTCTAACATCGGCCTAAAATCGCTTGAAATCTCCAATTGCAATTTCCACAAAAAGAGAGTTTCAAATCTGCTCTGTCCAAAGAAAGGTTCAACTCTGTGAGCTGAATACACACAACACAAAGAAGTTACTGAAAATTCTTTTGTCTAGCATTATATGAAGAAATCCCGTTTCCAACGAAGTCCTCAAAGAGGTCCAAATATCCACTTGCAGACTTTACAAACAGAGTGTTTCCAAACTGCTCTATGAACAGAAAGGTTAAACTCTGTGAGCTGAATGCACACATCACATAGTAGTTTCTGAGAATGATTCTGTCTAGTTTTTATACGAAGATATTTCCTTTTCTAACATTGGCCTGAAATCGCTTGAAATCTCCAATTTCAAATTACAGAAAAAGAGAGTTTCAAATCTGCTCTGTCCAAAGAAAGGTTCAACTCTGTGAGCTGAATACACACAACACAAAGAAGTTACTGAAAATTCTTCTGTCTAGCATTATATGAAGAAATCCCGTTTCCAACGAAGGCCTCAAAGAGGTCCAAATATCCACTTGAAGACTTTACAAACAGAGTGTTTCCAAACTGCTGTATGAACAGAAAGGTTAAACTCTGTGAGCTGAATGCACACATCACATAGTAGTTTCTGAGAATCATTCTGTCTCGTTTTTGTAGCAAGATATTTCCTTTTCTAACATTGGCCTCAAATCGCTTGAAATCTCCAATTGCAATTTCCACAAAAACAGAGTTTCAAATCTGCTCTGTCCAAAGAAAGGTTCAACTCTGTGAGCTGAATACACACAACACAAAGAAGTTACTCAAAATTCTTCTGTCTAGCATTATATAAAGAAATCCCGTTTCCAACGAAGTCCTCAAAGAGGTCCAAATATCCACTTGCAGACTTTACAAACAGAGTGTTTCCAAACTGCTCTATGAACAGAAAGGTTAAACTCTGTGAGCTGAATGCACACATCACATAGTAGTTTCTGCGAATGATTCTATCTAGTTTCTATACGAAGATATTTCCTTTTCTAACATTGGCCTCAAATCGCTTGAAATCTCAAATTCCAAATTCCAGAAAAAGACAGTTTCAAACCTGCAGTGTGTAAGGAAAGGTTCAAATCTGTGAGTTGAATACACACAACACAAAGAAGTTACTGAGAATTCTTCTGTCTAGCATTATATGAAGAAATCCCGTTTCCAACGAAGGCCTCAAAGTGGTGCAAATATCCACTTGTAGACTTTAGAAACAGAGTGTTTCCAAACTGCTCTATGAACAGAAAAGTTAAACTCTGTGAGCTGAACGCACACATCACAAAGTTGTTTCTGAGAATGATTCTGTCTAGTTTTTATACCAAGATATTTCGTTTTCTAACATTGGCCTAAAATCGCTTGAAATCTCCAATTGCAATTTCCACAAAAAGAGAGTTTCAAATCTGCTCTGTCCAAAGAAAGGTTCAACTCTGTGAGCTGAATACACACAACACAAAGAAGTTACTGAAAATTCTTCTGTCTAGCATTATATGAAGAAATCCCGTTTCCAACGAAGGCCTCAAAGAGTTCCAAATATCCACTTGCAGACTTTACAAACAGAGTGTTTCCAAACTGCTGTATGAACAGAAAGGTCAAACTCTGTGAGCTGAATGCACACATCACATAGTAGTTTCTGAGAATGATTCTGTCTAGTTTTTATACCAAGATATTTCCTTTTCTCACATTGGCCTCAATTCGCTTGAAATCTCCAATTGCAATTTCCACAAAAAGAGAGTTTCAAATCTGCTCTGTCCAAAGAAAGGTTCAACTCTGTGAGCTGAATACACACAACACAAAGAAGTTACTCAAAATTCTTCTGTCTAGCATTATATAAAGAAATCCCGTTTCCAACGAAATCCTCAAAGAGGTCCAAATATCCCCTTGCAGACTTTACAAACAGAGTGTTTCCAAACTGCTCTATGAACAGAAAGGTTAAACTCTGTGAGCTGAATGCACATATCACATAGTAGTTTCTGAGAATGATTCTGTCTAGTTTCTATACGAAGATATTTCCTTTTCTAACATTGGCCTCAAATCGCTTGAAATCTCAAATGCCAAATTCCAGAAAAAGACAGTTTCAAACCTGCAGTGTGTAAGGAAAGGTTCAAATCTGTGAGTTGAATACACACAACACAAAGAAGTTACTGAGAATTCTTCTGTGTAGCATTATATGAAGAAATACCGTTTCCAACGAAGGCCTCAAAGTGGAGCAAATATCCACTTGTAGACTTTAGAAACAGAGTGTTTCCAAACTGCTCTATGAACAGAAAAGTTAAACTCTGTGAGCTGAACGCACACATCACAAAGTTGTTTCTGAGAATGATTCTGTCTAGTTTTTATACCAAGATATTTCGTTTTCTAACATTGGCCTAAAATCTCTTGAAATCTCCAATTGCAATTTCCACAAAAAGAGAGTTTCAAATCTGCTCTGTCCAAAGAAAAGTTCAACTCTGTGAGCTGAATACACACAACACAAAGAAGTTACTGAAAATTCTTCTGTCTAGCATTATATGAAGAAATCCCGTTTCCAACGAAGGCCTCAAAGAGTTCCAAATATCCACTTGCAGACGTTACAAACTGAGTGTTTCCAAACTGCTGTACGAACAGAAAGGTTAAACTCTGTGAGCTGAATGCACACATCACATAGTAGTTTCTGAGAATCATTCTGTCTAGTTTTTATAGCAAGATATTTCCTTTTCTCACATTGGCCTCAAATCGCTTGAAATCTCCATTTGCAATTTCCACAAAAAGAGAGTTTCAAATCTGCTCTGTCCAAAGAAAGGTTCAACTCTGTGAGCTGAATACACACAACACAAAGAAGTTACTCAAAATTCTTCTGTCTAGCATTATATAAAGAAATCCCGTTTCCAACGAAGTCCTCAAAGAGGTCCAAATATCCACTTGCAGACTTTACAAACAGAGTGTTTCCAAACTGCTCTATGAACAGAAAGGTTAAACTCTGTGAGCTGAATGCACACATCACAAAGAAGTTTCTGAGAATGATTCTGTCTAGTTTCTATACGAAGATATTTCCTTTTCTAACATTGGCCTCAAATCGCTTGAAATCTCAAATTCCAAATTCCAGAAAAAGACAGTTTCAACCCTGGAGTGTGTAAGGAAAGGTTCAAATCTGTGAGTTGAATACACACAACACAAAGAAGTTACTGAGAATTCTTCTGTCTAGCATTATATGAAGAAATCCCGTTTCCAACGAAGGCCTCAAAGTGGTGCAAATATCCACTTGTAGACTTTAGAAACAGAGTGTTTCCAAACTGCTGTATGAACAGAAAGGTTAAACTCTGTGAGCTGAATGCACACATCACATAGTAGTTTCTGAGAATGATTCTGTCTAGTTTTTATACGAAGATATTTCCTTTTCTAACATTGGCCTAAAATCGCTTGAAATCTCCAATTGCAATTTCCCCAAAAAGAGAGTTTCAAATCTGCTCTGTCCAAAGAAAGGTTCAACTCTGTCAGCTGAATACACACAACACAAAGGAGTTACTCAAAATTCTTCTGTCTAGCATTATATAAAGAAATCCTGTTTCCAACGAAGTCCTCAAAGAGGTCCAAATATCCACTTGCAGACTTACAAACAGAGTGTTTCCAAACTGCTCTATGAACAGAAAGGTTAAACTCTGTGAGCTGAATGCACACATCACAAAGTAGTTTCTGAGAATGATTCTGTCTAGTTTCTATACGAAGATATTTCCTTTTCTAATATTGGCCTCAAATCGCTTGAAATCTCAAATTCCAAATTCCAGAAAAAGAGAGTTTCAAACCTGCAGTGTGTAAGGAACGGTTCAAATCTGTGAGTTGAATACACACAACACAAAGAAGTTACTGAGAATTCTTCTGTCTAGCATTATATGAAGAAATCCCGTTTCCAACGAAGGCCTCAAAGTGGTGCAAATATCCACTTGTAGACTTTAGAAACAGAGTGTTTCCAAACTGCTCTATGAACAGAAAAGTTAAACTCTGTGAGCTGAACGCACACATCACAAAGTTGTTTCTGAGAATGATTCTGTCTAGTTTTTATACCAAGATATTTCGTTTTCTAACATTGGCCTAAAATCGCTTGAAATCTCCAATTGCAATTTCCACAAAAAGAGAGTTTCAAATCTGCTCTGTCCAAAGAAAAGTTCAACTCTGTGAGCTGAATACACACAACACAAAGAAGTTACTGAAAATTCTTCTGTCTAGCATTATATGAAGAAATCCCGTTTCCAACGAAGGCCTCAAAGAGTTCCAAATATCCACTTGCAGACTTTACAAACAGAGTGTTTCCAAACTGCTGTATGAACAGAAAGGTTAAACCCTGTGAGCTGAATGCACACATCACATGGTAGTTTCTGAGAATGATTCTGTCTAGTTTTTATACCAAGATATTTCCTTTTCTCACATTGGCCTCAAATCGCTTGAAATCTCCAATTGCAATTTCCACAAAAACAGAGTTTCAAATCTGCTCTGTCCAAAGAAAGGTTCAACTCTGTGAGCTGAATACACACAACACAAAGAAGTTACTCAAAATTCTTCTGTCTAGCATTATATAAAGAAATCCCGTTTCCAACGAAATCCTCAAAGAGGTCCAAATATCCCCTTGCAGACTTTACAAACAGAGTGTTTCCAAACTGCTCTATGAACAGAAAGGTTAAACTCTGTGAGCTCAATGCACACATCACATAGTAGTTTCTGAGAATGATTCTGTCTAGTTTCTATACGAAGATATTTCCTTTTCTAACATTGTCCTCAAATCGCTTGAAATCTCAAATTCCAAATTCCAGAAAAAGACAGTTTCAAACCTGCAGTGTGTGAGGAAAGGTTCAAATCTGTGAGTTGAATACACACAACACAAAGAAGTTACTGAGAATTCTTCTGTCTAGCATTATATGAAGAAATCCCGTTTCCAACGAAGGCCTCAAAGTGGTGCAAATATCCACTTGTAGACTTTAGAATCAGAGTGTTTCCAAACTGCTCTATGAACAGAAAAGTTAAACTCTGTGAGCTGAACGCACACATCACAAAGTCGTTTCTGAGAATGATTCTGTCTAGTTTTTATACCAAGATATTTCGTTTTCTAACATCGGCCTAAAATCGCTTGAAATCTCCAATTGCAATTTCCACAAAAAGAGAGTTTCAAATCTGCTCTGTCCAAAGAAAGGTTCAACTCTGTGAGCTGAATACACACAACACAAAGAAGTTACTGAAAATTCTTCTGTCTAGCATTATATGAAGATATCCCGTTTCCAACGAAGTCCTCAAAGAGTTCCAACTATCCACTTGCAGACTTTACAAACAGAGTGTTTCCAAACTGCTGTATGAACAGAAAGGTTAAACTCTGTGAGATGAATGCACACATCACATAGTAGTTTCTGAGAATGATTCTGTCTAGTTTTTATACGAAGATATTTCCTTTTCTAACATTGGCCTAAAATCGCTTGAAATCTCCGATTGCAATTTCCCCAAAAAGAGAGTTTCAAATCTGCTCTGTCCAAAGAAAGGTTCAACTCTGTGAGCTGAATACACACAACACAAAGAAGTTACTCAAAATTCTTCTGTCTAGCATTATATGAAGAAATCCCGTTTCCAACGAAGTCCTCAAACAGGTCCAAATATCCCCTTGCAGACTTTACAAACAGAGTGTTTCCAAACTGCTGTACGAACTGAAAGGTTAAACTCTGTGAGCTGAATGCACACATCACATAGTAGTTTCTGAGAATCATTCTGTCTAGTTTTTATACCAAGATATTTCCTTTTCTAACATTGGCCTCAAATCGCTTGAAATCTCCAATTGCAATTTCCACAAAAAGAGAGTTTCCAATCTGCTCTGTCCAAAGAAAGGTTCAACTCTGTGAGCTGAATACACACAACACAAAGAAGTTACTCAAAATTCTTCTGTCTAGCATTATATAAAGAAATCCCGTTTCCAACGAAGTCCTCAAAGAGGTCCAAATATCCACTTGCAGACTTTACAAACAGAGTGTTTCCAAACTGCTCTATGAACAGAAAGGTTAAACTCTGTGAGCTGAATGCACACATCACAAAGTCGTTTCTGAGAATGATTCTGTCTAGTTTCTGTACGAAGATATTTCCTTTTCTAACATTGGCCTCAAATCGCTTGAAATCTCAAATTCCAAATTCCAGAAAAAGACAGTTTCAACCCTGGAGTGTGTAAGGAAAGGTTCAAATCTGTGAGTTGAATACACACAACACAAAGAAGTTACTGAGAATTCTTCTGTCTAGCATTATATGAAGAAATCCCGTTTCCAACGAAGGCCTCAAAGTGGTGCAAATATCCACTTGTAGACTTTAGAAACAGAGTGTTTCCAAACTGCTCTATGAACAGAAAAGTTAAACTCTGTGAGTTGAACGCACACATCACAAAGTTGTTTCTGAGAATGATTCTGTCTAGTTTTTATACCAAGATATTTCGTTTTCTAACATTGGCCTAAAATCGCTTGAAATCTCCAATTGCAATTTCCACAAAAAGAGAGTTTCAAATCTGCTCTGTGCAAAGAAAGATTCAACTCTGTGAGCTGAATACACACAACACAAAGAAGTTACTGAAAATTCTTCTGTCTAGCATTATATGAAGATATCCCGTTTCCAACGAAGTCCTCAAAGAGTTCCAACTATCCACTTGCAGACTTTACAAACAGAGTGTTTCCAAACTGCTGTATGAACAGAAAGGTGAAACTCTGTGAGCTGAATGCACACATCACATAGTAGTTTCTGAGAATGATTCTGTCTAGTTTTTATACGAAGATATTTCCTTTTCTAACATTGGCCTAAAATCGCTTGAAATCTCCAATTGCAATTTCCCCAAAAAGAGAGTTTCAAATCTGCTCTGTCCAAAGAAAGGTTCAACTCTGTGAGCTGAATACACACAACACAAAGAAGTTACTCAAAATTCTTCTGTCTAGCATTATATGAAGAAATCCCGTTTCCAACGAAGTCCTCATACAGGTCCAAATATCCCCTTGCAGACTTTACAAACAGAGTGTTTCCAAACTGCTGTACGAACAGAAAGGTTAAACTCTGTGAGCTGAATGCACACATCACATAGTAGTTTCTGAGAATCATTCTGTCTAGTTTTTATACCAAGATATTTCCTTTTCTAACATTGGCCTCAAATCGCTTGAAATCTCCAATTGCAATTTCCACAAAAAGAGAGTTTCAAATCTGCTCTGTCCAAAGAAAGGTTCAACTCTGTGAGCTGAATACACACAACACAAAGGAGTTACTCAAAATTCTTCTGTCTAGCATTATATAAAGAAATCCTGTTTCCAACGAAGTCCTCAAAGAGGTCCAAATATCCACTTGCAGACGTTACAAACAGAGTGTTTCCAAACTGCTCTATGAACAGAAAGGTTAAACTCTGTGAGCTGAATGCACACATCACAAAGTAGTTTCTGAGAATGATTCTGTCTAGTTTCTATACGAAGATATTTCCTTTTCTAATATTGGCCTCAAATCGCTTGAAATCTCAAATTCCAAATTCTTGAAAAAGAGAGTTTCAAACCTGCAGTGTGTAAGGAAAGGTTCAAATCTGTGAGTTGAATACACACAACACAAAGAAGTTACTGAGAATTCTTCTGTCTAGCATTGTATGAAGAAATCCCGTTTCCAACGAAGGCCTCAAAGTGGTGCAAATATCCACTTGTAGACTTTAGAAACAGAGTGTTTCCAAACTGCTCTATGAACAGAAAAGTTAAACTCTGTGAGCTGAACGCACACATCACAAAGTTGTTTCTGAGAATGATTCTGTCTAGTTTTTATACCAAGATATTTCGTTTTCTAACATTGGCCTAAAATCGCTTGAAATCTCCAATTGCAATTTCCACAAAAAGAGAGTTTCAAATCTGCTCTGTCCAAAGAAAAGTTCAACCCTGTGAGCTGAATACACACAACACAAAGAAGTTACTGAAAATTCTTCTGTCTAGCATTATATGAAGAAATCCCGTTTCCAACGAAGGCCTCAAAGAGTTCCAAATATCCACTTGCAGACTTTACAAACAGAGTGTTTCCAAACTGCTGTATGAACAGAAAGGTTAAACCCAGTGAGCTGAATGCACACATCACATGGTAGTTTCTGAGAATGATTCTGTCTAGTTTTTATACCAAGATATTTCCTTTTCTCACATTGGCCTCAAATCGCTTGAAATCTCCAATTGCAATTTCCACAAAAACAGAGTTTCAAATCTGCTCTGTCCAAAGAAAGGTTCAACTCTGTGAGCTGAATACACACAACACAAAGAAGTTACTCAAAATTCTTCTGTCTAGCATTATATAAAGAAATCCCGTTTCCAACGAAGTCCTCAAACAGGTCCAAATATCCCCTTGCAGACTTTACAAACAGAGTGTTTCCAAACTGCTGTACGAACAGAAAGGTTGAAATCTGTGAGCTGAATGCACACATCACATAGTAGTTTCTGAGAATCATTCTGTCTAGTTTTTATACCAAGATATTTCCTTTTCTAACATTGGCCTCAAATCGCTTGAAATCTCCAATTGCAATTTCCACAAAAAGAGAGTTTCAAATCTGCTCTGTCCAAAGAAAGGTTCAACTCTGTGAGCTGAATACACACAACACAAAGAAGTTACTCAAAATTCTTCTGTCTAGCATTATATGAAGAAATCCCGTTTCCAACGAAGTCCTCAAAGAGGTCCAAATATCCACTTGCAGACTTTACAAACAGAGTGTTTCCAAACTGCTCTATGAACAGAAAGGTTAAACTCTGTGAGCTGAATGCACACATCACAAAGTCGTTTCTGAGAATGATTCTGTCTAGTTTCTATACGAAGATATTTCCTTTTCTAACATTGGCCACAAATCGCTTGAAATCTCAAATTCCAAATTCCAGAAAAAGACAGTTTCAACCCTGGAGTGTGTAAGGAAAGGTTCAAATCTGTGAGTTGAATACACACAACACAAAGAAGTTACTGAGAATTCTTCTGTCTAGCATTATATGAAGAAATCCCGTTTCCAACGAAGGCCTCAAAGTGGTGCAAATATCCACTTGTAGACTTTAGAAACAGAGTGTTTCCAAACTGCTCTATGAACAGAAAAGTTAAACTCTGTGAGTTGAACGCACACATCACAAAGTTGTTTCTGAGAATGATTCTGTCTAGTTTTTATTCCAAGATATTTCTTTTTCTAACATTGGCCTAAAATCGCTTGAAATCTCCAATTGCAATTTCCACAAAAAGAGAGTTTCAAATCTGCTCTGTGCAAAGAAAGATTCAACTCTGTGAGCTGAATACACACAACACAAAGAAGTTACTGAAAATTCTTCTGTCTAGCATTATATGAAGATATCCCGTTTCCAACGAAGTCCTCAAAGAGTTCCAACTATCCACTTGCAGACTTTACAAACAGAGTGTTTCCAAACTGCTGTATGAACAGAAAGGTGAAACTCTGTGAGCTGAATGCACACATCACATAGTAGTTTCTGAGAATGATTCTGTCTAGTTTTTATACGAAGATATTTCCTTTTCTAACATTGGCCTCAAATCGCTTGAAATCTCAAATTCCAAATTCCAGAAAAAGACAGTTTCAAACCTGCAGTGTGTAAGGAAAGGTTCAAATCTGTGAGTTGAATAGACACAACACAAAGAAGTTACTGAGAATTCTTCTGTCTAGCATTATATGAAGAAATCCCGTTTCCAACGAAGGCCTCAAAGTGGTGCAAATATCCACTTGTAGACTTTAGAAACAGAGTGTTTCCAAACTGCTCTATGAACAGAAAAGTTAAACTCTGTGAGCTGAACGCACACATCACAAAGATGTTTCTGAGAATGATTCTGTCTAGTTTTTATACCAAGATATTTCGTTTTCTAACATTGGCCTAAAATCGCTTGAAATCTCCAATTGCAATTTCCACAAAAAGAGAGTTTCAAATCTGCTCTATCCAAAGAAAGGTTCAACTCTGTGAGCTGAATACACACAACACAAAGAAGTTACTGAAAATTCTTCTGTCTAGCATTATATGAAGAAATCCCGTTTCCAACGAAGTCCTCAAAGAGGTCCAAATATCCACTTGCAGACTTTACAAACAGAGTGTTTCCAAACTGCTCTATGAACAGAAAGGTTAAACTCTGTGAGCTGAATGCACACATCACATAGTAGTTTCTGAGAATGATTCTGTCTAGTTTTTATACCAAGATATTTCCTTTTCTAACATTGGCCTGAAATCGCTTGAAATCTCCAATTTCAAATTCCAGAAAAAGAGAGTTTCAAATCTGCTCTGTCCAAAGAAAGGTTCAACTCTGTGAGCTGAATACACACAACACAAAGAAGTTACTGAAAATTCTTCTGTCTAGCATTATATGAAGAAATCCCGTTTCCAACGAAGGCCTCAAAGAGGTCCAAATATCCACTTGCAGACTTTACAAACAGAGTGTTTCCAAACTGCTGTATGAACAGAAAGGTTAAACTCTGTGAGCTGAATGCACACATCACATAGTAGTTTCTGAGAATCATTCTGTCTCGTTTTTGTAGCAAGATATTTCCTTTTCTAACATTGGCCTCAAATCGCTTGAAATCTCCAATTGCAATTTCCACAAAAACAGAGTTTCAAATCTGCTCTGTCCAAAGAAAGGTTCAACTCTGTGAGCTGAATACACACAACACAAAGAAGTTACTCAAAATTCTTCTGTCTAGCATTATATAAAGAAATCCCGTTTCCAACGAAGTCCTCAAAGAGGTCCAAATATCCACTTGCAGACTTTACAAACAGAGTGTTTCCAAACTGCTGTATGAACAGAAAGGTTAAACTCTGTGAGCTGAATGCACACATCACATAGTAGTTTCTGAGAATGATTCTATCTAGTTTCTATACGAAGATATTTCCTTTTCTAACATTGGCCTCAAATCGCTTGAAATCTCAAATTCCAAATTCCAGAAAAAGACAGTTTCAAACCTGCAGTGTGTAAGGAAAGGTTCAAATCTGTGAGTTGAATACACACAACACAAAGAAGTTACTGAGAATTCTTCTGTCTAGCATTATATGAAGAAATCCCGTTTCCAACGAAGGCCTCAAAGTGGTGCAAATATCCACTTGTAGACTTTAGAAACAGAGTGTTTCCAAACTGCTCTATGAACAGAAAAGTTAAACTCTGTGAGTTGAACGCACACATCACAAAGTTGTTTCTGAGAATGATTCTGTCTAGTTTTTATACCAAGATATTTCGTTTTCTAACATTGGCCTAAAATCGCTTGAAATCTCCAATTGCAATTTCCACAAAAAGAGAGTTTCAAATCTGCTCTGTGCAAAGAAAGATTCAACTCTGTGAGCTGAATACACACAACACAAAGAAGTTACTGAAAATTCTTCTGTCTAGCATTATATGAAGATATCCCGTTTCCAACGAAGTCCTCAAAGAGTTCCAACTATCCACTTGCAGACTTTACAAACAGAGTGTTTCCAAACTGCTCTATGAACAGAAAGGTTAAACTCTGTGAGCTGAATGCACACATCACAAAGTAGTTTCTGAGAATGATTCTGTCTAGTTTCTATACGAAGATATTTCCTTTTCTAATATTGGCCTCAAATCGCTTGAAATCTCAAATTCCAAATTCTTGAAAAAGAGAGTTTCAAACCTGCAGTGTGTAAGGAAAGGTTCAAATCTGTGAGTTGAATACACACAACACAAAGAAGTTACTGAGAATTCTTCTGTCTAGCATTGTATGAAGAAATCCCGTTTCCAACGAAGGCCTCAAAGTGGTGCAAATATCCACTTGTAGACTTTAGAAACAGAGTGTTTCCAAACTGCTCTATGAACAGAAAAGTTAAACTCTGTGAGCTGAACGCACACATCACAAAGTTGTTTCTGAGAATGATTCTGTCTAGTTTTTATACCAAGATATTTCGTTTTCTAACATTGGCCTAAAATCGCTTGAAATCTCCAATTGCAATTTCCACAAAAAGAGAGTTTCAAATCTGCTCTGTCCAAAGAAAAGTTCAACCCTGTGAGCTGAATACACACAACACAAAGAAGTTACTGAAAATTCTTCTGTCTAGCATTATATGAAGAAATCCCGTTTCCAACGAAGGCCTCAAAGAGTTCCAAATATCCACTTGCAGACTTTACAAACAGAGTGTTTCCAAACTGCTGTATGAACAGAAAGGTTAAACCCAGTGAGCTGAATGCACACATCACATGGTAGTTTCTGAGAATGATTCTGTCTAGTTTTTATACCAAGATATTTCCTTTTCTCACATTGGCCTCAAATCGCTTGAAATCTCCAATTGCAATTTCCACAAAAACAGAGTTTCAAATCTGCTCTGTCCAAAGAAAGGTTCAACTCTGTGAGCTGAATACACACAACACAAAGAAGTTACTCAAAATTCTTCTGTCTAGCATTATATAAAGAAATCCCGTTTCCAACGAAGTCCTCAAACAGGTCCAAATATCCCCTTGCAGACTTTACAAACAGAGTGTTTCCAAACTGCTGTACGAACAGAAAGGTTGAACTCTGTGAGCTGAATGCGCACATCACATAGTAGTTTCTGAGAATCATTCTGTCTAGTTTTTATACCAAGATATTTCCTTTTCTAACATTGGCCTCAAATCGCTTGAAATCTCCAATTGCAATTTCCACAAAAAGAGAGTTTCAAATCTGCTCTGTCCAAAGAAAGGTTCAACTCTGTGAGCTGAATACACACAACACAAAGAAGTTACTCAAAATTCTTCTGTCTAGCATTATATAAAGAAATCCCGTTTCCAACGAAGTCCTCAAAGAGGTCCAAATATCCACTTGCAGACTTTACAAACAGAGTGTTTCCAAACTGCTCTATGAACAGAAAGGTTAAACTCTGTGAGCTGAATGCACACATCACAAAGTCGTTTCTGAGAATGATTCTGTCTAGTTTCTATACGAAGATATTTCCTTTTCTAACATTGGCCACAAATCGCTTGAAATCTCAAATTCCAAATTCCAGAAAAAGACAGTTTCAACCCTGGAGTGTGTAAGGAAAGGTTCAAATCTGTGAGTTGAATACACACAACACAAAGAAGTTACTGAGAATTCTTCTGTCTAGCATTATATGAAGAAATCCCGTTTCCAACGAAGGCCTCAAAGTGGTGCAAATATCCACTTGTAGACTTTAGAAACAGAGTGTTTCCAAACTGCTCTATGAACAGAAAAGTTAAACTCTGTGAGTTGAACGCACACATCACAAAGTTGTTTCTGAGAATGATTCTGTCTAGTTTTTATTCCAAGATATTTCTTTTTCTAACATTGGCCTAAAATCGCTTGAAATCTCCAATTGCAATTTCCACAAAAAGAGAGTTTCAAATCTGCTCTGTGCAAAGAAAGATTCAACTCTGTGAGCTGAATACACACAACACAAAGAAGTTACTGAAAATTCTTCTGTCTAGCATTATATGAAGATATCCCGTTTCCAACGAAGTCCTCAAAGAGTTCCAACTATCCACTTGCAGACTTTACAAACAGAGTGTTTCCAAACTGCTGTATGAACAGAAAGGTGAAACTCTGTGAGCTGAATGCACACATCACATAGTAGTTTCTGAGAATGATTCTGTCTAGTTTTTATACGAAGATATTTCCTTTTCTAACATTGGCCTCAAATCGCTTGAAATCTCAAATTCCAAATTCCAGAAAAAGACAGTTTCAAACCTGCAGTGTGTAAGGAAAGGTTCAAATCTGTGAGTTGAATAGACACAACACAAAGAAGTTACTGAGAATTCTTCTGTCTAGCATTATATGAAGAAATCCCGTTTCCAACGAAGGCCTCAAAGTGGTGCAAATATCCACTTGTAGACTTTAGAAACAGAGTGTTTCCAAACTGCTCTATGAACAGAAAAGTTAAACTCTGTGAGCTGAACGCACACATCACAAAGTTGTTTCTGAGAATGATTCTGTCTAGTTTTTATACCAAGATATTTCGTTTTCTAACATTGGCCTAAAATCGCTTGAAATCTCCAATTGCAATTTCCACAAAAAGAGAGTTTCAAATCTGCTCTATCCAAAGAAAGGTTCAACTCTGTGAGCTGAATACACACAACACAAAGAAGTTACTGAAAATTCTTCTGTCTAGCATTATATGAAGAAATCCCGTTTCCAACGAAGTCCTCAAAGAGGTCCAAATATCCACTTGCAGACTTTACAAACAGAGTGTTTCCAAACTGCTCTATGAACAGAAAGGTTAAACTCTGTGAGCTGAATGCACACATCACATAGTAGTTTCTGAGAATGATTCTGTCTAGTTTTTATACCAAGATATTTCCTTTTCTAACATTGGCCTGAAATCGCTTGAAATCTCCAATTTCAAATTCCAGAAAAAGAGAGTTTCAAATCTGCTCTGTCCAAAGAAAGGTTCAACTCTGTGAGCTGAATACACACAACACAAAGAAGTTACTGAAAATTCTTCTGTCTAGCATTATATGAAGAAATCCCGTTTCCAACGAAGGCCTCAAAGAGGTCCAAATATCCACTTGCAGACTTTACAAACAGAGTGTTTCCAAACTGCTGTATGAACAGAAAGGTTAAACTCTGTGAGCTGAATGCACACATCACATAGTAGTTTCTGAGAATCATTCTGTCTCGTTTTTGTAGCAAGATATTTCCTTTTCTAACATTGGCCTCAAATCGCTTGAAATCTCCAATTGCAATTTCCACAAAAACAGAGTTTCAAATCTGCTCTGTCCAAAGAAAGGTTCAACTCTGTGAGCTGAATACACACAACACAAAGAAGTTACTCAAAATTCTTCTGTCTAGCATTATATAAAGAAATCCCGTTTCCAACGAAGTCCTCAAAGAGGTCCAAATATCCACTTGCAGACTTTACAAACAGAGTGTTTCCAAACTGCTGTATGAACAGAAAGGTTAAACTCTGTGAGCTGAATGCACACATCACATAGTAGTTTCTGAGAATGATTCTATCTAGTTTCTATACGAAGATATTTCCTTTTCTAACATTGGCCTCAAATCGCTTGAAATCTCAAATTCCAAATTCCAGAAAAAGACAGTTTCAAACCTGCAGTGTGTAAGGAAAGGTTCAAATCTGTGAGTTGAATACACACAACACAAAGAAGTTACTGAGAATTCTTCTGTCTAGCATTATATGAAGAAATCCCGTTTCCAACGAAGGCCTCAAAGTGGTGCAAATATCCACTTGTAGACTTTAGAAACAGAGTGTTTCCAAACTGCTCTATGAACAGAAAAGTTAAACTCTGTGAGTTGAACGCACACATCACAAAGTTGTTTCTGAGAATGATTCTGTCTAGTTTTTATACCAAGATATTTCGTTTTCTAACATTGGCCTAAAATCGCTTGAAATCTCCAATTGCAATTTCCACAAAAAGAGAGTTTCAAATCTGCTCTGTGCAAAGAAAGATTCAACTCTGTGAGCTGAATACACACAACACAAAGAAGTTACTGAAAATTCTTCTGTCTAGCATTATATGAAGATATCCCGTTTCCAACGAAGTCCTCAAAGAGTTCCAACTATCCACTTGCAGACTTTACAAACAGAGTGTTTCCAAACTGCTGTATGAACAGAAAGGTGAAACTCTGTGAGCTGAATGCACACATCACATAGTAGTTTCTGAGAATGATTCTGTCTAGTTTTTATACGAAGATATTTCCTTTTCTAACATTGGCCTAAAATCGCTTGAAATCTCCAATTGCAATTTCCCCAAAAAGAGAGTTTCAAATCTGCTCTGTCCAAAGAAAGGTTCAACTCTGTGAGCTGAATACACACAACACAAAGAAGTTACTCAAAATTCTTCTGTCTAGCATTATATGAAGAAATCCCGTTTCCAACGAAGTCCTCATACAGGTCCAAATATCCCCTTGCAGACTTTACAAACAGAGTGTTTCCAAACTGCTGTACGAACAGAAAGGTTAAACTCTGTGAGCTGAATGCACACATCACATAGTAGTTTCTGAGAATCATTCTGTCTAGTTTTTATACCAAGATATTTCCTTTTCTAACATTGGCCTCAAATCGCTTGAAATCTCCAATTGCAATTTCCACAAAAAGAGAGTTTCAAATCTGCTCTGTCCAAAGAAAGGTTCAACTCTGTGAGCTGAATACACACAACACAAAGGAGTTACTCAAAATTCTTCTGTCTAGCATTATATAAAGAAATCCTGTTTCCAACGAAGTCCTCAAAGAGGTCCAAATATCCACTTGCAGACGTTACAAACAGAGTGTTTCCAAACTGCTCTATGAACAGAAAGGTTAAACTCTGTGAGCTGAATGCACACATCACAAAGTAGTTTCTGAGAATGATTCTGTCTAGTTTCTATACGAAGATATTTCCTTTTCTAATATTGGCCTCAAATCGCTTGAAATCTCAAATTCCAAATTCTTGAAAAAGAGAGTTTCAAACCTGCAGTGTGTAAGGAAAGGTTCAAATCTGTGAGTTGAATACACACAACACAAAGAAGTTACTGAGAATTCTTCTGTCTAGCATTGTATGAAGAAATCCCGTTTCCAACGAAGGCCTCAAAGTGGTGCAAATATCCACTTGTAGACTTTAGAAACAGAGTGTTTCCAAACTGCTCTATGAACAGAAAAGTTAAACTCTGTGAGCTGAACGCACACATCACAAAGTTGTTTCTGAGAATGATTCTGTCTAGTTTTTATACCAAGATATTTCGTTTTCTAACATTGGCCTAAAATCGCTTGAAATCTCCAATTGCAATTTCCACAAAAAGAGAGTTTCAAATCTGCTCTGTCCAAAGAAAAGTTCAACCCTGTGAGCTGAATACACACAACACAAAGAAGTTACTGAAAATTCTTCTGTCTAGCATTATATGAAGAAATCCCGTTTCCAACGAAGGCCTCAAAGAGTTCCAAATATCCACTTGCAGACTTTACAAACAGAGTGTTTCCAAACTGCTGTATGAACAGAAAGGTTAAACCCAGTGAGCTGAATGCACACATCACATGGTAGTTTCTGAGAATGATTCTGTCTAGTTTTTATACCAAGATATTTCCTTTTCTCACATTGGCCTCAAATCGCTTGAAATCTCCAATTGCAATTTCCACAAAAACAGAGTTTCAAATCTGCTCTGTCCAAAGAAAGGTTCAACTCTGTGAGCTGAATACACACAACACAAAGAAGTTACTCAAAATTCTTCTGTCTAGCATTATATAAAGAAATCCCGTTTCCAACGAAGTCCTCAAACAGGTCCAAATATCCCCTTGCAGACTTTACAAACAGAGTGTTTCCAAACTGCTGTACGAACAGAAAGGTTGAACTCTGTGAGCTGAATGCACACATCACATAGTAGTTTCTGAGAATCATTCTGTCTAGTTTTTATACCAAGATATTTCCTTTTCTAACATTGGCCTCAAATCGCTTGAAATCTCCAATTGCAATTTCCACAAAAAGAGAGTTTCAAATCTGCTCTGTCCAAAGAAAGGTTCAACTCTGTGAGCTGAATACACACAACACAAAGAAGTTACTCAAAATTCTTCTGTCTAGCATTATATAAAGAAATCCCGTTTCCAACGAAGTCCTCAAAGAGGTCCAAATATCCACTTGCAGACTTTACAAACAGAGTGTTTCCAAACTGCTCTATGAACAGAAAGGTTAAACTCTGTGAGCTGAATACACACATCACAAAGTCGTTTCTGAGAATGATTCTGTCTAGTTTCTATACGAAGATATTTCCTTTTCTAACATTGGCCACAAATCGCTTGAAATCTCAAATTCCAAATTCCAGAAAAAGACAGTTTCAACCCTGGAGTGTGTAAGGAAAGGTTCAAATCTGTGAGTTGAATACACACAACACAAAGAAGTTACTGAGAATTCTTCTGTCTAGCATTATATGAAGAAATCCCGTTTCCAACGAAGGCCTCAAAGTGGTGCAAATATCCACTTGTAGACTTTAGAAACAGAGTGTTTCCAAACTGCTCTATGAACAGAAAAGTTAAACTCTGTGAGTTGAACGCACACATCACAAAGTTGTTTCTGAGAATGATTCTGTCTAGTTTTTATTCCAAGATATTTCTTTTTCTAACATTGGCCTAAAATCGCTTGAAATCTCCAATTGCAATTTCCACAAAAAGAGAGTTTCAAATCTGCTCTGTGCAAAGAAAGATTCAACTCTGTGAGCTGAATACACACAACACAAAGAAGTTACTGAAAATTCTTCTGTCTAGCATTATATGAAGATATCCCGTTTCCAACGAAGTCCTCAAAGAGTTCCAACTATCCACTTGCAGACTTTACAAACAGAGTGTTTCCAAACTGCTGTATGAACAGAAAGGTGAAACTCTGTGAGCTGAATGCACACATCACATAGTAGTTTCTGAGAATGATTCTGTCTAGTTTTTATACGAAGATATTTCCTTTTCTAACATTGGCCTCAAATCGCTTGAAATCTCAAATTCCAAATTCCAGAAAAAGACAGTTTCAAACCTGCAGTGTGTAAGGAAAGGTTCAAATCTGTGAGTTGAATAGACACAACACAAAGAAGTTACTGAGAATTCTTCTGTCTAGCATTATATGAAGAAATCCCGTTTCCAACGAAGGCCTCAAAGTGGTGCAAATATCCACTTGTAGACTTTAGAAACAGAGTGTTTCCAAACTGCTCTATGAACAGAAAAGTTAAACTCTGTGAGCTGAACGCACACATCACAAAGTTGTTTCTGAGAATGATTCTGTCTAGTTTTTATACCAAGATATTTCGTTTTCTAACATTGGCCTAAAATCGCTTGAAATCTCCAATTGCAATTTCCACAAAAAGAGAGTTTCAAATCTGCTCTGTCCAAAGAAAGGTTCAACTCTGTGAGCTGAATACACACAACACAAAGAAGTTACTGAAAATTCTTCTGTCTAGCATTATATGAAGAAATCCCGTTTCCAACGAAGTCCTCAAAGAGGTCCAAATATCCACTTGCAGACTTTACAAACAGAGTGTTTCCAAACTGCTCTATGAACAGAAAGGTTAAACTCTGTGAGCTGAATGCACACATCACATAGTAGTTTCTGAGAATGATTCTGTCTAGTTTTTATACCAAGATATTTCCTTTTCTAACATTGGCCTGAAATCGCTTGAAATCTCCAATTTCAAATTCCAGAAAAAGAGAGTTTCAAATCTGCTCTGTCCAAAGAAAGGTTCAACTCTGTGAGCTGAATACACACAACACAAAGAAGTTACTGAAAATTCTTCTGTCTAGCATTATATGAAGAAATCCCGTTTCCAACGAAGGCCTCAAAGAGGTCCAAATATCCACTTGCAGACTTTACAAACAGAGTGTTTCCAAACTGCTGTATGAACAGAAAGGTTAAACTCTGTGAGCTGAATGCACACATCACATAGTAGTTTCTGAGAATCATTCTGTCTCGTTTTTGTAGCAAGATATTTCCTTTTCTAACATTGGCCTCAAATCGCTTGAAATCTCCAATTGCAATTTCCACAAAAACAGAGTTTCAAATCTGCTCTGTCCAAAGAAAGGTTCAACTCTGTGAGCTGAATACACACAACACAAAGAAGTTACTCAAAATTCTTCTGTCTAGCATTATATAAAGAAATCCCGTTTCCAACGAAGTCCTCAAAGAGGTCCAAATATCCACTTGCAGACTTTACAAACAGAGTGTTTCCAAACTGCTGTATGAACAGAAAGGTTAAACTCTGTGAGCTGAATGCACACATCACATAGTAGTTTCTGAGAATGATTCTATCTAGTTTCTATACGAAGGTATTTCCTTTTCTAACATTGGCCTCAAATCGCTTGAAATCTCAAATTCCAAATTCCAGAAAAAGACAGTTTCAAACCTGCAGTGTGTAAGGAAAGGTTCAAATCTGTGAGTTGAATACACACAACACAAAGAAGTTACTGAGAATTCTTCTGTCTAGCATTATATGAAGAAATCCCGTTTCCAACGAAGGCCTCAAAGTGGTGCAAATATCCACTTGTAGACTTTAGAAACAGAGTGTTTCCAAACTGCTCTATGAACAGAAAAGTTAAACTCTGTGAGCTGAACGCACACATCACAAAGTTGTTTCTGAGAATGATTCTGTCTAGTTTTTATACCAAGATATTTCGTTTTCTAACATTGGCCTAAAATCGCTTGAAATCTCCAATTGCAATTTCCACAAAAAGAGAGTTTCAAATCTGCTCTGTCCAAAGAAAGGTTCAACTCTGTGAGCTGAATACACACAACACAAAGAAGTTACTGAAAATTCTTCTGTCTAGCATTATATGAAGAAATCCCGTTTCCAACGAAGTCCTCAAAGAGGTCCAAATATCCACTTGCAGACTTTACAAACAGAGTGTTTCCAAACTGCTCTATGAACAGAAAGGTTAAACTCTGTGAGCTGAATGCACACATCACATAGTAGTTTCTGAGAATGATTCTGTCTAGTTTTTATACCAAGATATTTCCTTTTCTAACATTGGCCTGAAATCGCTTGAAATCTCCAATTTCAAATTCCAGAAAAAGAGAGTTTCAAATCTGCTCTGTCCAAAGAAAGGTTCAACTCTGTGAGCTGAATACACACAACACAAAGAAGTTACTGAAAATTCTTCTGTCTAGCATTATATGAAGAAATCCCGTTTCCAACGAAGGCCTCAAAGAGTTCCAAATATCCACTTGCAGACTTTACAAACAGAGTGTTTCCAAACTGCTGTATGAACAGAAAGGTTAAACTCTGTGAGCTGAATGCACACATCACATAGTAGTTTCTGAGAATCATTCTGTCTCGTTTTTGTAGCAAGATATTTCCTTTTCTAACATTGGCCTCAAATCGCTTGAAATCTCCAATTGCAATTTCCACAAAAACAGAGTTTCAAATCTGCTCTGTCCAAAGAAAGGTTCAACTCTGTGAGCTGAATACACACAACACAAAGAAGTTACTCAAAATTCTTCTGTCTAGCATTATATAAAGAAATCCCGTTTCCAACGAAGTCCTCAAAGAGGTCCAAATATCCACTTGCAGACTTTACAAACAGAGTGTTTCCAAACTGCTGTATGAACAGAAAGGTTAAACTCTGTGAGCTGAATGCACACATCACATAGTAGTTTCTGAGAATGATTGTATCTAGTTTCTATACGAAGATATTTCCTTTTCTAACATTGGCCTCAAATCGCTTGAAATCTCAAATTCCAAATACCAGAAAAAGACAGTTTCAAACCTGCAGTGTGTAAGGAAAGGTTCAAATCTGTGAGTTGAATACACACAACACAAAGAAGTTACTGAGAATTCTTCTGTCTAGCATTATATGAAGAAATCCCGTTTCCAACGAAGGCCTCAAAGTGGTGCGAATATCCACTTGTAGACTTTAGAAACAGAGTGTTTCCAAACTGCTCTATGAACAGAAAAGTTAAACTCTGTGAGCTGAACGCACACATCACAAAGTTGTTTCTGAGAATGATTCTGTCTAGTTTTTATACCAAGATATTTCGTTTTCTAACATTGGCCTAAAATCGCTTGAAATCTCCAATTGCAATTTCCACAAAAAGAGAGTTTCAAATCTGCTCTGTCCAAAGTAAGGTTCAACTCTGTGAGCTGAATACACACAACACAAAGAAGTTACTGAAAATTCTTCTGTCTAGCATTATATGAAGAAATCCCGTTTCTAACGAAGTCCTCAAAGAGGTCCAAATATCCACTTGCAGACTTTACAAACAGAGTGTTTCCAAACTGCTCTATGAACAGAAAGGTTAAACTCTGTGAGCTGAATGCACACATCACATAGTAGTTTCTGAGAATGGTTCTGTCTAGTTTTTATACCAAGATATTTCCTTTTCTAACATTGGCCTGAAATCGCTTGAAATCTCCAATTTCAAATTCCAGAAAAAGAGAGTTTCAAATCTGCTCTGTCCAAAGAAAGGTTCAACTCTGTGAGCTGAATACACACAACACAAAGAAGTTACTGAAAATTCTTCTGTCTAGCATTATATGAAGAAATCCCGTTTCCAACGAAGGCCTCAAAGAGTTCCAAATATCCACTTGCAGACTTTACACAGTGTTTCCAAACTGCTGTATGAACAGAAAGGTTAAACCCTGTGAGCTGAATGCACACATCACATGGTAGTTTCTGAGAATGATTCTGTCTAGTTTTTATACCAAGATATTTCCTTTTCTCACATTGGCCTCAAATCGCTTGAAATCTCCAATTGCAATTTCCACAAAAACAGAGTTTCAAATCTGCTCTGTCCAAAGAAAGGTTCAACTCTGTGAGCTGAATACACACAACACAAAGAAGTTACTCAAAATTCTTCTGTCTAGCATTATATAAAGAAATCCCGTTTCCAACGAAATCCTCAAAGAGGTCCAAATATCCCCTTGCAGACTTTACAAACAGAGTGTTTCCAAACTGCTCTATGAACAGAAAGGTTAAACTCTGTGAGCTCAATGCACACATCACATAGTAGTTTCTGAGAATGATTCTGTCTAGTTTCTATACGAAGATATTTCCTTTTCTAACATTGTCCTCAAATCGCTTGAAATCTCAAATTCCAAATTCCAGAAAAAGACAGTTTCAAACCTGCAGTGTGTAAGGAAAGGTTCAAATCTGTGAGTTGAATACACACAACACAAAGAAGTTACTGAGAATTCTTCTGTCTAGCATTATATGAAGAAATCCCGTTTCCAACGAAGGCCTCAAAGTGGAGCAAATATCCACTTGTAGACTTTAGAAACGGAGTGTTTCCAAACTGCTCTATGAACAGAAAAGTTAAACTCTGTGAGCTGAACGCACACATCACAAAGTCGTTTCTGAGAATGATTCTGTCTAGTTTTTATACCAAGATATTTCGTTTTCTAACATCGGCCTAAATCCCTTGAAATCTCCAATTGCAATTTCCACAAAAAGAGAGTTTCAAATCTGCTCTGTCCAAAGAAAGATTCAACTCTGTGAGCTGAATACACACAACACAAAGAAGTTACTGAAAATTCTTCTGTCTAGCATTATATGAAGATATCCCGTTTCCAACGAAGTCCTCAAAGAGTTCCAACTATCCACTTGCAGACTTTACAAACAGAGTGTTTCCAAACTGCTGTATGAACAGAAAGGTTAAACTCTGTGAGCTGAATGCACACATCACATAGTAGTTTCTGAGAATGATTCTGTCTAGTTTTTATACGAAGATATTTCCTTTTCTAACATTGGCCTAAAATCGCTTGAAATCTCCAATTGCAATTTCCCCAAAAAGAGAGTTTCAAATCTGCTCTGTCCAAAGAAAGGTTCAACTCTGTGAGCTGAATACACACAACACAAAGAAGTTACTCAAAATTCTTCTGTCTAGCATTATATGAAGAAATCCCGTTTCCAACGAAGTCCTCAAACAGGTCCAAATATCCCCTTGCAGACTTTACAAACAGAGTGTTTCCAAACTGCTGTACGAACAGGAAGGTTAAACTCTGTGAGCTGAATGCACACATCACATAGTAGTTTCTGAGAATCATTCTGTCTAGTTTTTATACCAAGATATTTCCTTTTCTAACATTGGCCTCAAATCGCTTGAAATCTCCAATTGCAATTTCCACAAAAAGAGAGTTTCAAATCTGCTCTGTCCAAAGAAAGGTTCAACTCTGTGAGCTCAATACACACAACACAAAGGAGTTACTCAAAATTCTTCTGTCTAGCATTATATAAAGAAATCCTGTTTCCAACGAAGTCCTCAAAGAGGTCCAAATATCCACTTGCAGACTTTACAAACAGAGTGTTTCCAAACTGCTCTATGAACAGAAAGGTTAAACTCTGTGAGCTGAATGCACATATCACAAAGTAGTTTCTGAGAATGATTCTGTCTAGTTTCTATACGAAGATATTTCCTTTTCTAATATTGGCCTCAAATCTCTTGAAATCTCAAATTCCAAATTCCAGAAAAAGAGAGTTTCAAACCTGCAGTGTGTAAGGAACGGTTCAAATCTGTGAGTTGAATACACACAACACAAAGAAGTTACTGAGAATTCTTCTGTCTAGCATTATATGAAGAAATCCCGTTTCCAACGAAGGCCTCAAAGTGGTGCAAATATCCACTTGTAGACTTTAGAAACAGAGTGTTTCCAAACTGCTCTATGAACAGAAAAGTTAAACTCTGTGAGCTGAACGCACACATCACAAAGTTGTTTCTGAGAATGATTCTGTCTAGTTTTTATACCAAGATATTTTGTTTTCTAACATTGGCCTAAAATCGCTTGAAATCTCCAATTGCAATTTCCACAAAAAGAGAGTTTCAAATCTGCTCTGTCCAAAGAAAAGTTCAACTCTGTGAGCTGAATACACACAACACAAAGAAGTTACTGAAAATTCTTCTGTCTAGCATTATATGAAGAAATCCCGTTTCCAACGAAGGCCTCAAAGAGTTCCAAATATCCACTTGCAGACTTTACACAGTGTTTCCAAACTGCTGTATGAACAGAAAGGTTAAACCCTGTGAGCTGAATGCACACATCACATGGTAGTTTCTGAGAATGATTCTGTCTAGTTTTTATACCAAGATATTTCCTTTTCTCACATTGGCCTCAAATCGCTTGAAATCTCCAATTGCAATTTCCACAAAAACAGAGTTTCAAATCTGCTCTGTCCAAAGAAAGGTTCAACTCTGTGAGCTGAATACACACAACACAAAGAAGTTACTCAAAATTCTTCTGTCTAGCATTATGTAAAGAAATCCCGTTTCCAACGAAATCCTCAAAGAGGTCCAAATATCCCCTTGCAGACTTTACAAACAGAGTGTTTCCAAACTGCTCTATGAACAGAAAGGTTAAACTCTGGGAGCTCAATGCACACATCACATAGTAGTTTCTGAGAATGATTCTGTCTAGTTTCTATACGAAGATATTTCCTTTTCTAACATTGTCCTCAAATCGCTTGAAATCTCAAATTCCAAATTCCAGAAAAAGACAGTTTCAAACCTGCAGTGTGTAAGGAAAGGTTCAAATCTGTGAGTTGAACACACACAACACAAAGAAGTTACTGAGAATTCTTCTGTCTAGCATTATATGAAGAAATCCCGTTTCCAACGAAGGCCTCAAAGTGGAGCAAATATCCACTTGTAGACTTTAGAAACAGAGTGTTTCCAAACTGCTCTATGAACAGAAAAGTTAAACTCTGTGAGCTGAACGCACACATCACAAAGTCGTTTCTGAGAATGATTCTGTCTAGTTTTTATACCAAGATATTTCGTTTTCTAACATCGGCCTAAATCCCTTGAAATCTCCAATTGCAATTTCCACAAAAAGAGAGTTTCAAATCTGCTCTGTCCAAAGAAAGATTCAACTCTGTGAGCTGAATACACACAACACAAAGAAGTTACTGAAAATTCTTCTGTCTAGCATTATATGAAGATATCCCGTTTCCAACGAAGTCCTCAAAGAGTTCCAACTATCCACTTGCAGACTTTACAAACAGAGTGTTTCCAAACTGCTGTATGAACAGAAAGGTTAAACTCTGTGAGCTGAATGCACACATCACATAGTAGTTTCTGAGAATGATTCTGTCTAGTTTTTATACGAAGATATTTCCTTTTCTAACATTGGCCTAAAATCGCTTGAAATCTCCAATTGCAATTTCCCCAAAAAGAGAGTTTCAAATCTGCTCTGTCCAAAGAAAGGTTCAACTCTGTGAGCTGAATACACACAACACAAAGAAGTTACTCAAAATTCTTCTGTCTAGCATTATATGAAGAAATCCCGTTTCCAACGAAGTCCTCAAAGAGGTCAAAATATCCACTTGCAGACTTTACAAACAGAGTGTTTCCAAACTGCTGTACGAACAGGAAGGTTAAACTCTGTGAGCTGAATGCACACATCACATAGTAGTTTCTGAGAATCATTCTGTCTAGTTTTTATACCAAGATATTTCCTTTTCTAACATTGGCCTCAAATCGCTTGAAATCTCCAATTGCAATTTCCACAAAAAGAGAGTTTCAAATCTGCTCTGTCCAAAGAAAGGTTCAACTCTGTGAGCTGAATACACACAACACAAAGGAGTTACTCAAAATTCTTCTGTCTAGCATTATATAAAGAAATCCTGTTTCCAACGAAGTCCTCAAAGAGGTCCAAATATCCACTTGCAGACTTTACAAACAGAGTGTTTCCAAACTGCTCTATGAACAGAAAGGTTAAACTCTGTGAGCTGAATGCACACATCACAAAGTAGTTTCTGAGAATGATTCTGTCTAGTTTCTATACGAAGATATTTCCTTTTCTAATATTGGCCTCAAATCGCTTGAAATCTCAAATTCCAAATTCCAGAAAAAGAGAGTTTCAAACCTGCAGTGTGTAAGGAACGGTTCAAATCTGTGAGTTGAATACACACAACACAAAGAAGTCACTGAGAATTCTTCTGTCTAGCATTATATGAAGAAATCCCGTTTCCAACGAAGGCCTCAAAGTGGTGCAAATATCCACTTGTAGACTTTAGAAACAGAGTGTTTCCAAACTGCTCTATGAACAGAAAAGTTAAACTCTGTGAGCTGAATGCACACATCACAAAGTTGTTTCTGAGAATGATTCTCTCTAGTTTTTATACCAAGATATTTCGTTTTCTAACATTGGCCTAAAATCGCTTGAAATCTCCAATTGCAATTTCCACAAAAAGAGAGTTTCAAATCTGCTCTGTCCAAAGAAAAGTTCAACTCTGTGAGCTGAATACACACAACACAAAGAAGTTACTGAAAATTCTTCTGTCTAGCATTATATGAAGAAATCCCGTTTCCAACGAAGTCCTCAAAGAGTTCCAAATATCCACTTGAAGACTTTACAAACAGAGTGTTTCCAAACTGCTGTATGAACAGAAAGTTTAAACTCTGTGAGCTGAATGCACACATCACATAGTAGTTTCTGAGAATGATTCTGTCTAGTTTTTATACGAAGATATTTCGTTTTCTAACATTGGCCTAAAATCGCTTGAAATCTCCAATTGCAATTTCCACAAAAAGAGAGTTTCAAATCTGCTCTGTCCAAAGAAAGGTTCAACTCTGTGAGCTGAATACACACAACACAAAGAAGTTACTGAAAATTCTTCTGTCTAGCATTATATGAAGAAATCCCGTTTCCAACGAAGTCCTCAAAGAGGTCCAAATATCCACTTGCAGACTTTACAAACAGAGTGTTTCCAAACTGCTCTATGAACAGAAAGGTTAAACTCTGTGAGCTGAATGCACACATCACATAGTAGTTTCTGAGAATGATTCTATCTAGTTTCTATACGAAGATATTTCCTTTTCTAACATTGGCCTCAAATCGCTTGAAATCTCAAATTCCAAATTCCAGAAAAAGACAGTTTCAAACCTGCAGTGTGTAAGGAAAGGTTCAAATCTGTGAGTTGAATACACACAACACAAAGAAGTTACTGAGAATTCTTCTGTCTAGCATTATATGAAGAAATCCCGTTTCCAACGAAGGCCTCAAAGTGGTGCAAATATCCACTTGTAGACTTTAGAAACAGAGTGTTTCCAAACTGCTCTATGAACAGAAAAGTTAAACTCTGTGAGCTGAACGCACACATCACAAAGTCGTTTCTGAGAATGATTCTGTCTAGTTTTTATACCAAGATATTTCGTTTTCTAACATTGGCCTAAAATCGCTTGAAATCTCCAATTGCAATTTCCACAAAAAGAGAGTTTCAAATCTGCTGTGTCCAAAGAAAGGTTCAACTCTGTGAGCTGAATACACACAACACAAAGAAGTTACTGAAAATTCTTCTGTCTAGCATTATATGAAGAAATCCCGTTTCCAACGAAGGCCTCAAAGAGTTCCAAATATCCACTTGCAGACTTTACAAACAGAGTGTTTCCAAACTGCTGTATGAACAGAAAGGTCAAACTCTGTGAGCTGAATGCACAAATCACATAGTAGTTTCTGAGAATGATTCTGTCTCGTTTTTGTAGCAAGATATTTCCTTTTCTCACATTGGCCTCAAATCGCTTGAAATCTCCAATTGCAATTTCCACAAAAAGAGAGTTTCAAATCTGCTCTGTCCAAAGAAAGGTTCAACTCTGTGAGCTGAATACACACAACACAAAGAAGTTACTCAAAATTCTTCTGTCTAGCATTATATAAAGAAATCCCGTTTCCAACGAAATCCTCAAAGAGGTCCAAATATCCCCTTGCAGACTTTACAAACAGAGTGTTTCCAAACTGCTGTATGAACAGAAAGGTTAAACTCTGTGAGCTGAATGCACACATCACATAGTAGTTTCTGAGAATCATTCTGTCTAGTTTTTATAGCAAGATATTTCCTTTTCTCACATTGGCCTCAAATCGCTTGAAATCTCCAATTGCAATTTCCACAAAAAGAGAGTTTCAAATCTGCTCTGTCCAAAGAAAGGTTCAACTCTGTGAGCTGAATACACACAACACAAAGAAGTTACTCAAAATTCTTCTGTCTAGCATTATATAAAGAAATCCCGTTTCCAACGAAGTCCTCAAAGAGGTCCAAATATCCACTTGCAGACTTTACAAACAGAGTGTTTCCAAACTGCTCTATGAGCAGAAAGGTTAAACTCTGTGAGCTGAATGCACACATCACATAGTAGTTTCTGAGAATGATTCTATCTAGTTTCTATACGAAGATATTTCCTTTTCTAACATTGGCCTCAAATCGCTTGAAATCTCAAATTCCAAATTCCAGAAAAAGACAGTTTCAAACCTGCAGTGTGTAAGGAAATGTTCAAATCTGTGAGTTGAATACACACAACACAAAGAAGTTACTGAGAATTCTTCTGTCTAGCATTATATGAAGAAATCCCGTTTCCAACGAAGGCCTCAAAGTGGTGCAAATATCCACTTGTAGACTTTAGAAACAGAGTGTTTCCAAACTGCTCTATGAACAGAAAAGTTAAACTCTGTGAGCTGAACGCACACATCACAAAGTTGTTTCTGAGAATGATTCTGTCTAGTTTTTATACCAAGATATTTCGTTTTCTAACATTGGCCTAAAATCGCTTGAAATCTCCAATTGCAATTTCCACAAAAAGAGAGTTTCAAATCTGCTCTGTCCAAAGAAAGGTTCAACTCTGTGAGCTGAATACACACAACACAAAGAAGTTACTGAAAATTCTTCTGTCTAGCATTATATGAAGAAATCCCGTTTCCAACGAAGGCCTCAAAGAGTTCCAAATATCCACTTGCAGACTTTACAAACAGAGTGTTTCCAAACTGCTGTATGAACAGAAAGGTCAAACTCTGTGAGCTGAATGCACACATCACATAGTAGTTTCTGAGAATGATTCTGTCTAGTTTTTATACCAAGATATTTCCTTTTCTCACATTGGCCTCAAATCGCTTGAAATCTCCAATTGCAATTTCCACAAAAAGAGAGTTTCAAATCTGCTCTGTCCAAAGAAAGGTTCAACTCTGTGAGCTGAATACACACAACACAAAGAAGTTACTCAAAATTCTTCTGTCTAGCATTATATACAGAAATCCCGTTTCCAACGAAATCCTCAAAGAGGTCCAAATATCCCCTTGCAGACTTTACAAACAGAGTGTTTCCAAACTGCTCTATGAACAGAAAGGTTAAACTCTGTGAGCTGAATGCACACATCACATAGTAGTTTCTGAGAATGATTCTGTCTAGTTTCTATACGAAGATATTTCCTTTTCTAACATTGTCCTCAAATCGCTTGAAATCTCAAATTCCAAATTCCAGAAAAAGACAGTTTCAAACCTGCAGTGTGTAAGGAAAGGTTCAAATCTGTGAGTTGAATACACACAACACAAAGAAGTTACTGAGAATTCTTCTGTGTAGCATTATATGAAGAAATACCGTTTCCAACGAAGGCCTCAAAGTGGAGCAAATATCCACTTGTAGACTTTAGAAACAGAGTGTTTCCAAACTGCTCTATGAACAGAAAAGTTAAACTCTGTGAGCTGAACGCACACATCACAAAGTTGTTTCTGAGAATGATTCTGTCTAGTTTTTATACGAAGATACTTCCTTTTCTAACATTGGCCTAAAATCGCTTGAAATCTCCAATTGCAATTTCCACAAAAAGAGAGTTTCAAATCTGCTCTGTCCAAAGAAAGGTTCAACTCTGTGAGCTGAATACACACAACACAAAGAAGTTACTGAAAATTCTTCTGTCTAGTATTATATGAAGAAATCCCGTTTCCAACGAAGTCCTCAAAGAGGTCCAAATATCCACTTGCAGACTTTACAAACAGAGTGTTTCCAAACTGCTCTATGAACAGAAAGGTTAAACTCTGTGAGCTGAATGCACACATCACATAGTAGTTTCTGAGAATGATTCTGTCTAGTTTTTATACCAAGATATTTCCTTTTCTAACATTGGCCTGAAATCGCTTGAAATCTCCAATTTCAAATTCCAGAAAAAGAGAGTTTCAAATCTGCTCTGTCCAAAGAAAGGTTCAACTCTGTGAGCTGAATACACACAACACAAAGAAGTTACTGAAAATTCTTCTGTCTAGCATTATATGAAGAAATCCCGTTTCCAACGAAGGCCTCAAAGAGGTCCAAATATCCACTTGCAGACTTTACAAACAGAGTGTTTCCAAACTGCTGTATGAACAGAAAGGTTAAACTCTGTGAGCTGAATGCACACATCACATAGTAGTTTCTGAGAATCATTGTGTCTCGTTTTTGTAGCAAGATATTTCCTTTTCTCACATTGGCCTCAAATCGCTTGAAATCTCCAATTGCAATTTCCACAAAAAGAGAGTTTCAAATCTGCTCTGTCCAAAGAAAGGTTCAACTCTGTGAGCTGAATACACACAACACAAAGAAGTTACTCAAAATTCTTCTGTCTAGCATTATATAAAGAAATCCCGTTTCCAACGAAGTCCTCAAAGAGGTCCAAATATCCACTTGCAGACTTTACAAACAGAGTGTTTCCAAACTGCTGTATGAACAGAAAGGTTAAACTCTGTGAGCTGAATGCACACATCACATAGTAGTTTCTGAGAATGATTCTATCTAGTTTCTATACGAAGATATTTCCTTTTCTAACATTGGCCTCAAATCGCTTGAAATCTCAAATTCCAAATTCCAGAAAAAGACAGTTTCAAACCTGCAGTGTGTAAGGAAAGGTTCAAATCTGTGAGTTGAATACACACAACACAAAGAAGTTACTGAGAATTCTTCTGTCTAGCATTATATGAAGAAATCCCGTTTCCAACGAAGGCCTCAAAGTGGTGCAAATATCCACTTGTAGACTTTAGAAACAGAGTGTTTCCAAACTGCTCTATGAACAGAAAAGTTAAACTCTGTGAGCTGAACGCACACATCACAAAGTCGTTTCTGAGAATGATTCTGTCTAGTTTTTATACCAAGATATTTCGTTTTCTAACATTGGCCTAAAATCGCTTGAAATCTCCAATTGCAATTTCCACAAAAAGAGAGTTTCAAATCTGCTGTGTCCAAAGAAAGGTTCAACTCTGTGAGCTGAATACACACAACACAAAGAAGTTACTGAAAATTCTTCTGTCTAGCATTATATGAAGAAATCCCGTTTCCAACGAAGGCCTCAAAGAGTTCCAAATATCCACTTGCAGACTTTACAAACAGAGTGTTTCCAAACTGCTGTATGAACAGAAAGGTCAAACTCTGTGAGCTGAATGCACAAATCACATAGTAGTTTCTGAGAATGATTCTGTCTAGTTTTTATACCAAGATATTTCCTTTTCTCACATTGGCCTCAAATCGCTTGAAATCTCCAATTGCAATTTCCACAAAAAGAGAGTTTCAAATCTGCTCTGTCCAAAGAAAGGTTCAACTCTGTGAGCTGAATACACACAACACAAAGAAGTTACTCAAAATTCTTCTGTCTAGCATTATATAAAGAAATCCCGTTTCCAACGAAATCCTCAAAGAGGTCCAAATATCCCCTTGCAGACTTTACAAACAGAGTGTTTCCAAACTGCTCTATGAACAGAAAGGTTAAACTCTGTGAGCTGAATGCACACATCACATAGTAGTTTCTGAGAATGATTCTGTCTAGTTTCTATACGAAGATATTTCCTTTTCTAACATTGTCCTCAAATCGCTTGAAATCTCAAATTCCAAATTCCAGAAAAAGACAGTTTCAAACCTGCAGTGTGTAAGGAAAGGTTCAAATCTGTGAGTTGAATACACACAACACAAAGAAGTTACTGAGAATTCTTCTGTGTAGCATTATATGAAGAAATACCGTTTCCAACGAAGGCCTCAAAGTGGAGCAAATATCCACTTGTAGACTTTAGAAACAGAATGTTTCCAAACTGCTCTATGAACAGAAAAGTTAAACTCTGTGAGCTGAACGCACACATCACAAAGTTGTTTCTGAGAATGATTCTGTCTAGTTTTTATACGAAGATACTTCCTTTTCTAACATTGGCCTAAAATCGCTTGAAATCTCCAATTGCAATTTCCACAAAAAGAGAGTTTCAAATCTGCTCTGTCCAAAGAAAGGTTCAACTCTGTGAGCTGAATACACACAACACAAAGAAGTTACTGAAAATTCTTCTGTCTAGCATTATATGAAGAAATCCCGTTTCCAACGAAGTCCTCAAAGAGGTCCAAATATCCACTTGCAGACTTTACAAACAGAGTGTTTCCAAACTGCTCTATGAACAGAAAGGTTAAACTCTGTGAGCTGAATGCACACATCACATAGTAGTTTCTGAGAATGGTTCTGTCTAGTTTTTATACCAAGATATTTCCTTTTCTAACATTGGCCTGAAATCGCTTGAAATCTCCAATTTCAAATTCCAGAAAAAGAGAGTTTCAAATCTGCTCTGTCCAAAGAAAGGTTCAACTCTGTGAGCTGAATACACACAACACAAAGAAGTTACTGAGAATTCTTCTGTCTAGCATTATATGAAGAAATCCCGTTTCCAACGAAGTCCTCAAAGAGGTCCAAATATCCACTTGCAGACTTTACAAACAGAGTGTTTCCAAACTGCTGTATGAACACAAAGGTTAAACTCTGTGAGCTGAATGCACACATCACATAGTAGTTTCTGAGAATCATTCTGTCTAGTTTTTGTAGCAAGATATTTCCTTTTCTAACATTGGCCTCAAATCACTTGAAATCTCCAATTGCAATTTCCACAAAAACAGAGTTTCAAATCTGCTCTGTCCAAAGAAAGGTTCAACTCTGTGAGCTGAATACACACAACACAAAGAAGTTACTCAAAATTCTTCTGTCTAGCATTATATAAAGAAATCCCGTTTCCAACGAAGTCCTCAAAGAGGTCCAAATATCCACTTGCAGACTTTACAAACAGAGTGTTTCCAAACTGCTCTATGAGCAGAAAGGTTAAACTCTGTGAGCTGAATGCACACATCACATAGTAGTTTCTGAGAATGATTCTATCTAGTTTCTATACGAAGATATTTCCTTTTCTAACATTGGCCTCAAATCGCTTGAAATCTCAAATTCCAAATTCCAGAAAAAGACAGTTTCAAACCTGCAGTGTGTAAGGAAAGGTTCAAATGTGTGAGTTGAATACACACAACACAAAGAAGTTACTGAGAATTCTTCTGTCTAGCATTATATGAAGAAATCCCGTTTCCAACGAAGGCCTCAAAGTGGTGCAAATATCCACTTGTAGACTTTAGAAACAGAGTGTTTCCGAACTGCTCTATGAACAGAAAAGTTAAACTCTGTGAGCTGAACGCACACATCACCAAGTTGTTTCTGAGAATGATTCTGTCTAGTTTTTATACCAAGATATTTCGTTTTCTAACATTGGCCTAAAATCGCTTGAAATCTCCAATTGCAATTTCCACAAAAAGAGAGTTTCAAATCTGCTCTGTCCAAAGAAAGGTTCAACTATGTGAGCTGAATACACACAACACAAAGAAGTTACTGAAAATTCTTCTGTCTAGCATTATATGAAGAAATCCCGTTTCCAACGAAGTCCTCAAAGAGGTCCAAATATCCACTTGCAGACTTTACAAACAGAGTGTTTCCAAACTGCTCTATGAACAGAAAGGTTAAACTCTGTGAGCTGAATGCACACATCACATAGTAGTTTCTGAGAATGATTCTGTCTAGTTTTTATACCAAGATATTTCCTTTTCTAACATTGGCCTGAAATCGCTTGAAATCTCCAATTTCAAATTCCAGAAAAAGAGAGTTTCAAATCTGCTCTGTCCAAAGAAAGGTTCAACTCTGTGAGCTGAATACACACAACACAAAGAAGTTACTGAAAATTCTTCTGTCTAGCATTATAGGAAGAAATCCCGTTTCCAACGAAGGCCTCAAAGAGGTCCAAATATCCACTTGCAGACTTTACAAACAGTGTGTTTCCAAACTGCTGTATGAACAGAAAGGTTAAACTCTGTGAGCTGAATGCACACATCACATAGTAGTTTCTGAGAATCATTCTGTCTCGTTTTTGTAGCAAGATATTTCCTTTTCTAACATTGGCCTCAAATCGCTTGAAATCTCCAATTGCAATTTCCACAAAAAGAGAGTTTCAAATCTGCTCTGTCCAAAGAAAGGTTCAACTCTGTGAGCTGAATACACACAACACAAAGAAGTTACTCAAAATTCTTCTGTCTAGCATTATATAAAGAAATCCCGTTTCCAACGAAATCCTCAAAGAGGTCCAAATATCCCCTTGCAGACTTTACAAACAGAGTGTTTCCGAACTGCTGTATGAACAGAAAGGTTAAACTCTGTGAGCTGAATGCACACATCACATAGTAGTTTCTGAGAATCATTCTGTCTAGTTTTTATAGCAAGATATTTCCTTTTCTCACATTGGCCTCAAATCGCTTGAATTCTCCAATTGCAATTTCCACAAAAAGAGAGTTTCAAATCTGCTCTGTCCAAAGAAAGGTTCAACTCTGTGAGCTGAATACACACAACACAAAGAAGTTACTCAAAATTCTTCTGTCTAGCATTATATAAAGAAATCCCGTTTCCAACGAAGTCCTCAAAGAGGTCCAAATATCCACTTGCAGACTTTACAAACAGAGTGTTTCCAAACTGCTCTATGAGCAGAAAGGTTAAACTCTGTGAGCTGAATGCACACATCACATAGTAGTTTCTGAGAATGATTCTATCTAGTTTCTATACGAAGATATTTCCTTTTCTAACATTGGCCTCAAATCGCTTGAAATCTCAAATTCCAAATTCCAGAAAAAGACAGTTTCAAACCTGCAGTGTGTAAGGAAAGGTTCAAATCTGTGAGTTGAATACACACAACACAAAGAAGTTACTGAGAATTCTTCTGTCTAGCATTATATGAAGAAATCCCGTTTCCAACGAAGGCCTCAAAGTGGTGCAAATATCCACTTGTAGACTTTAGAAACAGAGTGTTTCCAAACTGCTCTATGAACAGAAAAGTTAAACTCTGTGAGCTGAACGCACACATCACAAAGTTGTTTCTGAGAATGATTCTGTCTAGTTTTTATACCAAGATATTTCGTTTTCTAACATTGGCCTAAAATCGCTTGAAATCTCCAATTGCAGTTTCCACAAAAAGAGAGTTTCAAATCTGCTCTGTCCAAAGAAAGGTTCAACTCTGTGAGCTGAATACACACAACACAAAGAAGTTACTGAAAATTCTTCTGTCTAGCATTATATGAAGAAATCCCGTTTCCAACGAAGGCCTCAAAGAGTTCCAAATATCCACTTGCAGACTTTACAAACAGAGTGTTTCCAAACTGCTGTATGAACAGAAAGGTCAAACTCTGTGAGCTGAATGCACACATCACATAGTAGTTTCTGAGAATGATTCTGTCTAGTTTTTATACCAAGATATTTCCTTTTCTCACATTGGCCTCAAATCGCTTGAAATCTCCAATTGCAATTTCCACAAAAAGAGAGTTTCAAATCTGCTCTGTCCAAAGAAAGGTTCAACTCTGTGAGCTGAATACACACAACACAAAGAAGTTACTCAAAATTCTTCTGTCTAGCATTATATACAGAAATCCCGTTTCCAACGAAATCCTCAAAGAGGTCCAAATATCCCCTTGCAGACTTTACAAACAGAGTGTTTCCAAACTGCTCTATGAACAGAAAGGTTAAACTCTGTGAGCTGAATGCACACATCACATAGTAGTTTCTGAGAATGATTCTGTCTAGTTTCTATACGAAGATATTTCCTTTTCTAACATTGTCCTCAAATCGCTTGAAATCTCAAATTCCAAATTCCAGAAAAAGACAGTTTCAAACCTGCAGTGTGTAAGGAAAGGTTCAAATCTGTGAGTTGAATACACACAACACAAAGAAGTTACTGAGAATTCTTCTGTGTAGCATTATATGAAGAAATACCGTTTCCAACGAAGGCCTCAAAGTGGAGCAAATATCCACTTGTAGACTTTAGAAACAGAGTGTTTCCAAACTGCTCTATGAACAGAAAAGTTAAACTCTGTGAGCTGAACGCACACATCACAAAGTTGTTTCTGAGAATGATTCTGTCTAGTTTTTATACGAAGATACTTCCTTTTCTAACATTGGCCTAAAATCGCTTGAAATCTCCAATTGCAATTTCCACAAAAAGAGAGTTTCAAATCTGCTCTGTCCAAAGAAAGGTTCAACTCTGTGAGCTGAATACACACAACACAAAGAAGTTACTGAAAATTCTTCTGTCTAGCATTATATGAAGAAATCCCGTTTCCAACGAAGTCCTCAAAGAGGTCCAAATATCCACTTGCAGACTTTACAAACAGAGTGTTTCCAAACTGCTCTATGAACAGAAAGGTAAAACTCTGTGAGCTGAATGCACACATCACATAGTAGTTTCTGAGAATGATTCTGTCTAGTTTTTATACCAAGATATTTCCTTTTCTAACATTGGCCTGAAATCGCTTGAAATCTCCAATTTCAAATTCCAGAAAAAGAGAGTTTCAAATCTGCTCTGTCCAAAGAAAGGTTCAACTCTGTGAGCTGAATACACACAACACAAAGAAGTTACTGAAAATTCTTCTGTCTAGCATTATATGAAGAAATCCCGTTTCCAACGAAGGCCTCAAAGAGGTCCAAATATCCACTTGCAGACTTTACAAACAGAGTGTTTCCAAACTGCTGTATGAACAGAAAGGTTAAACTCTGTGAGCTGAATGCACACATCACATAGTAGTTTCTGAGAATCATTGTGTCTCGTTTTTGTAGCAAGATATTTCCTTTTCTCACATTGGCCTCAAATCGCTTGAAATCTCCAATTGCAATTTCCACAAAAAGAGAGTTTCAAATCTGCTCTGTCCAAAGAAAGGTTCAACTCTGTGAGCTGAATACACACAACACAAAGAAGTTACTCAAAATTCTTCTGTCTAGCATTATATAAAGAAATCCCGTTTCCAACGAAGTCCTCAAAGAGGTCCAAATATCCACTTGCAGACTTTACAAACAGAGTGTTTCCAAACTGCTGTATGAACAGAAAGGTTAAACTCTGTGAGCTGAATGCACACATCACATAGTAGTTTCTGAGAATGATTCTATCTAGTTTCTATACGAAGATATTTCCTTTTCTAACATTGGCCTCAAATCGCTTGAAATCTCAAATTCCAAATTCCAGAAAAAGACAGTTTCAAACCTGCAGTGTGTAAGGAAAGGTTCAAATCTGTGAGTTGAATACACACAACACAAAGAAGTTACTGAGAATTCTTCTGTCTAGCATTATATGAAGAAATCCCGTTTCCAACGAAGGCCTCAAAGTGGTGCAAATATCCACTTGTAGACTTTAGAAACAGAGTGTTTCCAAACTGCTCTATGAACAGAAAAGTTAAACTCTGTGAGCTGAACGCACACATCACAAAGTAGTTTCTGAGAATGATTCTGTCTAGTTTTTATACCAAGATATTTCGTTTTCTAACATTGGCCTAAAATCGCTTGAAATCTCCAATTGCAATTTCCACAAAAAGAGAGTTTCAAATCTGCTCTGTCCAAAGAAAGGTTCAACTCTGTGAGCTGAATACACACAACACAAAGAAGTTACTGAAAATTCTTCTGTCTAGCATTATATAAAGAAATCCCGTTTCCAACGAAGGCCTCAAAGAGTTCCAAATATCCACTTGCAGACTTTACAAACAGAGTGTTTCCAAACTGCTGTATGAACAGAAAGGTCAAACTCTGTGAGCTGAATGCACACATCACATAGTAGTTTCTGAGAATGATTCTGTCTAGTTTTTATACCAAGATATTTCCTTTTCTCACATTGGCCTCAAATCGCTTGAAATCTCCAATTGCAATTTCCACAAAAAGAGAGTTTCAAATCTGCTCTGTCCAAAGAAAGGTTCAACTCTGTGAGCTGAATACACACAACACAAAGAAGTTACTCAAAATTCTTCTGTCTAGCATTATATACAGAAATCCCGTTTCCAACGAAATCCTCAAAGAGGTCCAAATATCCCCTTGCAGACTTTACAAACAGAGTGTTTCCAAACTGCTCTATGAACAGAAAGGTTAAACTCTGTGAGCTGAATGCACACATCACATAGTAGTTTCTGAGAATGATTCTGTCTAGTTTCTATACGAAGATATTTCCTTTTCTAACATTGTCCTCAAATCGCTTGAAATCTCAAATTCCAAATTCCAGAAAAAGACAGTTTCAAACCTGCAGTGTGTAAGGAAAGGTTCAAATCTGTGAGTTGAATACACACAACACAAAGAAGTTACTGAGAATTCTTCTGTGTAGCATTATATGAAGAAATACCGTTTCCAACGAAGGCCTCAAAGTGGAGCAAATATCCACTTGTAGACTTTAGAAACAGAGTGTTTCCAAACTGCTCTATGAACAGAAAAGTTAAACTCTGTGAGCTGAACGCACACATCACAAAGTTGTTTCTGAGAATGATTCTGTCTAGTTTTTATACGAAGATACTTCCTTTTCTAACATTGGCCTAAAATCGCTTGAAATCTCCAATTGCAATTTCCACAAAAAGAGAGTTTCAAATCTGCTCTGTCCAAAGAAAGGTTCAACTCTGTGAGCTGAATACACACAACACAAAGAAGTTACTGAAAATTCTTCTGTCTAGCATTATATGAAGAAATCCCGTTTCCAACGAAGTCCTCAAAGAGGTCCAAATATCCACTTGCAGACTTTACAAACAGAGTGTTTCCAAACTGCTCTATGAACAGAAAGGTTAAACTCTGTGAGCTGAATGCACACATCACATAGTAGTTTCTGAGAATGATTCTGTCTAGTTTTTATACCAAGATATTTCCTTTTCTAACATTGGCCTGAAATCGCTTGAAATCTCCAATTTCAAATTCCAGAAAAAGAGAGTTTCAAATCTGCTCTGTCCAAAGAAAGGTTCAACTCTGTGAGCTGAATACACACAACACAAAGAAGTTACTGAAAATTCTTCTGTCTAGCATTATATGAAGAAATCCCGTTTCCAACGAAGGCCTCAAAGAGGTCCAAATATCCACTTGCAGACTTTACAAACAGAGTGTTTCCAAACTGCTGTATGAACAGAAAGGTTAAACTCTGTGAGCTGAATGCACACATCACATAGTAGTTTCTGAGAATCATTGTGTCTCGTTTTTGTAGGAAGATATTTCCTTTTCTCACATTGGCCTCAAATCGCTTGAAATCTCCAATTGCAATTTCCACAAAAAGAGAGTTTCAAATCTGCTCTGTCCAAAGAAAGGTTCAACTCTGTGAGCTGAATACACACAACACAAAGAAGTTACTCAAAATTCTTCTGTCTAGCATTATATAAAGAAATCCCGTTTCCAACGAAGTCCTCAAAGAGGTCCAAATATCCACTTGCAGACTTTACAAACAGAGTGTTTCCAAACTGCTGTATGAACAGAAAGGTTAAACTCTGTGAGCTGAATGCACACATCACATAGTAGTTTCTGAGAATGATTCTATCTAGTTTCTATACGAAGATATTTCCTTTTCTAACATTGGCCTCAAATCGCTTGAAATCTCAAATTCCAAATTCCAGAAAAAGACAGTTTCAAACCTGCAGTGTGTAAGGAAAGGTTCAAATCTGTGAGTTGAATACACACAACACAAAGAAGTTACTGAGAATTCTTCTGTCTAGCATTATATGAAGAAATCCCGTTTCCAACGAAGGCCTCAAAGTGGTGCAAATATCCACTTGTAGACTTTAGAAACAGAGTGTTTCCAAACTGCTCTATGAACAGAAAAGTTAAACTCTGTGAGCTGAACGCACACATCACAAAGTAGTTTCTGAGAATGATTCTGTCTAGTTTTTATACCAAGATATTTCGTTTTCTAACATTGGCCTAAAATCGCTTGAAATCTCCAATTGCAATTTCCACAAAAAGAGAGTTTCAAATCTGCTCTGTCCAAAGAAAGGTTCAACTCTGTGAGCTGAATACACACAACACAAAGAAGTTACTGAAAATTCTTCTGTCTAGCATTATATGAAGAAATCCCGTTTCCAACGAAGGCCTCAAAGAGTTCCAAATATCCACTTGCAGACTTTACAAACAGAGTGTTTCCAAACTGCTCTATGAACAGAAAGGTCAAACTCTGTGAGCTGAATGCACACATCACATAGTAGTTTCTGAGAATGATTCTGTCTAGTTTTTATACCAAGATATTTCCTTTTCTCACATTGGCCTCAAATCGCTTGAAATCTCCAATTGCAATTTCCACAAAAAGAGAGTTTCAAATCTGCTCTGTCCAAAGAAAGGTTCAACTCTGTGAGCTGAATACACACAACACAAAGAAGTTACTCAAAATTCTTCTGTCTAGCATTATATACAGAAATCCCGTTTCCAACGAAATCCTCAAAGAGGTCCAAATATCCCCTTGCAGACTTTACAAACAGAGTGTTTCCAAACTGCTCTATGAACAGAAAGGTTAAACTCTGTGAGCTGAATGCACACATCACATAGTAGTTTCTGAGAATGATTCTGTCTAGTTTCTATACGAAGATATTTCCTTTTCTAACATTGTCCTCAAATCGCTTGAAATCTCAAATTCCAAATTCCAGAAAAAGACAGTTTCAAACCTGCAGTGTGTAAGGAAAGGTTCAAATCTGTGAGTTGAATACACACAACACAAAGAAGTTACTGAGAATTCTTCTGTGTAGCATTATATGAAGAAATACCGTTTCCAACGAAGGCCTCAAAGTGGAGCAAATATCCACTTGTAGACTTTAGAAACAGAGTGTTTCCAAACTGCTCTATGAACAGAAAAGTTAAACTCTGTGAGCTGAACGCACACATCACAAAGTTGTTTCTGAGAATGATTCTGTCTAGTTTTTATACGAAGATACTTCCTTTTCTAACATTGGCCTAAAATCGCTTGAAATCTCCAATTGCAATTTCCACAAAAAGAGAGTTTCAAATCTGCTCTGTCCAAAGAAAGGTTCAACTCTGTGAGCTGAATACACACAACACAAAGAAGTTACTGAAAATTCTTCTGTCTAGCATTATATGAAGAAATCCCGTTTCCAACGAAGTCCTCAAAGAGGTCCAAATATCCACTTGCAGACTTTACAAACAGAGTGTTTCCAAACTGCTCTATGAACAGAAAGGTTAAACTCTGTGAGCTGAATGCACACATCACATAGTAGTTTCTGAGAATGATTCTGTCTAGTTTTTATACCAAGATATTTCCTTTTCTAACATTGGCCTGAAATCGCTTGAAATCTCCAATTTCAAATTCCAGAAAAAGAGAGTTTCAAATCTGCTCTGTCCAAAGAAAGGTTCAACTCTGTGAGCTGAATACACACAACACAAAGAAGTTACTGAAAATTCTTCTGTCTAGCATTATATGAAGAAATCCCGTTTCCAACGAAGGCCTCAAAGAGGTCCAAATATCCACTTGCAGACTTTACAAACAGAGTGTTTCCAAACTGCTGTATGAACAGAAAGGTTAAACTCTGTGAGCTGAATGCACACATCACATAGTAGTTTCTGAGAATCATTGTGTCTCGTTTTTGTAGCAAGATATTTCCTTTTCTCACATTGGCCTCAAATCGCTTGAAATCTCCAATTGCAATTTCCACAAAAAGAGAGTTTCAAATCTGCTCTGTCCAAAGAAAGGTTCAACTCTGTGAGCTGAATACACACAACACAAAGAAGTTACTCAAAATTCTTCTGTCTAGCATTATATAAAGAAATCCCGTTTCCAACGAAGTCCTCAAAGAGGTCCAAATATCCACTTGCAGACTTTACAAACAGAGTGTTTCCAAACTGCTGTATGAACAGAAAGGTTAAACTCTGTGAGCTGAATGCACACATCACATAGTAGTTTCTGAGAATGATTCTATCTAGTTTCTATACGAAGATATTTCCTTTTCTAACATTGGCCTCAAATCGCTTGAAATCTCAAATTCCAAATTCCAGAAAAAGACAGTTTCAAACCTGCAGTGTGTAAGGAAAGGTTCAAATCTGTGAGTTGAATACACACAACACAAAGAAGTTACTGAGAATTCTTCTGTCTAGCATTATATGAAGAAATCCCGTTTCCAACGAAGGCCTCAAAGTGGTGCAAATATCCACTTGTAGACTTTAGAAACAGAGTGTTTCCAAACTGCTCTATGAACAGAAAAGTTAAACTCTGTGAGCTGAACGCACACATCACAAAGTTGTTTCTGAGAATGATTCTGTCTAGTTTTTATACCAAGATATTTCGTTTTCTAACATTGGCCTAAAATCGCTTGAAATCTCCAATTGCAATTTCCACAAAAAGAGAGTTTCAAATCTGCTCTGTCCAAAGAAAGGTTCAACTCTGTGAGCTGAATACACACAACACAAAGAAGTTACTGAAAATTCTTCTGTCTAGCATTATATGAAGAAATCCCGTTTCCAACGAAGGCCTCAAAGAGTTCCAAATATCCACTTGCAGACTTTACAAACAGAGTGTTTCCAAACTGCTCTATGAACAGAAAGGTCAAACTCTGTGAGCTGAATGCACACATCACATAGTAGTTTCTGAGAATGATTCTGTCTAGTTTTTATACCAAGATATTTCCTTTTCTCACATTGGCCTCAAATCGCTTGAAATCTCCAATTGCAATTTCCACAAAAAGAGAGTTTCAAATCTGCTCTGTCCAAAGAAAGGTTCAACTCTGTGAGCTGAATACACACAACACAAAGAAGTTACTCAAAATTCTTCTGTCTAGCATTATATACAGAAATCCCGTTTCCAACGAAATCCTCAAAGAGGTCCAAATATCCCCTTGCAGACTTTACAAACAGAGTGTTTCCAAACTGCTCTATGAACAGAAAGGTTAAACTCTGTGAGCTGAATGCACACATCACATAGTAGTTTCTGAGAATGATTCTGTCTAGTTTCTATACGAAGATATTTCCTTTTCTAACATTGTCCTCAAATCGCTTGAAATCTCAAATTCCAAATTCCAGAAAAAGACAGTTTCAAACCTGCAGTGTGTAAGGAAAGGTTCAAATCTGTGAGTTGAATACACACAACACAAAGAAGTTACTGAGAATTCTTCTGTGTAGCATTATATGAAGAAATACCGTTTCCAACGAAGGCCTCAAAGTGGAGCAAATATCCACTTGTAGACTTTAGAAACAGAGTGTTTCCAAACTGCTCTATGAACAGAAAAGTTAAACTCTGTGAGCTGAACGCACACATCACAAAGTTGTTTCTGAGAATGATTCTGTCTAGTTTTTATACGAAGATACTTCCTTTTCTAACATTGGCCTAAAATCGCTTGAAATCTCCAATTGCAATTTCCACAAAAAGAGAGTTTCAAATCTGCTCTGTCCAAAGAAAGGTTCAACTCTGTGAGCTGAATACACACAACACAAAGAAGTTACTGAAAATTCTTCTGTCTAGCATTATATGAAGAAATCCCGTTTCCAACGAAGTCCTCAAAGAGGTCCAAATATCCACTTGCAGACTTTACAAACAGAGTGTTTCCAAACTGCTCTATGAACAGAAAGGTTAAACTCTGTGAGCTGAATGCACACATCACATAGTAGTTTCTGAGAATGATTCTGTCTAGTTTTTATACCAAGATATTTCCTTTTCTAACATTGGCCTGAAATCGCTTGAAATCTCCAATTTCAAATTCCAGAAAAAGAGAGTTTCAAATCTGCTCTGTCCAAAGAAAGGTTCAACTCTGTGAGCTGAATACACACAACACAAAGAAGTTACTGAAAATTCTTCTGTCTAGCATTATATGAAGAAATCCCGTTTCCAACGAAGGCCTCAAAGAGGTCCAAATATCCACTTGCAGACTTTACAAACAGAGTGTTTCCAAACTGCTGTATGAACAGAAAGGTTAAACTCTGTGAGCTGAATGCACACATCACATAGTAGTTTCTGAGAATCATTGTGTCTCGTTTTTGTAGCAAGATATTTCCTTTTCTCACATTGGCCTCAAATCGCTTGAAATCTCCAATTGCAATTTCCACAAAAAGAGAGTTTCAAATCTGCTCTGTCCAAAGAAAGGTTCAACTCTGTGAGCTGAATACACACAACACAAAGAAGTTACTCAAAATTCTTCTGTCTAGCATTATATAAAGAAATCCCGTTTCCAACGAAGTCCTCAAAGAGGTCCAAATATCCACTTGCAGACTTTACAAACAGAGTGTTTCCAAACTGCTGTATGAACAGAAAGGTTAAACTCTGTGAGCTGAATGCACACATCACATAGTAGTTTCTGAGAATGATTCTATCTAGTTTCTATACGAAGATATTTCCTTTTCTAACATTGGCCTCAAATCGCTTGAAATCTCAAATTCCAAATTCCAGAAAAAGACAGTTTCAAACCTGCAGTGTGTAAGGAAAGGTTCAAATCTGTGAGTTGAATACACACAACACAAAGAAGTTACTGAGAATTCTTCTGTCTAGCATTATATGAAGAAATCCCGTTTCCAACGAAGGCCTCAAAGTGGTGCAAATATCCACTTGTAGACTTTAGAAACAGAGTGTTTCCAAACTGCTCTATGAACAGAAAAGTTAAACTCTGTGAGCTGAACGCACACATCACAAAGTTGTTTCTGAGAATGATTCTGTCTAGTTTTTATACCAAGATATTTCGTTTTCTAACATTGGCCTAAAATCGCTTGAAATCTCCAATTGCAATTTCCACAAAAAGAGAGTTTCAAATCTGCTCTGTCCAAAGAAAGGTTCAACTCTGTGAGCTGAATACACACAACACAAAGAAGTTACTGAAAATTCTTCTGTCTAGCATTATATGAAGAAATCCCGTTTCCAACGAAGGCCTCAAAGAGTTCCAAATATCCACTTGCAGACTTTACAAACAGAGTGTTTCCAAACTGCTGTATGAACAGAAAGGTCAAACTCTGTGAGCTGAATGCACACATCACATAGTAGTTTCTGAGAATGATTCTGTCTAGTTTTTATACCAAGATATTTCCTTTTCTCACATTGGCCTCAAATCGCTTGAAATCTCCAATTGCAATTTCCACAAAAAGAGAGTTTCAAATCTGCTCTGTCCAAAGAAAGGTTCAACTCTGTGAGCTGAATACACACAACACAAAGAAGTTACTCAAAATTCTTCTGTCTAGCATTATATAAAGAAATCCCGTTTCCAACGAAATCCTCAAAGAGGTCCAAATATCCCCTTGCAGACTTTACAAACAGAGTGTTTCCAAACTGCTCTATGAACAGAAAGGTTAAACTCTGTGAGCTGAATGCACACATCACATAGTAGTTTCTGAGAATGATTCTGTCTAGTTTCTATACGAAGATATTTCCTTTTCTAACATTGTCCTCAAATCGCTTGAAATCTCAAATTCCAAATTCCAGAAAAAGACAGTTTCAAACCTGCAGTGTGTAAGGAAAGGTTCAAATCTGTGAGTTGAATACACACAACACAAAGAAGTTACTGAGAATTCTTCTGTGTAGCATTATATGAAGAAATACCGTTTCCAACGAAGGCCTCAAAGTGGAGCAAATATCCACTTGTAGACTTTAGAAACAGAGTGTTTCCAAACTGCTCTATGAACAGAAAAGTTAAACTCTGTGAGCTGAACGCACACATCACAAAGTTGTTTCTGAGAATGATTCTGTCTAGTTTTTATACAAAGATACTTCCTTTTCTAACATTGGCCTAAAATCGCATGAAATCTCCAATTGCAATTTCCACAAAAAGAGAGTTTCAAATCTGCTCTGTCCAAAGAAAGGTTCAACTCTGTGAGCTGAATACACACAACACAAAGAAGTTACTGAAAATTCTTCTGTCTAGCATTATATGAAGAAATCCCGTTTCCAACGAAGTCCTCAAAGAGGTCCAAATATCCACTTGCAGACTTTACAAACAGAGTGTTTCCAAACTGCTCTATGAACAGAAAGGTTAAACTCTGTGAGCTGAATGCACACATCACATAGTAGTTTCTGAGAATGATTCTGTCTAGTTTTTATACCAAGATATTTCCTTTTCTAACATTGGCCTGAAATCGCTTGAAATCTCCAATTTCAAATTCCAGAAAAAGAGAGTTTCAAATCTGCTCTGTCTAAAGAAAGGTTCAACTCTGTGAGCTGAATACACACAACACAAAGAAGTTACTGAAAATTCTTCTGTCTAGCATTATATGAAGAAATCCCGTTTCCAACGAAGCCCTCAAAGAGTTCCAAATATCCACTTGCAGACTTTACAAACAGAGTGTTTCCAAACTGCTGTACGAACAGAAAGGTTAAACTCTGTGAGCTGAATGCACACATCACATAGTAGTTTCTGAGAATCATTCTGTCTAGTTTTTATAGCAAGATATTTCCTTTTCTCACATTGGCCTCAAATCGCTTGAAATCTCCAATTGCAATTTCCACAAAAAGAGAGTTTCAAATCTGCTCTGTCCAAAGAAAGGTTCAACTCTGTGAGCTGAATACACACAACACAAAGAAGTTACTCAAAATTCTTCTGTCTAGCATTATATAAAGAAATCCCGTTTCCAACGAAGTCCTCAAAGAGGTCCAAATATCCCCTTGCAGACTCTACAAACAGAGTGTTTCCAAACTGCTCTATGAACAGAAAGGTTAAACTCTGTGAGCTGAATGCACACATCACAAAGTAGTTTCTGAGAATGATTCTGTCTAGTTTCTATACGAAGATATTTCCTTTTCTAACATTGGCCTCAAATCGCTTGAAATCTCAAATTCCAAATTCCAGAAAAAGACAATTTCAACCCTGGAGTGTGTAAGGAAAGGTTGAAATCTGTGAGTTGAATACACACAACACAAAGAAGTTACTGAGAATTCTTCTGTCTAGCATTATATGAAGAAATCCCGTTTCCAACGAAGGCCTCAAAGTGGTGCAAATATCCACTTGTAGACTTTAGAAACAGAGTGTTTCCAAACTGCTCTATGAACAGAAAAGTTAAACTCTGTGAGTTGAACGCACACATCACAAAGTTGTTTCTGAGAATGATTCTGTCTAGTTTTTATACCAAGATATTTCGTTTTCTAACATTGGCCTAAAATCGCTTGAAATCTCCAATTGCAATTTCCACAAAAAGAGAGTTTCAAATCTGCTCTGTCCAAAGAAAGGTTCAACTCTGTGAGCTGAATACACACAACACAAAGAAGTTACTCAAAATTCTTCTGTCTAGCATTATATAAAGAAATCCCGTTTCCAACGAAGTCCTCAAAGAGGTCCAAATATCCACTTGCAGACTTTACAAACAGAGTGTTTCCAAACTGCTCTATGAACAGAAAGGTTAAACTCTGTGAGCTGAATGCACACATCACAAAGTAGTTTCTGAGAATGATTCTGTCTAGTTTCTATACGAAGATATTTCCTTTTTAATATTGGCCTCAAATCGCTTGAAATCTCAAATTCCAAATTCCAGAAAAAGAGAGTTTCAAACCTGCAGTGTGTAAGGAAAGGTTCAAATCTGTGAGTTGAATACACACAACACAAAGAAGTTACTGAGAATTCTTCTGTCTAGCATTATATGAAGAAATCCCGTTTCCAACGAAGGCCTCAAAGTGGTGCAAATATCCACTTGTAGACTTTAGAAACAGAGTGTTTCCAAACTGCTCTATGAACAGAAAAGTTAAACTCTGTGAGCTGAACGCACACATCACAAAGTAGTTTCTGAGAATGATTCTGTCTAGTTTTTATACCAAGATATTTCGTTTTCTAACATTGGCCTAAAATCGCTTGAAATCTCCAATTGCAATTTCCACAAAAAGAGAGTTTCAAATCTGCTCTGTCCAAAGAAAAGTTCAACTCTGTGAGCTGAATACACA